>NC_141685.1:759303776-760503776 GCF_964263255.1 Lissotriton vulgaris | reverse complement strand
TCTTCTGGTGGTTAACTGTCTTTGTGTATGACTACAATATTGGCCAATTTTTGATTTTCGGGCAGCGTCCCCACTTTGGCACTATCCTGAAACATCAGCAATAGATATGGAGCTGTGTGGATGCTGTTAATTTGTATAATTCAATTGGCAGGCCGTTGGGGCCCAATGTTTTTCTGGCTTTTAGTGCCCTGATGGCCTGCAACACTTCACTTTCTTTAAGCTCTAATTCTAAACTATCTCTATCAGTCTCTTCAAGGTAGGACACATTGAGAGTGGATTACAGGTCCTGAGCCTCCACCTGAGTGATATTTGTTGACGGCGTATACAGTTGTTTATAGTATGTTGCAAAGGCTATTCCCTGTTGGTCTCCAATTGGTTCTCCCTTTTATGAAGTGATTTTGAACAGCCATCTAGAAGCTTGTTCTCTTCTAGCTAGCCATGCCAGCAACTCACCTGCTTTGTCCCCCACATCATACAGTTGGTGCAGGGTCGCACAGTGTTGTGCTCTGACTTTCTCCTTGGCCATATGCCTATATTTCATTCTGCTTAATTTGTAGCCTATGTTGGCCCTCTGGGGTGTCTGACAGCAGTAGTTCGGATTCCAGTTTCTGAATCTCCTCTTCTACGTCTGTTCCTCTCTTTTTTATTACCGGATATTAAAGAGACTCCCTGACCTCTGAATACTGCCTTGTAGGCCTCCCATAAAGTTTGGTCTGATTCTACCAACCTATTATTCTCTTCAAAATAATTAATTGTCATTTTCAATAGGTCCTCCTTAATAGATAATATGTTGAGGTACCATGGGTTAAGTGACATTTGATTTCCACGATTTGAGGGTGCCTCTCCGTAGAGGCACTAAGCTGAGAGTGATCAGAAATACCTCCTGGGAGGTGGGTCATCTCCCAAACATTGGTAGCTGGTCCACCAAACGGAATATATTGTCTATGCTGGACAAACTCCTGTGAACACCAGAGTGGAAGGTATACTGTTGGGCTGTTGGATTGCGTATTTGCCACGCATCTACTAGGCTGCATTATAGTCGCCTCCAATGAGCAGCTCTCCCTGTGGCAGGCTGACTATGTGTAAACCTATTTCAGCAAGTGTGGGGGAATGTAATCTTAGGGGGAAGTAGAGAGACACAATATTTAAAAGCTGGCCTTCCTAGTGCCCGACAGCGTCACAAAACATCTAAGAAGATCATGCATTACTTTTAGTAACATGAATGGAAAGGACTTACGCAATAAGATACCCACACCTCATGAGACTCTAGTATAGCCTGCATGAGCAACTAGTTTATAGCCCCATCTATTAAGTGCACAGTATGATGTCCCTTGTATGTGAGTTTCCTGCAACAGGGCAATGTCAGGCGCCTGTCACTTAAGGTATTGTAGTACCACCCCTCTTTTGATTTATCAAATCTCCTAGACCATTGGCATTCCAAGAGAGGATTGTGAAGCGATTGGGTGGTCTGTCCCTACTTAATTTACCAAGTATCTACAATATTTGAAAATAAGACCAAGGATATAATAATTCTGTGGGAGCCAACCCGCTTTGGGCCAATCGGCCGAAGGGAATTCCTAGAGATTCCCCTGGAGTAGTCTGGGAAGCGCCTTGTATTGCGACATTCAAGTGTTTGAGACATGTATCATGCTTTACTGTCATTACTAACCATACAATGTTCTTACAAAACTTAATAACCCCGCTAAAGAAACTACACCTCGCCTCTCCCCTCCCTGCTTCCGTGCAAAGTGGACTTAGAACTGCCCACCCCCCAACCATGCAGAGTGCCAGTGTACGCCGTCCTTCATTTATTGATGTTGGGGAGCGTGACCCAGTCAGCTTGCCAACCATCAGAGCCCCTTCCCCCAAGCATGCAGTAAGTTTACCACTTTATAACGGTTTAGCTGAGTTCAGCAGGGTCTTAGATCATCCCTGCCGCATTCTATTGAGTCACATCTGAAGCTACAATTTGCTCCAGTCGGATTATTCTCCTCCATTAGTAATCTCTCGAGTGATCCCCAAAGTCTTTGTGACTATCAATACTCTACTTTCTGTCTAACACAGTGAGTGGTTTTTGTTAAATGTCTCAGTCTGTATCTGCTCTCATCAGAAGGGGTTGAAAACTCTACAAAGGCTGGCCATTGCTGGGTCCTCTGTCACCCGGCGCTGACTCCCAGTTCTGTTGTCTCCCCTGTTGTCGCCTTTCCTTCTCACTTTTTTGTCAGTGGGGGTTATTTCTATTATGTCCAGGATTCCTCCAGCCATCCAGTCACTCTCAGGCATCCTCAGGGGAGTCAAAGAACCATTTTTTCCCCACCTAGAGCCTGGCAGGAAACAGCATTGCGTATATTAGTTCTTTCTCACGAAACCGCTTTTTAACTTCCAGGAAGGAGCGCCTCATCTTCTGTACTTTAACTGTGAAATCTGAAAAAAAGGTTATCGTAGCACTGTAAAAATGTAATGGAGGGGCAGAGCGGGCAGTCTGTAATATTATATACCTGTCTCCGAAACTAAACATCCTCGCCAGTATGGGATGGGGGGGGGGGTGCACCTGGTCACGGTGGGCCCCTCGGTACTCGGTGCGCCCCCTCCACAGAGAAATAGTTAGAGAGTCCCCGGGGTTGCACGTGATTTGTAATAAGATCTTCAACAAATTAGTCCGTTGCCGGGCCCTCAGCCCTCTCTGGTACCCTCAGAATGCGAACATTATTTCTGTGAGGGCGCCCTTCATAGTCTTCTAATCTTGCCTCCAGGGCAGTCATTGCAGTTTGGAGCTTTTCCACATGCACGGCAAACTCTTTGGTGGATGACTGGAGCGTGGATATGAAATCCTCAGTGCCTTTTACCCGCTCCCCCATATTTCGAAGGCCAGCATGCATCAACGTTACCTCCGAGGCAGTGCCGTCATTATATCCTGAATTGTGAGACCTTTTTCCTCAGCTACCAGCTTCTGGCGCTGGTCGTCACTCCCTTCCAGCAGGGTGTCTATCTTGTGGTGCATACATTTATCTAACGTTGTTCGGTGTGTCGCCTTTGCACCCTTAGGGTTCACCATCTTAATGTTAGGTAAGCTGTGGCCACTCCTTTCCCACCGCACCAACCGGCATCCCTATCCACCTCTAACAACTGGTCTGATCACTGCCGCTCACCTTTGTCTTATCCTGTTGTCCTGCTGTCTCCATGGCCAGTTACCTTGTCTTAGGCTGCCGGCTCTCTGTTTGTTTGTTATGAGACTTTAATGCAGGGTCTCTGATGCAGAGCAACGTGGTTGTTGTGCGTGGCGTTTCATCAGTGGTCGTGCCTTTACTGCCTTGAGCCCTTGACGTATCTCCTGTCTATTCAAGCCTTCATAACAAATGTCTTGCTGCCAACCTTGTGCCTCCCTATCTTATCAATCGGCAGCAGTCTTAGGTTACTGGCTGACTATTTGTCCCTCATCGGACTCTGATGCAGGGTCTCTCATGCCAGTCAATGTACTCCCCACGCGTGGCATTTCAACAATACTCGTGTGCCCAGTGCCCTGCACCCAGCTCATGTCTCGTGTCTGTCTGGGCCTCCGCAATCTCCGCCTCGTTATCAGCTCTGCGCCTCGCTATCATCCCTTGCGGCCACAGTAGTCGACCTTGCCTTAGTGCTGGGTTGATCGATGGCCAAGTTCACCACGGGCACTGCCCCCCGGTTCCATTCAGTTGTGTCCTCAATGCAGCTGTACAGTCTTCCCTATCTGGCTGTGTACTGGAAGCAGCTCCTCGATACTCTGTCTCGCTGCCTCTCACTCATTCGTGCCAGCCCACAAACACGCTGCCTGATGGTTCCTCCACCTGGTCTCGGGTTTCAGCCTTGCTTCCACTACACTTGCAGCACTGCAAACCTTGGTCAGAGCAGCCGCACCACACCATTTCCTCCTCTCTGGCCTCTGGTAGGTCGACACGTAGCTCACCGCCTAATCTGTTTCAGGAGCTGGCAACGCATTCGTGAGGGATCGGGTATCTTCGTTCTCCTGCCTCTCTCCAGGCAGCGCCCTGTTCACTTGCTAGGCCGTACCTCCTCACTGCGGCTCCCTTCACCCGTTCCGCGGAATGGAGCACATCTAATTTGGTGTAAAACGTCTCCATTGAGGCCCTTAGCAGTCTCTCACCCTTGGGTAGAGTAAATGGGCCTGCCTCTTCCTCCTCAGTGGTTGCTGCCAGTGAGGGTGTTTTACTCTGGAAAAATGTTCCACTTGGGCATCCCATTCGTTTGCTTAGAGATGGCCCCCTTTGTTTAGACATTGCTCATATTGGGACTGAAGTTTTTCTTATGTGAGTGCTCAAGGCAGGACCTCATCCTGGGATCATCACCCTCCGCCTGGGACGACTCCTGGTGGCCCCCTGCCCTGGGCAGCGCACCCAAACCGACGGACCACGCACGCAACCTGGGCTTCATCCTAGACTCCTCCCTCTCGATGACCAGAAAAGTCAACGCCGTCTCCTCGTCATGCTTCAACATCCTACGCATGCTACGCAAGATCTTCCGGTGGCTCCCCACAGAAACCAGGAAGAAAGTCACCCAGGCACTAGTCACCAGCCGTCTGGACTACGGAAACACCCTCTACGCCGGAACCACAACCAAACTTCAGAAAAGGCTCCAGCGCATTCAGAACGCCTCAGCACGACTCATCCTGGACATCCCCCGACACAGCCACATCGCCGGTCACCTGAGAGACCTGCACTGGCTCCCCGTCAACAAGAGAATCACGTTCCGACTCCTCACCCACGCACACAAAGCTCTCCACAACCAAGGCCCCAGATACCTCAATGACCGCCTGACCTTCTACACTCCCACCCGCTAGCTACGCTCTACCAGCCACGCCCTCGCCGCCGTTCCCCGCATCCGAAGAGCCACCATGGGAGGAAGATCCTTCTCCTACCTGGCTGCCAAGACGTGGAACTCCCTCCCCATTCACCTCCGCCTGACCCAAGACCACTTCTCCTCCAGGAAGCAACTAAAGACCTGGCTGTTCGAGCAGTAGCGGACCCCCCTCCCCCAAGCGCCTTGAGACCCTCCGGGTGAGTAGCGCACTATACAAATGCTTTGATTGATTGATTGATTGACCAACAGATGCTACGGAGGGAATACCAATCATGGCCAGGTTTTAGTGTGTGCGAGCTAGTCCCACACCAAGGGTGCCAACCTCCAGAGTGGCGTTGGAGCTCTCTGCCGCAGTCTCCCTATGACTTAGGTACAAAGAAAAGTGTGTTTCCACACTTTTTATAAAGCTGCTGGTACCCTTGTCTGCTTTTCCTTTTTCTTTTCCTTAATCCTGACCCTCTCACTTTCCTTCAAATTTCTAATTGCAGACAATTAAAGAGGACAAGTGGGAGGAAGAGCCAAATCTAGTTTCACCTAGGGAGCTCCCTGAGCAAAGGCCAGCTCTGGCACCAATGCCACAATCTCTACCAGGAGAATTCATCGTGCAAGGGCCGTGTGGTGTGCTCACCCATTTCTACTCCTTCTCTCTATGATGCTGGCCCACACCTCATCTCTTAAGACTTCCATTTGTCATTTCAGAAGGTCTCTATGCGCTTCAGACGGCAGTCCTCATGGAGTCGCAGGGCTTCCGCCTCTGGATGCCTTCCAATTTCTTTAGCAAACCATTCAATGTTTGTGTATCATTATATCATTATAGCTGAGCCTGCATATCCTAACATTTCCCAAAGCAATGGCTGCAAACACTCTCGACTCAAAGCAACTGAAATTGGCTCTGTTACAGGAAGTGTGATAAAAATAAATGTTCTGTCTCAAGGCTGTGCCACTGAATTAAAACACAGCCGCAAAACCGGCCCCCAGTAGCAAAACCAAATCAGCCCCCTCCCCTCCTCCGGCCTTGCATGGCAAGAGAGAAGAAGGGAGAACAGGGAAAAGGATAGAGGAAGAGAAAGATATAATTACAGTGACAAAGGGAGAAAGCAGGGATAAAAAATAACCTTCAATATAGAGACAGGAAGTGTTGGTTGGTGCAACAAAGGTTCAAGAAAAGCACCAGCCTTAGTGTTCGCAGTACTAAATTTGAGTTGGTGGTTGCATATGGGGACTGATAAATAAATGGCCTTCTTCAATGCTTGTTCCCTGACGAGAAATGTGGAGTCAACGCAAGTGCCAGGGTACTGCTGTATGGTCAAGAGAGCACAGCAAGCAAATTTGAAGGGGTGCTCTCACGTGCCACTGTTTTGTGTGACTCATTGATCCATTCCTGGCTGTCTAATCAAAGACAGATTGTATCCTGGGACTTGTAGCTTCACTTTTAACGTAGCAAGCAGGCGGTTACAACCAGTAACAGGCAGAACCCTGTCAAACAAAAATACATAAATGTCTCCATGTGCCATCCATGACACATACCAGCTATTTTCACTTTAGCACTGTAAGCAAACATCTTATGCTGCAAGATTAAAAGACACTCTGTTCACCTTTCTCACTTTCGCGGGCACCAATATGCACTCTAGAGTAATGTGAAAACATTGTTTACCATGAAAAAAATATTCTTAAAACATGAAATGCTTAAGAGCTGTTCCAATAAAATCATACCATCATAGCTGGCTAGTTTCCCAGGTACATGTGTGACTAGTAGCTCCAGTCCAGGCCTTTTCATTGCATACTGAGGCTCACAGTCTTGCTTTTATAATCGAATAAAGAAGAATACAAGTCCCAGAATGCAAAGAGAAAACTTGGACTGGAGCAACTGATCAAGCAGGGATGTTGAAAATTTACCATTTATCACCACATAGTCATGTTATGTTAATTGCATTTCTTGGGCGCACGGTTACCTGAGGGTGTCCTGGCGCTGGCTACTGTCCATCTAAATTACAGAGTAGGTATTGGCCCATATGGTAAACAATCAGGTTTTCAGCCCCTTCCTAAATGTCAGTAGCTTTGTGGCGTTCCTGAGGTGAAAAGGAAGCTTGTTCCATGCCCAAGCAGTGCAAGTGACAAAGCTTCTGCCACCCTAGCTAGCTTTTTTAGCTAGCGGTATAACCAACCCTTTCGCTTCAGCGGACCGATGAGCTCTTCGGGGGATGTACCATTGAAAGCGCTGTTGCAGGTAGTGAATCACAACCAAGTTCTTTTGTAGTTCTTTGTTGTGCTTCACAACAAAAAGTAATGCAAGTTGTGGGATATGGTCTTTGTACAAAGTAAAAGATATTAGAACCAGAGGATTGCAGTATGAATCTCTCTTCTTAAACCCGACGACCAAACATTATGATAGTGAGCAAATCATTTTAGTTTTCTGTTGCTCAGTTTCCGCATTTAGCAGAATCTGAATATGCCCAAAACATTTTTAGTCAGCCATGTGCTTTGCATTAGAAAATTAATATGATTTATTGAGCATAGAAATATATTTAACTACTAAAAATGCAAATTCTAATAAACAACAACTGCACGTTGTTACAAATTGGGTCTCTAGTGGTCAGACGTATGCACCCTGTCCAAGCAGTAACCACCAATCTAGTCAGGGTAAGCTAGATACACACTAAAAGATAACCTGTGCTCACCCTCTGTTAGTTTTTCACAGGGCAGTCAGACTTATCTAAAGAGGCAAAGTATTTGATCAACACACACACACAGTAATACAATGAATAAACAACAAAACGACTCCACAGAGGTTTAGAAAAATATTGTGTTATATTCTGAACAAACAAGACCAAAATGACAAAAAACCAACAAGTATGAGTCGAGACATAACTTTATAAAAGAATACGTGAAAAATAGTGCTTAGAAGCAAATAGCTCTTTTGGGGTTACTTGAGGCCACACTGCAGTGGGACAAAGTCAACAGTTTAAGCCAACCGCAGTGGACCACGAGCCGGTTACAGAAACCACGCAGGCCCAGGAAAAAGAGTACCTTGATCCTGGCCGCAAACAATTAATAAACAGTAGAGGGGATGCATTGATTTCGCACACGCTTCAATGGTGATGCGTTGGTTTCCGAAGACAAGTGTAGCAGTTGTGATCACTGTTCCTCAGAACCTGCGCGCGTGAGCACACGTGCTCCGGAGTCACCCCGAGTGTGCAGTGTCCTCTTTTCAGCGCGCACTGCACACAGCACTTCCGATGATACCATTCAAACCTCCCTTTTCAAAACGGAAGGAGAAAGGAATGCAATAAATGTAAAGCATAATGTGTGCTTTCAGAGGGTTCTGAGAACAGATATCGTGTTTGAAACCCTGCATTTATTTTATTAATAGTGCGGGCTGATTGTGGGCCTTTGAGATAGAATTCATGTTAATTGCAGCGCCGTGTGCGCTGCAATTAACATGAATACTATTTCAAAGGGTCACAATCAGCCCGTACTATTAATAAAAGAAATGTAGTTTTAAACAAGATGTCTGCTTTCAGAGGATTCTGAAAACCAGTGGCGCCTGGTGTATCTTTACAAGTTGCAGGGTGTAAGACAAGACCCTATATTCATCCGACACATCGAGCTCAACACACAATATATTGAATGCAGGACAGTGGGCACTCCAGAGTTTCATTTCAATATGGAGAGGAGGAGGAAAACAGGATGTAATTTTCATTGTGTGCTGTCTTCACCCGAACTCTTGCTTTGCACTGTGTATTTCAGGGTGTAGTGAGTGGCGACATCATTTTTGACATGTTTACTGTTCACTATCGCCTTGAAAATATGTTTAATGTGATGTACACTCATAACAGATAAATATAGGGTTACATGGATACCACTTGCATTGAGCTATCAGGCAGCCTGAAAGCATATTTTTGAAAAAAGAGTAGGCGCAGACACAATTCTGAATTTTGGGTTTGTTTGGTAGGGGGTGAAATGGAGACACACTGTCCACTACTCTTGTTTGTAAAGTGGTGAGGTAACAGTTCAGTGTTATGTCCTTGATGATCGTGAATTCTCTTCTCTCAGCTGACAGCTACCCATATAAGGAATATTATTCAAAACTATTTCCTACTTTTCAAGCAAGTGCTTCAGGTTATTCCATTTTGAACTTTTGTACAAAACCAGTGCTCCAAATATTCAACAAAGTAGTATCCATATTTTCAACATTGAAGAACGGAAGAAAAAGCTGGTGCAGTCAAAATTCAATCCTGTGATTCTGGGCAAATCACTTACTCTCCCCAGTGCCTAACAAAAATGAATGCGTCCATCTGTAACAAAACTGGTGCTCACGTAAAGCGCTCTGATACCTAGGATCTTTGGGTCTAGTTTGTGCTATATAAAACTCTAAAAAGAAAAACCTCTGACCTGCTTTTTTATGCATGTTTCTGACCCAGAATGATTATTGATGATGTCAGACAAGAGCACCCTCTCTGATTGACATCAGCCCCTGGTAGCACAGGGCTTAAGCTTAACTCCTTAACCGCAGCGCAAATTCCGCCACGGTGTGGGCCGCTTTGGCCAACGGACGTGCGCAGCACTAGCCAGGTAGTGCTTGCGACGGCCGTTGGCCAACGCGCGCACAGAATGGGTTAAAGCGAGGGTGTTCTGCGTCTCAGGATGATGTGGCCACAGAAACCAGAGCTGGAAGTAGGTGTGCCCTGGATAGCCTACAATATGGCACATGGGCACCAGTGCATGTGCCAATCAAAAGTGCCCTGACTGCCTAACCTTTGGGCAGGATGAGGGTCTTGAAAGTAAAATCAGAGTGATATCGAAATCAAAAAACAGGAGGCAGGAAGGGGTGTGGGGGCTGAGCCCCAAAGTCCAAATTAATGAACCGCCCTTGCATAAAAGCAGACATTGTGTTTGAGACTCTGCATTTCTTTTATTGATAGTGCGAAGCTGAGGGGCTGATCGTGGGATGAGATAGTATTCATGTAAATTGCAGCGCCCGTGTGCTCTGCTATTAACATGAATACTATCTCAAAAGCCCACATTCAGCCTATTAATAAGCTATTAATAAAAGGAATGCAGCAAATCTGAAGAACGACGTGTGCTTCATTGCAGCCAAGGTTTCAGATTGGCATGGGTGAGATACAAGGTTTCCCATATAAACTGAATAAAAATAATACCTTAGTGAAGTACTGTTCCATGCAGGTCCTGCTAGATTGACAGATAATTGTTATGAGAGGAGTGAGTGTTAATGAAATTCATTCACATTGTCAGTGGTTAACCTGAAAACAGACATTGTTGCCCTAGAGAGTCTTTGGCTTGCATCTGTTTGTGAATACCAGGATTATGATGTAGTGGAGTTTTGACTAGAACACATGCCACCTCTACCATACAAATGAAAATTGTATGGTACCACACAAATGAAAATTGTGCAAATAATTTCAAGACCTCTTCATTTGGAACACTGTCACTTGACTTCAAACTGGAATGGATATGTAGCGCCCTTGATAACGGCTTTCAGGCACAGCTACACAAAATTCCTGACATAGGTATTTCCTTGTCCAATTTGTTAAGCTTCTACATTTTTGCAGTGAGTATCTCTGTAGGAGAGTAGGGTCTGCAATCCTATGATCACCCAGATTTTTTTGCTTTTGTTTCACTGGTTTACGACTTTCTCTGGCTGCGGGCCTGCCAATCAGACCCACAGCCTGGCTGTTCTCTTTCTAAATTACGAGATGTACCCTAGGTGCATTTACCAATTGGTACTGGGCCACCTTATCAGACCCTGTAACTCAGGGCATAGGTGTACCCAGGGCCGCCAGGGGCTGCAGCGTGTATTATGCCACCCCTGGCTGGCCTCCTAAATTTGACACAACTGGCTGCATGACAGCTGGGGCGAAGTCGTGTAATCACCCTTTGCTTTAGATATAGTAGCCCTATATCTAACCCTCCAATGGACACCCGAGTTCCTATCAGTCACTCCTATGGCAGGCCTTGACAATCCTGAAGGCAGAGTGCATGGGCTCGTGTGAACTAAGCTCTGGCCCGAGCCGAGCCCGGTTGCAGCTTGCGGAATCAAGACCCAATGGCTGTTCCATGATAACGCGTACCATATCGGTAACTTCGGTGTCGCGTTATCAAGACATGTCGAGTAAGGTGTCATACGAATCGGGATGCTGCCCTCTCACCAACTCTGGCGACGAGGTTAGCATTCCGCCCTTCTAGAGGGACACGACATGTACGTAACTGTGAACCCCGGTTAAAGTTAACTAAAGCCTCAGCTCCACAAAATGGATGCTGCCACCACAGACACGAGTCTGACCTCCTGCTGCTGGGAGTCCTTCCAGCGAGGAGCACTTGGACAAAGGGTTTCCTGTCAAGGGCGGTGTTCGCACCGTCCCAGACAGGGTTTGTGTATTCTGGGTAGGTAGGGCTTTTGCGAGAAGGTGACTGCGGAGTGGCACCCCGGTGCTCACTACGCATCTGCCGGTTAGAACCAGTTCCAGGGGCGACAGCCCTGGCCTGGGGAAAGTCCGGCAGGGGAGAGGGGTGTAACTACCCCCCTTCCTGGTCCCACCCTTAGGGCAGGACCTAGTCATGTACCCACCCCTTTCTTTAGGATAAAGGCCGGAGCGGGGACCCTTCCAAATTAGATCATCTTTGAATCAAGAATACTTTCTACGAAAGGACTTCAAGACTCTTCTCAAGATTTCTCCCTTGTGGCTAAGGAGTAGTCACCCTGCATCAGCGGGCACCATCTAAGAACTCTGCGGTTTGCTGTAAGTCCTTCCTCAAGGAATCCGACGGCCCAGCTCGACGAGAACCGGCTTCCCTGGCACCTCTGACCTCTACCCACGTCATCAGCTCAGCTGTGATCTGTGGGTGCGACGAGACCTCGAGGGACCGGCCATCATCAGAACCTGCACGCTCTTAAAAACCAGCACGACCATCGAGGTAACTCTCTGGTGAGTGCTCTGGGGTCCGAGAAGCCCCGACCCTGAGCCGCTCCAGCACCGAAGTGCAGTCTCCCAGCATCTCCACGATCTGCGTGGGGCCCTTCTGCTCGCTGCTCAGCACGTTGTCTGGTCACTAGCCGCTGGCTTGTGTCCTTCTGTGACGACATCCGAAAATCAACACTGCCGGTCTGGTTGCTCCAGACTGGCCCTTGCTTCCATCTTTTCGAGAAGCACCCCGGACCCTCCTGGTCCACTCAAGACGCCGACAGCGACATCCGTCGTGGGACAGCTCGCACCTCCACCGTGGTCGCCGACAACGCCTCCTGGTCCGTGAGACTGCAGAGCCTAGCGTCGCCCACTCACCTGGTTGAGGTGACGGCCAACCGGTGCCTTCCTGGTACCCTCTGACTACTGGCTAGTAGTACGAACTTGGTCCCCTCTGCTTTCAGGTTTCATCAATCTCCGATCCAGGCTTGGATCCCTACGAACTATTCATCACTGGTCGCCGGCCAGCAACTCCTTTTCTTCCGGCTCCTGGCTCGTCAGCGAAGACCCCGATGCCTGTAAGACTTGCAGCCGCAGCCCTCGTGGCTAGGTAACTCGGCATTTCGGTGCCTGCATAGCCTCCTTACTCTAGGGTCCCGAGTCCCTCGCTTCCGACTTGCCTTAACCTTTCCGTGTCCCCGGACACTTGTTTTAAACTGTGCACTTGAAGTATTTGCTAAAGAGATTTGGTTTGTGCTTAGTACCCTGTCCTCATAAAGAGTACAGGGCTGTTGTGATTCTTAATAAATATACTGTTTATTTTCATAACACTTGTGTGGTGTCCTTTCACTGGGTGTTCGAGGGGTACATGTGTGGTAAACAGCTGGCTTAACGCGCCCTCTCGAGTCTTTAGCCTTAGACTGCTCGTATCCACGCTACTAGGATAGCTGGTCTATAGGTTGACTTACAACCAAACACCATAAGGGTCGTTGGAACGATACATAGCGGTCGCTAGAATAGCGAACGTTGCATATCGGGCCAACTTCTCACATTGGTGGCAGCGGTGGGATTTGAGCTTGCTGTTGTTTTACCACACGTATCCTAAGAATATCTTGTTGAAAGATCACACAAGTACTGTTAGTACATATAACTAAAGCTTAGAATACTCTGAGTTCTACTGAACCAGCTGTTGTAGCTCCTCAAGGCTTAGCACACCTTGGCTACAGCTCTTAGCAAGGGAAAAGTAGGTAAACACATAGTGTAGGTAGGTGCATCACTTACACCACACTAGAAACAGTATGTCGGACAAAGGAGGAAACTCTGAGTCTCCCCTTGTGTCAGTTGACCCTCCACAGGTCATCCCGTCAAGATATACTGCGCTTAACTTCCATGAGTTACGACAAGTATGTACCTCTAGGAAGATTAAGCAAGGGGCTAACCCCACCACCTCCTTTCTGATTGGTCTCCTAGAGACTTATGATGCCAGAAAGGCTGAGAAGCTTCTTAGCCCTTCTAATCCAGAAGGAGGCATGCCTCCCCTCGAGGGAACCCGGGACGATCCTGACCTCATTCACCTCGCAACTGAGAACGAAGATGGCGAGGAGGATGAGGATGAGGATCTCTCTGGGGACGAGGCAGATAAGGGACAGGTAGAAGTCGTCAGACTGACACGGTCCAACTTAAGCAGACATGATAGTGGTACTGGGGGACCCCCGGCGCTACTGTCAGGTGCGCTTAACATTGGGAATGGACGAGTTAGGTCTCTATCAAGAGGCTCTAACAGATCCGTTCGAACCAATGGCTCTCGCAACTCTTCTCAAAGAGGGATGACGTCCCCTCAGAGGAGAGTGTACGAAGCTAAGGAAAGGGCAGCTAATCTGAGGATCGAAAGGGAAGAACTTGCCCTGGCCAAAGAAAAGCTTGCTTTTGCTAGAGAGCAACAGTTAAGTGGGGCAGTCCCCACTGGTGGCAGCAATGTACCTAGTAATAGGGAAAAGAGTTTCGATACGAAACACCTTGGTAAGATAGTGCCCCCCTTTAAACAAGGGGACGACATCCACAAATGGATTACTGCTTTGGAGAGGGCCTGCACTGTGCAAGGTGTTCCCCAGAGTCAGTGGGCAGCTATCTTGTGGCTCTCCTTTGAAGGTAAAGGAAGAGACAAGCTCCTCACCACAAGGGTAGAGGACGCTAACAATTACCAAGTCTTGAAGAATACACTCGTTGAAGGGTTCGGCCTAACCACTGAGCAGTACAGGGTGCTGTTCAGGGATACCCAGAAAACGCAGACTCAAGACTGGTCTGATTTTGTCGATTGTGCCACTAAGGCTTTTGAGGGCTGGTTGCTGGGCAGTAAGGTTACTGATTACAAAGGATTGTACAATTTGATGATGAGAGAACAAATTTTAAACAATTGTCAGAACCAGTTGTTGCATCAGCATCTTGTCGACTCGGATCTGACCTCTCCCCAAGAATTGGGGCAGAAGGCAGACAAATGGGTTCGTACGAGAGTTAAACAGAACCAGGGCCAGAATCAAGGTGGTCAGAAGAAAGCAGACCAGAAGGGTAAAGATTCTAAGGGGGAACAAAATGACCAGAAGTCTTCGACAGGTCCCCAACAACCCAAAGAGGGTGGGGGTCAGGCTCCCCAAAAGAAGAAAGAAGGCCAATCCAAACGATGGTGCCAGTACTGTAAAAGTAAATCTCACTGGTTTAGTGAGTGCACCAAGAAAGGAGGAGGGCAGACTCCTGCCACTGCAGCCCCTAAGGCACCTGTGCCCCCTAGTACAGTCAGCAGTGGTAGTGCGCCTCCCAAGGGTTTAGTAGGGTTAACCCTGGGTTCTGAGGGGCGTGACAACTTAGTTGGCACACTCACTCAGGCTGTCCTTGTCAGTACAGGGGACGTGGACGTGTCCCCTGACGTAAGCCCCAATACTTTGGGCAAATACAGACAGACGCCTTTCATAAATGGAAAGATGGCTCAGGCCTATAGGGACACTTGTGCCAGCGTCACCATGGTGACGCCTAACTTTGTGGACCCTGGACAGATCATGCCAGGTACAGAATTCCTGGTGACCAATGCAAGCAATGTCACTACCAATCACAGTATGGCAATTGTAGCTTTCTCCTGGGGAGGGGTAACTGGCCAAAAGAAGGTTGTAGTTAGTCCAGACCTCCCAGTGGATTGTTTGTTGGGCAATGATTTGGAGTCGTCACAATGGTCAGAAGTGGAGCACCGGACTCACATGGAAATGTTAGGTTTGCCAGCACATGTGTTCGCTGTGACTAGGTCACAGGTCAGGAAATGCCCCACTGAACAGGTGCTGGATCCTGGAACAACGGACCAGACACCTCCCAAGAAAAAGAGCAGTAGGGTTAAGGCTGCGCCTTCCCCCTTGCCCCAGGTCGAGGATCAAGTCTCAGAGGAGGCTGACCTACAGGAATTGAGGGAAACTGAGCCGAGAGAGTTCGAACTTGATCAAGTTGAATTCTTGGGCTCAGGGGGACCCTCAAGGGAAGATCTGGGGAAGGACCAGTTAGACTGCCCTTCTCTTGAACCCCTCAGACAGCAGGCTGCTGCTGAGGCTGCTGGGAACGCCACAGGTACCCACAAGGTATACTGGGAAGATGGACTCCTATACACTGAGTCAAGAGACCCCAAGCCTGGCATGACCAGGAGGCTGGTCGTCCCCTTGTCTCAGCGTGGTTTCCTACTTACCTTGGCCCACGAGATTCCCTTAGCAGGTCACTTAGGCCAGACGAAAACGTGGGACAGGCTTGTCTCGCACTTTCACTGGCCTCACATGAACGAAGATACCAAGGAGTTTTGCCGCTCCTGTGTCACTTGCCAAGCCAGTGGTAAGTCAGGTGGCACGACAAAGGCCCCCCTTATACCAATGCCTGTGGTGGGGGTGCCCTTTGAACGGGTGGGGATCGACATCGTCGGTCCCATGGAACCACCGACAGCATCAGGGCACAAGTTTATACTGGTGGTAGTGGATCATGCCACCAGGTATCCTGAAGCTATTCCCCTTAGGACCACTACAGCACCTGTTGTGGCAAGAGCCCTAGTTGGAGTATTCTCCAGAGTGGGCTTCCCTAAGGAGGTCGTCTCCGACAGAGGTGCAAACTTTATGTCGAGCTACTTAACTGCTATGTGGAAGGAGTGTGGTGTCAACTACAAGTTCACTACACCCTATCATCCACAATGCAATGGGCTTGTTGAGAGATTCAACAGGACCCTAAAAGGGATGATTCATGGACTACCGGAAAAGCTCCGGTGTAGATGGGACGTCCTGATCCCCTGCCTCTTGTTCGCCTACAGAGAAGTCCCACAGAAGGGGGTTGGCTACAGCCCTTTTGAACTTTTGTACGGGCATCCTGTAAGAGGACCCCTGTGTTTGGTGAAGGAAGGATGGGAGAGACCTCTCAAAAAGCCTGCAACCAACATAGTGGACTATGTGCTCGGCCTCCGCTCGCGGATGGCTGAATACATGGAGAAGGCATCCGAAAACCTTAAGGCCAGCCAAGAACTCCAAAAAGCTTGGCATGACCAAAAGGCTGTCTTGACTGTTTACCAGCCCGGACAGAAGGTGTGGGTGTTGGAGCCAGTGGCCCCAGCAGCACTCAAGGACAAATGGTCCGGGCCCCACACCATCCTGGAGAAAAAGGGAGAGGTCACCTACCTGGTCGACCTGGGAACTCCCCGGAGCCCCCACAGGGTGCTTCATGTCAACAGGCTAAAAGCCTATGTCGACAGGAAGGACATGAGTTTGCTCATGGCCCTAGATGAGGGACAGGAAGAGGAGAGTGACCCTCTCCCCGACCTGCTCTCTCAGAATCCTGACGATGGCTCGGTAGATGGTGTTGTCTTTTGTGGCAGCCTCTCCGAACATCAACAGAGCGACTGTAAACAGGTTCTTCAGTCGTTCCGACATCTGTTTTCTCTGACACCCAGTCAGACCGATTGGTGCACCCATGAGGTCGACACTGGTGACAGCTTGCCCGTAAAGAGTAAAATCTACAGGCAGCCTGATCACGTTAGAGACTGCATCAAAAGTGAAGTGCAGAAAATGTTGGAGCTGGGAGTCATTGAACCCTCGGATAGCCCTTGGGCTAGTCCCGTAGTTCTAGTGCCGAAACCTCACACCCAGGGTGGTAAGAGAGAGATGAGGTTTTGCGTAGACTACAGGGGTCTCAATGCAGTCACTAAGACTGACGCCCACCCAATACCAAGGGCAGACGAGCTTATCGATAGATTGGCTTCGGCCAACTACTTAAGTACGTTTGACCTGACAGCTGGGTATTGGCAAATCAGGTTAGCTGAGGACGCCAAGCCTAAAACCGCGTTTTCAACCCCTGGTGGGCATTATCAGTTCGTGGTGATGCCCTTTGGTCTGAAAAATGCACCTGCCACCTTCCAACGGTTGGTGAATCACGTCCTTACTGGGCTGGATGACTTCTGTGCGGCGTATCTTGACGATATTGCTGTCTTTAGCTCCACCTGGGAGGATCACCTGGTCCACCTGCGGAAGACGTTAGAGGCACTGCAAGCAGCAGGTCTCACTATCAAGGCCACCAAGTGCCAGATAGGGCAGACACAGGTTGTATACCTGGGCCACCTTGTAGGTGGAGGTCAGGTTCAGCCACTGGAGAGCAAGATACAGTCAATCAGGGACTGGGCTCCTCCAACCACCCAGACTCAGGTTCGAGCTTTCTTGGGCCTGACTGGTTACTACAGGAAGTTTGTCAGGAACTATGGTTCCATCGTGACACCATTAAATGAACTGACAAGTAAGAAAATGCCAAAAAAGGTTCAGTGGACAGCGAGCTGTCAAAAAGCATTCGATGACCTAAAGCAGGCCATGTGCACGGCGCCTATCCTCAAGAGTCCGGACTACTCCAAACCATTCATTGTCCAAACAGATGCTTCTGAGTTGGGTGTGGGAGCTGTTCTTTCTCAACTGAATTTTGATGGTCAAGACCAGCCCATTGCTTTTATAAGCAGACGGCTGACCCCTAGAGAGAAGAATTGGTCAGCTATTGAGAGGGAGGCCTTTGCTGTGGTTTGGGCCCTGAAGAAGCTGAGGCCATACTTGTTTGGCACTCACTTCAAGATTCAGACCGACCATAAGCCCCTCTTGTGGCTAAATCAGATGAAGGGTGAAAACCCCAAACTGCTTAGGTGGTCCATTTCCCTACAGGGGATGGACTTCACAGTGGAACATAGACCTGGTACTGATCATGGCAATGCCGATGGGCTCTCCAGATATTTCCACTTAGAACAAGAAGACTCACCTGGTCAAGGTTAGCTAGTTGTTCCGAAGTTTGGGGGGGGGTCATGTAGGAGAGTAGGGTCTGCAATCCTATGATCACCCAGATTTTTTTGCTTTTGTTTCACTGGTTTACGACTTTCTCTGGCTGCGGGCCTGCCAATCAGACCCACAGCCTGGCTGTTCTCTTTCTAAATTACGAGATGTACCCTAGGTGCATTTACCAATTGGTACTGGGCCACCTTATCAGACCCTGTAACTCAGGGCATAGGTGTACCCAGGGCCGCCAGGGGCTGCAGCGTGTATTATGCCACCCCTGGCTGGCCTCCTAAATTTGACACAACTGGCTGCATGACAGCTGGGGCGAAGTCGTGTAATCACCCTTTGCTTTAGATATAGTAGCCCTATATCTAACCCTCCAATGGACACCCGAGTTCCTATCAGTCACTCCTATGGCAGGCCTTGACAATCCTGAAGGCACAGTGCATGGGCTCGTGTGAACTAAGCTCTGGCCCGAGCCGAGCCCGGTTGCAGCTTGCGGAATCAAGACCCAATGGCTGTTCCATGATAACGCGTACCATATCGGTAACTTCGGTGTCGCGTTATCAAGACATGTCGAGTAAGGTGTCATACGAATCGGGATGCTGCCCTCTCACCAACTCTGGCGACGAGGTTAGCATTCCGCCCTTCTAGAGGGACACGACATGTACGTAACTGTGAACCCCGGTTAAAGTTAACTAAAGCCTCAGCTCCACAAAATGGATGCTGCCACCACAGACACGAGTCTGACCTCCTGCTGCTGGGAGTCCTTCCAGCGAGGAGCACTTGGACAAAGGGTTTCCTGTCAAGGGCGGTGTTCGCACCGTCCCAGACAGGGTTTGTGTATTCTGGGTAGGTAGGGCTTTTGCGAGAAGGTGACTGCGGAGTGGCACCCCGGTGCTCACTACGCATCTGCCGGTTAGAACCAGTTCCAGGGGCGACAGCCCTGGCCTGGGGAAAGTCCGGCAGGGGAGAGGGGTGTAACTACCCCCCTTCCTGGTCCCACCCTTAGGGCAGGACCTAGTCATGTACCCACCCCTTTCTTTAGGATAAAGGCCGGAGCGGGGACCCTTCCAAATTAGATCATCTTTGAATCAAGAATACTTTCTACGAAAGGACTTCAAGACTCTTCTCAAGATTTCTCCCTTGTGGCTAAGGAGTAGTCACCCTGCATCAGCGGGCACCATCTAAGAACTCTGCGGTTTGCTGTAAGTCCTTCCTCAAGGAATCCGACGGCCCAGCTCGACGAGAACCGGCTTCCCTGGCACCTCTGACCTCTACCCACGTCATCAGCTCAGCTGTGATCTGTGGGTGCGACGAGACCTCGAGGGACCGGCCATCATCAGAACCTGCACGCTCTTAAAAACCAGCACGACCATCGAGGTAACTCTCTGGTGAGTGCTCTGGGGTCCGAGAAGCCCCGACCCTGAGCCGCTCCAGCACCGAAGTGCAGTCTCCCAGCATCTCCACGATCTGCGTGGGGCCCTTCTGCTCGCTGCTCAGCACGTTGTCTGGTCACTAGCCGCTGGCTTGTGTCCTTCTGTGACGACATCCGAAAATCAACACTGCCGGTCTGGTTGCTCCAGACTGGCCCTTGCTTCCATCTTTTCGAGAAGCACCCCGGACCCTCCTGGTCCACTCAAGACGCCGACAGCGACATCCGTCGTGGGACAGCTCGCACCTCCACCGTGGTCGCCGACAACGCCTCCTGGTCCGTGAGACTGCAGAGCCTAGCGTCGCCCACTCACCTGGTTGAGGTGACGGCCAACCGGTGCCTTCCTGGTACCCTCTGACTACTGGCTAGTAGTACGAACTTGGTCCCCTCTGCTTTCAGGTTTCATCAATCTCCGATCCAGGCTTGGATCCCTACGAACTATTCATCACTGGTCGCCGGCCAGCAACTCCTTTTCTTCCGGCTCCTGGCTCGTCAGCGAAGACCCCGACGCCTGTAAGACTTGCAGCCGCAGCCCTCGTGGCTAGGTAACTCGGCATTTCGGTGCCTGCATAGCCTCCTTACTCTAGGGTCCCGAGTCCCTCGCTTCCGACTTGCCTTAACCTTTCCGTGTCCCCGGACACTTGTTTTAAACTGTGCACTTGAAGTATTTGCTAAAGAGATTTGGTTTGTGCTTAGTACCCTGTCCTCATAAAGAGTACAGGGCTGTTGTGATTCTTAATAAATATACTGTTTATTTTCATAACACTTGTGTGGTGTCCTTTCACTGGGTGTTCGAGGGGTACATGTGTGGTAAACAGCTGGCTTAACGCGCCCTCTCGAGTCTTTAGCCTTAGACTGCTCGTATCCACGCTACTAGGATAGCTGGTCTATAGGTTGACTTACAACCAAACACCATAAGGGTCGTTGGAACGATACATAGCGGTCGCTAGAATAGCGAACGTTGCATATCGGGCCAACTTCTCACAATCTCAATAGTCACTCCAGTCAACTTCTAGGAAAGAACGCACAAACTCAGCAGTCAATATCAACGAGTCCATGGTAAAAGAGCCTACATGCCATTCACAACTGACAACATACAAGACCATCTTTCTGGCCTTCACACTTTTCACCAAACATCTATCATGTTCAGAAGCATATAAGTAATTTTGAAGATTCTCTTTCTCAATTTACAACTAGCCTGGTATCATAGAGGGCTTCCAGAAGGCAGTCCCATACTGCACCTTGATACATGGTAAGGCCTACATGTATGAAACTAAATGGGGGGGGCAAAACTAACCGCAGGAACAACATAGAGTGCCAAGCAGCTGATCTACCTGTTATTACAAAATATATAAACTAGCCTTCACTCAGCAAAGATAGTTTTACTGAAAACATCTCAACAATAAGTCAGGGAACTTTCAGCAACTCTAAAATACACCTCTGTGGACATAATAATCTGCCCAACTCAGACACTATGTGACCAAGTGCTCGAGTTGAGAATATTTAGTAAAATCTTTTTATGGTACTACCATTGGAGTCCTGTGCTTTTCTAAACCCAAAGTTTACTTGCTTCTGTAACTAATTCATGTCATAGTGTGTGCATCTAAATTGAAAACCCGTGTTAAGACCCTTCATGTGGCTTCCAAGCTCCCACTGCCTATCCAGTGTGGTTTTGGATAGGTCCGATCGTATTTCAAATGAAAAATCAGGGCCTTACATAGTACCTGCTTTCAAAGCAAGATTCTAAATTTTTTCTTTGAGCGTGTAGGTCAAAAAGTTAATTAGGATTTTCCTCGGTTTAGTTCTTGCTGGGTTTAGACGGAACGGATCTCTGTGAATTCGCTGGATATCTCTATCGAGCACCTCAGCTGGTTCTTCCAATGTGAGAGAACTTTTTAATAACAGTACTATGAAAGATTTCAGATCACTATCTTCTTTTCCTTCTGGAACTTTTAAGAGACGAATGTTGTTACGTCTGGAATAATTTTCCAAGACTTCGATCCTTTCTTTCATATTTTCACCTTCCCCTTGGAGAGTACGTACTTTAGATCTTACTGACTGTAGATTTGCGGTCAGAGCGCCTACCGAGCTTTCCAGCATTTCCGTTCTTCCACCCAGACTGTCGACCTTTTGGCTCAACTCCTCGCAAGTTACCCTTATCTCAGCTTGGTTAGTTTTGGAGACCACAAAGTCCTGCCTTATCTCTTCCCTCATTGCTGCAATGGAGGATACTATTGCCTCAAGTGTGTTACCTAAAACCGGGTCAGAATTATGGGGGATTGCGGTTTTCTCTTTCCCTGCTTCTAGTCCCACTCCCAGGGCCTCTTTTCCTGTGGTTCTCTTAAACTGATCAGGGAGAGGATTATCACTAGGACTTATTGTATGTTTTGTTATTAACGGAAGATCAATCTCTTCAGGCCTGATAGATGCTTCAACTGCTTCGACTGTTCCCGATGCCACCCCTTCTGATGAAGTGACAAGAGGTACACTTAATCCTAGGGTGGATTCAGTTTGTTGATCTTCCTGCAATAGGCTCCTGCTTTCCAAAACCGCAGCCATGTCCTGGGTAATCCGCAGCACTTGTGGTAGGGCCTTAAAATATGTTTTCAAGGAGGGGGTTATGTCTTCAGGAGCTTTTGCTTTTTTATTCTTATTCTTATTTTGAGGTTTACTTTGGATATTAGGTGTTTCTTCTTTTGTTGTGTCTATTTTCTTTTTTTTTGACCTCACCTTTTTTTGAAGCTCCCCCCAAGTGCCTTCTGGGTTTGGTAGTTGATCCCCTCCAAACTTACCGCTTTTCCTTTATTTTTCGTTTCACTTCTAGTGACTCTTAATTGCGGGTGTGGTGGTGGTGGTGATGGGGAGTTATGCAGCTGACTGTTCACCTCTGCCTCTGCATCCTTTTTAAATATATCAAAGACCTTACTTGTATCGTGATCCTCCAGGCTTTGTGTACTTATCGCCTGGCTCTCCCTCTCCACTTCAGCGCTCTCTGTTGCAGCCTTCGTTGTAGCATTCGTTGCAGCCTTTGTGGCTTTTGCAGCTTCTCGCTCTTCCCTCCTAGGTGGCAGCAGACTCGAAGAGATTTCCCCTCTCCGCCCGCCGGCAGCAGCCGTGTGCGTGCACCGAGCAGCGGCCGCCCGGCCGCGCCCGATCTCCACGGCTGCCCGCCCCTCAAGTGGGAGAGCGGAGAACAATCCCACGAATGGCGGGCACATCCAGAGGACGCAGATACAGTGCCCTCAGTGCAAAAAGACTGCTCAGCAGACCGACGCGGGGAGAGAGGCTCCCAAACAGCAAGCAGCAGCGGTAAGCCACAGGATTTGCAGCGTCCTCGATCTCACGGTGCCCCTCAGTGAGTACAGGTCAGAAAAAGAGCAGTTCCAAAGTAGCGAGGAAAAAGGTGTTTACTATTGCATATTCTCCATCGGTTTCCCTCAACTGCAGCCGGTTACTTCCATCGCGTAGCAGCGAAGGTCTCAGGAGACTGCTGACGTGCGAGCCGCGTTAGCTTACGACCGCCATGTTTCCTCTCCCCTGGTATGGTATGAGGTCTTGCCAGCAAGATTTTACTCCTTTAACATTGTTTTAGACCCTAAACTAGACAAATCTACTAAATATAGAGTCTCTAGCTCTGTCAAATCTAGAAATACTCTTAAAAACATCATGACACACCTGGGTCTGGCAGATTTATGGAGAGAACGCGCTGGCAACAAACCCGGAGTGTCTTTGAGAAACAGCCGATTCAAACATAAATCTAGAATTGATTATGTCTTTTTTAGCTATTGTCTAAACGATATAGTAGAGTCGATCGACTATATACCATCACACCTCTCAGATCATTCTGCAATAAAATTCGCTTTAAAATCTAGCAAACTGGCTAACCACCCGTCTTGGTCTCTTGATCGGACATTGCTGTTAGAGGATGAAGAAGTCAATTTTCTCTTAATTGAATCTTCGGTCTTCTTTGATATAAATAAAGACTCCGCAGGTCCAACAGCTGTTTGGGAAACCTTTAAAGCCTTCCTAAGGGGGCAGATCACTAACAGAGCCTCCTATAGGCGGAAAATATATATTCAAAAAATAAAAAACTTAGAACAGGAAATGAAACTTTTGGAGCCTAAGATCGATCCGTCTCTAACAACTTCTGATGATCATGAAAAAATGGCTGAATTGAAATCTCAATTAGAAACTACTTTACAGGAAAGAATAAATAAAAGATGGGAAGCAAGTAAATCCTCTCAATTTGAGTTCGGAGAAGCTGCAGGGAAGGTACTAGCGTGGAAAATAAGAGCTGAAAAAACCCTCAATTACATCAGAGAAATTAAGATACCTGGAGAAGCAGAAACAAGATCCACTAGCTCAGAGATAGGAAGAGCCTTCTTCGATTTTTTTGAGGAGATTTATAAAGAAAATCTCCCTAACGATCAGAAAGCAAGGGATAGTTGGCTAGAAGCCATAAACCTCCCGGCTCTATCAATAAGCCAGAGCAACTTTTTGGAGGCTGAGATCACTGAAGACGAGGTCAAGAAAGCAATTTGCCACTCAAAAAAAGGAAAGGCGGCTGGTCCAGATGGACTGCCGGAAGAAATTTATAGAACTCTTCAAGATATAGTAGCCCCTGTGCTTACGTCACTTTTCAATGGCATATTGATACAAGGGAAGCAGCCCCCAAAAACCTGGGGAGATGCAACAATCGTGCTTATCCCGAAACCAGGGAAATCAACACTAGACTGTGGGTCATACAGACCAATATCATTACTAAACAATGACTACAAACTCTTCACAACTATAATAGCTACAAGACTGGCTAGTGTCATTGGAAAAATCGTTCACCCTGACCAAAAAGGTTTTGTCAAGGGCAGACAACTAGCGGAACTTACACATGAATCTGTGGGAGCTATAGATATTGCTACGGCTTTCTCGCTACCATTAGCCACATTAACCCTAGATGCTACTAAAGCATTTGACAGGGTTAACTGGCTATACCTTAACGCTGTCTTGAAAAAATTCAACTTCGGGGAGAACTTTTGTAGGATAATTAAACAGCTATATAGTACTGCTTCTGCCAGGTTACTGGTTAACGGATCTCTAACTGAACCATTTGAAATATCAAGAGGCACAAGACAGGGCTGCCCGCTTTCCCCTCTCCTATTTAATCTTTATATTGAACCATTCGCTCAGTTTTTAAGGGATGAGATTAATATTCCATCCTTTAGCTTTGGAGAGTGGGAAAGGCGGGTAGCAATGTACGCTGATGATATCATGATCTTTACATCTGACCCAGCTAGAGCATATCCAGTAGTTATCCACCGGGCAGAAGAATTTGGAGGAATATCGGGATATGACATCAATTCCAGCAAAAGTGAGATAATGGTTTGGAACATACCCAATATCCAGCTGGGGGCAAAAATATCCACATCGATGCGCTATTTGGGAATTAGAATAACCCAAGACGTGGCGAGAATTGGACACATTAATTTGGAAAAGATACACATTGAGACCAAAAAACTCTTAAAATCTTGGTCACATCTTCCACTCTCTACCATTGGAAGGGTGAACCTGGTTAAAATGTGTATCCTCCCAAAATTCACCTTTATATTTAATGCTATTCCTACTGCCTTTGACTCAAAAATGATTGAAAATTTACAAAAAGAAATAAATTCCTTCATATGGAACTACAAAACCACAAGAATTGCGTGGAAAAAGCTAAGGAGAAGGAGAGAGAAAGGAGGCCTAGCACTGCCAGATCTACTCTACTATTCATGGGCATTCCAACTATCACATACAAGAATGCTTTTAAAGATGCCATCTATCCTCGCAACTGACTCCATGTATAGGGCTATGCTAATCGGGGCTAATCTAACATCGGATAGTTTTATGTTTAAATTTGGATGTCAGAAATACTTTAAGAACATCAAATTAAAAGTCGTACAATCATGGGCAGAAATATGGTATAACATCAGAAAGAAACTGGGTCTCTCATATTATTCCAACTACGCCCCCATTTGAGATTCACCAGGATTGCCACTTTGTCTGATGGATAGTCTTTCCACCATAATTGAACAATCAGGTATTATAAGATGGGGTCAACTACTCAAAGAAGGCAGACTTATAACCTGGGAAGAGTTATATGAATTGGTTGGTGTAGGATTGTCAAGATTCAAATATATTCAACTAAATAGTTGGGTGAGATCTCAGATTCGTACTGATGTGAACCTAGGGAAAATGAGCTTAATAGAACAAAACTTGTTAGAAAGAGCTATGGGGGGAAAGGAAGTAACAATCTGGTATTGGCAGCTGCTAGAGGAAATTGACGGGGAATTTCAACTCCCAGACGATCTATGGAGAACGGCAATTGGTACCTCATGTGAGGAGAGATGGCAAAATTATTTTTCTCTACTATACAAAACAGTAAAGCCTTCATGGCTAAGACGGAACCATTTATTCTCTATACATCGTGCATACATAACCCCACTAAAACTATCTAAATTCTTACCAAACAAAAAATGCAATAAATGCAACTGGCCAGGGGCCTGTGACATACACATGTTTTTTGAATGTCCAGACATCCAGAATTTTTGGAGCAATGTGAAGGAAACTCTAAACTCTATCTTAAATACTTCTCTAGAAATAACTGTGTCTCTCGTAATTTTAGGATTAGAAGACAACATCAAAGGATTGGCAAGGTCCTTTCTCTTCTACGCAATTTTGCTGGCGAGAAGACAAATCTGTATAAATTGGGTAGAGAAAACACCTCCATTACACTCTCGATGGCTTTCCTCCTTATATGAAACATCTAAAATGGACCTTAAAAGAACAACTAATAAGAGGCATATGGCTTTTTGGAACCTATTAATTAACTGGAGATAAACCCGTTTTTTTTTTTTTTTTTCCGGGTCCAATGATTATGCCTTTTATACTCCTGGACCAGGGTCAGGCAAGTCGTGTTAAAGGTCCTACAGGTTGAAAGACACCTTGATTAAGTAAAACATCTCCAATTCTTCTTATGGGACATCTCTACTACCAATATATCAAATCACGTCTACAAGCTGTGCAAGGTGGTTGGTATGCTCCTTATTGAAGAAAAGGCAAATGAGGACCAAAAAAAAAAAAAAAAGACCCTTCATGTGGCACTGCATGTGTGGAAATGCACCATCTTTAGCAAAACTTTGGAGTGATATTTGGTGCTGCACCCACACATGTGTTCTGGTTCCCGGTGCACATAGCCTTGGTTGCAGCACACAAAGCCTTTACACTGCCGCACACAGAGGAAAATAATTAGAGGGAACATTGGTTGTGATGTGTTGATTTTGAAGTCGATGTGCTAGGTTTCTCCTTGCTTGTCGAAGAGATGCGTCAATCGTTCTTCTGAGGTGGTGGTGATACGTTGGTCAATGCAGCAGTTCTGGTATTGCTGCTCTGGCCCCAAAGGTTTCACCGCTTCATCCATCATCACCTTGTTCTTGCTTTGTTTGCCCTAAGTTGGCAGGGTATACCCAGACGTGGGTCTCTTGCTCACTTTGCCAATGGATTCAAGATAGCCTGGCTAAAGACGGCTGTTAGCCCAAAACCGGTCCCAGGATGCTTATTTCCGGTTTAGGGAAGACATGGCTTGGCAGTTCGGGCTGGACTGTTCCCATGAGGCACGGGGCCAAAACTGATTTGCAAATAGCTGTGTCTGAACTGGGGTGGTGAAGTGAGCTAAAGAACGATCTGTGACTGGTGGTGAGTGTCTGAAAAGTTTCAGCAATCTGTCCATCATCTCCTTGTGCTTGCCCTAAGGCGACGTGCCTATTTCTGCTCCTGCAGCAGTGTTGATGTGCTGTTTCTGAGTCCAGCAGACAGGTGATGCATCGATTTTCCTGGTGAAAGTATCTAAGTCCACATTCAGTGAACCAGGCACAGGAATAGAGGTAGAGACTTTGATTTCCCTGAGTGTCAATAACAGGAGGCAAGCCAACAAGCCTGTTAGCACCCCCAAGAAAAGGCAGAATCCATCTCTCATTCAGCAAAGTCAGGGAGCATCAGGCAGCTGGGCAACACATGGGAAAAGCAGGCCTTCTTGTCAACAGTCCAAAGATGAGTCTATTAAGCAGCACTGCTGTCCTTCTGCCAAAGTGCAGTTGTAGTCCCAGAAGTGTCTGATCTTAGGGGTTCAGAGACCCAGTACTTATACTCAGTTGTGCCTTTGAAGGGACGTGACTTCAATACATGCCCTTGAAGTGTACAGGTCCCCCTTTCATCCCAGCTCTGGCTCCAGACTAGTGCTTTGTGTGGAGACAGGACACTACCTAGTTAATGAAGTGTTAGCCCCTCACATCCATCTTGCCCAGGCAGAGCCATCAAATTGCAGATGTATGTTGATGGGTACTCAGACACACCTAGTCTTCTTGGAATTTGGGCTGTCTCGAGGGAATGCACAAAGTATTGCTGTCACCCACCCTTGACGTGTATTGGAGACAAGCTGCAAAGCACACAGAGCAGTAAAAGCATAGAAATGGCCTCTTTCTAAAAGTGGCATTTCTAAAAAAGTAATGGTAAATTAATCGTTATTAGTAAAGAGGATTTATCATTACCATTCCAAAGATATAAAGCATAAAGCAGCTACTCCTTTCTGGTCAGGAATCACAGTTTAAAATGGATTAAGAAATTCCCAATCTTAACCTATGAGAGGAGTAGGCCTCACAATAGTAAACACCAAATTCAGCTGTTTGTTACTACCAGGATATGCAAAACTTACAAGTACATGTTCTATCTTTTACTTACACAACACCCTTTCCTTAGGGCTACCATCGGCCTGCCTTATGGGTGACTTATGTGTAATGAGAGGGGAGTTTGAGGCTTGACAGGTAGTTTTAGTTGCAAAGTCAAAGTGTTGGTAAACTGCACACAGAGGCCCTGCAGTGGCAGGCTTGAGACAGGTTTGAACGCCTACTTGTGTGGGTGGCATAATCAGTGATGCAGGCCCACTAGTAGCATTTCGTTTACAGGGCCTGAGTATATGGTATACCAATTTACAAAGGACTTATAGGTCAACTTTAAATGCCAATTGTGTATACACCAAGGTTACCAAGTTTAAGGGAGAAGCTCAGGCACTTTGGCACTGGTCAGCAGTAGTAAAGTGCCCCAAATCAAAAAGACAACAAAAAGAATTCAGCAAAATGAAGAGGAAAAAGGCAAAATGTTTCGGGTGACTCTTTAGAGAGGGCCATTTTCCAACATGCCTTTATGCTAAAATGTGCTTTCTTAAAAAGGACCAAAATCGATATCATTATAAAACAAGTATTTCTCAAGCCAACCCAAAGAAGTCTGACTTTCAGAGGTATCTTTAGTAAGCTACAATTTAGGCTACAAGGGTCTCTGCTGTACAACACATTAAAGGGAGGTTAAGCCTCGTACCGGGATAACTTAAGCAGGGCTTTAGTTCTTAATTTACACCTTCATTCAAAAACAAGGGGGAATATCAGGCACAAACCCCCAGGGGAAATTCTGTTAATATACTGTGAATCGCATTCTAAGAACCAAGATAATCCAGATTCTGGAGCAATTGAGACTTTGTGGCCTAATCAGCATTTATCGTTGTGTGTAAATACAGCAATAGCCTCCCTTCTTTCCCTGCTCAAATTTTGCAAAGTAAAACTCTGAGCCCCTGTATCAGATTTCCTCTGGATGGTTTTTGCACCTAATCAGAGTTTTCCCATTTGCAATGATAAATAGTTTGGTTCAATGTTTTTACATCCAGAATTACCACATGGTCTTCCCATTTGTGTCCAGTTTTAACCCTGTGAATTCTTCCAGGTATGATCTAAAGAATGTTCATGTCAAAACCCTGGATCAGAGTGTAATTTGTACCACACCTGTTATCTGAAATGAGGTAAAAACACCATTGACACCTAATTTCGAATTTAGCATATCATTTGGAATGCGACCTCTAAGATTCACCTGCGAAAGATGACAAGTAAAGAGGAGTAACACTTTACCTCAAGCTTTTGCACATTTTCCCCACACAATTGCACCATCCTTTTGATGGTGTTAATGAAAGCTTGCCTCCTGTTTTGGTAATTGCCGATGGTGCCTTCATTCTGTGTTGCAGTTTCCCCACCTCCCATATAGCAAGCGTTTCCTGCAAAACTGAGTTCAAACTGTAAATGTGCATTAGGGCAAAGCTGCACCTTTGCATTATCTATATCATGGCTCATGTGTTAAAATGAGAGCAACGGGGCGTGGCCAAGATGGCGTCGGAGTAAGACGTGCTTTCGAGTCTCTCCGGCGCCCGACCTGCTAAGCATTGTATAGCATCACCTACGGGGCGCCAACCGACCCTGAGATACCCGCAGAGGCCACCGACATCGAGTGGAGAGGTCCGGAGCTCCCGGCGAGGCAGCAGGAGACCGGAGAACGCCATTGCGGGAGGGTCGTCATCCGGCCTAATACGCACCGGTCTTACGTGAGGGAGAGGCCGACCTGTGAGTGCAGAGGCGCCGGCGCCGGCTGGGCGTGGCATCGCGAGGCCGCGGGTCGCTCCTGCCCTCTTTATCGCGTGCCAGTGCTGCGGCGCACCATCGAGGCACTGAGGCGGTATTGGGCGCTCTATTGCAACTGCCCCGAGGGACTCGGTGGACAACCGGCCACGTGGAGGGTGTACTTCGGACTATCGGCGGAGCTGTGAGAGACCGGGAGCGGCCATTAATGGACTGCGCCAAGGTATTTACTTGCGGCCACTGGTGGAGTGGGACGTCCCCATCGCACCTGCGAGCGACTCAACACCCTGAGGTGATGCCCGTAGCGTGAAGCAGCTACGAGCCGAAGGAACTGTCCCTGCACTGTGGACCCCGATCCGGCGAGTGAGCGGAACTAGAGGCCTATTTCGCCTTGCGGGCTGACAGTCTGACCTGCGCTGTCCCCTCGCCGGTGGCTGAGACATAGTTGGGGGGAGGGGGGGGGGTGTGTGGTGGCGACCAAAGATGGTGTGTATGGGATGTTGTTGGCGCTAGTGGTGTTCTCCTTTGCACTTATTATCTTGTACTGCACTGAGGTCTCTTCAATTTTTGCTGTTTGCATGGGGGAGAACTATTTGGGACGCTGGGGAGGAGTGAGTACGGTTCCCCATGAACGGAGGGTGCTTAGGGCTTTGCCCTTGATGTCTTTATCCGATTGTTCTCAGTATACAGAGCTCAATGTGTCTTCTTATCAGGGAGACTCGGAGGTCTGGTGCATTGGAGTTACTGGAGTGGGGGGGTGGACCAGAGTATGGGGGAGGTTGTTGGGAGAGGGGCCTGATCCAGGGGTGTGTAGACTGGTGGCTGGCGGGGGCCGGGGGCCGGGCTCTGGTATTTTAGCAAACACACAGAACGGAGTCTCATGTCGTCACCATGCCAGTTAGTATAGGTACCTGGAATGTGAAGGGTCTCAGCTCCCCGCAGAAACGCCAGAAGCTCTGGAAGTATCTCTCAGACCACCATCTGGATGTAGTTGCCCTCCAGGAGACCCACTTGGCCAGGAGAGATGAACTGAAACTCCGTCATAGACATTTCCCCCTTATCTATAGGGCGTCAGCACCCACTAAGCATAGAGGGGTGGCCCTCCTATTCCGGGCCTCTCTCCACTTTCAACCCCTGGGGGTGAGCGGTGATAAGGAGGGTCGTTGGCTAATGGTGAAGGGGTTATTATATGGCCGCCAGTGTACATTTGTTGTGGTTTATGCTCCGAATGCTGGCCAAAATGGTTTTCTACTATGCTTGATGGACAAGATGGGGGACTTTGTGGAAGGGCACTTGATGCTGCTGGGGGACTTCAACATGGTGTGGGACAGGGACTTGGATAGCTCGGGGGCGCGCAGGGCAGATACTGGGGTCTTTTCGGAAGAAACGCAGCGACAAATAGGCGAATTGGGATTGGTGGATAGCTGGCGCTTTGTACACACTCAGACCAAGGATTATACATTCTTTTCTCATGTCCATCGCTCGTACTCCCGCATAGATCACATCTTTATTAGCCAGGCCCTCAGGGGAGATGTCCGAATGGCTGATATTTTCCCACTCTCATTATCGGATCATAGCTTAGTGGTGCTTGGGTTACATTGGTCTGTAGGGGGGGACGGCTGGCGGAAGTGGTACTTCCCAGCAGCGTTGGTACAGGATGAGGTGTCCTGTAAGGAGCTGCGAAAGGCTATAGGAGATTTTTTTGCTCTTAACCCACCTTCCGATACGTCAGTATATACCACATGGGATGCGTGCAAGGCCTCCATACGGGGTACGTGCCTCGCCCTTAATGCGAATCTTAACAAGCTTCGGTGGAAGGAGAGGGAGGCTCTGGAGTCGGAGCTCGCTACACTGGAGCAAGCGCACAAGTCGAACCCCTCTAGGGTGACCCTCCGCCCGCTTACGGCGGTACGAGGGAAATTGAGAGCCCATTACAACAACCGGGCTGAATTTACCCTCCTACGTCTTAGACGCGTCTCCTACTCCCAGGGGAACAAGGTTGGGCACCACCTTGCCCGGCAGCTTCGAGATAAGCGCGAGAGGGATTACATCGGGGGCATACAGGACCATACAGGTTCTGTTCGGCATAAAGATGCAGACAAGGCAGCCATTTTTGGCCGCTTTTACGCAGATCTCTACTCGAGCGACGCCCTGGATCCAGAGGCCCAGTCTGCGTTTTTGGGTGGTCTTCCTATCCCACAGGTCTCCAGGGAATGGAACGATTTGCTGTCTTCCCCCATCTCTAGGGAGGAGGTACTGGACGCCATTAAGGCTCTGAAACTCCACAAGGCCCCAGGTCCTGACGGTTACACGGCCCTGTTTTACAAAACGTTCGCATCGGACATCTGCGATTACCTGGTTTCCCTCTTCAACACGATGGCATCTGAGGGAAGAACCTCGGACACCATGGCTGAGGCCCTGATTACTATCATCCCCAAACCGGGGAAGGATCTTACCAAATGCGCATCTTATCGCCCGATAGCGCTCCTCAACCTGGACGCTAAGTTGTACTCATCTATCCTTGCTAGCAGGCTGCAGGATTTGATGCCGGCTCTGGGTCACCCGGACCAGTCCGGGTATATAAAAGGTCGACAGACTCACGACAACTTGCGGCGCGTAATCCATCTGATTGAGAAGGCTGAGCGGTTACGCATACCGGCGGTGTTAGTAGGGCTTGACGCGGAAAAAGCCTTTGATCGCGTTGACTGGGGATTTTTACACCGCACGTTGGAAGCCTTCGGGTTTTCACCCCGATTCATAGGAATGCTTGAGGCCAATTACAGCAATCCCACCTCTCGGGTGCTGATTAACGGACACAGATCCGGGAGTTTTCACCATTCCCGCAGAACACGTCAGGGCTGTCCGCTCTCGCCACTTCTCTCTGCGCTAAGCATAGAACCGTTGGCGTTAGCGATTCGGGAGAACGAACGGATCTTGGGCCTCCCCTTTACGGGTGAGCAACACAAGATTTCGCTCTTCGCTGATGACGTATTACTTTCAATTCGGGATCCGGCGTTATCGTTACCCCATGTCCATACAGTGCTGTCTGATTTTGAAACGGTGGCGGGGTTCAAAGTCAACTTCGATAAATCATATATTCTGAACTTAACCCTACCGCCCGAAGAGCTGCACCGGATTCGGTCGCTTACCCCACTCTCGTGGTCGACCTCATCCCTGTTATATCTGGGCGTTCGGCTGACCTCTACCCTGGGCGCACTGTTTCAGGCCAACTTCCCTCCGATGCTGGCGGCGATACGTGCGGAATTGGAGAGATGGAAACCGAAATATATCTTGTGGTTGGGTAGGATTCATGCGCTTAAAATGGTCCTCCTACCTAAACTCCTATACCTCTTCCAGGCACTACCCATTCCGATAGGGGTGGATTATTTCCGCCGGCTTAAGACCTTGATGTTGAAATATGTCTGGCAAGGCGGTCGGGCGCGACTTTCGTATGCGGTTCTCTGACGTCCACGAATGGAGGGAGGGGTGGGGTTCCCGGACATGCACTTGTATTATAAGGCTGCCCAATTAAGAGTAATGGTGGAATGGTCCCAACAGCTTTCAGAGAAGCACTGGCTCCATATGGATCGGAGTGTGGCGGGACGATCCATTTGGGATATAGCCTGGAAACCTAAGGGGGACCGGCCCAGAAACGCGTATATTAGCACCCCCACCAGCACGGTGTTGAAGGTCTGGGACACGGTCAGTGGCGATGATCGATGGACCACATTCCCGTCCCCATTTAACCCTATCCATTTCAACCCGGCCTTCCCTCCGGCATTGACGGATGGACCCTTTGGTGTCTGGAGAGAGGGTGGCTGTAGGGCCCTCACCCACCTGTTCCACGGTACCACGCCTCTTACTTTCCATAATTGTATGAGGGACTATGGTGTTATGCCTACTGAGCGCTTTCGTCATCTTCAGCTCCTCCACTGGGCGACGTCCCCTGGAGTGGTAGATGCCGCTACTAGACCATTGACGAAGTTTGAAACCTTTATTCTTCGCACGTCCACCATGAAGGGGACGATCTCCTTTCTGTATGGGTTGCTACTAGACATCGCGGTGTCCCCTCGACCTCGATATATGGACCACTGGGAGAGTTCACTTGGGAGGGACATTTCCGGCAACGAATGGAGGAGCTTATGGCGGGATGTGGCGGCACATAACCATTCTACTGATCTTAGAGAGGCTCATATGAAGCTTATATTTGATTGGTATCTGTATCCGTCCAAGTTGCATCGGATATTCCCAACGACCTCAGATAAGTGTTGGCGAGGCTGCGGGATGTTGGGTGGCTTCAGCCACATCTGGTGGGACTGCCCCACCATCCGGCCATTCTGGTCCGAAATCCTCTCCCACATCAAGGATGTGCTGGGTTACCCACTCCCGGACTCAATGGACTTTGTCCTGTTGGGACTCAGGGATCCGCAGCTTGAACATCAAACGAGAGCTGATAAGCGCATTATGTGGCTGTGTCTGGGGGCGGCCAAACTGACTTTGGCAGCCGCTTGGAAAAGCCCGACAGCTCCGGCCATTTCTTTATGGCATGCACGGCTTTGGCGACTACTGAGTTTGGAGCGACTTTCAGATATCTGTACAGGGAAATTTAAAAACTTCATGTTCAATTGGGGTCCCTTAGTTAGGTTTTTGTCACGAGGTTTGCCTTCGGCAGTTTGCCCTTCGGTGCTACGTGCGCTACACCTCTTTCAAATTTAATCACCTGTCTGTATGATGTTGTTCTGAGTGCGTGATGGTCGCCACCACTGGGGGCGGGGCGGGGGGGGGGGGGGAATGGGGGGGGGCGGGGTGTTGAGTTGGGATTGTTGTTGTTCTTTTTGTTGCGACATGAATCACCTCTGCAGGCGGACGGCCTGGCCTTTTTCTATGATTGTGATCATGATTGGGACACCCTTTTCCTTCTGAGAACTTTGCACTAGCCACTGAGACATGGGTGCGCCTCCCGGACGATGTAGACTGAAGTACCATATCACTTGCATTCCTATTGACATTGCTGGTTGCCGTCCCTTTTGATGTACTTTTGGCCTTTTTTCTTTGCAGTAATGTTCTTCAGCACCCCCTGTGTGGGGTTATATGGCGGAATGTCGCCTGTTCCTTTATTCTCCTTCTCCTTCTTTTCTTGTCCCTTTTTTTTCCTCTCTTTCGTCTACTGAAAACCTTGCAAAATACAAATAAAAATTTTACAAAAAAATGAGAGCAACACAGGGTTGTTGTGGGTGGGATCAGAGGGGAACAACATGCCCATACTTTTTTGATTTTAGAAAAAGAGTTCCCCAACTTTTTTATCAAAAGGCAACTGTCCCGGGACAGTTAAATCCAAGAGTTGAAATGCTTCAACTGAAGTGTAGGGCATGGAGTCTCCTGTACAGTGAAACCGAAGGAGGGGCAGACAGAAGCCTTCTTGCCAGGATGCATGCTTGCGTCATAGAAATGTAAATGAACGCCACTGGTTAATCTGCAATGTAAAGGGTGCTTGGAAGCCGGTATTGGCTTTAATTGTTGGAATCAATTGAAGCTTTCTGATGACATTTATATTTTTGAGAGGTATTGTAAGGGAGCTACCAGCTAAGCTGTGAAGAGTGTGCTTTTTAAAGACAAATATTTTTTTTAAAAGGCACTTTGTACAGTCTAGGTATTACTAAAATCCATATTTTGGAAGCACTTTTTTTTATCTTAAACATTTTTGAGCATTTTGTAACAGCCTATCTTATACTGTGTGTACTGCAAGTTTAAAACAATGACACTTACATGTTCACAGTGCTTTCTGTCACAGACTGGGACCTCGTAGCTCTAAACATACACAAGTCATTATTCTCCATTGCACTAACCAGGATTCCATTATGAGGGTCTCTGGTGCAGTGCATTAGCTAAAAGAGGTTTCATAATGTACGAAAGTGCCTTTTCCCACTGACTAACATAACCTCCATTTGATTTTCATTTAAGCTGTGTGTTATTTCATATTTAGTTAACTGGAGGTAAAAGACCGTAAAACATTACAGAATATTTTGGTTTTTTTTTAGGCAGGCCTTTGAGAACGCGCCCACGCTTACTCACTTAACCCCCACTGCGCGCACCATCACAGATCCCATGCTCTGTGCCTTTGATTTAGCATCATATCGTCGGTGATGTGGATAGTCTCTTCAGTCAAGTCCTACTTTACAATTTCGCATTCATAGGATGATGGCGCCATCCAGTGACTTTTATGTGCATTACAGGTAGAGATTGCTTTTGAGCCATGTCTGTCATTGATTACGCCTCATCTAGATTTCTGGTTATGACGGTTGTAGAGTTTTTAATGTTGGTAATTATACAAGGTCCAACGTTCTAACATTGATGGCTATCCATGGCCTAAAAGCTCTGTTGTTGATCATCGTGCAGGCTGTGTGCAGTAGTAGTGCCGGAGATTGTGCAGGGTGTTGATGAATTCGGAGGGTCTCGACCTCTAGAGTTGGGGATTTTACCGAGTATAGATAGGTTCTAGTGTTGGTGATTGTACAGGGTGTAGACCCGGAGTTCTGTCACTAGTAAATAAGCAGGATCTAATGCTCTAGCATTGGTGTTTGTGCACGATCTAGAGTTATACCTTAGTTTACTGTAATTATAGCTGGTTAATGTACAGCATTTGAACTTTCTCCGCATAAAAATATCATTTTTAGGTCGAGCCTAGAGCTGCGCATGCACTGCTTGCTCGACTTTAGTAAGGGGTTTTCAAAGTGCTACCTCACATGTAGGCTTTTGCCGCCCACCAGCTTGCTGTTACGCGCACAAGCACGCGCAACGTTCACAGCTGCTATCTGGCTTTCTACAGCGCGTGAATCCTCTCCCACCCCCTCCTCCCACCTCCGCTTCATTTTTTTCCGAGCACTGATATTGACAACAGTTTCCCATACTCCAAGGCAAGCGTGTGCACATATCATTTTTGTATTAGCTAATAATTGCGTCCCTTTATTTGTAATTCACGTATAATTTTCTTGTTAATCTAATAATTGCTTATGTTGAGCCGACAACAAGGCTCGAACACTGGTCCTCAGCTCCTGAGTTGGCTGCTCTCACCGCTGACCCATAACCTCTCCCTACGAGAGCAGCATCCATTTTAAAGGCTTGTTTGTCAATGTTATTCACGTTTTGTTGACATTTTATCACGATAGGTGGTGGCAGCGGCGTTGTTAATATTCTCCCACTCGCATGATTGTCATATATTTGTTTTGAAGACACTTACAGTTATTATTATAATTATTCTCAGGCCCTTGTGGCTTTCCATCCCGCGCGCCATGTTCCAGTCTCGCGCTGCAACCACCCTCTCCATCTGGACCTCGCGTTAAAGTGTCGGATACGCAGGCTTCTTTCCTTTCATACAGGGGGTCTCATTCGTTGACTTCTGGCGGTTGAGGCAACGCTATTAATGGGAATTGTCTAGACAGGTGCGCACCCACCACGTTCTCTCCTCCTCCGTGCATTCTTGGGTGGGGTGAACTGCCAGTGATGAAACCCCTTGGAAGAATAAATAATCTGTTGTCAGAGGATGAAAACGGCCCGCAGGTGCTTCCAGGGCATGTCTGTCAATAGAGCGCTCGAGGAGCAGAGAGCAGAGACCAGGCGCGGCTTTAGCGCTTGTGGAGCCCGGTGCAATCATCCTTTTAGCGCCCGCCCCCAATGACTTCCTTCTCCACGGATTCCCTCATCACCACCCTCCAATAGTGCCCCTTATTAGCTGTAGCCCCTTTCTCCCAAACATTTTATTTTTTACAGCGCAACTCGTGGTTCTCTTAAACTCCGTTCTGAGATCTGCACCATACACATTCTTTGCAACAGTCACATCAACCCTCTGCTCTACGTTATGAGTCAAAACTGCCAGGAGACCTGATTCCATTTCTCTCCATTAGGATAATTATTCACCAGAGTTATCTTGACATTTTTAATGTTGCCGTAAAACTGGTGGGGGACAGAAGGAAGTCTGCAGCAGGTGCTTTTAAACCCATAAGTTATTTTTAAAAACAGCGCTTCCCCTCCCCAATCCTCTGTATAAGGTCATTTAAAACAAGAGGAAAACATCTTGTAAAATACCTCCCAAAAAGAAATTCAATGTACACTTAAAAATAATAATAGCTACACATCCAGGCCATTGGCATCTAGCAGCCCTGGCAGGGCAGTGGGCGGGGCAAGCTGTCCATGCATCCTAGGCAATACTTGGGTTCTCGCACTTTTTTCTACATTACCCTCACCAACATTAAAAATAATTTTCTCCACAAATTCTTCTAATCAGTACATTCTGTACACGACCTGTTTGTGCTCTACTCACCCTGACGTTTTTCAAAATATCCTCAGGCAACCATCAAGGAACCCTCACCAATTTCATAAGCGAATCAGGACATCAGGCGAAGAAGAATCCCTGCCCCAAGTTAATTCAAATGGCATCACATCTGAGGGGCTCCCGGCCCATGCTGCCACCATTCACTGATTTCAGGTCTTCACATGGCAGTCTGAAGTCGCAATGTTAAAAAATCACCAGACAGAAACTGTACTCCTCTGTTGGACACTGCATGAACTTGTACTCAACCCGCTATGAAAAGTTATATCTGAACACCACTAAAACATTCAACTTCTTGGAAGACACTCCATAGGGTCCACAAAATCACTGGGCAGGTTGTGTGCTGCTGAGAACAGAACATAAATCCCCACTAGCATCCATAGCAAACCAAGTGCCAGGGGTGCAAAATAGTCAGTTTGAGATTTCCTAATTGCAAAATTTAGCAATTTGCAATTAAGAAATCGTAAACACCCATGTACAAATGTGTTTTGGACACATTTTACGATTTTCAGTGGGCCGCAAATAGACCTATCTCGTTAATATTCATGAGAGAGGTCTCACTTAACGACCCATTGGGAACAGACTGCACTCACAGGGATGGTGGGCTGCTGGGGTCAGCTGACTCCCATGTCTGTGATTTCTTTTTAAATAAAGCCAATTTTTTGTAATGCAGCGACGGGATGTATTTAAAAAATAAAAAGGAAAAGCTACTTTTTATTTTTTAAGAGTAGGCAGTGTTCCCCTTAAAATATGTTGGTGCCCACATTCCCAAAGAAAAAAGGTTCTTTAGGGGACCCATTTCTGTTAACGATTGGGTTACCACCAACTTGAAGTTGGTGGTAACTGCAAATGTTTTGCTACAGCATTCCCACTCGTAAAATATTCCTACATTCCAGTGCAACTCGCTAGTGGGGTGCAATGCCATTAACAAGCCCTTTCCTAATAGTGACTTGCAAACCTGATTTTGCGAGTCGGTAATAGGTTACTGACTCACAAAATAGGGTTGGTACATGCCAAAAAGCCCCAATGAGCCATTTGCAACTGTAAAATGCATGTTGGCAATAAGTTCTAAGGTGCCTCGTACAACTGACAAAGTGCATAGGTCATCACCTGAAACCCAGTGTCTCTGTCATGGATACCAGCTGGCCCCGCCTCCTGGGCTGCTGGGAAATTAAGTCTGGTCCGGCCAGCGTTAGTCTAGGGGTGGAAGGGGGCCTGAGGTGCACTGTAGCACTTTAGCCAGGCAGGCAGCAACAGGAGGGGAGACACATCCTACAGGGAAGGGCAGAAGACATGCGAGATGTCCTACCTGGGCATTTTGTAAGACTTATTCCTAGCATTCGATGGCGGAATAAACCATACTTTCTAAGAACCAAATTACCTTCAAGAGAGATACATTTTACAAATGGCTTATTTTCCTGTGATACTGAATAGTTTACAATCCTATAGGTTAGATTACAAATCTACTGTAGTCTATTTAGAAATGTACTGTAGTGTTCACAGTCCAGGGGAGTGATCTGAACTGTGGTTTCCACCAGTTGGAACATAAAGAGGAGCGCAGGTACAACTTTCTCAAACCATGTGGGTCTCAGAAGTTACCACTGCCTCAATTTAGGCATCTCTTCCGTGGCAGAATGCAATTTGGAAAGTTCTGTCAGGCATAGAAGGTGTCTTCTATCTTAGTGTCAATACCTTGATTTTTGCTTCAATAATACTTTACCACTAAACGAGACTCAAGGCAACCCTCCAAAGAACCGTAGACATGGGTCTGACTCAGAACAAATGCAAATTCCTTGAAGAAGTAATTGAGTTTCAAAGAAATCTTTTTTTCAGGTGAACAGAATCAAAGTATACTCAGAAAAATAAGACGATATTCGGGAGGCGCAGCCTCGGCAATCACCATCTGAAGTGTGGCGTGTCACATTTGGAGTATCACACATATATTCACGGCAGGATTGGAAACAGAAACCAGCCCTGGCAGTTTGCTCGTTCGGCCCAAGTTGGGGGTGGGTGGGAGGTAGGGGGGTGAATGCTACTGAGATGCTCTGGCCCGGGTTCCTAGTGTCTAGGACAAGCACCGCTGGCGCTATTGTTTCGAGGGGCCAATATTGCAGCACTGCTGCAAAAACGCCCCCCACGGGTCAACAAGCATTGGCATAGCCAATAGGTCTCGTCTTTGGGACCTTATACGTTTTTAGCCATGCAACAGTTGATGTTATTGCACCAAGGATATTGTGCTGCATAACTAAATACTTATAAGGTCCCAAAAGCAGACCTATTGGCTATGCCAATGCTTGTTGTTTGTGCTTACGTAAAAGTATTTGAAATAGCAGCAAGTTTACGGACCCAAAAGATACCTAAAATACAAATAAAAAATATTTAAGCAGTGCATAGTAAATCAGAGTAGGTTAGGCTTGCAAACTTTTACCTGGCTAGGTCACCTAAAGGAAGTGTTTTAAAGGGTTGGTTTAAAGAGTTTAAACGTGGAGGCAAAAAACACCCGGGTTGGGAGAAGGAGCCAGATCTGAGGGAAAGGAGTGAAACTGATTTGAATCAGGAAGATGTTCAGTGGGCGGGGCAGGGAGAGAGGCAGATCTACTGAGGTGGATAAAAAGAACCAAATGAGCTGTATAAAGGCTAGAGAGATCCCTAGGGACACTTGTTGAAGAGTCAGTAAAAGAAGGATTTTAGAAACAAAGAATGAGGTCACCAGTGGAGACATTTAACGGGTCCCCATGGGTCACAGATTCGACCCTTGGCTGGCCCCCTGCGACCCCTGACCTCTGCACTTGCGACCCATGGACTCAGGCAGCACCAAGAACAGAGTAACCCAGGTATTTTCGTAGGAAAATAAAAGCAGCTTTGGAATAAAACAAAACTCTAGCTATTGCATTAAGAATTTTCAATTATATTGAGGACACGAAGGCGAAGATTATGCTTCTTTTTCTTTTACTACATAAAACACAGCAGCCAATCACATTTTATTAAATGAAAAAACTACATTTCCCATGAGCCCCAGTAGTCCAGTATCCACCAATCATCGGGGCGTACAACATATATAAACCAGTGCAACCATATTACTTCATCTTTCTTTGGTATTAATCTTCAAAAGTTATTTCCAATAGTTCTTGCCACAGCAAACTTCAACTCGAATCCTCTCGGAACCTGGATTCATAACTCCAACATGGTAACCATAGAAACTGCTAAGGCTTAACCTCTCCTTCGATACTCCTTTGAATTGAACAAAAAAATCCTTCTGCTCCTCATGATGCTTTAGCCTCTGTACCTGTAACAAGAAGGTAAAAGGGTAGTACATCCTTCACCCACTCCAAAACCTATTACACAGGGTGGGAAACTTATTTATAAATCAAAGCAGAATTAACATTAAGGATAAACCTCTAATCATTATCAGTAAGAAAACAATTCTTTCTGACCCACCATTGGGCGGGATAATCCTCGCCTCCGTGTCCTTAATAGAATTGAAAATTCTGGATGCGATATCTAGAATTCTTTTTATTCTTGTTCAGGTGACGGAGGCTTTGGATTATGCTAGTTTAAAGTTGTGCAACAATATTAGAAGCAACATCCACCACCAGTTTGTGATTAAATACTTTAAAAGTTGAATCAGAAGACTAATCCTCCGCGGCCATAATGTCTTCCAAATGAGAACCAGTAGAAAATGCCTTAGAGGCCATAACTCCCCTGACTGAATGTGCTCCAATACGATGCACATCAATTCCCGCTTCAGCGAGAATCCATCTGACCCAGCTAGCCAGAATTGCAGCTGTGACCGGGCGGAAAGGTTTCTGTAAAGAAAGTAATTGTTCTGCTTGGTCCATTTTTAACTCTCAGGTTTGCTCTTCATAGCATTTTAAACATTTAACAACACATAACTTTAGATGATGAGGAAAAGACGAATAAACAATACATTTCCAATCAATCTTAGTATGTTTTGAGATGGAAAATGACACCCCCGAAGGAGTGAATATGATACCTGCTATGTCCAAGATTTGCACATCCGATACCCTTCTGCAGGAGATAGGGTACAACAATAAAGTATGTTTTGACTATAGTTGCTTGCGTGTAAGATATTGGTTAGCCGGCCGAGCCCTAATAAAGCACAAGACTATATCTTCATCCCATAAGGATTAAAATGTTGGATCCGTAGGCCGCACCATCCTTATACCTCTTAAGACATGGCATGCTATGGGATGTTCCCCCACTGGTCGGCCCTCCACATGAGGATGTCCTGCCGAAATAGCAGGCCAGAAATTATTTGCCGTTCTGTAGGCCAAACCCTGCATTGCCAAATCCGACAAAAAAATTCACAATTATATGGATACTGTATCAAAAGGGAACCACCTCCCGTTCACTTTACCAAGTAACCCATCAACACCATGCGCATTCATAGAGTTTATGGGTAGAGGGGGCCCAAGATTGGGATAGGAAAAACAATGTATCCTATAAAACTCCTGGCATTTGCCAACATCTCCTGAAAGTCGCCAGAACATGAGGTACAAAAGCTCCTGACTCATCATGGGATGGAACCGACCAACTGGGTCTGTTAGGAGATCAGTTCGAGGGTGAATGTAAGTTGGAAGGTCATGGAATAGTGCCATCGCCACTGGAAACCAGGATTGCGCTTTCCATTTTTGAGTAACCAATACCACCTCTGATATTTGCCTTCTCACTGGTGCTAGACCCTCGGAATGATCGATAAAGGAGGGAAGGCGTTTGACAGGTTCCCTTACCAATTTTGTTGGAACGCATCTGATCTCAATGCTCATGGATCCGGTCTCTGGCTGTAGAACCGCGGGAGCTGAAAATTGAGTCCAGATGCAAATAGGTACAATATCTGATACTCCTGGGGGTGTAGGCTCCAGTCGCTGGAGTCTCGAAGGGAACGGAAGTTCCAGTCCAGTTGCACGTTGGTTGACCCTGGAATGTACTCTGCTGTCACCGAAATTTGAATCCAGAGCAAAAGTGCCAAAAGTCTTTGGCGATCTCCGCCAGAAGCCGAGACCTCGTTCCCCCTAAGTGGTTGATGTACCGATCCACTGACACCTTGCCCATCCGTAATAGGATGCAACAACTCGTATTGTGTTGTGATAACGTCTGGATTGCAAAGAATCACACCAATAACTCCGGACATTTGATGTGTAGCAAGAGTTCTTCATAGGACCATTGGCCTCCCATTTCCACTGAGCTGCAACAGGCTCCCCAGCCCCATCAGCTGGCATCCGACTCTATCACTACCTTCGGAACTGATTAAAAATGGCCCTGACACTCCAGGCGCCCATGTGCTTCAGGCACCAGTTCATTTGTGTCTTGACCTCCTCACCCTGTGAATCTGTTCAGAGTAAGATGGGCGCTTGCGAAGACAGAGAATTTTCAATCGATGGAGAGCATGATAGTGTAATGGGCCTGGGAAGATGGCTTGTATGGAATATGCTAACAGGCCCACTAGGCGAGCCAGGGTCCTGAAGGATATAGTCAGAGAGGCAAGTGCTCTCCTCAACTCCTTCTTGATTGACAATATCTCCTGTAATGGTAGGAGAAGTTGGGGTCTGATGGAGTCCACCTGGAAGCCCAGTAAACCCCAAACTTGTGATGGTACCATGATTGACTTTTCCCTGTCTAGGACAAATCCCAGGTCCTGCAGAAGTCGACTTGTCCGAGAGAGGTGAAGAAGGACTGTTTCCTTGTGCCATGATGAGAATATCATCCAGGTAGATAATCAAACGAACCCCTCATTCCTGTAGGTATTGAACTACCGGGCGAAGAAGCTTGGTGAAACACCAAGGGGCTGAGGAGAGGCCGAATGGCATGGCTTTGAATTCATACCACCGATGACACCATTGGAGTTGCACGAATCTGCGGTGAGGGGCAAAGATGGGTACCGCCAGATATCCATCCTTAAAATGTAGTTGAACCAGCCAATCGACTTCCTGGAGGAAATCTCCTAATAAGTGTATGCCCTTAATTTTGAAGTGGCGATACACGATCCAGGAGTTGAACTAATTCAGGTTGAGTAAGAGTCGATAACCCTGATCTTCCTTGGGGACTAAAAATATGGTACTGGTGAAGCCCCTGGGGTGTAACATTGCCGTGGTCAACGCCCCTTTGGTGATAAGTGACTGAACCTCGTTGTCTATAAAAGATATCTTTGCGTGGCAAAAATTAAGAGGGAACGGTTGAATATCCTGGCAGGGAGTGAAATAAAACTCCAGGTGAAACCCTTGAAATGTCTATAAAACCCAAGGATCCTGTGAGATCGCCATTCAATATTGAAAAAACAATTGAATCCTCTCTCTATCCTGGCCTCTGATTGAGGGAGAAGGTTCACCTGAGTAAGCGTTATCTGAGTTGTTGTCTCCGCCTCGGTAGCCACCGCGATTTCGTGTAGGGTAGAAGTTTGATTGTCTTTGGGGGTGACCCTCCTCTGGGGGCGTATCCACTTGCGGCCTGTTGAAAACCACGGCCTGGCGCTTGGCCACAATAGCGTCCAGCCCTGACAAAATGGGCCCTGCTAAAGACACGGCCTGGTGCTCAGCCATGATAGCGTCCAGCCCTGACAAAATGGCCCCTATTAAAGACCGTTTTCATAGATGTCTGTGCCTTGTCTAGGGCTGCAAAAGTCGACACATACTTTCCCAGATCTTTGACAAACTTGTTGCAGAACTGCAAACCGTTGGCCAATGTGTCTGCCTTGTTGAAGGCCAGATCAGCTAGTTGTGGATCTATACGCATCAAGACTGATTTGTGACATTCGGTGGATAGAATGCAATTGGTGTTGCCTAGGAGGCTTAGAGATCTCTGCGCCCACTCCAGTATTTCGCTCAGGTCCAGCTGAGTTTGGTTGTTTTTACCCTGCACCGCCAAATCTAGAATGTTTGTGATCAGCCGGGAAATATCTGATGCCTTGTCTTGACAGCCTCTCCAGGCCCTGTCTGGACCCTTCTTGGGGTCTTTGAAGAATTTATTCAGAAAAGTGGTCATGTTAAAGTCGAACTCTGGCATGTCCATCACCTTCCCTAGTAAAGAAGGAGACGTGCATTTAGAGAGCAACATGTTGCGCACTTCCTTCTCAAAGTCTTGGCGCAGATTAGCTTGAACGTAGTGAGCCACCTTCATACATGGAATCCATTCTGTAGATCTAGGTTGGATGATTTGCTTAGAATCAAAAAAAAGATTTTTATTGGGCGGTAATTCTGGCTGTATATGTCACACTTTGCGTTTACGCTTGGAGGCCGAATCTGAACTTCCTGGAATCGTTTCATGATCTGAGGGAGACTCTGACAAGGAAATGGCGGGGTCCACCGTGACAGTGGCACTTCTAGTGAAACTAAACATCCTAAGTCTTCAGTACTTCCATATTCATAGCCCTGTAGGACCGACTGCTCCAGTTGCCAGAGAACCTCAGCTGAGGACCCTCTAGAACTACTGTGTGTGAAGTCCGCCTCATGCCAAGCCAAATCACGTTTAGACATGCCCTCTACCATGAACAATAATTTGCAATATCTTTGGAGAAGCTGAGTAAGGGGGTGTAAGGCTTTAATTAATGCTCGGTTCACCGAGAACTGCACTTGGGTATCATGTACTTTCACAAGTCACTTCTCCATATCCTGTTCAAATGGGACTTCTGTGTATTCCAGATAGTCCAGCCACACATCTTCCTGTTATGCCATTGTGGCTTGCACTGAAGGGACAAGGGGAAGTTCAAGGGGGGAGAGTTAGCTCCAACCAGGTGCAAGTTGCCAAAGTTTGATTGTAGAGGGAGGTACCTGACTCACTTAGGGCAGAGCCCTTCTCAACATTTGATTAACCCCGTCAGGCGTTCACCAGGGACAAAATACGGCTCCTTTCCTCTCTCATGTGGTTGCGCTGCAAGATGATCGTAATTAGCCCGATGTTGGTTTCACCATGCTTGTGTGAGCACCCGCAACAAGAGAGGACACGGACCTGGGAAGCGAGTATGCTGCACATCCCTCTCCCGCTCCACGGCAACAGCACAGCGGGTGGAGGTGCCCCCGCGGCTCGTTTTCAATTACCGTATTGTTTGCAAAGTCATAAACAACATTGCGTATATCATTAGACAAATTAGGTAAATGACTAAACTGCAGCTGCTGCAGCGAATGTCTGACAAAATATCGATAACACAAATATCGATATACAAAAATATCGGAACAAAAATATCGAAGTCAAAAATATAGGAATCCTATCCCTAACAAGGTAAGTACAAATATATCGAAAATAAAATATAGAATGACAAAAATATCGTTTTTTGTAAAATATCATTTTAAAAAAAAATAAAATAAAAATCTAATATTAACAAAATAATACTTATAAATGTAATAAACATATTTAAAAATGTACTATAATATTTAAAATTAATACATAATGTAATACAAAGTAATATTAATAAATATATAATACATAATATATTTTTCATTAATAATAACTCTAAATTAATTATTTTCATAACTTATAAACAAATAAAAATGTTATAAATTACTAATACATTTATTTACATAAAATAATCACATAAATAACAATTAATAACAACATAATACTAATAAAAAAGCTAAATACATTTTAGATGGCGTATGAGTAAAAATTACTATTCCCACTCCAGAGAGTGCAACAGTAGGGAAAGTGTTGGATAGCGTAGGGTTAAAAATTACTATTCCAGCTCCAGAGAGTGCAACTGTAGGGAAAGTGTTGGATAGCGTAGGGGTAACAATTACTCTTCCAACTCCAGAGAGTGCAACAGTAGGGAAAGTGTTGGATAGCGTAGGGGTAACAATTACTATTCCAACTCCAGAGAGTGCAACAGTAGGGAAAGTGTTGGATAGCGTAGGGGTAAAAATTACTATTCCCACTCCAGAGAGTGCAACAGTAGGGAAAGTGTTGGATAGCGTAGGGGTAACAATTACTATTCCAACTCCAGAGAGTGCAACAGTAGGGAAAGTGTTGGATAGCGAAGGATAAAAAATTACTATTCCAACTCCAGAGAGTGCAACAGTAGGGAAAGTGTTGGATAGCGTAGGGGTAACAATTACTATTCCCACTCCAGAGAGTGCAACAGTTGGGAAAGTGTTGGATAGCGTAGGGGTAACAAATACTATTCCCACTCCAGAGAGTGCAACTGTAGAGAAAGTGTTGGATAGCGTAAGGGTAACAATTACTATTCCAACTCCAGAGAATGCAACCGTAGGGAAAGTGTTGGATAGCGTAGGGGTAACAATTACTTATCCAACTCCAGAGAGTGCAACAGTAGGGAAAGTGTTGGATAGCGTAAGGGCAACAATTACTATTCCAACTCCAGAGAGTGCAACAGTAGGGAAAGTGTTGGATAGCGTAGGGGTAAAAATTACTATTCCCACTCCAGAGAGTGCAACAGTAGGGAAAGTGTTGGATAGCGTAGGGGTAACAATTACTATTCCAACTCCAGAGAGTGCAACAGTAGGGAAAGTGTTGGATCGCGTAGGGGTAACAATTACTATTCCAACTCCAGAGAGTGCAACAGTAGGGAAAGTGTTGGATAGCGTTGGGGTAACAATTACTATTCCAACTCCAGTGAGTGCAACAGTAGGGAAAGTGTTGGATAGCGTAGGGGTAAAAATTACTATTCCCACTCCAGAGAGTGCAACAGTAGGGAAAGTGTTGGATAGTGTAGGGGTTAAAATACTTATAAAAATGTTTTTTTTTTTTAATAATACAAATATGATCCATTAAATAAATATAAAACATTTGCTATACATATACATAATTATTAAAAACATGATCAGCAAAATATATGTAACCTAAAAAAATCATGAAAAAATACCATTTTATAATATTTCATTACCAATTAATAAATAATTAACAATTATAAAATTAACTTAATAATTATTTTTAAGTCATTATTACTTAATTACATTAAAATTAGTTCCCACCATATTCCCCTATAAACACACAACCCGCAACAGAACACATCTATCAATTAATGGATTATTTAAAATTAATTACCAATTAATTAAAATTATTTACCAATTAATTACCAATTAATAAAAATTAATGTATGCTTCCTACTAATTAATAATTAATTCTACATAATGAAATTACTTCCCACCCTATTCCCCTATAAACCCACAACCCGCTACCGAACATATTTATCAATTAATCAATTAATTAAAAATAATTACCAAAATAATTAAATATAATTACCAATTATTTTAAAATAATGTATGACTCCTACAAAATAATAATTATTTCAACATTATTAAATTACTTCCCACCCTATTCCCCTATAAACCCATAACCCGCTACAGAACATATTTATCAATTAATCAATTATTTAAAATTAATTATAAATAATTCTCAATTAATTAATTAATAATTCCTACTAATTAATAATTAGTTTTACATAATTAAATTACTTCCCACCCTAATCCACTATAAACCCATTACCCGCTACAGAACATATCTATCAATTATTCAATTAATTAAAATTATTTTAAAATTATTCTCAATTAATTAATTAATAATTCCTACTAATTAATAATTAATTTAAAATAATTAAATTACTTACCACCCTATTCCCCCTATAAACCCACAACCCGCTACAGTACTAAAAGACAATATTTAATTAAATTACATTAAAAATAAATAATAAAACATAAAAAATACGATATAATATACACAAAATTTATTTAAAAATCGATATTAGTAACATCGAAATTATGTACTTCGATATTACTGACATCGATATTTAAAACTTCGATATTACTAATATCGATATTAAGAGTGTCGATATTACTTAGCTTCTATATTATGTGCCATCGATATTTAAACTTCGATATAATTGTATATCGAAATTTAAAACTCGATATTTTGTCTGTGTACTGCTGCAGCAGCAAAAAACGAGGAAGTAATATGGTTGCACTGGTTTCTCTTTGTTGTACTCCCCAATTATTGGTGAATACTGGACGACTGAGGCTCATGGGAGATGTTGTTTTTTCATCTATTAATATGTGATTGGCGGCTGTGTTTTACGTACTAAAAGAAAGAGAAGCATAATCTGAAGCCTCTGTCTCCTGACATAGAATTCCAGCAGCAGTTGCTGGGGTCAGTTGAAAATAGCTACTGTTTCAATTTGCTAAAGAGTTGCTTAGCAACAAACCCTTCAAGGCCTCCTAGGCCCAAGGCTGCACCGGGCAGGAACATACTTCACCTGCAAGCTCTTGATTGAACTGGGCAGCACTGAAAGAAGTTATCTAGACCCCTGTCAGTACTCTGTGCCAGTCATCCTGTGCTGCTTGACACATTTGCTCCTTTGGACCTGTGTACAGTACTGCCAATAGCCCTGCACACAGTCACTCACAATAGGAGCTTTCATGTTTTTTCATTTGTAATAGCGCCTAGGTTTTGAGATTGCTTATATGTCACTGCTTAATTTTTTCAATGTGTTTAGGTGTGTCATGTAATTGCATTGTGTGTGACATTTTACTGCATGCAAAACTAAGCAGTGATTCATTGGTAATGTGTTAAAGTTCACAAATGAGCCTTTGCCCCTCCCCGCCCTTTTATTCAATTTGAAACAACATGTTGCTTTCTGAGCCTTGTAGTTTTTCTTTTTACATATGTTGTAGGTTTAGAAACCCTGAACTTTCTGAAAGTGTGTTACATTCAGCATCCGTAACATATTGTTACCAATCTGTAAGGCCAGCACTAACAGTGGTGATTCCCATGAGTGTGGTTAAATAATAGCGTGTTTGGTGAAGTTTCTGCAGGAGTAAGATTAAATAGAATAAGAGGTCAGATATTGTTAGAAATTGGATTCCTGGTTGGCTAAGGCTTGCGCCAAAGCCAGGCAGAAACCACCATTCCTAAGGTAGGGTAAGGAAGTCACCCACCAAGACAACCCCTGCTCACCCTCTTGGTAGCTTGGCACGAGCAGTCAGGCTTATCTCGGAGGCGATGTGTAAAGCATTTGCGCATGCACCCACCAGCAACAACATCCAAGGCTTCCCACAAAAGGAACTCCACACAAGGTATATGTAAAAATAGCCTTTGTATTGCAAAACACATTAGATAGAAACACACACTTTACAATGTGCCAACAGGCACGGGCAGAATTTACAGGGGATTATGTACAGGACAGGGCCACCTGGACCACTGTCAGGAATAAACACTTTTAGAACTAGAAATAATGTTAGAAATAGCACTTGGTGGATCATAGACTAATAATCACTGTAGCACAAAATAGAACATTTAACAATCAGAAGCTTCACACATGATGCATAGAACATTCAGAGGTGTAGGAAAGATACGTGATGTATAAACATGCATTCAGCGGTGTAAGGAACAAGGCACATGACGCATCAAAACACATTCAGAGGTGCAGGAGAAACACATAATGCATAATCACACATTCAGAGGTGTAAGGAACAAGGCACATGATGCATCTACAACACATTCAAGGTGCAGCACAGGAGAACACATGATGCATAAACAACACATTCAGAGGTGTAAGGAACAAGGCACATGATGCATCTACAACACATTCAGAGGTGCAGCAAAGAACACTTTGCAGAAATGATATTAGCATGAACTCAAAACTATACCCAGGCCAACTGGCCTCACTGGGGCTAGGACGCCCTATGTCTCAATGTCAGGACAGGCTGCAGGTAGCCAAGAACACCTAAATGTGGCAGTTGCCCACTAAGTGCTGGGCAGCTGTAGATGATGGGGCCAAGGTGGGAGCCTCGCAGGCTCTGAACAACTAAAATGCCCCCTGAGCCTTGTGGGCAAATAACTGTGGAGCCTGGAGCCTCTCGGGGCTCGAAGAGCACATGGGGCGCCGGGAGCCTCTCTGGGCTCGACAACAAAGATGCTAGGACTGAGCCTCGTAGGCTCGGAAGAACAAATGCCAACGGTGGAGCCTCTCAGGGCTCGAGAACAATGTGGGGCCTTCGTTGGAGTCCCTCCTGTGGGGACTCAATATCAACAGAATGAGCCAAGAGCCTCTTGTGGGCTCGGAAACAATGTGGGGCTTTCTTGAGCCTCTCGTGGGCTCGGAAACAAAGGGGCGCTTTGAGCCTCTCGGGGCTGGGTACACACAAATGGCCCTGAACGTTGGAGTCCCACTCGGGGGACTCAAGAATCGCCAAATGCCCCCAGGAGCCCCCTCGGGGACTCAGAAATAAAGGGGAGCACAGAGGGACAACCCGCGGGGACGCCTGCACTCACCGGCTGGGTGGGAGGCAGCGTCTCCTCTCCTGCAGCCTCTCCTCTCTTGCTCGGAGCGGTGGCAGCACTTTGCGGGGCTCTCTCACCACATGAGAGCCCCGTCTTCACAATGCGCCCGGCCCGCTCTTCACCCAATCCCCCATCTCGGGACCTGGACTCGATGTGGAGCCTTCGTGGCTCCTCAGACAGCAGCTCCCTTCCCTCGTCTCGTGGCTGCGGCGGGGGCGGGACTTCCGGCCAGGCCGCGCTGGGATTGGCTGCCGGACAACCTCTTCCGGGTCGTCGCAGGCAGCGCGGCGGCCCAGCGGGGGCGGCACACACTCCTGGGCTGCGGCGGTGAAGTCTCTCCGCGATACGGGGTGGGCTCCCGTGAATAAAATAAATAAAACGGGGCACCGACTGAGATCAATAGTGCTCCCAAGCGCTAGCAGGAAATAAAACGCTCCCAAGCGCTAGAAGGGCACAAGGTAAAGAGCTCTCAAGCGCTATAAGTAAAATGAAGCGCTCCCCAGCGCTAGGGCAAAGAAGAAGCTCTCCCAGGTGCTTAGAGAAGGAATCCAGGGCCCCCAGGCCCTAGAGGAGCCAACAGTCCTGCAAAGTCCTTCAGGGGTCCAGGGGCTGCAGTAGTCCAGGGGCTGGGCAGGGCCCGGGGAGGAAATCTTCCCCCGGGCCCCAGCAGCAGCATGCCCCTGGTAGGATTCAAGTTTTGAACAAGAACATTTGACAAGAGGTCACAGCCTCCTTTTATACAGAGAAATCCTTTGTCTAAAGGTACAGGGTGGGGGAAGAACCAGTCGCAGCTGGTCTGGGAGCACCCTTGATGTGCTCAGCCCCTCACTCTATTCACTGGCAGGGCTAGGGACATTAGACGCACCACAGGGGGCGGAGCCAGCATTGTGTGGGGAAAGCCCAGCCCTATTCAGGACCCAGGTGCACTCCTCCCCAGCCATCAGCATGCTAATCTCACACTCACCACCGGGCAGACCCATCCAGACTCCTGGAGCCAGGCTCACCAGCCAGCTCCAGCCAATCACAAGCCAGACACAGATTACACAAACGCACACTTCTAGAAGTAGCACTTCCACATTAGACACAATCATGCCGCATATATCATTGCGCAGCATTCAATCACACGAGTCCGCACATACCAAACTCAAGCCTGCACACCCCACGCATCAGGAACTACCAGGGACACATACATTCCCCATGCATTCCTATGGGAGGGCAGGCCAACCTCACTACACGCACTTAGAGTGCGCACGCACTTTCTACTGGGACACAGTGAAAGTGTGCAGAAACCAAGACATCACTATAATTATTTAATAACACCAGGCAAAAAGTTCAGGGGTGAACCTGCCAGAAGGGCTAAGTCCAACAGATGTACAAAGCATTTTGGGGTTGCAAAGCCTACCATTTACAATTTCACATAATTTACGACTGCAAAATGGCCTTTTGTTTTGTAGCAAACTCATTTTGCGATTCAATAAGTGGTTACCGAATCGCAAAATGGGGCATGTTTATGGCGTCGCTTCAAAATTGCAATTCGCAAAGCAATGTGGCCATGTTTTGTGACTCAGATCTGGTCGGAAAACATTGAAGTTACAGATGCCCAAGTTGGGGTGGTGACACATTTGCAAAAGGGAACAAATCCCCTTGAGATGTTAAAAAAAAAATTGTAGGGCAATGACAGTGGTGCAAGAAAACTTTTTTGTTAGACGTAGCCCAGTTTTCTTTAGGTAAAACAGATTGCATTTTAAAAAACAAATTCAAAATCAAATTGCAGTCATGGTGGTTTGCTGACCCCAAAAGGCCAGTATCTCTGTGATAGACACCAATTGCAGTGAGTCACTATTTGCTACCTAATCATGAATAGTAATGAAGTAGGTAGGATTGCGACTCACTTTGAATGGGAATTTTGCAAACCAACCTATTAGCACATTCTGTTCCATTCAGAAAATGTTGGTGCGTAATTTTCAACCACTTTTTGTGAATGGAATTTTCATACATCTTGCCCATTGAGGTTTTCAAAGGGGAGGTGTCTTATATTTAAAGCGCTTTAGAGGGTTGTAAATATTGTCTAATTCTTAGCGCACTGTAGATGTTGATATAACTAGTTAGCAGACTAGGCTGGAGGCTTTGATATGCTTAATATTTTATAAGTGGTGTGAAAAGGCTACTTCTCTGGGATGGTGGATAAGTAGTAGACAACAGCCTTGTGGTCTTGCTTCACTGGTGCCCTCAAACAGTGTGGCAATCACTGTCAAAGGTTTGGTGACACGCCTTGCTGTTTTTGTTGATTCATGTTGCTGGATCAGTGTGGATAGATGGACTAACCAGAACCTCGGGGTCAAAGGAGCCTACTTGTAACATTGAATAGTCAAGTATTGCGCACTCTGTCAGTACTGTAAATCATAATCACTCACAGTTCTGTCCATGGCTTTCCAGTTACTGCCAGGCTAGGCTGCCTTTTGAAGTCTGTGAGAGCCCGAACAGCAAATTACATGTGTTGGAGGGCAACACATCACAAGTAACGGGGCCAGTCCAACAGTGATAGTTATGTTATGTTGATTTGCATAGCGCACTAATCAATCACCTGAGACGGTATCCAGGCGCTTGGGCAGGTGTGCGGTCCCCAAGATGTGTATACAAAGAGCCAGGGCTTCAGCTTCTTGCGGAGCTCAAGAAGTGAGGAGGAGGCTGTTATTAGTTAAGTGAGGTTATTTCATAGCTTCGATGGAATGTAGGCAAGAGAGCAACCTCTAGCTTTGCTTTTGCAATAACAGGGAATGTGTGTGAGTGAGGCAGAGCATAGGTGCCTGGTGGGTTGGTGAAAGTGTATACGGCTCTGGACCCAAGAAATATACTAATGTCTACGGCCTCCAGCTGCTGGTCCTGCTATGTGCTACGAAGGCCCTCACCTCCACCCTATGCTCCAGATCTACCCCTCTGGGTATTCCCCGGGCTACAAGCTAGAGTTACGCGCCCAGAAATTACAGACTGATCCGCGGCTGGTTTAACCACCTGGGGAGACTTATTCATTGACTCGAATCTATGTGACTTTGATACACTGTACGACGATTATGGCAAATCCCCAGGTTCCTTTCTACTTACTGCATACACACAACGAAACTAAAACATCTACGTCAAGCATTTTGCGATTCGTTAAGGCCGAAATTCGCCGAATTTCGGCCTTAACGAATCGCAAACGGACATTTTGCATCTTTTGGGATGTAAGTGAAATTAGCAAAATAAGGAATCGCAAAAAATTGCGATTCCTTATTTTGCTTAAGCATTTAAGGAATCGCAATTTTGCGATTCCTTAAATGCCATGTATGAAGCTTTTTTAATTTGCGAATTCAGGTTAAGGAATCGCAAATTAACACCAACTTGAGGTTCGTGTTAATTTGCGAAATCCTTTCAAAAACCAAAATTTGACAATTTTGAGGGTGGCATGTGACACACATACATGCCCATAGGGCATGTATGTGCGCCATATGCACACACATGTAAGTTTCAGGGGTGCAGCAGGGTGTCCATGAGACACCCCTGCACCCTTGCAATAATTCTCAAATTGCGATTAGCAAATTGCGAATTCGCAATTTGAGAATTATTTCGCAATCATTCCTATGGGCCTCCTGGCCCATAGGAATGAATGGGAAATTATTCCTTATTTGCGAATTCGCAACTTGCGAATTCGCAAATTAGGAATAATAAGGAATCACAAAAAAATAGCGATTTAAAACATACATCCCATTTTGCGATTTCTTAATAGCGATTTGGTAAAAATCGCTATTAAGAAATCTCAAATAGGAACGATGATACATCTAGGCCCTAGTTTATTACAGATACTTTTTACACATGGTACCGGTAGGAAAGCAATTACCACACTGTATAATTTGATGTGATCAGCTGTCGTGCCCCTACTAACACCTCTCAGAATACTGGGACGCAGCATTGACAACCACACTAACTGATAAACAGTGGGCACAATGCATAGGTTTTCTGAAGTTACTATTCACTAATGCCAGAAATATGTATACTCCATTTAACTACCTCCACCACATGTACCTCACCTCCCACAGGCTGGCACGTACATAAGCGAACTCACCTGGAATTTGCCCTCAATATCATAATTCCGACACCACATTTATTCATATAGTATGGGCACGTCCACAACAAGCAGCTTACAACATTGAGGTGGCCGCCACACTTTCTGAGACCATGTACACAACAATCACAGCATAGGGTCCTCACTTCCTGTTAGGCATAACAAAGCGCAACACATGTAGTAAAATCATTAATAAATTCCTGGATCTAAAACTAGGCCTAGCTAAGCGCAGACTGGCCATGTCCTGGAAATCAAATTCAGCACCCCAAACACAGGTGTGGCTCTCCGACCTTCGCAAGGCACTATTGGCTGAGCACAAGCTGATATAAGGTAAGCCTCTGAATCCTCCCACTGCCACCAACCCCCTAGACTGGGATAAATACCTAACATTCATAGAATCAAAACTTAACTCCACATCCTTCAACCAGGGACCTACCCAGGATCAATCCACCTTACAGCAATAATGGACCCTCCATGTGACAATCTCACCTATGCCAGCGTCCGCCTGCTCACATCCCCCCTCTCTTCCCTCCCCCTAGCCAATAGACACCCACCCCACAAGGTGCCCACGGCCTGGCTCCACTAGAAAACCCTCAAGGTTAGACCAACACTTAGCCCTCCCCTTAACATAAACATAGGTAGCTCCGATCTCCCCATTTACTAACAGATACTCAAACTGCTGGGCTCCTAATGATACGTCCAGAATCAGTGTTCATCAATGCGTTCTCTTGGTGCATGACAGATGCTAAAACGTTAACCGCGGCGGCAATTCCGCCGCAGTGCAGCCGTTTTGTGGAGTAGGCGGGCCGCCTCGGCCAGCGGACTTGAACAGCACTACAGAGGTAGTGCTTGCGACGGCCGTTGGCCGACAAACGCATGGAAGGGGTTAAAAGTTATGTTAATGGTGTTTATAAAACTACAGGATCCCGCTGTGGTATCAATATTAGACTGATGCTCATACCACATGCAAAGGTTTGCTTTTCAGTATATTGCTCTAAAATTATGTGTATGACTCCCATCGCCTAAGGGGCTTTGTAAGCAATACCAAAAACGAATAAACATTATTTAAAAAACAAAGAGTGTTTACAGCTTTGTATGTGTGCATGAGAAGTTTGAATTGGCTGCACTTGTCAATGGGGAGCCAGTAAAGCTTCTTGAGGTGTGATGCAGTTGTGACATGGGAGGTTGCGTATGAGTCTTGCTGTGGTTTTCTAGATGGTCTGGAGTCTGTGTAGGAGGGGTTTGGAGATTCTGGTACAGAGAGTGTTGCTGTAGTCCAGCCAGCTGGTGATGAGTGCTTGCGTGACAGTCCGTCTGGGGTTCTGAGGAAACCATATGAAGATCTTTCACAGCGTGCATAGGATGTGGAAGCAGGAGGTGCACAGTGCATTGCCTTAATCTGTCATATTGAGCTCATCGTCTAGGGTGATGCCTAGAGTTCTTGCGTGGGCTTTGGAGGTGGGTGTTGGTCCTAGCTCTGACAGCCACCAGGTGGAATCCCATGGGAAGGTCTTTTTGCCGAAGACCAGTAGTTCTTTCTTGTCGGAGTTGTACTTCAGACAGTTGGTTTGCATCCCGTCTGATACCATTGTCATCTAGTTGCTGAAGTTAATTCTGGAGGTTGTTGTCTTGTCTGTCAGGGAGAGTATGAGTTTGGTGTCAAAGACAAGAAGATTATGGTAATGTCTTGTGATCGGATGATGCTGGCATGTGGTGTTGTGTATTTGTTGAAAAGGGTGTGCCTGCGGGATCATCCATGTGGGACTCCGCATATCACTTGGTTGGTCTCTGATGCGAAGGGTGGCAGTCTGATTGTTTGGGTTCTTCATGGACGAAGGAACCAGTCAATTTGAAAGCAGATCCTTCTATGCCAATCCTGTGGAATTTTTTGATGAGGATGTTGTGGGAGACAGTGTTAAAAGTCGTGGAGAAGTCAAGCAGAATGAGGGCCACAGTTTCTCCTCGGTCCAGGATGATTTGAATGCCATCGGTGGCTGCCATGAATGCTGTTTCGGTGTTGTGGTTCTTTCTGAATCCTGATTGAGTGTTGTCTAGAAGACATTGAAATTCAAGGTGAGTTGTGGCTATCAGTTGCTAGTCAACTGGAGGTCCCGCCTGCCCACACAACACCTTTTCTTACTTTGCAGGGCCTTTACATATGGTGGTTTGGCAGTGCCATTTTCCAGCTCACTACACTTGCCATGCTTCCCAGACAGCAGACAATCTCCTTGGTAATAACAACTTTGCCCTTATTGGGATAAATAGACCTGACAGAGTAGGAGGCGTCATCACCATTATTTATAAAAAATGACTATAATTGTAGTATTAAAAATCTTCAAATCCCTAACTGTGAGGCACTCCATTTCTCTCTTTCAAATTCACAAAAATTTACACTTTCTGGGGCCCTCATTTACCATCGTCCAGGACCGTCAAGTGCCTGGTGTACAGGCCTAGCTGACTATTTGGTGCCTTTCACTTTACAGGCAGCAAATGTAACTTTTGCTCTGTGATCTTAATGTACATCTTGAAGATCCAGAAGGTAAGTTATCGAGAGCCTTTATAGAGGACATAAGATCCCTCAATCTCTTGCTCTTGAACTCTACAGCCACCACATTGCAGGCCACCTTCTGGACCCTGTCTTTTCCAATCTTCCATTTATCTCTGCTGACCTTCCGGTCCTACTTAGCTGGACCGACCATTTTGCAGTTCCTTTCCATATTACAGTTCCTCCACTGCCAGCAAATTGGTCGCCCGACAATCTCCTAACAGGAACTGGGCCAAAATAGATATGAGGGAATTAAACAAAGTTCTCCTCCATACTTTTCCTGTTCTATCATCTAGACCAGATTCTGACCAAATTGCAGTTCATCATTGGCTCAAAAGTGCCACGGACTCAATTCTGCCTCGCTCTTCAAAAATACAGAACAGAGTGCGCCCTCCAGCACCCTGGTTTAACGACAGTCTCTGCTTAGAGAAAAAGGCTTGTAAAGCCCTGGAAAGGGCCAGGAGGAAACACTGCATTCGTGGATAAGAATGCCTATGTGTTGGCCTTGAAAAAATACCATGCCTCCTGTAAAGCTGTACGGGTCGGGCAGCTTTCTACACTGAAATAATTTCTAATGCCCACAACTGCCAAAAAACCTTATTCAAAGAAGTTAAAGATGTGTTTGTAGCCTGCTCTTTCTCACTGCCTCACTACCTTTCTCGGCAACAGTGTTATGAACTGGCCTTTTTCTTCCTAAACAAAGTTGAGATTATTCCCCAACAATTAAAAGATGACGCATGCAAGTTTGCGACTCCCAGCCCATCAGTCTTACACCTTGCTGTTTGTGAGCATATAATAAAGTCGTACACACCCTTGAGGATTAATGTGTGGCCTCCTCTAGACCTTATTGGCTACTATTAAATCTGGCTCCCCGCTTGACAGTTTCCCACCATCTAAATTCTGCCTAGTTGAGTTGTTCTCAGGGTAGTGCTGGATCTTCTGAATTCGCCCCTGGTCTCCGGGGAGGTTCCCCAGAATTGGAAACATGCTTTGATACTCCCTCTGCTTAAGAAGAAGGACCTCGGACCCCAGTGCTGGTCCAACTTCAGGCCAATCTCACTTCTTTCTGTTTTCTCCAGAATCTTGGAAAATCATGTCAACGTTCACCTTTCTTCGTATTTGACCACCACCAACATGTTGCACCCTTCCCAGTCTGGCTTCAGGGCAGGCTTCAGCACAGAATCCGCAATATTCTGAGTCAAGGAATTTTTGAGGAAAGAACTTAATTCGGGGAGGGGCAGCCACCCTCATCCTCTTAGACCTAAGTGTAGCCTTTGACACGATCTCACACTCTATTCTCTTGAATAGTTTGGAGGCTCTAGGCATCACCAACACTGTTCTGAACTGGCTATCCTCCTTTTTAAAGGAGCGAACCTTTCAGGTCTTTTCAGCAAACAACACCTCTATTACTCTGATACTAACATTTATGTATGCCCCTTGATGGATGTGATTGAAAATGTCTGGTCTCATTGTTTTCTCATATGCAGACGATTCTCATATTATCTTCTCTTTATCCGCGGCTTGTAGTAAAGACCATTCTCCCCTCAGGTAAGGTTTTGCTAATGTCGCTCACTGGATGAATAAAAACACCCTTCAACTCAATGGCAACAAAACCGAAGTTCTGATTCTGGGAAATAACCCTGGTCTTTTGGGAGTCAGTCACTGGCCTGCCATTCTGGGGCCACTGCCCACGCCGGTGGATAAAGTGAAGAATCTCGCTTTTATTATTGAAAAAAATTTCTCCCTGACACCACAGGTCTCTAAGCTTTCTGCCTCTTTCTTCTCCTTGCTGAATTGGCTGAAGAAAATACTCTGGCTGATCCCCCAGATGCTCAGTCAACCGTGCTGCAAGCCTTGGTCACATTCAGGCTGGATTATGGGAATGTCCTTTATCCGGGTGCTGACAGTCATGATTCGCCGTCTGCATATCATCCAAACTGCAGCTTCTCATCTTCTCTTTCGGCTGCCATAATTCTCATCCACTTCTCACCTGTTGCAGAAACTGCACTGGCTAAAAGTGAACAAACGGATCAAGTTCAAAGCCCTGTTCTACATGTTTTGCACTAGACATGTTTTTGCGCCCTCTTACATCCAGGTTCTGGTGTCTCCTTATTTCCCCACCCGTGAGCTGAGATCTGCTAACCTGGCTTTGTTTTCAGTGCTAAGGTTCCTCAGAACTCGTCTTAGGGGCTGCTCCTTTTCTGTGTTGGACCCGAAACCTTGGAACACTCTGTCGCTCTCTCTCAGATCCTGTAACTCACTGCTTCAATTTCATAAAAACTTAAAAACCCTACTTTTTAGCAGCCCTGACTAAATGCTTGCCTTCTTCAGACCGTGTCCTCTGCTACTCGTAGTCGTATCCACAGAAAAGGGTTTTTCAGTATAAAGGGAACACTTGCGCTCAGCAGAATAACCGGCTGTCAGGTCGACATACGATCGAGTAATATGGTGCTAACAGGAAAGGGGTGACCATAATAACCCCTAAGCTAGTGTTTGGAACTCCAAACCTGTACAATAATAATCAAGATCACAACACAGAGTATGTTAATATAATGAACGAAATAGACAAGAAATCGCCATGTCTTTAATAATTCCAGGTTCAATGACCAGATTCAAATCGGAAAGCTGAGTGTATCAATCAGGAATCAACTGTAACAATAGTCCACTGAAACATAATCAGTGTGCACGGTAACGCCGTTCAGGGGTCTAAGAAGGACGGGTACGTCTTACTGCAAGTAGTCGCGTTGCAAAAGATATAGTGCCAATATCGACCCACTCACCAGCCCGCTCCCAGCAACATGCATGTCGCAGAAATAAGCAGACAAGACAACAATTGGTGTCAAGATCATCAAGATATGATGGACCCCATGTCTCGGCGTTCGTCCAGGCTGCCCAAATGCTGGAATTATTCAACTTTCTATAGCGGAGAACATTGCATCTTCATTGTAATCACGATTGCATCTTCACCTACTCATACTCCGACCGGGTTGGAATTATCACCGTTCGTAGGATTATCCATGCCATCTATTATGACTTGGCCCTGAAGAGTCAGAGTTGACTGTTCTCTGATGAAACACGTGTTGGCTGGTCTCTATCCAAACAAGCATTAAAAGCAACAAGAAAAGACGTGGCGATTTTTTGTCTATTTTGTACATTATATTAACATACTCTATGTTGTGATCACCTGTCCTCTGCTACTGCCCCCATAGCGCCGAGAGACACTTCGGTGTAGCTATGCGCTCAACAAGCTCCTTAAATAAATTAAATAAATAAGGCAGATGCTCAACTCTTCCATAGTTATTTCCTCTAAAGACTGTTCTGCCCCTTGGTGGTTACTAAAAAGCACCACACTTGTGAGGATGCGCCATTTTGAAACAATTAACACTTATTCATTGCCAGAAGGAGGAGCTAAGACTGCACGGTCAGACTAAATTGACTGAATCCGGTCATATCTAGGACATTATTTAAGGCGAGGGTCCGAGCAGCCGTGATGTATCATTGCTCTGTTTGTAATGGAGCGCGGCACCACCAATTGGCGGCGAAAGAGAAATATATGTCAGACACTGAGCTTTGTTTACGCAGCTGGAACTGCATGACCCTCTTCAGGCCTTGTGATGATGCAGGCATATTAGGCCACACAAGATGTATGCCGCTTGGCAGGGTGGCTTTACACCAGTGTATCTTTATGTTGCTTCTACAGCGCCACAATAGCTGCCACTTTTTCACTGTGATTGGGTGACATTTTCATGTTCCTACAGCACCTGTGTGTGATGTGACAGAATCTTACATTTGACGTTGAGTTACACTTTATCACCACAGGTGTTAAACAGTATGAAGATGAGCATTACATTCATGTGCGGCAGTAGTTGGACAGTGGGGGCTCTAATTAGGCAGCACAGCATGGGTCTTTGGCAACTGATGGCTGACCCTGGATGTGTGCTGGCTACATCCCTGGCATAGTAGCAGCCCTGATAGCATATATTTTATAAGTAGCATAGACTTGTACCTCGTCAAGCAACTTGTTTTTTTATTTTATTTTTCCTGAAGATCTTGTTTAATTTTGCACTTATTGTACTTTTTTTATTTTGGTGATTTCACTTCCTGGGATGTCATGAGAGGCAAAGGTCATATGGCCTCACTTCCTTTCATGCCGCCAGCACTGAGGTTATGTTATGTCACTACCTGTGATGTCATCAGAGGTCAAAGGACCTGTGATGTCACTTGTGAACTGTTATGTGCACAGTTCATGTATGGCAACAACAGGGCTTGCAGAATGTTGTACTGGAAGACAGACGTGCAACTTGTGTTTCCTATTTGCTTCCCAAGTGAGCATCATGATTTTCAGAGTGAAGGCATGGTCAAGCCTTTTAAAGAGTCCTTTTCAAGATGGTGGTGAGTCCATAAGCTGTGGTCTTAGATTCCGAATCCAGGATGAAATATCTTTTTTACCTGTGATATGTTCTGTTTAGACCACATACAAAGAGGCAGTTCTCAATGAAGTCTGCAACATAATGATATTTAGCCCTATTTTTTGTTGTGTTCTTCGTCCCCTTATTTCTATTTTTGTATCCGATTTTTGCCTCTCGCAACTGGATTTTTATTGTATTTCTATCTGGATGTTTGCTTGGCTCTTTTCTCTTTTATGCACTTTATTAGAGGTTTGGTGAGAGACATTCTCCTAATTGAGCCTGTGCATCTTCAATCAAGACTCTTAGCACTGCTGGGCTGTTTTTTTTCCCTTGTGGCCTTTTCCTCCAATTTGGGATCTTCTAAAGGGAACACTTGACACCTTTCACATGCATACATTATTCTGTGCATGGTGGCACCATGACTACTCGGAAGAGTGGACCTTTCTTCGAACAGTCTAGAAGGAGACTCAGCGAATTGTACAAAGCATCCAGTGCTGAACAGTTTGTGAACCATGTAGACACTCTACAAGGCGGAATATGAGTCGCTGTATCCTGATTGCGCCACAATTTCTTGCACATCTTAATGTCCTCTAAAGTGCAGGGTGACTATGGTTGTCATGATACTGCTTTTATTTTATCTGACATCATCTTTCTTTTTCCTTCCTATTCCCCTATGCCCTGTCTCACAGTCCTCAGTGTGTTATCCTCTTACCGTTTTACCACAAACATCCATGTGTTTGCATTCACTGTCTCTCTTTCTTCTCCCCCTTTTTTACCTTCCATCACTCCTCTGTGCCCTTTTCCCCTTTCTCGACCTCCCTTTCCACAGAGTTGACCCCTGGGAGTGTTACCAGGACACCTGGCAGACCACCTGCAGCGTCCTGGAGCACCATCGAGACCTGATGAAGGTAAGCAGGGGGAGATGCTCTTTCTTGATGGGGAGAACGTGGGGAGAGTGGCAGGTAAATGGGGGGCCCCTTAGATGATCAGAATGAGAAGAGATTGGTGCAGCCTCTGTGTGTACCGAAGCAAGTCCACCATAGTCCAAAGTCACCACAGTAGTGCACGCTAAGGGGCATATTTATTCAACTTTCAGGCAACGCAGGGCAGAAAGCAAAGTTGATGCGCTGCGTGAAAACTGGAGGGCAGAATTGTTCCATATTCACGAATGTATAGAGTATTTCTGCTGGGAAACATCCTTTACAACGCAACTTTTACCATGCAGTGCTTTTACATTGCAACTTTTACAACGCAAACCATTACAACGCATTGCGCTGGGGGGCGCTCTAGGATAGGGAATAGATTTAATTTACTATCCAACACCTTCCCTACTATCCACGGGGACTGGAGTTGGAATAGTAAATTAAACTATTCACTATCCAGCACCCCTCAACACTATGCGTTGTAAAGGCATGCGTTGTAAAAGTTGCGATGTAAAAGCATGCGTGGTAAAAGCATGCGTTGTAATGACATACATCCATTTCTGCTCCATCCTTGTGCAAGTGCTCTTGAGGCAGTCTATTGCCAACATAGGCCCCCTTGCACCTTGGTGCAAGGGTGCCTGTGTTGCAAGGAGAATTGCTTTTGTGCAAGAAGAGATACATTGCTGTACAAAAAACTATTTCTCAAGGCATTTTCCTCTTTCTACGTGTGTTGCAGATTGCAGCACACGTAGAAAGAGGAAAGAACCAGGGGAAAGAATGATTTTTCTCCTTGTTATGCCATCCTCTGGGAGGCGTAGAGCTTTCACGCAATCCCAGGTTTACAAACCATTGTAAATCTAGGATTGCATGAAATCCATGGGTGGATGCACGGGAATACCCATGCTCCACCCATGGAACGCTTCCAGAATGAAATGTAACACAATGCAGTGCAAGCCGCCGCATTGCGTTACAATTTTTTTCCGAAGCAGCGCAAATCGCCCTTTCCGTGGCTTTGTAAATATATACTAGCATTTTGCATCATGGATGTGCCACAAAAGTGGTGCAACCATGATGTAAAATGTTAGTAAATATGGCCCTAAATGCATCACACCACAACTGATTACCACCGACACAACAAAACACACTAAGGTCCAGATTTACTATGTTCTCACGCAGAGCAGTGCAGAAGCCATAAATGTGTGAGATGTAGTGCGCCAAATTTATTGAAATATGGACCTTTCCTCCCCTCCCCCTAGTGCCGGTGCTGAAATCAGCTGGCGTGCACTAAAGAGACACCTTTGCGCCATGGTGCAAGGGCGTCGATGTGAGTCTAGCAAAGGTTTTCTACTGTATGGGTACACTTCCAGTACAAAATACCATGCATAGACTGACATCAACCTTTTTAGGTCTCGCCTGTCGATGCGCATGCGCATCGAGCAAGGCGAGAGTATTGGGACTTATCCGCTCTTTATCCACACTGCAAGGAATCGTGGCGATTCCTTGCAGTGCCCGTGACTTTTAAGCTCAATGCGCATGCGCATTGAGCTTAAAAGCGCGTGCACGTCCGTCTTTGTTTACCCGCTCCGCCCCCTCCCCTTCCCGCCGTGTCGCATTTCTCCTCCCCCCTCCCCTCTCTTCCCTCCAGCTTGTTTCTTTATTTGACCCGCTCCGCCCCCTCCCCTTCCCGCCGTGTCGCATTTCTCCTCCCCCCTCCCCTCTCTTCCCTCCGGCTTCTTTTTTTGTTTATTTTACCCGCCGTGTCTCCGATCCTTTCAACCTTCCTCTCCCTGCAACTACCCGCTTGGTCATTGCCCGCCGCTCTTTCTTGTGACAGCCTCCTTACATTCACCTCACCTAGCCCACGGGACCTCTCCAGTCCCTTCTCCTTTCTTTTTCCCAAACCTCCTACCATTCCAGGTCTCCCCTCGGACCCCTCCTTAGGGATTTGAGTTCCTCTCGGAAAACGGGCAGCAGAGGAATAATTTACTCCGGGGTTTCCCCTCCCCTCATTTCTCCCACACGTTAACCTTAATCAGGGCAGTGGGCGTTGTCCTCCCTTTAAATTTTATGAATTCGGCCTACGCTGGTTTAACAGCTGAACCCGCGTTCATGGTAGTGTGGGAAACTTAAAATCGGCATCCTCGAGGTAAGCCTTCCGTTCACCCTTGGCCTCCCGGGACCTGCTATAGCTATTATCTGTTCTTCTAAAAAATATCGAGCAAGGTCCATTTAAAGTCGGGTCTGTTTTATTTTACCCTCCCGTCCGTATGGAGGCCGGTGCTCTGTATCTTTGCTAGCTTAAAGAAGACATATTCTATTTTCACTCGAGAATCCAGAACTGAGTTAGCCTATGACTCGATGTATCTGTGTATGAGTTTTAACTTCTAGTTGGTAGAGCGCATCCGTAATTGGGCACAACAAAACCTACACTGCTCTTCCGAGATTGGAGGGTTGATTTCGGGGTTCCAATCCATTAATGCTTTGGAGATCAGCACCGGGCCGTGTTCTGCATGGTACTATACAATCGTGTAATGAGTTTGCTCAGTGATGGGCCAGACAGCATATGTTCAAGTGCGTGTAACATGGGTGGGAGCCTGGGGAAAGTAGTATGTACCTGTCGACATGCCCTTTTATTCAATGGTATAAGAATATCTCTGATAAGGTGCGCGTAAGCCCCTTTTGCTCTGCTGGAGAGGGGCAAAAGTTGTTCTCAGGATATACATCAGCAAATGTTTAATTCTAGCCCCCGAGCTTGCATCACACTCCCCTTGTCTTTCATTGGGGGGATATGTGGGTTATGCGCCACTGGTATAGAAGCCACATATATGACCTCTAGTTTGGCTCTGTTTCTCAGGTCCTCCCGGCCTCACCGTAATGTCTTTACTGTGTCAGTCTCATCGCGCCAGCCATCTGTTCCCCAGCTTGGATCTCCTGGCTACTCCTCCCCTAATTATCCGCACATCAAAGGCTGCTCCCGCCCCCTGCTTCACACAAATGCTACAGAGAGCATTTCCCGCCCGGCCGCTTTTAATTTCATTTCGCAAGCAGTTCCCCCTCCTCCCTCTCCTGACTTTCTCCTGCCTGCCACACCAATCCAAACTGAGGCGCTGCTGCTCCAGTCCCTGTATTACTCCCACTCATCTATGATTAGGAATAAAAGACTGTCGGTTAAAAACAGTTTCAAGATAAAAATGGTTTCCCATTACTTTTGCTGAATGTTCTGCATTTCCTTAACCGCCTCCAACTCTCCGACTTTCACATGCACATACCACTTTGCTGATACTGACCGAGACATGCGCTTTATAAGCAGGAAATAGAATTCTACAGGAAACAATACTACCGAAGACCATTCGAGGGTGTGAGCTCAATGCCACCGAAGAGTACGTACAATTATTATACTTAAAGTTCAGTCAACTACCCTTGATGCACGGACAACCTTTGAAGAAAGTGAAAAGCATGTACCCTCACCCTCACTCACCCTCAACCCCTCACCCTCACTCACCCTCAACCCCTCACCCTCACTCACCCTCACCCTCACTCACCCTCACCCTCACTCACCCTCAACCCCTCACCCTCAACCCCTCACCCTCACTCACCCTCACCCTCACTCACCCTCACCCTCACTCACCCTCAACCCCTCACCCTCACTCACCCTCAACCCCTCACCCTCACTCACCCTCACCCACCCTCACCCTCAACCCCTCACCCTCACTCACCCTCAACCCCTCACCCTCACCCTCACCCTCACTCACCCTCAACCCCTCACCCCCTCACTCACCCTCACTCTCACTCACCCTCAACCCCTCACCCTCAACCCCTCACCCTCACTCACCCTCAACCCCTCACCCTCACTCACCCTCACTCACCCTCACCCACCCTCACCCTCACTCACCCTCACTCACCCTCACCCACCCTCACCCTCACTCACCCTCACTCACCCTCACCCACCCTCACCCTCAACCCCTCACCCTCACTCACCCTCAACCCCTCACCCTCACTCACCCTCAACCCCTCACTCACCCTCACTCTCACTCACCCTCACTCTCACTCACCCTCACCCTCACTCACCCTCAACCCCTCACCCTCAACCCCTCACCCTCACTCACCCTCAACCCCTCACCCTCACTCACCCTCACCCTCATCCCCTCACCCTCACTCACCCTCACTCACCCTCACTCACCCTCACTCACCCTCAACCCCTCACCCTCACTCACCCTCACCCTCAACCCCTCACCCTCACTCACCCTCAACCCCTCACCCTCACTCACCCTCACCCTCACCCCCTCACCCTCACTCACCCTCACTCACCCTCACTCACCCTCACTCACCCTCAACCCCTCACCCTCACTCACCCTCACCCTCAACCCCTCACCCTCACTCACCCTCAACCCCTCACCCTCACCCTCACTCTCACTCTCACTCACCCTCACTCTCACTCACCCTCACTCTCACTCACCCTCACTCACCCTCAACCCCTCACTCACCCTCACTCACCCTCACTCACCCTCAACCCCTCACCCTCACTCACCCTCACCCTCACTCACCCTCACCCCCTCACCCTCACTCACCCTCACTCACCCTCACCCACCCTCACCCTCAACCCCTCACCCTCACTCACCCTCAACCCCTCACTCACCCTCACTCTCACTCACCCTCACTCTCACTCACCCTCACTCTCACTCACCCTCACCCTCACTCACCCTCAACCCCTCACCCTCACTGAGCCTCAACCCCTCACCCTCACTCACCCTCACCCTCACCCCCTCACCCTCACTCACCCTCAACCCCTCACCCTCACTCACCCTCACCCTCAACCCCTCACCCTCACTCACCCTCAACCCCTCACCCTCACCCTCACTCTCACTCACCCTCACTCTCACTCACCCTCACTCTCACTCACCCTCACTCTCACTCACCCTCACTCACCCTCAACCCCTCACTCACCCTCACTCACCCTCACCCTCACTCACCCTCACTCACCCTCACTCACCCTCAACCCCTCACCCTCACACAGTGCAATAGGTCTCGGAGCATTTGAGTTAGAGCTTTTAGAAATGTTTATGGCTTTTTTTTTTAATTCTTTAGCATTGGCTACAGGAAACAAAAATGCTAAAGATTTACAAAAAAACCCATAATCAATTCTAAAAGCACTAACTCTAATGCTGCGAGACCTATTGCATTTCCAATGCTTGTTTATGACTTGGTATGTGTGCTTTAAAGTGCAGCACATGCACAAAGTCGTAAACGGAAGGAGAAATGAAATCATTTCTCCATCCCTGTGCCTACTTTAAAAGGGCGCAGTTTTCTGACGCTAAACCCTGTCTACTTTGTTTAGTAAATTGGGCCTAGCATCAGAAACCTTGGGTGGTTGCATGAGAACGCCCATGCACCACCCAAGGTACGCCCCTTGGTGCTTGGTGCTTAGCGCTGGAAAGTAAATTGGAAAAAAGATTTTGTGCCTATTTGTTCCAATTTTGTGATTCAAACATGGCGTAAAATCTTAGTAAATCCCCCCCTAAAGGCGCCAAGATTCCAGTCTCATACAACCAACACAGCATCCAAGGCCATACACACTTCAGTGTAATTTTCCATGAGCACTTACCACACTTTCCTCCAGCCATTTCTCCGCACTTTCACACATCCATCACACTGCCAATCCAACAGCATGGTAGTAATCCAGCTGTAAAAGCACTGTTTTCACACCACTGCACATGCCCACCACTTAACACTCTAAACTGGTGCTTAATTTGTACAACGGGTTGGAGATGTTCATTTTTGGATTTTGGGGACTGGGACTTATTTTTCCTCATCAGACTTCGAACCCGAGCAAGAGTGAGAAAGCATCGAAGGGAAGAAAGGAGGGAGAGAAATAAAGGAAATTGCATAAGATGGGATAAAGCAGGGATGGGAAAAACTTTAAGAGTGAAATAAAGAGTCAGAAAGTGTAGGGTGGTAATTCCTAATTTTAATGCATGAACATATCACCCCCTTAAGGATTTCAAGGCACTGGGGGCCGTCGGGAGATTAAGTGGGCTATTACCCAGAGTCACATAATGCAAAGCAAAGTTGCTGCTGGTGTTCGAACCAAAACCCCACACTCCAGAGTCAGCCGCTTTGGCCGCTGCACCACACCTCTCCCTAAGTGGAAGAAAGAGGCATAGATTGGGTTAAAAGCAGGTAGCTGTGGTATTCTGCAACCCGATATTCATCAGTGGCGGTAGCAGTCACCTGAGAAAAACCTAAGGACCCTGCACTATTTTTCAATAAAAAAACAATAATAATAATTAAGCATTGCCCTACACTGCACTAAAGCCATCACAAAGGCTAGGCATCTCAATCACATAAACTGTGCAATAGGCAACCTCTTGCCCTCAAAGAACACAACACCAAGTGGACACACCTGTAGATTTCTCCCAGTTCACTCAGACAAAAATACCAGACACATATGTTAACACATGTCCCCTGGCTGGGCATTACATTGGCACTGCCAGGTAATGTGCTGTGTTGTGCCAGACAGCACTTTGTGCTTAATGGTGGCTGCGTGGGGGTTCTGACCCAGCTCGGTCAGGTGGCCATTTTTAAAGTATATTTACTAATCCCTGTTCTGTGCTTTGTGGATGCTGTGAAGTGCTGAGAAGTAGTGGGAGGTTGAGAGTAGTGCTGGTTAGATTTGAGAAGTGATGAGGAATCACAGTTGTAACACTGATATGTCAGAGTAAGGGGTCTGTGGGTCTGTGTGAGAGGAGGAAAGCAACACTTGGAAAACTGCAGGGCTAGCAATAGAAAATTGAGATGCTGCAAGTCACACGTCCTGCACCTCAAGCATCCTGAATTTGTAATTGTCAGAGAGACAGGGCCTCCAGGCTACCTCATTCTCAGAGATCAGACAGACGCACACGTTTGTACACACATACCCACACACACACAACACACACATACACACACACAGACCCACACACGATTATACACACACACACACACACTCTCCCTCTTTCTGTTTGTCTTTGCAAGCATCAGCCATTGATACCCATGAAGTGTATATTGAGTCTTGTATCTCCACGCCTGCATGGATTCCTCTCTGAGGGCTGGAGTGAGAACACACACACTGGAGGAAGGGGAGAAAAGCATCCTCTCTGCAAATCAAAGGTTTCTTGAATTCCAAGAAGAGTTACTGGTCAGTGGTGCTCAGTATCAGGGAGATTGTGGGTCTGATAAGGTTGAAAATGTAGGACCAGAGAATCCTCAAAGAGGGAATGCTTAGGCCTCTGAACCTTTATGAGGCATATTGTAGTAGAGGCTGAAAGCCATGTGTGATCTCTGGTTAATCCCTTAGCCTATGCTGTGGGTCAGTCAAAACTGGAGCCACTCCTGCTGTGTCACACTGTCCCTTTGATAAAGCACAGGGCAGAGGAGAGGGCACTTCAAAGAGGTTGACACCCACAGCAGAGATATCAATGGACATGACACTATATCTGTGTCTGGATTTGGACTATAAAGGTGGGACAATAGTCCCATAATTAGTTCAACAGCACTGTTCTGCAGCAGAGTTCAACTGGCAAGAAAATCACCCAGACAGTCATAATTGCTGGAAGCAGGATTAGGAACCTGGGTCTACTAGTCTCACAGGTGAATGGCTGACCAGTGGATCCTGTGTGGGGAAAGAGAGCACTTCAATGGAGAGAGGCCCAGTGGGGATCCTACGTACTGGATCCCGAAGAGTGAAGGGTGAACTGCCCATCTGATTGGGTCCATTGCAGGAATGCGGGACATCCACTTTTACATCCACTTGCTCATATAGAAGCTAGGGCTATTGTCCTTGTGAGAGCTAAGTATTCGCGACCTCCATGTGTCAGGAGAGGACCATCATGAACCGAGTTCCATCGTCCCTGGGAGAGCTAAGATCTGCAACCCCTGTGTGCCAGAATGGGGCCACCATGAAGCTAGGACCATTGTCCTTGTGCCTGCTGCAGTCAGTGACCCCCATGTGACAGTACTGGGTGACTATGTTGCTAGAGGCATCGCCCTTGTGCATGCTGAAGTCAATAATCCTGGTGTGCGAGGAAGGGGCCACAGTGAAGCTAGTGCCCTCTCCCATGTGAGAGCTGAGATTGGGAACCGCCATGTGCCAGAAGGAGCCCACTGTAAGCTAGGGCCGACACCCATTTGTGCACTAAATTTAGTGACCCACGTGTGCCAGGAGGGGGACCCACCTTGAAGAGAAAGCCATTGCCCTTGTGCGAGCCGAAGTCAACAACCCCATATGGCCAGGAAGGGGGCCACTTTGAATATAAGGCCATCGCCTGTGTGCGAGCTGAGTTCGGCAACCCCCGTGTGCCAGGAGGGGGCCACCATGAAGTCAGGCCCATTGCCCTGGCTCGTCATGTCAAAGATGCTGTGAAGTACACTTACTGATTACTGCAGGAGCAGTGACCGTACATCAGGGACCGACCCAGGCCATCTGAGGACTGAGGAGACCCAATGTATCATCGGGGAAAGGCTGGGAGAGGTCGCGAGCCCTCAGCCCTGTGCTTGCCGGCTTCGTTTGCGTCTGGAAGACTGCTCTAGGCTGTAAAGCCTGCTGAAGAGTTACACAAACTTAGCACCTAGCACTGTTAACATTGACTCTTAAGGCCAAACTGAGACTTTGTCGCATGGGAACTACTGAGGGCCACATATGGAAGTTTTTATCGAATGTAAAATAACCAACCCCACTGTACAGGAAAGGTAGGCTCACTGATTCTGGTCAGGATGATGCCTGCATGCCAAACTTTAGAGAGTGTGCGGTTTATTTAGTGTGTTGGTTCTATGCTTTGTGTTACATTAAAATACTTCTTTTTCATTCAAATCAAGTATTTGAATGGCAATCAGATTATTGCTGTTCCTTTTTTGTGCTTTGAGTCTTGTGCTTGTGTATGCCATACACCTACCTTCCCCTCAAAGAGTCTTGGACTGCTCGATCTGCGCTACCACTGAGAGTTATGTGCTGTAAGGGATAGTACTTGGTCCAGTTACTCAGGACCTGTACTAGGTCAATGATGTATTCAGAAAGAGGATGGATACTTGAAGATAGATTATTCAAGTTACTTTATTTAGTTAGGATGTTAAGTTACAAGATAGAAAGAAGAAACCCCCATCAGGAGCAGCTGTCCTGCTGCTCAGCCCTCACCCAACTGACATTCACAAACCACTAACATTCCATTCATCCAACATTCCACAACACATGAATTCTAGCTGAGCAGCGGAAGACATAAGATACAACAGTCAACCCTGAGACAACAGGATTAAAAGACCACAACCCCTGTGGTTGGGCCCTGTAACCCCTGCTTGCCCTGTAGTTAGTTGAAAGGCTGCTTGGCAAATGCACATGTAAAATTAATATGTGACAAAGCATTTTGAGGATCCTTTCCTTACCGCACGCTCAGGCCACATTTACATGGTGTTTGCCTGGTTTGTTTGCCATCACTTTGGCATATTGTGTGCTGTAAGTCTATGCACACATACACAGAAATAATGAAAGCGTGTCATTCTCAGAAATCAGACACACACATGCACACAAAAAGTGCTTAATTTGAGCTATTGGTTTCAGGTGGGGTCCACTGTCACTCATTTTTGGGACCCCACACTTCTTTTTTCCTCATCAGACTTTGAATCAGAGCAAGCGAGAGAAAAACACAAGTGGGGGAAAGAAGGAGGAAGAGAAATAAGGTAAAAACTGTGACAAAGAAAGACAGCAATGATGAAAAAAACTTGAAAGAATGAAATAAAAGGTTAGGGAGTGTCTGGTGGTGGATGAAAGAGACAGGAGGTGGTATCAAGGCTATGCAGCTTTTGTATTGTGCACCCCGACATTCGATAGTGCTAGCTGGGGGCTTCCAATCAAAACTTTGGTCCATGGCACTTTTTTTGTTTACAAATTAAGCACTGGACACACACACACACTCACGCACACACACAAACACACAGTAGGCCCCTGGCATTGTGGTCTCATAGAGCAAAGCGGAGTCACACCGTGCGCCATAATGCTACATTTTCACAGAGTGGAGATATAGAGGGAGACAGATTGTTGCATTTGCACAGAGCCGCAAGACTCACTGCCAATCCATTATGGACAGGAGGACGCACAGCAATACTAGTGCTGTGAACAACAGCTGCTCTTGTTTTGTTCACTTGCATTGTAGGATTTTTACCCAAACAGACTTGAAATGACATGACATGGTGTAAAGGCATACTTTTGGAAATTTCACATGACAGGTGTGATACAAAATTATGGAAACTATGCTTGATTACGTCGGGGTAACACACATTTTGACTACTCAAAACTTAGAAGACTGGAGGTTTGGGAACTTCACAGCCCTTAAAGGGTAGAGAGGTCCTCCTAAAAGAGGATGAAGGGATACGCCCTCCCTATATAAATACTAATAACCAAAGAGTATCCCTTCAGGAGCTCAGACGCCTCCACAGGGAAAAAGAGGGGGGTATTGTGTTACGTGCCACACCTATGCACTACCCCACCTGGAGTGGGGAAAGAACCTTTTTTTTATACAACCCTCACCCACTCTAATAGTGGCATGCTTCATCCTCGGGTTCACTTTGACACCTAAAGGTCAGGGTGGACTTGACCATATTCCAGGGAACTCTTATGAAGTTTGTTAGCTGGAGGACGTAACCTTAAGGAGAAAATGTCCTCATCCTCTCCCAAGGCATCCCTCTCTGTGGGGGGTGGATGGGAACATTTAATATAGAGACTATATAGTGTTATTAGGATGTGATGGTCTTATGACCCCAATTCACCAACACGTGTCAGCCCTATACTAAGGGCATAAGAAGGTCCCAGTCTTTTGTCAGGGTGAGTTTGTAAATATGTCACTCCCCTAATGACTTGTCTTACAGGTCTTTTGTGTGAGGCAGCAAACTGTGTGGCTACAAAACTTGCTACTTAGGGTTGTACCTGTTAAAATAAAATTAAAAATGTGAGGATCTATGCCATCATATGATACAACATTTATGACACACACTTGTCTCCACTTTGCATGCTTATTTTCATGCTAGAGAATTTACTCACAATTAGTATTACATAACTAGTGTTTAATTAGTCCCATACACACATATATATCAAGAATAGCGTCAAAATCCTTCTTCAGTAGAATTGTGCTGTTAAAGTTACATAGTTATTAGTTAGACAATCATACAAGACCCTATCTGGGGTTTTAAATTAGCATAGAATTCACCTAGAGGTGTCCATCTATACACGTTACCTTTAGGCGCTAATTTGCATGTCACTCACGTCAAATGCTGGAGATGAATGTCCCTGTACACAAAAGATAAGGCACTTACTTCTTCAAGGGTCCCTACCCATTCCGGCTGGGCTCGAGGACTATTTATACTGCGCACCGGTTGCACCTACCCGCTACAAACCGGGGGAGCAGAGGCTAGTAGGTCTCGTAATGGGGTTGAGGACAGTCAAAAACCTGGACAGGCAAGCATGGATCTCTGTGCCTTCAGTGGAGTCCCTGGTGTGACACTCAAGTTTTTTTTATTGTTTTTCGTTTGTTTTAAAAAAGTGCAAAAGCATGAGCTTCTTGGCAATAAAAAAATAATGCCCCTGTCCCCAAGAATTTGTCTCTGTGCATTCGGGGTCTAGTGTACATTTTCAGATCAAAGTGTTGTCACTTTGAACTTATGACCTTGTTGTGGGATGGGCGTCATAAGTGATGTAATATATGAGGTCATAAACAGTACATGATGTGGGAGCAAATTATAGTCCACTAAACTATAACTGTATATTTCAATGGGTTTTGGGGTGCTTTAACATCAGCTCATGTCTCATTCCAACACCTAACAATATCATCACTTTGTCCATTTTTTTCAACACATTTTGTTTTTTTTGTGTTTTTTAACACAAGTTAAGGTTTTGGCACCAGGTAATTTCAGCATAAAGTGGTATTATTGTACTGGCCTACAGCGACAAATGACTGGTCACTGAAGTAAATTTGTTTCAGACGTCATTTAAGGGTCTCATTTCCCCTGGACCCTCGCCTGTTGACAAACATGCTGCAGGTCCAGGTAAAAATGTTCTGTAGTACCAAGTGCTTGATTTGTAAAAAAGAGAATATGTGCCAGGGTCAAAGATATTTCTCAGAAGGCCACTGCCGCTTGCAACAGCCACTGTCCCTGCCAAATGCCAATGCCACTGATTACGATCGCATTGCCACAGATGTGACAATTTGGACTCTTGGAGACCACCCAAAGCTGGAAGATTTGCCTGCGTTATTATGTTTTCTTTTAATGCCTATTGAGTTAATAAACAGAGCCACCAAGTGGTGGACTGTCATGAATGCGGGTATGCCTGTCTGAGGGGTTTACTGTTTCTTATATTGTGGTTGTGGGTTTTCAATTCTGTTGTGTAGGTGTGTAGTTTTGTTTGAAGTGTTGATTTTGCAGTGGCGGCCAGTGAGTTTAATTGGTGGTTAAATAATGTCCAAGTGTTTTGATGAGCTGTGCGAAGATATTGGTTGTATTTTTTGGTTGTGCGTCGGCTGCTTTTGATTGGCGGGTGGGAAGGCATTAGCGCAGAGGTCTTCAAACTTTTTTATGCCGAGACTCCTTTGCCAAAAGTTTTTGGCATAAGGAATCCCTTCTGACAAAGATTTCTAGAACCCGGTACACCTCACCATTGACCACTATCAACAACCATAAACGTCCCTAATTCACACAGCAAATAACTTTTGCGGTGGGGAAATAATATTAAAGAGTGTGTAGCAAACCAAAGGCCAGTAAGCGTGGGGGTGTAGTCAACGGTGTAGCAAAAAACAAAGGTCCTCATTTATGAGAAATTGGCTTAGGGCAGGGCGTACACCAATGTACAAGGGCAGGAATGCACCGTATTTATAAAATGCAATATATTCCTGTACTTTTCCCTTGTGTTGGTGCGCAACTTGCTGCCTAGCACCAACATAGGCAGGATTGTTTTTGTGCAGGAAGGAGCACCTTTCTTAAAAAAAACAATCCTGAGAGGCGTTTTTCTCTTTCTATGTGAGCTTCAGAATGTAGCACACATGGAAAGAGAAATAAAAACATTTCTCCTTCTTATGACGCCGCTGAGGAGGCTTCGGTTTTTTGAGCTGCCCTAGGTTTACACAATTTTGTAAATATGGGGCAGCTTCAAAATCCATGGTTGTTGCATGGAAACCTCACGCAAAGCCCATGGAACCCCTCCTTGATGCAGAGTAAGACAGGTCAGTGACTTGCGCTGCTATGTCTCATATCTATGAGGCCATGCAAAGCCGTGCAGGTAGCTTTGCACCGCTTCGTAGGTATGATTGAGACGCTTGTGCCACCGGAGGCTCAAAAAAAGAGATGCTCTGGTGATGCAAGCCTCTCATAATTACACCCCAATATATGTTGCAAGTTTTTTAGGTCTTTCACCATCAGATAAATACATATAAAATAATGGTCAGCGTAAATGAAAAATACATTTTAAAAAGTTGTTACTGAGTGGGAAATGCACTGTAGTACATTATGAAACCTCTATTAGTTAATGTACTGCAGAGGTCTGTGTGTAACCAGAGAGCCACAGAATTATATCTTGATTTGTGCAGTGGATAATAGTGGCGTGTATTTTTAGTGCTATGAGGTCACAGCATGTGACAGAAAGCACTGTAAATATGAAAGTAATTATTTTATACTTGCATTACACACAGTGTAAGATAGACTGCTACAAAATGCGCAAAAAGTGTTATGATAAAATGGTGCTCCCAAAATGTAGATTTTAGTAATACCAGTGCGTATGTAATGCAATTTTTTTTTTACATAAGAGTCCCTTCAACACCTCCTTAGGGGTACTAAGGGCTGTGTAAATGCAGTTACAATTAAAAGCATGCACATCACTGCCCAGTTAACTCTTTGCACTACCACTCAAAAACCTCAAATCTTTGTAATCACAAGGCCTGGAGTGATTGCAACAATTAAAGTCAGAACCAGCTCCCAAGCACCCTTTACACTTGAAGATTAACTAATAGCGCACAATTGCATTTCATTCAGGCAAGCAGGCATCCTGGCATGAAGGCTTTTCACACACTATACACTTATTGAAACTTCATCTGATAATGATCTAAATTAGCCATCCCAGGAGGGCTGTCTTTTTCCAAAAGGAAAGCAACCATTTTCAAATGCAGGCATAAGTGAAGCTTGGAAATGTGGGACCCCCTTCCCAGGACTACACGAATCTTCTGGGGGTCGTGCCCAATAGATTGAAGACCTCTGCATTAGCATATGGGTGGATTTTGTGCTGTTGATTTTAGTGCGTGGGTAATGACAGTGACATGGTACTAGTAATATTTTGTTGTACCCCCTCCTCTGCAGCGAGTGACCGGGTGCATCCTGTCCAACGTGAACACGCCTTCCGTGACCCCCGTGGTCGGCCAGCCACAGAATGAATCCCCTCAGCCAGTTTACCAGAACAACAACAATGTCGCCCTTACCAAGCCCACAGCAGGTGAGTTGTTCCAATCTACCTCTGCAGAGACAGGGGGAGCAAATATTTTTCACTAGCACTTAAGCCTGGCTGATGAGAGGTTAAACCCTGAAATTGGTCCCTGGATGCTGTTTCCGCCCAGAGCAGGGTCAAGACTGATTTGCATATGGCTGGGTTTAAACTGGAATGGCATGGAGAGCAAAAACAATAAGGGATTTAGGCCCAGATCTCTGTCCCGGAGTGAATGTTTGACATTGTTCAACTTTCTATCCATCAATTGTTCTTTTTGCATTTGTCTAACCACTTGGACACTTAACAACTGTGTTGGCTTTAATAAAGTCCCACTTGTTGGGATCAGCATATTTGGTCCAAATCCCACTTCCCAGCCCCTCCCGCAGTGATATTTGTTGTGTTTGTGATCTTAGAACGCACACTTTTATAACAGATACCACTTGCTTCCACCCATTCGGCATGTTTCTTTTCCACGTTTCTACTCAGTCATGACCCCACATTATTGTCAGTTTCCCCTTGCCTACTCGTTGTAGTTTTTCCCGTGTTTGTGTTCATTATCCCAGGTTTTTGGGGCCATAATATCAAGAAAGGGAGATACATTATCGCCTCTTTTATGGGCAGGAAACTGCAGCTAAAGCGGCGATAATGTGCTTGATAATATGCCCTTGTGAATTCCCATAGAAGCCCAGGTTCTGGTGTTAACCTGGGCTTCTATGGGAATTCACAAGGGCATATTATCAAGCCCATTATAGCCGCTTTAGCGGCAGTTTCCTGCCGATAAAAGTGGCGATAATATATCTCCCTTTCTTGATAATATGGCCCGTAGTTCCTTCAGTAATATAGAACGGGCTGGACATTGTCATATTTATGCCTGACCCACACAGAGATGTACACTGCCATACCTATGACTCAAAGATGTGCACTGCCATACCTATGCCTGTCCCACACAGAGATGTACACTACCATACATATGCCTGTCCCACACTGCCATACCTATGCCTGTCCCACACAGAGATGCGGACTGCCATACCTATGCCTGTCCCACACAGAGATGTACACTACCATACATATGCCTGTCCCACACTGCCATACCTATGCCTGGCCCACACAGAGATGTACACTACCATACATATGCCTGTCCCACAATACCATACCTATGCCTGACCCACACAGAGATGTACACTACCATACATATGCCTGTCCCACACTACCATACCTATGCCTGACCCACACAGAGATGTACACTACCATACATATGCCTCAGAGATGTACACTGCCGAACATATGGCTGTCCCACACTACCATACCTATGCCTGACCCACACAGAGATGTACACTGCCATACATATGCCTCAGAGATGTGCACTGCCATACCTATGCATGTCCCACACTACCATACCTATGCCTGTCCCACACTACCATACCTATGCCTGTCCCACACTACCATACCTATGCCTGTCCCACAAAGAGATGTGCACTGCCATACCTATGCCTGTCCCACACAGAGATGTACACTACCATACATATGCCTGTCCCACACAGAGATGTACACTACCATACATATGCCTGTCCCACACTGCCATACCTATGCCTGGCCCACACAGAGATGTACACTACCATACATATGCCTGTCCCACACTGCCATACCTATGCCTGGCCCACACAGAGATGTACACTACCATACATATGCCTGTCCCACACTGCCATACCTATGCCTGACCCACACAGAGATGTACACTACCATACATATGCCTGTCCCACAATACCATACCTATGCCTGACCCACACAGAGATGTACACTACCATACATATGCCTGTCCCACACTACCATACCTATGCCTGACCCACACAGAGATGTACACTGCCATACATATGCCTCAGAGATGTACACTGCCGAACATATGGCTGTCCCACACTACCATACCTATGCCTGACCCACACAGAGATGTACACTGCCATACATATGCCTCAGAGATGTGCACTGCCATACCTATGCATGTCCCACACTACCATACCTATGCCTGTCCCACACTACCATACCTATGCCTGTCCCACACTACCATACCTATGCCTGTCCCACAAAGAGATGTGCACTGCCATACCTATGCCTGTCCCACACAGAGATGTACACTACCATACATATGCCTGTCCCACACAGAGATGTACACTACCATACATATGCCTGTCCCACACTGCCATACCTATGCATGGCCCACACAGAGATGTACACTACCATACATATGCCTGTCCCACACTGCCATACCTATGCCTGGCCCACACAGAGATGTACACTACCATACATATGCCTGTCCCACACTGCCATACCTATGCCTGGCCCACACAGAGATGTACACTACCATACATATGCCTGTCCCACAATACCATACCTATGCCTGACCCACACAGAGATGTACACTGCCATACATATGCCTGTCCCACACTACCATACCTATGCCTGACCCACACAGAGATGTACACTGCCATACATATGCCTCAGAGATGTGCACTGCACCTATGCCTGTCCCACACTACCATACCTATGCCTGTCCCACACTACCATACCTATGCCTGTCCCACACTACCATACCTATGCCTGTCCCACAAAGAGATGTACACTGCCATACCTATGCCTCAGAGATGTACACTGCCATACCTATGCCTGTCCCACACAGAGATGTACACTGCCATACCTATGCCTGTCCCACACTGCCATACCTATGCCTGTCCCACACTGTCATACCTATGCCTGTCCCACACTGCCATACCTATGCCTGTCCCACACAGAGATGTACACTGCCATAACTATGCCTGCCCCACACTGCCATACCTATGCCTGTCCCACTCTGCAATACCTATGCCTGTCCCACACAGAGATGTACACAGTCATACCTATGCATGTTCCACACTGCTATACCTATGCCTGTCCCTCGCTGCCATACCTATGCCTGTCCCACACAGAGATGTGCACTGCCATACCTATGCCTGTCCCACACTTCCATACCTATGCGTGTCCAACACAGAGATGTACACTACTGTACCTATGCCTGTCCCACGCTGTCATTCCAATGCCTGTCTCACTCAGAGATGTACACTGACATACATATGCCTGTCTCACACAGAGATGCACATTGCCATACCTATGCCTGTCCCAGACTGCCGTAGCTATGCCTGTTCCACACTACCATACCTATTCCTGACCCGCACAGAGATGTACACTGACACACCTATGCCTGTCCCACACTGCCATACCTATGCCTGACTCACACAGAGATGTACACCGACATACCTATGCCTGACCCACACAAAGATGTTCACTGACATACCTATGCCTGTCCCTCACAAAGATCGACACTGACATACCTACGCCTGTCCCACACTGCTAATCCTATGCCTGTCCCACACACAGATGTACACTACCATACCTATGCCTGACTCACACAGAGACCTCCACCGTGCAGACATTCCTTCAAGCAGGCAGACTCTCGGTACAGGACAGTCTCCCCCCTAGCCTTCTCCCTGTCCTTAGTGCTCTGAGCCATACAAGCAGTGGCTCTGCTTTAACCTTGCCTGTCTGGAACGGACAGGGTCTGAGAGTAGAGCTAATTTCTGAGGTGATCTGACAAATGGCACATATGCAGGGGCACTGGAATTATGAAGCAATACAGAACCAGATTATGCAGCAGGGTAGACTAAATTACGTTCCAAGAAATGCCAGATTACGCTGCATAATCTGGCACATTCTGTGGCAGTGTTGTTTCTCTGTCTTGACCTGTCTTGGCAGTTCAGGCTGCACTGTTCCCATGAGGAACAGGGTCATCCTGTCTGCCCCAAACATTTGGATGGACTTTTGGGCCTCCTCATCCTCTTTAACACGGTGATGGGCTCCTCCGTGGTAGCCTCGAAGCAAGATAAATGTGTGAGACTCATATCGCTCAGCTAAACATAGGACTTGAAGTCCTGCAATTACTCTATACAATGCTGAATATTGATTTGGAATTTCGAAGGGGGCTCTGCTGTAAGCATGAGCGAATTTTGCGGATCTCGCGTTCGCGAATTTTGCGGATTTGCGGATTCGCAATCCGCGAAATCCGCGAATTCCCGCGAATTTGCGGATTTTTTTTTTTTTGTGTTCGCCCGTGTTTCTGCCAGTTCGCGAGGGTTTTGTACACTTTCGCAAATTGCGAACTTACCTGTCGGGTCGCAAGTTTCGCGAACTTGTTGTTTCTACGTGTCCAGCCTGTTTGGGACACTCTTCTTCATCACTGCCACTCTCTGTCACCACTGCCACTCTCTGACTACTCATGCCACCCTCTGGCCCACCCATGCCACCCTCTGTTTCATCACCACACCCTCTGGTTGTCCAGTGTACATTATTTTCGGCAAAGCAAAGCACACCTTCCCTGCCTCAAGTGACCTGAATTAATTTGGGGCTGATTAATGTGTCACAGAATATTTTTTTAGCTGGCACCTGCTTCCTTAGTGCGCCCTGATTAGTGATCTTTTGCACTTGCTAAGTGCTTTCATTGTTGCAAAATTAGTTACAACACCTGCCCTGCCCCAACTGACAATAATGAATTAGGGGCTGATTAATGGATTTTAACTTCCAGCCTGGCTCCTGCTTGTCTCCCTTAGCTGTAATTCAGGACCTTTGTGGCATATGTGTAACTATTCTGAGGTTCAGAGCAGGGTCACATAATAGTTTCAACTGGCAACTGAACTCTGGAGGGGCCCCTCAGGAAGCACTACAGGAAATGGCTACTAATGATGAGCCTGAACTTTTGAACCTGGTAAGTAGTTACTTTCAGTTTTGCTAAGATCGTATTTCTGCAATTTTGCACTTATTCGCGGGGCGCGAACTCACGCGAACTCACGCGAACAGTGCGAGCAGTGCGAGCAAAATCCGCTGCTCGCGGATTTGCGGATTTTGCGGGAGATTCGCAAATCTCGCGGATTGCGGATTTCCCGAAAATCCGCAAAATCCGCGAGCGGAACGGATTTTCCGCCCATGCCTACTCTGCTGTGAGTCTCAGGCAATGAGCAAATGTAGTTGACAAGATACTGGAGTGAAGTAAGACATTACTGGATATGGCCGAAGTAACAGGACTTTCTTAACTATCTAGGCAGAACCAAGACCATAACGCCTGACTCAACACAATGAGATCCAAGCTCACCCAGACCTCTAGCGGGTGAGTGGAACTGAGCATTAGAACTGAGAGAATATCCACCAAGGTGTGGGATTCAGTAGTAGAGGACGCACAAGGTGAAAAAACAGTTAGCAAAGCCAGTGATGCCCATCCTGCACAGGAACTTCTTTGGTCTTAATTTCATGAGTAGAAAGTCAAGTGACTCTAGTAGAAGCTACCAAAAAGGTTAGACGCTGGAAAAATGTCACCCTAGTGTTACTGTAGTATGGGGGAGACTTTGATACACCCACTCTCGCCTCCCCAATTTGAGGTGGGTGGGACAAAGAGGGCAATTTCTCACCATGCGGCATTTTTGCCTACAGGACATACATAAACCCCATCTTCTACGTCTCCTGCATTCTTTACAGAATCAGAAACATGCAGAGTACCTTACAGCACCAGGGCCAGACTGGGAACCAAAACCGGCCCTGGCAAAGTGCTCGGCTGGCCCCACCGGCGTTAGGTGTGCGGCCAAGCTGTTTGCCACGGCTGGTTTCGGTCGATTTCGTTACAGCGGCCGATATTGCAGCTAAGCTGCAAAACGGCCCTGTAACAAAATTGGCTCCCAGGGACCCAAAAGTGGCCCCAACCCTGGCGGCCCACCGGGGAATTAACTGGTGCCCGCTACTGCAAGTCCGGCCCTGCACAGCACAGGTACCTCTGAATCATCCAAGGAGGAAGCACATGTCTAGGAACTTTCCTGCACAAATACAATCCTTTGAGGCTTTTTCCTCTTTCTATGTGAGCCGAAGCATGCAGCACACGGGCAAAGAGGAAATAACAAGGAGAAATAAAGATATTTCTTCTCGTTACTGGCCCCCTGGAGTGGCGTAGCATTCTGACGCATTTCTTCGTCTACCAGTATTGGTAAATCTGTGAATGCTTCAGAATCCATGGGTGGATGTGTGGGACCACCCATGCTCCACCCATGGAGCGCCTTCCTGGGGCAGAGTACCAAGCCACATAGGGCCACGCAAGGTGGCCTTGCATGGCTTGGTAAATAAATCTCATTATAGGTTTTACTTCACTCTGCGCACCCTCGCATGGAGCAATGGTGGGGCAAAACCTTGATAAATATGCCCCTGAATATGTTCTGGCCAATTTATATCTTGCACTATTTGATGGCATTTGTTCATGGGGGTAAAACTGTTCTTTTATTTTTGCATTTTTATTTAGCGAACTCAACCCGAAAATGTTGGAACGCTTGACATGAGCACTACTTACATTACACAAGGACACATTCATTTTTTTGTTATTTTTTTTTTAGGAACAGAGATATTTAGTTATTTGAACGGAATCACAGGATGTTGTACTAACGTGAGACTTGAACCTGGATCCCCAGTGATAAGCGTGGCTCAAATCCACCTGAGCGACTTACCTCACTCATATATCATTGCCATATAATAAGCCAGCCGGACAGTGGAAAAGAATTTGTAAAACATTTATTAGGCCATAAGACTCTCATGAGAGGGCCCCGTCCGACTTCACCCCAAGGAGTGCGCCGAGAGGACTAACTCATCTCATCACGACAATACATTATAAAATGTTACAGTACAGTAGACACGCCCATAACGGAAAATTACTAGGCTGAGAAGGATGAACAATGAACTCATACAAGAGGCATCTGCACCTGCAAAAGCAACATGGTTATTTCCCCTCAAGGCCACAGAGCCGAGACTCTGCTCCTCCCGAGCATGAGAACATTACTGATTAGACTTTCGTTATTTGTTTCGGCCACAGTTAGCTGAGAAACGAGAAATGCTGCGTTCAGGGTTTTTTTCAGTTCCTACGGGAGGGGGTGAGTGCAGCTTAGACGCGAAGACATGCTCCCAAAATGGTGACACACAGGCTAAGCTAAGAGAACTGACTAATGAAACATGCATAAATGAATAATGAATTTGTGAATACACAAGCAAATATATCATCAGTTAGACACACCATGCTAACTCATAGGACTATGTTTATAAGGGTAAGGCATCGAGAATACGAAATCTATCACCAGTTCCAAAGTCGGCAGCTCTGGCCGCTATGCAATATGCTCTCCTATCCTTTTTCCAAAGCCACATCCTCTCCCAAAGCACCTTCTTATAAATCAAATTTGGCTGCTTCAGTAGCATGTACCTGATCAGTTCTTTTGTGTACCGACTTGAAGACGATCAAGAAGGTTGGCTAGTCATCAAACATAGCATGGGATCCCTATAAGTAACTAAAGGAGTAGCCATGTCAGGGCATTCCTAAATGCGTTGCTGATAATGTAACCAGCTTTATCCCTAACTGTACCGAGGGGGGCAGTAGGTAAATTGAATAGCACAGGCATTAAGGAATTGCGTAACGTTTCAGGTATGTCCATCAAATTTATCACCACCCAGAATTGCTAAGGGAGGTTCTAAGGTTATGTTTTCACAGGCTGCAGGCTTTTGGCAGATGACTTATTTTTTCAGTAAGCAGTCATATGATCCTGCAATTGAGCCATTTCAGAAATTGTTTAGCATTATAACCTGGCAAGTGTTGGCCCAAATCTGTAAGGCTGTAAAAATATGCTAGAAGAACTAACAAAGAGGCGGGATACTTAACAGGAGAAGGAAATTATTTATTCTGGACTCTAAAAAGAGGAAGAATGCATAAGCTAAAATAACTTCTCCAAATTCAGATAAGAAGACAAACCCAATGACAGTAACTACAAGAAAAAGAAAAAAGGGCAAACTAATGTCAGTGCATGCAAAACAGAGCCAGAAACAAGGGAATTAAATGCAAGGGAACAATGATCATGATAAAGATAGAATTTTTAAGAGTTGAAATGCACACCCTTGCTGATTACTTAGCATTTTATAGAGGGACCATTATACACTACCACCTGTCACCAGTACACAATTGTGGACCATGTTTCATTAGAAGAGACAACATGTAGTCCCCTTGTAGAACTGCCTTGATGTAGTGGGTGCATTAATGCATTTCGCTACTGTATCGTTGTGGCTTACGGATTCCCCTGTCCTGCGTTACCTGCCCATAACAGCCAGCATTGAGCTCCTGCACCCAAGATGTTCTGGGAAGACACAACAAGTTAAGAAAGTGCCAATGAGGAGGAAAAGCAACAAGGGGTCATGTGCCCCCATGAAAGTAGAGGTGCCCTATTCAAGAATCCTGGACACCAGCCACCTTCTGCGCCTACCTAATAGAGACACTAGCGGCAGAATCTAGAGCCAAAGGGAGACATAGTTGACAGCAGGGAAGGGAGTGAGACAGCCACAGGTGCAGTGACCTGGAAATATATATGCAAAAAACACAAAAGGAAATTGATCCTTAAGCATCATGAGCAGGTCGATTTTTACTTCCAGTTTAACAACCATTGCAGGACTGGGACTGGAACCCATCTCGGTTGGCCAGTACATGGAACTCCAGAGGTCCACACTTGCACCCACCCTCAATTCTTCTGTTTTCTCTATATTTGATCATTCGTGATCTGCTTTGTCGGAAATCATTAGCTGCTACAGGCTTGATTTCCAGAAGTAATTTGAGTGTCACTAGAGCAGGTGTAAAATCGAAGAGTGGCTGAGGAAGCTCAGAGAGCCATGTAGGCAGTGAAAATGTGGCAAATGTGCACACATTGCAAGTTGAGGAAATCTCAGAAGAAAAAGGAGGCATAGGGATTTGCTGGGAATTGTCAGACTATAAAGTTCTCAACCTGCTGAGTGCTGAACTACCAAAGCTGATAGCCCGAAGTCTAGCGTATAACAGACTAAGATCAACAGTGATCTGTGTTGTAAGATTCTGAGATGTATAAGCACTTCGGTATGTTTAGCAAAATAGGAAGGAGAAGGGTTCCCATTGGGAATTGCTTTTCCCTATTTATACTAGCAAGATTATGGCTAGGGATTTGACGATAGAGGGCACATTAACTGCTGCAAGATAGCATCTCCGACCAGTGGTCTAAGCCTCAATGAGCCTGAGAGCTAACCTTTGACAAGCCTAACTTTTATCCCCAACATATGTGAACAAATCAACTATAATACCTAATAAAATAGTCAGCAGTAATCTCCTCTAGGAAATAAAGTAATATTGAAAATATGCAAATATATATATTTTTTAACTTCTTGGCCCAGCAGATCCATCAAGCGTTCAACCATGGTGGACAGTGGCAATGTGGAGTTTCATTGCTTGTGCCAACTATGCAATGTAATGTTTGGTATATAGAGGAGAAACGTTGACCATGCAACAAAAAGGAAGCTCTGATGAACTGTGCGAGCTCTGGGACTCTCTATAGTAGCAATAACCTCATTTGAAAAAAAGATATCAGAAAGAACTCTATCTAAATCTGAAAATTTTAGTGATCATCCTACAAAATTGAGGGAGTGATCAGCAGTTCCCAGCAATACTGATAAAGCAACATTGTGCCCGGCAAAACTGAACAAACCAGTAACGTTTTCCAACAAAATGGAATAAGTGACAGATATTTCCCAACAAAACTGAATAAATATACATTAATACCCCCAAAAATGTATTGCATTCATAATCATTCTCAAAATAACCGAACAAGTTGACAACAATGTCAACAAAACTGAAGAGTCCAGCAATAGCTTCTGTCAAAACTCTACGCATCAATGATGATTCCCAACAAAGCTGAATAAATCAAAAATCTTGCAACTTCTATGTCTTTGTTTCCATTAGGAGTTTAATACATGGAAGGATGGATAGCAACCAGTAGAATTTCTATTACTGAACCAAACTTTCTTTTGTCTTCCTCCAAGTGTAAATATCCTTGTTACTGACAGAAGTGCCCTGTAGCCTTTGTGAGACTTTTTGAGTGTTAAGTACGAGGCAGAGGTGTGGAGAAGGTAAAGTGGGTTTTATTATGTGGTAAGAATTACACCCACGACCTGGGAGCGTCCAGCCCTGAGTGTGGGACACAAGTCAAAGATAAACATTAATACATATAACAACAGCGTGGTCTCGCGTATGTGCGACACCACCAATGATGTAAAATTAATGTGGTGTCGCAATAAGGAGAGACCACCGAATCTGAATACATGCTAAAGAGTGCTTTATATATCCTCCAATCCTTTACTGTGTGGTGTTTAGGTGGTGGTTAGTCAATACCACTAGAGTTGATCCCTTATCAAGACTCAATCGTTGCTCAATCTGCTTATGGTCCAGAGATCATGGCCAGCTAGAGTCCAGGAGCTGTACCAAGATAATCAGAATCAATTCTAATATGTGTTTATTAACAAAGAGAACCAGCGAGACGTGGCCAGGGAAGGGACCAGCCAAGACGTGTCTCTACAGAGCTCCATCTCCGAACCACGCCCTTCACCCTTAAGCTGGAGTGAAACGGGGCTGCCCACACAAACATTGTAAGATATGGGGTCCTTGGTTCGATTCCTTTGGGCTCCAGGGAATGTAATGTATATCCTCATTTGGTCTTTTGACCAATAGGTCACAGTTGATTGTGTTGTTTTTCCTGATTTGTTTTCTGTGTCTGTTGATTGTCTTGAAAATCCATAAAAAATATTTTATCAAAGAAAAAATAGAGTGCAATTTGTCGAAACTGGCGAGGCGGCAAGCTACAACTGGTCCTGCTGTCGGCAGAGCCAACAGGAGGTCCCACGGCCCCTGTCACACCATAAAAACCGGCAACCACAAAACGCACCTCCAGGAGCAGCAACATGGAGGCTGCCATAGGGGGTGAGGTGCCAGACAGGGGTAACCTCACTTAAACACCCCCAACCCAAAAGCCCCAGGGATGAAAAATAAAATCGTAAAATTATTTATTTTATTTTTCATGCCCCGTCCTGAACATAGTGTTAGGACGGGAGTGGGCCAATGCTGAGTGACAGCAGCAGAGTGGAGGGTGGGCTGGCTGTGCACTGTTTAAAGTATGCATGTCTTTTTGGCCGGCTGTCTTGCGACGTCTTGGGGTTGACGGGCCATGAACTAAGGTGTGCCGGCTACCCAAAAACAGGTGGCCCATCTTTTCCTAGCCACCCGCCTAGCCAGCGCTATATAAAACTCTTAAATAAATAAATAAATAAGCATTGCCCAGCTATTTAACCAACAGCAAGCGTCAACACTTAACATAGGGTGGGGTAAGGTATGTGTGAACTCACAAATCCAGTACGTATACCTGTCTGTTAATGATGGACACCAATCAAACACAGTCGTGGACGTATATTTATTTAGGCATAAGCCTGAGAGATGCAGAGCATTTCAGCATCCAAGTACACTCTGTCAGACACAGCTGATGCAATCCATTTATACAATTTAAACATCATTGACATATGTTGAAATAGCTGAGTCAGATGTGTGCACAAAAATATGTAAGTTGCACTGAAGAAAGTCTTTAACAGGAATCTTATCAAAACATGAATACACTGATGAATGCTGAGGACAGGTGCGATTTCGACATCTGCTGTTTGTCGTCCTTTCTTATCTACCTCACATCTACCTGATCCTTAAGTTCTGAAAAACAAAGGAGAAGCTACAAGAATAAACAGTTCATGGACTTTTACCCTCCTATGCCTAACTGTAAAAGCCATGGTTTATACAGCTCCAGGGTTTATGAAATCACAGTGAACACAACAACTTAATATATGGTTAACCAATATCACTTTTCTGCTCCTATAAATGGTCGATATACGCAATGGAGAAACTAACAATTAAACCCAGATCTATGACTGGGAGTGAATGTTTGCATTGTTCAACATTCTGTCCATCATCTGTTCTTTTTGCTTTTGTCGCCGGAAGTTGGAAGGGTATGCCCAGACGTGGGTCCGTGCGCACCGTGCCACTGGATTCAAGCTAACCTGGCTGATGAGGAATGATACAACAAAATCAGTCCCAGGATGCTTGTTTCCAATCCAGGGAGGACCTAGCCTGGCAGTTCTGGCTGAACTGTTCCCATGAGGAGTAGGGTCAAGGCTGATTTGCATATGGTTGGGTCCAAACTGGGGTGGCGTAGTGAGCAAAAAAACAATGGATCGTGACTGGGGTGAATGTTTACATTGTTCAGCATTCCGTCCATCATCTGTTCTTTTTGCATATGAAGAAACTAGGGGCACTCCTTCGGGACAGAGTTCTGAAATTTGAGAAAATATGGCACCTGTTAGGAATTTATATAAACTGGGAACAAAGGATAGGGGGAATCCAAATGATAATGCTGCAGGGCGTTGTGTGTCTCGGGCATTTGCGAGATGCTTCCCTATCAAACAGGCGCTGCAGTATCGGAGGTCTGAAGTGAAAATTAAACGAAGATACTTTTGCAGGCTGTGGTTGGGGCGAGGCCGGCCCGGAGCGGGCGGACATTAGTTGATACTGTACATGGTGAATGCAGTTAATGGTCTATACTTTGTTTAATTATGAACAAAACATTGTAAAACAAATAGAAATGTGATGCGTACCTGTGGACACCCTTGTCCTTTCCCCATTAAACCCAAAATAAAGGTGGAAAAAAATAAGAAAGGGACCCACCGACTGACAAACCATAGTTTAAGTCCCTGCTTAGCAGAACGTATAAATTGAATTTGCATTTTTTCAGGTCCTCTTGATTAGAATGATAAGAAAAGTTTTAATATATACTTTCTTTAAAAGTGTTGCCTTTGTTTCCGTTCTACTGTGCTCACTATCTTGTATTTGTCCACTCTTACAGCAAAGATTCTGGGAAAGGTTGGAGAAGGAATAAGCAGAATATGCTGTGTGCGTCCCCCCATGGAACGCTTCACATTTGTGGGTAAGATGATTCACATCATGAAAAGTGCCTCCTTTGTCACTTAGGCATGCCTCTTTCTCAAGAGTTAACTTCCTCCCCCAATTTATGTCTGTCTTTCTTTCTTCCTTCTCCCTCTATTCTCTCTTTGCCTATTCATCTTGCCCTTATTCTGAATCCCACCACAATATAAGCAACTCTCTTTTTCCTTGCCTGTCCTGCTCTGTCTTCTCTCACAATCACAACCATATTGGCTATTTATCGCTCACCCCGTCCATCTGACAAAATGTACTATATTTCTTGTGCCGCATTTTTCTTTTCATTTATAAATTCTTTTTCTGTTTTACCATTCATTTCCGTATTATGCCCACTTCTTTTTGCAGTTATCACTGTGTGTTTTCCTTCTCATAAGCTCTATTTGTTAGTCTTTCTCTCCATCACTCTTTGATATCTTCTGATCCATAATCGGATTTGTTCTGAACGCAACTGCCTCTGTTTCTTATAATCTCTTTTCTGATTTTTTTATGTCATTCTGTCTCTAACACTCTTTTTGCTAAAGCATTCCGCGTTGAATACTGTTTTTACTTCTCTTTCTTTATACCCATCTTTATGTCAGTTTGCTGTTCTCTTGTCCCTAATTGATAATCCTTTTCCTATTTGTCAACCTGTTTCGTCCTTACTCAATTAATCTGTTCACGTTTTATCTTCATCCATTTCAAGATCATTATTCTCTCCCTCAGTTTCTCTCCCTATGTCTGTATCTCCCTTACCCACACTATATCTGCTTTTGTACTGTTATTAAGTACCTGAATTTCAAACTTCGCTCTCAATCACTCGCTGTGTCTTACTGCTTTCTTCCATCTTTCCCTAGATGAGAACGCCAACCTGGGGACTGTGATGAGATATGAGGAGATTGGTGAGTTTTTGGGTGTATTCCTTTCTACTGCCTGGAAAGGACTTTCACAGATTTAACAAAGAAGCCTCAATTACCTAGTAAGAACAAATGACCTTCAAGAGAGTCCATAATTAAAATCCTGGAAGCAATAGTGCGATAACATGGGATTCTCGTCAGAATGTCAGAGTAGGCAATTCCATTCAGCATCTGCACTCTGGACAATATTATGAGGTCCATCTTATAAGGCAGTAACACGACCACATTGGTCACGCACTAGCCAGGCCACTGGAATTATGCAGCAGGGGAGGACAATATTATGCGGTAAGGTTGACTAGATTATGTGGCAAGAAAAGACTCTGCGTGGCGTAATGAAGCACATCTTCTGATAGTGTTACTTCATTATTTTGTCATTTCTACATGTTAACACTGTCTGTGCTAAGGTTTCATTTCATTAGTACCAGTGTAACACAAATACCTCAAAAGACACCAGAGAGGTAATCAGTGAACCTTATGAAGGGCCTTCAACTGCACTACAACACAGAGAGTTTTTTGTAACTTTTGATCTGTTTGAGCTGCAAACACATTTTTGTTAAAACCTCCAGATTATGCAGCAGATCATGGATTATGTGGCAAACACAGCAAATCCATAAATATGCACACAAATAAACGCTGCAGCCACAAAATCACATAATTCCAGCAGCCCTGTACACTGGTCACCTTCTGGGGCCACATTATTCCCTAGATCTGTGTTGTAAGGCTGATGTGTCAGCAGCAGTGCAGGGCAAGCGGCAACTCTTTCCAGTCTCCTTCCTAATGTGTCACTACATATCGCCCTTGTGCAAGTGCAGTTGTCTTGTAGACTATATCACCTCATCTCTAGTTTGGAAAACTCAAGACTAATACATAGCTGGTGAAGACTAAGAAGCATATTTATGAAGGAGTTGCATCGCTCTTTCGCCACGCAATGGGGCATAAGGGTGATACAACTCCAAAATTTGATTTATCAAACCACGCAAGGCACCTTGCATGGCTTGATAAATCCAGAGTAATGCAACACGGTGCAAATCACTGCATTGCGTTTACCACGCATCCACCCACGAATGTTGGCACATTCCCAGATTTACCATCAGTGGTAGTCCTGGGGATGCGTTAAAACGCTATGCCTCCCAAGGTGAGGCGTAACGAGGAGAAATATCTTTATTACTCCTCGTTACTTTCTCTTTCTATATTTGGTGCATTCTGCAGCACACATAGAAAGGGGACAATGCCATCTGGGATTATTTTTGTCTAGAAAGGTGCCCCTTCTTGCACCAAAACAATCTTACTTACAACGCAAAGAGACTTGCACCAGGGTGCAAGGGCGCCTGCGTTGAGGCTAAGCAACCAAAAGAGATCCTTTGCCAGGAAAGGACATGAATGTGTTGTATTATGTCAAATGCAGCACATTCCTGCCCTTTCACGCATAGCAGCACAGCAAGGTGGCTTGCCGCGCTACTTGAACGTTTGATAGTTGTGGCCCTAAATTGCGATACATGAGGACGATGGAGTATGTGAGATAAGATGACCACTAGGGGCCTTGTTATAAGATCTATTTTTGCCCTTTTCCACCCCCTTACATTTTCGCATACCATAGTGGGATTAGTAGATCTGGGCGAATGAATAACCCAGGAGGATTATGAGTGGGATCTGCATGGTCACTCCAGAAATGTACTGGTGTTTTGGGAATAACAATTCACCAAGAGGTTTCAGCTGCAGTCATAATTTCATCACCATCTGAATTTAAAGACCTCACATAATGAGTGCCAATGAGGGGGAAAAAACAGCACAAGCGACAGCTATAGATAACCATAAAGAGAAGAATAAGGCAGTCAGGAAGGGAAAAGAAGAAACATAGTAAAGAGAGAAATAAGGCACCAATCGTAGAAGAGTGAAACAACTAAAGGAACAAATACACACTCATGGGTACATGGCCTGTAATAAGACTCTAGGCCTGGTTTAGATTTTGCCGGGTGGCCCGTCCTTTTTGAGCGACAGAGTAAATTACTCCGTTGCCCTTATGGAATTGCCACTCACCAAATTTTGAAACATCTGCCTGCCCAGCGGACATTCCAAACATTGACAGAAAGCGCCATCAAGGTGGTTCCTGCCAATGCATAGTAACTTGATAGAGCCGTATGGCAAAGTTACAATATATCTTTATTTTCAAGAGGAAAATTGCAAAGTGGGCTTTCTATATGAAAAGGAAAAAACAGTGCCCTCCTCGCCATGGGAGTTCCTTCTCCTGGCGAGGGGGACATTGAGCACTGTTCAATGCCCCTTACTGCCAGGTTTTCCCTGGAGGTGACAGACATTGAAAAACGGTTATATATCTGCCCATTTAAAGTAGTTGGGCGGGCATATAGCCAAACCTCTAACCTCCCTTACTCCATTAGGCTGTTGGAGGAGTTTGGCGATATTTACTCCGTCTTCAAACTATGGTCCACCTGCATTTAAAAAGGGTGGGCTGACCACAGTATTGGTGGAGAAGGAACTCCATTGATGTGGTGCCTCCACCAAGGTCTAAATCAGACCCTTTCATTTTCAGGGAGCCCTTAATCTGATAGCATTTGTGCCCTTCCTGATGTAAGCATTTTTGCATCTTTTCTCTTTCCTCAGAGCTCCGGATCTTACTCCTCTGTGGCAGTGACCTGCTGGAGTCCTTCTGCATTCCTGGCCTCTGGGTTGAGACAGATGTGAGTCCATCTTCTTCCTTTTGAAACTTGCCTTTCTCTATTTTTAATATAATTCATGGCTGTGTTCTGCAGTTACTGCTCAGTATTTATTACTCAGTTCCACACTACTGCCTCACCCTTTCCTGTCTTTTATATATCTTTTTATGGATACCGAATGTTCATAAAAACCTGTTCGGAATGGAAGCATTGACAAAGGTTCAGATGAAAGAAGATGTGTAATTGTGAAGGCATTGGGGAATTATATGAAAAAAGATGGTTAGGAGACGGTGCTAGCCCAAAGTTGCCCGAAGGTTGCACCCCCAGATGTATTTTGATTATTCATAGTTAGAATTATGACTGAATAAAAGTGTATTTTTGATAAGTGAAAACATTAAACAATCACCGTGTTGCCTCAAATCATTAATACAAATAAAAAATACATAAAAATGTTAAAATCCAGTTATTTCCTTCAATATCTTCAATATTTTTACTGCTAAATCCCACAGTTTTGTGACTTTCTTTAAAACTTGCGAGTTCTTGTTTTTCAAGCTAAACAATATGGCTTTGTCCCAAGTACGAATTCCCACCTTTATAAAAAGGGGGCGCATCCAATACTTCCTTTGCATTCTACATCAAACTCCCCCTTGAGTTGAGTTGCAGCTGCTTAATAGATTGGTAAGTATTTTCTCTCCTAAATTACATAACCTAAGCAAAAGAAACCGAATTCGGAAAATCTTACATCTGATGTTACGATTTAGTGCAGTTGTAATGTAGTCATGAAGTTTCCTCACATTGCAGAAATACAAGGCACACTCTGTGTATTTATTAGTGGATACTTTAGAAGCATCCATAATCCTAGATAGACACATAGTTGCCTGCCCACAGGCTCCTTAAAAGATCAGAATGTTGTGGAACTATCCAACAAGAGCCCAATTCTAAAACATTTGGATCCCTTTTATGGTGGTAAGACCAGGTTTTGGAAGCAGATCAGAGTAGGAATTTGCTGACAGTTCCCTGGACCACATATTCTCTTCTGTTTCCTTAAGATGGTGGGTTTGACCCTGACAGCTTCGCTTTTTCCTCTACAGATGGAAGTCATAGTTGGTGACTTTGGCATAGTTGTGGTGCCGCGAGATGGCACAGACACCGACAGGATCATGAATCATTCCTCAGTGCTTCGTAAGTACAAAGTAAGTGCAAAATGGCAGACCACACCCTTTGTAAGTAGAAAACAAAGTTGCACTGGGAGAGTCTCAGAAGCCTGGCAGGGGACAGAGTGGTGAGTTGAGCGCATGTCACTGAAAATGACATATGCAGGCTGCAGAGTCTGGGCCCAGTGAGTTAGCATTGGTGGTTGAGTGTCTGCTACAGGGATCTAAGTGGGACCTGCAGACCATGGGTTCCAATACAAGCGGTATGGTCTAGCGCAGGGGTCTCCAAACCGGTCCTGGAGGGCCAGATCCATGCCAGATTTTTTAAATTACTACATGTATCTCAATGGGGATATCCAAAAATTCTGGAATGGATCCGGCCCTCCAGGACTGGTTTGGAGACTCCTGGTCTAGCGGCTCATCTTGGTTTTGATGCTTATTGATGATTATTTAAGCAGGTATATAACAAAAGTATGTTATCAATCCAGAAATAGTAATTCAAAGAACAGAGAACATTTATACATGGGACTCAATTGTTTTCCAAGCATGAATATGAAGAAATATTCCAATATGCCTTTCATATTTGTCAAAAGTGGAATGCTAATGAGAGAGTGGAGGAGAGTGGTGTTCAAGGAGAAAGAGTTTTAGTTCTCTTATGAAAGTAGTGGACAGCAGGCGGAACAGAGTTATAGACCTTGATGCATACCTGAGAATGAATGGTCTAAGGTATGTTTTTTTTTTGAGACCTGGGATTCCAGAAGAAGGGTGGCCGAACTTTGAATCTAGTGGGGGCTTCAGACATCTTTGGTTATTTGGCCAGATAGTGGAAGTGATCAGAGTGTAAAAGATTATGCACTGGGCAAGCCACGCAGTAAGGTGATCTTCCATCAATAGGAAGGCAGCTTTGATAGTACAGTACCGGAGTAATGCAATCATGGCATCCAAACAGTGAGGTCAGTCTGGCGGCGACATGTAAGTAGGACATAAAAGGAGCAATGTTGATTTTTGGTATGCCTGATAGAAGGGTGTAGTACAAGACCTACTCTCTCTACTGTCGGCATCTTTTCTCATTTTTCTGAACGCAAACCATACCAAGTGAAAAAGCTTCATGCCAGCCAGCAGTTCTGTAACTGAACCTGGAGCTCCCACCAGCCATGGAATCCTGGAACCCATGAACTTAGGCGGTTCCTTAAAGTAAACTAGAACAATAACATGACATGTAATATTACAACACTTTGCCTTCCTTGTTTGTGAAATTATAACATTAGAAATAAACACAACATAAAGAAATCAATTGTGGGTGAGAATGTTGGATGGTTCGATGTGAAATAAGGAAAGGGAAAAATTAAACTGCATTAATATAATAAACGTAACAGTAGAAACATATGATTCATGAATAGAAAGTAAAATTCCCCAAGGAATGGAGCTTATAGCTGAGGCTTACCTAACATAATAAGCAAACCTAACTGGTGCCCTTCTTGTCCTGGTTCAATTGGAGTTTGACCGGACGGGCGCGTTTGCGGTTGCAATATGCAGGCTTTACTATGCCTGTAAGTACTCCGAGGGTTCCCTCCCTGCATAATACACTGGAGAACATTTCCTGCACTACAAGTCCGTTATTGAAAACTAACATAAAAACTTCTAAGCCCTGATGAAGTTCCCCTAGAGGGAATGAAACGCTTTGCTTACCATAGAAATTCCGTATGAAATTACAAATAAAGAACTTTTTTGATACTACCTACAGTCTATTGGACTTCATTGCCTGGCGCACCACCATTTGTAGTAATCGGTTGTACACCAAGGTTCTACAATGCCTGATGCACAACTCTGCCCTCAATAGTCTAATTGCTGCAGCTGGGTGCCATTAGCCATTACCAAATATGATGGAACCCAAGGAAGTATTTCCCTTAGAACTCCTGTAGTGCTAGAAGTTGTTATAGAACTCTTAAATTCCACTTCCACTCACAGAGAGTGTGCATCCACCACAACCGTGGCAAACCTCAAATTGCAGGGCACAACATACATGGGCCAAGCATACTTTCTTCCGAAGGTGACCCAGGTCCTGAGTATGTGACTCTTCCCACCACCAATGTTCAGCCTCTTCTCACTTTTTTTGCTAACCCCACACTCATTTACTGTCAAAATAACTTCCTCAGACAACTTAGGCTACCGGAATATTTCCTTAATCTTTTTGACAGTTATTGAATGTCCCAAGTGGCATTCGCACGCAATGATGCATATTCTCTTCTTTAAGGAAGCAGGTGGTATAAACCTCTCCCCACGCACTAATATGGCATCACCTACCATGCTTCATTTCATAAGAACCTCCACAAACAGTCTCACCTGGGACTAACCGACCTTTCTCAGCCCCATCTCTGCTTAGTAATTTCCTTACCTTGACCAAGAGCTAATCTTTGTCTGGTTCCCGAGCCATTCATCTTTACTGACAGCCCCATAACCCACAGCCACTGTATCTTTAACAGAAGCCTCCAGTCCAATAATCAAGTGTGAATTGTACCAGTGCTTGGAATTCCTCTTTGATATACTGTTCTAGTAGGAAAGGTTTAATACCTCTGATAAATCTTAGTTGATGACAGGCACTGTTGACTGTGCTGTTAATGTGTTGGTGGAAATCAGGTTGATTACCAAGAGTGAATTTGAATGATTTGACTCTCTCAAATATGGACTGGTGCAATGTAGTATGTTGCTAGAATCGAGTCATTTATGTTCTGGGAAGGCTCAGAAATAAGGTAAAATGAGTAGGAACACTTTCAGCTGGAACTGAACTTGAGATGGTGAGCAGTCATCCCTATTTGGATGTGGTCAAGGACCCACAATGGTAGGCTTCATCTGCCGGGAGGGGCTGAAAGGAGGGTACAGTTAAATAGAGCTGAATGACATCAGCATATTGGTGGTATAAAATGCCATACTCTTTGATCATGTTGCCCACTGTTGCAAGCTGAGTATTATATTAAGGAGCAGCCAATGTTGAGTGCCTGAAAATGACTAGTTAGATATTTAAACTAACCTATTACCTTGCCTACCATGAAATAATTTAGGGCCGAATAAGGACAACATGGCTAACAGTGCCAGATCACCACAGAGAGATCTAGAGGGACCAGAAGTCATAAGCCACAATTGTCTAGAATACACAGCGCTTCATCAGTCATTTATAAAATGGTGGTTCCAGTTCTACTGCCAGCTCTAAAGCCAGACTGGAAATAGTCCAGATTATTGTCAGTTAGAACTTGTTTCATCTGGTTGATAACACGACTTTCTAGAATATTTATGAGAAAGGGTAAAGTCAAGACTGGGCAAATATTATTAATACAGACCGGCTCAGCAGCACTTTTTTTTAAAGAGGTGTTACTTGTGCCACTTTTAGAAAGTCTGGTAACACCTTTTGAGAGAGGGACAAATTAATGAGGTTGGTCCAATATGGGATTTAGTCTCAGACAGATTGCATGGCTGGAGTATGATAGTGGGCTGTTACATAAAACACACAAAAGGTGATGGAAGGAATGTTTGCAATAACTCTAACCATTGGGAATTGACAGTGGTTAGACTTATTGCAACCATCGACTTGTGTGCGTTATATGGACTGTCCTAAGTGACCAAGAGTATACACAGACATGGGTCCAATGCTCACTGTGCCACTGGAACTAAGCTATACTGGACTGATGAGCCCTAACAAGGGCAAAGATGGTCTTGGGTTGCTTGTGTTCTTGGTTAGGAAGGACATGGCCGGGCAGTGCGGTCTAGACTGTTTCCACTAGATCAGGGTCAAGACTGATTTGAATATGCCACTGTCCAAAGTGAAGTAGCATGGTATGCAATATAATGATTTCCTGTGATGCAGCCCGAGTAATTACCGGTGGCTGAGATTAATTCAAGCATTCCTTCCATCATTATTTTGTATACTTCATAACATGGTGCTACCTACACATTGCTGGTTGGTGAACTCTATTTGGATTTTGTATTATGCATTTTTTGCATTGCACGTGGTTACAGCTGGAAATGCAGTGATATGCCAGTGGTAGTGAACATGCTGAGCCTCTGGCTGTGGCACAAAACTCTGAGCTGGTGGATTATATATGGTTTACAGGTTTTCCTTCTCCAGTCTCCATTGGGGGATAGAGTGCCTTCTGCCACTGGCATGCTGGTATCTTGGGCAAAAGTGGGACATAGATGGGAGAAGTGGTAAGTATAGAGAGGTTCATTAAGGGCTCTCTAGGAGTATTTTCCACTTCCCATATGGAGTGTCAACACACAAGTAGGGAAGTTGTCTGCTGTTGTCAATTTCCCTTCCCCCTCTCAATAAACATGGGGGCTGCTGACCAGGGATACTGCTGATGCTTCAAGTGTTCTTCTTTCCCTTTATGGCAGAGATGTGTTGGGATATGTATTCGACCTCTTGCAGAGAAAGAGGAAAAAACAAGGCGAAATACAAGTATTTCTCCTCATTGCATTACTCCTACGCCTCCTCTGGGGATGCTTTGGAATCTGACGCATTCCCAGGTTTACAATTTCTCGGTGCTGTGTGGGAACACTCACAGCAACAGCCATGGAACGCCCCTTTCACCTAGTGTTCTGTGTGAAAGGGGCACATATTTACAAGGCCATGAAAAGCCACGTAAAGTGGCTTGTTTGGCTTTGTAAATATGCTGCGGCACGTTGTGCCACCAGAGTGTCAAAAAAGTGACATTCCGGTGGTCCAAAAGTGCCGCTAGGGCCTCATAAATGAGGCCCTTAGAGGGCAAAAGATTGCTGAGCCTTCAGGACTTGGTGCATGTTTCTGTATTCCCTTCATTCCCCATCTTGTGGTGTGTTGTTAAGGTTCATGGTTTGCATCTGAGTGAACACTTCACTTGTTCAAATGTACACTGACCTGACTGCCAATCCCAGAAGTCTTATATTTAGGGATTTTTATACCCCAATTCCCTATTTGATACCCCCAATTGCATGACAACATAATAGGGAAACACAGTCCTACGATACTTGTTTGTGTTGCGACCTCTTAGTGTTCCATGAAAGAAACATGTTTTCTGTTCCCTCTTCCGACAGAATAACATCCTGGTGGTGAAGGATGACACCAACCACCCAATGTCCATCGTCAGCTCCACCAAGAGCAGGTGGGTCACGTTGTTGTCATGGAAACACACAGATGCAGACACAGGGTCATTACTGCGCATTTAAGTATGTATAAAGTTGCATGTCAATAGAGTTGCTAGATACACATATGAACATACAGGGGCACATTTATTATTATTTCACACAACTCGGATCAGCAAGGGTACTTACTACGCTTCGTTGCGTGAAAGGGAGAGAGCAGGAATGCTCCATATTTACGAAGATATGGACATTCGTGGTCTCTCTTTCTCCTGGCGCACTGTGTGCTGCTTTGCGCCAACGCAGGCACCATAGTGCAAGTGTGCCTGTATTACAGGCAGGATTGCTTTTGTGCAGAACGAGATTCTTCCTGCATTAAAGCAATCCAAAGAGAAAATAAGGAAAAAAATAAAAAATTCTGCTCGCTATACCATTATCTGGGAGGCGTACCGATTTGACGCATTCCCAGGTTTACAAACCTTTGTAAGTCTGGAATTGCATTGAATCCATGGGTGAATGCATGGGACTGCCCTTGCTCCACCTGTGGATGGCACAGATTGTCCCTTGCGTGGCTTTTTAACTCTGAATTAAGGAATTGTGTTGCTTTGCGTCACCTTTCCTGACGTGTTACTCAAAGACAGTACAACTCCCTAATAAATCTGTCCCACAGGGACTGGGTCACTAACATTTTGCCTGAGATGTGCATACACAAAAGTCCTCAATACAATACAATATTACCCTCTAATTTATGACAGAGACATTCACACTTTCCAAAGAAGCGTGTTGGTCCCCTTCATTACACTGCCCTTTCTCTTTCTGTCACTCTCACTCTCTATCAATTATCCCTGCACTGTCTTCTTACATAGCTCTCTCTCTTAAAATCTTTTGCTCACCTTCTCCCTCTCTCATTAATTTTCTCTCTCTCTCTCTCTTTTACCTCTCTCTCTTCCTCTTTTCTTTATTCTTCTTTTTGTGATCTGGTTTCTGTTTCTTTGCTTCCGCAGATTGGCCCTACAGCATGGAGATGGGCATGTGGTGGACTACCTCTCCCAGCCCGTCATCGACTACATCCTGAAGAGCCAACTATACATCAATACCTCAGGATGAAAACACGAGGGAGCATGACCCCAAAGGCCCCATCGCTGCGCCTTTCACCTGCTCTCCATCACACCTTTTGTTTCTCCATCCCACCCTCTCACTGCTTATATGTGTGTATCTTGGATAGGTATGGACTCAGAAAACACACTCCAGGCAGGGTCCACATGAGCACATAGCATCCTACCAGAGCAGGCACGCTTCAGCATCCCAGCAGTGAGGGCAGCAGTAAACACAGGGGGTTCAGGGTTCATCTGTCCCAGCATGCTCCGGGGCATTCATACTGTAGATATATTACTGGGGTGGTGAATACTATGTTTTGTTAGCAACATTCTTGGTGAGAGGAAGGGAGATATTTCATGTTAGTTAAAGTAGATTAGATATTTCCTCAGGACTGGGCTTTGTAGACCTCTTTAGTGAACCCAGGGTAGCTATCGTTTTAGAATCCATGTGTGTTTTTTATGCAATCAAAGAGTAGTGTGGCCGAGGTGTTACAAAGAAAAGCAAAAGTCAAATGTGTAAGCTAATTTTAATTGTCTTACAATATTGGATATCCCTTTGAAGAAGTTGCTTCTTTATACCTAGGGATGGAGAAGATTGTGTGGAGTTTGTGTATCACATCACTATTTGGATTTCAGGTTGTTTGTTAGAAGGGGCAGCTGTTGGGAACTGGGCACACTTTTGGGAGTGGGATGACTTGTAAGTGGGCATGATTTATGGGATCAGAAAGATGATGGGACGTTTTAGTAAGATGAGGTTTGACAATGGGTGAAGAGTGTTGGCACGAGTATGGGGACGGTATGTAGTGGTGGAAAGAGTGCAAGAACTTGACCAGGGATTCCAACAATTATGTTATGTAAGGATTCAGCAAATTAAAAGATGGCTGCTGAGTCGTGGAAATCCATGTTTCAAATAGGGCATGAGCCAGGGAATCACAAAATGGTGCTGGACTTCATAGGTACTGTTGTGTTGATTGTGGGTAAAGGGTGTTGGGATCATATCAACATAGATGTTGTAGTGGGCAAGTTTAGGTCATCAGACAAAAGAGATGGCTTTTCATAATAGGTATGACCTTTTGAGTCTAGGCTTGAGCAGCGAGATGGAAGTGTAGATGCTTAGGGTATATTGCAGCCGCTTTAATGCCCTACATAGATCTTAAACGCTGACTTGAAGGCTGAGAATTAGGACTGAGAACAAGATAGAGAGATGATCTCATATTACCTATTCCCACCTCCATTCCTTCCTCTCTACCATCATAGAAGGGTGAATAGATATAGGACCTTTTTAAGAGTTAGGTGGGCGGAATACTCCATTAAAACGTGGAGGATATTGCACGTGGTATAGGCCATAATGTATTTATAACAAAGATAATGGGACATCCATCATATTTTTGACTGAGCATCCTGTTTGCCAAACTCTACAAAAGGCCCATAATACCTTATCCTCTCTGATATCCACTGTGGATTAACTTAGGCCAGAACACTCAGCCTGTTGCATGCCTCCACTTGGGAACAACTGGTTATTGTGCTTTAATGTTGATTACTCTTCTGTTTGTTATCTGCATTACCTTTGGAGTTGGAGCCAGTGTCTCTTACTGTTAAAGAGAAGATTAAAGTCAAAAGTCTAATTGTCTGTGACGGGAATGTATTTCAGGTGGTATGTCCAGGTGTAAATGTTGGATTCCCTTAACTATCTCCCTTGTGCATGTTCCTGATTCTTTGCTCTAGGCTTCTGTTTTTTGTGGCAAGTTATAGGAACCCTGGATAATGTTCAACTTTTGACAGCAAACATAACACGAAATGCAGCCAACTGGGCCCTAAACTAGACCCCCTCAATGGACCACTGAAACCCTCAATGACAGACATTGTGCATATGAATATACACCTCAACACCAGACCTCTGACATGAGCTAGTTAGGCCCCGGGCAAACGCCTCTCCATTTGACCCATAATTTAATACTCCTCATATTTTCAAACTACAATTCACTAACTGTTGATCCTCAGGAACACATCTGGCCTTCTCCAAAGCATGTGGTTTAAAGCTCAGATGTGTAAAACTTAAGGCAAGTTCCATTTGAAACACCATCCAATGAAAGATAGCTGTGAATGTCTCCCCAAATGCCGATGGTCAACCAATGATATTGAAGGCCTCATCCAAGATCGCTACAGAGGAGAAGGACTGTAACTAATGAAAGTCACACCCTCTCATATCCCACTTCATACAGTTATTCAGTGTGTCCTCTTCAGGCTATCCTATATATGGATTGATAACACTGTGTTTAATCAGTACTATTGATAAAGACTATGCTCACTTTTAGAGCATCAATAAATCCTCTTCTAGACCTTAAGTCAAATGTACATGTGTGCTTAAAAAGCTTCAATTAGCCCTCTTCCTGCATTCACCTCCTGACCTGAGATGTTCATGGGTCTAGCCATCAAAAGTTTCAGCAAAAATATTGAATTGGTTTATTCCAGACCAAACACTCAATCTTCCCAACTGATATGCTAGCTGTAAACCAAAATGTGAACAAGATTAATGCTCAAAAGATGCTCAATTAAGCTACTCATTGGGGCTTAATTCAACAATTTCCGGTTGAGAGATCAACCAAACCCAACCATATTTTAATCTGCGTATGTAAACTGAAGAATGCCCAAACTGGCTGTCAGGTACTCAAAACACATCCTGTCCAGCTGATCAAGGCCAACACTGTTGCAAACCTCCCCCACCTCAGCATAATCAGGCCTGGAAGTCATCATCATACAAATCTCCTCGTTTGATGTCAAATCAAGACCAACATGGCCTGATTCTTCCTCACACTTCTGTCCGCATGCATGTGGCTAACCGTAGTGGGGTCTCGCGAGTGGGATGCAGAGGGCTCTTTTCTGTACATTGTGCCTTCACCTTCAGACAGAGAGTGCTAGCTCTGTATGTCTGCTCTGCCACCTGTTTTGCATTTAGTCTCCCCGCAGTCCTGCAGGAGGGATTTTTATATATGATGCCCTGAAAGGGGATTGTGGCGCAGGTAAAGATGCAGTGTGTCTTTGATAGTCCATGTTCTGAACCTGAATAAAGCTGCTTACGATAACACAGAAGTTGTTCTGTAAATGCCTTACTTTCTCATTTCTGGTTGTGTTATTTATCTTAATGCCTTTATTGTCCATTTGTCTGCTCCACTGTTCCTTCTTTTACCCTGTTGGCAACCCTGCTCACTCTTCTTTAACCCATCTTGGATGTTCTCTTTATTCATGGTCAGCAGTTCCTGCTGTCACTGAGTGCCCCCAAGTCCAATTTGTATCTCTGTCTCTCTGAAACCTGCTTTCAGGCCATGAATGTATGTCATTACTACGCATGCTTTTACAACGCATGCCTTTACCACGCAGGTGAATAGTTTAATTTACTATTCCAACTCCAGTCCCCGTGGATAGTAGGGATGGTTTTGGATAGTAAATTAAACTATTCCCTATCCTACAGCGCCCCCCAGCGCAAGTCGTTGTAACGACTTGCGTTGTAAAAGTTGCGTGGTAAAGGTACTGCGTGGTAAAAGTTGTGTTGTAAACGCTGTTCCCCCAGGCCACAGCACTTGTTATTCAATGATAGCTCCCCACAACCAGAACATGAGTGCGGTTGTGGCAAGGACTTCTGTCTGTGTCTCTCTCTTTATCTCACACTCTATATGCTGCTACGACTTACGTATTGATATTCATGTCCAACTCTTCATGCCTGATTGTTTTCATGTCCATCTTTTCCTGCTGTTCCTGCAGGTACCACTCCTGTCCACCCATTACTTTTTTTTCTCTTTGGATGCTCTCTCCACCCTGCATATGTACTAATGCTCTAGGCTCACCTCTCAACATCCTCTCATTTGGGATGCAGCATATTGAATTGGGTTATGCCACTTACTCTCCTTCCACATATGGGGGTACCTCAAGGATCCATCCATCTCACGATAAAATAACATTGCTTTTTCATACTGACCAACTACTTTGTAGATGTGCATCACTCATGCACCAATGACCCCCACTCAGGCTACCTGAAGTGTGCCTTAAAGACAAGGTCATTCCTGAGCACCTTTAGCATGTTTTTATATTGACTGGCAAACCATAGGTTCTGCATTATTGGATCTTTCATAGATTCACATGCTTAAATCATCTCAGGCATCAAGCTGAGAGTCCCACGGTACATATAGTAAGCAGTACAATGTTAAACATAACCTAGATAGCTTACAAAGTCACAACAACAGCCTATCCACATCTTTATAAAACACCCCACAGGGCCGGCTCTAGGCATGTGCAAGCTGTGCACCTGCACAGGGCCACCAAACCCCAGGGGCCACCACGCCAATATATATCCTTAATATATTAATCCTCTGAGGATGGATACATATTTGCGTGTTGGCCCCTGGCAGGGATTTGGCGGCCTCCGGCTCTGTTCCACTTCTAAACTCCCTGACCCCCTCCCCTCTTTACTGGCCTGCGCGCTCCGCCCCGCCCGGACCCCCTCTTTCAGGCCCCCTACCTACGCTCCCTGCCCAGGGCCACCATGAGCCTAGAGCCGGCCCTGCACCCCAAATCAATCAATCAGAGTAAAGCCCTTCTCACACACGCTAGCATGTTTAGATTTCTACTGCATGTTGAGTGTAAAGGGAGTCCCAAGGAGCACTGCTTGTTCAGTCAGATTAGTGACCCTTATTTTTAAAAGCTTACAAGGTGTTAGTAATATCTATAATTCGGACTACATTTGAAGCTAACAACAAAAGGCTTTTAAGGCCATATCATAATTTTGTAAAACAGAGATTTCACTCTGAAACCCACTTAAAGACTGCATATAATTTCTTAATCTGGCCCACTAAGCCAAGAAATGTAAGATATGTAGAACATGTAGATATGTAGATTTCTACCCAAATGAGAAAGAACAGAGAAGCAAGAGTTTTACTTTGGCAGCAAAGGTCAAAATCTGAAGAATCCCACTCTGGTGAAAAAGGTGAAACCTCCTCAAAAGAGAGCATTCCCATTCTTCCCATTCTTCAATTGATAAGTCTGAGGGAGAACCTCACAGAAAAACCTTAGAAAATCAAAGGAGGATAAGACTGTTTCAGAGTCAAGCCATAAATCTGACAAAAACCTGACAGAAAAACACCCAAGAGCATCATCAGCTCCGCCAAATCCTAAAGAAAATACATTGAGTGCTGAGTCTTGAAAAGCAATCTTCATCTTTACCAGTGACTAAGTCTCAAACATTGTCTCTGTCAAAACCAATAGCGACATAGACTTCTCCGACAACACAATCTACCAAAAACTCATTGTCAATGAAGACACGGTCACTGTCAATGAGAATCCCATCGACAATGGACTCAACGCCCACGCCATCTACAAGGGCATAAATGATGCGATATCGTTGACGTCTGTACCGATGATGACAAAGTCTGCAATGGGGACACTATCCACACCGTTGATGGCCACAGCTTTGACAGCTACATCGATGACACTTTCAACAAGAAAAGCAGTAAACAGGATACAATCAACCACAACGTATTCCACTGCTAGATCAATATCAAATTTTACCACAGTGACTCCGTCAACAAAGGCGATAACAACTAGAAAAGAATCTGAAATAACTATAATTTCAGATTGAGGCATTTCAGGCATTTTAATGCCAGTAGAAACGTCCCCTAGCACAGTGTCCTAGACCCACCAAGGCAATTTTTCGATACTTGAGGAATCTGATGAGGGCATTCCTTTTGGACCTGCTTGTAGCCCAACTCAGTTAAACGTAAATTACTGAGTCTCTGATGAAGAGGATGAAGAATATGATCAATAATCGTTAAGCCTGGATAAGGTGAACGTGCTTATCAATCTTTTGTGTAAACTGAGGAAGATGACGATGAATGGCAATATGGTATGGAACTTTCTGGATAACTTATTATCCATGATCACATGCAAATTCCATTGAGGATGGTTAAAGATCCATGCCTAATGGCATCCGATTACTGCAAACACTTCCCACAAGCCACTCGCTCTAACCGAAAAATGGCAATGCTGGCAACACTAAATATTTCTAGACCTCAGGCGAGGCCCTCTGCACCTCCTTCCCCAGGACAGTACTTTCAGCCTTCTCAAATGTCTTTCCAACAATTGTCTCCGGCTCCTCCTCCATCCAAGCCATCACAATCAGATACAGATAATTATCTGGAGAAAGGGCAGTTATCAGAATCACCCTTGTATTCAGACCTCGAATGTAATCAGTATTTGGCTACAACCCCTGATGACTCCAGCAGTGAATTCACAACCAGACATAGGTGGTTTTCATCATCTTATAGAAAGAGTATTCAAGAGGTTTGACTTACCAAGGGAGACTGATTGTTTTCTTTATGATTTCAAGGATCCTGCAGCAAAGACAGTCAATTCAACCCCAATAATAGAACACATTTGGGAAGAAGGTCTTAAATTATGAAAACACCAACCACAACTGCAGCGGTAATCCAGCAATTGGACAAAAAATATAAAGCACCTGATAACACCCTGATATGTCTGCTAGGGCAACCTTAAGCTGATTCTGTTGTTATACAAGCCGCCCAAAGAAGGTCTAGAAACCCATTGACATCATGTACTGCTCCTCCAGATAGAAAAGATAACAAGTTGGACAACATTGGAAAGCGTTTTTCTGCGACTGCTGCTACCGCCATAAGGGCTTTGAATGTTCTGGCAATTCTAGCAGGATTGTTACATGTGGTCCGATATAGCTCCGTATCTTGAACACCTACCAGAGGATAAGAAAGCTGAGGCAAAAGCAATTCTATAGGAAGGGCGAAGAAACTTCGTATGCAATCAGTGATGTCCCAAATAATGTTTCATCAACAGGTTTTAGACAATTTGCAGGAGCAGCTGTACTGCATAAAAAACAAGATACACATCAATACCCTGGAATCGACCGCAATCGTGTTAGGGCTCCACTCTAGTCTTTTCTCGCTTCCCCCAAATAAAGAACTTGCACTTATTGATTATAACAGACAACACAACCAGTATGTATAATGTTAACAAACAATGGGCGATACAAACCCTTCCCTTGCCCAAAGAAGCACAAAAGATATAGAATTGAGTGATACAACAACATATCCAGAAAAAAGCAGAGCCTCTACCAGGCCTGTTGAACCTCTGGGCACAGTCTCAGCAGCAGTGGCGGCTTGCACAGGTAATGCTGTGGGGCGGGGTGCGGGTGGGGCTGGGTGGGGGCGGGAGTGGAGTGTGACATATGACACTGCGAGCGCAAAGTAAGTGCTTTTATTTATTTAATAACTTACTCTCGACTTTCCGGTCGTATATCCCACTCCACTACCCCCCCACCCAGCCCTGCCCCCCCCCGCCGCCCCACAGCGTTACCTGTGCGAGCTGCCACTGCTCAGCAAAACAACAAAGGACTTTCTTGAATGGGAACATAACCAGTTTCAGCTACAAAAAATATTCAGAAAATGGGGCCAACTAAACCTTGTCCTGTTTGCTACCACTCAGAACAAGAAATACCAGTTTTTTGCCAGCAGGCATTACTTGGCTGGTTTGTGGTCGAATACCCTTTTTATAAATTGGTCAGGGACCACTGCATAGTCAGTTTCTCCAATCCCATTGATACCAACAGTATTGTTTAAAATAAGAAGGGAACCATTCTGAATAAACCTCATAGCTCAGTCTTAGCCAAGGCAATATTGGTTCACAGCGTTACTTTTCCTATCAGAACAGCAATGAATAATATTGGAACCAACATTGACTTTACTGTCTCGCCACACTGGGCAAATCCTTCACCTAGATGCTCGCTCTCTCAGCTTGTCGGCTTGGTTCCTGAAGTCAACAAATTCTATTTATTGGACATCAATCGATCAATCAAGACATTTGTAAAGCGTGCTACTCACCCGTGAGGGTCTCAAGGCCCTGGGGGAGCGGGGTCAGGGGGTGCTGCTACTGCTTGAACAGCCAGGTCTAGAGTAGCCTCCTGAAGGTTAGTAGGTCTTCGGTCTGCCGAAGGAGGGCCTTGGTGACCGTTCTTCTAGTGTTGGTGGGGATCCACCGGTAGATATTTCGGAGCATGTAGAGGGTGTTGAAACAGGAGGATGAGATGGCATTGACTTGCTTGGTCATGGAGAGTGTTGAATCGAGGATGAATCCCAGGTTGCGTTCGTGGTCTGTGGGTGTTGGTGCTGCTCCCAGGGCGGTCGGCCACCAGGAGTCATCCCAGGCAGAAGGGGTGGAGCAAAGGATAAGGACCTCCGTCTTGTCCTAGTTCAGCTTCAGACGGTTGTTCTTCATCCATTCGGCGACGGCTTTCATTCCTTCGTGAAGGCTGGTTTTGGCGGTGAGAGGGTCCTTGGTGAGTGAGAGGATCAGTTGTGTGTCGTCGGCGTAGGAGATGATGTTGAGGTCGTGCAGTCTGGCGACGTGGGCGAGCGTGCCATGTAGATGTTGAGCAACGTTGGGCTGAGGAAGGATCCTTGGGGAACGCCACAGGTGATCTTGGTGGCTTCGGATCGGAAGGGAGGGAGGCGGATGCTCTGTGTTCTGCCGGGGAGGAAGGAGATGGTCCAGTCCAGTGCTTTGGCCTTGGATTCCTGCGTCGTGGAGGCGAGTGCTTAGGGTGCGGTGGCAGACTGTGTCGAAAGCGGCTGATAGGTCCAGGAGGATGAGGGCTGCGGTCTCACTGTTGTCCTGCAGGGCCCTGATGTCATCGTGGCAGCGATGAGGGCCGTTTCGGTGCTGTAGTTGCTGCGGAACCCGAACTGGGACAGGTCCAGGATGTTGTTCTGGAGGTTGCGGGTCAGCTGTTTGTTGACAGTTTTCTTGATGACCTTCGCTGGGAACGGGAGCAGGGAGATGGGCCGGACGTTCTTGAGGTCTTTGGGGTCTGCCTTGGGTTTCTGGAGCAGGGCGTTGAGCTCGGCGTGCTTCCAGCTCTCCGGGAAGGTTGTGGTCTCGAAGGAGATGTTGATGGCTTTGCGGTGGGGTGCGATGGTGGCACTGGCTTTGTTGAAGATGAGATGAGGGCACGTGTCTGATGGGGAGCCGGAGTGGATGGTGCTTATGATTTTGATGGTGTCGTCGTTGATGATGTTGGTCCAGGTGAGAAGGGGCTCGCTGTGGGTGGTGGCCGTGGGGTATGAGGTGTTGTTGGCTGCAGTGGTGGCCTGGTTGTCGAAGTTTTCGTGGATGTCTGCAATCTTGCAGTGGAATAAGGAAGCCAGGGAGTTGCACAGGTCTTGCCAAGGTGGGATGTCGTTGGTGCTGGAGCTGGGGTTGGAGAGTTCCTTCACAATGTTGAAGAGCTCCCACAAGAATGTAAAGAAATACTTTCCAAAGCCAGAGTAGGATTAACAAACAAAGCATACTCAGCAAAATGGAAACGTTTTTATAAATGGTGTATGCAAAAAAGGCTAATATCTGTCTTGCGTCCACCAACCAATATTACCATGTCTTCTACATCTGTCAAATTCAGAACTCAATCATGCTTAAGTTAGAGTCCATCTGGCTGCTATTTCTTATTTTGAAAAAACACAAAGTCAACCTCTCTTTGGTTTACTAGCCTTATAAAGGAGTTTCTCAAAGGTCTCTTTAAGACATTTCCTCAAATAAAACATCCTCCTCCTTTATGGAGGCTTAATACAGTGCTGGCTCATTTTAGGAAGAAATCATTTGAACCTATTCACCAAGCAGACCTGAAATGTTTCCCATGCTTTTGCTAGCTCTCACATCAGCCATAAGGATAGAGGAGCGCCAAGCCATCACAATAAAGGAGTCTTTCCTATAATTTACAGACAATGTAGTCATCCTATGGACTAATCCTCTATTCATTTCGAAAGTACCTTCAGATTTTCATTTGAACACACCAGTAATTCTCTAGACTTTGTTTCCAGGTCCAACTACTGTAGCTGAAAGAGCATTCCACTCTTTAGATATTGCAAAATGTGCAAAGATTTTCATTGAGAAAACCAAGTGAATCAGAAAATTGAATCAATCACTCATAGCATATAGTCACCCTAGTAAAGAACAACCGCTATCAAAGCAGGGTATAGTTTGCTAGGTGCATGTTTAACATTGTACTGCTCAAAATATGTACCTTGGGACTCCCAGCTAGATGACGGGGATGATTCAAGCATGTGAATCTATGATAGATACTAATACAGGAGAACTTCCATTTACAGGTAAGTAACCTTTTTCTTATTGAAAGACAATACCGCAAATGGCCAAACGTTAACTCTACCCTAATCAAGGGAAGATAGGTGCAAATCAATGGCCTGCCTAAGCCACCTTATAATTTAACACCTAACCTAAAGGACTTGTTCAGATGATTTGCTCCACTCAAACTAGACTTTTTAGGAGTCCCTTCTGACACCACTCCTCCAGCAGTGCTCATAGTACACTGTCAAAAAGATTTTTTAATCCCAAGACATAATATTCTCAAACCTATGGGAGGATATACTGCAACTCCACTATGGTCGCCATATGTGCCACCTATCCCTTAAGATTTTTTTTTCCCCTCATGTTTATGCTATGCTTTTGTGCTCATGTAATTCCTGCAACTAAACTCTAGTAACTGATGTAACTTTATAACCCTGTTCTGAAACAATGTTTCTTCCTCATGTAAAGCGCTCTGATACCTCCAGGTCTAGCCAGCGCTCTATAAAACTCAATAAAGAAAATTGTAATCCAAGCTGTGAAAAACTCTCCTCGGTCTGGGAAGGGGGTCCTCACCTGTTTGGGTGTGGTGCTGGTTTGAAGCCTTCCTTGGGATCCTAAATTCTCACTACTACACAACACAAATGATTTGGATAGTAACAGATATATAAGGGACCTTCTGTGGCTTGGCATAGCCGTAGCTAAGCAGGCTATTGCTACAACCTAGAGGGACATTTATTTATTTTATTTATTTATTGAACTTATATTGCGCACAGCTACCCGCATTGGGTTTCCCGGCGCCAGGGACAGACTGGAGAAGAAAACAGCAATAGCTAAGAGAAAGAAAAACAGAGCCGAGGAATTTAGAATAGAAGAGTCTTCAATTTTTTACGGAATGCAAGAAGACTCGTTTCTGTTTTTAGCGCCAACGGGAGAGCATTCCACATCTTGGGTCCTAGATATGCGAATGAACGGCCTCCCATTTTTGCCAATCGGATTCTGGGAATCACAAGATTGCCATTGTTGGATGACCTAAGAGAGCGGCCAGGCTGATATGGCTGGGCAAGATTATGCAGATAGGTGGGAGCAGAGCCCTGTCGAATCTTAAAAAGGAAGCATAAAGTTTTGAAGACCACACGATCAGAAATTTTTAACCAGTGAAGGTCGTGCAGAGCTTGCATTGCGGACGTTCTCCGTGGAACATTGCGCAGCAGGCGAGCAGCTGAGTTCTGTACAACCTGGAGTTTATTGATTGTGGCTTTATCGGCTCCTAGATAAAGCACATTGCCATAGTCGATGCGGGACATCACAAGGGCCTGTACGACAGTTCTTCGAGTGGACTCAGGCAACATCCATATGATCTTCTGCAACCAGCGTAGAGTATTAAAACAGATTGCAGCGACCTTGGTTGCCTGCTGCCTCATCGAGAGTTTATCATCAATCAGGACACCGAGGTTACGGGCAAAAGGCACGGGGGTAGGCAAAGGACCCATATCACTGGGCCAGTGTCTAGAGCCCCACAGATCTTTATGTTTGCCTAGTATGATCACCTTGGTCTTGTCTCCGTTGAGCTTTAGCAGATGCGCTTGCATCCAAGCTGCAACATGAGAGAGGCCAATTTTAAGGGCAGAAGTGTCCTGAGCCCTGCTGCTAGACAAAGAAAACGCAATCTGCGTGTCGTCTGCATATGAGTATATAGACAGACCGGCGTCCTCTACGATCTACATGGAGTCCCCATCACTGGAGAGGTGGAAAAAGTTATTACATCGTTGTCTGAGCACCTAGTGACCTATATACATTGCCTGAGGATGTCCTCAAAAACATTGTAGTGTTTGGAAAGACTGGGGTCAATATTGGCGGATCCAAGGAGAGCCTTGTCAATCACAAAAGGAGGAGGGAGCACAATGCCTGGCATACTAGCATGCCATTAGCCCAGATGCATTGCCGTAAATGCAGTGCATGATAACACATCACTTCAGTTGAAAGTCTTTGGTATTCTTCAGTGTTGGTGCAGCCAGAGCTGTGTACCTCTAGACATGTGTTTTTAAGGATTGTTGTCCTTCTTCAGAAGAGAGTAACTAGTGCAGTTTGGCGGTGCTGACAATGCTGCTCACAGTCTTCTCAGGTTTAGTACTACTTCCAGAGCAAAGGTGCAGCCCAGAGCTTGCCAGCCCAATAGCTCAGCAAAGAGCCAATCACAAACTTAAAAGGGAGCACTTTGCCTGGCATATGCCGCCTGGTTGATGGGCAATATGACACAAACCTTTGGGACCTATGTAGTCTATGAAACAGCTGTGGTTGAGGAGGAGGGGACCGCATCTAAAGGCTGTGTGGCATGGTTGAGTATTCTGGCATGAGAGTTATAGATCAAGGGGCATGCATTGTATCATACAGATTAGATGAATTGTCTGTAAATCATTGTTTCTGTTTATCATGATTAACTTCCTCAATGCCAATAAAATGTTTCATAAAAATAGAATATTGTAATCCAGTTAGACCACTGCCTTTTGATTACCCCTTACCTTTGCAAACTCCATCTAACCCTTTATCAGGGCTTACAAAACTGAATCCTTTAAATCAGAGTTTAAAGTTTCAAAACAGGATCCCACCTCTAATTGTCATTGCGCCTGACACTGTAAATGTTGAGTTCGACATTAACATTAAAACAGTCATCATTGTACAAGAAGGATTTCATCAATTCAATACAGTCAATAGACGTAGCCAGGCTCACTCCATAAGACTGGAGCCCCTACCCACTGTTGCCACCAATTTGGAATTTGAGTCTTTTGATAAGCAAAATCAAAAATCATGAGGACTTGCAAAGGCAACACAAGTCTTACAGCTACGCACAACACCTACTCATTACATCAGTCCTGACATCTAACTCCAACAGTCAGCTGTGTGTGCAGTATTCTAGGTATGACCACCCTTCCACATGCCCATGGTACCCTATGCCCTGATTTCACTTTCCTCCATGAGATATCTCATTAGACATAACTCGTACCAAACTCATACGCGCAAGTTGTCTAATTGGCTAAGCGTTTGCTACTTCAGTGCTCACATTCAAGTGCACGTGAAAGGCTCATAATGGGAAAAGATGACTGCAAACATAACAAGCACCTGAAGCCGAGCAATGGACAACCATACTCCCTAGGACCATGAAGCAAATGTCTAAATCCTTTGGCATACACATCCATCCACATCATGCTTCACATAGAGTGTAGGAAACAGCCCCTTTATGCATGGTTACCCCCCACCCCCCACTTTTTGGCTGGTAACAGATGCACTTTGACTGAGGGTGCCCTGGGTCCCTATCAATAAGGTTCCCAGAGCCTGTGTTCTATCCCAAAACTGTACCTTTGTTTCCATAATCGGCACACCTCTGGTCCACATATAAGTCTCTTGTAAACGGTACCATGTGTTTATTGTTCGCACCTCACCAGGCATTTTTTCAACACAGAAAGCCTTGCCCAGGTGTGTATTGTGTGAGGATGGGATATTAATTTGGATAGGCAAATATGTGAGAGGAGGACATTCAGGGAAAGAAGGCAAACAATCTGCTGAGAACAAATAATGGTTTGCTCCTCATAGCAGGCTCTGTGAAACAGGGTTTGAAATGACAGTCCAATCTTTTTATGTGCTGATACTCTGCAGCCGTAGAGATACTACTAGTAAAATACCTTTGTGAATAGCCAGCAAACGGAAACCTACACTAAGGTGTAAGATCACCTTTGTGAATCAGACACCTTGTAAATAACCAGTAATACTATTATCCAATTTAATGGTACACAATTTAGTGACCCCGGATGGATGAAAGACTAAATTGGCCTTGGTAGTCCTCTAACTTATGCAGCATACCACTGAGTTTTCAGTTCACCGATCTCTCCTGCTTGGGATATTGTGTGCTATATAAATAGCCATTATTACTATAATTATGCATAAATGCCTAGATAGAGATACAAGATTACATTGACATGATTTCGCTTTGTACTCCGAGAATCAACATACATACGTTCTTTTTAAATCCTTTGCATTTTAAGAGCGCTTTAAAGCTTTCAAAAAATGTTTACCTCTTGGGAACTTGACACTGTTCCAGGCCCTTCTGTGTTTGGAGGCAAGATGGATGGAATAAGTTGTCCTAACACACATCTTCGCAAAAGGCATACACGGTTACCGGTCAAGTGATGCTGTTACAGAGTGGGCCTGTTCTTTTCTTTCATTGATCAATGCTGTTTTGTAGTACCCTGGGACAGGCTGCATCAGCACAGAAGAGTTGAAATCCGAGCACTGTAAATAAGCCATTTTGTGCTAAACCTGGAGGGGTAAAATCTCTGACTACGGGTTCTGCTGGGATTTCATCGCTGTAGCTGTCATCTCCTATCTTACTTCTATCCTAGCACGTCATACTACTTTCCTACAGGAACTCTTACAGGAGGACTTTTCTTGCTGTTCTCCCAAGAATGTCCTATTTGAGTAAAGAAAACCCCCCCAAAAAACTGTAGTTGGTGTGCTATGTCTTTAATATAGATGAGTCAAGAGAGACCTAGGAGGTGGGGGTATATTTAATAGAAGAACGGCGGAGAGTGTTGTTAAGCCAAAAAGGCTAACGCTGTGCTCCGTCACTTTAGAAACAAGGGGCTGCACCATATTTACAACAATATGGTGCAGCCCCGTGTTTCCCTCTGCCCTAGTGCTAAATCTTGCAGCCTAGTGCCAACACAAGCACTCTTGCCCCATAGTGCAAGGGGGTCTGCGTTGCAGGGGGAGATTGTTTATGTGCAGGAAGGTGTCTCTTGTCTATGTGTGCTGCTTAATGCCGCACACATAGAAGTTGCAAAAAGTCATTTTTTTAAATGATTGTTTATGTGCAGGAAGGGACACTTTCCTGCACGTAAACAATCAATGGCTTTTTGCTGTTTCTTTGTGTGATGCACAACTCAGCACACATGGAAACAGCAAAAACGAGGAGAAATTAAACATTTCTCCTTCTTTTGCCGGGATAAGACCATGTTTTGTTTTCCCTGGTCTTACTTTTGGCGCTGCCCCATATTTAGGCCACCCTTGTAAATATGGTGCAGCATCAAAATTAATGGATGTTGCGGTGGAACGCCCACAGCAACACCAATTGCCCTCCCCTTTCATGCTAAGTATAGCATGAAAAAGTGCTTATTTACAAGGCAGCGTTAAGCCACGTTATGTGGCTTAATGCTGCCTTGTAAATAAGATTAAGCCCCTATCGCCACCATAACGTCCTGAAAAGTGATGTTGTGGTGGCGATATTAGCTTGTAAATATGACCCTAAGGTCTTTATTCCATCTTAGATCATTAGTTACAGCATCAGTAGCTCCTGTTAGGTCTATAACACCGCTCTATCAGTAACTGCCAGGCTAGGCCCGGCAACCACACACCAACATTCCATAACATCAGTCTGAGCAAATCATTCCAAGTGCTTCTTACACATGCAAGACACATACAAATGAACCAACTAGGAATTATTAGGTGAAAAAAGGTGCAAAGAAGGCACAAAAGCAGAAGAGATTATGCCTACCCATTCAAAATGAATCTATTGTGTACTTTGCAGGACAGATGACAGGATCACTTAAGCTTAACGATGAGGCAGTGGTTGTGGATGGTCACTCCTATTTGCAGAAGCAATCCTTCTGCCCTTTCAACATGGGCCTACCTCTTCTCTCTCACCAATATTCACAATATGGGTCTCAGTTTGCAAAGATTTTCTCTTGCTCCCCAATAAAATAAAGCGCTCAAGCATGCGTTACTGTAATAAGTGCTCTTAGAAAGAAAATCTCATTATACCTGGATCTCCCTAAAATATTTGCGGCAAATGCCAAGCTTTCTTCAAGACAGGGTTATATTAACACCTTCGATGCTGATGACGAGCTCAGCTCGTCATCAGCCACGGGGGGCGTGTGCGGATGACGAGCTGAGCAGCGATGCGGTTAACTCCTTGGATGTTGTTTGGATGCATTTTCGAAGTAACCAACCAGAGATCATAATGCTATTCTATATAATATCATTATTTTATGGATATATTCTTTGCGCTCTCTTCTTGCTAATACTCTTTGTGCTCTCTTCCCGCCAATACTGGCTGATTATAGCTACACTGTTAGTTTAAATTGCACATCTTTTGAACACATCATTGTAACTTTTTCTTTTTGTGTTTAGACTCATGTATCTGTTTTGTATTTTATATGTAATCCATGTACTCTAAAGTCCTTATGTAATGTACCTGGTTCTATTGTAAAGCACTCTGTACAGTACACGCTACATAAAAAACGCATGAACAAATAAATATATCTTGAAGACAGTGCGCTTTCTGACCAGAAGCCAACAAGGAGCTCTGACAATAGGTGCAGAGGGAGAGCCTACCAGAAGATTGCAGACTAGACTTGCGGCTGTTATTAGCACCAACTGGAGTTTGGATAACAGGGTGTCATTGGCTGCCATAAACAAAGCATTGCTGTAGTCAAGGAGGCTTATGACCAGAGCCTGGATGAGCGTTTTCCTTGCAGACGATACCACGGACAGACCTTCCTCAGTAGCCACATAGTAACAAAGCAAGCCCCACAGATTGCAGGTAAAAAAAGCATGTTGGGACTACCACTGCCTCAGGTGGACAGCTGTAATTAAAATACATTAAAAAAATTAAATATGTTAAAAAATTAAGAATATACTGTAATACACTATATTTTACAAATATATTGGATTAAAGTGTATTTTTGATTTTTAACATATTTAAATATGCACAGAAAAGTCTACAGAATAGTACAGTAATACTTACAAATTACAGCACTGCTTTAGGAAAATGTGCAGTTCTCCCTAGAGTGCTGTACAAATATATAGAAAATCATAAATACAATTGTCAACCTATTTCCACTTAAATAAAGTGGTAATAGATATAGGTAAGTATTAGATGTTATTGTTGTTTACTACCTAAGATCATAACTCAAAACGCAGCGAAATGCAGAACGCAGCAAAACTGTGATAAAAACGACATGGCTGCCTTTTACCTTCGGTAAACCCAGCCATTAGCCAATAACATACTGACTTCTCCTCCACATGTGCTGCGGTGTACTGGGAACGTACAGAGGTATATCACTGCACAATATATGAGCACATTTTTTAAAACTTATAACTTTATCAGTACTTACACTATTTAACACATACTACCAAAAATTACCATTTACACCTCATAATGTATTTTCCTGCCACATTACGTCTACATCTGTTCACACACTTTCAAGCTACGTCTGTTTCAATTAACACACTCCACTCTACACCATTCCACTCTATGCCCAATCACTCTACGCTATTACTCTCAACGTCACTCCACTCCACATCACTCCTCCATATGCCACTAGGCTCTATGCCAATCCATTGTACATCATTCCACTCTACTCCACTCCACTCCATGTCACTCCACTCCATACCACTGTACTTTATGATGTTATAGAGTACACCACTCGATTCTGACACTCCAGTCTACGCCACTCCACTGTATGCCCCTAAACTGTACACTAGTCTACTGTACGCATCTCCACTCTCCAACAATACACTCTACGCTATTGTGCTCTATTCTTCTCAACTGTGCTCCGCTTCAGTGTAAACCATTGCACTCTACGCTATTCCTATGTACACTACTCCACTGTATGCCACTCCACAGCCCTGACTATACGCCACTACATGACAATCTAGTGTACGCTCTTACCCCGTACAACACTACATTCTACGCCACTCCACCATGCACCACTACACTCTACGTCACCACACTATATGCTGCTACAGTCTACACTATTTAGCTGTAAAACACTGCACTCTACACCACTCTACTCTATGCTACTCCACTATATTCTACCTCACTCTAAGTCACTAGGCTGTATGCCACAAAAATCAACATTATTCTACTCTGCAGCACTCTACTGTACACTACTCCACTATATTTCACTCCACCTTGCCCCACTCCTCTCTATACCACTACACTCTATGGTATTCCACTGTGTGCCACTATATTGCACCACATACCACTCTACTCCACTCTAATCCACTGTATGACACTATACTGTACGACAGTACACTTTACGACACTCTCCTCCACTGAACTGTACAACACTCCTCTTAATGACACTCCACTCAATGACAGCAAAGAGAACAATTTGATTTTTTTTTAAATTAAAAATAAAAAAACATTGAAAATGAATGTAAAAAAACAAAAGATTAGGATAAGTTATAGCTTCTTTCTATACAAACCTGGCTTAAACTGCACAGACATTAGAAATTTTAAAGTTATAATTTACACTCCACTTTTAAATTAGTATAAGTTGTACACCTCCGTACACAGTCTGGTGACCTCACTCGCCCCACTACAATAACTATAACTCACCATTCTGCCATGCATTGTGTTCTCACAAATCATGTCATTTTAGGTGCACCAACTTTGTTGTCAATACTATGATTTCAGGTGCTATAAGTTATGTAAATGCAAGGGTATAAGTGCACGGAGAAGGCGCAAGTTATAGTTGGAGTGGAGTGTCGTGGAGTGGAGCTGTCATATGGTGGAGTGGCATAGAGTAGAGTGGAGCAGAGTGGCATAGAGAGGAGCAGAGTCTCAGAGCGTAGTGTTATAGAATCCAGTACATAGAGTTGAGTAGAGTCATAGAGTAGAGTGACATAGAATGGAGTAGAGTGGCCTAGAGTGGTGTAGAGTGGTGTGGAGAGTCATGGAGTGGCACAGAGAGAAGTAAAATATTATACAGTGGAGTGGCATAGAGTGGATAGGCATAGACTAGTGTAGACTAGAGTAGTATCTTAGAGTGGAGTAAAGAGTCATAGACTGGAGTAAAGTGAAGTGACAGAGAGTGGAGTGCCATATAGTAGAATTAAGTGTCATAGAGTGAAGTGGCGTACAATGGAGTAAAGTGCTGTGGAGTGTAGTTGAGAGCAGTGGCATAAAGTGTCATAGAACGGCATAGTGTGGAGTGTTATAGATGAAGTGTCATTGGGAGGAGTAGAGTGGCCCAGGGTTAAGTGGCGTAGAGTGTCATAAAATAGAGATGTGTAGAGTGGAGTGGCATGGAGTAGAGTATCGTAGAGGGGAGAGGAGTAGAGTAGAGCGGCATAGCGTGGAGTGTCGTAGAGTGGAGTGCTGTATAGTGGAGTATGGTGGCCTAGAGTGAAGTGGTATAGAGTGAAGTAGAGTTTTGTAGAGGGGAGTAGAATAGTGTGGCGTAGAGTGGAGTAGAGTGGCATATAGTGGAGTAGAGTAGAGTGGAGTAGAGTGTCGAAGAGTGGCAGCCTAAAACAAATAAAGCCAGCAAATAGAAAGCAAGCAAATGTGATTTAAAACCACAAAGGCAATGGTAAGCAATGGGCGGTATGGATTCCCAGGGAAGCTTTCCAAATGTTCCCAAGATGTCTTTAGCAAACCAGACAGCTGCGCTTTCTGGGAGGCTTCAACCTAAAAAGTGTTTCAAAGTGATGCACATTTACTTTGGAGTTGGTATCTGGAGCTCCCACTGTTTTACTGGCAGTTGTAGACACTGAGGGAGAATAATTTTGGGTGCAGTAGACTGAGATGTGGGGTGAAGATTGCTGCTGCTTGTTGACAGCCATATAAGATAGAAACTGTAGAAAGTGTTCTTGGAACCTAAGGTGGACATTGCAGAGGGTGGAGCCTTGTATGTGAAGCAGTCTCCCTGGGAACCTCATTTACTTCAGGGGCAAATGACTCTAAACTTGTAAGATTCTGGTTTTAAGTGTCAGCTTAGGTAGTAAATAAGGAGAGATTGCTGAGATCATCAGAACTTCGGTTGTGCAGAACAAAGAAAAGTATTTCAATCTTAATCCATTCCGGCACTAGAAATGGAGGTAGACATTCCATGGTGGATTGATATGACCAGAAGGCTTAATACCAAAGACTGCACAGACTGTGATTCTGGGATTTTTGTTTTAGTTTGAGGATCAACTTGGCTGGTGGACTTCAGAAAATGGCCCTGCAATAGTCCAGACAGGATACTAGCACTTCTTTGACTAAGGCATTTTTGCATTTAGTGGTTAACAAGTGGAAGATATCCTTATAAAGGTTGCTATATCTGGCTGCAGCTGCTGCTGGAGCTAGTGCTTAGGTGATGTAATAGGCCATGTCATATGGAACATGGAATGTGGAATGCCGGTTGTGTACCAGTGAGTCAGTTGCCACCATTACTTGCTGGATGAGGTGCTTCATTAAAGTATCTCTTACCTTAACCACAAAACATGTATGGGAGTCGTTATTGCACGTTACAAGGGTTTAAGGTGGTGGAAGCCGCTTGACTGCGATGAATTGGAGTGTAAGGAGTATAGGAGTATGCCAGAATCAAAGAATTCCTACGGTTACTCTCCTTTACATGGGGGGAAGGATCCCATAGAAAGAGGCCAGCTGATTGATAACACATCATGGACACCTTGACCCAATATATGACCTATGTTTCGCACATTTTGATGCATAGCCAGCTCTGATGCATACAGACCTGGACATGTGCCAGGTAATCAGTGACCTGCGAAGTATCCGGTGACATTGCCATTTCAAGGATGCAGAACATTGCAGACAATTGATGAGAGCTGATGCGCGGGAATCTCCAAAGGCAATGGGTTTGATCTTAGGGGCATATTTACAAGGGGAAAAAGTGAAGTTCAGGTGGCAATAACCCCTTTGCCTTAATTATAAGGTGACGTTAAGCCACTTAACATGGGTTAATACCGCAATGTAAATAATGCCCCTTTCGTGCAGCACTAAGCACGAAAGGGCCGGGCAATGGGTGTTGCAGTGGGTGTTCCGCAGCAAAACCCATTGCTTTTTGATATTGCCCCCTATTTCCAGGCCGGCGTAAATATGGGGCAGCGCCAAAAATAAGACCAGGGTAAACCTGGTCTTTAACTGGCACAATGAGGAGGTTTGATTAATTTCTCTTTGCTTTTTGCTGTTTCTATGTGTGCCGCATTTTGCAGCACACATAGAAAGAACAAATCACCATTAGTGATTGTTTATGTGCAGGAAGTGACACCTTCCTGCACATAAACAATCATTAAATAATGACGAGTTGCAACTTCTATATGTGCTGCATTCGCCATTATTGATTGTTCATGTGCAAGAAGGGACCCCTTCCTGCACATGAACAATCAATCCCTGCAACGCAGGCACTCTTGCACTATGGTGCAAGAGTGCCTGCATTGGTGCTAGGCAATCTAAATTTAGCACCAGCGCTAGAGACAATGCAGGGGTGCACTGTATTATTGTATATACGCCGCATCCCTGCGTTTTCAGAATGTCAAAGCGCGGCGTTACCAATTGTGGCATAACTCTGTGCCCCGCCATTCTGTTGTTAAAATGCCCCATAGTTTGGGAGAGGTGTTCAAGGTCGATGTGAACCACGTAAGAGCAATGTTTCTTTCCCATGTGACTTTTTGTAGGTATTTTAGCAAGACTATGCTGCTGATGGGTAGAGTTGTTACATTGTCCGGGTCATCCTTGATCAGCACCCAATAGATTTTCTTTAGTTCTCAGGCAAGGGCAGTTAGATATAATTAATAGTGGGAGTGGGGAAAGCCAACAAGTAATGACACACATATCTCTGTACACTAACCTGGAGAAAATGCATCTTAGACACATACCCGTCATTTCAGAGATGGATTTACTTATCATGAGCTGCTGGAACACTTTTCCCCCAAAGTGAACATACACAAGAAAACAATACTATTATTTGTTACGCTTTATTTAAAGTGAATTGTATCGTTGAGTATATGTAAAATTATTATTGCAGTTGTAAGAATAACAGGAGGGATCATGAACTAACAGAATGTAAAAATTATAAAAGCAAGCAACATGCCATACTGTGAAGAATCTCTTTGAAATGAAATGAAATGAAAATGGGTTTTGTAAAGCGCAAAATAGCTGCCCGGAGGCGTCCTAGCGCTAAAACTAACAGGTGTTGCCCATAGGGCTGAGTCCAGGAGAGGCAACTTATTTATTGAACAGGAAAGTTTTTAATTTTTTCCTAAAGGAGGTGAGGTCAGAGTTGGACCTAAGGTAGAAAGGTAGACTGTTCCATTATTTGGCTGCGTTCAAGGAAAAAGAGCGACCTCCTGATCTAGATCTTTTGACCTTTGGTACTACAGCTAGTAAGGCATTGGTGGATCGAAGTTGTCTGCTGGGAAGATAGGGGGTGATTAGGAGGCGACTAATCAGTGGCCCAGTTTCCCAAAAAGATTGATGGGCAACACAAAGGGATTTGAAACTGATCCTATCTTTCACCGGGAGCCAGTGTAATTTTTTCAGTCCGGCCTTCGCAGAGGTCCTGCGAGGGAGCTGGAGCAGGGTTCGGGCCGCACAGTTCTGAATTACCTGCAACTTTTTAAGTGTGGATTCAGGGGTCCCAAGGTAGAGCGCATTTCCAAAGTCCAGCCTGGCAAGTATCAGTCCCTGGACCACGATTTGTCTGGCCTCAAACGGTAGTAATGGGAGAATCTTCTTCAGCACTCTAATGAGGCCAAAGCAGGTAGCAGATAATACAACGGCCTGATGATTGAATGTTAGGGACCTGTCCAGCCAAATTCCCAGGCTCTTGATGGTGTCTCTGGGGACTGGAGGGGTGCCCAAGCAAGTTGGCCAGATCTGATTAATCGTGGATGGTGCTAGATGTCCCAGCATCATGACCTCTGTCTTGTCTCCATTAAGTTTGAGACAGGACATGGTCATCCATCGACCAATCTCGCTCAGACATTTGGGCAGGTCCACTGTGCCTACAGGGTCTCCAGCCGGCGTGAGGGAGACTACCAGCTGGGTGTCGTCCGCGTAGGTAACGATCTTAATACCATACGGGGCTTTGCAGTCAAATTTCAGTAGAAGTACTAACACTTAGCTTTTGTTGAAGATGGTTATTGTCTATAAGTTCTTGTTGGTGATGGAGAAGATGATAATAAACTAGTCTTCATCTCAAATCCCCAAGGTGCAGGACATAGGAAAGGTAAATCTGAGAATACGGTCCCACTCTTGGGTGTTATTGTGCAGAAGAATATGTTACTGGGTGCTCATTCGGTCCCCGTTCTGACTGCCTGCTGAAAATTCCACCTTGGTTGGATGGGCGCAGAGGTTTTTGAGCAAACCTGGCTTCCAAACTCTTTATGTAAAGATCCCAGCATTCTGAAGATATATAAGAAATACTGGGGGGCATATTTACTAAGCAGTGGTGTAGTGCGGTGTTAGCCACCTTGACTAAACGTGCATTCCGCCACATCCAAAACTCAGGGATGCACCGTATTTACAATGATATGGTGCAGCCCTGCGTTTCGCCCTGCGCTGGCGTTTATTTTCGCTGCCTAGCACCAACGCAGACACCCTTGCGCCATAGTGCAAGGGTGCCTGCGTTGGAGGGAAGATTGATTATGTGCAGTAAGGTGTCCCTTCCTGAACATAAACAATCTGAAATTACATTTTGAAACTTCTATGTGTGCTGCTTAATGAAGCACACATAGAAGTTGCAAAAAAAAAATTTTTTTTTAATTGATTGTTTATGTGCAGGAAGGGTCACCTTCCTGCACATAAACAATTAATGGCCTATTGCTGTTTCTATGTGCACTGAACAATGTAGCACAAATAGAAACTGCAAAAACAAGCAGAAACGAAACATTTCTCCTCGTTGCGCCTGTTTAAAACCAGGTTTCCCCTGGTCTTAAGTTTGACGCTGCCCCATATTTATGCTTCCCTTGTAAATATGGGGCAACATCGAAACGAATGGGTGTTGCTGTGAAACTCCCTCAACACCCATTGTCCACCCCTTTCACACTAAGTATAGCGTGAAAAGGGGACTTATTTACAAGGCAGCATTAAGACACATTAAGTGGCTTAATGCTGCCTTGTAAATAAGGTGAGGCCCATTATAGCCACAGGAACGTTACTAAAAGTAAGGTAACTTGCTGCACTGCCCTGCATCACAGGGAAAGGGCAGGAATGCGCTGTATTGGATAAATACGGCGCATTCCTGTCCTTTTCCCTTTTTTCTGGCACAGTTTTGGCAGACTAGTGCCAACACAGGCACCCCTACACCATGGCGAGAGGGTGCCTGTTCTGTGGGCAGGATTGTTTTTGTGCAGGAAGGGGCAAAGAGGAAATAATTAAAAGAAATAAAGATATTTCTCCTTATTACGGCATATCTTTTCGGTGCATTCCCATGTTTACAAGGTCTTGTAACTCTGGGAATGCGTCAAAAACAAAGGGAGTTGCTTGGGAACACCCAAACAATGCCAATGGAATGCCTACCTAAGGCAGAGTAATGCAACGCACTGATTTGCGCTGTGTTGCGTTAGGCCAAATGTTTGGAGCCACTCAAAGCCCCACAAAGTGGCTTTGCATGACTTCAAATATATGTCTTAAGTTTTGCGTTACTTTTGCACCGCAATGCTAATGGGTTCCTAAATATGTCCTTTAGTGTATACACTAGGCATTAGTGAGGAGATTGTGTAGGAGTTCGCACACTCAATCCTTCATAGAGGTTATAATCTTTATGTTGATACAGCTGTTCTGCAAGCTGTACAAAGCTTGCACTGTGGTTTGCGGTAAAATTGAAAATCATCGCAAAGGATTCCTTCAGAAGCTTGTTTGTAAGATGCTCCAAACAGCTAGTTCACAGTAGTGTGTTGCAACAAACTGCTTACTGTGAAATTCTCAGATAGACAGTGAGTATACATGCTCACTACATTTCATAATGAGACCACTCCTCCAGTCATGGTTTGGGGCCAGTTGACAGAAGTCTACAAGTCCTGCATACTTTTTTTTTGTAACATTCTTTTTATTTAAATGAAGTATGACATATTGACAAAAACCGTTAAAACGACATACATTAGCAATGATACAGCAAGTACGTGCCCGAGGAGGTACAGTTATTGGAGTAAAATATCAGCCATGATATTTACATTTCTAGCGTGCTCAATCGTTGTGCAATTGTTTCTTCCCAAGTCAGCACGGGTTCGCATATCCCACCCCTGTAGGTGTTCCATCTATCCCAAACCTGTGACCATTTATTGGGGCACCTTCTTGCAACATATATTGTTTTCTCTGTGACCATGCACCAGTCCATATCTTTGCTCCAGTCCACAGTGCTTGACGGCTCTTGGGCCTTCCATAACCTTACAATATTATGCTTCGCCACCATCAATCCCAGAGTTACCCACAGGTGCTTCTTGAAGGTTAGGTCAGTTGGTCCCCAGGCATTCAGGATAGTCAACTTTATGGTACCATCAATCCGTTGTCCCAGTACATTTTCCATAAGCCTCACAATCTCCACCCAATTTCCCTGAATAACTGTGCACTCCCAGAGCGTATGGATAAACGGGCCCACCTGTCCACACCGCCTAGAGCAACTCTCGTCTGAGCTATAGCCCATTCGTACCAAAACCGATCCAGATAGGAATGATCTATACAGGATTTTGAGCTGCACCAAGCGCAGTCTGGAAGAGACGTCCTGCATACTTGATTATACGACAGAGTAGATTTAAATCACAAGGTACTTTAATTATATAATGTGAGTCGTAAAATACACCACATAATATAAGAAGTTGGCTACCCACCTGATCCAATAGGCTACATACGTATGTTCTCTGTCATCAGACTACCAAGGGAAGTCTGAAGTCCTTTCGTGGCCACTGTAGCTTGTGTGGACCCCCCTCTGTTTTCTTACCCAAAGTGCCCTGCAAACCTCAAACTTTGGTTAATATCATGAATTTCTCGCTGTTGTGAGGGCAAAAGTCAGGAATCTGTGGGGATCCACATCATTATACCACCCACACCACTTCTCCCAATAAAAATCATATCTCACAGAAATGTGAGGAAATTGCATGCTTTTAGCCAATGTTTGAGGTTTAAAGTGCATGCTGGGTAAAAAAACTGAGTGTTGTCCACACAAGCCACACCATCCCTAACTCCCCAGTGTGTCTATTTTAAAAAACAAGTCTGGGTTAGTTGATTTTCATAGATGTCAGCTGAGGCCCTGCCCAAATACTGCTGTACCACATCACAGAAATGGGTCTAATTTCAACGTGAAAATTAGATATATCTGTGGTGCATTTTAGGACCTATATTCTCTGGCACTAGACCCAGCCACACATGTGGTGTACCATTGCTATCTGGAGAAGAGTAAAAAAAAACAGAACAGTAGAACATGTGCTATTATCAATTGATTGCTCTCAACGTTTGTCTAACAAAATGTAATCCAATTCGCAAGAAATAACACATTTAGCTAAATGCCCACTAAATCCTACCACAGTATGGGTAACCCCAAATTCAGAGTTGTACAAATAACCATTAGTCCTAAACTCATTATACAGGGCACATTTAAACAATGCCTAGGTTTCCTTAATACCCATTTTTCATTCATTAGAATTGATGCATGGTCTGTACAGAATAAAATATTAAAATATCCCAGTTGTTGGCTCTTGATAGCGCCTGTTTTTGGACAATGCACAAACAGTATATATTACTGCTGGACATATTGATATATTACTTTTGTAAATCAGCCATCGGGGCAAAAAATTGCAGATGAAAACGTTGTTTCCAATTGTTAATTTTTAGGTGTCACCTGCGTGGGCTGCGCACATGCCCAGTATCGCTGGCGAGATTTTATGTTTTTTGGGAGCTTTGAGTATCCGGCTTTAAGCGCCACCCTCTTCCCCATTGGCTGGTGTCACCGTTTATGCAAAACGGTGGCCAGCCATTGGGAAAGAGTTTTGCCTGAGGTAGACTTTTCTCTTTTTGAGTCGTTCAACCTGGACGGGCTCGTCTGCCTTCCATGTGCGTCGCAAAAGGATTCTTATCTTTATGGGGCCATGTGTTTAAACCCATGGCCCCATAAAGACAAGAATCCTTTTGTGATGCACACAGAAGGCAGACGAGCCCGTCCAAGTGGGACAGCTCAAAAACAGAAAAGAACACGTTGCAATGGCCGTTTTTAGAGGAAGAGCCGGAGGCACAATAGGCGTGTGTGCACTTGCGTTCCACCCTACCAGGCACTTTGGCATCCTAGACGCTTACAAAGAGGAGAGATACAGTGGAAATATGTGCCTCAGAGGTGACGGGACATACGCTGTGAGATCATGTAGATCTACAAGGGGCCTTGTGGTGCATTATTAACTGCTCTCGCCTCAGGTGTCATCAAGATGGTGTCACTTTCTAATGGTTATATTCGCTTAGATGAGCCCCACACTATTGCAGGCATCAGTCCATTCTTCAGCAGACTGCAATGTAACGAGAAGGGCACCTAACCCATCGCGAAAAGACATATGTAATTAAAGTTCCAGCAAAAGTATATTGTAATCAATACCAATAAATAACCAAAAAAACGGACTTAATCCAGATACCCCGACTGTTTTCACAATATAAGCTAACCCACAGGCAGCTAGTTTTGCATTTTCAAACTGGACGTGCCCTGTGTTGAAATGTGCTTTTTAATGTTGTGAACATGTAGGACTCTGCTCTTTCATTCAGCATCTTCCATGCTGTCCTTGATTTCGTCTCTGTGGCCTCGCACTTCACTTGCACCCGGGATACACAATTACTGTGTTTACTGTAACCAATTGGGAAGTACTTTATAATTCTAATAGGCAACGCCTATTATTATTTTATTTTAGAAAAAAATATTAAATATCGTTTTATTTACAGTGCTACAATCATAGCACTGTGAGATCATGGAGATCTCATCCAAAGGGCCTTGTGGTGCATTATTAACTGCTTCTTGCCGCCGCCGACACACACACACTTCAAATGTCATCAAGATGGCGTCACTTGCTATTGGTTATATTCGCTTAGACGAGCCCCACGCTCTTGCAGGCGTCAGTCCATTCTTCGGCAGACTGCAATGTAACGAGAAGGGCACCTAACCCATCGCAAAAAGACATGTAATTAAAATTCCAGAAAAAAATATTGTATCAATAACGATAAATAACGAAAAAAACTGACTTTATCCAGATACCCCAACCATTTTCACAATATCAGCTAACCCACAGGCAGCTAGTTTCCCATTTTCACACTCGAAGTGCCCTGTGTTGAAATGTGCTTTTTAATGTTGTGAACGTCTAAGCCTCTGCTCTTTCCTTCAGCATCTTCCATGCTGTCCTTGATTTCGTCTCTGTGGCCTCGCGCTTCACTTGCACCCGGGATACGCAATTACTGCTTTTACTTTAACCTATTGGGAAGTACTTTATAATTATAATAGGCAACGTCTATTATTCTTTTTTTAAGAAAAAATATTAAATATCGTTTTATTTACTGTGCTTAAATCGGGTCAGCAGTTTAAATGATGGCTAAAAATTGTACTTTCTGACAAAGTGTAGCTTTCTATAAAATCGTAGGGTTGCCAGTTTTCCTTGCCACATAAAAAAACCTCTGTAACATCGCAGAAAATATAGCTTCACATGTGTGCTGCATCGAGGCGCCCTTCCTTATGGTTTCCGATTGTTCCTGCAATGGAGATTTACAGGACCCAAGTAAGGGGACTTTTGGGCCGGTTTTAGAGTTGTGGGATATCTGAAAAAAAGATGCAGATGTCCCATCCACCCTATTTGAAATGTATATAGACACTACATAGAGCAAAGAGGACATTCAGGACTTTTTTGCGAATCTTTTAGATCCGCTAAATTTACCCTTAGTGTCTCATTTACTGTTGACTGGATAACAGATGTTTACAAATGGCAGATGTCCCACCCCTTCAACTATTCAGTTCTGCATTTCAAATAGAGGGGGGGGAATGCTGTGCTCCCTATTGTGCAACCACTAGTCCTTGGAAACACCATCAAGTTAATAATTCAGTCAGCTGACATGACTTATCTAAGGTGTCCCTTCTGTTGCCATGCAAGCTTTTTGCCTGAGCAAGTCTGCCATGCACACCATGACAGCACAAAACACGACAATTGTGTCAGTTACATTGCCTGTTTATTTTCCGAAGACAGATCTTCTGAGAACAACCATTAAAAATGCAATATGTCTCGCCTTTCATTAAGTTAAAGCCATTTGCTTTGCTATACAATACCTATTGTATTTTCAATGCTTGTTACTACTTATATTCAGTATTTGTTGATTTCAATTATACATTTCTATGAGAAAAATATCAGCGAGGTACAAGAATGCATTCTTGCTGCATTTCTGAATTGTATCTGCTTTTTCAGAAATGTGCAGCTTTCCAGGTTCACCCATGGGTTTTAGGTCTGTTTCCTAATTGCAAGTTAGTAGAAACCACAAAAATATTAAGGTAAATGCACTACCACACAAAAAATCCAAAAACGGTGGCAAAAGCAAAATATATATTTTTTTACAACTCTTCTTATTTCCGAAAACTAGGAAGATGATCTCCCCTACTGTGGAGGCAAAGATACATTAACACAGTACTTTGGCATTTACAAATGAAAGCAGAAACCCCAGAAACGGTATAATCTTGCAGCCGGACGACCCTCCAAATTGAACCAGTTGCACAATCAATGTTTGGCCTTTATTCCTCTTGCTTTGTCTTCTTTCCTTTAGCTTCTCCCAGCAGTGTCACAGGTAGCCCTATAAAATCACACCTTATGTTAAAATGTAGAACAGTTATCCTCTTGCCAGGTCCATGTTGATGTTTCAGGACCACCTTTTGAGCTTTAAGATTACACAACAGCACTTCTGCACATAACACCTAGTTCTTTGTACTAGTCTCTTTCCTTTTACAGTTGGCCTTCTCTCTTGAGCGGACAGTTGACCTTGTGACACTACTGGGGTGTTTCATCTTTGTAAACCTTTATCTTCTTAGTTTCCACTCGTTACCATTTGAGAGCTCTCATATCCACTTACACTCTTCACCATTGATAAATCAAGGCGTGGGCCAAACAGAAGTTGTTGCTTTACGAGGATTTATTCCATAAGCTTAAGAGGGGTTGAAAATACAAGTAAAAATGTAACACTCCAACAAGAGCTGTTATTCCACACTCATGCCTTTCCACTCTGAGGCTCCCAACAGACTCTGGTGGAATCCTCACACAATCACCTTTCAACGTACATCACACACTCGAGGGAACATACACAAGACTGCCGGACAGATAACTGGTACAAAGATAGGATATGACACTTTCGATCTTATTCTTGTGTTTGTCCTCGCAAGTAGCTTTTGGTCTTTCTGTGTTTTGATTGGATGAGTTGTGTCCTTCCACTGCTGATTACATAACCTAACATTGGATTGCATGAGGGGCCTCTTCCACTGTTTGTCTTAGTCCGCTCCACCCTCTCTAGTGGACACACCTGGTGTGTTTATAATTTGTTACCAGCCCTAATGCCCGCTTCCACCATCACAATACCCATCATGCTTTCGCTAAAACCCGCTGCTCCATTAGCAGGAGGTCCAGCTTTTACAGTATTGTAAACCATTCCATGTTGGGCACTGGTGTGTGCACATGTCTGCGCCGCATGAGTCTTGGTATGTTGTTTTAATTTTTCTTTACAAATTCAAAGATGGTGACTGCATATGCATGCATATGGACATTCGCCATCTTGGAATAGTTTTTCTTAAACAAAAAGAAAAACTATTCCAAGATACCTGTCTTGTGTGTGCATGAAGGACAATCAACTGGGAATGGTTTTCTTCAAACAAAATTAAAGCCATTCCAAGATGGCTGCCATATATGTGAGTGTAATTAGGGCCACTATCTGGAGGAACATAGGGTCAGATTTACAAGCCCCAGGTGCCAACAGTACGTCACTTTTTGCGATGTACTGGAGGCGCATTTCACTTCTCCGTATTTACAAGGAGAGGAAAAGCCACCCTGAATGATTTTTCCTCTCCTTGTATATATGGCCCCTTCATACGCAGCACTTTGCGTGCAAGGGGCGTTACATGGCTGTTGCTGTGGGTGTTCCCATGCAACACCCATGGAACTAGACACATTTCCAGATTTACGAGGAATCGTAAATCTGGAAATGCGTGTCAATGCTACGCCTCCCCAAGAGAGGCGTAGGGAGGCGCAACAAGGAGAAATGCATTCATGTCTCCTCGTTTTTTCCTCTTTCAAAGCGTGCTGCCTTCTACAGCACGCATTGAAAGAGGAAATTGCCTGTTGTGATTGATTTTATGCAGGAAGGTGCCCCTTACTGCACAAAAACAATCTCCCCACCACGCAGGGATCCTTGCACCATGGTGCAAGGATGTCTGCGCCGGTGCATGGCTGCAGTTTGTGCACCAGCGTAGGGGAGAGCACATGAGTGCGACATGTTATTGTAAATATGTTGCATTCCTGTGTTTCAAAAGTGCCGCAGTGTGGCGCCGCCAAAGAGCTTGCATTGCCACGCTGCAGCACTTTCTTGTAGATTAGCCCCATAATTGGCCAAACTAATAGGTGCGAGTTATTTGCTTTGACAATACTTGTTTTTGTTGGTATCCACCTTTAGGTAAATCTGGCTGGCCCTCTAACACTGAATTCCGATCAACTTTCTTTCAGAAACATCTAGAAGACCATACATTTTATATGTTGTTGTCAGTGAGTTATTTCATGACTGTGGTCGTCTTAGAAAGATTTTCTTTACACAATATTAAAACCATTCCAAGATGGCCAACACATAAGCTTACACACACACTGGAGTCATTTGGTGAGAAAACAAGCATTTCTGTTGGGTCCCACCCTTTGGTCTACCTGGCCAGTCCTTTAAGGCTAAATTAAAATGTACTTTCTTTCAGAAACACCCTGAAGACATGACTGTTTTTTTTTGAACTGTTAAAGAGTTGTATCTGGGAATCAGGATGTAATTTAAAGATGTGAATATTGAGTAGCATATTTATCAATGGTTTTCCTTCGCGTTTGCACCTTGCAACATGGTGCATTCGCGGAGCAAACCCTAAAATGTGATTTATCAAGCCATGCAAGGTCACTTACTCACTTTGAGTGACTTGATAAATCAGGAGTACGGCAAAGCACCTCAAATCAATGTGTTGCGTTACTCTACCCTGAGAAGGCATTCCATGGGCATTGCCTAAGTGTTTCCACGCAACTCCCATGGAGCTGGATGTATTCCCAGATTTACCATTGCTGATAGACCTCGGAATGTGTCAAAATATTACGCCTTCCCAGAGGAAGTGTAACAGGGAGAAATATCTATATTTCTCCTTATTACTTCCTCTTTCTATGTGATATTTATATTGAACCTTGATGAGCAGTAACTGAAATGAGGCAGGACAGGAGTCAACACAAGCTCGTCTGTGAGTCCACAAGTTCTACTACTGTGAATCAGATGTTAGAGAGGCTGCATTATGCTGCACACAAAGAAAGAGGAATATGCCTCATGGGATTGTTTTTGTGCAGGAAGGTGTCCCTTCCTTCACAAAAACATTCCTGCATGCAACACATGCACCCTTGCACCAGGGTGCCAGGATTAGGCACTAGGCAGCCCATTGTGTACCAGTACCGGGGAAAAGACATATATACTCCGGAATGTGTTAAATACAACACGTTCCTGCTCTTTCCCTGTAACGCAGTGCAGCGCAGCAAGGTGACTTGTTGCACCAAGTAACTTTTTTAATCAATAGACCACTTAGTATGCAGCCTCTCTAACATCTGATTCCCAGTAGCAAAATGATGACTTGGGTTAGGGTATGTATATTTCAGATCACTGTGTTAAATCTATTCCCGTATGGATAAGCTCAAATCGTCTGCATGGCGCTTCCTATGTTCTTGTTAATGGCAATTTTGGAGTTTATGGGACCTGTGAATGATGCTCGTCTAGTCATTTCCACTATGGAACCTGATGCTTTTGAGTCCATCAAGATAAACTAAGACCTTAGACATTGAGTCCACCAATTCTTGGGGTTCACATAAGCTTAAGTGGGTCCAAGTGCAAAATGTGAACATTTTCTGCAATGGAGATTTGCCTTTTCTGGTGCTTAAAGCCATGAACATCTTATTTCTCACCTGTTTCTTAAAATATAAGCTCCTGTACTAATCTTCATCCGCCAAGAATTGGCAACATTTGCACAGTTTATCAAGAAGGGGCTGTCTGTCTGGCTTTTCCCAAACGTTGTACCAAAACCATGAGCGATATGGCAGCTGATCCCTCTGCTTGAGGTGGACTTCATGACATTCAGAGAATATCCTGATCTGTATAATTTATGTTTCACATTTGGTGTGTCTACTGTGACATCTGCAGCCATGTGGAGGAACAGTGAATGTTTTGGAGTAAATTATTCCAAGACATACACAGTTCCTTGATATTTTATTTCAAAAGAACAATCATGCCTTCTGTGGTAGTGGCTACAACAGCTTACACAAATTGTCCACAATATATACACATACACATACACCAGAGATATAAGATCAAGGCACACTGTGTTAATTTCCACACAAAATGTGAAATAAAGAAAACCTCTTGGAAGGACATATAGCAAAGGCTTCTCAGCTCTGGAATAATCTTGACTCAGAAGACACAATCGATGTTCAGGAAAGACTTGAATATTGCCTTTTGAGCTAAAATGTATTCATTAACATGATGCAACAGAACTGCACCACCTCCTTCTGCATTGACAAGGCCTGCCCATCCATCTGGCTTTAAGTTCCCACCTAGTGTGGTTCCAAACATTACTTGGCAGTCAGTCCTTGCTGACTATGTGAATAACAATTTGGCCATCAGCCAGGACCTACCTTGAGGTCTCCTGATTCCCATTTGACTAAGTAGTGGGCACACCTGACTCTAATAATAATCTTCATCAGAAGTCACTCAGAGCTCTGAGAAGTGTTCTTAAATGTCCTTGAGGTAGTATGATTTGACACAGACAAGTCATGTTAAAATGTCTGAATACCAAAGTTTATGAAATGTCAAGAAATTGCTCTTGGGCTCTTCACGAAATTTACCACCACGTCTGTATTTCAAGCAGCGGAGCTGGTTTAATCACAACCAATAACTCGAGGCATTGAGCACTTCCCGACACCCATGGAAAGACACTGTAGGGTCCAGAAGGGCAGCAGCAACTTGCTTGAAAGCAGAACATTCTCAAACTGCAGCTGGTCATGAGGGTCCAAAACACGCTCTATGGAGTTTTCAGGACAGCACCGAATGATGGCTGGTCAAGGTATGTGCAAGTTACATATATAGACCTATCAATATGGTGCTACAGGACTCAGAAGGCAAACATTCGTTCCACCTACAGACACTGGAGTACACTATTTGACCCACCTTATTTTGTTGATTTGAGGTTTATTCATGTTTTCATAGTTGGCTTTAACTCAGGTTTCCCTCCAATGACCATGACTAACAAAAGTAACACCAGAGTTTTCTCTTCCTAGAGACTTTAGGACTAGATTGTAGGTGGTAGCTCTCAACATTTTGTACGTTTTCTTGTGCATCCCCCTCCATCCTCGAAGAGATACTATTTCGTGTGGGGAGTCTCGAACCCAGATTGGAAAGAGATTTAAATCATTAAGAAAGGCAGAGAGAGGAGAGGACGGTGAACAGAGCGGTTCACTAAGAAGATGAGGGGGGAGCAATAGTGTGGGCCGAAGAGCTCATGGGTAAGATGCTCAACAACAAAGGAATATGGACTGTGGAGGGGCAGCAGTCTCAGGTGGTCCTCCTCCACCCTGCTGTGCCTCTAGTCGCCATCACAGACTGACTCCCTTTTCATTTGCCTCTAGTTCTGTAGTCGCTTTTGCACAAAGGCCTAGATGTACTAAGGGGTCTCTTGCAGCATTGTGTAATTTGTCTCTACGCCCGTAGGCCCTTCTAATAGTATGTAAACTAACACAATGCTTCACGTCCCAGGGAGGTGTTCATGGGTGGAACGTGGGTGTTCTCAGGCATCCACCCATGGATTTTTGCACATTCCTAGATTTACCATTACTGGCAGCCCTGGGAACGCATCAAAATGCTACGCCTCCCCAGGTGAAATGTAAAGAGGAAAAATATCTTTATTTTCCCTCGTTTTTTATTACTTTCAATCCATACACAAAAAGAGGAAAATGCCTCTGAGCATTGTTTTTGTGCAGGAAGGTGTCCCTTCCTGCACAAAACAAATCCCGCTTGCCAGGCAGCCAAGAGTGCGCCAGTGCATGGAAATGACAAGATTGTGCCGAATGATGTTAAATACGGAGCATTCCTGCCCTTTCACTCAGCACAGGGCAGCAAGGTGGCTTGCTGTGTTGCGCTGCGTGAAAATTTGATGAATGAGCCCCAATGGATTGGTAGTAACTACGTTTAATGTGAAAAGAATCTTCAGCCACTTAACAAGTTCCCAGAGGCAAGCCACCCAACTTTATTGCTAAAGCGGGCAAACTGATGGCATTAGTGTGGAGGAAAGGGCAGACTCTGTACTGATCACTCCTGCTGGCCCAGAGGTTATGAGCCCTTATACCCTCCCGATCCATGTCCGGCGGTTGCAGTCCCTCTTTGAAGGATTATCTTGGAATCTTGGATTACAAAATAATAAATTATAATAAATAAGTAGGTACTGTGAATTAAATACTGTATGAGACACGATTGTTGCTTAGATCGAGTTTCTAAGACATAGGAGATGGCATTTAGGAGAGGTTACGTGGATTAAAAAATATATTTTATGAAATTAGAGACATCATCTGTGGTTGTAATATAATCAGCATTGCAAGAGATACCACAAACAGCGTCCAGCATGAGGCAACCCAAAGCAGATTGAACTGTGTTAGTATTTATATAAGATCTCTCCATATTCCTTACGCGGCTCGAAATGCTTTTGGGTTCTTCAATATATAGCTTTTCCATAAGTATCATCCATATAGTGCTACGAAACCTAGAAAAGGTCATGAAGTGCCCCGATTTTTATCAGCATCCTTGGGTTGTATGGCTTGTAGCATCCATGAGGTGTGTGGTGTAAGTGGTGTTGGTAGCGGCTAAGCCATTGTGGGAAAGCCTGGGTACAATGTTTGAGGTTTGGAGGCAGAGTAGAATTGGCGCTGCACACAAGTATAGACGATGTGTTAAGCGTAAGTCTAGATGCAGCCACCGTGCAACTACTCTTCATCTTTGAGCATCCACTGTTATAACATAACTTTGCTGTTGATGGAGTCTGTATAGTTCATGGGTTAGCGCCCAACACTGAACAGCCTGCAACTGTGGGAATAAGCGTTTGTCCTCCAAATGATCAACCTCATTCTGTGATGGAAACCCATGTCAGAAAGTTTGTAGGCCTGTTGGAGGAGCTTGAAAGATTTCGCTCCATAAAGAGGAACCTCACTACTACATGCATCCCACTGTCCACACGTACCTGGATATTTGAAGACGGTCATCAGACCCTCTGTAGGTAGAGGACACACAACTAGCAGACGACACTCCACTAACTGCGAGAGTCGTCTGCACCAACATGGGGTTTAAATGGCTACAAAGCTTCTTATACATGGCTGACAGCATGATCTAACATGGAACATGTCATTGTAAGCTGACTTTCAGTTAACGGGTGTGTTAAATGATATCTCATGGCACAGTTGACATCATCTAACAATTCAAAGTTAATGGACATCGACAGTGATGTCACTGGTGATGTAATTGTCTTACGGTGTGAACATTCATAGCATGTCAGCGTTACAAATAGTGATGGTCCTGGACCAATGGTGTCAAAGAGTAACTGTGGCTGGCAGAGACTAGGTAGGCGGGGGCTCCCACTGAGCTGATGGACAGGGTCTATGCCTTAGATCTGAATGTCACAGGTTCTAACTCCACACCTTGAGACACACTCTTTGCACACCCACTCACTCTCTTCAAAGGATGAAAAAGTGAAACAATATGTCAATCAAATATAAAATACTATAATATAATAACATAAAAAATATAAAGAAATGGATCGGATCCTTGACACGACTGCTTTAGGTGAACCCGCGACGTAAGTACACAAGAGGTATTTGCTCTACTTCTGCTGGCATGAGGAGTTTGGTGTCATCAGCAGTTCTGTGCTGAAGTGCATCCTTCCAGTGGAGTGTGTGCCATGGGTGGTTGTACCCTTCCAGCTGGATTAAGGCTTCCCAATGGCCCCAGCTTGGCCAATGACTTTATGATGAGCTCAGTGTCTAGGAGGTGGTGCCCTTTCACCTAGGTCTATAGCAAGTTCCCTTGGTTAGTGTTTTATAGCAGTTCTATGGGAGATGTCACTAGGGAAACTGAGTTGTTCAGCTATTGGTGTCTTCCTGCCTCGTGGAAGGCATCACCTGGGTCAGTGTCTTGTACTAGTTCGGGAGCAGATCTCGCCGAGTGAGCTCAGTGGGTCTCTTTTAGGTTGATGTGATGTCAGTTCCTTGGCAGATGCCTCCATAGGAACTTATCACCCACGATGTGGTGCCCTATTGCCTCAGTTCAGGCCCGCTTCTGGATTGATGTGCTCTGCTGTTCTTTGGCAGATATTTCTGGGTGAGCTCAATGTCCAGGAAGTTGTGCGCTCTTTACACGGCTCAGGGCCTCTCCTGGGTTGGTGTGTTGTAGCAATTCGGGGGAAGGGACTTTTTGATATGCTCAAGATTTTCTATATCCAGTAAGATCTGGTCAATGCTGCCTTCCAGTGACAGGATCCTCTGTCGCTGCAAGCCGGCCACCTCCTCCATCTCAAGCATGCGCGGTCTTAGGCTGCCATTGACCTGCATGCGGGCTTTACTGAGGCTCGCGTTCAATGCTCTCACTCCCTCTTCATCCACTTCCAAGGGTTGGTCTATGGGGAAAAGGAAAGAGGTCATTGTTGAGCAGGAAAGGATCTGTTGATAAGAAGAGGAGGCCCTTGTCCCCATCAAGAAAGATGACACCTTGTTACACGGACATGTTACTTTTCAACCTTATGAGGAGTTTCCAAAAAGCATGTACTCTGTAATTAACTTTACATACCACAACATTGTTACACGTAATCTAAAGTTACAGAACCACAAGCATTAGATGTCCAGAACCACACAACTGTTTCCGCAAGGAACTAGCTACTTTTCAACAATGGCACAAGTTCATGTCCTCACAGTTTGAGACACCACTGCAGCCACACACACTACATTTTTCCACAAGTCAAGATCCAGTGAGTCTCATGATTACTTTACGTTTCCTGAATCGCGGATGAGTCCTCAAAGATTTATTAGTGTTAAAGTCAAACATATTTCATGAATTGCTGAAACAAAACCTCCTCAAACACTCAGTGCATTTTTGCCCACACTCCACAGCTACCACCTCTTCATAATCACAGTGTCTTCAGATTCTTCACTTCAGGCCACTTATCCTTACACACTTATGCTGCCTTTGTTTTGCAACTCTGTTTTTTGGCAGCTGTGTCGCTTAAATCCTTAAGCAGGTTCGCCACTTTTCGTCAATTAATAGAGCTTTAGTTGTATAAGAGACATATCTCTTACCACTCGCGGTATGTTTCCTCAACTACTTAAGTAATTATTTTCAAGTAGTATAACCATTAAAAAAGCCTCTCCTGCAGCAGAAAATTGAGCAGCCCTACTCGAGTACCTACACAATCCTTAGTAAAGCGAGGCCTGGGGCCATATTTATCTAGATGTAACGCAGCGCAGCAAGTTATCTTGCTGTGCTGTGATACAGAAAAGGGCATGAATGTGCCATATTTATCACAATACAGCTCATTCCTACCTTTTCACAGCGCTGGCACACAATGGGTTGTCTAGCGCCAATGTGTGCACACTTGCACCATGGTGCAAGGGTGCCTGAATTGCATGCAGGATTGTTTTTGTGGAGGAAGGGACACATTCCTGCACAAAAATAATCCCCTGAAGAATTTTCCTCTATCTATGTATGCTTCAGAACGCAGCAAACATAGAAAGAGGAAGTAACAAGGAGAAATAGAGATATTTCTCCTGGTTACGCTTCGATTGGGATGGTGTAGCACTTTGGCGCATCCCCACAAGCTATTTTGAATGACCTTTGTTTATAGCAGCTCTATTAATACATGCATAATGTCTACAATATTTGTTTCTACATATTGTATTTCTAGAGGTTATGTTACTACAAAAATAATGCCAGATTTACTAAGGGCTTGCATTGCCCATCCGTCACACACGGTGACACAAGGGAAACGCAAGCCCTTCAATTAGATTTACTGAGTTGTGCAGAGCCACCTTGCGTGGCATAGTAAATCTGGAGTAACGCAAGGCAGCACAAGTTGCTGCCATGCGTTACCCTGCCCTGGGAAGGCGTTCCATGGGCGGAGCTTAGGTGTACCCATGCATCCACCTGTGGTTTATGGCCTATTCTCAAATTTAATAACAATAATATTTTTGGGGATGTGTCAAAATACTACGCTTTCCCAAGGGAGGTGTAATGAGGAGAAATATGTTTATTTATCCTCTTTCTATTTGTGCTTCATTCTGCAGCACACATTAAAAAAGTGGAAACAGCCTCAGAGAAGTGTTTTTGTGCAGGAAAGTTTCCCTTCTGGGACAACAACAATGCTGACTGCAACACAGGCACCCTTGAGAGAGCCTGCGTTGGCAGCCACAGTGCGCCAGTGCATAGATAAAAAAGCAGGAATGCGCCATATCTTAGTAGATATGTTTACAACACACATTGGCCCTGCCATGCTGCCGATGACAGTAACAACACAACTACTAACCATCACACTCCTACCACTGTGACAATTTGGACTATTTCAGACTCCCAAAGCTATAAGAATGGCTTGGGTGGCAGGTAACAGTCATTTACAATGTAGATTGAATTAATAATTAACTGTTGTGGTCATCTCTAAATTAGCCAGACTGTCACAAGTGGTGGTGTTGACAATTAAGTGCTGGTGCCGAGCGCCGGAAACCACCGGCTCAAATTAAACACTATTCCTGCCCTCTCCATTTGATGCAGCGCAACAAGTCGTCTTGCTGCACTGCATTAAATGTTAGCAAATCTGCCTCGCAATTACTACAAGCTGTCTCTACTAGCTTTGCTAATGAAAGCTGCTACTACAAGCTTTATTTCTACAATCTTTGTTTCTACATGATATATCTTTGGAAGTTATATCAATGCAAGCACAGTCTATACAAGCATAGTTTCTAGAAGGATTTTTTCTACAGGTATTTCTAAGGTCTTTCTTCCAGCAAGCTTTGTTTCTAAATGCTATGTTTCCGAAGGCTTTCTTACTACAAGCTTTGTTCCCTCAATGTTATATCTTAAACAAGTTTTGTTTTATCAACATCCTTTGCTTGACATGTTGCCCATTCTCATTCAGGTCAAGTGGCTATTTAGAGACATAGGAATTCATTTTACAGCCATTTCTTCCTCTCTCAAGGAGGGAAGCTGTGGTGCATGTGGGTTCTCACTCTTTTCAGAAATGGCAGCAAGTACCTCAGGAAGGGGGAACACTGCCCACAGGCACTCTTTGTCTCACCCCTCTGTGCCACTCACTCTGAGATAGCAAGCACCTGCTCTACACCTTTCTGACTGCTGACTTTGAAAATAAGGTGGACATCAATAGAACAAATACATCTGTTGCTAGAAACAGGGAACATATTTCTCTGTATGCTTTCAATTTATTTTTTCAAACACAGGTAGGCAGTGTTTAGCGCATGGAAATTCCTAAAATGTTCACATTTCTGATTTGTCGCTCTCTAAGGGGACCAGTTGTGTTTGCATATGTTTTGGTATGTTTATGTGCTTGTTAAATCTGAAGTATGTATAATTTTATAGCCTTGGCCAATGCTCAAAATCAAAACTACGGTACAAAAGGGGGTGGTGATGGACGGAGCATCTGAATCAATCAAACACTCGCACCCAGTCAAAAGATCTGGGTTTAATCCATCACCGTTTTTTAGCCCACTCTGCCACCCCAGTTCAGACATGCCTATATGCAAATCAGTCTGACCCTGTGCCTCATGGGAACAGTCCAGCCCGAACTGCCAAGCATGTCTTCCCTGGACAGGAAACCCAGATCTTTTGACTGGGTGTGAGTGTTTGATTGATTCAGATACTCCGTCCATCACCACCCCCTTTTGTACCGCAAAATCAAAACTAGGCACTATTGATTGCAGGCCAGGCTTTGCTTTAACAACCTCGTCGTCTCTTCCCCCTTGTTGCTCACTCATCAGCTGTAGGACACTTTACAGCATGTCAAGTGTTTACTCAACAGCAGTGTTGTCATTGTAGACCATGCTTTGGTCTATCAAACTCTCACTGAGCTCCCAACATCCCTACCCCCTTGATGCTCACCCATCAGCTTTAGGACACTTTCCAGTACGCCAAGTGTCTCCTCAACAGCAGTGTTGGCATTGCGGGAGCGAAGCTGGCAACCCTGAGCTGCTTGCAGGGTCTGAAGGAGAAACAAGACATAATTAGGCCAGTGATAAAAACAAGAAAAGAATTGTCATTTGATGAAGGAAAAGAATGGTGAAAACCAACAGAATGAAAAACTACTGTTGTCAGTAAACTTACTGTCTGCACAAGTGTGGTGTCCCCTTCAGCCTCCTGGGATTTACTTTCCAGTTCTCCCTCCACTTCTCCAGTCAGTTTCCTCAGAGATGCTATGCCCTGCTCCAGAACCAGCACTCTGTCTGCAGTGCCATTGACATCCATGTTCAGCTGACGAAGCCCCTGACAGAGAGAAGATGGGTCTATTAAATATAATGCGCCCTAAGAGGCGGTTCACACTTATGACCCATTGGCCACAAAGGAGCATCAGGAGGAAGCAGAACTAGTGAGACCTCATCTGGTCACAGATATGTATAATCCCCATCTTGTAGAAAAGATTTGAGCTCATGGAGACTTTCCATATTCAGAGAAAAAGTCAACTGTCAGGCAACCTCATAGTCATGGAAACCATAAATGTGTGTGAGAACTCAGCAGAGGCAAAGGAATCTTGTAGGGGACAATGGAAATTATTACATCCAAGAATCCTCTTTCACAGTCAAGTAAACCTGAATTAGTTGAGAAGAAAGTCCCATTTTGGGTGTTTGTGTTTGTGTTTGAAGAACAAAAAAAACTTTGCCGAGCTCCTGCTTTAAACATGGGGTAGGCATCAGGATACGTTCAGCTACATTCAAGAATCCTCTGTCACAGTCAAGTCAACGTGAATTAGTTACGTAGACTCCTCTTCAACAGCCAAACAGACAACTCTCCCTTTGGGCGAGACTGCTGACACCGTAAGATGATGTCACAACTTGAAATAATGTTTTACGACCAAGCAGATTCTACAACTGTTAGAGAGATTGTTGCGTGATTTTGCCAATCATTTAGGACATCCACAGTCCCAGGCGGGGATACTCCTGCGCAGCCATATTTTTTCGCATTCACACACTACAACCCATTCCACATTGAGCAGGAGCCACACTTGCCAGGGTTATCCACTACACAGTGCTGCTCAGAAATTTTAATCCCCCACAGTGGCATGTAAGCTCAGATGTAATAGTAGCAAAAGGATCCACACTGCAAAACCACTTTCCACTTACACAAGGAGTATCATCTGTTGAATGGTATTAGCCAATAGAGCTGTGTGCAAGGGAAGTCCAGGAGAAAAGGAAACTAGACGAGTTCCGATTTGCCCAGAAAGAACATAGATGTGTTGGGTAACTAAGGACTGAATGAACATGAAGAATAGATTCTTCTATTATAAGACTATAATCTGCTTGGTAAAGTAGTGAGGAGGCGATTGTCGGAAAAGATGGATGGAGACCATAAATAGAGTTTCTGTGGTCCCTTGGTATAGTTGCTGGTATGCAACACCGTGTAAAGGCTTGCCTTGTGACAGCATTTCCACAAGATGAAGATTAATGTGAATGGGATTCTCACAGCCTACAACAAAAAAAGGTATCTGTTAGCCTATTAATGCATTAACTTCACCATACTCACCAATCCTATGTCAGCGCTGATACCCTGAGCTTGGCTTGCGGTAGCGCTGGCCGATGCAGCATCCGTTGACGCGCTGCCGAGGGCAGCCTCTGCTTGGCTCGTTGTTCCTGTGGCGCGATCCACTCTCACCTTGATCACAGGGAGTCGTTTCATTGCATTTTCTGCCTCGATTCTATTATCATCCACCTTTACGTCAAATCCTAAGCACAGATAAAACAAAGCACTTTAAATGGACACAGTGCGGAGCTGACCAAGTGAGAGACAAGTAAATGTTGGTGGCTTGAGGAAAACATTTGTGGTTAAGTAAAACTGAATCTTAGAACAGAGTGAAAGAATCAAGCTTTAGAGAGTATACTGGTCATGTGGATAAACTGTGAGAAAATGGATATTAAAGTTAAGAGAGCTAATCCGATGAATGACCTAAGTGTTTATAAGTGCTACAGGGTTAAATGACAGAAGCAGAATAAAAGGACTAATTGAAAGAAACAAAGTTTCATATGTAATGTCAAAGAGCGAAGGGGAATGGGAAAAAGATGAGTGTGGCAGAAAGGGAATGAGATTGAAAACGGAAACCAGGAACAGAGAGAGAGCGAGTAAGACAGAAAGAAACAGAATGAGTACAAAATGTTCGGATTGAGAAAACGTAACATTAGGACAAAGACAAACTGTATCTTGGGACTCGGTAAATAAAACTGAATAAGAGAACTGAGTGAGATAAACTGAGTGGCAGGACTGACGAAGGAGATACGAATCTTATACTAAGGGGGTCATTCAAAAGTAGATGGTAACCAGGCAAACATCAAAAATGGCAGATGTTTCAACCGCCCACCAGTCAATTGCTTCCTCTTCCTTAATCCACCTAACCTACTTCACTCCTCTCTTGTGCTGGGCAATGCATCTCGGTGGGACATCCTAAAAGGGGATCCCTCTCTGATGCCATGACCCTTAGCTTGTTTCCCTGTTTGGAATGGCCATACACACCAATGGGGTCTCAGACGGGAAAATGCTCTTAAGTTCTGAAAACTCCCAGGGATTCAGCAACATGTGTCTCTTTCCTGAAGGACGCATGTTTTTGTCATTAAAGAGGCTCCTCCTTCCATGAGTGTGAAAGCTGCTTCGGTGAAAAAAGAAATCCTGACAGGAACCTCTAAATATGGCAGGCTGCTCACCGGCCCCACTCTCTGCCCCAACCATTCGGCTTCCAGTCCATCAAACTTTAACTGTGGGTCTAAGTGATAGAAAGTAAAGTCTAGAATCAAGCAAAAGAAACAAACTTTGTGGAGATGATGCAATGAGGTCCAAGCTAAGGGGAAGAGAAAGAGAGCAAGATTATGGAATGTATAGCCTATGGGGGGCACAGAGGGAAAGGAGACAGAAATGGGTCAGAGGAAGAGCACATGATAATAGGAAGACAAAAAGGGAGACCGAGGAGAGGAAGGAAAAGTGAGAGAACGGGAAGAGCAGTATATGGAGAGAGAAAGTTAGATTTGCATTTGATGAAGGAAAGAATGCATGCATGTCCAGGTTACCTGGAACAGGAGGGATGGTGTGACATTGGCAACATTTGGGGATTAGTGAAAAAGTGTTATGTGAAACCTGAGCAAAGGAGGCAAAATGAAGATAGGCCGTGTGGAAGCTGGGAAATAGAATATGTGAAGGCTGAGCCACAGAGAGCAGTAAGAGTATAGGTACGAATGGAAGCAGTGTAGTGTCTCTAGATGCTATAACAGGTAGGAAAACAATTCAGATGTAGAAATATGTGCTACCTAGCTATCATTTTGTTATAGAAGCACTAACAAGTATGAAGAGATTAAGAAGAGACACAAGCACCTACCTCGGAGGTTTTTCAGGATCTCCTCCACCTCATAGAAGGTGGCGTTGCCAGTGCTCAGAGCTTCCAGGGCTCGGCTCTTGGCAGCATTTGCTCGGGACAGCAGTTGATCCGCCTTCTGTCAAGAAGAAAAAGAGAGACAGAAATGAGAAGCTTGTTAGGAGGACACAACCCAAAGGTCAGGACATCCTGTGAGACCCCTTCTTGCACAAAGACATGGTTCAACTGCGGTGGTGGCAAGTCGAAGGAGGTTGTGGCCACTGTCAACACTAAAATGTTCTTGGACAGCCACAACCATCCACACTTCATTAAACTCAGATGGTGCAGATTATTCCTTCAATACTCTTGTAAACCCAAGCAATCCAGAGCAACTGTTGATTCTACATTATCCTCGTCAAGACAACAAAGGGACAAAACAAAGAGGACAAGTGTGATAATACCTCAAACAGTGCTAATCACCAATCGCTAACCTAGCTTGTTCATGCCATGTACACAAGCTGCAATGACACCCCAAGTCACAGAATGAAACATCCCTATTGTTCTGGACTTTGCATGGGTGTGTCTGTTTGCATGTGAATCTCATTTCTTGCTTCCAGCATTTGACAGAGAGCACAGGATTCCGAATGCTAAGGAGTTTCCACAAATCAGCACCAGTAGAAGTTGGGAGACTGGCCTAAGCAGGCACACACCTCTGTGCACACCCTCTAGAGTGCAGTTGTAGGTGAAGGGATAGTGCTGGCCCCCTTCCTATTCAGCCCCTTCTCTTCTGCTGTCTGTAATCTTTAAGACCAAATACTGCAAAATGTGTTTTTCTTTCCAGAAAGGACAGGAAGCCAGCCCGTGCCTACTAGATGATTTTTTAAAAGCCCTACAGTATAAGAAGAATATGCCAAAGAAGTGCCAGGTTTGATTCATCTGCTAGTCGTTGATAAACCCCTTTGTTTGGAGTGGTTAAAGGACTGATATTGTAGGGCTCAGAAATGCCTCAACTAGCATGGTGACAGATGGAAAGCTTTGGTTGGAGGTAATACCGTGGCACAATCTGGACATGGGGCGGAGAGCTAAGAACATCAAGGGCAAAGCACTCATGCCAATCTTCCTTCTAGAAAACTACCTTATATGATTGTAAAAGTAGGAACAATGGTCAGAGTAAGGAGTCAAAGCATGTCTTTATATTTATGTTTGTCCATCCCACTCATGCACGTTATGGGGCGATCTCTTACCACTCTCCCGCTTGCGCCTCTCTGAAGGAGCCGTTTTACTTCTGTCTCCCATGTCACCAGATTGCCTTGCAGAGTGCCGTACTCCTCCATTGTTCGATCCATATTGCTGCCGAGGGTGTCTGCTTCGAGCCTAGCACGAGAAGCTTGTGTCTGCAAAGGCAGTCACAAGAAAAGAAGTGTTACTTGAAGCTGCTCTCACAGCCGAGAACGGCACCCATGCAGTGTCTGTGTACCGCCAAGACTATATGGGCAATTACCTGCTCCAGGGCCATCTGTTCCTATCATTTGTCAAAGGTTCCAACTCCTAAAGTGCCATCTCTAGATCTGCCCTGACGTGCTGCAGCACCTAAACCAGCATTCACCGGCTTCACAGCAAGTTCCTGACCCACCTGACCTCTGCCATGACCTGCTCATGCTCCAGAACCATTTTCTACCATCACCTCACTCGAGGGCCAGCCCGGCCATCTCCTCCCTTCGTTGCAGGTCACCTTGGCTGAAGGTCTTTCCATCTGATAATTTAGTACTGGCCTCCTCCATCCCCAGTTCTAGTTCAGACTTCTTCCTTCCTCTGCCCTAGTTCAGACTGTCCATCTCCTGCTCTAGTTGAGACTCCTTCAATCACTAACTAGTGCAGTCACCTCGTACCTCGTGCTGAAGTTCAGACTCTCTCCTCTTCTGCTCTTGTTCAGGCTCCTTTGATATCCTGCCTTATTTCAGATCCTTTCCCCTCTTATTCTACTTCAAGTTCGTTCATTTCCTATTCAAGCTCTAGGCCTAAATACTGTCTTCTCCTGCGAAAGGTCAGACAACTCTATTTCACTGACTTCGTTCAGCCTAGCTTCTGCCCCTGCTCCATTTTAGGGACCCATCTTCTCTTACTCTAACCAGGCTCTTTCCATTTTAGGTTCCTGCCACCTCTCACCGTAGTTTAGGCTTCTTTCTTCACATGCTATGAGCCAGACTACTCTATCCCTGTTCTCTACTTCAGGTGCCTTGTCCAAGTTAGGCTCTCCTCTCGCCTGCATTAGTTCACATTCCTTTCACCTCATGCCGCATTTCCCCTTGTTTCTACCACTTTAGGAGAAGCTCCTACAACTTGTCGCTATTTTGCATTTTCTTCCTTCTATTATGGCTCAGGATCCCAACTGCTCTAGCTAACTATCTCATATATCATTCAAAGGTTCTAAAGAATATGCTAAACACAGGGTACTCTGCCACAAACATGGTGGAGTACCTTGTCTGCCAATCTCACAATACCCCTGTTTTATTTATAGTTGGGTAAACCACTGCATTTCTGCTGGTGGAACCTTTGGTGGCTCTGCCAGTGGAAATCTTTGATCATTGACCTGACTGGCATTGGGTCAAAGTATATCAGATTGTTCATGTATTTATGATAGACGTTCCAACATACTTTTTTTCTATCCAAGACCACCAGGGAAGGGCTGGCGCCCCAAAATAGGAAAATAAAATAATGCCTCTCGCACATTAAAAGGAAACTTGTAGCATGCCAGGGACATTCATTGCTTTCTTTTGCAAACCCAAAGTCCCATTTTGGGTGTTTAAGTTTGAAGAACAAAAAACTTTGCTGAGCTCCTTTAAACATGGGGGAGGCATAAATAAACTTTCAGTTACACTCAAGAATCCTCTGTCACAGTCAAGTAAACTTGAAATAGTTAAGTAGACTCCTCTTCAACAGCCAAACAGACAACTCCCCCTTTGGGAGAGACTGCTGCCAAAGTAAGACACTGTTACAACTTGAAATAATGTTTTGCGGCCAAGCAGGTTCTACAACTCTTCGTGTCAATGGAGCTGCCATGATGGCAGCTCTGCGTAAGGCATAGACATCTCTGCCTGCCTTGCAGGGATCTCCAAATATGGCGAGCAACCTTCTGCAAAGGCAACGGTGTAAATCCATCCTCAGCCCTAGCAGCCAGAAGGGCTGATCACCAAACTCTAAACAAGGCCAAGAGGAATACAATTCACCATAGTCTCTTCATATGAGTAGGTATTAAGACAAGGCAAGCAGTGTTCACCTAGCGTAAGAACAATGGCAATGAGGAAGAGTAGAGTGAAATAGATGAGGGTGAATTATTTTATTAGGAGAGAGCAGTGTTAGCGAAACAGAGATGTCAGAGAGCTAGAGCGACATCAGCATAGTACAGCAGTGTCAGTGTGGCAAAGCTGCCCTCATGAGTTAGAGCAGTGTCAGTGCAGCTGTATCAGTGAGGTAGTGTAGTGGCAATCAGGTGAAGCTGTCTAGGTGAAGCAGAGATGTGCAGTGAGGTGGAAGAGTATCCCTGATGCAGAGCTATGCCTGCAGTGTCCTCACCTGGACAGCAGTCATGCTGATATCTGGCAGCTCAGTGAAGGCATTCGAAGCCTGCAGGCTGCTCTGATATGCCCTCTCTGCAGCTCCCACTGAGCTGAGGACCTCTGCCTCCAGCTCCCCTGCTGCCATCTTCGCCGCATCCAACCTATGAAAACATAAAGGCATTCATTTATGAGTGGGCATGCGTAGACCAGTTGTGCTTGCTGATTTGGTTCGCCAATGGAGACTGCAGAAATACTTAAAGCACCTCTAAAGATAAACAAGTTTACAGTGGCAGGGCCAATTGCACAAACCTTCGGGTATTCCCCACAGTAATAGATAATGTTCAAAATGTGGTGCTCAGAGGGAAAGAGCGGCCACTTACATTCTTGCAACAACTGGGACACCCCAGTATTTTACAAGAAACACAATGTCCCAGGCAACCAACACAGGTAAAGAATCAGATTTATCCAAATCTTCTTGTTCTCTGTAGTTTTATTTTGTCACTCTTTCTCCATTTGTATTCTCTTCATTTCAAAAACCCTCAGTAGCCATCATTAGCTGAAACGTGTTTCGTCAGAATGATTTGTGAACATCACTGACTTCATCAGGGCTCTCTTCAAAAGTATTGGCTCAAATTACACTCTTTAAGGTTCACTACCTCTAAGCTCAATGATGCTGAATTCAATTATGCAGTGCATTTCTGTCGATTCATATATATCCTTTCGGGTGGAGAGTCCTCCTCCGATCTGTCCAACTCGGCAAGTTAGAGGTTGTGAACCTTAAAGAGTTGGACAAATCGGAGGAGTACTCTCCACCCGAAATTATATATATGAATCGACAGAAATACACTGAATAATTGAATGGAGCATCATTGAGCTTAGAGGTTGTGAACCTTAAAGAGTGTAGGGTGAGCCAATACTATTGACAAGAGCCCTGATGAAGTCAGTGATGTTCACACATCATTCTGACTAAACACAAAATACAACTACAGAGAACAAGAAGATTTGGATAAATCTGATTCTTTACCTTTGCTCAGGACATTGTGCACCTCTAAAGATGTTCATTAATGTGTAAAATTGATGAACTAACACGTCTATTGTTCTTGAAGATGCATAAGGTGTCGCAAATCAAGAATCCTAGAGCTTCATGGTTTTGCACAGGTGTCCATAATTTTAAATTATAAACCAATGTAAAGCCAGTTTATATTTACTTATTGTGATTTAAAGAGACCTCTATAAGCCTCAAGGCACAGGCTTCTAATACCTGAGTGAGCTGGGCACATGCAAGGGGGAGCATAATATGAAGGAAAGTTTGTTATACGCCATCGGGGACATGTTGCTGTATGTCATGCTTTAATTATGCTTCTGAACTGAAGTCACTCTATCAGATTCCAAAGCTTTAGTGGATAAATTGCCCAAATTCTTGGAGATGCATTACAAATGTATTCCAAATATCCTGAAGCTAAGTCTATTCAACAGATACGATCATTAGATCTAAAGTGTAGTCACCCAGAAGATCCCCCTAAAAAGATAAGCCTTTTTCTGTTCCAGGGTAGAGTGACCAAGTGGCTCCATTATTGGGATAACATATTTCCTATCACACCCTTTTCTATTAAAAAACATTGTGATGGGATATTGTGGTCCATGTGGTTTAACTGAACAGAACAGTGCCTGCAGTGTGGGGGTCTCTGTGTCCCTGTGACAAGGAGTTATCTTGTCATCCTATTCCAGCAGCCAGAGCGGTATCTGACCCACCCACTGGATGTCGTATGAGGTGTCCAAAAATCAAGGATAACCTATTTCACAAGGATAACCTCTTTCCAATGCTTGGCTACTAGGGAATATTCCTATTAGGAATCAAAGACTTTTTCACATGGCGGTGTACTACTTTTCAGGTAATTTAAATACCATTGAGGAGCATGTGCAACAACCTATCGACCAGCATGTTGATGAAGGGGAGGACCTGATAAGTTATCCCTGTTAACTTGGAACAGAACCCAAATTACATTAAAACGATTATCTCCATAAGTCTCAAAATGGCTGAGCAGAGAAACCAGTGCAGGTTTGGGATAGATGGGAAGCCTGTGGTAAGCCACATGCTAACCGGGTAAGAAGACCCTAAGAAGTCGTTGTGATCGGCAACTACACTGCAACTTGCCTGTGTATCCTTTCTTTTCTCTTTAAATCCCCCCTATGCCATTTGATACCCAGACATCTGTGACCATATAACTCGGGTTGCCATGTCTAGGTCATCGAGGTCACTCAGTGGCACAACGAAAGTGAGGGAGGGGGAACAGGGGGGACAGGGAATTTACGATAAAAATTATATTTACAAAAATTTTTCATCTTGGCAACTAAAGCACAATTAATTAATATCAAGCAACAACACACAGATACAATGATACATGATAGAAATTCCAAATCAGCTAATTTGTTCATTTGCTGTTATAAATGCAGATGTCTATTTGAATGATTTAATCTCAAGGACACATCTGTCTATGTCTTGCTGTCATCTAAAATGGGCAATCTCTTGTGACTACATACTTGGTCATTCTGAGCACCACGACAACTTTGAAATTGGCACAAACGGTAATTTCAAACGCTTATGTTCTGCACAAATTGTGTTTAATCAATTGTTGAATGTGCAGGTAATACCTGTCTAGCCTAAAACAGTGCACAAAGGGAATCATTTTGGGTCGTACCCGCAGTCAAAAATGTTACTGACGTTAGTCTCAAAAGTATAGAGGAAAACTAGGAATTGGGGGAAATACTGTATTTCACTGTGTCAGGAAGTTTTTTGCACCCAAGTACTTTCTGAGTTGAATGTCAGAATATTGCATACAGGAATCTCGTTCGATGTAAATAGCGTATCCCAAATTTAAGTTACATTACAAAATAACATTCAGATGAGGTAATGAGATTAGGTTTTCCATTATTAATTCCAATGGGGCATGTCTTTGTAGGACATGATATGTATGCTGGGTAATATTCTGGTACCACGTCTGACTTGGAAAGAGGCTAGAAACTTCTGAGATGTTCTGGTACTCTTTGTTTTTTAAATATTATCAGTGCAGGTACTCGAAGCCTCAAAGAAAGACCTGACTTTTATCCGAGGACTGAAGATTACACTGCTGCTGGACTTAAATGAACCTTCGTTGGTGTATATGGAACTACACAGTTCATACCGTATGATGTTTATTTTGATACCCGCTGTTAAATCTATAGATTTTTTTTTCATCCTGTATGAATCTGGATTTGCTCCATTGATTGCGTACTTCATATACCTTACTGTAAGGCCCTGCTGAAACGACGTGTGTCGTGAAACACGTGTTGGCCTATGTTGTTCATTTCTGTTTTAACAATATAAACAAACTTTTGGATATTCCAAATATACATCCAAGTAAACTTTATTTACTTCTAGAAAGACCTCAAATCCAGTCTTTTTTCGTTAGTGTATATGGCCTTGCCTACCTTTTCGTCAATCCCTCGATGGAAGCTCCAGCACCAGCTCCCCCTGTAATCACGGCAGTGCGTAATAACTCCAAGGCCGTAGAAGAGTCTCCCTGTGCATCCTGGGCTGCTTGCTCTACCGCGCCGGCCTCCCGTGTGTGCCTAGGGAAGGAAGAAGCCGCACGGTTCAAGGGCTGTCAGGGTGGATGAGTCCATAGAGCAACTGGACAAGCCATGCGGGCCTGTGGAAGGCCAGCCATGCTAGAGCTTAACTTGTCACAAGTCAGCAGAACCTGGCAGGGAATGGAAGAGGGGCAGCGATGGAAGGAAGTGAGAGTGGGGTAGTTAAAAAGAATAATGAGGTAGCACCTTGATAGAGCGAGGAGGTCATGAAGTGAGAGAGGGACAGAATAAGGAGCAGTGAAATAAGGGCATGAAGGTAGCAGAGATAATGAGTCAGCTTTAGGGAGCAAAGTTCAAAATGATGAGAGAGGTGAAGAAAATCAAAGCACTAGAAAGTTAAGAAGAGGCACTGAAAATGTGGCACTGAAAGAGCAGCAGTAAGCAACGCTTGTATGACCGCTCTTATATGCATGGTTAAGGCAGATGCGTGGTTCAGGCAAGCATAGTCGGCGTTGCGTTGGAAAGGCATGCTTAGCTACGCTCTCGCTGTTCCAGCTGTTACCCATAAGCAACTGTCTATGATGTTGGAAGAGAGAGTGGCAGAGAGAGAAGGGAAGTGGGAGTGACTGTGAAGCCTGGGCAATATAAGAGGCATAGTGATAGAGTGGTGACAAAAGAGGAGTAAGAGGGATAAAGCGAAAGGAACAGAGACAAAAGTGCAGTGAGAGACAATGAGAACGAGTAGTGATGTATGGGTAATAACAGAGACTGTGAGTGATAGAAAGGAAAATGGGAGCGTCGAAAAAAGAGAGAGGGGCAGTGGGAGAAGGGTGCTGACACAAGGCAACTACAGTTATTTATGCCTACCGGTTCGCCAATTCCAGGGCCTCCTGTGCCAGAGCTGAGGATGCTGAAGGTGGAATATTCTGATAAAAGAGAAGCAAGGAAGAGACATCAGAATGGACATGCGAGGGTGTACTGGATAGCAGCTACTCTTCAGTGATGTGTGCTGAGTGTTATCTGTGAGGTTGGGGGAGCTAGTGTGTGCTCAGTGTTACTTGTGGGAGCTGCTGCTTTGAGATGTATGCTGAGAATTATCAGTGAGACTGGGATATCTTGGTGAGATTGTGTGTACTGGTGTTTTAGGTATGGGTTGGGACAGTTATTAGTTAGATTGCAGGTGCTGTCTATTTACTGAATTGCACTGTGCAAATGACTGATGCTGTATAGTGGTGTGCTTAGAGTTATGAGAGATTTGTGGTGTGCACAAAAAATATTGTGTAGATAGTGAGGACTATACTTTCCATGACAGTGCAGGAGATACTGTTTTTTGATTTGTGTTAAGAGTTATGAGTGAGGTTGTAGCTGCGGCTATTACATGTGTGTGTGTCTGCTGATAGCATTTCTCAGAAGGTAGGAACTGTGTTTTGTGGTGCTTCCTGAGAGATTGCTTAGTTGGTGGGTTGTTCAACTTTGTTAGTGCTCTCAGAAGCTTATATTACACAGATGATGATGGGAGACATTCTTGTAGTGTTTTCTAGTGGAGGAGCAGGGAGTAGTGCTCAAAATGCCCATCTACTGTGCTGTGGTATTTTCTGCGTTCAGTCTACTGTTATGATTTGAGATTTACCATTTCTTGCACGGTGACCTTTGAACCTTCCAGTTCTAGACGAGCCTTCTCAATCAGCCGTCTGGTTTCTTGCATCTGGCCCTGGTACTGGCCTGCCAGAATCTGTAACCCGCCTGTGTTCACCTGCACTCTGTCCATGTTCTGTTGAGTACTGGCCTGCTCCGCCTTCAACTTGGAGAAGCGGCTCCGGAGAGATCTGTTTGAATCTGTAGAAGAACATTTTTAAAGTAGTATGAGAAAGAGACAAGAACTGAGGTGGGGACATAACAGGAGAGGAAGGCATCTAAATGAAAAATACAATGACGAAAATAAAATTAGAACATTGGAATGCTGAGAGTTTCGTTGAAGACAATGGAGTAGTTGTGGGCTTATAATAGCTGGTAGAATCCCAGAGGTCCAACATTTCAATGTTTGTCTTTCTGTTTCTCCCTTTTTATTTTAGAACACTTTACCCTTATTGGGTGGAATGTTCTAATAGCCTTCTAGCCCTTTTCCTTCGTGATATACCAGTTTTTAAAGGCCCTCACCCTCGTTATAGGCCCTCGCCTGCAGCCTGGGCCTATACCACAGATTAAGGGCCTTTAACACCCGGAACATTGATATTAGAAGAAAGTAACACTGACGTAAGAAAAAAGATTTACAAAAACAAGGTAAAGGTCAAGAAAAGACATTTGAAAGGTGAGTAAAAAGAGAGCAAGTAAAAGAGAAGAGTGGATAAACGAGTACAAAACATGGGAGGAGAGGGGACACTAGTAGTAGAGATGGCATGTGAATAACTAATATAGGAGGAAAGAATAAGTGAGGTAAAAGAAGAAAGGGAAGGAAAGATAGAAAGACCTATGTTAAGATGTCACAAGAGTGGAAAAGTCAAGCGTGGAGAAAAAATTAAAGCAGAAAAGAGAATGCCGCAAATTAGATGATTACTTAGGAAAATAGAGTTAAAGACCGTAGAGGGAAGGAGATGAGACTAAAATAACACATTTGGCAATGCCATTATATTACTGGCTTATAAAAGAAAGTGCCTATTCAGTCACTGTTGAGTGTAGGCAATCAATAAGTGATCACACAGGCAATCTGTCACTCATCCTTGCACTGCCCGATTCATTCATCCACTCATTGACTCATTATTTCATTCAACCACTTTCCCACACACAATAAAACATGAACACAAATTCAACAAGCATATGTAAGTAGGAAAAGAAAACATACAACTGCCTAAATGTAGCAGACATGTTTACAATAAAAAACGCAATTAAACTTAGAGAGAGCAGTCTTCTTACATTGGTTATGTGATGTATTGTTTTAAAACTTCAGCGGGTCTGCCATGTTTAGAAGCAACATGTTTGCCTCCTTGGAGAAGCAAAACAATAATATACAATGCAAATACGCCACCAAGAAGGCCGCTAAATAAACATTGCACTACTCAGAAATCATTGTGGTACCAATCCAAGTTGGCCAACATAATGCTAACAAGCATTTGCAATGGAATCGATCTCGCCTTTGGGACCTTATATGTATTAAGCTATGCAGCACATTAGTTTGGGTGCTGAAACATCTACTGTTCTTAACATGGAGGGAAAGTAAGCACAAAACTGCGTGACACACCCGGTATGGGAACACATGGATCGAAATATTTCCTTTCAGCTGGATATCGTATAGTCCAAAGCTCTGTTTTTAATATAAAATCAGGACCTTCGGTGGTCATATCACTGAAAATACAAGATTTGAAAAAAATATTGTCTACAGGCGCTCGTGGAAGACAATTTCTATGGACTGTAATCTAAGGATTGTTAAACTGATTCTGATATTTTACTGTCCTCTGCTGGTCGTTTTCTATCAAGTTAAATAGAGGCAGTTGATCAGAAAAATAAAGTCCCTATGCGAAAGCAGACAAGTCCTAGGGCTGATCTCCAGAGCCCACAAAGTACATACACATATAAGTGTAAACTAAAGCATACACTAAAATATATACAAGAGGTCCCGAAGACTCGCCCTAATAAATGTGGTGCCCATCATGGAGCAGTAAAGCAATGCTTCACTATTGACCATACTATTCCAAGATGGCTGCCCTGTTTAGAAGCAGTGGTGTGATGGATGTGGCACTGCCACCCTTCAGAATCACATTAGAACCTCTCCTATGTGGCACCCTCACTCCTATTTTCTCAGTAGGGAGTCTTCCCAGTAGCAGTCTCACTCCAGAGTTTTCGGGCTGGCATTGTTACCTTCAAGGGCCTCGGCCTCTTTCCTCATGCCCAGGGCAGACTGCTGTGCCTGACGGATCCTTTCTTCAAGCTCTGCGTTATTGACAGTAATGCCACCAGTTTGAACACCTGACACCAGCGCTTCCAAATCCTTGAGTTGTCGCCGGTGCTGGTCCATCTGTAACCCAAGGAGTCATGAGAGTGAGCAAGCAGTGTGAAAATACTAAATTGACCATTTCTGAACTCTGCTTTAACTAGCACTGCTTAGGCCACTAGCACAAGGTGACTGTTTCTATGTTCATGAACAAACCATCGCTATCCCTTGCTCATGCATGGTCAGCCAAAGATGGAACAGGTCTAACCTACCACATTTTCATGACGGTTTCAATTTGCTAACTTGGAATGAAATGGTGCTTTTGATCAAAAGATCCCACGTGACAGGGACATGCATGCAAAGAGGGTTTAAAACAGGGTTTCACAAGGGTTTGGTAAAAGAGATTTCGTTCAAAAGTGACTTGACAGTGCTATTTAAATGAATTGTTCTGTAAAAAGGTATACTCCAGAAACTGCTGTCAAGAAGCTGTGGGTTGGGTATTTTTTGGGAAGAACAACTTGTTAGATGAAGGATGATTTCAGAGGGTCCTTAAATAACACAATAAACATATTTGAAAGAAAAGAAAAGAATTATAAAGCAGTTTTTAACACCTTTTGCCCTCTCGAAATGAAAATCTTTCATGTCATCGGGGTGCCATTTTCTATTCCCTGTGTCATAAGAACCAGATCCATTTATGCAGCTGTAGTCTTGTTTAAGTTCAACTGAACTAATTGAACCAAGAAACCTGAATACAATGATTTTTTAAAAATAAAACACCCATGACTGGAACATGGGGCATATTTGCAAGCCCCTATTGCCACAGGAACGTCACTTTTATTAACGTTCTGGTGGTGATATGTGCTTTGCCTTATGTACAAGGCAGCGTTGAGCCACTTAACGTGGCTTAACACTGCCTTGTAAATAAGGCACCCTTTCACGCTGTACTCAGCATGAAAGGGGAGGGCAATGGGTGTTGCGGTGGGCGTTCCACCGCAAAACCCATTGATATTGACACTGTCCCCAACTTACAAGGGCAGCATAAATAGGAGGCAGCACCAAAATTAGAACCAGGGAAAACCTGGTCCTACCCTGGCGAAATGAGGAGAAATGTTTAATTTCTACTCGTTTTTGCTGTTTCCATTTTTGCTGTGTTGCGCAGCACACATAGAAAGAGCAACAGGCCATTCATTGTTTATGTTCAGGGAGGTGACTCTTCCTGCACATAAGCAATCTTTTTTTTTTTATGACAATTTGTAACTTGTATGTGTGCTGCATTAGGCAACACACATAGAAGTGACAAAACACCATTTAAAGATTGTTTATGTGCAGGAAGGGAGACATTCTTGCACATAAACAATCTTCCCCTCAACGCAGACAACCTTGCACTATGGTCCAAGAGTGCCTGCATTGGCGCTAGACAGCTAAATTCAGCACCAATGCAGGGGGAAACACAAGGCTGCACCATATTGTAAATATGGTGCAGCCCTGCGTTTCAGAAGTGGCGGAGCACGGCGTTAAGCCAAGGAGGCTAACGCCACCCTCCACCCCTTCATTGTGATTATGTCCCATGGTGTCCCTGATTACATGGCGTCAAGTCATCTGGTACGCTTAAAAGCGGGGACAGGGGGTGGAGCTAACAGATATTGCCATACTCACCCTGCAGGGAGAGGGGTACAGAGACCACTGTCAGGTGGGCGCAACAGGCTCAGAAATGAGGAGCGGTGAAGTGGCATTGACTGGGGGCATAGATTCACTGTGCAGGCTCAGAACTAAGGCAGTAATAGTAACATGGAAGCAGAATAATTCACAAGGGAGGCACAGATCCCAGAAGGTAGTGTAAGAGTACTGACTGGGATCTTCTCGCAATGAACAGAGGAGTTGTAAACTTTCAAACCACAGGCACTTTTAAGTTTGATGGAAGGTATCCCGGTTTACAATTGGGACGAAGGAACATGAGTAAAAGCAGATGGCAATAGTGCCTTGAAGAGACAGGTTAAATGAGCATTGGGTGCTTCTGCAGCTCTCTGCACCATTAGAAAAAGAGCATCCCACCAGTCTTTGCCGGGAGCCCAGAGAGCAAGGAATGAATGACGACAGAGACGGATCCCCACAGCACTTACCTGACTCTTTACTTCCACATAGCATGTCGGGCACTGCGGGTGTTGGCACCGGGGTCCCTCAAAATCGGCTTTGCAACGGCAGGTTCCATCAGAATTGCACAGTTGGGACTCTGCACCCACAGGGTGACAGTTGCAGGCTGTGGAAGGACAGGAGGCCAATGGTTAGGAAGTGAATCATGGCAGCAAAATGTCATACACACCTAGAGCCAAGGGGGTAGCCCTAACCTCAACAGATATAAGACTTTGCCCCATTCCCAGTGCCTAGGATGAAACTATGCTCCAATGGCACCTCCCTTTGCTCCTTTCTCAGTCCCCACCATAAGGCTAAACTGCCAATCAATCAATCAGCAGATATGTAGAGCACTCCTTGTCACCCGTGAGGGTATCAGGCCCCTGGCAGGGTCCGGTTGATTAGCTGAATAGCCAAGGCTTCAGGGACTCTGTAGATGAAAGGATAGCTCGTTCGATGTCTTTGCTGCGAGGTAGGAGAAGCCCAGTCAGAATGGATGTCAAGGGCAGATAGTGCCGCAGGACGTCCTGGGTGAGAGGACAAATTATCCCTGATGCTATCAATATGAGTGACAGATAATTTTGCTTGAAAAATGTAAGAGGTCAAATCAGATGGGGGCAGAATATGTCTTCTTGATGCCTAGATAATGAAGGCAAGTGCGTACGCAATCTACAAACTGTGCAAGTGTAAGGAAAAGAGTGGCTGCTAAGTGGTCAGGCTATATGTCATCAATCAAATCCTTTCCAACCAACAAGGGTTGTAAACAAGTCATCCTTAACCCCCCCACCCTTGTGAGAGGATGTGTTTTGCCTCAAGCCATTCCATTCAGAATTGTTTGTCCCTTGCTGATAACAAGGCCCTCTCTGTCACTGCCTCTCTCTGGACATGGCACAGTGTAACTATCATGGGAAGGCATGGAGTATTCTCTTTTAAAGGATGCTTTGTGTGTCCTCCCAGAGTTTGGAACAGTGTACCCTGTCCCTGAGAATGACATAGGCTGATTTACAAGAAACCCAGGATGACCCACTCATCCCCCCTGATGCAGGAGCTTCATTGGCTCCCAATTCGGCAGAGAGTAGCTTTCAAAGGACTGTGTATAGTGCATAAGGCGCTGTACGGGAATGCACCAAAATACCTAAAGTCCCGAATTTCCCTCTATACGCCGAGCAGGACTTTACGTTCATCAGATGCTACTCTCCTATCCCAACCCCGGTTTAAATTGGCCACGGTGGGGGGACGTGCTTTTTCTAAAACACTCCCAGCTCTGTGGAATAAACTGACCCCAGATCTAAGGAAGGAACGTAATTTGTTAACCTTCAGGAAAAAGCTAAAAACTGTTTTGTTTAAACAAGCATGGAGCAGCCACTAGGTGTACTTCCAAGATCAAGTAATATGCTGAGCCCTACTAGGTAATTTGGACAATCAGCGCTTAGAGGCCCCGGTGGTTATAACGCGCTATACAAATTAAATAAATAAAATAAATAAAATAAATAAATAGTGTGTCCTCTTTCAGACATTCACACACTGTGCCCTCACTCAGGAGATGGCACAGTATGCTCTTCCTTAAAAGGGGCCACAATGTGTTCTGTCTCAGGTGATGATACAATCTGGTGTCTCTCAGTTATTGACTCAATGAACTCTCAAATGGTTTCACAATGCTCTCTCTTGTAGGTGGTTTAACAATATTGCTTTCTTTGCTCAGAAGAAGTCAGAAAGCTCCCTCTCGCAAGGGATTCAGTGCGGTCTCTCTCAGGGGACAGGCTAATGTACCATCAGACGTTTACACAAAGCCCCATCTCTCAGGATATTTCCCAATATTGCTCTCTACACGCAGGAGGTGGCACGATGTGCCCTCTCTCTGTTTTTTTTAATGGTGCTCTTTCCTCCTGGGAGATGGCACAATATACCAACAGCTGGTTTCACAGATCGACCTCTCTCAGGAGGTACCACGAGATACCTCCCTCGGGTGGTTACTCAACACGACCTTTCCCAGCCCCTCTCGGCTACCATCTTGTGGTGAGTGGGGAGTGTGCACCACGTTATCGGTCCGTTCTCACCTTTGCACTTTTCAGCTGGGATGAGCGCCAATGGGTTGCCGTAGAAGCCTTCCTGGCAGCGTTCGCAGTTGAAGCCTACTGTGTTATGCAAGCATTTCAAGCACTCGCCGGTCCAACGGTCGCAGTTCTCAGACTCCAGGGGGTCAACGTTACTGTTGCACCTGCAAGCACTGCATGGTCTGGCAGGGCCCTTCTGACCCATCGGATCTCCAAAGTATCCATCAGCACAAATATCACAGCGAGCTCCTGCAAACAGCAAAGAAATCCCATTAGCGGTGCCTAATGGCCAATTGAGATGGGCCGGGGTAATAGACGGCGCAACATTACCCAATAGAAAAGTGCCTCTTAAAGCTAGTGGTGAATTTGCAAGAGAGTTAGTCAATCCCTGACATATTTCAGCCCCAACACCACTTTTTGTAAGCACCTGCCTATTGAAAAACCTCCTGACGTCCTCACAAGTCAGGTCCATCTCTTGACACTTGCAACAACAAATAAAACAATCTTACTTCGAAAATCTTAAAAGAACCTGTAAAAATGGCAGTGTTGAGACAACAGCCAAATAAATGGATAGAAATTGGGATCGAGACTTGGCAGAAAAGTGGCCATAATAGTCCCAGTGCAGTCGATTTGCTGACAGTTTGCTAAATCCTCTTGAAAACTAGGTAGGTTGTGGCACAACTGGGTATTTATATGTCGTTTTCCAGGGAGCTGGTTTTGAACATTTGAGGCCAAAGTGGCCCAAACTTAAATTCAAATCAAGTGGGGGGAAATCTGCTGGAGCTAGTTTCGAAAATGAGGTTGAACTTCCCTATAAGGATGTAAATATACATATACGATGGAAATCTATGAGCCACGAAGGGAAACAAAAAGTAGGCAACCACAACTGTGTCTGAGTAAGCCCCATAAAACAGGAACAAACAACTCTGCCATGTGAATTAAAATTGGAAAACTAAAATGTCATAACTGTGGCAAAACAAAGAAAATGTGAGGATGCAACAACGTATTGAAATTTGGGACAGTGATACCAAGACTGTGATATATTACATTTACCCTGCAAATTTGGAAAATTTAAGAAAGTCACGGACAAATGGAGAAAAAAATCACATCAACTCTACTGTATAAATACTGGTCTGGACGAAATGGGTCACAATTAATGATTCTAAAAACCGCGAAAAAAATCTGTACAACTTTGGCAAAAAACGTTTCGAACCAAGAATAGATCAATATCTCATGACCAAAAAACATATTTACAAAAGAGGGTCCTAGGGAAATAATTTTTAACGACCCAATAGTCTCCGGTCCCCAACTACCAATGAAACATCAAAAGAGGGGACTACCGGTCAACAAACATAGAGACAAGAGAGATTGGATTGAAAGTCGTGGCACTCAGAGCAATACAAAATCAGCCTCACTGTGTTGAGATGAATCCCATCAGCCCACCACAATGGCAGAGCATCTTCATCTGGGAATAAGCATACATTATACGAATTGGTGCAGCCCACACCTCTCAAGGGGGAACCAAACTACACTCAATTCACAGCCAGTGATCGATCCGACCAGAATGAAATCTCAATCAGTGGTGCTGATGATTTTCAGTGCAAGAGAAAGTGAATGTGGAATTCTTTTTAAATGACTACTGGGACACAAAAGTGGATTTAATAGAAGCTATCCTAGTGTCAAGATTAAAAACACTAGCTGATAGTTTGAAAAAATAACTATCTATAGCAATACGACATAGGTCGACATGTTTCAGCCTTGTAGGTGGCACTAACCTGGCTTTCGTCAGGACCAAGAAATGTTTACGCCACTGGAAAAATATTACAAAATTACGTGAGAAAAAGTCATAAGTATAATAGGAAACTATTGAAATTGTTGTTACAATACACCCTACCAGAACCTGTTTTCCACAAATGCACATTAGTTTCCGTTTTCACTGGAGGTGCAATTGCTTTCCCAGCTTTATGTGGGAGTACGCCTAACCTCACCCAGCAACTGCTCGGTAGATGAGGCTCGCTCTGTCCTTCGGCTTGGTTCCTGTCAGGGGTACCAACGGACAGAGCGGGGCCTCTTTATAGTGCAGGTGGGTTGCCACCAGTGCTGTGAAGCAGGAGCAGCTAGGATTCAGCTGCTCCATATTTCACTGAATGCGCTGCTCTGGGGCAACGTGAGTTCGCTGCTGCCCTAGGGGCAGAACATTTATTGTAAGACAGCGCACTGTCCCTATCGCCTGGCAGCATCTTCCTAAAGGTGAGCATATAATTATCTTTAAGTTTTATCTTTAGTTTATTCACATGATGCTGATGATTTGGTTTTTAATTTGCTAGAAACTAAAAATGTAGGATAGGTAGGTTCAAGGAAATGTTAGTAAGCTGAGACAAAGATAAAAGTAATTTTCTCTATGATGGCTCTGAAATGGAAAAAATAAAACATATATAAATTTGACCAATAGTATGTGACAAAAGATATGTAAGATTAATTTGTCCACTGTTGGTAAGGCGAATTATCGCAAGATGCAATCCTATCATAATTGACTCCTGCATGTATAAAGAAGAATAGGCAAAGTATTAATCCTTAATGTTTTAACTGGAGTTTGGTTCTATATAGGGTAGTCATGTTCCCTATCGGTACGATTTTAGGAGGATATTTTTAGACACACAAACTAATTTCCATATTTCTAGCCTAAAAGATCCTAAGGTAGCCCTATTTGCCCATGTTTTTCAGATCGCAGTTATTAAATTCTGGGAGTAATTAGATCTATATTTGTATGCGTATACCTAGATCTCCAATTATGCATGGAACCTGCACCAAATTCCCACCTTTTCAGAATGTGTAGAAGAGATGAATAGGGTTAGTTTATTTGCAGTTAGGATAGGACCCAAAAGAACATTTATCAGCTATGAGAAGAGTTTCCCTGACATTGATTGTAAAAGCTTAAATGAGATTAAATTATGGATTTGAATGTAAAATTATGCAAACTTTTTTGTGAACTTGTTGATATTTAGGGTTGAATACATTTGTATTTGCCTTTTACATTCCTTATTGTAACAACAAGCGGTTCCATACACAACAATCAAGGAGAATTAACCCTTCCTCTATTGCCTTACCTCCTTCCCCAATCTTCTCCCCACACATGTACACCTTTGCTATCAACACTCCTTAATCTCAGTATCTGGTTTTACAGGTTGGATAACATCACATTGACACGGGAGCCTGAAAATAGTTTACTTAGAGCAAGGTTTATCAATGGGTTGTGTCGCTTTTGTGCCACCCACCAGGTGAAAAAGTAACACAACCCTTAAGTTTGATTTATCAAGCCACGCGGGCCCACCCTGCATGGCCCTGAGTGGCTTGATAAAGCCAGAGTATCGCAACCCAGTGCAAATCGATGTGTTGTGTTGCGTTACTCTGCCCTAGGAAGGCGTTTCGTGGGGGGAGCATGGATGTCCCCATGCATCCACCCATGGTTTCTGAAGCATTCTCAGAAGTACCATTACTGGTAGACCTGGGAATGCATAAAGATACTTAAGCTTTCCCAGGGTAGGTGTAACAAGGAGAAATATCTTTATTTCTCCTCATTACTTCCTCTTTCTATGTGCCCTGCATTCTGCAGCACACATAGAAAGAGGCAAATGTCTCAGGGGATTGTTTTTCAGCAGGAAGGTGCCCTTCCTGCACAAAAACAACACTGCTTACAACACAGGCACACTTGCACCATGGTGCAAGGTTGCCTGTGTTGTCGCTAGGCAGAACATTGTGCGCCAGCGCTGGGAAAAAACATGAATGCGCCGGTATTTGTTAAATATGCCGCATTCCTGTCATTTCCTTGTCATGCAGCTTTTTGGGAAAATATGCCCCATAGCTCTGGTACTTGTATTGTTCTATAGCAATAGTCTACTTTTGAGTGGTACCAAATATTTAGTAAATTGTTAACATTTATTCCTTAAGGTGTAATGTGTAGATGTATTTATTTCCTTATCAATAATAATGTTAAAAAAAGGGAAAGTCTGTCAAAACTAAGTCAGAAGCTGTCAAATCTGAGCAAAATGTATCAAAATTGAACGAAACCTTTCAAAGTCGAACAATGTCTATCGAAGCAAAAGAAAACTAGTCAAAGCTGAGAGAAACACATACATAAAACATAATTATACATGTCAAAGCTGACAAATATCCATCAATGCAAAGCAAATATGGCAATACTATGTACAACTTATCGAATCAGAGCAAAACATCAAATCTGAGCAAAATCTGTCAAAGCTGAGCAAAAACCTTCAAAGATGAACAATGCATGTCAAAGCTGAAAAAAACCTTTCAAAGATGAACAATGCATGTCAAAACTGAACAAAACCTTCCTACGATTAACACAACGAGGCAAAGCTGAACAACACCTGTTAAAGGTCTACAATATCTATTAAAACCGAGAAAAACTTGCCAAATTGGTCAAAACATGACAAAACTTATAAAATTGGTAGAAACAAGTAAATACCTTGACGCAATGGCAAAGAGTATCAAACCACTGGCAGGATCAGTAAAAAAAACAGGGCTAATTATATTGAAACTGGGGCACAAGATGTCAAAACGTGGGGCGATGATGTCAAAATTTGGGCAAAACATCAAAACTCAGATGAAACCAAGGAAAGGCAGATGGCGTATTCTAAACTGATGCTTACTTACTGGGCATTTGCAAATAACTGGTGATGCATAAAGGCCTCTCAGTATTGATCAATGGATTGACTAAGCTGTGGCTAATCCAAAAGCAATTATATCATAATATTAAGTGAAATGGCCGACCATTTACAAAATGAACAGTTTGGTCAAATCTACCGATTTGCAATGTAACCTTCCAGAGACGGACCAGGACAGTCAGTCTAGAAACACAGACAATATAAACATTTTAGTAAAAACTGAGACATACAGGAAACATCTGAGACTGGGGTTAAATATTTCAAAAGGAGGAGAGGTCCCCTGTTATTTCTGCTAGCGGCATCTACACATCAGTTTCCTTTGCCGGGCACATCCCCTCTCCCCTACTCTTTCTGCCAGGCATGGCACTAAAGGACAGGAAGCAAAAAAGACTCTGCTCTCCTCACCAGTGACTCCTGCTGGACAGGTATTGCACACCACCTCCTCTGTCTCAGGCATGACCGAGCATCCGAAGCCCTCTCTGCAGGGGCAGGGCCGACAGCTCCGGGGGTCCTGGGGGTCGTTGTAGGATCCTGCTGGGCATTCGGGGCAGTCTTCGTCGGGGTTTTCGTCTCCAGCATAGCAATCGCCTACATGAGCGGAAGGAGGGAGGAAAAGAAAGAGATTAGAGAAAGTGTGATCGAAAAGAAGAGATGGACCCAGCGGTAGGGTACAGAAGGAAGTAGGAAGGAAGAAAAAGATGGAGGTGAAGAGAGAGGGGAATGGACGAAGGGAAATCCAGAGGGCAAGGTGAAAAGAGGGGTAGGAGTAAGAGAGGGTAGAGAAAAGGATGGAAACAGGAAGCAGGGAAGGAGGGATGAGGTAAAGATGAAGCGTAACAAGGGAGAGAGTGGTATAAGAGGAATGGGTAGAGAAGACAAGAGTGAAAAATCAAATGAAAGAAATATGTATGGAGTACAAAGTGGAGCAAGAAAGAGAGGGTAAAAAAGAATTTACTGAGGATGCACTGATTGCCACAAGGCAACAGAAATTTGAGTACTGAACAGTCCCATAAAGGTAGAGGCCTATTTTCCCTTTACCATATCTGTACATTGTCAAGATTGCCCACCCTCCCTCTCCCAATCTCCCGCCATACACACCAAGTGGTACACTCTCCCTCACCTGTGTCTGGATCACAGACTCCTCCACCTCGGCAGTTGCAGGGTACGCAGGGGGAGAAGGGACCTCGGCCTGTGGATCTCCTCCGGTACCCGGGGGCACACCTCTCACAGAACTGCCCCTGGTACTCAGGGGGACACATGCAGCGTTCCACCCAGGGAGCTGGTGCCCCTGAAATGGGGCGAGCTGACACCAGGGTGACGTTCCCCATGTACCCCGTGCCTGGAAAGGAAGGCGACAGAAGACATTAAGAATGGTCTGCCTACAAGAGGTGCCCAGAGCATGTGCCAAGCTCTACACGCAGGACATTCATTGCCATGCATGAGCTTACAGGAAGGGAAAACCCACTCAATGGCATCATTCCCTGTGCTTTTCTCTTAGTCAAAAAGCATTTCCCCCAAAAAATAAACCCTATTGCTCTTGTTAGTATGCCCACCCCACACCTTCTGTACTCTTATAAGGACAGGGTCTCATGTGTACGTGGAAACCAGAGGTAACTCTGCAGCTCCCCAAGATCCCCTCTATAAATGCCAGGGAACCATGTCCAAACATGCCTGCTACATATTTATTGGAAGCCATTCTGAAACATGGAAGGGAAAAGGGCTAACTCGGGCGGTAGACCTCTGGACCCTACTGCCACCTACCATACAGTGCTGGAGTTTGGTGTCTGGGACCTCGCTAGTGTACTGCGTTACGCTTTGTTAGAATTCTGTACCCAGCAATGGGGCATGTTGGCTTCATCAAGGTACTGACTACAATGGAGTGTAATAAGCCTTATCAATGGTGCTAAGCAACTTTGGAGCATGCTGCGCTTCATGAAAGGGATGCCCTACATGGGAAGTGCTGCACTTTTTTGGGGGTGCTGGCTAGCATTGGGGTGTGTTGCGTTTGGAATGCTAGGCTATATTGTGGCTTGTTGTGCTGTGATGAAGTCCTAGGTAGCATTGTTGTGTGGCATTGTGCTTCCTCAGAATGCCAGACAGTAGTGATTTTGTGTTGCGCGTACAGTCCTAACCTGTCCTGAAGCATTTGTAGTGCTGCCATCATCAATGCAGTGTTGTACCTTCCTAGATTATTGGTGTGTATAGGACAGTCAGTGTGTGAGGGTGGGTGAGAGAGAGAAAGAGAGAGAGAGAGAGAGAGAGAAAGAGAGAGAAAGAGAGAGAGAGAAAGAGAGAGAAAGAGAGAGAAAGAGAAAGAGAGAGAGAGAGAGAGAGAGGGAGGGGAGAGAGAGAGAGAGAGAGAGAGAGAGAGAGAGAGAGAGAGAGAGAGAGAGAGAGAGAGAGAGAGAGAGAGAGAGAGAGAGAGAGAGAGAGAGAGAGAGAGAGAGAGGGAGAGAGAGAGAGAATGTATCAAGATCTGCATGGCAGCAACCATGTGTCCAAAGTAATGTAGTGGTAGGTAGCACATAGTTGTGGTGTGTGTAGCATGATCATTGTGTTTTGTACAGTAGGGTACGTGAAGCAGTGTTAGATAAAGTAGGGCCGAATTGGGGTGTATTGGGCAGTATATGAATGTGTAGCTGCGTATAGAAGCATAGGGGAGGGGTCTGAGGGCAGTAGGAGCATGTATGGGGAGGTACCAGAACTTTAGGGCCGTACTGTGGTATATGAAAAGTGTCAAAGTGTTCTGGCCATCACGGGGGTACTAAATTCAACGTGTCGGCAGCATTGCGGAGCTCTGGGTGGTACTTTGTAAAGTTTGGCCGTGATGTTGAGGGGTGATGCCCATCGCTTCCTACACCTGGATCTACAGAATAATCCCTCAGACCAAGGTTTTAAACTAAGGCCACATACTGTATTCTCCATAGGTTGCTCGGATCTGGATGGCTGTCAGGTTTCGCAGTAGCCGTCGATACTCCATATAACTCAGCTGAGGGCTCCACTTGCTTTCTGCAAGTTCATTCAATCTGCACAGACAAGAGGCATACATTGAAAATAAATTAAAAACATTGAGCTACCACCCTCTTCTCCATCATCTTCCCATCTAGTCTAGAAGGTTAAGAGTCTCCTCCTAGTTGGCATAATAGACTCTCACAACATGTCTACTGCCTAACGAGTCCTACCCTGTAAGGTAACCTACCGATCATGTGTCCATTCTTTGTCTGTCAAGATTCCCTGAAACTAAGACTCCTCCAAAGACCACCAAATGCATACCCCTTTTTCTCATCCACAACCATCTGGTATCAGCTTCACACCACTTTCACGTGCTCCTTTTAATTACCTTGAGGTCAAAATGTAGCCAATGGGTGCAGGTAAGACATGCAGAGTGGCTAGGGCTAGCAGAACCCTGAAAGGAAGCATCAGGAGAGGAAGATCTGGTGCAAAACCAAAAAGTGATAGAAGCAATGCTTGACTTAATGTCAGCCACAGGCGATCACTCTGACCTAGATTCCAGACCATCGTTTTTTGCTCTCTGTGCCATTCTAGACAGAGACCCTCCTTATGTCAGTCTTGGTTTGCCTTCAGTTGGAAAATTCCAGACTGAACTACCAGGCTAAAACCCCTCCATATGGAAAAACAAACAACCCTAGACCGGTTTCAACCTCGTTAGATCTCCTCAGTGAAGTATGGATTTAATCGTAGACCAAAACTGATTTGCATAAGGAGAACCTCAATCTAGAATGGCATAGTTAGTAAACAAAATGATGGTCTAAAATGCAGTTTAGGGCAATTGCCAGTGGCTGAGCATAATTCAAGCATTCATTCCAACATCTTGTTGTTTTTGCAGTTGATGCCCTAAGTGTTATGGGTATGTTCAGACATGGATCATGTGCTCACTGTACCATAGGACTCAAGCTATACTTCACTAGCGAGGCCTAAGTAGGTTGACACCAGTCCGAGGTTGCCCGTGTTCCCATCTGGAGGAGACCTGACCTGGCATTTAGGACTGGACATTCCCTATGGAGCATCACCACAACAGATTTGCATAAGGCAGGTCTTTGTCTGGAATGGCATAGTGGACACAAAATGAGGGTCTGGGATGTAATCCAGAATGATTGCCAGAGGCTGAGATTATTTCAAGCCTTTCTTCCATGACCTTGTCTTTTTTCGGTTTTGGGGAGAGGAACAGGCAATTGGCCTTAGTCATCGGATCTCCCATTATAACTCTCTATTCAACATCTATCCCATGAGTTCACGGAAGCTGTCAGGTGACATCCAGTGGCCAGGGCTCGGCTGAGTTTACAAAGCAAAGAAATACAAGCCCAGTGGAATAGAAACAGTAGGCAGCTTTAAAGGCTGAACTATTGGGGGATCCTTAGACCATTCAGGCCTAACAGCAGATCTGACAGAGACGCGCACACCTTTCTTATAAACACAGTTGCCGCTGTTGAAAAATAATACTCCTGCGTGCTGACAATCTATTGAAGTATTGTATTTACTTATGAATTCCTCTTCAGAACTGCATGTGAAACCTACATCCTTTTAGCCAATATATTTGAAATCTTTGTAGTAATATTAGCATGTTCTCAATCACTTCTTAAGAGCAGACTCGCTCTCATACCGCTATTGGGATCTGCAGGCCTGCTGACTCCACCTGCTCTGTGCCCTAGGTCGCTTTAACTTAAACATATTCTGTGTTTGCTTTAAGTAGCAGTCCAGCCCTGGAAATGACAATGCCTCAAGGTATCCCCATAGGGAGGTTGTATTTTTCAGCCGCTGTGAACAAATACTTTTCCTCTTTCCAGATCTCTGGATGTGCCATTGCACCCCACTGTCCTCTGTCTTGTGAACACATTCTCCTCTTGCCAGCTCTTTAAGTCCTCAGTGCACAGAACATAACTGGCTCAGACTGTGCACAATATATCAAACCACTCTACCCTATGGCATTATTGCTCCCCAAGATTCTTAGACCACGAATGTGTGACTTTGACTGTGATGGGACTTATTGCTGGTAAGGCTCTCAAGGTCAATACTAGACCCTCCTCAAGCCTTTCTTGTAAGGAAGCTTCATTAATAGTTCTCAAGGGAACCATTCGATCAGTACATTAATCATGTCAGAGTTATGCCTATAGAACTCTGCCAAGTGAATAATGAACAATCATGTAGGAAAGCAACCTAAGACTTTTCTTTCTCCAATTTTCTTTTCTGACTTCTATTTCCCTGTCCCGCCGGGACACTCCTTGGAGGAGCTGTGTGCTTTAGAAATCCCTCCATTCATTCATTAATTCATTCATTCATTCATGCAAGTCTAGACTGAATTCTAAAAGACTCCATCTGTGGTGTGCCCAGCCTTGAAGAATTAAGTACTCATTGAAATGCCATTAACTCAACTTCTTAAATGGTAAAATCAACGAGTCTCTCCAGTATCTGATCATTTTTGGTGTCCACGGCCTTTAAAGATGAATGCATTTGCTTTAGGAATAGTCTCCGTCAGTCGATGAATCTACAATGCCCTCTCAATCAACACATTCTACCGCTGAATGGTCTAATGGCATTGTGTAAATCCAATGGTGTGATGTAATGTGTCAAACTGCAATGCTGTGTCTACGGGCCATGTCTGACCAAGACACACAGAAGATTCCCTCTGCCTTGTATACTTCTTGCTCAATAGAGGTCTGTTTATCTTATGAACATGTTCCCAGTCCTCTCATGCTTTAAAGATGAGAGATGTATGAGCTAGTACAATGATTACATATGTTGAGCATCATGAACAACTGGATCAAAATATGTTTAGTCGCAACAGTGACGTCCCAAAAGTAGGTAACCAAAGAGGTTACCGACTGATTGATGTTGCAAGGAGAAGAGCTCACTTCCCCTTTGTTCCACTGCCTTAGCCGCGTCTCCGGAGTCTCAAGCCCGTGGTAGATGGCAGTTTCAATCACCTTCTACCACCTCTTACGGGTCTCCACACACCCAAGGGAGGTGGGAGAATGTGGGCGGCACTGTGCCGGCACTAACAAATGTTATTCCTAATAGGGTCAAGTATCTGTGCTTCCAAGCAGCTCTCACAGAGCCGCTGTGAGGGTACCGGCAGCTCTCCGCTTTGAGACTTTGGATAGGCAATGCTCAGAGGGTGGTGAGTGTGGGTGCAACGTTTGGAGGACAGGCCATGTTATTTAAGTCTCTCCCATTACTCCTCTGCACCCCTATATATGTTGGAAGCAGGGTAGATGATTTGGGGGTGCATACAACATAAAATTATAGACGGCTAAAATGTGAATAACAGGGATGCTTTTCACCTTGGCGTTCTTAGTGACATCATAGACAACCCAGAAACCCTCGGTAAAGAAACATCCCCATTATTCACAGTTACCCATCTATATTTTCAGAATCTCAATTATAAAAGAACTAATTTTCTGGAATGTTTTGGTGGAGCCTGCAATGATCTCACTAGGAAAAGCTGGTTAAAATGAGCCCAAGAGGCAGAATATACAAGACCCATCATAGATATCCCACCCAATAGAGCTAGAGAGGTTTTAAAGGTTGGTCCTTGCTCATGATGCTTGCTCTTTGAGTGGAGACACAGAGCTTCCATAGCCTGTACCGCAGAAGGCTGACTGCAAAAGACACCCTATTCCAAACAATACCAGCCTCATACCTGAAGGTGTATCTCTTGGTGATGCCACAGGGCAGGGCAGTGCCAAGCTGAGCCAGGGGAGTGGTGATTCTTAAGCCAGCCCCTTCCAGCACCACATCCTGGCCAGATGGACGGCGGCCTCCCCGGTCCACGCGATAATTGAAGGACAGCTCCTGGCCATAGCTCAACAGCTGGTTTCCCAAAAACTTTGCTGCAAAGTAAGGAAAGACAGTGAGAGTTTATATTTTATTTATTTTTGCCGTTTTATGTAGCGCAAACTCAGCCCAAGGTCATTAAAATGGATTATATGAGCACCAGATTCCATTACACAAAGGGAGAGACTAGTGGGAGGAACTAGAAAGTTCAGAGGGCACACAGAAATATCAGAACGGATACAGAATGGTTAAAGGGTAAATACAAATGTCAGGGGAGTGAGTGAGAAAGGTTAGAAGGTCAGAGGGGAAACACAAAGTTAGAGGAGACACATACATAGAAGAAGGGAGACAAAGGGTCAGAGGGGAACAACAAAGCAAGCTGGGAGACAGGGAGACCAAATGGTAAACAGAAAGGTCATAGGGGATACAAAAACGTCAGAAGAGAGACAGAAAGGCCAGAGGGAAGACACAACGATCAGAGGGGAGGTAGAAAGTTGAAACGGTAGAGGTTAGAAGGTAGAAGGGTTAAACGGAGCCAGAAAGGTCAGAATGGACTAGAAAGTGAAAGGGGGAACAGAATAGTCCGAAGGGAAACAAGAGTGAACAGGGAGACAAAAAGCTGAGAGGATAACAGAAAGGTCGGTTGGGAGGCAGAACATTCAGAGTGGAGACTCTGGAGTCAGATGGAAAGAGGAAGGTCAGAGAGGAGAGAGAAAAGTGGGAGGGTGAAGAGAGGCCAGAGGTGAGAAGGAAAGGTAGGAGAAAAGACAGAAAGGTCAGAAGGTCAGAGGGGAAACAAGACTATCAGGGAAGAGACAAGTCGGTAAGAGGGACACACAAATGTCAAATGGGAAAAAGGTCAAAGAATGGGAGATAGAAAAGTCGGGGGCAGAAGGCTGAGATAGGTGGGTCTATGGAGAGATAGAAACTTCAGAGAAGAGAAAAACAGGACAATGAGTAGACAGAAAATCAGAAGGAAGAAAAAGTTGAGGTGGAAGACAAAAGTTAGGAGAGAAACATAAGATGCTATGGAGGAAGAAGGACCAAAGGGGAAAGATAAATGTCAGAGGGAAGACAGAAGGGTGGCAGGGGGGTAAGGAAGACCAGAGAAGAAACAGGCAGGTCAGGCGAGACACAGGAGGGTCTGAGGGGAGGTAGAAAGGACTGAGAGGGGTATTATGGGAAATAAATACGCCAGGAAAGGAACACAAACGCAAGAAGGTCAAAAATAACCCGACCCTCGCCTTAAACGTCATAGAAAAGCAAAAGGTTAACAAAATCCTCCATATTTCGTTCTGGATCAGTCTGCCTGCGACGAGAGACAGGGACTGAGAAGAGAGAGAGAGAGAGGACTGGTAAGGCCGGGGGGAATATAATGTGCTGCTCGGGATGAAAGGTAAAGGGCTTAGCGTGCGAGAAGAAGAATTTCCCACACAAAGCACATTCTGAACCGAGGCCCGTGGCACACATTTCCTTATATAGCCACACCCATCCCTCCCATAGCAACAAACAGGCCTCTGGGAAAGGTATCAATGAAGGCTTGTGTACAGAGGCTCCCCTGAGTCCTTGGTAACGTCTCAGTTATTCGGCAACACCAACGACGTGTGCAATCCTGTATTGGAACTTGAGTTATGAAACACAGGATCCCAGGTGGGTGGGCCCACAGAAAGGTGACTTCTCTCCAGCAGCACTAGCCTGCCAAAATATGAAGCATTCCGAAATGTGCACGGCGTCCCTTATCCGCCTCCACTATGCAAATGTACCCCGGCATTCCAGACACCAGCTGCAACCAGCTGACAACAATCCAGACCCCAGCTGTACCCAGCTGACAGCGTTCCAGACCCCAGCTGCAAACAGCTGACAACAATCCAGACCCCAGCTGCACACAGCTGACAATGTTCCAGACCCTAGCTGCACACAACTGATAACGTTCCAGGCACCAGCTGCACCCAGCTGACAGCGTTCCAGACCCCAGCTGCACATAGCTGACAGCGTCCCAAACCCCAGCAGCACACAGCTGACAGCGTTCCAGACCCCAGCTGCAAACAGCTGACAACAATCCAGACCCCAGCTGCACCCAGCTGACAGTTCCAGACCCCAACTAAACACAGCTGGTAGCGTTCCAGACCCCAGCTGCACACAGCTGATAGCGTTCCAGACCCCAGCTGTAAACAACTGACAACAATCCAGACCCCAGCTGCACCCAGCTGACAGTGTTCCAGACCCCAGCTGCACACAGCTGACAGCTTTCCAGACCCCAGCTGCACACAGCTGACAGCGTCCTAAACCCCACCTTCACACTGCTGATAACGTTCCAGACACCAGCTGCACACAGCTGACAGCGTTCCAGACCCTCCTCCAAGTACCTGATAGCGTTCCACACCCTAGCTGCACACAGCTGATAACTTTCCAGACCCCAGCTGCACATAGCTGACAGTGTTCCTGACCCCAGCTACGCAAAGCTGACAGCGTCCCAAACCCCAGCTGCACACAGCTGACAGCATTCAGACCTCATCTGCACAAAGCTGACAGTGTTCCAGACCCCATCTGCACACAACTAACAGCGTTCCAGACCTCAGCTACACACAGCTAACGAATTCCAGAACCCTGCTGCACACAGCTGACAGTGTTCCACAACCTAGCTGCACACAGCGGATACAGTTTCAGACACCAGCTGCACACAGCTGACAGTGTTCATGACTCCAGATGCACACAGTTGACAAGGTTCCAAACCCCAATTGCACACATCTGACCACCTTCCAGACCCAGCTGCACCGTTGACAGCGTTCCAGACCTTAGCTGCACACATCTGACAGCTTTCCAAACCACAGCTGCACACAGCTGACAGTGTTCCACAACCTAGCTGCACACAGCGGATACAGTTTCAGACACCAGCTGCACACAGCTGACAGTGTTCATGACTCCAGATGCACACAGTTGACAAGGTTCCAAACCCCAATTGCACACATCTGACCACCTTCCAGACCCAGCTGCACCGTTGACAGCGTTCCAGACCTTAGCTGCACACATCTGACAGCTTTCCAAACCACAGCTGCACACAGCTGACAGCGTTCCAGACCCCAGCTGCACACATCTGACAGCGTTCCAAACCCCAGCTACACAGAGCTGACAGCGTTCCAGACCCCAGCTGCACACAGCTGACAGCGTTCCAGGACCCAGCTGCACACAGCTGACGGCGTTCCAGAACAAAGCTGCACACAGTTGACAGCGTTCCAGACCCCAGCTGCACACAGCTGACAGCGTTCCAGACCCCAGCTGCACACAGCTGACAGCTTTCCAGACCCCAGCTGCACACATCTAACAGCGTTCCAGACCCCAGCTGCACACATCTGACAGCGTTCCAGACCCCAGCTGCACACAGCTGACAGTGTTCCAGGCCCCAGCTGCACACATCTGACAGCGTTCCAGGCCCCAGCTGGACAGCACCCCATATCCAGTTCTGTACATACTCAATCTGAATCAGGTGCGCTGCCGCAGAGCATCCCTACCAGGAGCAGTGTAGTACACGGGATCTTCATGCCTGGCTGTGGCATACACATCATGGTGGCGGTTTGACCATCGCAGAGGGGCAGGAGCCCCATTACTCCGGACAGCTCTCCAGCCCTCGGTATCTGCAGGATGAAGAGAAAGAGTCATCAGCGAGAGCACAGCAGAGGGAACATCAATAGAAGAGCCCAGTCATTGAGGGTTTGCAAACTGAAAGCCATTGGGTGAAACACCTCGCGTCAACACCTCGGCCAATGAAAGGCAATGTTGCTGCGACCTTCCAAGCTTCACCTGTTCCCATCTTGGTATTGCAGAAACACATAGATCACTGGATTGATTAGGTACAGGATTGGGCTCTCTTTCACCTCTCAATAAAAGTTTAGATCTTGCAGTGACCAATGATGATGACCAAAAGATATTGCAACTTGCTGGCCATATCACACCAGCTATAAATTTGATATCCGTTGAATACCTAGAGGTCAGGTGTCTACTTCCACAAACACAAATAAAAGTGCATTTTTAATTGCAGGTTTATCAGAATAAACTAGCAATTAGACTTACAGGCGCACTAACCATTTCTGAAAGAAAGTTTGTTCACAACGTTGTTCCTGGAGGGACGGATCCACACAAAATGTTAGGATAATCATTTACTATGTAAACCATTTCCATTTACATTAATTGAATGAAAATTTATCCTCTTGGTAGACTGTGAAAATATGGCAAAGATCCCGCCCTCCTGGACGTACACTGGATATCCCTGTTCAAGAGGAACCAAAGACAAACCCAGCTGATAGATTATCTTCTTTCCTCTGCAAAGAGAGGCCAAATAGTGGCAGGCCATTGCCACTGACTTCCAACTGATCTCCGCTCTCACTACTAGAGACGTTGCCCCAGAGCGCGCTAGAGGTACACAGCTCTACCAATATGGAAAGAGCTTGAATTGGAGTACCCAATTTCCAGAAGCTCAGTCCATGTCCTGTGAGAATTCCACCAATTTACAACTTTTAGCCAAATTTGACTTTACCCTTGTATTAGCACCTGTTGTCGACAGGAGACTAAGGGGTCCATTAGGATGGCGGGCGGCCTGGCGGGGGCGATCCGCCCGCCATCCTTGCAGGAATTACCCCCCGCCATATTAGCATGGCTGGGGGGTCTGCGGCGGACGGAAAGACCGTCCGCCGCATTTCCGCCCCGGCCGCCTTGCAACTGGTGCAGAAAAGGCTGCAATATGGTGGTGGTGTCTGTTTGACACCCACAGCCATATTACAATGTATGCTGGGGAATGCCTTTCCGTGGCGGACATGGGGGGTACCTATGATACCCCCTGCATTTCAAAGAACAACGTGGCAGGCACCGCGCGGTGCCTGTCACTTTGTGCTTTGAAATGCACAACATGTATTTTTAGCATTGGGGCAGGCGGTGCTTTCAGCACCGCCTGCAGCAGTGTTAAAAATACAGGATGCGTCCGCCACTGTGGCAGGCGAATCCTAATTTCCCCCACGGGACCCCCGCCCTTATGGCAAGCGGTCCCTTTCTTTGATGGGATGGCGGGCGGACAAAGTCCGTCCGTCATCCTAATTGGCCCTTAAGATTCAAGTTAATAGACCAGGAAAAGTGTAGAGAGGAGGGGAAAGGATAGCTAGTGACAAGAGGAATAGAAGAAGGTAGACAGCTAAACAGCTCTTGCTGGAATTGTCAACTTTTGTTTTATCTGAAAGTGTAGAGGCACACGAAGCAAACTAAGAAGATCAAAAAATTAGGATAAGACAGAACTACTCATCCATCTATCCATCCAATCCACTCACCCAATCCATCCATCCACACCCGTCCGTCTGTCTGTCCGTCCATCCCTCCAGTTATTCAAGCACTCACACTAACACACGCTGGAAAAGCATTCTCAACCTTGATCGCTGAACCTCTGCCTCCTGATAGGTAGTCACTGTTGTTCCTTTGCTTACCCCTTCTGCTGTTGGCCACCGCCTCTGGTGGAGGCTATGACTGACTGTGGGACCCCGGGCACTCTATTTTGCCATACCTTGCTGGAAGTAAGAGGAGATCTCGTAGACGCTGTAGTCCTGGGCGCTGCGGCAATCAGAAGAATGCCCATAGCAGAAGCACTGGCTGCAGCCCTCAGGGTGCTGGGCATTCAGGTTGTAGTATCCGGGCTTGCACCTGCAGGAGAAGGTTAACACTTATGATACCCTCAAATTGCATGAGTTCACCCAGTAAGCAAGGCCTATTTTAACCTAATCCTAACCTCAGTGAGAATCTGGAGACCACAGGTGAACAAAGACTGTGACCTCTCACAACCACACTAGATGGTAAGTGGGAGGAGGTGGACTATAGGATGCACCTACTCGCCGGCACAAACATTATCTATCTATCTATCTATCTATCTATCTATCTATCTATCTATCTATCTATCTATCTATCTATCTATCTATCTATCTATCTATCTATCTATCTATCTATCTATCTATCTATCTATCTATCTATCTATCTATCTATCTATCTATCAAAATAGCAAAGCAAACAAACCAACATCTGTTGTGAACTGATGGCCACAAATGTGAATGCTGATAAAGTCAAATCTGCCTTCCATCCTTCTGAGGTCAGTAGACTAAATACCAATAAACAGTGTAATGATAACATATGTTATTTACAGCTCCTGGAGACTACAAAAATACAGAATGTAGGCCTATACTGAAAAAAGTTATATTTTTTTAGTAATTACACAAATCCTGTTTTATATCACCATGCACAACTGCCAGCTAGGCACAGCTTCACATTACCTCACAACCTGCCACCTCAAAGTTATACATTTTCGTTGCATTGAAAATCTTTTGTTTATCTGATTTGTTTTGTAACTTTGACATACATTTTATCTACCCGCAGTTTTCATTTCAGTGTTTGAATAGCCTTTAGTGTGGCCTTGTTGGTTGCCTGTGGTGCCATCCAATGCCCCCAGATTGTGATGCTGCGACTGTGAGTAGCGTGTTCTGGTCCCTTTAGGTGGCTATGTGAGGGGACTTGCTCAGTGAGAGGGTGATCGGGGGATTGATATGTCCAACATTTCCGGTCCAGTAGGATATCTTGGTGGCTATTTGAAATCACAGGGTGGAGGGTTTAGAGACTGGTGCCCTCTTTCAGGTCAATACAAATTTGCCCTTTGCTTGGTGGAGACAAACAGTCTGACCTTGGTGAAGCCACCTACATCATTGAGAGAGCGGTTATTAGTGATAGCCAAGCATCTGGCAGCTCTGAGCTGTATACAAGTTGGTCTAATGGATTCTCGAGGGTGTTTCTGTGCAATGTGGCTTGGATCATAGGACTGAGAGCTAATTTAGTCACATAGATAACGTATGAGTAGTACTGTAAATATCAAATTCTAATCAGGATTTTATTAATGGAGATCATATACATGATCTTCAACGAAATTCCTTTTCAGTAAATTTGCTCATGCACAGACATTTTTGGTTATCCCAAAAAAAACCTAAGAGTGTTTCCTACTGTGTGATTCGGCGAGCCCGTCCGAGGTGAATCTGGGAAAATGGCTGCAGGGTTCCCGTGTGGTATTTAAATGGTCAATGAACGTATGTCTTTCCTACATCTGGTCTGACATACATCACCTCTCCATCATGGAGGCTGGTACCTTCCTGGACTATAAAACTGACATCAAGGTCAGAATCACACCTTTGCATGGGCTGATGGAGACCCAAAGCTTCCAGCCTTTCAAAGGTTATGGAAACGTCCTTGTTGTCTTACAGGCCAGTGCATCGCTGTATGTCAATTAGGGGTAGGCAGGGAAAGCAGGCAAGACCAGTTGTTTGCCCTCTGGTACTCTAGCTGGCCTCGGGGCATGGCTACCATTGGTGCAGCAGATGAAGTGACACCGGGACCCAAAAGCTCTAGCCACCCCTGAACCCGGATTTTTACAATATTTTATTACTCAAGCAGTGTTCAGGGGCCCCACTTCTCTTGCTTGCACTAGGGCCCATGGCACTTTTGAAAACTCACTGGGCCTGCCCTTATTACCTGCTGGTTTCAACGCACAGGAAGGCAGAGATGGGGTCCAGCTAATTTACTAACTCAACTGGTTGCCCATGGGCTACCGGGTGGATCCGACTATCCCCTTTCATCACTCCAATGAACACAGGCCTCGCTGAATCTACCGGACTGGGGAACCGGAAGCAGTCCAAGCAAAAATGCTCAAACCTGCCCCACTCCTGTATTCTCCTCCCACAATTTCTCTTCTTCCATCCATCCATGCTATGCTTCTCAATCTCTCTTCTCCCTCTCTGATCACTTGCTCGCTACCTCCCCCTCCCTCTCTTGCTTTCTCTCCTGCTTGCTCCAATTAACATCCAGGAGATGGGGATAGCGACAGGTACACCTGGAGCGGCCTCGTGCTTTCAGACCGGGCTCCAGCCCACCGGGAAAATGCCCGGAGGAATAAAAGACCCGCCCAGTCCTCATGTACACTCCAAAGGAATGCTCCGACAGAACAAGGGATCTGCGAGAAAGGGAATCTCTTTGTTTATTATTTTGATAAAAGCAACAAAAAAAGGTAGAAAAGCAGTGACGTCCCTGAATTTGGGCACGAAAAACGCAAATTAATGGAAAACAATGCAAAAGTAATAACGACAGCGGATTCACAGGGAGATAAGGTGATTTACCCAGAATCATATACATTTGTCAGATAGACTCGTCTGTATCCAGAGCTCACAAAATCTGCTTTGATGTGTGCAAACACAAATCAAGGAGCACTTACAATCTGTCCTCCTTTGTCTTAGGCAAGGGCTGAAGGTGTCAGTGAGACAAGTGAGAGAGCGCAATTTGAATAAAACATATATCCGAGCCATATTTACAAGTATATAGCATAAACGTAGGAATGAAATGTATATCGTAACGTGAAGTGGACGCTTATAGCATAAAGTTAACAGATGTAACAAAAGTAATATAGGAAATGTAACTGTATTTACTCTTGAACATACATTAGATTTAGAAGGCTGTATGCATAATGGGCTAATATAGAAATGTGTAGAAATACTTACGAAATGTAGAACGTGCAAAGTAGAATTCATGTACGTGTGTAACTTTAAATGGAGAAACGGCGTGAAATGTAACATGGAGAAATGTGCAGAGAGCATACACGGCGATGTAACAAATGAGAATATAAAGTTATACTCTATGTAATTTATATTCTATGTACAATGTATTCACTTATACGTAAAAGGTTTGCTAAATGCGATTGTATATAAATGTGTGTTAAAGGTTATACTGTGTAGAAGAAGTTTGTAGGAATGTTAGAAGAGTTTAGGTCATTTGTGATTTTAACCTGACTGACCAAGGGTTCGCAGGAGGGTAGTCCGCTGTATGTAATTTAGTGGGCTCACAGGAGTCGTGAATAGCCTTGATGTGAACGTGAGAGCCAAGGAGTCTAGTTCTTGTTAGATTTAAGGTGACAATGCCGGACGAAGTTTATTGCCTAAACGTGAGAGGAGACGCTTGGAATTTGAGTCTTGTTTTGAAATGACCATTCACAGGACCAAGAAAGGTTATACACATAGTCGTAAAGATTAAAGTTCTGCTGAGGTTATAGACTTTTGATCCGAAAGTGTCAAATGAAGTCACCGACAAGAAGACGAAGATGGCGTCTAAGAAGAAGGGTCAACTTAACGGACGACGCAAAGAGATGAAGCCATGAAAAAGCTAGAAGATGACCTCACGGGGAAAAGTCCATGGTGGGCGTCGAAGGGGCGTTCCACCCACACTGAGATTGTGTATTTTAGGGACAGCACCCCGGGGAGAAGATAGCGAAGGCGAAGCTAATTGCTCAGAGCGAGAACAGAGCGAAGGGCGAAGAGTAGATGACTTGAGCAGATGCGCTGAGAGAGATCAGAGCGCAAGAGAGCAGTAGGCCGAGGACCCTTAAAGAGCGGATGGGTAGGCAGAGAGGGTACTGCTTCTCGATAGAAATTACCTTTAGAGGCTAAGAGAGTTTGTACTTCTTTGGAAGTCAAACTGCTGACACCTTTTTTAGGTTAGGAACTTGCGAAGTAGGGATGTCACGTAGTATAGAGTAGGGACAGATTTAACTTGATTATTTTTCTCTTTCTGTAGATGACGCAAAAGAACCACTTCATATCGATGCTTTTTAATTTGCTGATTCTTGAACTGACTTTAATTGGATTCGTTTGTAGACTGAGGTTCTTTAGGGAATATATGTTCCTTCTAGTTCCTGTATATTTGTTGAATTTGATCCTGAGAGGATTGTATTTGCAACTTTTCTTAATTTTATATTAAACCTTTTAAACTTTATCAGTTGTAAGTGGTTCTTCAGAGTTGCGTCAGTCTATGGGGTTTATCTAACCTATGCGGGGTTTGTCTTTTACTCAATGACAGAAAATAAGCGATCCAAAATTGACGAATGAGATAAGTTATTAAATTGATCATAAATTGATATTAAAATCTCATTCCCCGCAGTTGGTAGCAGAGAAAGATGGTTTTCTTCTTGAGGAAGGCAACCTAGGTCAGGTCTAGATTACCCCAAGGTCCCTAGTCATCGACGACCAGAAGAAGAATCCCAGCTGAAGACGGTGCTGACGGTGTGTCGAGAGAAAAGCAGCAGAGTCGGTCGAGAGTGAGTATAAGGGTCATGCGTTGTAAGATTGCGGTGTTTTATGTTGTTCCTGTGTTGTAATGTCAAGCGGAGTTGAATGCCTGTAGTGTGATTGGGGGAAGGTTGTGAGCGCGCGCAACCGGATGAAATCTTAAGCTCCAGGGAAGGACTTAAGTGGTTCGGGTGTATCGAACACCCAGAGTAATTTGACTACCATTGAAAGGGGGTCATGAGGTACCATTGATCGCCCGACAGACCGATGATAGGGGGAGCGTAAGAGTGAGTGTATGAGTAACGGACGCTGGTCGTACGTTTACTGTGTGTAAGTAACCTATCAGTTGAGGTAAGCGTCTGACCGTCAGAGGGAAGACGTTTCGCCAGTTGAGGTAGCAATTACAGTTAGACTGTGGCCTTACAGTCAGAGAAAAGTGATCGCTTGGACGGAAGTAGTCATTTTTCGGCGTATGAATGAAAACGCATGCAAGATCGTGAGATGAGTTGAGAAAGGAGGGGAACTGCTGCAGAGGGGACGAGTGACGTCAGCGTAGAGCCGCGCTGAGATTGGTTGGTTGGCGTAGAACCGCGTTGGGATAGGCTGATTAGCGAGAGTCGCACAGGGATTGGTGGTTGTCATTAGGACGTAAACAAGGAAGAGAATTAATAAGAGAAAATCGTAGATTATCAAAAAATGAAGTGTTTTAAGAGTTTAAGAGCAATCTTTAGGAGGAATAGAAGAAACTTATATGCCGGAGAAGAAGCTCCACCAGAAGGCACACCAGCTTATCATATGGCAGTAAATGTAGGCTTACACTCGATACTATGGATCTCCGAGTGGAATAAGCTAACTGAAGGGAATAAGGAACTGACGTTTCCGAGATTCGGAACGTTTAAGCTAGACGTGTTGAACGAACTGAAAGCGGTAATGCTTGCAACGAGACCTCTACCGAGGCCAACACAGTTTGAAGCCCTTAGTGCATGGTTTAGAGCAGCACACGAAAAGAGCGTAAAGAGACGCCAAGAAAGAGTGAGACGATCAGTAAAGGCAGTACAGGATGCCAAATGGGATGAGGAAGCTAAGAAGTGGAGAGTGCAAAAGATAGAAGCGGACAAACTGTTCACAATGATAGAAGCCACGGGAGAAAAGAAACCTCTAGAGGAAGATGAGGAAAGCGAGACGGAGGAGGATCTGATAGAGAGGCTATTAACAGATAGACCACCTCCGTACAACAGCGAAACCGCAAGTCCCATACTACAGCAAGGGGACGGAGCTAGATGGGGGGAATATAAATCGATCCCAGTAACAGAGTGGGATACCAAGAAAGGTGAGGAAATACCTCAATCTAGTTCCGAACAGAGAGTAGTGGGAAGATTAGTGGTCCAGAAGGTGCCAGAAACGCAACATGCAAGGTCGTACCAAATGCCAGACGCTTTACAGGTACCTGTTACCATAGGCCCTATTGTGTCAATCTACAACCCAGAAGGGGTCCAACAGGAGGAACAGGCACGATGGGACAGGGAAAGGGCAGAGATGGAGAATAGGAATACCATGATAAATCCTCAGAGGCAGATACTAGCACCGATGAGTCGGAGTACCCCATTAGATGCCGCAACAGGTCCCTGGGTAGAACAGGGGGGTCAAAGAGGGCCAATGGACTTAAGGGGACCAAAACCGAAATCCTATAAGGAATTAAGGGAATACCTGAAAGAATGGGATACTGCCGAAGAGATTCGGAATAAAAGTTTAGAAACAGGAGCAGAGTGGAGAGACCAGGATAACAGGATCCTCTCTCATTGTGGAGCTGGCGAAAGCAGCCCGGAGTGGGAGAGAGGGAGCCAGGAAAGCAGAGGAAATAATTGTCCTACTATCAGCGGCAATAGGCAAATGTGCGACGACAGGAGTGCAGGGTGTGGCGAAGTGCCTCGCGTCACCTTTAGTGAGGGGGAACGAAGGACGCAGGAGTACCGAAATACTTTCAGATGCACTCACCATACCCCGGGTGAAACGGCGCAACATTGGAATCACGGGAACATGGAGAGTCGCGAAGGGTCTCGCCATGCATCCGGTGAACACGAACGAAGTCATGAGAATATAGGGAGTCGCGAAACGTCTCGCCATGCATCCGGTGATCACGAACGAGATCGCGGGAACATGGAGGACCGTAAAGGACCCTTCATTTTGTTGAGCGACACCAGACAGCAAGCGAGTTACAGTGGTTTTGAACAGAACGGTGGATCCTATCTCGTATCTGGAGAAACCGAGCCGAAAAGACGAAATGTAGGGATGGGGGATGGAGCATTGTTCCACCACACCCCACGGGAAGATGGGAAGGCTTGGGATCTAGAGAGGTGGGAACAAAGAGAGGGAAGAAAAACTCCTCATAACTCACCTGTGCTTAGGCGTAGGGCGCATAGTGGAGGTGAGAGGGATGTAAGAGAACAACCTAGGACTGACGTACTGAGAGCGGAGATAAAAGCGAGACGGATTGATGTAATGAGTTTAAAATCAGACTTGGATGAGATAATTGATGGCACTGTGGCAATAGAAAGGTTAGAGCTGTACGAACCAGATGAAATATTGTTTTTATCTAAGGATGTGACTCGGAAAGCAAGGGCAGCTCATGAAAAATTATCTGAATTGGCTGATAAGTATATGATAGACATATCACGGACTAAAGCCTTACAGGCCAACCATAGGCTGAATTGCACAGATCGAGATCTAGATGAGCGTAGAACGATTGGGCTAAGAGTACACATAAGGGAACTAGTCATGTGTATTAGAATATGGAGAGATCTGGATAGATGGGAGGAAAAATGGTCTAAGAGGGGATCTGTCAGAAGAAGTACAATTGTGAAGTCCCAGGATACAGACCTAATGCGAATGGAAGCTTTCCCTTTGCGAGAAATCGCGAACGGAACTACGTTCATGTGCCCTGGAGTAGGGGGGATTTAGCGGCATTCACTAATTCTTTCCCGAAGCTTAGAGAGAACCCTGTAGAGTGGTACAAGCAGGTAGAGAGGTTCGTGAAGATCTCTAAGGTGCTGTGGATCGATTTGAACACATTGTTCGATATCGTAGTACCCGGAGATTTGTGGACGGCATGCAAACTTAGTATTGAATGGCCCACTTGTGAGCCTCCGAGAGATACCCAGACAAATGGTCCATCAGATAGAGTCATGGAAAAATACGAAAGAGTAATAACATGGCTAAAAGAGAAAGTGCCAGTGCAGGACATAGACTGGGTTAAGATAGATCGAACAACTCAGGAGCCTAAAGAGACAGTTCACGAGTTCTATGAGAGGTTACTGAAAGCATTTAAACAATACAGTGGGTTAGACGTAATGGATCCTAAGGACATAGGACAGTTTGTGTCGAAGTTTGTTTTAGGATTGAGACCAGACATAAGCCTGATGATACAACAGCATTTGATCTGTTGGCAGAACAAACCTTTAGATGAGATTCTGAGGTATGCAAGGTACTGTAGCGATGAAATAGATTCGAAGGCAAAGAAACTCAAGGAAAAGCTAATGCTGGTACAAATGCAAGCAGCTGGAAAGGGTGGACAGCGGCAACAGGGAACAGGAACACCAGTAAAGAAACAGAATACTCAGAGCAGAGATGAGGAAGAAAGACCGAGACCGAGAATGGATATCGCGACACTGAAAAAGACAACGAGGTGTCATCAGTGTAACGAGGTGGGACATTGGAGACGCGAGTGTCCATATAATGTCGAGACGGGGGAATTAGAACAGGAGGAGGATGAGGTTCAACCCAGCATGGTAAAGGGAACAGCAGTCCCGAAGGGAAAGTTTATCAAAGGGGGGAATCAGACTCCTCGAGCCCCGTTTCCTCAACCACCTCGCATTACAAATGGAGGGAAAACCTATAGACAAATGCCATTGTTCGTAGGAGGAGAAGAATGCTACTACGTTGATCCTCTTACAGGGCAACGAGTGAATAGGGAGGAAGACTGTACTCTAGGAGCAGCCCTGGAAGTAGATCAGAGAGGACCATACGTAGAGGCTGAAGTGGCTGGATGTCCTACAACCTTTTTGGTGGATACGGGGGCCACTCGATCCACGCTGAGATCAGCGGTAGTCCCAGGTCTGCCAATATCGGGAGAGACGATTCAGGTGGTAGGAGTCGCAAACAAGAGGATGACGAATCCTCTGACTGAACCAGTGTCAGTAAAGATAGGGAATTACAGTGACGAACATCAGTTTGTGATCTGTGATTCTAGCCCTGTGTGTTTGCTAGGAAGAGATCTGTTGTGTAAACTGAATTGCACAATACATTGCACACCTGAAGGAGTAGAAGTGCAGACAAATGATGAGGATGCCAATTTTAAGGTTGTAAACTCGCAGGAGTGCGTGGAACTATATCCTACCTTAACAGTGGAGGATCTTCCACAGGATTTGAGGGAGAAAGTGTCAGCTGAGGTGTGGGATTTTACTGGAGAGGAAATAGGACTGATCAAAGGGGTAGAACCAGTAAAGATCTTGGTAAGACCCAATGCCGAATATCCAAGAACACCACAATACAAGTTGACACCGGAGACGATTGCAGGAATAAAGCCTGTGATCGAATCCATGATTAAACAGGGAATACTGAAGGAGATCGTGGGTAGTCCATGTAACTCCCCGATTATGGGTTTGCAGAAGCCTAGTGGAAAATACAGAATAGTGCAGGATCTTCGAAAGATTAATAATATTGTTGTCTCATGTTGTCCAGTGGTACCGAATCCATCAGTAATATTATTTCAGATACCGTTCCAAGCTGAATGGTTTACCGTGATAGACTTGTGCCAGGCTTTCTTTTCGATTCCTTTAGATGAAGAGAGCCAGTATCTTTTCGCTTTTAAGCTGGAAGATCGCGTCTTAACATGGTGTCGTATCCCTCAGGGGTATACAGAAAGCCCATCGATTTTTAACCAGCTACTGAAGAGAAATCTTGAAGGTCTAGTACTGCCCAAGAATTCGGTTCTAGTCCAGTACATAGACGACCTCCTAGTTGCGTCAGAAACGGAGGAAGCTTGCAGAGTAGACACCATTACCTTATTAAATCACTTAGCCGAGAACGGACACAAGGTGTCTCCAAGTAAATTGCAGTATTGTAAGACTGAAGTGCAATACTTGGGCCATAGGATTGAAAAGGGAAAACGGAAGGTGTCTCCAGACAGAATAGAGGCGATCATGAAAATGAACGCGCCTAAAACACAAAGAGAAGTCAGGATGTTTCTAGGCATGGTCGGTTACTGTAGGCAGTGGATAGCTAACTTCTCACTGAAGGCAAAACCTTTATTACAACTGACGCACAAAGGAGTAAGTGATCCGGTACCATGGGACAAAGATTGTTTGATGGCGTTTTTGCAGCTGAGGGAGGACTTATGTCGCGCCCCGGCTTTAGGAATGCCTGATTACACAAAACCATTTTTGCTTTACTGCTGCGAAAGAGAGGGATGCGCTTTAGCAGTTTTGGCCCAGATACATGGAGATGCGCGTAGGCCAGTTGCGTATTTTTCGGCTACATTAGATCCAGTAGCCGCAGCGTTGCCCGGATGTCTCAAATCCGTAGCTGCAACGGGTGTCAGCATTGAACGTTCTGAAAGCGTGGTAATGGGACATCAGTTAGTGGTGTACGTACCGCATTCTGTAGAATTGTTAATGACCAGGACTAAGACTCAGCATCTGACAAATAGCAGGCTCACACGCTACGAGCAAGTCATACTGGCTGCCGAGAATGTGACCCTAAAGAGATGCTCCGTCTTGAATCCTGCAACTTTGATGCCACTTCCAAATGATATTGATGATGAAATTTGTACAGATCATGACTGCCTTGATGTGACTGAACTATGCACCAAACCGAGACCTGATATCGTAGATGAGCCATTGACTGACCCCGATGAAATATTCTTTGTTGATGGTTCATGTGTAAGAGACGATATCGGTCAGCTGAGAGCAGCTTATGCAGTTTGCACAATTACGAGAGTAATAGAAGCCGCTTGCCTGGAAGGAGTACACTCCGCTCAGGTAGCTGAAATTGTTGCTTTGACGCGTGCTTTTTTAGCAGGCGACAAACTTCGAGTCACCATATACACCGATAGCCAGTATGGTTTCGGGGTAGTTCATGATTACGGGCAGTTATGGTCTCAAAGAGGTTACATGACCTCCTCGGGTTCTCCCGTTAGGAATGGAGAATTCGTGAGACTATTGTTAGAGGCATTGCAAGGCCCGACAGCCATTGCAGTTGTCAAATGTGCTGCGCATACGAAAAATGTAGATTTTGTGTCACAAGGTAACCGCTATGCGGATGAAGTAGAGCGTTACTGCGCAGAACAGGGATATTCTCACACTGATGTAAAAGTGGGGGGAATCCAAGAAAGAACGGAATTGACAATGTTGTTAGATACGGTAGATACGTGGGATGAGCTAAGGAGTGTTCAGGAAAATGCACCAGATGAAGAGAAAAAGAGCTGGGAAACAGCTGGTTGTACTAGAAGTGAAATGAATTTCTGGATCTCTGCAGATGGGAGAGCAGTTTTACCAAATGAACTTGTTAGTCCAATGGCAAGAAAATTGCATGGATCAGCACACATAGGTAGAGATGCTATGGTGAGAGTATTCAGACAAACGTGGTTCAATCCAAAGTTTAGAGTAGCGGCAGAAGCAGTGTGTCAGCGATGCGCAATCTGTCAGCAACTAAATGTAGGAAAGAGAACACCAGTCACATTGAGTCACATTGGGAGGTCTGGGGGGCCTTTCAATAGAATGCAGCTTGACTTCATAGAAATGCCTAAATGCAATAGACTCAGATACGTTTTAGTGATTGTCTGCATATTTTCTAGATGGGTTGAAGCTTACCCTACACGTAGGTGCGATACACTTACAGCAGCAAAATTGTTACTTAGAGAGTTAATACCGAGGTTTGGGGTGCCATCCTCTTTGGAATCGGACAGAGGAACTCATTTTAACAGCGAAATAGTGAAGATGCTATGTTCAGCTTTGAGTATCGATCAGAAACTACATTGCAGCCATCGACCAGAAGCTTCAGGGATTGTAGAGCAAATCAACAGTACAATCAAGTCCAGACTTGCCAAGGTTTGTTCATCAACATCCCTGAGTTGGCCAGACGCACTTCCAGTGGTTCTTATGAGCATACGTAGCACACCAGATAGAAAAACAGGTCTCTCTCCTCATGAAGTGCTAATGGGGAGAGCCATGAGATTGCCATCGGTCCCGACTGCAGCCCTAGTGAACATCACAGACGATTTGATCTTGGACTACTGTAAGGGACTATCTGATGCCGTTAATTCTGTGTCCCTCCAGGTCCAGGCTGCAGAGGTTCCATCAGCACAAGATTTGTGCCATGACCTGAGTCCGGGGGACTGGGTTTTGGTGAAAAAACACGTCAGGAAGAACTGCTTAGACGTGCGCTGGAGAGGACCGTTTCAAGTCATACTTGTGACGAACACTGCAGTAAAGTGTGGAGGCCTGCCAAACTGGATACATGCCTCACACACCCGAAGAGTGCCAACACCTCTAGAAGAAACAGCTCCTCTCTCGGATGAGAATCCAGCGGAAAGCGGAGAAGCCACAGAGGGGGAAAGCCAAGCTGTGGAGGTGATCGAAGAGGCTGAGACTGTGACGGAACAGGTCGACGAAGGTCAGGACACCAGTGGGACCGAAGTCGCCTTAGGAGAAGAGAGTAATTGGGAGATCGAATCAGATACTGAACAAGCAGAGAGTGACCAAGAGACAAGTCCAAGAACAAGGAGCAGGAGGACAAGGAGTGACGAAGCTAGTTGGCCGGAGAGGAGGAGAAGGCCAAGCTTAAAGGCACAACAAGAAAGAACTCTTGTCCCGATCGCTGAAGAATCGGATCAGGAAGAAGAAACTACAGACTCAGGAACTGAAAGTCCAAGAAGATCGAGAAGGGTACGTGTGCCCTGCCGAAGGTACGCCACCCCAGAGTGGACTTATCTAGCAGATGTCTTGGGGACAGAAATCTGGGAGAGTGAAGGAAGTGAAAGTAATCGATCACGATCCATTTGTGGCAGTAGAGATATGGATGTTGACGCCTGGACTCGAGACTGAGGGGTTACTGACTTTCACACTTCCCATACCCCCATACTTGAGTCGGATCCAAGATCTAGTGCTAAATCGATTACAGTTTCCGACTTTTGGTCGTCAAATTCCAGAGGAAGAAGAAAAAGTCATTCGTTTTGAATTGTTAGAACTTGTTGTGAAAGCTGCAGGTACGAGAATAATTGTTGATGCATAAAGACTTTTGTATATAAGCTGTAAAGAAGAAGATAACCTAGCGCCGAGTGGAAAGAAGAATAAAATTAGGGATTACACTTAGAGGACGGAGAAGGGTTAGGGTTGTCTGTTGCTAAAGAGAAAAAGACATTGGTTGCGAAAAAGAGACTTTTGTTGATAAAGAGCACTTTACAGACTGAGAAAGCAAATAAAGCAAATAAAGCAAACAAAGACTGGAAAAGAAAAACTTTTTCGCAAAAGAAGGAGCTACGCTGTTTGATAACATGGAGAACGGCAACCCAAACCGAAAAGCTAAATGTATAATAGGTACACTTATAACGGTAGTAATTTTTCTCATAATTACAGTAGTGACAATATCATACATAATAGGACATGAAAGCGATAAAGAAACAGCAGATGTAAAGCCTGTAACGACTTTGAGACCTGCTCTTGTGGGGAAGAAGGAGGAGAGCAATGTAATACGTGAAAAGGCGTTACTGGCAGATGAAGCTCGTAGATTACACGTAGACGAGTCACAGGGAAACTTTAGGTCAAACGCATATGCTAAACTATTGTACGAGTATATCGATGCCATGGAGGCCAAAGATTGCTATGTTTGTATGCAATTGCCGGCTTCTGTAGACGAAGGCATTAGATATCATCATCTCCCATTGACTTATGGGATAACATGTAGTTTACTGCTTAGTATATTTTATGGTAGGGAAGGGTTTGAGTACTACTTTTCAAATTATGATTCGGTACTGCCTGAAGTTCCGAATTATAAACAAATGAATAAGTGGGACTATTACAAAAAGGAGGATAGACTAGCTAAATTCTTTCTTCCTTGGGATACATTAGATACATCATACGCACGCAGAAATAATCTAACTTGCAAAGTGTCAGAGGTTGAGAAAAGGTTCATAGGACAAGTAGATGACCGGTACAGAAGGCAGAAGATTCTAAAAATGTCAGGACTGTGGAAAACTGATTGGACCGAAGAAGAGAAGGCACATAAAAAGAAAGGTAGCAATGGTCCAATAGCTTTGGATAGGACGCAGAAAGGAAAGTTATGTTTAACTCGAAGCAAGACGTATTATGAGAGTGTATTTGTAGGTGAAGTAAATTGCGAACATGCTTTTAGATTAGAGTACTATACGAAAGATTTCATGAAAGGGATGCAAGCTATTCCTAATGTGTATTTTGTATGTGGAAGAAATGCCTATGTAAAACTGCCTGACAATTGGTATGGTTCGTGTTACTTGGCAATTGTCTTCCCCAAAATATATCATGCAAAGGATTTAGCGATCATAGAAGGAAAGGCTTCGACGAGAGCGAAAAGAGAAGTAGGAGATGCAGAAGTAGTAGGAGACGTATTTGGAGCGATGTTTCCTTTGTTAGGTGTAATACTTAACGATGTTAAGATCAGGAGACTAGCTACCGTTGTAGATAGATTGTCTGCAAGTACTGCAAGGTCATTAATGCTAGTAGAAGGCGAGATGCAATCGATTAGAGCAATGGTTCTTCAGAACAGACTTGCTTTAGATGTTCTATTAGCAAAAGAAGGCGGAGTTTGTAAGGTTTTGAAGGTTCAGGAATGTTGTACTTATATTCCTGATAATTCAAAACCACTTGAGAAAGTCATAAGCAACATTACACAGATTCATCAAGAGATCGAAGATTTGTCAAAAATAAAAGTTTGGGAAAAAGTAGGTCATGGAGTAGGAAAGGTTGGGAGTTGGTTTGCCAACCTTGGTAAAAGCATAGTATGGTATATATTAAAACCTGTGTTAATAGTATTAATTTGTATAATAACATTATTAGGATTAGTGAAACTATATAAATGGTATAGGTCGAACCAGTTACAACGATCAATGAGAGAACAAGAAAGGAGATTAGCTGCTTTACAAGATCAACAGTACAAAAGCTTAAGAGCTCTCGAAACGATAAAAAGAGGGAATATTGTAACTAGTTCTGTGTAAGGGTGCTATTCAAATTGCATTTAGTGATGACTCCTAAAAGTCATCAAAGGGGGGAACTGAGAGAGCGCAATTTGAATAAAACATATATCCGAGCCATATTTACAAGTATATAGCATAAACGTAGGAATGAAATGTATATCGTAACGTGAAGTGGACGCTTATAGCATAAAGTTAACAGATGTAACAAAAGTAATATAGGAAATGTAACTGTATTTACTCTTGAAAATACATTAGATTTAGAAGGCCGTATGCATAATGGGCTAATATAGAAATGTGTAGAAATACTTACGAAATGTAGAACGTGCAAAGTAGAATTCATGTACGTGTGTAACTTTAAATGGAGAAACGGCGTGAAATGTAACATGGAGAAATGTGCAGAGAGCATACACGGCGATGTAACAAATGAGAATATAAAGTTATACTCTATGTAATTTATATTCTATGTACAATGTATTCACTTATACGTAAAAGGTTTGCTAAATGCGATTGTTTATAAATGTGTGTTAAAGGTTATACTGTGTAGAAGAAGTTTGTAGGAATGTTAGAAGATTTTAGGTCATTTGTGATTTTAACCTGACTGACCAAGGGTTCGCAGGAGGGTAGTCCGCTGTATGTAATTTAGTGGGCTCACAGGAGTCGTGAATAGCCTTGATGTGAACGTGAGAGCCAAGGAGTCTAGTTCTTGTTAGATTTAAGGTGACAATGCCGGACGAAGTTTATTGCCTAAACGTGAGAGGAGACGCTTGGAATTTGAGTCTTGTTTTGAAATGACCATTCACAGGACCAAGAAAGGTTATACACATAGTCGTAAAGATTAAAGTTCTGCTGAGGTTATAGACTTTTGATCCGAAAGTGTCAAATGAAGTCACCGACAAGAAGACGAAGATGGCGTCTAAGAAGAAGGGTCAACTTAACGGACGACGCAAAGAGATGAAGCCATGAAAAAGCTAGAAGATGACCTCACGGGGAAAGTCCATGGTGGGCGTCGAAGGGGCGTTCCACCCACACTGAGATTGTGTATTTTAGGGACAGCACCCCGGGGAGAAGATAGCGAAGGCGAAGCTAATTGCTCAGAGCGAGAACAGAGCGAAGGGCGAAGAGTAGATGACTTGAGCAGATGCGCTGAGAGAGATCAGAGCGCAAGAGAGCAGTAGGCCGAGGACCCTTAAAGAGCGGATGGGTAGGCAGAGAGGGTACTGCTTCTCGATAGAAATTACCTTTAGAGGCTAAGAGAGTTTGTACTTCTTTGGAAGTCAAACTGCTGACACCTTTTTTAGGTTAGGAACTTGCGAAGTAGGGATGTCACGTAGTATAGAGTAGGGACAGATTTAACTTGATTATTTTTCTCTTTCTGTAGATGACGCAAAAGAACCACTTCATATCGATGCTTTTTAATTTGCTGATTCTTGAACTGACTTTAATTGGATTCGTTTGTAGACTGAGGTTCTTTAGGGAATATATGTTCCTTCTAGTTCCTGTATATTTGTTGAATTTGATCCTGAGAGGATTGTATTTGCAACTTTTCTTAATTTTATATTAAACCTTTTAAACTTTATCAGTTGTAAGTGGTTCTTCAGAGTTGCGTCAGTCTATGGGGTTTATCTAACCTATGCGGGGTTTGTCTTTTACTCAATGACAGAAAATAAGCGATCCAAAATTGACGAATGAGATAAGTTATTAAATTGATCATAAATTGATATTAAAATCTCATTCCCCGCACAAGCAAAGAGAGTGACTAAAGAAAGCAAAGGACAGAATGTTCTTCATACCTTCCGGTCTCTGACGCCTGCTCTAGTTTCGTCTATTGCAGGACCCTCTCTGTTGATGATCCCCAGGAGTACCTCAGGGCCATCAGTGTGGAGACCACCACACGTTGTGGTGTTGTGTCAGCACGATGATGAATCAATGGTGTCAGGTTCGAAGTCCTCCTCATTGAAACTAAGCCCAACTTGGCTCCTCGGGAGTTGGAAAACCCACTCTACGAGTTATTTCCAGGGATACTGACAACAGCCGGAATCAGATCAAAATCATGGGGTATGGAGGAGATGGTCTCGGACTCAGCTATGCCAGTGCTCTCTTGAGTATAGGCATCAGAGGAGCACACCCCATGCAGGAAGCTTTCCCAATTGTATTCTTGTCATGGCTTCTGGCAAGTGATGGTGGTACAGTACAAAGTGTACTACCTAAATGTGACTAAAATTGATCTGAGGATTCCAACAAGTCGTGTAGAGTGTCACTCCCTGGTGTACACCTGTTAGGAAATAATGGACCCCTTGCGTTGGTTACCCTATGATGACTTTGTGTGTGGTGGTATATTTCAACTGCACCTCACTTTCCACACTACGACTGCTGCCCTAGACATGGATCGGACCTCAACAAGTAGAAGGCTGGCAGCAAAATGTAAGATGAGGAGCCTGCAGAAGGTATGAGGGTGGCTCAAGGTGAGCTCCACTGAGCGGTAGAGTGTGGGACACAGCGGGAGAACATGGGTGCATGGCCTGAAACCGCAGAAACCTGGCCGGGTGCAGGATGGGAAAAGGGGCATGTATGGACAGTAATGGAAGGTTTGGAAATGGAATTACCATGAAAAGGAAAGGTTTGATATGGGCATACAATGGAAACTGGGCAGAAATGGTCTTGGTGAGGGGCTTGGGGAGACACTGGGACATGGATTCTAGCTACAAAGCATGTCGAAGAAAAGAAAATGTATTAGTGATGTTGGGAGAGGGATTGGAGAGAAAGAAAGATGACAAACCCGTGATATGGCACAGAGCAGGATGAAGGAACGGACATGGGAAGGGTAACCGAGTGTGGTGTGGGTAAAGAGGAAGCACAAACAAACTTCAGTGAGGTGTGTAATGAATAAATGGAAGGTCAGCAAAGGATCATGGGAACTGCAAAGGAAAGTTATACATGAAGTAGGTTCACAAGGTGTCTTACAAATGCAGTAGCGCGTTGGCGTTCACACATTGGTGTTGTGTCGTGGCTTCGGTGCATCACCAAAGCTGCCACTTCGTAACAGGCCACGTCAACCAGGCTGATGTAATATTACCCAGGACCACGTGCCGAGGGTGAAATGCGAATTCCAAAATATAATGTTTAATGCAAAGTTGAGATGGTCCTTTATACCTATCCTCCATTTTCAGCACAAGAGATGCCTCCATGAAGGCTTGACGACTCGTTGGTGGTCTAACATCTCCTGGCACCACTTATTAGCAGACAGTGGGTGTTGTCCATCGTCAGTGTCTGAGTTTCTCCTTTCAAACTAAAGCTTCATTAGAATAGGTTAATCTCGGCTGGTCGTCCGATGGCTTTAGGAAGCCTAGAAGCATTTTTACAAAACAAAGTCGGAGTGCGGAGCTGCACCAAATTAGGCAGCGCCGCACTCCGACATTTTGAAAACGCAGGCATGCACCATATTCACAACTGCAGCACACCCCTGTGTTTCCCCCAGCACTAGTGCAAAAAAAGCTGCCTAGCGCAGCGCAGGTACCCGGCTGCCATGTTGCAAGGGTGCCTTCTGACACATAAACAATCAGTAATGGTGATTAGCTCTTTCTATGGGGCATATTTACAAAACAATGTCAGAGCGCGGAGCTGTGCCAACTTTGGCAGGGCTACGCTCTGACATTTTGAAAACACAGGGACGCACCTTATACACAAAAATATGGCACACCCCTGTATTTCCCCTAGCGCAAAAAAAGCTGTCTAGCACTACTGCCAGCACCCTGACGCCATGTTGCAAGGGTGCCTGCGCTGCAGGGATAATTGTTTATGTGCAGGTAGGAACGTCTGCCTGCACATAAACAATCAATAATGGTGATTTGCTCTTCCTACGTCTGCTGCAGAATGCAAAATGCAACACACATGGAAAGAGCAAAAAACGAAGAGAAATTAATAATGTCTCCTCGTATCACCATTCTAACGCCTGGTATTCCATGGCATTTTTTTTGGTGCTGCCTCAGTCTTGTAAATCTGGGGAAGCATCAAAAAGGAACTCCCACAGTAACACCCATGATGCCCCTTTTCCGCAGAGGCCCGCTGCGGAAAGGGACATATTTAGCAGGTGGCGTTAACCCACGCGAAGTGGCTTAGCGCCACCTTGTAAATATGGAAAATGGAGCTACGCCAACGGAGAGTCAAAAAAAGTGCCACTCCGGTGGTGATAGGGGCTTGTAAATATGCCCCCTAGTACTGTGAATGATGCAGTGGGACTTTGCACAGCTGAATGATGGATTTACTATGTGTTCATACGCTTTGGGTTGATCGGGGGGCAGAGGGGTGGATGTTATAATCGTTTGTTTGTAATGTAGATATAATGTTCACTGTATATCTTGCGAGCCTATGTGATACACTAAATCTATGGTCAGCCATTTTCGCAGAAATGTGTCATGTAGGTGACCACCAATACTGTTTTGCTTATAGTACATATGTATCAGTCATGATGCTTTGTTGTATTTCATGGAAAATGAATAAAGAGCTATATTGAAAATACAGAATGGGTTAATATAGTTATTTTGCTCCACTAGGAGCCCTCGGTTGGACGGTTCTCCCATCAGATTCCTCTGTGTAATGTTTGGAACATAGGGCCCCATTAGGATGGCGGTAGCCGCCGCCGGCCTGGCGGGGGCGATCCGCCCGCCATCGCTACCGGAATGACTTCCCGCCATATTATCATGGCTGGGGGGGTCCACGCGGACGGAAAGACGGTCTGCCGCTTTTCCGCCGGTCGACATGTCGACCGAGTGGAAAAGGGTTCTATATGGTGGGGGTGTCTATTAGACACCGCCAGCCATATTAGAATGAGCATTTTGCAATACCAATGCCTCCACAGAAAGTTTGCTTTGGGGGCCCGTTGCAGGCACTCAGGTACTCCGGGGTGGGGGGGGGTTGGAGGTTGCACATGGTTCCCAACTGTTTCATGCACAACATGGCAGGCACAGCTCGGTGACTGCCATGCGCACAGCTCGGAGACTGCCATGTTGTGCATGGAAGTGCACAGCATGCCTTCATGGCATTGTAGCGGGCGGTGCTGAGTGCACCGCCCGCCACAATGTCAGGAATGCTGGATGCGCATCCTAATTGCAGGCACGGGACCCCCGCTCTTATGGCGGATGGTCACTGTCTACGTTGGGATGGCGGGCGGACTTTGTCCACCCGCCATCCTAATGGGCCCCATAGTGTTGCAATTTATGCAGGGGCAAATGTTCCTAGTTAAGAGATTATAAATTATGCAATTTTTGCTGGATCAAATGAGCCTAGTTAAGAGATTACCAGTTTTGCAATTTTTGCAGGATCAAATGTACCTAGTTAAGAGATTATAAATTATGCAATTTTTGCAGGATCAAATGTCCCTAGTTAAGAGATGACCAGTTTCGCAATTTTTGCAAGATCAAATGTACTTAGTTAAGAGATTATCAGTTTTGCAATTTTTGCAGGATCAAGTGCACCAGGTTAAGAAATTATCTCCCCAGAAGTTGTCTCATAATGCCTTACCACAGTATGAGGCACGGTTCCACCATGTATGCCTGGCACAGTAGAGGGGCTAGCTGAATGATTAGAGTACAGTGTTACTATATGACTAATTGGGAATACTCAAGGTAATCCCTACGTACCTGTCACAGCGGTCCCCTGTAACGGAGGCCTTGCACACACATCTTCCTGTCGCAGCATCACAATCTCCAACACTGCCTGCTGGGTCACAGTCACACCTCCGGTCCCTATAAAAGATGAAAACCAGAAAGTATGATGTCATAGACTGGAGTATAACCCAAGACCATACATCCTGTACAAAAAGTGGTGTATTGAATGTTTCATGCATCAGACCAGTGCACGATGCAGTTGCGCCTCAATGCACTAGGGCACCACTGAATCACGGACAAAATATCGACGACCACAATATCGAGGTACCAAAATATCGGGACATAAATATAGATTTCAAGAATATCGGCATCCTATCGACATCAAGGTAAGTACAAAAATATCGAGAAAATAAATATAGATGTTGAAAATATCAAAGTACAAAATATCGTTTTTTTAATATAAAAATAATGTAAAATAAATTAAATAATAGATATAACTTACATTTTTGAAATAATTATTAGAAAATGTTAACGTTTATAAATAATAAAAATAAATTAAACATACATATATAAAATGTAATATAAATCTTTATTTAATTAATAAATATTTATTTTAATAAATTATAACACGTTAGAAATAAATTTAAAATTAAAAAAAATAAATATATATATATATATATATATATATTCAAACACCTGTCACATAGAAATTAAAAATAAAATATATATATATTATAAATTAAAATATTAAAATAAATATTAATCTTTTAAACCTACATTGTACTACATTAAGTGCAACAGTAGGGAAAGTGTTGAATAGCGGAGGAGTAAAAATTACTATTCCCACTCCAGAAAGTGCAACAGTAGGGAAAGTGTTGGATAGCGGAGGAGTAAAAATTACTATTCCCACTCCAGTGTGTGCAATAGTAGGGAAAGTGTTGGACAGCGTAGAGGTAAAAATGACTATTCCCACTCCAGAGGGTGCAACAGTAGGGAAAGTGCTGGATAGCGAAGGGTAAAAATTACTATTCCCACTCCAGACAGTGCAACAGTAGGGTAAGTGTTGGATAGCGGAGGAGTAAAAATTACTATTCCCACTTCAGAGAGTGAAACAGTAGGGAAAGTGTTGCATAGGAGAGGGTTAAAATTAATATATATTTTTTAAGCTTTTAAAAAAATGTATCAAGTACAGTAAAAAAATTGTCAATAACAAAAATTAAAAATATATAAAACTTTTAAAAAACTACAAAAGATTGAAAGATATTATGATGTTAAAAAATAAAACATTTAACTACAGACATACTTTTTTTTACAGATTAAAAAATAATTTACAAATAACTATATTTAATATAAATTAACTATACTCTAAAACCCTTATTATTAAACAAAAACAATACTTTTTATTTCCTACCCTATAACACCACCTATTTTACTACACACATCTAAATTTGTATAAAAGTGTACCTCAATAATTAATTATCAAATAAACAATAATTATTAATTATAAATAAATTTAAAACAGAGAAAAATTATTTTACTCACCAAACATTACCCCCATAAATTCAAATTCCACACACAAAATAAAAGAAAACATTTACCATAAAAATGTATAAATTAATTCATTACTAATAATTAGCTAATATTTATTAATTATTTAAACTTTCAATATTTTCCACCCACTACCTCAACAAATGAATGAATGTTGGATTTATAGAGCGCGTGGTTACCCGGAAGCGTCCCAGCGCTGTACCACTGGGGAACCCTTCCTGGCTTTCCCTGTGAGATGGTCCCTTTACTGGGCATCCCCGGCGGTGTTGGGGCCGGAGTGGAGATTAAGCAAGCTATTGCCCAGAGTTGCAGCGTGGGACCCCATGGTTAGAGTGGCACCGAGGTGAGATTTATCAGGCCCGCTGACATTGGTCCTGCACCTGGCCGCGTCGGGAATTGAACCCTGGTCCCGGGCCGACCTCTGCCTCCAGGTCTGCCGCCTCTAACCGTTGAGCCACACTTCTCCACCACAACACACACATATAAATAATTACACATTTTCCATAAATAATTGAACCTTATTAAATTGACCTGCAGCATCCTTTGCTACTGCAGACCTGGGTCACTGTGCTGATCTGCCAGTACGCTACCTGCTATCCCTCGAGTACCCTATAAATAGGGCAATGCTTAATTTGAGCCAGGTTGCAGGTGTGGCCCACTGGCACTTATTTTTTGGGGACAGGCACTTAATTTTCTACAGCAGACTTTGTTACAGAGTAAGAGAGAGAAAAACACAAAAGAGGAAGAGAAAGAGGGAAAAACAGTTACAAAGACAGAAAGCAGGGATGAAATAAAGTGAGATAATGAGGCAGGAGGTTTCCAACAGTGGATTAAAAAGGCATGAATTGAAGCCAAGATGGCACAGCCTTGGTATTCGGTACCGTAAACTTTGATGATGCATGTCTCAAAAGTAATTTTTTTTTACAAATTAAGCACTGAAAAAGAGACAAACTGGGCTGACATGTTCATGCCCAATTCACGGTAGTAAGGGCAGACCCTCAGATAAGGCTCTGAAACAAGAGACTGAGAAATAGACACAGGAAAGGTGGTGGCAGCTAACAGTGAAGAAATATATATACTTCTATGAACTTAAAACTAATTGTAAACAAGAGAAAACAATACATCATGCAGGAAGCTCATCCCTTCACCCTTTTGTACTGAATAGGAAAACAGTCTGCTGCTTAGATCAGCTCATAAAAAAGTCAATCTTGAATGGATTTTAAAACTTACAAGGATTTCTTTTCTGGAACACACCCGGCCTGGGTTAAAGAATGGAACCCGGGTTGGCATTGGTCACATTTCTCACCCATTACACCTGGTTTACAGTGGCAGCGCCCGTAGGTGTCGCACTGAGCGCTGACAGACCCTGGGAGAGAAAGAACACTACTGGTTAGAAAAAAAGTACAAATGGCAGATTCTATATGGCTGCTGATGAAGGTTTTTTTAATGAAAAAGTAATTGCGTTAACATGATGTGACATACAGTAAAATTAGGATTTTCTGTTTGAAAAGTTGTGTTTATTTTAAAACTGGACAGTGTAGTCCTCGATTTTAAAACGGTGATTACTGTCTGCAGCCATCTTTTTAGGTCGAGCCTGGGCAGCGAGCCATGCTGTATTGGAGTACGGAATAGGAGCCCCGCCCACACTTGTGTCATTGTCCTTCGTAAATGCTGGCTTCTGATTCGTTAATAGGCTTGTTAGGCCCTCCTTGGTACCGCCTTGTCTTCATTCGTAACCTCCCATAAGGACTAGCTCTTTTACTTCGATTGTTAAACGGTGAGTCTTTTTAGTCTGTAAGCCCTATTTTCTTTAAATTGTTTCTCCTACTGCAGGCACCACATGCTTTCCTGCAACATTCTGCACGCCATGCGTGCCTTCACTTTCTAAGCAGCCCGGAACAATTGCAGCCGCTTCTTTGAATAGGTTTCGCGTTTACAAGAGTTTGAGCTATTGGCATCGTACATGATAATGCCTTTTATTTACGTGTTGAGTATCAAAACATATAAATAAAAGGCATTGTCATTTACAATGCCAATAGCTCAAACTCTTGCAAATGCGAGACCTATTGCATTGCAAATGCTTGTTCTGCAAGCTGTCAACTTCTTGTCCTTTCCCCACCATGCACTCAGCACACACTATTTACTTTGTAAATAATGTTTTGAAACTCAATTTCACTTTTTCATGTGCAACATGATGCTTCGTTCTCAAACTTCATTTTCATGCTGGGTTAGCATAGTGAATTGTTTCATGATCTCACCTATTGGGACCACCATGGTTTCTCATAAGAACTTGTCTTTTTGCCAATTGTTTTTGAGAGCCTAAAATCTGGATGCCTGGTTTATCAAATTGCTGCCTGTTTTCTAAGGTTTTTTTTATGCCAGTGAGATCTATTAAATAGCAAGATAAGCATTTTACGACCTGCGCTATGTATAGCACATTATGTTTTCTAAGATTTTATCTGACCAATGTTTGTGTATGCCCAATGTACATCAAACCTGCACACGACATAGCATTTTAAGCACTCTACACCCTGACGTATGCATCGAGTAAAGTGTTAAATTCATGAGTATTGACTAAAATGGCAATTCTTTTAGGAATAACTCACCCATGGTCTGCGTGTGCACAATGTATTTTGGAGGGGGTATTGATTAGCACTTTATAGCCAGTATTAGGAGAGTCTATCAAGAAATCAGATTTGATGGGTATGCCAACGAATAATTTAATTATGGCATGATTGTTGGCATATAACTGTGCATGCTGCACCTAGTAGGTATTACAACAGTTCATGGCACACATTTTAATGCATAAGGTTTGCACAGTACAATAAGCACTTTACTAACTGAATGGTTTTAAAGATTTTAGTCCTTCAGGAGATAAAGCATAAGAGAAATGTCATTAGAATTGGTTCCAATGATTTCTCAATATTTATTCTGACTGATTTCATTCTTGGGTTCAGCTCCTCCTAATTGAACCTAATTTGAAATAGTTTCAATTGTTTAGCCAGGCCTAGCTTAATTTGGTTGCATGTTACACAGTATTGTCTTTTAATGTCTTTTAATGGGAATGTTTTGTTTTTAATTATCAATGCTGGAGTCCTGAAACCTTCTCCATTCAGATGCACGCCAAGACCCGAATGCAGGTGGTGCAGATCAGTGAAAGAAGTGAACCAAGTGCTCTGACCATTCCCTGTATCATCAGCGGCAGCGGATGGGGTCCCCCCCAAATCCTGCACAGACAGACCTGAGGTATCATCAGCATGTGCCGTTAGTGATACCTCATCGGGCCGTCAGGTTGGGTCATCAATGACGCCTCAAGGGGCCATCAGTTTGTGTCACTAATGGCAGACCTCAAGGGCCATCAGAAGTGTCACTAGTACCAGACCACTGGGGTCATCAGATAGTGTAACTTATAATAGATCTCAAGGGTCCTAAGATGCGTTACTAGTGACAGACCTCTGGGGTCATCCGATGTGGCACCAATGGCAGACCACTTGGGTCGTTAGCTTGAGACATTAGAGATACTTCACCAGAATCATAAGTTTTTGCCGTCAGTGACAGTCATCTGGGGTGACTCTATTGTGACTTTAGTGACACCTCACTAGGATCAACAGACCTCTGGGGCTCCCTTCATCCTTGTGTCAACATGACTATAGCTGGAAGTGCAGGTCGTATTGCACCTTTAAATTGCCTCAGAACCAGACCATCCTCCCAGTACAAGTGACCCACCTGTAGGGTTGCAGTTGCAGATCAGGCAAACATCTCCATCGCTCCTTCGTATGCGGTGATAGCCTTCCTTGCACATTTCGCAGTGAAGTCCGTCTGTGTTGTCTAGACAGTTTAGGCAGCGGAATCCCTGTCCAGTCCGTCTCCAGAGATCACGGTCGAAGATGCACTGAGTTGACTTCCCGTTACAGTCACACACTATAGTAGAAGAGAAGAAGAAAGAGTCAGTGGAAACCTAGAATACCAACATTAGGAACCTTAGGCAGTAGAGACTCGCATAGGAAGAAGACCTCAAAAGTAACAAAAAGGTTCAGGCAGCAAAGGAATCAAAACCAATTCCAAAATACCAAGCAACAGCAGTTTTCTACACCCCACTCCGGTTCCAATAAAGATACTTCACAGCAGTAGCAGGCCTGCTAACTCACATGGTGCCACCGTGTGTCACAGAATATGAGCTCGCTCGATACGATCACCCAGTGAGGCTCTGACGTCGCACAGTGGCAGGATAAACAAGCTGTAAACCACTGCAAAGAGTAGATTTCCAGCTCATTTTTTGGGGAGAGGCGGGGGTAGTAAATGTATGTAAATGTATAGGCATTTATATAGCGCACTACTTACCCGTAGGGTCCCAAGGCGCTTCGACCGCTGCGAAACCCTTCCTGGCTTCCCTGAGAGATGATCCCTTAATGGGTATCTCCAGGGTGAGACCAGGCATCCCCGGCGGTCTGGTGGGGCCATTAGTGAAGATGAGGCAAGCTAATGCCCAGAGTTGCCAAGTGTGATCACTGATCAGAGTGGGCACCGAGACGAGAGAATTATCGAGTCCACTGACCCTGGTCCAGAAACCTGCCGCGCCAGGAATCGAACCCTGGTCCCGGGCCGTCCTCTGCTCTCGGGTCTGCCGCCTCTAACCAGTGAGCCACACTACTTCACTAGTACTGGGGTAGTAGTACAAGCACCCCAGGACATTGGCACCTGCCTCAGCAGGATTGTTTTTAGGAGGTGGGGGTTTGGAGGAGGAGGGCACAGAAGTGCCTCCCAGGTAGTTCTGGGCACATGTCCCCACCCCTCCAATGCCATGCCCCCTCCTCACACAATTAATGTTTTCTTAAAGTTGCATGTCTGCAGTAGTCAATATCACACTGGAGCCGTAAAAAAACATGAGCAGAAGAAAAACAATAGCTAAATATCTCATAAAAATAATGTGACCTAATTAATGAGAGAAAACTGGAAGACTGCTGGAACTGACAGCACAAAAACACATGCATTGGCACAGTCAATATGTCTCACCGTTTGGACCTTATGTGTGTAGCTATGCAGCACATAAACTGTGATAGGCAAGTACCAAGTTCAAATCCCGCAAACCTGACTAATCCGTCAGAAGCCGGTAAACTTAAATCAATTCATAGCATTTAGAGACGGCTGAATCGTGGTATGAAATGCTTCATTAAAAAAGTCAACGTTTCCACTGCAGTCTAGTATGTATAGTTTGTTTCCTTAAACATAAACCAGCTGTAGATAATACAGTATTACACCACTTGTCTGACAACTGTGTTGCACATGCCGTAGCAAGCTTCACACAGGAACCCTGCAAACAGAAATGTCATGCATTTAGAAAAGTCTAGACAGACAGTGCAGGGAAGATGAGTCAGCAGTCCAAATGTAGTGGTGGTTGTCTTGTCTTGAAGGTGAGAGTCAAAAACATTTGACTTTCCGCTATTCCAACAGGCAGCGCAGCACACCACACAAGTGGCTTTCAAGACAAACCCAGGGAGGAAGAGGCGAATACACATCTGTGTACTGCACTATCATCAGGGATCGATTCTGGGGAAGCACACAAGTTGAAATGTAAGTAAAAGAATATGATGCGGTCCTGTTCGAGTTTAAGTAAGCCCGCCTTGGTGAAATCTACCCACCAGCAGCAATTCACTGCACATTGTTCACCAGGATGTTCATGCTAATGACATCAATTGACCCTCTCTGGGGCCTCATAGCCAATAAGAACGTGGGTAACATTGTTAAGCCTATGTTAAACTATGATACAAGTGCCAAGTCCCCGCGTCCTATGGTTAACTCACAATAACTCATCATAGCCAGTCCCATGACGTGAGTTCCTGCGACCAATCCGAACGTACTATAGTTTCTCCGCTACTAATATTGTATAGCTTCACCTGATTGGTTGTGTGCACTTGACATCCAAATTCTATGTCAGTCCACGGAGGCTCTGAATATGCTTCTCTAATCTTTACTGACAATAACAGCAGCCAATAAAAACTTTAAACTGGCATGACCCCGGAAGGGCAACCCCCCAACACTGGTCTGCACCAATCACTCTCCAGTCCCATACATAACAGTCACTGAAAACAGGAAACCTCCTCTTTCTTTGCTGCTGCAGCAGCGAGTTAAGTGCCTTTTCCCTTACTTTCCTGTTTTATGGGGGTATTGGCATTTACGGGGTTTTATACTAGTAGCGCTTGAGCGCTTTCATTGTTATAGCCCCGATGATGTTTATCGCCTTGTTTTGAGTGCTTTTGGCATGTTTGAGCGCGCGCGTGTGGCGCGATTCGGCGAAGCACTTTGTGAGCGGCAGGGGGCGGTGGAGCAGGAGGAGGTAGACGCGAATTCCTCGCGTACAAGGAGCAGGCGAGTGTGAGCCCCATACGCTGTGCGCACGCGCGAGGCACCGACTTTCGAGTGAGATTGCCGACTACCTCGCGCGTCCCGTTTCAGTCCTGCATAAATCCTTGGCCTCAGTTGAAGGCTAACCGGAGCGTGTCCGGATCAGAGCCAGACTCGAGGGGAGCATTTGTGTGCATATAAGAGGGGTCTCCTTCCACCTTCACGAATTGCCTCATAGTGTTTGTCTTGGACTTTGGTGTGTGTGTGTTTGAGGCACCCCTGACCTGCTCCCCCCCTGAGAACTTCCTCCACACCTCCCAGCTTTAGAGCCATGGCGTACTACGCCGAGGAGGGTGACCAATGGGTCGAGTACAATGAGTATGAAGAATATGAGCCACAGGAAGATCAGTTGGAGGAAAATTTGGTGAAGGCCCTGGACAGTCAGGTCCAAGTGTCAGTTAATAAAGCCCTGATTAAGGCTCTCAAGCCTTTTACTAAACCCCTGCAGAATTATGGCAAGAGAAAGTTTAAATTGACCCGTAAGGGTGGTACCTCTACTCCCTCGGCACAGGTGTTGGCACAGATGGCCAGGAATGTCATCAGGGATCATGGCTCGATGGCTAATTGTACCTCGGGGGATTCTTCCCCGTCCCCTCCTGAAACTTCGGATTCAGAGGCGGACTCTGTGGTTTCCAGGAAGAAAAGCAGAAAGGTGAAACACACAGCAGGCAAGGCAGATGTCAGTCAGGCCCTTAAGACCTTGTTGTTTGACCCCAATAACATTATCCATCCTAGATCTACAGAATGGGTGCCCTGTTCTGAGGTGGCGCAATATGTTGGCAATAATTTACGTCAGGGCTTTGAGGGTGGAGTTAGGGCCACTTTGAGATCCGAATGCCCTAGGCCCTCTTTGGTAGGAAAGGTGGCGGAGACGCCGGAATTGGACCCCAATATGGCGGCGTTCATGAGGAAGTTTGCAAAGGATCCCAAGAAGGGATTGGATAGGGCATGTCGTGGCTGCCAGGACAAGTTGTTAGACGTCTCGGGGCCCCTCACTAAAATTATGGATGCCGCAGTTAAGGCGAAGGAGCTGAACGCGCCACTGGACGTGTCGAATGTCCTGGAATGGACACAACGTGCCATGTGTTTCCTGGGGAATGCTAATGTAGCCCTTTCCACAGAGCGGAGACGCTCTTTCCTTATGAGGATCGATTCCCAACTGGCAGAGATGGCCCCCACTGAGGCGGGTTCCCTGGCTAATGGGATGCTTTTTGGAGATAAGTTCGTGAGAGACATGGGCAAATACGTTGCCACTTTCTCCGCATTGGATAAAGCGCAAACAAACATCCGGAAGGTGTTCCACTCCGGTGTTTTTGATAGGGCCGGACGTCAACGAGGTCGAGGTTCCGGCCGTGGCTTTAATCAGACCTCGCGTGGAGCAGAGCAGCGAGGCAGAGGCAATCAGCGACCCAATTTCTACCCCTCCCGCAATCGGGGAGATGGTGGCAGAGGACAGACAGGCAACTATCGTGGCAACTATCGAGGCCAACAGAATTCCACAGGAGACAATTCATACTCAGGTACGAGTTCTTTGTGCATCAGAACACATGGTGGGAGGCAGGGTGGCTCTCTTTCTCCACAGGTGGCGAGAGCTCACATCCGACCCCTGGGTGCTGCAAACAGTACAAGGGTATCACATAGAGTTTTATGCCTCCCCAACGTAGCGTCAAGCGCCCGCTCCCCTACATTTTTCCCTACCAGAACAGAGTTTCATCGACGCAGAGGTGCTTGCATTGATCCAAAAAGGAGCGGTGGTGGAGACCTCACCACACGCTCAGGGCTTTGTGAGCACCGTCTTCGTGGTTCCCAAAAAAGATCAGGGCTTTCGGCTAGTGTTAAACCTCAGGGACTTCAACGCCTGGGTTGTGTATCAACACTTCAAAATGGAAGGCATACACTTGCTGCGCGACATCCTGCTGGAACAGGACTGGATGGTGCGTCTGGACTTGAAAGACGCTTACCTAGCGGTCCCCATTTTCCCACCGCATCGACGGTTTCTACAATTTCAGTGGCGTTACCGGTGGTTCGAATTTTCCACCATGCCCTTTGGCCTCTCGTCCGCTCCCTGGTGTTTCACCAAACTGATGAAACCAGTAGTCCAGTGGTTAAGAGAAAGGGGAGTGAGATTAATTATTTACCTCGACGACCTCCTGATCTTGGGTCGTTCTCCAGAGGTAGTCTCGCTCCATCTGTCATGGACGATTCACCTGCTCCAGGAATTGGGTTTCCTACTAAATTCACAGAAGTCCATTTTGATTCCCTCTCAAACGATGGAGTTCCTGGGCTTCCAGATCGACTCGGTGAAGGCTCAATTGCTCTTACCTCTCAAGAAGAGGGTGGCGATCAGGAAAGAATTGAGGAGAGCGCTTGTCTCTCCAACAGTTTCCTTGAGGACCTTAGCGCGCCTGGTGGGCCTTTTGGCGTCATCCATCCAAGCCATTTTCCCGGGCCCTTTGCACTACAGGGCCCTGCAACGGTTGAAGGCGTTGCATCAGCGCAAAGGCTTGACTTATGCCCAACAGGTTTCCCTGTCGGCAGAGGCGCGTACAGAGATGAACTGGTGGTTAGAGCATATGGATGCCTGGAATGGCAGAGCCATTTTTGCTGCAACCCCGGAGGTCGTGATAGAGTCGGACGCCAGCCGGTGGGGCTGGGGAGCCCGTTGCGGCTCAGTGGAGACGGGGGGTCGTTGGTCTCGCGAAGAGCTCAATCTCCACATCAATTGCCTGGAACTCCTGGCGGGTTCTTTCGCGATTCGCACTCTGTCCCCGCAGAAAGTGTCCTGCTGCATTCTCCTACGTATGGACAATGTGTCCGCGGTACGGTATATAAATCGCCTAGGCGGCACAAGATCACGCCTCCTGGCGGAGATTGCCAAAGACTTCTGGCATTATTGCCTGGCACACCAGATCTCGGTGATGGCGGAATATATACCGGGCTCTGTCAACGTGACAGCGGATTGGAATTCTCGGTACCTGAGGGATGCCAGAGACTGGAGGTTGCACCCCAGGATTTTCAGGGCATTGGACCGCAGGTGGGGTCCGTGTGTGATAGATCTGTTTGCCTCACGGCTCAACAGGCAAGTGCCCCAGTTTTACAGTTGGCAGCCGGATCCCTTGGCGATCAGCTCGGATGCCTTTCTTCAGTCGTGGACGACGGGCATTCTATATGCATTTCCTCCGTTTATCATGATCCCGAGAGTGCTGGCTCAAGCGCGGCGGCAGCAAGTGGAGGTGATCTTGATCTCCCCGTGTTGGAGAGCACAAGCATGGTTCCCGGTCGCAATGAGTCTCGCGTGTGCATTGCCATTGCAAATCTCATCATTTCCGGACCTTCTTACGGACCCGGTGGGCCTTTGCCACCCGTTAGTGATGCAGGATCAGTTGTCCCTCATGGCATGGAGACTTTCCGGCGCCGTTGGCAAGTGCCGGGAGTTTCACAGGACACTCTCTTTTTCTTGTCACAGGCATGGGCACCTCCACTCACAAGCGCTACGAGTCTGCTTGGAGACGATGGGTTGGTTGGTGTAACGAACGGCAGGGAGATCCGGTGGGATCCGATATCCATATGATAGTGAATTTCTTGTCGGACCTGGCGCGGTCCGGCATGGCATATAGATCGGTGAAGAATTTTCGATCTGCCATTTCGGCGGAACATCCACATGTGGATGGCAAACCGGTCGGAGAACACCCCCTGGTGTGTAAGGTAGTCAGGGGGATCCGTTTAGTGAACCCCCCTCAGCCCAAGTATACTGAACTTTGGGATGTTGCAGTGGTCTTACACTTCTTATCAGCGTGGCCGGCTAATGAGGGTTTGTCGTGGAAACAACTCTCCGCTGCTCCGTGTCCTGCTGCATTCTCCTACGTATGGACAATGTGTCCGCGGTACGGTATATAAATCGCCTAGGCGGCACAAGATCACGCCTCCTGGGGGAGATTGCCAAAGACTTCTGGCATTATTGCCTGGCACACCAGATCTCGGTGATGGCGGAATATATACCGGGCTCTGTCAACGTGACAGCGGATTGGAATTCTCGGTACCTGAGGGATGCCAGCGACTGGAGGTTGCACCCCAGGATTTTCAGGGCATTGGACCGCAGGTGGGGTCCGTGTGTGATAGATCTGTTTGCCTCACGGCTCAACAGGCAAGTGCCCCCGTTTTACAGTTGGCAGCCGGATCCCTTGGCGATCAGCTCGGACGCCTTTCTTCAGTCGTGGACGACGGGCATTCTATATGCATTTCCTCAGTTTATCATGATCCCGAGAGTGCTGGCTCAAGTGCGGCGGCAGCAAGTGGAGGTGATCTTGATCTCCCCGTGTTGGAGAGGACAAGCATGGTTCCCGGTCGCAATGAGTCTCGCGTGTGCATTGCCATTGCGAATCTCATCATTTCCGGACCTTCTTACGGACCCGGTGGGCCTTTGCCACCCGTTAGTGATGCAGGATCAGTTGTCCCTCATGGCATGGAGACTTTCCGGCGCCGTTGGCAAGTGCCGGGAGTTTCACAGGACACTCTCTTTTTCTTGTCACAGGCATGGGCACCTCCACTCACAAGCGCTACGAGTCTGCTTGGAGACGATGGGTTGGTTGGTGTAACGAACGGCAGGGAGATCCGGTGGGATCCGATATCCATATGATAGTGAATTTCTTGTCGGACCTGGCGCGGTCCGGCATGGCATATAGATCGGTGAATAATTTTCGATCTGCCATTTCGGCGGGACATCCACATGTGGATGGCAAACCGGTCGGAGAACACCCCCTGGTGTGTAAGGTAGTCAGGGGGATCCGTTTAGTGAACCCCCCTCAGCCCAAGTATACTGAACTTTGGGATGTTGTAGTGGTCTTACGCTTCTTATCAGCGTGGCCGGCTAATGAGGGTTTGTTGTGGAAACAACTCTCCGCTAAACTTACGCTTTTGCTCTGTTTGATTTCATGCAGGCGTGTATCGGACATTCGAGCATTGGATTTGTCAGGTAGAGTATTCACTCCTTCGGGAGTTTCCTTTAATATTTCAAGGCGGACTAAAACACATTCAAAATGTATTACTTACCCTGCATTTCCTCACCACAGTAAGTTATGTGTGGTAAAGTGTTTAAAAGTATATGAGGATTGTACTAGGGAATTTAGGAATGATTTTAGTCAATTGTTGATTTCATTGCAGAGACCTTTTCGCCCAGTCTCCACTGCGACTCTGGCCAGGTGGGTTTCCTGGTTGTTGAGCCTGGCGGGTATTGATACTTCCAAATTTGGAGCACACTCTGTTAGAGGAGCTATGGCCTCAAAAGCCTTTGGTGCCGGTTCTCGGCTTCAGGATATCATGACTGCGGCAGATTGGTTGTCTGACTCCACTTTTAAGACGTTTTATCATAAGCCTAATGTAGATGTCGCCTCAGTGGTGGTGGGGAAACTTTAAACTAGCATAATCAGAGCCTCCGTGGACTGACATAGAATGAAAAATTGTCTAGCAGATGCGACAAAGAATTTTCAATTCTATTAAGGACACGGAGGCGAGGATTATCCCACCCGGGCTAGCAGAAATGTATTTGCATTATTGTTTTGAAATGTGATGTATTTTACCCACCCGAATGATGTTTATGGCTTGTTGTATTCCTGAGTGTTGGAATGGCCATTACGATGTATATTTTCGTTTCAGGTGATCAGCACAAGCAGACTTGAGAAAGACTCCTGTGGACTGCGTTGTTGTGCTGTTTATGAGGAGAAGTTTATTCCCTTCGGAACAGTTTCGAGAGTTACCACATTGGGTTCCAGTCTCGGTTTGGACTGATGAAGAAATCGCAAAGAAAGAGGAGGTTTCCTGTTTTCAGTGACTGTTATGTATGGGACTGGACAGTGATTGGTGCAGACCAGTGTTGGGGGGTTGCCCTTCCGGGGTCATGCCAGTTTAAAGTTTTTATTGGCTGCTGTCATTGTCAGTAAAGATTAGAGAAGCATAATCCTCGCCTCCGTGTCCTTAATAGAATTGAAAATTCTTTGTCGCGTCTGCTAGACAATTTTTCATTCTGCACCGTTACTTGTACAGGGCTAGAAGACGTTTTTGGGGAAAAGACTTGCATTGAAGTGTCTTAATGTGCAACTGATGTTGGTGTCAAATGGAAAAACAAGTGAGCGATAGTGTTTCATGTCCCTTAGCAATCGGTACAGGAAACAAGTGGTCCTAGACAGTATTTTCAGTGATCAATAAATGAAAACGCTCTGTTAATTCTTCATATGCGGTTAGAACCTGCAGGATAAAGTGAGAGAGAACAGGCCAAATGCATTCATAAACATAAACATAAAACAGTACCCACTGTTACATTTCAGGCCAAAAGCACACAGTATTAGCTTAATGGCAGTTTATTCTGTGTTATTTTTTACAGAAAGCAAAAATGCAGCTCCCAGTTAGATTACGGGAGGATTTTTTGGGTTACTACCAAGTGGTGAGTGAAAAAGTGCAAAGAGTAGTGCTTGTGTGGAGAGGCAAAAGGGGGTAGAGAGAAAAAACTCAAGATTAACGATTCAGATTCTTTATCGTGCCAAGGTTGACTATCCTTAGCAGTGAGGAAAGCTTGCCCCTGACGTCATTTAGGACATAGTTACTACTTCATCATATCACAATGATGTGTTCATCTGTGATGGTTTTCAAAAGAGCGAGGAGGGACAGGAGGGTGCAGGCCCCAAGGTAGGGGGTTGTCGTCGTCGTTTCGACCCACACGCAACGGGGGTAGTTTTACTCCTCAGCTACGGGTCTAATTGATGTCTATGGCCCACCACTAAAGGGTTGCCCACCATTCTGCTGGGGGCTCTCCATGCTTTAGGGCAACATATTTTCGGTTTTCTGAAAACAAGCTCCCGCTTTGGGAGCCAGCCTTCAGAAAACACAATACTTTGTCAAGGACGTACATCAAACACGATGACTACTCAGCAATTAATCAATGTCTTGAGTGGAGCCACCACTGCAATGGCTCCAATGAAGGCACAGAGCCCCCTGTCAGCTTGGTGGGCATCTCTAAATATAGCAGGCAGTCTCCCCCAGGGGAGCAGACACAACAGCCTCCATTGATTCCATGGGCTGGCCGCCAGGCTCCTAAAGCGCCCCTTCGTCCATACCCAAGAGGTATTTCATGTAGAGATACTGGGTTCAGCTACACCTTGAGTAGTAAGCACTGGGTTTGGGGTAATGAGCACAAGGAGTGGCCAAAGGCCACCATATTTTTCCTGTTCTTGATAGCCATTACCACAGGTTGCTCCCAGTGGCCAATGAGGGCAGGGATACTAAAGGCAAGGTGCGGCCAAAGACCAACGCCCGTGCCTGAGGGCCGCTGGGCAAAGCCATGAGCTGTGTAGTGAAGCAAGGGATGAAGGCAAATTACATTCTCCTCTTATGGATAATTGTGTAACTGTAAGACCCTTTCAAAGCATGTATCTTGACTGTATATATGACACCTCAGATGAAGACAATATCACAGATGAAATCATCAGTTACATCATAGGTGGCATCACATGTGACTTCGCCATTGGCATTATCTGTGACAATGAAGAAGATGCAAATGGATGCACTCTTTCAAACATGTTTGCTAATGGGAAATGTAGCACTTGCCTTTAAATATTCTGAGCATGGACATCTGGATGGTGTCAGTCTTACTGAAGCCTTGTAACTGTATTCCATGTCTGTGAAAACATCCATGAATCACAAGTGCACCTGTCACCGCCTTGCTCTTCTGAGATAACTCTAATGACTAGTATCCTATGAGATTTTTAGATTGTATCCATGTGTATCCCCTCCGTGTCTTTAGAGTTATAGCTTTAACGACTAGTCGCCTGTGTGACTGTTGGAATATAGCCAGGTGTATCCCTTCCCCCGTGTGAAGAGATAACCCTATTCACTAGAACAAAACGAAATGTGTTCCTGAAATGTGTAACGTAACTGATTCTATGTAAAGTGCTTTGATAACATGTAACGGAACTGGTGCTATGTAAAGCGCTTTGATAACCTAATCGGTTCAAGTTCCTGAAATGTGTAACGTAACTGATTCTATGTAAAGTGCTGTGATAACATGTAACGGAACTGGTGCTATGTAAAGCGCTCTGATAACCTAATCGGTTCAAGTTCGCGCTAAAGAAAACTCTAAAAATAAATAAATAAATAAATAAATAAATTTAGTATTTTTTAGGGCAGGGACCCCACTGTGTCATTTCTGGAAGCCGGGGACCCTCACTGAGTCATTACTGGAAGCCGGGGACACTCACTGAGTCATTACTGGAAGAAGGGGACCACCACCAATTCATAACTGGAAGCAAGGGACCCTCACTGAGTCATTACTGGAAGCCGGAGACCGCCAACAATTCATTACTGGAAGCAAGGGACCCCCCAGTCAAATGAGTTTCGATGATTCGAACTAATCGTCCATTCTATATTCTGTGTGACGCACTTCCAATACTCCCATAAATCAATCTGAAGATGCTCTTAATTTTTAGTCTCCAAGATCAAATTCCTTCACATTTACAGACTTTTTAAACATTTTCAATTGTACATGTTGCTTCTTTATTTATATATACTTTAACATTATGATTACAAAACAAAACTGACGCCCTGTCACTGAAACTGGCCAGTAAATTCGTAACTTGAAACCCAGCGACGGCTCGTGGAGGGAGTTACGGTGGGGCAGGAGGGTGGGGAGGGGGAGGGGCAGGGTGGAGGTTGCTAAAAACCGGCATATGGATAATTGCAGTAAGTAAACAATTTAATTAATAAAACGAATTTCGTAGCTCGCACTGCATTGCATTTTGCGATGCAAGGCGCACTACGAAATTCGTTTTATTAATGAAATTGTTTACTTACCTGCAATTATCCATATGCCGGTTTTTAGCAACCTCCACCCTGCCCCTCCCCCTCCCCACGCTCCTGCCCCACCGTAACTCCCTCCACGAGCCGTCGCTGTTGAAACCCTCTACCAACTGCTCATGATCACACAATGATATTTTCAAAGATACTATTGATAACATCTTTGATGACATCTATGCTCCTTCATGTACCCCTTCTGTGTAAAGCGCTCTGATATCCGCAAGGATCTTGTCCGCGCTATATAAAACTTTCAAAATAAATAAATAAATAAATAGCACATCACTGATGAGATCACATATGACATCATCAATGACATAATCAGCATTCTCCTTCATGCTGCCCACCAAAACAGCAGTTCCGGGTCAGCACCCGTGCTGCTACCTTCCTCCCAGCAGTGCTCTTAGCTCTTCAGACACGCTGCCTCCCCAGCTATATCCTACGCGGTGTCCGGTGGTGCGACCAGGCGGCCCCATGATGATTTGCCGCAAAGTAGCCCAGCACCTCCTAATAGTTAACTCGCAGCAGGATGCAACGTCCGGTCGGGTCCCCACGGCACCTAAGTGTATCTGCTACTAGTAGCTCAGCCAGCCAAGCGAGCCCAAAAACTGAGGGAGCAGGGCGTGCGCTGGCAGCTGCCACTACAGCTTAACTCAGTTTTAGGCAGCGCTAACGGCTTGAGTGACAGCTGAAGCGCTATGCCTATAATGCGTGACAATGCATTTCAGTGCAGTGATGCGGAGCACCACACTGAAATGCATTAGCCTAACGCCTGATGCGTGATACTTGGCAGGACTGCCAGTGTTTTGGGCACCTTTTGTATGAGCCCCCTGCCTGCAGTGCCCTGTCTGTGACACTGTGATTGTTACAAGCCCCAGTAGCACCCTGGCAGGTCTACGTGGCCCCCGGTTCTAGTAACCAACAAGGCCCTCTCGGGGCTGTAGGCCCCGTGTGGGGTCATCTTCCTCCCAGCAGCGCCACAAACCCACAGCAGTCTGTTACTGAGTCAGCATCTCTGGGCTGAGGCCCTGCTCAGCAACCACCCTCTCTCCGAGTCCTCAGCAGGTCGGTGTGATCCGCAGCCTCCAACCAAACCCACAGGTTCTAACACGACCATGAAATTCCTCGTCCCATCACTTAATATGATCTCATTGACTGAGGCCCGCCCCTCCCTGTGTCAGCGTCTGTCAACTGCAAAACATTCTCAGGGGCACGTTTTACTAAAGTACAGCGCAACGCAGCATACCAACTGTGCTGTGCACGCGGGAGAAAACCACCAGCCATATTTATTAGGAAGTATTGGCAAAGTCAATAGGTCCGGCGAAGGCAGCCTTCCTCTTGCTTTTGCAAATACTTATTTGTTGAGATATTTTTGGAAGTCTTTATTACAAATAGAAAGGGTTGATAAGGTATGTAAATACAGAGGGTTGCAAAGATGGATGCTTTGAAACCAAACTAAATAGGTTTACAAGTATAACAGTAGTCCTCAGTTAAAGCAGAAGCTAGCATGAAACACGGGAGTGCGGTGATAAACGTCCTTTATTGCTCACATACTAAAAAGGTAACAACTTCGAAAAGAACAGTTTGAAATGGACACAATCTGGCAAAGGAGTAGCCAGAAAAACAATTTACCTCCCCGCTTTAAACCGTGCCCCAACTAAAACACTGAGCCAGTGGGTAAAGGAGGTGACCCAGACACTTGGGAGATTGGTCTGTAAGGGAATGCTGAAATTCTTAAATTTCCGTCCTTTTTCCTATCCTTCTTTCAATATTTCGTCCTTTTTTTCTCTGATTCTTCTTACTGTTTTCCTTGTTCTCTCACCCCATCCTTCTTGCTTTTCTACCTACTTTCTACTGTTTCTCTACATTCATCTTTCCTTCCCTCCATCTTTCTCTTTATCCTTACTTCCTTCTCTCCACCCTTCTGTCTTCGTCTTTTCTTACTTTTTCATCCGTCATCCATCCTTCCTTCTCACATCTATCCTTCCTTCCTTCGATGATTCTTTTTCACTATCTATTCATCCTTCTCCCCATCCAGCTATCATCCTTCCTTCTCCCCGTGCTTCACTTCATCTTGCTCTCCACCCATCTCTGCATTCATTCATCCATCTATCCATCCTCTCTCCATCATTCCCTCCATTCATTCTCTCCGTCCATTACCCAATCCATCTCTGCATTCATCCATACATTCTCTCCCCATTCTTCTCTGTCGCTCCTGGCCATCCCTCTCTCCTTTACACTCTAAGAGAACGTATTTATGAACTTCTTTTGGACTAGAGTCTCCAATCAAAGTCAAAGGAGCCGCCAACACCTTAAATGTTTCATGTTATACAGAACTGCCCAGTGAAACTCATCCCTGCTCAAGCTGCTAGAGTGGGATGTGAATGACACCCCTGCATTCTGTGATGCTGTGAAATAGCAGCAGTCAGACAAAGGCCACTCTAAAAGGAATTTACAACAGCATGAAGAGCAGACCCTAACTGGGAGCTCAAACGTGTCCTGGGCTCTCATTAAAAAAACATAAAGAGCTGGTTGAAAGAAACATGCTGTCACATCAGGATGCAAACACAGAGCAAAAAGGTGACACTAAAGTAATAATAAATCGAAAACAAACAGTGGCACTGTAGAGACTAACTTTGTGTCTCAATGTGCGCCTTGTAAAAGGGCAACATGCTGTCACTCACAGTCCAGTTAGCCAATAGCTGAAGTGGGCTGACCCACTGCCCCATGATGTACGGTGTAGTGGGTGGAAGAAAATGCGAAGGATTCAACAACAGACGAATGGATGAAGAGAACAGGCTACAAGCCTCTATAAGTAAGTATACTATGCATATCATTTTAGTAAAATCAAAAGGTCTTGGCTAATGGCAGACCTTAGAATGGCCTATTGCTTCTCATTGAGCCTGCACTGGTGCACAAACAAGCTGTACAGCACCACACACAACCTTTGCACCATAGTGCAGAGGTCTGTGTAGGCTGTATAGCATAGGATTTGTATGAGAATGACACTCTTCGAGTACAAAATTCCATGCGTAGACACATTCAAAACATTCCACACTTTGTCTATGTGCTCTACCGTTCAATGAGGACAAGGGTGGTTCAGCTGGTCTGTTTCTACTTGATTTGAGTGCAGCGTTTGGTATAGTATTTCATAAACTATTGCGTGAAAAACTGAAATATATAGGTATTCGTGGCTGGGCCTGGCTTAGCTCATTAGGACTACTCCTGTCAGGTTTTTGCCAGATCCCACAAGTCCAATCCTTCTGCCTTGACTTCTCACGTACCACAGGGTTCGGCCCTCAGTCCAACACTATTCAATATTTATATTTGACCACTGGCGAACATAGTAGAAAGCTGTGGCCGTACGCTTTTTTCCTATGCAGATAACACTCAGATAATTTTCTCTCTGATATGTGAGGAGAATTGCAGCTCAGATGCACTTGATATCTGTCTCTTGAAAGTGGCCGCATGGATGAACAACTCCTTTAAATTGAATAGGGGTAAGAATGAAGTCTTATTGGTAGGCAATCAACCCCCTCAGTGGTGTTGACATATTTGGCCCTATGTTTCTGGTACTCCCCATACTACAGTTTCCATAGTTAAGAACCCGGGATTCTGGCTTGATGAAAAGCTTTTAATAAACTACCAAATCACTAAAGTAGTTTCCACCTGCTTCGGTGTTCTGAGATGGTTAAACAAAATCCTTTGGCTGTTGCCCGCTGCTGCCCAAAAAACAGTAATTCAAGTACTAATTATCTCTAGACTGAACTATGGTAATGTCCTCTACTTAGGAGCCCCTAAGACTTCTCTTAGACAGCTTCAAGTAGTTCAAAATGCAGCTGCAAGATTATCATTTCACTTGCCTCAATATTCGTCTACTGCCAACCCCCTCTGAGATCTTCACTGGGTTCCAGTTGAAACGAGTATCCATTTTATAGCAATGTATTACATCCATAAGGCTTAGTCAAACACAGGGCCACTTGATCTTAGATCCCTGGTGGTACCCTATCACCCGAGTTGACCTCTTCGATCATCCAATAACAACCTCTTCACAGTTGCCAGATTGAGGAGAACCCACCAAGATGTTAGGTCTTTCTCCCATTTAGGTAAAAAAACGTGGAAAACCTTGCCTGTTGCTTTGAGATAGCGCCAGTCTTTTACAGTTTTTTGAAAGTTGTTTAAGACATGGCTTTTCTGAATCTTGCATCTATGTTATGATTTTGATGCTACACGTAAAATATTCAGTGTTGGAAACCCCTATTACGGTAGCCATGCACTTTCCAATTTATAAAAACAATACTAAGTGGAATGTTTGTAAAAATGAAAACATTTCTCCTTGTCAGTGCCTGTTTCAATGTGCCTTATTTTGTACGCAAAGCCCTATCATTTTTTTATTTTATTTATCCTAGTACATCAGGCTTAGTGTCAAAAACTATAGGTGTGTCCATTGATCCAAACTAGATACACCCAAATAAGATCCCTTGGAAGAAAAATGGTGCTAAGAAGTGCATTGCGATATTTGCTGAGTGTAAAATCCCTTTTGCTCTGGAAAGCAAATACCGTTGCATGAGCTTGCATGACTTTGCGTGACATAGCCATGTTGCAAATCCTTAGTAAATCTGGCCCTAAGAGTTAGTGTAATCTGATCCAAATGACTTTCAATTGTGTGCTCTGGCCATCCTTACTAATTAGAAAACTAAAAAAGTTGAATACCTACACCCAAACATACACAATATTTACTAAGTGGTTGACTAGGTTCCGGATAAATGGGGTGGAGGGAGCTCAAACACAATCTAAAGTAACAAACCTGCTGCTGTTTTAAGACCATCTTGACAAAGACAGTACAAATGTTATGACTGGTGTTAGGAGATGCCCTTTTTGCAAGCTCTCCGCTCCCCTCAACTTTTGTCCTACTATTGCTGGATTTTGTGCCTGCATGTGTGATTACTCTGTGATTCACTGGGCCCTGCTAACCAGGTATCAGTGCATGTGATCTAACCCATAACAGGTGTATGTATAATTGACTTATCCCCAATTGACATAAGTTAACTTATTTTTAAGTCCCTAGTATATGGTACCAAGGGTACCCAGGGACTATACGTTACTGTGTCCCTCGTGGACTTCTACACTGGTTGTGCCACAACAGGTGTGACAAGAGAACACATGATACCCAGACTGCCATTGCAGACTAATAGAGCGTCTTTTAGACTGCTAATTTGACTTTTCCATTTAAACTTATAGCAAAGCCAAATCTTCCTTTTAAATATATGTCACCCCCAAGACAGGCCTAACAAGCTCTAATGCAGGGCGCTGTATATTATAAAGAAGGACCTGTTTTTACATGTCCTTGCATTAAAAAACCTGCATTGTCATTTTTACTGTGGAAAGGCTATTGGGGTGCATAGTTACATGCTGACAACTAAGCAGTGCTAACTTCTGAATCAGACAAATGTAGATGGTATTTCAAGGTATCAAAAGAATTGTTGCATTAAACCCAACTTGTTTCCCAAGTTGGATTTAATGTAACTTTTGCCGAAATGGCAAATTTAGAAAGTTGTCACTTTGTTGCCTGAAGTTTCCAGTGACCATTTACCGTTGCACGCACGCTGCTGTTCTCGAGGTAGATTATTACTTTCCTGGAGAGCGGTGTGAATGACTTTCAGGAAGGAACACTAAGGAACTGCAGAGGGTAGAAGTGCAATGTCCTCCTGGCAGTAAGGCCAGTTTCTATTTGAGCCCAAAAGACAAGCTTCGAAGGCAAAGACACCTTTGAAGAGCAAATGGCATTCACACACAAGAGTAGATGCTTTTTTGTTTTAAGACAGGCTGGCATCTATGACAGAGAGGTACCATTTTTATGTGGGTGTAGCCCCAAGGTAACCACACCTCCAGGATGGGCTAAGGAGCTCCACATACCAAGAGAAGGGTTCCGCATGTTCAGAGGGGGCAGAATGCTGCATTCTGTGCTAGCCAGATGCCAGAAATTTCCCATGAAGTTCTCACTTGGTGAGAGGAGACCAAGTAACCCATTTGCTAGTACCACCACATTCCGATGGCAAGAAATGGGTATAAAAGTGGCACCCTGGGTACCCAGACCTCAGATCACATCTGTACCAGGGAGGGATCCAAAGAAGGGATGCCCTACAGTAGACCCAGCAAAGAGAGGCTGCACTAAAGACTAAACTGCACCTGCTGCTTCTTGGGCTAGAAAAGAGAGATCTGTGCCTGTGGTGCCCCGCTCAAGGAACAGTTGTCTCAATCCCAGGCAGAGGTGACTTCAAGAGTGAGTGGCTGACTCCCTATTACAGCCACTGATCCAGAAAAGGTGAGAAGCCTGCTCCTTTGAGAGTCCAGCATCATGAAAGCGGATTCCCGCTGGATGCTGAGGTGCAGTCTGAGTGACTGAGTCTTGTCCCTCAAACGTTTTACTCAAGTCTGCTAGTCCTGGGAGAGTTATCAGAGTGCAGTTTGGTAGCTCAGCACAAACGTTACTGCAAGTTGAACTACTGATTTTGCTGTAACCGGAGACTGGTTGAGTAGTGATAATTGGTGTTGTGCTGTGGTTCACCTGGACCTTGTGGGACATCGACCTCTGAGGCCAAGGTCACCGCTCTGTATTTATGGACCAAGGGAATGCCATAAGAAGACCCCTGACACCAGCTTACTCCTCAGCATCCTTGAGCATCTTCAACATCCTGTATCCTTTGCATCGGGAACACTCCATTAATTCCTACTACAGTTCGCCCATAGACTCTGGAACTGTAAGTGAGACTGCTTTTCTTGTGAGATAATTGTTCAACTGGACCCTATTGGTCCTTTTGACTGGACGCCTGCCGAAGTTGGTTGCCACAAGTGTACTCTTATAGCTGTTTTTCGGTTGCGGTAGATTACAATGATTTATTGTGCTAAGTAAAAAGCTGTGATTTATTGTTTCTTTTCAAATTAATATCTTCGAAACACTCTGGGGGATTTTATCATTGAGTTGTCAAATTAAAAATAAAAATACAGCCTATTTTTATAAATTGTGTCAGATTTGTATTCTGTTGCGTTTTCTTCTTATTCAACTGACTTGGTACTTCTTAATGTTTTGCTCTTGTTCTTTTGATAAAGCCTGATAGCTCTGAGTTACAGCTACCCAGGTCTGAGCTAGGTATGGCTTGAAAGAGCATGGGCCTTTACCTAAAGGTCATTGCTACTAGTTTGGTAGGGTTTTAACCCCGACCGTAGCACACCTGTGTGCACTGATGTCTTTCATGTGGCTTAAACTGTAACCCAGAGCAGGGCTCTCTGGTCTGGAGAGGCATATAAAAAATGCACCATCCTTACAATGCATGACTATCATTAGCTCACAGGACTGTCTTGGCAGTGCAGGCCTTTTTTCTCACCCCTAGATGGGAGCTAATAAACTAGCAGCTTTAGGGTTTGACACTAAAAGCATAACCCCTCCCACTGTCTATGAGGAGAACGGAATGCTAAGAGGAAACACTTGAGCTTCCAGCGGTCTGTGCTAAAATGGACAGGGTCACCAAGAAGTGTTTTACAGGCCCTTCATCCTGAAATAGACACCCATTTACAAAGCTAATAGGTCTTGGCTTTTGGCTTTCCCAATGCTTTTTTCAGTTCAGCATTGGCAAAAAAAAGGGTTAGTGTTCATGCGGAATAGCATTAGAAACAAGCATTGGCATAGCCAATAGGTCTCGCCTTCGGGACCATATAAGTGTTTAGCCATGCAACACCTGTTGCACCAAGGGTATTGTGCTGGATAACTAAACACTTATGAGGTCCAAAAGGCGAGACCTATTGGCTATGCCAATGCTTGTTAATCATGCTTCCTAAAAGAACTCTCCATCTGGAAATGTAATAAGACTATGTTTATCCAGCGGTAGGAGATGGCCCAGAAACGAACAGTAATATCAGCTAATTTCAGCATCTATTCTTTCATTCATTATTTCCTCTCCTTCCTCCAAGAGGTAGATTCAATGTCTGTGTAAGGACCCCCGTCTGTAATGTGTGCATTTCTAGCACCTCTGCTCGGAGCGCTGCTGCTTCAGCCTACTGGGGCCAAGCCTGCTGTAACGTTCTATTTTGTAGTATTTCTCTGTTGTAACGTAACTGGTTCTATTGTACAGCGCTCTGACACCTTCAGGTAAAGTCTGCGCTCTATAAAAATGCATTGAATAAATAAATTGTACCCCCACTGCAATTCATACATATTCACTGTGAAGTTCAGCCAGGTGCAGAAGCGCTGCTTGTGGCAGGCTCAGGGATGGTTGTCTCATAAAGGCTACACTGTAACATGATTCCCAGCCGGGGCAATGCATTCATATGCACTGTGAAGTGCCATCTCGGGACGGAGGAAGTTACACTTGAAAATGGCCAATGGCTATTGCCGAGAGAAACAACCAGTAGAGGACTTCTCACTCTGCGTCACTGGCTCGCGCATTGGCAGGTCAGCCCTTGGCTCGAGCGGGCTGCGCAGCAGACTTGAAGTTTGTCAGGCAAGCACGCTCGGCCTCAGCGCGTCTGTTGACTCAGTGAGGCTGCATTGTGTGGCACTCAAGTCTGTGGACCTCAACCTGGATGCAGACAGAAAGAGAGGGCCAAGGAGGCAGCAGAGCAACCTCAGGTAAGGCGCGAAAAGGACGCAAATATTTCAATCTGTGGCTGGGACATTGTCGTTTTTTTCTGAGTAATGGCGATTGCTCTAAAATTGCCAATACATGGCGCCGCTCGCTCCCACAAGGGAATCGCCAAACGGGCACATGTTGCCATTCAAAGTAATGCAACGAGTGTACGTTTTCGCCTCAAAAAGGGAATCAATGGCTAAAGGTCTCTTTCCTACCAGCGCATGTGCGCTGTGTAGGTGAGACCTAAAAACACTTGGTGCAATGGTTTAAACATGCCCATACAACATTACATGTGTGCGCACATGTGTTCTGACACAGCGGTGGCTATTTTGTTCTTGTGAATGTACTGTTCTATTATAGCAGACTACCATCGCAAAATAGTAAATTAAAAACTCTAAAAAGCACACAAAAGTGCATAATTTAGCAAGGATTGGCCCGGCACACATTGCAGCTATTGGCCCCTCTATACAAGAGAAAAAACAGAGGAGCATGGGTGGAAAGGTGGTGTTTAAAAAAAAAAAAAGCTAAATGTGACAGGGAGGGTTGGGGTAAGCCAAAGACTTGCTTAAAGAAAGTGGCGGGCTACACGGATAGAGCAGGGATGAGGTTTTTGGGAGGGAAGATCTAAAAAGTTTTGAGCAGGGAGCTACCCTTTCAGAACTATAGTTTTTCTGAAAAATGTCCACATAAGTCAGCAGAAATAACTATATGAAAAGTTTTGTTGTTCTAGCATAAACAAAGAAACAGTGTAAAGAGCGGATAGAAACAGGCTCAGACATCAGATCCAGGAAATAAAATACCCTGGGTAAGTCAACCGCCAGGGCGTATATAGAGTCAATAAGATAAATAGTCTGTGATGTTAATTAATGAAACATCCAACATGTATCTAGAGTACAATAACATGATACAAGTCCTAGATATAAATACGTAAGAAAATAAGCATTGCATTGGAGATGCTGGTGAGCAATATGCAATGACCTTTGTATTGCTATGTATGTGGGTTACCAAATATTAGGGAAAACTAAATAGTGATAGTAATCTAAGTGTAACTGATGCAATAAAAGTATGGGACCTAATGAAATGTACTATGATTTTTGTAGATGTGACAAATACAGGGAACGAGTCATGAAGAAGGTGCAAGAATAAAACAAAGGGCACCGAAACGCCGCGTCGACAGTTTGTTCCTTTACCATTGTTTGACCAATAAATGAGATGTTTTTAATATGTTGATGTAGACAGTGCTATTATAGCATTTTTAATCTGACAACCTTTTTAATCATTTGAGTGTATATTTTTGCAAAAATTTAAAATGTACTGCTTGTTGGTTCAGATAACGTATCTCATGTTATTATGAATTTTTTAACTTTTACAAAATAAATGAATGATTTTTTACATAAACTTTTGTCCTTGTACATGAGGTTTTTATAGTACGTGTGGGTCCGACATATTGTTTCAGGTGTAAATTTGGTAACCCGTATAACACTGCAAATCCCTTGTTTCCCAATGAGAACGTCCTCTTAAGGGTGTACCTCATTTAAGATTTACTAAATCCAGGAGAAGGAATTCTGTACTTTGTATAATTTGGGAGGGAAGACGCACACAAGAGAGAGCAAGAAAGCGCATGAACTCATGAGGAGTGTTTAACAAAAAAGGAAAAAGTAGTTCCCTATATTTGAGCAGTGGGAGGACATAAGTCTGTGAATTAAAAGCGTGTTAAAGGGCTAATGCCCCATTGGAAGGAAAAACGAAAGAATAGGATGACAAACAAATAAAGCCACAGTTAGGCCAACCAATGATAAGCAAGGGGCAGGCCCAAAGCCCGCTTTATGTTTTTGGTATGGTCCACAATAGGTTTTTGCCTGCAGACAGCTAGAATCTGTCTGGAAGGCGAGAATTAAAATGTTTTCAGTTGCAAAAGACCAGCAGTTGCTGTTAAGGAACACTTAGCTGAGCTAAGTGAAACTTCAAGAGCATCCTTGATAAGTGGTATAGTAAAACAATTTACAGCAATGTAAAACGGTCTAACCACAGAAGGAGGAAGCTTTATCAACGCACAATTAACCATTTGCATGCATAACTGGGTTAATGATTGACTCACACCTTGACTTGAGGGCTGCCAAAAAGCTGATTGAAGGTCAGAGTGAAAGACTCAGTTGTGTCTTCCAAATCCTCAAAGCTCTGGTATGAGGTTTGAGTTCTACCTTTTCATTTCTATGGGCATCTGGCCTTGAGCCTGCATCTGAAGCAGTAGAACAGGCATACAGCACTGATATGGAAACAAACTGAGGGAATGGCCGAAGCTTTTATCAAAACTTTGAACATCAATGATCTTAATCTCCAATTCACTGCCGTAGTCAATAAGATATCTATTGATTTACTGGATGTGCATGTTTATATAGAAAACAATCAAATAGAGACGACTTTGCACAGGACAAGTACTGCTGGGAACTCGAAGCTTCATGCGTCGAGTTTCCATCCCACTCATTTGAAAAGAAGTATCCCCTATGGGGAATTCTTAAGGCTACGTAGAATCTGCAGCACTGAAACATCATTTGAGAAATGTAGAAATGAAAGCAGGCTCAGATTCCTAGCAAGGCGTTATAATAACAAGACCATTGATTCAGCTTTGGCCAAGGTTAGAACAAAGTCCCGGGAAGATCCGTTGACCACCAATAAGACCCCATTCAATGAAAGAAAGACCATCCACTCCAATAATGATGAAGAAATTACCAAAATGAGATTCATAACTACATATAGCAGTCAACATAAGAAAACTAGGACCATAATTAACAAGCATTGGCCTATTGTCCAAACTGATAAGATATTAAATCAACTATTTCCAACCCCTCCAGCATTGACTTTTAGAAAGTCCAAATTAATGCAAAATGCCCTGGTTAGGCAAGCCCAGAGTTGATTACCAATGCAATCCAGCCGAGCTCTATGTGGCTAGCACCTCGCTATGAATTTATCAAGTGCAGTACTTGCAGAGCATGCAAGTTTGGGGCCAACACATCCCAATATACAGTGGTGTTTGGCCCCACATCCAACAAACTGAGAGCCAGATACAATTGTTGCACTGAATTTGCCGTCTACATATTGAGCTGCAAATGCGGGCTTCAATATGTAGGCAGCAGCAAACTGCAGGTTCATGCGCGTATTCTGCAGCATCTCAGAGCCAATGTCAACTCTGACATGACCCATCCAGTGGCCAGACAGTTTAAGGCAGTGCATCATAACAATCTTGAAGATTTAAAATATTTTGTCATAGCTGCGGTTCCACCAATGAGAAGGGGGGGGGGGGAATAGAGAGAGAATCTTAAGACAGTTGGAGGCCAAATTTATATTGGAATTAGACACTCGTACACCAAATTGACTTAATAATGGGGGAGAACTGTAAAACTTTTTGTGATGATTTTGTACAGATTTTTATAAATATTTATTATTATTTATGGGTATTTATGGAACAAATACAGTACGTTTTTAAACATCATTTTATAACACCATATTTAACATATTTTTCAACATCTTTTTAATTACCCCCAATGAACAACAAGTGTCTCAATTTCAATGGGTTTTATCAATCTAATTCTGGTCCTGCACAATCAGGTGTGATGGCTCACACCATCAATATCATAATATGGCTGCTCATTTAGTTATATGTCTGACTGAGCCAATAAAGCAGTGAGGTTTGAGTTATTGATTGTACATTGTATTATTGAAAGCCATATGACAGGAATACACGGCCAATTATGCAACTGCCTCGCTTTCTCATAACATTTATATTTAATTGTATGTTCTTGTTTTTTGCACAGTTTACTTTAAATGCACTTTATAGCACTTTATATATTAGCTTTTTGTGCCATCGCAACATAAGTAACGGCTATGAATTAATTTCAATATGGGTCCATTCGTAAAAAAATTGAGGATTGAATTGTTTACATCTTCGCGGTTGAATCAAAAATAAGACGGAATCCTAATGAGTCAGACAGTCAAACAGTGAATTTTAGAATTTTACAGAAATGATTGATGTGGTCTTTTTCTAGTATATAGATATGTTCTTATATTAAATAATAGATATCTTAGATGTCAGATAGATAGAACCTGAGGATCAGGTCATATTATGATATGGCATCTTTTAAAATATGGATTAGGAACATAATAAAGATTGGGATTTATGTCACTTAGACATGATATATCCCATAACCACACACAAGTATCAGGGCATGACCAAACGATTCCCATGTTAATTGATTGAAACTTTTGAATATGTATTCGAACGAGAAATTAACAGTATCCCAAAAAATGTGAAATTGCACTTTGCACTTTATATTTTACAATGGATTAATCCTTGAAATATTGTATATTTTAATAGTCCTTGTTGCTATGTATTTATAAATGAATTACAAGAAATTATGATGACCTAAGCACTGATGGAAAGTATAATAGTATTTTTATTATTTTCACTAATCACGTGACGTAGTGTATGGTGAAGGTGTTTAAAAGCAATGAGGGACTCAGGTCTCGTCATGTGGTCAAGCCCACTGGATGGGCGAAACGCATCATCTACCATGCTGAGCGTCAGCTAATAAAGAAGAAAATTTGGACTTACCTGGTGTCTGTGTCCCGCTTTTCGACTTACAGCAGTCGTGGGAATTTTAGTGAAACATATTAAATATATATTATATATATATCTACTATCTATCTATCTATCTATCTACTGGGGATTCTGGGACCTGCAGTTTTCCTGGACGCACGGGACGCTACACAGGTGTGCTGCCTCAAGTTTTTCCTGTGGGAGGTGCAGGCTCATTACATTGAGCTTAAGAGAGAGGCGGGACCTACAGCAGAGTGTTAGTCCTGTGGAGGCTTTGGGCGCTGACGAAGGCACAACAACAGCCAGAAATGCATCCGCCACTTTCCAGAATAAAGCCTCCAAAGTTATCCCCTTGGGTCTCTGCTCTCTTTATTTGGAAGGAGTGTTTACTGTACATTTTACGCGTCAACCTGAGACGCCTACAGAGAACCCCGCCTCACCCTGGCATCGGACATCACAGGCTTGGACTGTCTTCAGTCCGTTTTCTTCACCAGAGTGATTTGGTTGGTCCCAATTCCGCCCCGAAGTACAGGAGGATAACCGGCAGTTGCGAGGTAACTCCAACCTCGCTGTGGGCTGCAGGCACTGACCTCACCGCCCCTGCTCAATGGACACCTGTAATCTGGGGCTGAGGCGTACGAAAGGGGAGCTGAGGAGGCTCTGTTGTGGACAAATCAGCCGACAAAACGGAGCATGACATTTTGATTTGTTTTAAGGACTCACCCTGCGTTTGTTCCCACAAACACGCACCGAACAATTTCTTCCCCGCAGCACCAACCCCATGATCCCTCTACTGGGGATTCTGGGACCTGCAGTTTTCCTGGACGCACGGGACGCTACACAGGTGTGCTGCCTCAAGTTTTTCCTGTGGGAGGTGCAGGCTCATTACATTGAGCTTAAGAGAGAGGCGGGACCTACAGCAGAGTGTTATTCCTGTGGAGGCTTTGGGCGCTGACGAAGGCACAACAACAGCCAGAAATGCATCCGCCACTTTCCAGAATAAAGCCTCCAAAGTTATCCCCTTGGGTCTCTGCTCTCTTTATTTGGAAGGAGTGTTTCCTGTACATTTTACGCGTCAACCTGAGACGCCTACAGAGAACCCCGCCTCACCCTGGGATCGGACATCACAGGCTTGGACTGTCTTCAGTCCGTTTTCTTCACCAGAGTGATTTGGTTGGTCCCAATTCCGCCCCGAAGTACAGGAGGATAACCGGCAGTTGCGAGGTAACTCCAACCTCGCTGTGGGCTGCAGGCACTGACCTCACCGCCCCTGCTCAATGGACACCTGTAATCTGGGGCTGAGGCGTACGAAAGGGGAGCTGAGGAGGCTCTGTTGTGGACAAATCAGCCGACAAAACGGAGCATGACATTTTGTTTTGTTTTAAGGACTCACCCTGCGTTTGTTCCCACATACACGCACCGAACAATTTCTTCCCCGCAGCACCAACCCCCATGATCCCTCTACTGGGGATTCTGGGACCTGCAGTTTTCCTGGACGCACGGGACGCTACACAGGTGTGCTGCCTCAAGTTTTTCCTGTGGGAGGTGCAGGCTCATTACATTGAGCTTAAGAGAGAGGCGGGACCTACAGCAGAGTGTTATTCCTGTGGAGGCTTTGGGCGCTGACGAAGGCACAACAACAGCCAGAAATGCATCCGCCACTTTCCAGAATAAAGCCTCCAAAGTTATCCCCTTGGGTCTCTGCTCTCTTTATTTGGAAGGAGTGTTTCCTGTATATATATATATATATATATATATATATATATATATATATATATATATATATATATATATATATATATATATATATATATATATATATATATATATATATATATATATATATATATATATATATATATATATATATACATATATATATATATATATATCCACAAGGGTTCTCATCAAACAGCGACGAGGTATCATGTCACATCAACGCCATCAGAAAACATATATATATATATGTCTATTTTTTTTAGAACACTGGCAGTTAAGTGCAAAATATCGTTCTTCTCAATAAATTTAACAAGAGATGCAAATGTATTCCAATGGAAAGTTTAGGAATGTGCAACATTTTAAAACTTAACATAACCACCTTCTCTAAGTGTTGTGAATGTTTGCCATAATCTTCATTAATGCATTTATGCAAATTACCTCAACCTCATCTGAAGTAGCATAACCTCTCCTTTTTTGGAAAGTGGTACACCTAAAACTTAATACTACTTAATGTCCTCTAGGCCATCTATTAACCCTCCCAAACATCTTTTTGAACTCATATCCCCCTGTCCCCACTAATGGTCTCACCTAACTTCTGTTACTTTGATTTTCCACAAACAAACTGTAGTGAATGCCTGGAATGGTTTGCTTCAGCACGCAAGACTAATGCCAATAACCAGCAACACTGAACTAACCCCTAACCTTGGGTTTCAGAGCAGCATGCTGCTTATCATATAGTGCTGCGATGCCTCGCCAGGGGTAGTAAGGGCTATGTAAACTCAATTGCACTATGGGGCCTATTTGTTAAAAAGTAAAGCCGTGTAGCAAGTCACCTTGCTGTGCTGCGTTACAGGTAAATGCAGGAATGAGCCGTAGTTATTACAATATGGTGCATTCCTGTCCATTCCCCAGTACTGGCGTACAATGGGATGCTTAGCGCCATCACAGTCTCCCTTGCACCATGGTACGTTGCATGCGGCAATGTTTTTTTGCAAGGAGGAGGACCTTCCTGCACAGAAACAATCCCCTGAGGCATATTCCTCTTTCTATGTGTTCCATGTGTGCTGCAGAATGCAAACACAACACAAACCCTTGATAAATAGGGCCCCATGTGTCCTTGTGAAATATGGAAACCGGTGAGGAAAGAGCTCCCCGGGCAGCAATAACTCTTCCTTCACGCTGCCTCCTCCCTATTGGGAAGGTGTGGCACCGTGAGAGAGGCAGCTGGAGCGACTGATGTTGTGCCAAGGAGTGGTGTGACCGCAGCAACCTCTACAACACACATAAATACCAAAGATGTAGACAGTCAACTTTCCGGGTAACTATAAAACTGTGCAACTTCTGATGGATAAGCCTGGAGCCAAGAATAAATGGGATGGGACGGGAGAAGACGGTTTTAGTCTTTCATCACATGTATGCCAAGGTGCAAAAGCATGCATGATGACGACTGTGCACCAGAGAACGCAGTTGTTGCTGGCCCTTTGACTTGCATCGCAGAGATGTATGCTTTAGAAAGAAGTTCCTCTTCAAAATCCTGGCGCTGCTTGTTCTGCAAGGCAGTCGGAAAATATAGTTACACATGCCCTGCTGCAGCGGCTCCTCTGCTATGGCGGAGATTTGAGAAGTGTCGCACCCCTGCTTGCAGTAGAAATTGGAAAATAAAATAATAATAAAACTGTTTAATTAGCATTTTTTTTTCTTCACGGCGGGCACCGAGTATTGGCAGCGGGCCATCATAACGACACCAGCAGGGTGGAGCAGGCAGAGGAGTGGACGGTGTTAGTGCGCATTTCGTTTTGGCCAGCCATCTTAGAACGGCCTAATCGACATGCACACTGACATCTCTCCAACTCAGCGGTGCTGCTGGGTGGAGAACAACAGCAGGCACAGGCTCCCAGCACCCGATGGAACCGCAAAACCAGCCTGCTCTGCCCAATCCCGACCCTGCTTTCATGGGTATTATTACCACAATGAGAGCAGCGTCTGGATTGGCCGTAGGGGAGCCTGGGAGCCGCAGCCTGTGACCAGAGGAGCAGAAGAGCGGTGAGCAGCAGGTACCTTTTTTTTGTAGTTGTTTGCTTTATTACTGGCCCACCCAGATCTGGGGCACCACTTTTCCCTGACACCAGCCGCTACTGATGCCCTGCCACATGATCAGGGGTGCTAAAAGAGCAGCATAGTAAGCCCGGTGATATGAACAAGATAAAAAGAAGGACACTGTTCCTGCTACCGGTGGAAGCGACCGTACCAGACTCACGAGCTCCATGTGTCCTGGGCTGCCCTTGTGCCCCACCAACCCAGCAGTTGAATGTGCTGGGAGGTGCCAGGGCAAAACACAGACACTGTACATTGCACACACATTCATTTGTTTAACTACCTTTGCCAAGCAGTGATTGTTTGAGGCAATACAAGGGCCTACTTGTGCATGTAAATAGAGGTGGGCGAGCTAACAAATGTACACGGAGAGCCAAGCCAGAGCCGAGCCAAGGGTCTGGCTCGGATCTTAGAGCCCGTGCACAAGCCACGCCCTGAAAATATTTGCTATGTAAATCGCATTGCAAACATCACATCAAATATGATAAAGTCACTTCAAAGTTCAAAAAAGTGCATTTCTTTAACGTGAAGTTTTGACATTAATACATCAAGTTATAGCACTGCACTGAGAAGCACTTATTAAAAATTATAGTTTTTAAACATAAACGATTAGTGCACTACGAGGCAAGCCAAATATCATGTAAATCCTGTGTGTGGCCCAAATTATTATACAGCGACATAAGAGTTTATTAAATCCTTCAACACCTACGGCTACCAAGAGCAATTGTGTCAGCAAACTAACAATCCTCACAGTCAGCTCCAACCCCAAAGTTGAAAGGCGCACCTGCGGCAGTACGTAATTCAGGAACAGCAGTTGCACAAGAGGTTAACAGAAGCTATCTGTCCCTTCATTCACCTCCAACACTGAAGGTTCAATGAAGCTCTAACACCTAACTTTACTAAGAGGGCCACGGCAGTAAGCAAACCATCCCTGCATCAGCTCCCATACCCATGGTTGCACGAAATGCCTACAGAAGCGAGCCACCGGCCTAAAAAGTCCTCTTTAATGCTAAGGTTCATTGGAAACCTTCAGCAGTAAGCTAACCACCCCACTTTATCTGCAGTGCTAGCAGCAGCAAGCTAACCACGCCCACAAAGTTGCTGAAAGAGCAAAAGCAGTAAGATAACCATCACTGCATTCAGCTTCAATGCCTAAGGTTCCCTGGAAACCTGCAGCAGTAAGCTAACCAACCCACTTTATCTGCAATGCTAGCAGCAGCAAGCTAACCACGCCCAAAAAGTAGCTGAAAGGGCAAAAGCAGTAAGCTAACCATCCTTGCATTCAGCTCCAATGCCCAAGGTTCCATGGAAACCTGTGACAGTAAGCTAACCACCTCACATTAATCTGCAATGCCTAAAGTTGCAAAAAGTACCAGCAGCAGCAAGCTAACCACACCCATATACAGCTCTAACATATACAGCTGCTGAGAATTCCACAGCAGTAAGCTACCATCACTGCATTCAGCTCCAGTGCCCAAGGTTCCATGAAAACTGTGACCGTAAGTTAACCACCCCACTTTATCTGCAATTCCTAAAGTTGTAAAAAGTACCAGCAGCAGCAAGGTAACGACACCCATATAGAGCTCTAACATATACGGCTGCTGAGAATTCCACAGCAGTAAGCTACCATCACTGCATTCAGCTCCAGTGCCCCAGGTTCCATGGAAACCTGTGACAGTAAGCTGAGCACCCCACTTTATCTGCAATTCCTAAAGTTGCAAAAAGTACCAGCAGCAGCAGGTTAACCACACCAGCTCTAAAATATACGGCTGCTGAGAATTCCACAGCAGTAAGCTAAGCATCACTGCATTCAGCTTCAATGCCTACGGTTCCATGGAAACCTGTGACAGTAAGCTAACTACCTCACATTATTCTGCAATGCCTAAAGTTGCAAAAAGTACCACCAGCAGCAAGCTAACCACACCCATATACAGCTCTAACATATACGGCTGCTGAGAATTCCACAGCAGTAAGCTAACCATCACTGCATTCAGCTTCAATGCCTAAGATTCCATGGAAACCTGTGACAGTAAGCTAACCACATCACATTAATCTGCAATGCCTAAAGTTGCAAAAAGTACCAGCAGCAGCAAGCTAACCACACCCATTATACAGCTCTAACATATACGTCTGCTGAGAATTCCACAGCAGTAAGCTAACCATCACTGCGTTCAGCTCCAGTGCCCAAGATTCCATGGAAACCTGTGACAGTAAGCTAACCACCTCAGATTAATATGCAATGCCTAAAGTTACAAAAAGTACCAGCACCAGCAAGCTAACCACACCCATATACAGCTCTAACATATACGTCTGCTGAGAATTCCACAGCAGTAAGCTAACCATCACTGCATTCAGCTCCAGTGCCCAAGGTTCCATGGAAACCTGTGACAGTAAGCTAACCACCTCAGATTAATATGCAATGCCTAAAGTTGCAAAAAGTACCAGCAGCAGCAAGCTAACCAAACCCATATACAGCTCTAACATATACGTCTGCTGAGAATTCCACAGCAGTAAGCTACCATCACTGCATTCAGCTCCAGTGCCCAAGGTTCCATGGAAACCTGTGACAGTAAGCTGAGCACCCCACTTTATCTGCAATTCCTAAAGTTGCAAAAAGTACCAGCAGCAGCAGGTTAACCACACCAGCTCTAAAATATACGGCTGCTGAGAATTCCACAGCAGTAAGCTACCATCACTGCATTCAGCTCCAGTGCCCAAGGTTCCATGGAAACCTGTGACAGTAAGCTAACCACCTCAGATTAATATGCAATGCCTAAAGTTGCAAAAAGTACCAGCAGCAGCAAGCTAACCAAACCCATATACAGCTCTAACATATACGGCTGCTGAGAATTCCACAGCAGTAAGCTACCATCACTGCATTCAGCTCCAGTGCCTAAGGGTCCATGGAAACCTGTGACAGTCACCTAAGCACACACATTCATTTGTATCCCCATATAAATCTTTATTCGGCTATAAATACAACCATAAAAGTGCATAAAACCATAAAACATACATTACATAAAACTATAATGACAAATAGGCATTCATTATTATGACACTATAAAATTCGAAAGAGATTGAGCTAACAATTTGTTGCAATTAAAACGTCCTCGTACACCACCACGGGTCATTCGGCTCTAGATCGCCTTGATCTCAAAACTGCACGTAAAAAGCATGAAACAGCAAATAAAACACACTGGTTCGGCAGGAGCTGCAAATACCTAAGCGCGGGCGAGCCGGAGTAAAATCCAGGACTTTATTAACGGGAGAATGAAAAGTTTCCTGGGCAAACTAAAATATTTACAAAGCAGCACAAAATGAAAGGTGTCCTGTGGAGACACATTGACACTGCCACATGGCCCCAGAGTACCGTACAGGCCCATCTTCTAGGCGAGGGCAAAAGACAGTGCAGAAAGTTGAACCTAAATCTCACCACCATACATTTCTCCCTCTTGCTAGATAGAAGGGATGGATAGGGCTCTGTACCCAGAACATATTGTAGTAACATATGCCCCCGTACCATGGGCTTCACCAACTCTGTGTGTTCGCGTTGTATTGTATTGTATTGTATGGCTTATTTGTATAGCGCTAAACTGTCACCCATAGGGTATCCTGGCGCTTGACTTGGTCAGCCATACGCAACTTTATGCTGCCTTATAACTTTACACCAACCTGGTGTATAGCACATTCAAAGAACAGATCCCTCATTCTTTCATGCTCAGGGGGCGCAGGGGATGATGGTTATGAAATATGTCCGCCCTGCCTGTGCGGATAAAAGCTGCCTTCACATATGCAAGCCAGGGGACTTTGTGCGAGTGATTGAAAGACAAGCAGTCGGACAGGATCAGTCTGTCAGTTCAATAGAGAGCCTTCCCCAGTCCAAATCTCAATCCACCGAAGCAAGGGCCTAAGAGCAATAAGGATTCAGAAAAGGGGGTGGTGATGAACAGAGTGTCTGAATTGAGCAGACCACTCTTACCCAGTCAAAAGATCAGGGCTTGATCCATCACCGTTATTTATCCCACTGCCCCATCCCAGCTCAGAACCTGGCTATATGCAAATCAGTCTGTCCCTGGCCCAGTGCATCATGGGAACAGGGCAGACTAAACTACCAAGCCAATTCTTCACCAGAAAGGAGACAAGCTACCGGGGACCGGTTTCTGGCATTTCAGCCGTCTTCGGCCCGGCTTGCTTGAATCCTGATGGAGCAGTGAGAAAGGGACTCATGTCTGAGTATACCCTGCCACACCTATAGTGGCCAAAAACGATTCAGAAAAGGGGGTGGTGATGAACAGAGTGTCTGAATTGAGCAGCCCACTCTTACCCAGTCAAAAGATCAGGGCTTGATCCATCACCGTTATTTATCTCACTGCCCCATCCCAGCTCAGAACCTGGCTATATGCAAATCAGTCTGTCCCTGGCCCAGTGCATCATGGGAACAGGGCAGACTAAACTACCAAGCCAATTCTTCACCAGAAAGGAGACAAGCTACCGGGGACCGGTTTCTGGCATTTCAGCCGTCTTCGGCCCGGCTTGCTTGAATCCTGATGGAGCAGTGAGAAAGGGACTCATGTCTGAGTATACCCTGCCACACCTATAGTGGCCAAAAACGATTCAGAAAAGGGGGTGGTGATGAACAGAGTGTCTGAATTGAGCAGACCACTCTTACCCAGTCAAAAGATCAGGGCTTGATCCATCACCGTTATTTATCTCACTGCCCCATCCCAGCTCAGAACCTGGCTATATGCAAATCAGTCTGTCCCTGGCCCAGTGCATCATGGGAACAGGGCAGACTAAACTACCAAGCCAATTCTTCACCAGAAAGGAGACAAGCTACCGGGGACCGGTTTCTGGCATTTCAGCCGTCTTCGGCCCGGCTTGCTTGAATCCTGATGGAGCAGTGAGAAAGGGACTCATGTCTGAGTATACCCTGCCACACCTATAGTGGCCAAAAACGATTCAGAAAAGGGGGTGGTGATGAACAGAGTGGCTGAATTGAGCAGCCCACTCTTACCCAGTCAAAAGATCAGGGCTTGATCCATCACCGTTATTTATCCCACTGCCCCATCCCAGCTCAGAACCTGGCTATATGCAAATCAGTCTGTCCCTGGCCCAGTGCATCATGGGAACAGGGCAGACTAAACTACCAAGCCAATTCTTCACCAGAAAGGAGACAAGCTACCGGGGACCGGTTTCTGGCATTTCAGCCGTCTTCGGCCCGGCTTGCTTGAATCCTGATGGAGCAGTGAGAAAGGGACTCATGTCTGAGTATACCCTGCCACACCTATAGTGGCCAAAAACGATTCAGAAAAGGGGGTGGTGATGAACAGAGTGTCTGAATTGAGCAGCCCACTCTTACCCAGTCAAAAGATCAGGGCTTGATCCATCACCGTTATTTATCTCACTGCCCCATCCCAGCTCAGAACCTGGCTATATGCAAATCAGTCTGTCCCTGGCCCAGTGCATCATGGGAACAGGGCAGACTAAACTACCAAGCCAATTCTTCACCAGAAAGGAGACAAGCTACCGGGGACCGGTTTCTGGCATTTCAGCCGTCTTCGGCCCGGCTTGCTTGAATCCTGATGGAGCAGTGAGAAAGGGACTCATGTCTGAGTATACCCTGCCACACCTATAGTGGCCAAAAACGATTCAGAAAAGGGGGTGGTGATGAACAGAGTGTCTGAATTGAGCAGACCACTCTTACCCAGTCAAAAGATCAGGGCTTGATCCATCACCGTTATTTATCTCACTGCCCCATCCCAGCTCAGAACCTGGCTATATGCAAATCAGTCTGTCCCTGGCCCAGTGCATCATGGGAACAGGGCAGACTAAACTACCAAGCCAATTCTTCACCAGAAAGGAGACAAGCTACCGGGGACCGGTTTCTGGCATTTCAGCCGTCTTCGGCCCGGCTTGCTTGAATCCTGATGGAGCAGTGAGAAAGGGACTCATGTCTGAGTATACCCTGCCACACCTATAGTGGCCAAAAACGATTCAGAAAAGGGGGTGGTGATGAACAGAGTGTCTGAATTGAGCAGACCACTCTTACCCAGTCAAAAGATCAGGGCTTGATCCATCACTGTTATTTATCTCACTGCCCCATCCCAGCTCAGAACCTGGCTATATGCAAATCAGTCTGTCCCTGGCCCAGTGCATCGTGGGAACAGGGCAGACTAAACTACCAAGCCAATTCTTCACCAGAAAGGAGACAAGCTACCGGGGACTGGTTTCTGGCATTTCAGCCGTCTTCGGCCCGGCTTGCTTGAATCCTGATGGAGCAGTGAGAAAGGGACTCATGTCTGAGTATACCCTGCCACACCTATAGTGGCCAAAAACGATTCAGAAAAGGGGGTGGTGATGAACAGAGAGTCTGAATTGAGCAGACCACTCTTACCCAGTCAAAAGATCAGGGCTTGATCCATCACCGTTATTTATCTCACTGCCCCATCCCAGCTCAGAACCTGGCTATATGCAAATCAGTCTGTCCCTGGCCCAGTGCATCATGGGAACAGGGCAGACTAAACTACCAAGCCAATTCTTCACCAGAAAGGAGACAAGCTACCGGGGACCGGTTTCTGGCATTTCAGCCGTCTTCGGCCCGGCTTGCTTGAATCCTGATGAGCTAAAAAACGGTGTTGGATCTAGCCCTGATCTCTTGACTGGGTGAGAGTATTCTGTTTAATTCAGAGACTCTGTCCCTCACCACCCCTTGTTGTAAATATTTTTGTCCACCCTAAGCGTGGAAGGGTATACTCAGATGTGAGTCCCTTGCTCATTGCACCATCAGGATTCAAGCAAGCCGGGCCGAAGAGGCTGAAATGCCAGAAACCGGTCCCCGGTAGCTTGTTTCCTTCCCAGTGTAAGAATTGGCTTTTGTAGTTTAGTTTGCCCTGTTCCCATCATGCACTGGGACAGGAACAGACTAATTTGCATACAGCCAGGTTCTGAAACTGGGATGGTGCAGTGAGCTAAAAAACGGTGTTGGATCTAGCCCTGATCTCTTGACTGGGTGAGAGTATTCTGTTTAATTCAGAGACTCTGTCCCTCACCACCCCTTGTTGTAAATATTTTTGTCCACCCTAAGCGTGGAAGGGTATACTCAGATGTGAGTCCCTTGCTCATTGCACCATCAGGATTCAAGCAAGCCGGGCCGAAGAGGCTGAAATGCCAGAAACCGGTCCCCGGTAGCTTGTTTCCTTCCCAGTGTAAGAATTGGCTTTTGTAGTTTGGTTTGCCCTGTTCCCATCATGCACTGGGACAGGAACAGACTAATTTGCATACAGCCAGGTTCTGAAACTGGGATGGTGCAGTGAGCTAAAAAACGGTGTTGGATCTAGCCCTGATCTCTTGACTGGGTGAGAGTATTCTGTTTAATTCAGAGACTCTGTCCCTCACCACCCCTTGTTGTAAATATTTTTGTCCACCCTAAGCGTGGAAGGGTATACTCAGATGTGAGTCCCTTGCTCATTGCACCATCAGGATTCAAGCAAGCTGGGCCGAAGAGGCTGAAATGCCAGAAACCGGTCCCCGGTAGCTTGTTTCCTTCCCAGTGTAAGAATTGGCTTTTGTAGTTTGGTTTGCCCTGTTCCCATCATGCACTGGGACAGGAACAGACTAATTTGCATACAGCCAGGTTCTGAAACTGGGATGGTGCAGTGAGCTAAAAAACGGTGTTGGATCTAGCCCTGATCTCTTGACTGGGTGAGAGTATTCTGTTTAATTCAGAGACTCTGTCCCTCACCACCCCTTGTTGTAAATATTTTTGTCCACCCTAAGCGTGGAAGGGTATACTCAGATGTGAGTCCCTTGCTCATTGCACCATCAGGATTCAAGCAAGCCGGGCCGAAGAGGCTGAAATGCCAGAAACCGGTCCCCGGTAGCTTGTTTCCTTCCCAGTGTAAGAATTGGCTTTTGTAGTTTGGTTTGCCCTGTTCCCATCATGCACTGGGACAGGAACAGACTAATTTGCATACAGCCAGGTTCTGAAACTGGGATGGTGCAGTGAGCTAAAAAACGGTGTTGGATCTAGCCCTGATCTCTTGACTGGGTGAGAGTATTCTGTTTAATTCAGAGACTCTGTCCCTCACCACCCCTTGTTGTAAATATTTTTGTCCACCCTAAGCGTGGAAGGGTATACTCAGATGTGAGTCCCTTGCTCATTGCACCATCAGGATTCAAGCAAGCCGGGCCGAAGAGGCTGAAATGCCAGAAACCGGTCCCCGGTAGCTTGTTTCCTTCCCAGTGTAAGAATTGGCTTTTGTATTTTGGTTTGCCCTGTTCCCATCATGCACTGGGACAGGAACAGACTAATTTGCATACAGCCAGGTTCTGAAACTGGGATGGTGCAGTGAGCTAACAAGCATTTACAATGCAACGGTCTCGCCTTTGAAAAAGTTAGAGCTATTGGCATTGTAAATGACAACATTTTTATTTATGTGTTAGGTTTTGAAAATAGATATAAATGGCACTGTCATTTACAATGCCAATAGTTTAATCTCTTGCAAATGCCACACACAAACACACAGACCCACACACATACATACCTACAGAGTCACAGGCTTAGCCACACACACACACACACAGAGCCACACACTTCCAGTAGTCTGTGGGCAGCGTGGAGCAGACCAGCACCCAGCCCGACAGGGCCAGCAGGAAGGCCACGATCTCCCCCGCCATGCTGGCCATGGTCACCGGCGAGGGTCACAGGACACAGGTGTCAGAGATGAGGGGTGAGAGCTGAGGGCACAGGGGTGAGAGCTGAGGGCATAGGTAAGAGCTGAGGGAACAGGTAAGAGCTGAGGGCACAGGTAAGAGCTGAGGGCACAGGTAAGAGCTGAGGGCACAGGAGTCAGAAGTGAGGGCCTAGGAAGATCTGAGGGCACAGGGCAGAGTAAGCGCTGAGGGCACAGGGTAAGAGTTGCGGGCACAAGGGTAAGAGCTGAGGGCACAAGGGTAAGAGCTGAGGGCACAGGGGTAAGAGCTGAGGGCACAGGAGTCAGTGATGGCACAGGCAAGGGCAGAGGGCAGTGTGGTGAGGGCTGGAGGCCTGGTTTGAGGTCAGATTGCACAGGTGCCAGAAGTGAGGGCCTAGGAAGAGCTGAGGGCAGAGGGGTAAGAGCTGAGGGCAAAGGGGTAAGAGCTGGGAGTACAGGGATAAGAAGTGAGTGAGGGCCCGGGGTGAGATCAGATGGCAGAAGATTCAGAGCTGAAGGCTCCTGCAAGGGCAGAGAGCAACGCGGCAATGGACAAATGCCCTGCTTGAGGTCAGAGGGCGGTATGGGGCAAGAGTTGATGACCAAGGGGTAAGAGCGCTATGTCGAAGCCGGGCACTGGTCAAAGCTGAGGGCACAAGAGGGGGTGGAGCAGATGGACTCGGGGTTCAGAATAGAGCCCTTCTGGCAAACGCGCAGGTTAAACTTGGGAAACAGCAAGTGGAAATGCGCGAGTGCTGGGGTGAGAGCAGTGGTGCTGAGTATGGGCGTCACTGTGGTTTCTTCTTGCTACAAGTTCTTGCCCTGTGGTTGGTGTGTGCTCCCCAGACCATAGCTTCTCTCCCGCAGTGCTTCTACCGCACCCTCACACACACACACACACCTGCCTGCTCTGTATCTCTTAGCAGAATTCTATAGGGCGGCCTTATAAGAAAATGTGCCTGTCACACTCCTTTCCCCACAGGAAACCTATAAAAATGAGTCCATAGTAATCACTAGGAAATAAACGTACAGGATTAATATTTCAGAAATGTGCACAACCCTTTGAGCATGGTGTTCACAGTGCCGTGTATTAGTGTGTAGAATGTTACAAATAGATGGCGTCACACAATGAACTTCTCTCTGCTGTGCCCAAGCTCCAAAACTCGACTAAACTGATAAAAATATCCTTTGCTGTAATGTCCCCAAACTGAGAACTCGTGTTTTTAAGAAGATAACTTGCTGTCGACAGCCTGAAAATCGTGAGCTTTGTTGCATGAACTGCACTCCAGCTTCTTCCCTAGTAAATTAATTGTCTCAAGGCTCTTTATAATCATGCCAGTAGCGCTACACAAAGGCCGGTGACATAAACCAATATAACAAGAAGAAAAAAACGTATATCGTATCATCACGCAATTTACTTCCCCACTATCAGCCTTGCCAAGATTTGAACTCGTGACCTGCAGGTCACACCGGATGTCGGCGGCCCCGGCGGCAGCGCTCAACTCAATGAGCCGTGAGTATGTATGCCAGTCTCCTGCCTCACTTGCTAGATGTTAAGTAAAAACACACAACAAGTAGTGAAGTGTCGTCTTTTCCAAGGTATTGGTTGAAGAGGAGTGTTTTGTGTTATTATTCGAACTGCAATATCGAAGTCCATAATGTTGCTAAGAGAGAGTTCTAAACCACGATGGCCGATTCGGAAAAGTATTGTGATATCCTGCGACTGGCTTTAAACTACAAAATACAAACTAGCAATCACAGCTGAACAATGCTTTGCACCTTTATTTCACACAGTCCGTTGCTTTTTCCTTTATTTAATAATACTATGTACATGTCCATGATTAAGGGTCCGTGTTTTACCATATCTGGGGCAAGCGGCAAGCCATCAGTTCATGCCGAGTAACTGCTTCCAATTTACTGAAAGTCATTACTCCCGTGAATTTAGAGAGGGTTTTGCGTTCGTTTAACGTTAGCCATCCAGCAGCCATTAGAGATCTGCCAAGGACATGTTCTCTAATGCGTCTCTCATGCGGATTAGTCTGTCTTCTCTGGAATGGCGCGTCGAGGACCCTTGAAAGTGAGGAGCTACTAATTTGCAGAGCCTACAGTTTCGCCCGGGCCCCAAGAACCACACCCCCGCAATAGTTTAACCGGATAAATACCTCCGCCTCAATGTCAGTAGGAAAGCACTACCGCCCCACCTATAGAAGCACCACTGCCCCCACCCAGAGACGCACTACTGCCCCACCTATAGAAGCACCACTGCCCCCACCCAGAGACGCACTACTGCCCCACCTATAGAAGCACCACTGCCCCCACCCAGAGACGCACTACTGCCCCACCTATAGAAGCACCACTGCCCCCACCCAGAGACGCACTACTGCCCCACCTATAGAAGCACCACTGCCCCCACCCAGAGACGCACTACTGCCCCACCTATAGAAGCACCACTGCCCCCACCCAGAGACGCACTACTGCCCCACCTATAGAAGCACCACTGCCCCCACCCAGAGACGCACTACTGCCCCACCTTTAGAAGCACCACTGCCCCCACCCAGAGACGCACTACTGCCCCACCTATAGAAGCACCACTGCCCCCACCCAGAGACGCACTACTGCCCCCACCCAGAGACGCGTTACTGCCCCCCAACAAGGGAAGCACTACTTCCCCCTCCCCCCCATGAGAAGCACTACTCTTCCCCCTCCCGCCAAGGGAAGCACGCACTGTGATGCTGCAGGTTCAATCCCTGGAGCACACGCATGACCGTGGCAGTTAGGGCTTTCAGAAGGTCTACGAGTGCATTTCGAGGGGGCCACTGTGGTTAAAATAGGGGTTCTACACTCTTGAGTTCCCGGGGGTTGTGTGACTGCAATTTTCTCTTCCGGTCAATCATCTGCCCGCTGCCCAGACCTTAGAGCTCATGGCTCGGTAGCAGTGGGGAGAGCCGGACTTGTGCATTTGAAAGGGCGGTGGGGCTGGGGTCGAGTCAGTCAGAAATTAAGATGTGCCAGTCCTTACCAAATCTCTCCAGCTTTTCCACCCTTTACACAAAAACGCAAACATGTAGAAATAACATTGTATTCATTCCTAGCTGCTTAATACCAACGTCCAGCACATTTTAGGAGCTTTCACTTTTGGCAAAGACGTGGCAGCTGAGGAGCAGGAATCAAGCGATTGTCACAGGATCACACACTGTGGTCAAGTGAGTGGGTGGGTCGGGTTCACGCTCGTGCATATGATCACAACTCCGGTAACCCAGGCCCGGAGACACTCAGACTGACAGACGCAAAGTTTGCCCTTTCGGTGCTGCTGTCAGGAGGTGTCATTGATACCCCTCGACTGGTGGGAGCCGTCAGGCGAAGGGGTTCACGCAGAATGCTCCCAGAGCACGAAGTTACTCATGGGCCCGTTGTTTATGACAGACCTAAAATAAGATTTAGAAGGTACTGAGCGCGCGCTGCCTCAGAAGGTTCTGGCCTCGACCCCTCAGGCTTGCACTTGGGAATTCCCTGGAGGGAGACATCAGAGGAGGTGTTTGCCTCGTGCCAGGGGTCGGAGGTTCAGAATTCCTTGGCAGAGGACCCCTCTGAGGAGGTGCGAGGCCTGTACCAGGAGCCTGAGTCTGCAAGGACTTCAGACTGCACATGGCACGGCTTTGCTGTACAGCCATCACACTGCGCAGAACACAGGGCCACAGACACACCTTTAAGTGGATATAAGTGTATTTTACTTGACACAGTAAGCCACTTATAACTCTACCTCATTGGCGTTTTGCCGCCAGAGCAAAGTAATACATACATGTATATCCAGAAAAGGGCATGATGGGTTAACTGGTCGCCACGGACGGTTGCTGCTGTGACTTACGTGTCACAAGTTTCAATCCTGGCAAGGCCAACTCGTACTCATTAAAGCTGAAATTATCATTAAAAAGAATAACAATGGTACCTTTTTGTATTGCTTAGAAATGGAAGAAGTGTCAAGTGCTACATAAAAACAACCATTGGCCGCGCAGCAGTAAAGCTGCACGGCCGTGAAAGGATCATCTGCACATTAAAAAAAAGCCGTGAGCGTGCACTCTCCCGAACTTCCGGTCTCGGGATGTGCACGCTCACGGCAGTCGTGGGGCGGGACTTCCGACTTTGCAAGAAGCCCGCACCCTCAGAGTGGATGGCAGCAGAAGTCAGGAGAGGCGGCTGAGGCGGTAAGTGGGGCTTGGCACCTGTGTGTGAGGTGTGTATGGTGTGTGCGTATGGTGTGTGCGTATGGTGTGTGCGTGTGTGTGTGTGGGTGTGTGTGTGTGTGCTTCCGTGAGTGTGGCTGTGTGCGTGCGTGATTGTGAGAGGCTGCCGCTGTGAATGTGGAATGTGGAGCAAAAGATGTGCACGGCTGGGGGGGGGGGGGCGGGGCATGATGCGCGTCCACGATGTGCAATCGGCACTCGTGCACCAATCTACGTCCCTTGAGGAGCAACTTGGCCACAATAGGTCGAGAGCTCGACCTAAAAAACGGTGTTGGATCTAGCCCTGATCTCTTGACTGGGTGAGAGTATTCTGTTTAATTCAGAGACTCTGTCCCTCACCACCCCTTGTTGTAAATATTTTTGTCCACCCTAAGCGTGGAAGGGTATACTCAGATGTGAGTCCCTTGCTCATTGCACCATCAGGATTCAAGCAAGCCGGGCCGAAGAGGCTGAAATGCCAGAAACCGGTCCCCGGTAGCTTGTTTCCTTCCCAGTGTAAGAATTGGCTTTTGTAGTTTGGTTTGCCCTGTTCCCATCATGCACTGGGACAGGAACAGACTAATTTGCATACAGCCAGGTTCTGAAACTGGGATGGTGCAGTGAGCTAAAAAACGGTGTTGGATCTAGCCCTGATCTCTTGACTGGGTGAGAGTATTCTGTTTAATTCAGAGACTCTGTCCCTCACCACCCCTTGTTGTAAATACTAAGAGCAATAAGGGCACCAATATATCTTATACCAAGCTCCTCATGAACGGAAGAGGCTGGCGGGGTTTGCGAGACCTGCAAGATACGTCTTAAGTACATGTTTTCTGCAAGCTGGATCATATCAGCCGTTATGTAACCTCATGCCTCGCTGCCATATAATGCCTTGGAAACACACCTGGCCTTAACTAAGGCGTCCGGTAACCATGAGCCTAGCCTTTGCACAAAACTAGCTACTGCGCCAGTGGTCTTGACCAGATCACATCTCTTTCCTTCAACTAGGAGTTTCCAACTCATGTTAACATCAAATAACACCCCCGATAGGAAAAAGCTGGGACTTTTGCAAGGGTGTGGCTCTCCGCTTTAAAGGTTTTGGGAACTCCTGGACTGAGGGCCAATGACCATAAGGTATGAATTTGTGAAGTTGACCGCGAGGTCCAAGCTGTCCATAAAGGAGACAAACTTATCCAATGATGACTGCTGTCCCACTGCGATACGTGCCATGAGCATTGTGTCATCGGCATATAATAAGAACGGCAATGATTTTGCTCCCACCATAAGGCAATCAGCTTGCAATGAGAGGAGGGCCTGTTCCAGTCCGTTGATATAAAGAGTAAACAGAAAAGGAGCAAGTATGCAACCATGATGCACTCCCGTTGTAGCCTTTAAATGCTTTTTTTGGGAGTTTTATGTAGCGCTAACTTGATCCGAAGTTATCAGAGTATTTTACATGAGCACCAATTGCGTTACACAAGGACACATTCATTTTTGTTTGACACGGGGAGATTAAGTGATTTGCCCACAATCACAATATGTTGAGCGCCATTGACGAGACTCGAACCAGGTTCCCCTAATTTGAGATCGACTGACCTAGCCGTTAGGCCACATCCTCTTCCTTTTGCTTGGTGAGAGGAGCACAGCAGCCAAGAGGTTGCTCAGATGGCCATGGCAGTAAGATAACCACTTCTGCATTCCGCTCCAGTGTCCAAGGATCCATAGAAACCTGTGGCAGTGAGCTATCCGCTCCCACATTCAGCTCCAATGCCTGTGGTTACATGGCGCTCCTGCTGCAACAAGCTAACAGCCCCGCGGTGACCTCCATCATGTAGGGCTGCACAGTGTACCAGTGGTGCCCAGCAGCTACGGTGGGACTGAGCTCAAGTCTCATTACCTCTTCAGCGGTGGTGGGGTTCAAAGCAAACTCAGGTCACTCATTGGGTCCCATCAGGAGATGGGAAGATTGGATGCCATGCCACGCCGGTCCTTTTAAGCGATGAAAAGAATGAATGAATGAATGAAATATCAGTTGTATAGCCAGCAACTGCGTCCGGAGAGACGTCTCGACGCTTTAGTAAGAATATGAGGCAACGGATTGAAAAAATTCTTGCTGAAGAGATACGTTTTCAATGTCATTTTGAAGGAACATTAAACTCTAGGTTTCCCTCTTGAGGCTGATGGTCCTTCTGAAGTCAGAGAGGGCTGGGGCAGGGGCAGTAGATATCAATCTGTGCCTGTCAGGCCAACGACCCTTCCCAAAACCTACTTTCAGAGGTCTCAGATGTTATCGAGCCCCCCAATTCACAAATAAGCTGAGTATTGTGAACTGGACTGAATTTGAAACTGGCGGTAGAGAACACAAGAGTGCTGGTGATAGAGCACCCCATCATAGAAGGAAGGGCCTGCAGCTAAGAAAAAACACAACAAAGTCCTTCTCTAGTAGATATGTTGAAGCTGTTGGCTCATAGCTTGCAATGGGCATCTGCTGACATTGCATCAAACCTCAAGGCGTGCCTTTCCCAGACTCATTTTCCCCCAAAGGGAAATCACCAATAGTCACCTTTAAATTCTCTGGCATTTTGACCGATAGCTACAAAGGTTTGGATTACAGCAATTTATCGACAAATAGGAGAAAACAATAAAATGCTTGCATTTGCTAATTTTTGACACCTCATGTCTGGCTCTTCTCAACGAAATTGAAGGCAACATCTTAATCCCCCTTCATATTAACATTACATCAGGATAACGCCCCTCTAGCACCAAACAATTTGAGAGGGCGTCAAAGCACTTTATCCAGCAGGGAAGACCTCCACTGATCAAGTTTCTGCCCGGAATCCGAACTTTCCCAAACGCCTGAAAAAAGTCTTTAAATACATTGCGAGTGAGAGACAAAAAATGGAAAAAAATTGGCAAGCGCCTTGTTTTCCCAGGGTTCTGTTTCATGCCTGAGGACTCCACGAGCATTTCACATTCAGCAACAACATCTTGCACTTCTCTGCCACACCGAGGGAGGGAGGTTTGTTCTCCCTCACAAGCTTTGGGCCGCTTGTGAGGAGACGAATACTCAGCAGCAGCCTCAAACCGTGCAAAGTGTGAATGCGTCACAGTTTCTGTAGAATGAGCTGAAAGGAGGGCAGTTGTCAATGGTGCAGCGAGTGCAGTAGCACCGGGTCCAAAGTGCGTGAGGGGCCAATTGCGCCCAGGCTATGACCACCTTCGACTAACCAACCAGTAGCCTGGGGCCCATTTTCTTTGCATGCAATAGATTCCATGGCAATCTCGCTGAGCCAATGGGCAGGAGTGCTAATAGGGTAAAGCAGCTGCCACCCCAGGCTTGCCCTTGCCACCCTGATCCCAGGAACAGTGAAGGCAGCGCCAGTAATAAAAAGAAACACGTTTTTAAGGTTTGCTTCATGTAGGTTTCACTCTAACATTCCCATAATCCCTTAGGAGCAGGTTTACGGCTGTTGAAGTGCTCCGGGTGCGGCAGGGGTTCCACCGTCACAGTGTGACGTCATTGAGTACAAAGGATGCGTGATGTCGCTTATGTGATGCCTAGCATTTTGGTGAACTGGCCTCCAGGAAGGATGAATGCTTTAGCCAGACCAACTCATGAAAACGACGCATTAGCACAGAGGAATGACTGATGAACAGTGCACAAGTGGAGTGCCCCTATGGTGCAGTGAAAAAGAGCCGTGCTTGCACATGTTGGGGGTGTTAAAATTAAGTTCTTGCCCCCTCGATGTATTTGTCATTTGTGCGCTGGCCATTTGGTTAAAATGCAATTGCAAAATTGCATGACAACCGTGCACATGTAAGAATATCGCTAGTTATGGTATGCAGGTTGTATAAGAAAGAATGAGAACTTGGAATAACTGAATAGTATACTATTCAACTGCCTAGTTCACCCAATGAGAGATGAAAAGGGAAAAGGACTCGTCAAACCTTCCTCGATATGCCATTCATGAGTCTATTCACTGACATCTTTAAACCAATAATGCAATGAATTCCCTAATTAATAAAATATTATAAGTGTAGCTAACATATGTGTCATAGTCATATAAAAGAAATGGTTCCCACTTCCCAATTTGTAAGAAACTGAGCCTGTTTGCAACATTGATGATGAACAGAATTCTACAATGGGTAACAAAACTAAAAAGCTTGGAATTGTGAGCTGCTTGTTTCGGTGGATCAGCTCTTGAAACAGAAATGTTTCAATCTCTTAGCGGTGATGAAATGAGATCTTACTGTATGCTAATTCAGCAGATAGGAATGTTTAGGATTTATTGGCCAATGGTAAAAATGAACACATATACCATATCTAACTCGGATAACTGCTGTGCATCTGCAGCTGAGAACTGTAATCTGAGGCACATGATATAGCACTGTTTCTCGGGTTTTATCTTTCTGGTCTGATAGTTATTGCATTGCGTTCAGTGCTTAATTTGAGCTGGTGGTTTCGGTGCTCGGCACTGGCACTTTATTGTCAACACCAGTTCTTATAAAAGCCTGCCACATGGTGGCACTGTTTATCTGATTTTGTGAGGAGCACAACAACAGTTGTTTAAAAAATTAAATATACATTATCACTAATACCTGCCACCCAAAGCTATAAGAATAGCTCGGGCGGCATGTGTTAGTCATTTTTAATGTATATTTAAAGTCTGAATTGTCACACTCTTCTGAGCACAATGATTAGTTGTGATGGTATTGTCATTGGCAGCGCTAGTGGGGGCAATGGTTGGCGTAAGTTGCCGTGGCCTTCTGACAAGGGCCCTGGCGCTTATTGTTTTACAAATTAAGTACTGAATGCATTGATTTTCAATTGCATTGAACTAGCGCTTCATACTTCTAAAGAGGCATCAGGGTGCTTTCAGTGACGTGCTCCTCCATACATTTTTTAATGTTTTTATTTTTTTATAAATCTTTTTATTAACCATGCTCATGAGACCATACACCATAAAGTAGTTCCAAAAGTCCATATTTGGAGATAGCAAAAAATCAGCAGTAACACAACCATGAGGGATCAAACAAAACTATCAATAATCCCCATCCCACCAACCACTACGTGGGCCATCCAAACCCTCTGTAGTTCTGCCATGACGCCCAAACTTTTTTCCATTCTTTGCACACCCCCAACTTTTGTACAAGGTTTCTTTGGCCCTTTGGCACCAGTCCAGGTCCCGCTTCCAGTCCTCCAGCTGTGGGGGTGTCGACGCCTCCCCTCTTCTATACATTTTTGAGTATGATTGAGAGCTCGGTGCGATGAATAAGGCCTTTGATTCTCTGCTACAGTCTGATGTAAACTGTATGCATACCCCCTTCCTTGAAAAAAATTAGCAAGTAATCAACTCTTCTATGCTGCTTTCTTATGGCCATGTTCCAGTTTTAATTGTACACCACTAAATATAGCATTTACTAGGATTTCCTCATATAGCGAAAAGTATCTACCTTGTACCTGAAGTTCTTGGTCTAATATTAATATAAAAATGAGTACTATTTTTAAGATTCGGTCTCGACCTCAGTCATTGAGTTTGTGTATCATTTATTGCCTTGTTGTGTACAAAAAATGCTTAGCACTACCCTCTAATAAGCCTAACTGCTCACCCACAGGTAAACAGCCCTTACAACGAATCCTTCACTCTGCATGCAATTACAAAGCAGTCGTTACAATGGCCACATTGTAACAACGCATACCATTACCCCGCAAGTCGTAACAACGACTTGCCGAGGGGCGGGGAGAAGGTGTTGGATTTAAAATCCAACACCTGCCCAACTGTTGCACAGACTGGAGTTGGAATATTAGATTATACTATTCCAACATCCAGCGCCCCCCCTCCACAAGTCTTTGTTATGACTTGCAGGGTAATGGTATGCATTGTAACAACGCAGTCGTTGTAATGACCAATTTGTAATTGCATGCGGAGTGAAGGCATGCGTTATAAGGAGTCATATTCTCACACACACTTCCACAAAATCGAGCGTTAGTATTATCTACTTTTGCCTCTGTAAACCAATAAGGGTCTCCTCGACCTCTCTGCACAGTGAACGCCATTGTGGTGCACTATATAGAGAGGTGGGTTTCCTACAAATTTCTATTTATTCATTTATTTATTGCCCTCCCTTTCGCAAGAGTGTGGAGCCGTGGGGCATCTAACAACGTTACATAGTTCATACCTGTAACTCTATTTGCATTTCCATTTGATAATTGATAAAGCCATATTTTTACACAGAACATTAGTTTTATTAGGTTCATAAAAAAGACAGAGGCTGACAGTAACCTTTCTATCAAAGGCCACGGATGAGTATTCTACTTGCATTAAGTGTTGCTGTGGTGCAATTGATTTTATTGTGGCATTTTACATAGTACTGTGGTGATTACTGCCGCAAAAATAGCAAACTAATACACTTTGTAATTATTTAGCATTACGATTCGAATTTGATAGTGAATTGTGAGCAAAAATGCTTGTTAGTTTTTATTCGGACCCACTATAGATTTATTTATTTTATTTAGATAGTGTTTTTTATAGGGCAAACTTGACCCTTGCGGGTATAAAGCGCTTTATAGATTTACAGAGCGCAACAAAGTGATAGCAATAAAATCAGTGTCAATGTATAGGTGTCAACCAGGAAAGGGAGGGAATGTTATACAAGGTTCATGAAGTAGAGGGGGAAACATCAATAAAAGCCAAAAATAACGTTAAGTAAAAAACTGTAGAGATAGGCAATGTCAATAAACATGAGGGTAAAGTCCGGGCTGAATATGAAGAGAACCAGGAGGTCGTCGGTGCCGGTAGTCTAGATTGTGGTTGAGAGAAGAAAACTATCCTGGAATCTAGGGAAGGGATGTGTTCATAAGAAGTGCTTTGACTTCATCCTTGAAGGAAATAGCTGAGGGGTTCATTCTGACTTCAGGGGGCAGGGTGTTCCAAATTATCGGGGCCATTTTAGAGAAGGATCGGTTGTACGTTTTCTTCTTGCGGAACCTCTGTGGTTTCAAAAGAAGGGTTTTGGAGCTTCTGGAGGATCTGGAGCCACCAGAAAGTACAAACTTTTGAGCAAGATACCTGGGAGTACTGGAGTGAAGGACTTTATGTGTCCTGCAGGTTCTTTTTAGCTGGATTATTGCTTCATATGAGAGCCAGTTAAGGGATTTCAGGTCAGGGTTGATGTGGTTGTTTCTATTTGAGCTGGTGATGATTCGAGCAGCAGCGTCGAGCGAGGCCCTTAGTGGTGCCAGTATGGTCTGGGCACACCAGAGAGGGTATCACTTCCATAGTCCAGCCTAGGAATCACTAAGGCTTGCACTGCCTGCTTGAAGTCGCTGGGGAGGAGGAAGGGTTTGAGTTTTCTTAGAGTGTTCATGTGTTGATTTGCTCCTTTGGAGGTGGCCATGATGTGCTTCTGCATGTTTAGCTTCTTGTCGAGAATTAGTCCTAAAGATCTAGCTGGGTCAATGACCTGAGGAATGCAGTTGAGGGCTGTAGGGTGTTTCAAAAACCACAGTTGATGGACAGAATGCAGAACAATGTCATATATTCACCCCAGTACAGAGATCTGGGCCTAAATCCATCGTTTTTTTGCACTCCACACCACCCCTGTTCAGACATGGCCATATGCAAATCAGTCTGACCCTGTGCCTCATGGGAACAGTCCAGCACAAACTGCCAAGCCCTGCCTTCCCTTGACCTGAAGACGGCTGGAATGCCAGAAACCGGTCCTCGGAAGCTTGTTTCCGATCCAGGGAAGGCATGGCTTGGCAGTTCGGGCTGGACTGTTCCCATGAGACACAGGGTCAGACTGATTTGCATATGGCCATGTCTGAACTGGGGTGGTGTGGAGTGCAAAAAAACGATGGATTTAGGCCCAGATCTCTGTACTGGGGTGAATGTATGACATTGTTCTGCATTCTGTCCATCAACTGTGGTTTTTGCATTTGTCACCCCGAGTGGGATGGGTATGCTCAGACGTGAGTCCCATGCTCTCCACACCACTGGATTCAAGCAAGCCGGGCTGAAGACGGCTGGAATGCCAGAAACCGGTCCTCGGAAGCTTGTTTCCGATCCAGGGAAGGCATGGCTTGGCAGTTCGGGCTGGACTGTTCCCATGAGGGACAGGGTCAGACTGATTTGCATATGGCCATGTCTGAACTGGGGTGGTGTGGAGTGCAAAAAACGATAGATTTAGGCCCAGATCTCTGTACTGGGGAGAATGTATGACATTGTTCTGCATTCTGTCCATCAACTGTGGTTTTTGCTGTAGGGTGTTTCAACCAGTCTTCAATGACAGGTGACTAGTTGGGCGGGGTGATTAGGGGGAATTCGTTTTTTTGAGTGTTTAGTATGAGGTGAATTATCTAATCCAATCCTTCATTAAACAATGCATTAGTCTATTTTAACCTTGCTGGTCATTATCCAGCATGAGTAGGATGATCAGTTGACTTCACTCCACCAGGACATCACTTTTCCATTCCAGGACTTTACTTTTACATACCAGTGCATTTTGGGAGATGTAGTCTTGTTCATTTTAATTGTCTTGGTCACACGAGGCCATCTAGTCACCCTAAGCACGAACCACTTCGAAACAATATGGAATGCAACAAACTTTGCCCCCAGTAAATGAGATTGCCGTAATTGTAAAGCCCCGACCCATATTCTACTTGGGGTCTATTCAAGTGGTGGAAATGTGCTATGCACGTATACATACTGAGATGCCAAGTTTTCCAGGTCCATAGGTTATGTACTGCTCCAGTCCAATTTTTTTCTTTGAATTCTGGGACTTGTAGTTCTGGTTTATAATGGCATAAGCAAGACTACAGGTTCCAAAAATTTTTAAAAACTGGACTCAGGAAACACTCAGGAAGAACGTCATGTATGGACCTGGAGAAGTTAGCAGGCATAAACATATTTTAATTTTATGCCACTGGTAAGGCTTCTTTGCACTTTTGGCAGTCCAGAGATTTTCCACGTGTTTCTGAGACTAACATCGCAGTGCAGTGCTCAGCCTTTATCAGAAATCCATAAAAATACATGCACATACATTTTTAACATACTCACCACACAAAAGCAAAGGAGGTGAAACAGCTCACAGCAAGCTAAAACAATAAAAATGTAAACTAAATATGACTTACATATTGCTTAAACTGATTACGTGACAATACCAATTATGGTCTGCTCAATAAAAAGACCAAGAAAAATCTAATTACTGATGCCTGTTGGATACCGGGGTTGCATCACCGATGGAGATGAGAAGTAAAACATCACAGAATGCAAAAGTCCTCTGTCTCCCTGGCATTTGGTAACAAAATGGTGAAAACGAACAAATTGATCAACAAATGACCATTACAATCAACTGTCACGTCATGTATTTGAGTTTATAGTATTAAAGACGTAAATTAATTTCCCTTAATTTGCTGTTTTCAAATATAAACGGGTCACAGGCGCAGCTATTTACTGCGAACCCTTCGAGGGTCGAAAAGCTGAGAGAGGCCACCACGTGCTGATATAGCGCCTCGTGCCCCCGGTTCTACGTCGTCCCTGGAAATGAAGGCAGGTCCTGAGGGTGCAAGCTTGTCCCCAAATGTGGAAAGCAACTACTGAATACAGCCCCAAAACACACTCATGCGACATAAACGACCCGAATGCGAACGAAGCTCCCACTTGGTAGCAACTGCTGCCTCTTCCTTCCCATTCCCTGCAATGGTTTTAAAAGAGGTGAATCAATGTGCCCGGGATCACACAATTTGGTCACGTGTGAGCCGAGATGACAATCAGTCTAGCCGCATGCCACAGTCGGCAATGTATCCACAACATCGCATCTTCGCAGTCCTATTTTGCCACCCCCTTCTCCACGCTCCTCGGCCTCCAGGACCCCCTTTCTCCACCCCTCTTCCAGCTCTTTTTTGTGGCCCCAACCCGTGCATGTCTTACCTTCCCTGCGGGCAGTGCCGGTTGCTGCGGGCAGGTAAAGAGACAGACAGACGCTCAGGCTGAGGATTCCTGTCAGCCAGGCCATGGTGTCGCCTTTGTTTCCCGGTGGACGGCTCAGGGGTCACCGGTGGGTTCAGGAGTCCGAGGGGCGCCCTGCTTTAATTCCTCTCCCCTCGGCGCGCACCAGGAGTTTATATCATCTCCTTCACCTGACTCACCGCTGACAGCCAGAATCCGTGCCCTGGCGGCACTGACTCACCCTCTGAATAAGAGCCCAGCCCTCCTGCGCCAGACAGACAGGCACACACAGCACGCCCTGCGCGCGCTGCTCATTTCCGCCTCACCTGAAGGCAGGGGAGGGAGGGAGGAGGTAAACACGGGCTGGTAGTGATGGCGACCTCCGCTCCCCGGTGTCACGGGGCTCTCCGAGGGGGGGCTGAGCCTAGGACCACTTGTTACTGTGTCCCGGCTGAGACTGAACCAAGACCCTCTGGTTCCTGCCTCATGGCCTCTTCCATGGGTCGATTGGGTCCAAGGCCCTTTGTTACTGTTTTAGAGTCTCTTCGAGACAGAGACTGAGTCCAGAACACCTTGTTATTGTCACAGGACGTCAACCAGATTGCGACTGAGCCCAGGGCCTTCAGTTACAGCCTCAAAGGCTTCTCTCAGATGGGAATTCAGCCCAGGGTCCTTGTTATGAGACTCTTCCAGATGGGGAAAAAACCCAGGGCCCCTTGTTACTGTTGTAAGGTGTCTTCCAGATTGGGGTTGAGCCAATGGCCCAGGTTACTGCCGCCCAGCCTCTCCCAGATGGGAATTGAGCCCAGGGGCCCTTCTTACTGCTTCTGAGCCCAGGCCCTCCAAATGCTGCTCCAATGCCTCTTCCAGATGGAGATTGAGCCCTGGGTCCATTGCTACTGTTTTAGAGCCTCTTCAACATGAGGACTGAGCCCAGGTCCCTTTGTTACTGTCTTAGAACCTCTTCCAGATGGGTATTGAGTTCAGGGCCCCTTGTTACTGTCTTGAAGCTCTTTCCAGATGTGTCCTGCGCCCAGGGCCCCATGTCAATATCTTAAAGCATTATCCAGATGGGGATTGATCCCGGACCCCTAATTCCTTTCTTAGAGCCTCTTCTTCCAGGTGAGGCTTGAGCCCATGGCCCCTTATTACTAACAGCTGCTTCCAGGTGAGATGTGAACTCAGGGTCCCTTGTTACTCTATTAGATACACTTCCTGATGATGTTTGAGCCTAGGGCCCTTGGCTGTTGCCCCAGAAAATCTAGTAGATAGAGACTGAGCCTAGGGTCCCTGGCTGCTGTCCCGGGGCCTCTTTTCGATCGATGACAAATGCCCTGACCTCCCTTTGATCTTTGCTGCATGGTCACTACTAACTGCTCTGCTCCCTCTCTAGGTTTGTTTGCAGCCTCTTCTAGATGAGGATTGACTTAAAACTCCCTCAATGCTCTCTCAAGCCTCCACTGGATGAGGGTTGTGGGCAGGGCTTATTACAGAGAAGGACTGAGCATGAAGTCCCTTGTTACTTCCCCAGGACATATAACCAATGAGGACTGAGCCCAGGGGGACCGTGTACATGTCCCAGGGTGACCCCACACGAGGACCTAGCTCATCGCTGCTTCCAGATGAGTATGCAACCAGAGGCGCCCTAGCTTTTTTGCAAGGCCCTACCAGCTGAGGCTCATGTCCAGGGTCTCCTGTTACTGTCCCAGGACCATTACAAATTGATCGCAGGGGCCAGTCGTTGCTCTCAGAACCTCTGCAAGTTGAGTAATGACCCGCCAGCAGTGGATTCAGGGAGCAGTACTGAACTGCTAGTGACCATGATCCAGAAAACAGGACCCGTTGTTACTGCCCCAAGCCTCTCAAGAAGGGGATTGGACATGTGTTGCTGTGTTACTGTCACAAAGTCTTTACCACTATGAACTGAATCTAGGACCTCTACTAGAAAAGGACTGAGCCTAGGGCATCTTGTTGTAGTTTAAGAACAAATACCGGTTGATTCCTGATCTCGTTGCATCTTGTTTCTGCTCCTGGGCATTTAGAAGACGCAGACTGAACCCAAAGATTAGTTTTGCTGGTTGAGAGCTTATTCCAAATGAGAATTGAAATAGGCAAATGTTTTTCTTTTACTGTCCCATTCCCTCCATTTGAAGGAATTTGATATCAGTATTCTTGTTACTGTCAATGGGTCAACTAAATGTGGAGTGAGATCACCCCTGCTTGTTTCTGCCACACTTTTCAGCTAAGGGTGCCTTGGTAATGTCTGACGTTTTGCCAGATGCAGATTTATCACAGGACGCTTTGTTACTTTCAAGATCTCAGTCATATGGCGAATTAGCCCAGTGCCCCTTGGTGTACCGGATCCTCCACCAGGAGCGGAGTAAGTTCATGACCTCATTTATTATCTCAGGTGTTCCAGATTTTCTAGGCCACAATGTCCTCTACAAGACTGTCACATGAATTTTATCTCGATTCACCATCATTTTTTTTTCACTGCATATTTGCTAACCTTTGCAGAAGATCACTTGCCACATTTCGTTGAATGAAGCTGCTTTATAATTGTAAGTCCAGGCTGTTGGGATGAAATTCCCCTGTGCCTTGCTAAAGCTGTACCTCCTTGTCCTATTCCTTTTTCTGGACTAGCGATTCGTTTTTTTCTCCAGTGAACTTGACCGACCTGTTCTCCAGGGCCTTTGGAAGTACAGGGACCTGGGCAAGTGTGGTGGCCAGTGGTGCCACTGTCCTTGAAACAACCGAAGCATACCACTACTACAAGTCCCCTGAAGGGTCCAAGTACATCCTCTTTAGGCTTTGAATTTCAGGGGCTAGAGAGGTTGAACATCTAAGTTTACAGTCATGGACAACCTTAGGCACTCCCTGGATAATGGGCAAGCAACATTACTGGCTGGTGCTACTGGATCTGTCAGCGGCGTTTGACACGATATCCCATTTCAACCTATTCAATAGTCTTGTACAGCACCTGAATGACCCCCTAAAAGGTATCTCCACACTGCGGGAGTGCTAAGAAAGGCAGGGAAGGAAATTAGAAGAGTGTGGTTTTCAAGAGCTTACAGAATCGAATATAGTCGGTACAATTCCTGAGGTGGCTGGGAATAGAATTCCACAGGGAGGGGGCCAGATGGTAAAAACATTTCCCCCAACGCGGGATTTCTTAACACGAGGCACCAAGAGGAGTGATTTAGAGCTGGAGCGTAGGGTTCTGGAGGGTAGATAGCGCATGAGTCTATCTGCTAGATAGCTAGGGCCATTACCATGGATTTCCTTGTGCACTATGCAGCAGATCTTGTATTGGATTCGCTTGCGGATGGGTAGCCAATTCAGACCTTGGAGAAGTGGCAAAGATGCGGTCCTATCAGGAGAGTTGGAGACTAAGCAGGCTGCAGTATTTTGGACCACCTGAAGTCTGTTAAGAGAAGACTCATTGGCTGAAATCAGGAGGGCATTGCAATAGTCTAAACGACTGATTACTAGTGCCTGAAGGAGAGTTTTTTGGACTTTCATGGAGAGGAGAGGAAAAACCCTTCTCAGGAGGCTCAAGGCATATAAGCAAGAGCCAGCAATGGTTATAACTTGATCCTTCATCGTTAATTTCTGGTCCATTTGTACTCCTACGTTTTTTACCAGTGTTTTCGGGACAGGGGCATCACCCAGGTCAGCTGGCCACCAATCAGGGGACCAGAGTAGGGGTGCTTATCCAAACAGCATAATCTCTGTTTTTGAGTTGGAGAAAATTGTTCAGCATCCATGCTGATATTTATTTAAAACGTTTTGTATAGCGCGAGCAAGACCCCGAAGGGTATCAGAGCGCTTCACAGTAGTGGAAGGGGGAACAAAGTAGAGGAACGTTGAGGTAGGAAAGGCTAACATGTTGAGCTAATAAGACTCTACATACATGCAAGCAGAATGTAACTTAATAAGGTAAGGCAAACGTTACTTAATAGGTAAGGCAGAGAATCATAGACATTAGAGTTGATAAGCAAAATACAACAAAAAACAGACATTTCGAGAACAGACAAGCCATGATCCAATTGAGACAGGAACTTGTTCATCAGGATTGTTTTTACTTCCTGTTTGAATGCCGCCGTGTAGGGGATTCTGCGAATTTCCGGTGGGAGAGAGTTCTAGATCTTGGGTGCCGCGCCCGGAAAGGCTCTGAGTCTCGTTTTCTTTTTGCGAAAAGTCTGCAGTTTGAGTAGCAATGAGTTAGTTCTTCTTGAAGGTCTGCTACCACATGACAACTCCAGTTTTGGAGCTAGGTATCCAGGTGATCTGAAGTGGTGGGCTTTGTGCGTCAGACAAGCAATCGTTAACTGTATTCTTGCTTCGTAGGGTAACCACTTTAGAGAACTTAAGGCTGGGGACATGTGCTCATTTCTTTTAGTGTCAGTGATCAGTCTAGCAGTGGCATTCAGTGAAGCCCTAAGCAGGGCTAAGGTATATTTGGGGAGGCCACAGAGCATTGCACTTTTATAGTCTAGCCTAGGAAGGACAAGTGCTTGTACCACTTGCTTGAAGTCCTCTCGGGGGAGGAATGGTTTTAGGTTTCTAAGAACCCTTATTTAGTGATTCGCACCTTGCACGTCATACTAATATTTTTCTTCATGTTCGGGTGTGAGTACAGGGTGAATCCAAGAGATTTTGCTGAGTCGATGATAACCAGGGAACAGTTGAAGGTAGTGAGGTGTTTCATCCAGAGGTCAATCTTGAGGGTATGCTTAGGAGGGGAGATGAGAAGGAATTCTGTTTCGGTTGTGTTTAGTAGGAGATGGTTTTCAGGTAGCCAGTTTTGGATAATCGTCGAGGATGAATTGAGTGAGATGAAGTCTTTAGAAGAATATATTGTTAGGTAAAGTTGCGTGTCATCTGCATACATATGAAAAAGGATGTTCATGGATGATAGAACATTTGCTAGTGGTTCAAGGAAAAGATTAAAGAGTATAAGAGAAAAGGCAGAGCTTTGCGGGACCCCCATGGAAACTGCAGACGGATGAGATAAAGTATGATTCACCTCAACTCTTTGGGATCTATTGTGAAGGAAGGAAGAGGACCAATGCAGTACGAAGCCGGTGAGGCCCATCCTGTGTTCCAGGATAGCTAGAAGGTTGTCATGATTAACTGTGTTGAATGCCGAAGAGAGATCAAGGAGAATTAAGAGGCAGGATTCATTATGGTCTAGCATGTTTAAGATATCATCAATGACATGGATGATTGCCGATTCAGTACAGTGACCTTTCCTAAAGCCAGATTGGTTTTGATCCAGGAGATTGAAAGTCTCCATGTGCGTGAAAAGTTGCGATTGGACCCTTTTTTTAAGTAGCTTAGCCAGAGTAGGGATATTGGAGATGGGGCGGAAGTTGTTCAGATCAGAACTGTCCGCATCAGTTTTATTTTTAGAATAGGTGAGACCTGTGCTGCTTTTAGACATTCAGGGATCTTGCCTTGAGTTAAAGAGGCATTAACAATTTTAGTCTAGAGGGGGATGAGGGCCTCTTTGATTTCTTTGAAGACAGCTGGTGGCAGTGGGTCGCTGAAGTGATTGGAAGGGTTAATGCTAAGCAGGGTTTTGTTGATGTCATCTTCACTGAGGGGGGCGAGAAGGAGTTACATGTGGCCCTGTTCTTAGTGCTAATACTGAGCGACTTTTGATTCATTTAGAGGACAGGCAGGACCATCCTCTGAAGTGATGAAAGAAGGTCCCTCTTTGCTTCGAGGCTATCATGCCTTCACTGAAGATTGATTGGGAGTTGGGTGAATTGTTGTCGAACGCCATTAGAAGGTTGGTGTCATCAGCGTATGAAACAGGGTTGAAGCCCAGATCCCTTAGTAGATTCGCCAGGGAAGCCACATAAATGTTAAATAAAGTGGGACTGAGGCACCATCCCTGAGGCACACCTTTAGTCAGCTCCAATGTTTGGGAGCAGAAAGTGCCAAGACTGATGGTTTGGGTGCGGTGGGTTAAGAAGTTGGCTAGCCACTGGAAAGCAGAGCCCTGAACTCAGATGTTACTTAGTCTAGTCTAAATCAAGTAAAATAAAATAAAAAATTAAATTTTTTTGAGGGTGGTGTGGAGTAGAACATCGAGTTGACCTATCACTTTTATCACTCACTATTATAAAAAACATTATTTTACCTTGAGAAAGATGCATAGTATCTTCTAGAAGTTAGATTGCATTGATCGCTTCTCTGTTGTCTCTGCTGATACGCAGTTTCATCTCTGTAACTGATGCAGCACATGGCGATCGCAGGAGCACAAGCATACAGGTATAGTTGTTAGCCCTGATTAGCGCCTGGGTTCTAACTGAGCATAGCGCTCACAGTTCAGCATGTCGGTTCTTGCAGTACGCAGGCAAATCAAATGTACCCTGTCCATTGATGGCACACCAGAAATGAGACCACACTGCGCGGGCACACAGTGTACTAGTAACTGTACTGTAGATATTTATACAGCTCTTAATACACCCGACTTGGAGGTGCGCGGCGCAGCGCGCCAAGATGGCCACGATGTGCACAGCTCCGTTCGCTCGAGTTGGCTTCGAGACGAAGGGAACCTTTTCCTGCAGCGCTGCCACTGAAAAAACTGCAGTTTCGTGCATCGGAAGATATGGGGCCCATAATGGCAAGTTTTTTTACAGCAATTCGGTCTTTTTAGCCTAATGCTGATTTTTGTGTTTGCCTCAGCTAGCCGCCGTCATTTAGTTTTCGCTTTCGCGCTGCATTTATTTTTTCCTCATATATGTGCACAGCCTGTACTTCCTTGAGGATAATTCCCTTCTTTTTACTTGAGGCTTATGCAATTTTGATGGGATATTTCTATGGGTGCTGTTTCCCTACGATGTCCTCAGTGGCGCAGTTCTTTTAACACTATTTTTATTGACTGCCCGCCTTAATATCGCTGTTATGTTATGTTATGTTAATGGTTTTTGTACCGCGCACAGCTGCCCCAGCAAAGGGGCGTCCTGGCGCCAAGGAAGGTATACATAACATCACAAAATGCAGCAGAATCAGGGATTTTTATTAAAAAGAAGGGTTTTGATGGCACGTCTGAACTGGAATAAATCTTCCAGAGCTCGAATTTCACTGGGAAGAGAGTTCCATAATTTGGCGGCTACTACTCGAAAGGAGCGGCCTCCAATCCTGCTCAGCCGAAAGCGTGGGACAACAGACAAATTCTGGCCCATCGATCTCAAGGATCGAGAGGGAACATATGGGGTCAGTAAGTTCATCAGAATAGGTGGGGCCGTGCCTTTCAAAATTTTAAAAGCCAGGCAGAGCACCTTGAACTCGATCCGCCGAGCAACAGGCAACCAATGGAGCGATTGCAATGCTCTGGACACTGAACAACGTCTGGGCAACCCTAATACCGCTCTTGCGGCGGCATTCTGCACTCGTTGCAGCCGCATAAGTTCTGCCTTGTTCGTACCTGCTAGCAGAGCACTGGCATAATCTATCCTAGATAGTACAGAGGCCTGGACCACAAGCTGTCTAGTGGGGGCATCGAAGAATTTAAGCACCGGCCTGATACCCCTGATTATGCCAAAACAGGAGGCAGCCACCCTCTTAGTCTGGCAGGTAAAACTAAGTGTAGGGTCCAGCCAGACCCCGAGATTTTTTATCTCCATAGCAGGAGAAGGGATCATTCCTAGCTCGGGGGGCCACCAGTTGTCATTCCACCATCCAGGTTGCTTACCGACCACCATCACCTCTGTCTTCTTTGTGTTCAATTGGAGACAGTTTTGGTTCATCCAATTGGCCACCGCACGTAGCCCCTCACAGAAGTTGAGGGCGTCCACAGCTGAGTCCCCACTTAATGTGACCGCCAGCTGCGTGTCATCCGCATAGGACACCATTGTCAGGCCCCAGCGTTTGACTACCGCAGCCAGCGGTCTCACATATAGATTAAATAGAGTGGGGCTCAAAGATGATCCCTGTGGGACCCCCAAGGTGAGCGGGTGAGAGGTGGATTTGCCGGGTGGTATCGCAACCTGAAAAGATCTGTTGGAAAGGAAGGAGCGGAACCATCCTAGAGCCAAACCCCTGACCCCAGCTTCCTCTAACCGCCGCAACAGGATCTCGTGGGACACCGTATCGAAGGCAGCACTCAGATCTAACAACAAGAGTGCCGCTGTTCGTCCGGTGTCCAGCACGGAGCGCAGATGTTCAACCATGTATAACAAGGCAGTCTCGGTGCTGTGACCTGCACGAAATCCATTTTGCGTGGGATCCAAGATGTTAGCTTTGGCAAGGTGGTCGGCCAGGATCCCATTCACGTGGGCTTCGGTGACTTTAGCAGCCCACGGCAGCAGTGAGATCGGGCGATAGTTCTCGGGTTTTATAGGATCTAGGGTAGGCTTTTTTAGGATGGGTGTGACTACCGCTTGCTTCCACTTGGAGGGCACAATCCCGGAGGCCAGTGACATGTTGATAAGGGCCAGCAAGGGTGAACGACATGTTACCTGCATGTTTTTAAACTGGGCCGGTTTGAGGGGGTCTGCAGGAGAGCCGGATTTAATTTTTAGGCTCAATAGATCAAAACCCTCCTCAGAAAGGGGGGCTAGCATATCCAGGGTCATATCATTGCCCTTTGGACAGTCGACTGAGTCCGAGCGATGCGTGATAGTTGGGAAGGTTCGATAGATTACTTGCACCTTTTGCACAAAGAAAGAGGCCAGACTCTCGCAATGAGAGTCTGTGCAAATTTCTGCTGCAGAAGCCCTCTTAGTCGTAAGGTCCTTTAGGACCTTGAAGATTAGTTTAGAGTGGTTAGGGCTGTTCCGAAACTCCTGCGCATAATATGCGGCACATGTTCGACAGACCGCTCTATGATATGCCTTGGTTAAAGTAAGGTAGCAGGCTTTGAGCGCGGGGTCATAGGCTTTCCTCCATCGCCTTTCTGCTTGCCTACACTCTCTCTTAAGAGACGCCAAGGTCTCATCGTACCACGGGCTATGGGCCTTAGTCCGGCACTTGGAACGTACCAGGGGAATAAGAGAATCCAAGGCCGTGCCAATCCAGATGCAGAATGAGTCATACCCATAGTCAACATCCGAAAAGTGAGGTAAGGGTGTCTTTTCTAGTAGAAAGTAGAAGTCTTCTAGTTTTAATTTACTCCACTGGCGAGAAAGTGAGGTTTTATTCTGTGTCACAAAAAGAGGATCTGCCACGGGAATAGTTGCCTTCACCAGCATATGGTCCGTCCATGTCAGCTGGACAGGTGGACATATAGTTATGTCCTCTAAGGTGGTAAAGAACGGATCCAGTGTGTGTTGCTCTACTGTTTCCTTGGACACTCCACTGGTTCTGTGATACTTATCTCCAGTACTTCTACTCCAACGCTTTTTGTTTGCTGCAATTTCTTGGTGGTTTGGATTTACACGCTTGCTTAGCTTTTTTATCATAATTTTTTTTCTCTGTTACCTCTGGCCACTTTCCTTTGGTCCTCACCTTCATCTTCTCATACTGCTGGTTTCACAATGGAGCCCTCACACTCTCATGGGAATTCTACTGGCAGTCGCAAAGACTCTTCTGCTTCTACAGGCAAACGCCTCAAAAAAGACCCACCTTCTCTGTCCAAATCGCCTTTGCCTGTTACTCTGGAGGACATTATGGTGGAACTCCGTCTCATCCGTCCTTTTATGTCAGACACTGCCACTACTCTTCAGAAGCTAGATGATAAATGGTCGAACCTCGACACAAATGTAAATGTATGTGTCTTGTAAAGCACACTGCTGCCCTGAGGCGTCGTGGCGCTGTAGACCGCTGGGGAACCCGTCCTGGCTATCCCGGTGAGATGGTCCCTACTGGGTATCTCCAAGGTGAAACCAGGCATCCCCGGCGAATGTGGGGGGCCGTTGTAGAGATGAGGCAAGCTAATGCCCAGAGTTGCCGAGTGTGATCCCTGGGTAGAGTAGGCACCTAGGCGATAATTATCGAGTCCGCTGACCCTGGTCCACGACCCTGCCGCGTCTGGAATTGAACCCTGGTCCCGGGCCGTTCTCTGCTTCCGGGTCTGCCGCCTCTAACCAGTGAGCCACACCACTCCACAAGACTTTCTGAGGTGGAACATAAGATCAGTGATGCTCAAGATGTTGTTACCAAAGTTGACTCACTTACCAAAGAAGTTTGTCAGCTCAAAAAGTTCACGGAGGATTTGGAAAATCGCAATAGGCGCAATAACCTTCGTATTTATGGTATTCCAGAAAATTCTGAGGGGTCGGACATGATCCAATTCTTGAAAACTCAAGTTCTTCAGATTGTTGGCCTTCCAAAGTCTTCGGACTTTAATATTCAACAAGCTCATCGCTGGGGACCAAAGACGACATCATCTTCTACATCTAAGCCCAGAAGTATCATTGCTTACTTTCTTTTGAACTCAGACCTTATGACAATTCTTCAAGCAGCCAAACAGCACTACCAATTACTTTGGTCTGGCCACAAAATCTTCTTACCTCAAGATGTTTCTAAAGTCACCGCTTCTCGTCTGAAGGAATTTCTTGATCTCAGACCTGCGTTGAGAGCTATGAACGCCCACTATGGTTTAATTCACCCCTATTTCTTCAAGGTGACTTTTAAAGACATAACCTTCAGTTTTGACGATCCTGCTGATCTACAAAGGTTTATTCATACCCACAAAGGAGAACATATGGAATTGAGCAAACCCTGATTATTTTGTTAATGTATTTTTGTTATGACTTGTTTTTCTTGAATATTCTATGTAGTATTTAATATGTTGTCTATCTGTATCGGAATATTCATCCTTCCTCATGTTTTTCAGGTATTTGTTTGACGTGTTTTTGATGAATCCCTTCTGTATTCTCCTGATGTCTGTACTGTAGATTCCACTTCATCCCGCTGCTGCTTTCCCTCTGTGTTCTTGATAAGTTCCCTTCTTTTGTTTTATATGGTCGCCTCTACCCATTGTTATTTTTACTTTTTTTTTTTAGGATATTTTGAGACTTGTCTTTTATGTAGTCTCGTTCTCACGCAGTTGTCCTGCTCTTCGCTGCCCCCCTTCGACATTAATGTTTTTTGTATCATTGTTTTTTTTGGCTAAAGCTTTTTGGCTTTTCACCATCCTCCTTCTGATATCTTTTTTGGGGGGAATTTACCCCCTTCCTCTCTTTCCCTGTATCTTTCCCCCAGACCTCTCGCTCTGTTTATTCTCTTTTTTTGCTGTATCCTTTTTTCTTCTCCTCTTAGTATGCGGTTTTCTCTTTCCTTCCTTTTCCCTCCTCGCATCGTTTTCCTGTTGTAGTTTCACCACCTTGTACCTTCTTTTTAGCAACATTCGTCTTACTTACCTCTGAGTATATTCCATTCTTCTCTCTGTATTCTGCCCTCTCCCTCTTCATTTTATCCTTTTTCCGGTGCTGTATTGTGTCTTACAACTGTGGCGGTTGCGATTGCCATTTCCGTTTTCATTTGATATCCTTTTCATTCCTTTCATCCTTTTCATTTATTCAATTTCTATCCAGTTTCCTCTCTTCTCTCTTAACTGGTCTATTCTTTTCTTCTTATTTTTCCTTTACTCTCAACTCTGAATGGTCTTCGCATCATTTCATGGAATGTTAAGGGTTTTCGAAAACCCATTAAAAAGCAACGTGTATTGTCTCATCTAGCTCGATTAAAATGTCAGATAGCTCTCTTACAGGAAACGCATATTTCCTCTCAAGATGTGTCTTCACTACGTAAACAATGGGTGGGAGAGGTCTTTTGCTCTCCTGCCGTTAATAACAAAAATGGTGTTGTTATTTTATTTCATAAGTCATTGTCTGTTCAGATTCAAAATGAATTTCAGGATTCTAATGGTAGATAATTATTTCTTAATAGTATTGTTAACAATGTCAATTTTTCCTTTTGCAATGTTTATGGCCCTAATGGCATTGATTTAACCTTTTGGAATGACTTTTCCTCGCTTCTTTCTTCTCATGTGGCTGTAAACCTGATTGTGGGTGGTGATTGTAATCAACTCATGGATCCTTTTCTGGATCGCAAGTAACAAGTACGATATATTCCTAACAGAATGCAAAAATCATTTCACAAATCCATTTCCTCTAGAGCAGAGATCTTCAAACTTTTTTACTCTGAGCCCCCCTAAGCAAAGTATTTTGAGGTCGGGCCCCCTCCAAAACTTTATGGCAAGGATTGGGGGAGCGGGATGGACATGGCTGCATGCAGGGAGCGGGGTTTATGAGATGCTTTCAGGAATACTTTTTCTATACCTTATGAACCACACCATATATGAAACTTATAAAACAGCAAATGCATCAAACAAAAACAGATATCCCAAACAAACTGCTCCCCATAATTGGGGTGTTGTGAGCCCCTCACTCTCTTTAACCCCAATGCAACTATACTTGCTGCACTAATGATAACTGTAGTCCTGAGTAGCAGGCTACCTCCTCTGCCTCTTTTACCTCTTCCCCACCATGATGGATCATCACCTCTGTTCTATGCTTGAAAGGACAATACGCTCGGATGCCCCTTTTTTTAAAGGTAGACAGTCATTATTGTGATGCAGTGGGCCCCCAAATTACTGGGCCCAAATCCTTCTGCATCTGCATCTACTACTTTATGATAACCAGCAGTGGCCACTTACACACTTGGCAGCAGTACCACCTTCACTAATGTCCCTTTATAAAAAAAAAACCTTAATTGTCCCCTTCTTTGGGGTATCTCTCTAAAGAAGCGGTCTCTGGCCATTTGTAAACATTTGCACTGAGTGCTCACTATTCTGGGCCTTCTCTTTGACAATATCTATGAGTCTCGATCCTTTCCTCTGTCTGCTAGACCATTTATGTGAGGTCCAAAGGATCGAGAGGATTAGGGCTCTGTATCTGAATGCAACCCTACTGGCCTTCTACCAGCCACCCCATGGACTCAGCTTTCACACAAAAAACTTCCCCTGAATGGTAATACTGACTTTGACATGCCTGTGCCTGAAATTGAAGTGGGTTGTGGTAGTGCAGAAAGAAAAAAAGAAACCGGCCTTCTTACCAGCCATTAATTGATTGAGTCACTTAAAGCCAAGGCCACTGGAATTATGAGTTTCTGCAGCAGCAGCGCTTTTCCACATAATTATCAGTTTTCCGCATTTGCTACATAATCTCCAGATTTCAATGACAAAAAAACTTGATTCTAGCTCAAACGGAACAAAAGTTACTTAAAGCGTGACAAAGTGTTCTGGAGCAGTGGAAGGCCCTTTGCAAAGACTGGTAATCTTGTAGTTGCTTACTGCTGTATTTGGGTGTTAAACTGGTACTAATGAGGTGAAATATTTCCTGTGACAGCGTTACCGTGAGTTAAAATGACAAAATATTGAAGTAATGGTAACTACAAAATGTGGCACATTGTGCCGCATAATTTACCTTTTCTTGCTGCATAATTTAGTCAAACCTGCCGGAAATATGTTGTCCTCTTCTGCTGAATAATTCCAGTGGATCTGCTCAAAGCTTTATGGTGGCAAAGATCTATTCTTTTTAAGATGTAATGTAAAGGAGTTATCAGCCTGGATCTGGAATAGTGGAAAAACTTACAAAAATGTCTGCATTAGATACAGTTTGATTACTTATTACTAAAACTTATGTTTTGTAAGAACTTGTTTTATCTTGATCACTGCATCATTTTGCAGCAGCCTAGCTTAGAAATAATGACTTACATATTCACAGTGCTTTCTGCAACAGGCTGGGACCTCATAGCACTATAAACAGGGCCATTGGAATTGTGCGGCAGGAGAAGGCCAAATTATGCAGCAAGCAAAGGCGAATTATGCTGCATATTTTGTGATCGCATTACTGCACTATTTTGCTATTTTTACACTTGTTAACATTGTGCTGGCCTTTATTGCCCCTCATAAGTACCACATTAACACCCACATATAGCAATAAGCAACAGAAAGGTGACCAGTCAACCTTTAGAAAGGACCTTCCACTGTGAGGTAACCTGTGTTGCTGCATTTTTTATTCTGCAAATTATGCAGCAGACGATGGATTATGTGGCTGTAAGTTCAGGGTGAGCGTGAAAGTGAAGGGTGAGAATGAGGACTGAGTTGTCTGAATGCAGGGTGAATTCCCAGACACGAAGTTAATCAGCATGTTATTAGCGGGGGGCAGGGTCTCAGATATAAGTTATACTATTGCTTTAATGGAATTAATCAGGGAATTGAGGGTGAAGGAAATAAATAATGTGCTGATTCTGCAACAAACTTCCAGTCTTATGCTTAGGGTTGCCAGCTCATTATTTTGAGGTTGCAGACAGCACACAAATAAACAGTCACCTAAAGCCCTATTTTCAGCACTTATCTGTGCGTTCTAAAGCAAATATAAGTACTTTTAAATGTGTTCTAGGGCTGCCTGAACGATTCACGACTGAAAATAAAAGGGACAGAAAGTCACATTACAAATGAATACATACTTTTTTTTTAAGACCCTATTTAGTGTCAAAGCAAGGTCTTTGCATGCTCTTTGAACATACATGGCTGGCATTTTTTCTATTGGCAAACCTTTTTTGTATTACTTTTCATGAAATGCATTTTCACACTACAGCAGTAAGTTTAAAATGCAAATGTAAGGAATAGGCAGAGTCGGGGCCCAGGGGGTACTGGAAAAAGAAAAAAAAACTAAGCTTACGTAATCAGTTTCCAAATGTATGGAAATGCTCTTTAAAGACCGGTGAAAAACTCCGGCTTTGCTGGAGTCTTAAGACTCCAGACACTGCCCAGCCAAGCCCCCAGCAACACACCCACTGATCTCTCTGGCCCCGGGGCACTCTGAGGCCTCCAGAGTAAATGAAGACAGCCTGGAAATGCAGCAAATAAACATCACTGCACTTCCAGGCGTCTTTATTTACATGTGTTTGCAGAGGCCTTTGCGCCCCCCTGGGAACCCATCCACGCCCCCCCAGGGGGGCGCGCCCCACAGTTTGAAGAACTGTGCTCTAGAGGCCTTACTGATTCCTGGAGAATCCCCCATCCCGACTCCCTCAAATTTTCTTTATTTTTCCCCAGTTCATGCTTCACACTCCCGTATTGATTATATTTTTCTCACGCATCATGCCCTTCAATTTATGACTAACTCTGAAATAGGGTCTATTCTTATTTCAGACCATGCCCCTGTTATCTTAGATATGGACTACCCTTCACCCACTCCTGTCTCTCGCCATTGGCGATTCAATAACTCACTACTACTTGACCCTCAATTCAATGATCATTTTGTTCTTTTTATGGAAGAATTCTTTCTAAACAACCTCAATACTGTCTCCGAATTTCATTTTCTCAGAGACTCTTTCAAAGCTGCTGCTAGAGGCTGCATTATAGATTTTGTGTCCCATCAGAAGAAGAAGGCTCTCAGTAAATCATCTCAAATCCTCCGACAAATTAAAGATCTCGAACACCTTTACTTTACTACTAATTCCCCTGATACACTCTCCTCCCTTATCAAAGCAAAAATGCAATTTAACAAACATTCCTGGGATTCCACCTCTAATCATCTTCTTAAATTTAACGCCAAAATGTATGGTGGACATAACAAAGCAGGCAAACTACTTGCGAACTATCTTAAGATTAAAAAACAAAAATCCAAGATTGTTACCATCAAAGATTCTCATGGGGGTCTTCAGTCCACTGATGCCAAAATTCTCGATTGTTTTGTTCAATACTATTTTTCGCTGTATACCCCAGAATCTATCCCCTCTTCTGAGCAAATTGATTCCTTTTTTCATTCTCTTCCTAAGTCCTCTGATGATCTGTAGACTTTTCTTCTCTTGATGCTCCTATTACAGAAACAGAATTGGTCACAGCTATTACTCTTCTTCCAAAGGATAAAACACCTAGTCCGGACGGCTTCACGGTACGTTTCTACCTCCACTTTAAGAATGTTTTAGTACCACACCTCCTTACTTTACTTCAACACATTCTAGCTGCGGGTGAATCCAAGGGTTCTTTTACTCAGGCGATGCTTTGTTTGCTTCCTAAGAAGGATAAAGACCCTTCCCTATGTAAGAACTACCGACCCATTTCTCTCATTAATACAGATTGCACAATGCATGCAAAACTTCTAGCTATTCGTATTAATAAAGTGATCCCTGGTCTAGTTAACATATATCAATCTGGTTTTGTCAAGGGTAGGTCTATCACCGATAATTCAAAAACCCTCCTTAATATCATACATCTTGCTAAAAAAATGAATTCCCCCGTCGCAGCGATTACATCAGATGCCGATTAAGCCTTTGATCGGGTTAATTGGGATTTTATGTTTGGAGCGCTCAGATAGCATGGTTTCAGTCCCCCCATTTTAAAGTTTATCCAATTACTATACTCTTCCCCCCAAACTTCTATTTGGGTAAATGGAACTCAGTCTCGATACTTTCCTCTTCATAGAGGAACCAGGCAGGGTTGCCCTCTTTCCCCCCTCCTTTTTATTCTGGCCCTTGAGCCTTTCTTGGAAAAAATAAGACTTTCTCCTTCCTATTCTGCCTTCATATATCAGAAAGTTGAAATAAAATTCACCGCTTATGCGGATGATATTTTACTTGGATCACTGACATAATATAGAATGCCAAAATATCGACCTACCAAAATATCGAGGTAAAAATATAGAATGCCAAAATATCGACCTCCTATCTCCAAACAGGTAAGTACAAAAATATTGATGTAAAAAATATAGTTAATAAAAATATCGAATTTTTTAAAATGCTTTCAATTAATAAAAAATTAATGAAATATATATAATGAACTTAAACATACTTAAAATACTTAAATAACCTTAAAATCAATAAATAGTTAATGTAAGTAAAAAAACATACAAATTGATTTGTTATTACATATATATATATATATATATATATATAAACGTAATATTAATAAAAAAATTACAATATTTTTACAGTAGGATAGCGGAAAGGGTAACATTTATTATTACCACTCCAGTGAGTGCAACAGTAGGGAAAGCGTTGGATAGCGTAGAGGTAAAAATTACTATTCCCACTCCAGAGAGTGCAACAGTAGGGAAAGCGCTGGATAGCGTAGGGGTAAAAATTACTATTCCCACACCACTGAGTGCAACAGTAGGGAAAGTGTTGTATAGCGTAGGGGTAAAAATTACTATTCCCACTCCAGAGAGTGCAACAGTAGGGAAAGCGTTGAATAGCCTAGGGGTAAAAATGACTATTCCCACTCCAGATAGTGCAACAGTAGGGAAAGCGTTGGATAGCGTAGGGGTAAAAATTACTATTCCCACTCCAGAGAGTGCAACAGTAGGGAAAGCGTTGAATAGCGTAGAGGTAAAAATTACTATTCCCACTCCAGAGAGTGCAACAGTAGGGAAAGCGTTGGATAACGTAGGGGTAAAAATTACTATTCCAAATCCAGACAGTGCAACAGTAGGGAAAGCGTTGGATAGCGTAGGGGTAAAAATTAAAATTCCAAATCCAGACAGTGCAACAGTAGGGAAAGCATTGGATAGCAGGAGGGTAAAAATTACTATTCCCACTCCAGTGAGTGTAACAGTAGGGAAAGTAAATACTTCATATATAAATAAAAATAAAATAAATAATAATACCAATTACAAAGTAATTAAAATACTAAACACTTTTATATAATATATTAATTAATCAATTAAAAATGCAAATAAAAATTCATTAATAAAAATAATTACCTACTAATACAAATTATTTACCAATTGACAAATTAATTACCAATTAGAAAATAATTAAAAATTTGATAAAATAAAAAAAATTATTTAAAAATAGAATTACTTACAATTAAAGTACTCCCCACCCTATTCCCCTATAAACCCACAACCCACTACATAAACTAAATTAATAAAATTAACATAATTATCAATTAATAAATAATTACCCATTATATTTTAATTAATTACCAATTAATAATTAACTATTATTTCACAATAAATACAAATAAATAAATTTACATATTTAATTATTTATAATTAAATAGCTTCCCACCCTATTCCCCTATAAACCCACAACCCGCTACTGAAAATAAATTACTAACATTAACATATTTGTCAATTAATCTATTAATTTTAATTAATTATCAATTATATTTTAAATAATTACCAATTAATACATTAATTAAATATAAATACCAATAAATAAATTAACATATTTAATTAATTATAATTAAATTACTTCCCAGCCTATTCCCCTATAAACCCACAACCTGCTACAGAAAATAAATGACTAAAATTAACATAATTATCAATTAATCAATTATTAAAAATAATTACCAATTATATTTTAATGAATTACCTATTAATAATTAATTCAGAATAAATACCAATAAATAAATTAACATATTTAATTGATTTTAATTAAATTACTTCCCACCCTATTCCCCTATAAACCCACAACCCACTACAGAATTATATTACGCAAAAATTAAATACCATAAAAATAATTAATTAATATATATAATAAAATAAATATACACTTTTCAAACATATACTAACATAAAAAACACTTTAAAAATTGATATTAACTCACTTACCTCAAAATCAAAATTTTTGTAGTCTATATTCTGTCCATTCTATATTTTTGTAGTCTATATTCAGTCCATTCTATATTTTTGTAGTCTATATTCTGTCCATTCGATATTATGTCCATTCTATAATTTTTTAATTCAATATTAATGCTATCCTATTCGATATTTTTGTAGTCTATATTCTGTCCAGTCGATATTCTGTCCATTCTATATTTTTTAATCCATATTAATGCAAATCGATAATAAAAACTCGATATTTTGACTGTATACCATTTTACTTTATATCTCCAATCCAGCTGTTTCCTTACCCGCTCTTTTTTCTCTACTCCAAGATTATTCTTTGGTTTCTGGTTATTAAACTGAATATTGATAAATCTGAAATCCTTCCTCTTAATAAGTTTTGTCTTTCTCATATGTTTGAGGGATCTGGTTTTGCATGGACTCCAGGGTATGTTAAATGCTTAGGTATCTTGTATGCCAGCACCATTAGGGAAACCGTCAAAGTCAATCATAAAGATATTCTCAAAAAAATGTCTTCACTTACTGACAGTTGGTCTACTCTTTTCTTGTCTTGGTGGGGAAGACTTGCTACTGTCAAAATGATGTTACTAACCATTATCAATTTTTATCTTTCTATGCTTCCTATTTCTCTCCACATTATTTTTTTTAATCCATTAATACCCTTCTAACCAAGTTTTTATGGAATAATCGCAAATCCAGGGTTTCTCTCTCTCGCCTTCAACAACCCAAAGATTTGGGAGGGGATAACGTTCCCAATATTTCTCGTTTTCATTCTGCATTTACACTTAAACAAATCTGGCCTTTTCTTACTGATTCATCGTCTCCTCCCTTGACTGCTTGGAGTTCTATTGAACTTGCGCAACTCACTCACTTTTCATTCCTTACTGCTACTCGCCTATCCCAACCTCCAAAGAGATTTCTTTCTCCCATCTTTAAACATTCCAAGATATTAGCGCTTCGTTGTTTCGCTCCTCCTTCTCATCCACACAGTTTCATTTGTCTACTCCGATCTGGTATAACAAATTCCTCAAGATCAATAATAGGGCACTTTTCTGGAAGGAGTGGATTGACAAAGGTATCATTACTTACGAACACCTTCTTCAAGATCACTCCTTAAGAACTTTTCAGGACTTGTGTGAATCCTTCCATCTTTCTAACACACACCTACCGCAATTTATTTTACTCTCTCAGTCTCTCTCTTCTCTACTTTCTACTACCGATCCCACTTCTACCACTGACTCTCCCCACATGATTCCACCTGACTTTACCATCCCCTTCAGTGCCTCTGCCCTTTATAAACTACTCTCCTGCACCACTGCTGGAAGGATTAAATATAAACTTGAACTGCTATGGGAAGCTGACCTACACCAGGAATTTCCCCTACAAGTCTGGGACTCCATCTGGACTAAAATTCATTCGGTTTCCCATTCTGCCAGCACCACTCAAACTTTTTTTTTTTAGAATAGTTTTTTTTGACCCCTTCTGACTTAAACAAATTCAAATTACTCGACTCCAAAAAATGCTGTTCTTGCTCTCACGATAATAGTGATTTTTTCCATATGTTTTTCCAATGTCTTTTGGTCAAATCACTTTGGTCTTGTATCTGTTCTACAGTTAACAAGATCTATCTACAAATGTCCCCTTTGAGATTACACACATTTTCTTGGGAGGACCATCTCCTGTTTGGAATGTTACTTGTAATGTACGTAAATTTATTGATCTTTTCATCGTCATTTCTTTTCAGGTTATTACTACCAATTGGAAAGACACTTCCAAGCTTTCATATAATGCTTGGTGGACTTTACTATGCAATCACCACAGACTTGATTGCGCTTTTGCTGATACTGTACCATTATTAATTAAGAAAGATTTGTTATGGCTACTTTTGACAGAATACTTATCTAGGCATACCCCATAGATGTTTTAATTATCTCCCCTTCTTTTTTTCTTTTCTTTTCCTTCTCTCTCTTTCTCTCTTCTCCCTCCCTTTTGACAAAAAACCTTTAAAAGCTATGTTTTCTTGGTATGGTTTATTTACCCCCTTGGGGTTGGATCTGTTATTGTTCTTCTCTTATATGCCTTTCTACTCTCATTTAGTAGTCATATTTCTCATGTAATGATGGTTTACGTTGTATAATTTTATTCAATAAAGCTTTTTAAACTTAAAAAAAAAGAATAAAATAGTGAAGTAAACCTACTACATCTGACTTGGCATTTAAAGGCTTGCCGACGGGTAGCACGCAACTCATTGTAACCCAGAGTTAGTTTGTAGTGTTAGTTGTGATTGATGCCGTTAGTCGTACATTCGGGAACATTGTTAAGGTTGGAATTAGCACTGGTAGCAGGTTCCTTCATCACAGCGGCGATGATGCAGCAGCTCCAGGGCTGCTATTCAGAGAGCCGCAGCTTCTTCTGGGTGAACTCATGGTTTGGTGGCAATAGGTGAAGGGTCAAGGTTTTGGCAAGACTCATACAGCATTGACAGCCGATTCTGATATAAAAAAAGTGTCAACATGGCGGCTCATGGGGCCTTCTCACTGGTGTCACCGTAACAGCAATACATGGCACCCTGGCAGAGGCCCATGGGGGCTCACGCTGAGGCCAGTACAACAGCAAAGGGAGGGACGAAGTGGCACAGTGACACGGAACAGGCTCACAGAGCCTCATATAGTGAAATCAGTGTCACTCACAGGCAATGCAGATGTAGGAATGAGTTCCAGAGGCTGACGATTCCTCTCACTCAAATCTTGATCAAACTGCACAGCAAAGCACAGCAGTCACAAGCCTTTTTTTTTTTTAGAGTTTTATATACCCGAAGATATCAGGTATCAGAGCGCTTTACAGGACCACCAGTTTCGTTAGATGGGATCTTGGCATCTTTACACACCAGAGTGGAAGCTGCAATCAGAACACTGCACTTTAGACTCTTGGTGGAATAAAATCACACGTTCACCCAGTAGGTTATCTTGGCGCTAAATAACATATGTTTTGTTACCCAATTAAATGGTACTCATTTTATCGAATTCAGAAGGATGAAAGGGTGAGTGGACCGACCGGATTTGAATCTGTGACCATGAGGTCAAACACAGGCCCCTGCAGTGGACGCATTAGTCCACCAAACCACCAGACCTGGCAATAAGATAATGTGCGTGCATGTCTGGCACTCTCTCCTTCTCTCCATCAAGTTGCTGCAGCCAAGTCTTGTCCACGGTCCTAGAGTGCAATCCATAGTCTCCCAGTGGAGAAACTCACAATTTCCTACCTAAAGAGGCGCAGTTTGTCTGCGCAGGTGCGTAGTCTTGTTCTAGATCAAAACATGATTATCTGAATAAGGCAAGGGGGTCAGCTTACATCCAGAAACATTGACCGCTTGGCTCAGCCAACTGGCCACTCAAATTCATGTTCAATTTTAAGTTCAAATTTCTGCAGAGAGCCAATCATTTAAAAGTGCATTTCCTAAGTTGTCGAATAGCTCCATGACAATTTCCTACCCTAGGTGCATTGTAAAAGAAGGTCTCTTAGAAAGGCCTGAAAGATGAGTTTATGGAGTACAGTGGGGGCCTGGGGACATGAGTTCAGCAGCAGGGCCAAGAAAAGTCACCCCTGTAACCGGGAACGGCCCTGGTGCTAGTTATCGCCTTAGGGATGGGAGGATGGATTAAAGTGAGGGGCTAATGAGTCTCCCAGTAATAGGCCTACCACCTGATTCCACTCCTTATGTAGTAGTTTTGGGGAGTGTTCCATCTCTCCCCATAGGGACCAATGAGGATTTTGGGCGGTTGAAAAATAAAATAACTCACTGGTTCACACATAACACCGCCCTGGGTGCCCGTGTGGCTAAAAACATCATTATGGCCCACAGGGTTATTTGGATTGGGAGCTCGCGAAAAACAGGCACGGGTGATTGTGTAATTGTTAATTTTGATAACCCCCAAATTGCGGGCAGGATTTTGTTCAGGGATAATCGTCATCCTAAACCAGGATCCGTTATCAGGGCCCTCCCACTGGGCTTATTTTATAAGCCTGATTTACCACGGGAACTGCACTCCAATGTCCTTATGGAAGATCCCTGAGATGCCCGAGATGAGTGGTCATTTAGAATTACATATGCACAATAGACAAATCCCTCAGCCCATTTACCATCTGAAATACTTGGATCGCATGGAGTTTGTCCCTCGGTGGAATTAAATAATAGATTCTTTCCACTAACAGGGTTGGAGGAGTGTGACTGACTAAGGAATGATATGTCCCATGATAATGAGCCTGATGCATTGAAGAAGCCTCCATTAGAGGGACTTGAGGAAAGCCGAGGTGTAATAACTAATAAACTCTTGTCCTGGAATATCGCAGGGTTGGCAAATAAGTTTAATGATCCAATATGGCTGCAATTTGTGAGACAATTTTATGTGTTCAACTTCCAAGAAACCTGGTTGGTGGGCAGTGATCTATTCCTGGAGGGTTACAAGGCTTTCTTTGTTCCAGCTATCCCTGTGGCAAGTGGAAGACCTAAGGGTGGGTTACTTACCTATATATCTTTGGCTGTTGACTGTCAGATTCAGGTGGTGCAATCATCATGCTCAGGAATATTGGCATTGAGAATAAAATAGGGAGATACAAGCTGGGGTCTCATTCACTTTTATAACTTAGTGGGAGATATTCACGGTACCTGTAATATCACCATCCTGGGCACATTTATTAGACAGACCTTTGGCCCTATTTTACATAACCTCATGGTTTTTGGTGATTTCAATATCCATTCTTGTGGTAACCCTATGTCAACTTGTATATCTGAAATGGGCTGTCCGCGAATGAACAGGTTTCATTTTGAACATCGTGCCCGGGGGAATTGTTTAATAATCTGTTATATGAATATGATATGATGTCTTTTTTTTATTTTTTTTATTGAGAATTTAAACGGTATAAAAAAAACAGAAATAGGAATAGTTATACAATAATTGATGCAGTACAGTTCATAGAAAAGATCATATCAATATATAAATACAATTCGATATTATTAGAAGAAGCGGGGTGGAGGATCAAGATGGACATAAATATATAAATATATAAATATGTACCATAAACATAGAAATCTGATCATCCTAACACATAGACACCTAACCACTAAAACATTTTCCAGTAATTGATAGATTATGTCAATGCAAATTTATATATAGCAATCTATCACAGTTGGTTAAAAGATTAACGTACTATGCCCTCCCTCCATGCCTTCAACGGGGCCCACATTATATATCCAAAATCCTGCGATTTTCTACCTTTATGTAGATAAAGCGAAGATTCTATATTATGAATAGCAAGAAGCCTGGCCAACCACATTGAAAAGGTCAGAGGGGAAGGGTCCTTCCATGCAGCTGAGAGCAGGATCCGTAAGACGGCCACAACCAGAAAAAGAAATGCCTCAGTTTCTCTGCTGCTACTAAGACCCAGCTTACTGTCAGTCCCAAGGATCATCACTGTTGGGGATAGACTGATCTTTGAGCCTAGCAACCCCTCTAGGAATTTCTCAATCTCAGTTTTAATTGTAGTGAGTTTTTCACAAGAACATATGTACCAAGTCAGCCGAGCCTTGCTGACATCTCGGGCAATTACTATCCGTTCTGATACCCCAGTCGTATAGCTTAGAAGGGGTGTAATATAAATTGAAAAGAGTTTTAAAATGTTGAGCCTTCAAATTAGAGGACCTAAGTCCCCTGCTTATCCAGAAACAGGGATTTATCGAGATCAACATCTGGATCTTGTAATTTTGCTGCCCATGCTACCTCGTGTTTCTCCGGATCATCTGGTAGTTTTTCGATAAACTCCTGATAGATAACCCTAATCCTATCTCCGCCCTTCAATAGATATTCGAGTATAAAACTAAGAGCAGAAAAAGCAGTGTCCGATACATCAGCTTTGAGTGTTCGTGAGATCTGAAGGTACTTAAAACTATGACCGATAGGCAGATCATATTTCTGCTGAATGGCATCAAGTGACATAATCTTGCCATTACTTATTACATCACTCACGGTCTGGATGCCCTGTTGTTCCCAAATTTTCCAGGCCCCGTCTACGCTCAGGTTCGGGAAAAAAACTGATTTCCACAAAGGTGTGTGTCTGTTAATTCTGGGAATCTGTAAAAATTTCTGTAGAGTTTTCCAAAGATCCCAGGCTCCATGAGGAACCTTAAGCCTGGTTTTCTTAAAAAATCTACGACCCGTCTTTCTTAGTAGTGCGCCTACAGCTTCATTCCCCATTAAGAGCTCGGAAATTGAAGGGAGGGTATATAAATCAGAGGTCGGGTCCAGAGTAAGGGGCCGATCAGGATTGCGTTTTTTCCGCATCCTCGGGGCCGGCGGAAGCCACCGCCGGCCCCGAGGATGCGGAAAAACCGCAGCGGACTGACCAAGGACCCACCGCCACATTAGGATGGCTGGTGGGTCCTGGTTTCCGTCCGCAGCTTTTCCGCCGCGGTTGGCTTACAACCGCGGCGGAAAAGCTCTAATATGGTGACGGTGTCTCTCAGACACCGTCCACCATATTAGGATGGGCAGTGAATTATGCTTTTCCGCGGCGCGTTTCCCGCCGTGGAAAAGCATACGGAACTTCACTGCGGGGGCCCGTTGCGGGCCCCCTAGGTGAAGGGGGGGTGGGGGGTGCACATGGGGGGTACCTATGGTACCCCCCTGCATTTGCATGCAGAAAGCGGCAGGCACCGCACGGTGCCTGCCTCTTTCTGCATGCAAAAGCAATGCGTGCATTTTTAACATTGCTGCGGGTGCAGCTTGAAGCTGCACCCGCCGCAATGTTAAAAATAGAGGATGTGACCGCCAGGGTGGCGGTCACATCCTAATTGCACAGGAGGGAACTCCGCATGCCATGCGGAGGTTCCCTCCTGCTCTGGGGTCGCGGACGGACGCAAGTCCGTCCGCGATCCTGATCGGCCCCTATGTCTCTCCCTACTTGCAGAATCAAATAAGACAGACATCTGGGTCAATAAACAGGCCCAATGATAAAATCTTATATTGGGAGCTCCCAAACCTCCATGTTCCTGGGAGAGAGTCATGTATTTAGCTGCCCTCCTTACCTTGCCATATTGCCACAGGAAACTATTGAAGATAGACTCAGTCTTTTTTAACACCCCCTCCTCGATTAGATAGGGAATGGATCTATATAAATAAAGAAGTTTGGGTAGCATGGTCATTTTTAAGACATTTGTCCTGCCTATAAGGGATAGATGTAATGCATCCATACGCTTTAAATCTTACTCAATTTTTTTAAGGAGTGGATTAAAATTATCTTGTATGATTGAGCCTGTATCTGCATTAATAATTACTCCAAGATAGGTAGCAGAGTTAACTTATCGCTGATCCATTTTAGCTATATTCTTTGAGCATATCACCTGCGTTTTTGACTCGTTTAAGCGGTACCCAGAGTAATGACCAAATTGCTTGGTAACCTCAACTAAAATACGCATGGTTTCTACCGGATCTGGTGTAATAACTGCCAAATTGTCGGCGTATGCCAGTATTTTGCTCTCAAACCCGTTGGTTGTTACCGGTTTGATGCTGTTATTCGCTAATATCTGCCTGATCACCGGGTCGATATATAGTGCAAATAGAATAGGTGAACAGGGACACCCCTGACGGGTGCCCCTGTTTATCATAATTCCATCCGAACTCAGACCCATCATCTGAATGCGAGCCACCGGATCACAGTACATGGCCCTAATAGCCGTCAGAATCTTACGGCCGAAACCTCTCTCCGAAAGTACGTCCCAGAGATATTGCCACCTAACGCGATCAAACGCTTTTTCGGCGTCGAGGAGGATCATGGCTACTCCCCTCCCCCCTACAGCATGGGCCTCAAATAACGATATAGCTCTTCTAACATGGTCCGTTGTACCACGACCAGGAATGAACCCATGCTGCCAGGGGGAGATGAGTCCACCGATGATCCCCCCAACCGCGTGGCCAAGATCTTAGCGTACAACTTATTATCAGAATTTATGAGAGAGATCGGTCTATATGATCCAGTACTTTCTTTTGGCTTTCCCTTTTAATGGAAGACGACTATATTAGTATCCTTCCATGTTTAGGGGATTTTGCCCGTACAGATAATTCCATTAAACAGATCTAGTAATAATGGAGCGAGTTCAACCGACAAACATCTGTAAAGCTCCAGGGGTATACTGTTGAGGCCAGCAGCTTTGCCTGCAGCCAGATTAGATAAATCTTCACATACCTCTTCGATTGTTATGTTGCACTCTAGGTTTGCCGCCTCATGAGGCTGCAGTTTAGGACCTAAGTCCGGGTAGTGACCATCTAGGGCATCCAGACATGTAGCCCCTGCTTCTTCCCTATATAAATTTTGGTAAAATTTTGCGAATACTGATATAATGTCTTTGGGTTCGACATAGTCCTGCCCCTCATTGTGTATGCTGGTTATGACATTTTTAACACTATCTTGCCTGATTCTTAAAGCCAGTGCCCTCCCAGCCTGCTCCCCTGTCTCGTACATTTTCTTCCTGTATGTCCAGTATTCTGTTGATGCCTTTTCCGCCATCTGTTTCTGTAATTCAGCTTTAATCAGACAGATTTTAGTTTGGCTCACGCTACCTTCCATTCCTTGTGACAAATCAAGACAGTGCTGCTCTTCTGCCTTAATCAAGTCATCCAGGAGTTTATTCTTCCCATCCTGTTGTTTTTCCCTTGCCTGGGAGGTGTAACTAATAACTTCCCCTCTTAATGCTGCTTTGAAAGAATCCCATACCGAGTTTCTTGAGGCACTATATTGGTTTGCATCAAAAAACTTGCGAGCCCATGTTCGTAGATGTTCCACAAAAAGGACATCAGCCAATAATTTACGGTTGAATGTCCAAGACCTTCTCTTTCTAGCATTGCCTAGGCCATTAAAACTGATTACCAAAGGGCAATGGTCCGAGAGAACTTTGGGGAGCTTCTTAATATGGACCTTCCTAATTTCTCCCGAGGAGATTAAGACATAATCTAGTTTGCAATATTTCTGGTGAGGGCATGAGAAATACGTGAAACCTGGGTCATCCGGATGTTTTGTCCCCATATATCAGTTAAGCCGTGTGATAACATCATAGATAAGAGTGCCCTGGAAACTCTTGGCTTCCTACCAGTATACAGTACATTTTTAGTCAAATCCATTGAGACATTAAAATCACCACAAACCAGGATAGGTACAGGCCAGGTTGACAATTCCCCCTCCAGTATTTCAAATACTGCTGGGTCATCTTGGTTTGATCCATAAATCCCACAAACTGTTAAACCACACCCTAATTCTGCTAAAGCCCAATATGATATGATGTCTATGATGTCTTTAACTACCTCGCACATCACATTCCCCGTTCCAACTTTAAAAGGGAGAGGTAGGGGTAATTTATTGACTTTATTTTAATCTCCTCCTCCTTACAATCCTCACTTTGTGGTTTTAATATTGTTGAGAGTGAATATAGTGAGCATAACTCCCTTTCTGCGTCCATGAGGGGCCATTGTCAGCACGTATTGGTGAGATAACATCCATGGAATCACTTAGACCTACGGACTGTAAACGTTGTCTGAAATGGTCTGAGATCTCCTCAGATAAATTTTACTAGGTAGTTAGAGACTCCTGTGCTCAGGAGCTAGTACGGTGTACCTCAGCAGATTCTTTCCAAGGTGAGGTCATTGGTGCCTATGAATCTATCTCTTATAAAGTTGGTGAAATCTTAAGTATTCCGGCAGGAAGAAAGGTTAGTCCTGATCCTAGATGGTTCGACACTCCTTGTTCTTGGGCTGCTAAGAATTCGAGGGAAGCTCTGGTCTTTAAACAAAGAAACCAAACCCTAGTGTGTACACGCCATAAAGAATATAAATGATCCTTGGCTAGACGGAAGAGTGCTTTGAAAGAGGAGGCATGGAGGGAGTTGATAGATTCAAGTATCCTCAGGAATAGCTCCAGGATTTGGGACATTGTAAACAGCCCTCTTCTTGCACAGGAAGTAAGGAGGGGGCCCTAGAAGCGCATATCACAGAGTAGGAACGGGTGTCCCATTTTAAATCAATGTTTGATAGTCCAATTAATCATCCTTGCCCTCTCTTAGAAGGGCGGGTTACAAATGCCTCTGTAATGACTTTCGAACAAGGCGAGATTGAGGTTGGCATTCAGGACTTTCCTCTAACAAAGCGCTGGGTGCAGATGGCATTCCCCCAGACTTGTTTAAACCCGTTCCTTCGTTTTGGGCTCCGGTATTGATGGTGGTTTTTAATGCAGCCGCAAAGAGCGGTTTCCCTCAGTCCTGGTCCACTTCCACGATAGTCCCTGTTTTTAACACCATCGCTGCAGCAGCAATTCCCCTCCTGTGCTGCATGATCTCTATTCCCATTGTTCATGACAAGCTCAGCTCGTCATCAGCACAGCTCAACCGTGCCTCATGACGAGCTGAGCTCGTCATGAGCATCGAATGGGTTAAGAAGGGTGACAAGAATAGTACACATTGGTATAAGCTTATCTCCCTCCTCAACTCTGTGGTCAAGTTTGTGGGTCGCATCCTCCTGGAGAGATTATCCACTTGGGCAGAGGAACATAAGACTATGTCGGATGTTCAGTTTGGATTCCATCCGGGTAGATCAACGGTTGCCCAATGCCTCAACCTATCCATGCTATTGAGCAAATACACAGTTTCCCACCCCGGTACTGTCTATCTTGCCTTCATGGACCAGTCGTCCGCTTTTGACTGTGTCAACAGGGTCAAATTGTGGCAGTCCATGAGGGTAATGGGGGTGGACAACAGTGTTGTTAACTTTTTAGAGGACTTGCACAAGGCTACTATGGCCAATGTTAGGTTCTCTAAGGATCTCAGGGTTACTAGGAACCTGGAAATTAAGAGGGGAGTACGGCAAGGCTGTATTTTGACTCCATTTTTATTTAATCTCTATATTAACGAGTTGGATAGTGTACTGAGAGCCACGGGGGTAGATTTCCCTTGTGTAGGGAGGTGTGGCATACCTGTTTTACTTTATGCAGATGATGCCGTCCTTTTATCTAGGACTGCATTAGGTCTGCAAATGTTATTAAAGGCATTTTTTAAATTGATGCTGGACCGGACCCTGGCAATAAACAATGCAAAATCTTATGTAATGCAAGTGTGGAAACGTCCTCAAAAAAGCTTCAATTTAGTGTTGGCCTGGCAAAAATCCCCTGTGCAAATGTTTTTTCATATTTAGGGGTTCTCATGGACGATCAGTTAAAATGGGGGCCACTAATTTTGAAGAAATGGGAAGACCTGACCTGGGTGAATGCCGCAATTTTTAACTTTGAATCTAAAATAGGGAGGAAACCGATTAGATCCATGTTAAAAGTTTATCAAGCCAAGAGCGTGACAGCTGCTAGCTATGGAAGTGAAATTTGGAGACATGTCACAGTGAATTCTCTTCAGGTGATAGAGAATAATTTCTTGAAGCGCCTGCTGTGTGTCCCGCATGGTCTGTCCACCCTAGCGGCTCATGAGGAGTTGGGGGTTCCCTTTTTAAGTGATACTATGGCCTTACGCCCTCTTGTATTTTGGTTGAAGTGCTGGCTGAATGAGGAACTAACTCTTAACCCTCTGATATTACGAGAATGTATGACCCTTGATAATGCAACCCGAATCCCCTGGTTAAATTATATTAAAAGTAGCTTTGAAGGGGTAGGGTGTGCTGATTTATTTTTTAAGCCTGAAACTATTGTGAAGAAAGATGTGGAAGCCATCAGGGAAGCCTTTCTAACCCAAAGAAAATTGGATAGGGATGAACAGGAGTTGCAGAAGTTAAGTGTTCGTACGTTTTTAATGCTTAAAACAACTCTGTTCACGGAGCCTTATCTTTTGGGACCCTTTCTGACTTACCTGTGTGCCGTGAGGGGAACGGCCGACGCCCAGGTCAATCCAGCCGTGAGGGGAACGGCCACCATCAGTTTCCTACTGCCGTGAGGGGAACGGCCAGCGCAGCACTACAATCCCCAGCAGCCCCGGCACCTCGGCGCTCCAGTGACGCTGACGCAGCGCCCGCCAGCGCTTATCAGCGCGGTTCACCGAGCAGGGAGCGGGGACGCTTTCTGACTTACCTGTGTGCCGTGAGGGGAACGGCCGACGCCCAGGTCAATCCAGCCGTGAGGGGAACGGCCACCATCAGTTTCCTACTGCCGTGAGGGGAACGGCCAGCGCAGCACTACAATCCCCAGCAGCCCCGGCACCTCGGCGCTCCAGTGACGCTGACGCAGCGCCCGCCAGCGCTTATCAGCGCGGTTCACCGAGCAGGGAGCGGGGACGCTTTCTGACTTACCTGTGTGCCGTGAGGGGAACGGCCGACGCCCAGGTCAATCCAGCCGTGAGGGGAACGGCCACCATCAGTTTCCTACTGCCGTGAGGGGAACGGCCAGCGCAGCACTACAATCCCCAGCAGCCCCGGCACCTCGGCGCTCCAGTGACGCTGACGCAGCGCCCGCCAGCGCTTATCAGCGCGGTACACCTCCCGCGTCGCGGGACGCGCGCGGGTGTTGCCGGGTGGAGCCCGGGCAGAGGGCGGGCCGTCTAAGGCCGTCAGAGGCCAGAAGAGGCCGGGCAGGGCCACCCCCCTTGGCAGGAACTGTGAGTACTACTGAAGCTAGTTCGCGAACAGTATTTAGAAAGGGTTCTGGAACGTGGGAAAGAAATTGCCAGGTTAAAAAGAAAGAGAAGCAGACTCAAGCAAAAAATCAAAAAGGAAAGGGAGGATGAAGTTTGGATTAAACTAAGGGAATCTGCTGTACATGGTAATATTAAAGACTTTTGGGCAATAATTGGGAAGGGATGTGGTACGCGCCATACCCCCATCCCCATTCCCATACCAGAAGAGGTATGGTCCCTTCATATCCGAGAGTTCTATGCAGGGAACGGGACCACAGGTATTGATAATTCCATATATGCTGCCCCTGAAGACCTGGGTTTCCATCCCTCAGAGAAAGAAATCGAGACGGCTATAAAAAATATGCGGCCCTCTGGGGCCATGGGACCGGATGAGCTTCCTATGACGGTCCTCAAACAAGATCCCTTAAGTTGGAGCAAAATTTTGTACCCCTTGTTTAAGGCGTGCCATCTCTCCAAATTTGTTCCTGCTTCCTGGAGAGGAAGTATTTTGGTCCCTATCTTTAAAAAGGGTACAAGGGATAGCCCTAGTAATTACCGCCTGATTGCACTCCTCGACTCCATCGGAAAGGTCTTTGCGAAATGTCTCCTTAGATCTCTTTCTGATTGGGTCGAGGACGGCAATATTTTGCCGTTTGAACAGACCGGTTTCCGAAGGGAGCATGGCACACTAGATAACCTGACTGCCCTTCAGGTGATCACTGATAAATATGTCCAGGTGAGAGGAGGAGTGGTATATGGCGCCTTCATTGATTTCTCCACAGCGTTCGATAAAGTAGATCGTGGAACGCTGTGGAGAAAACTGGCGACGCTTGGGGTCCCTACCCCCCTGTTGGAACTGGTGCGGGCTCTGCACACTGAGACCTGGTGCAGGGTCTTAATGGGGGGCGAAAGGGGGCTCTCGGCCAAAATACCATCTCGGAATGGACTTAAACAAGGCTGCTTATTGGCACCCCTTTTGTTCTCCTTATATACGGCTGACCTCCCTGCTGCCGTGTCTGCCAGTGAGGGGATTGCCCCGAGGATAGGAGGGACTCCAATATCCTGCCTGATGTATGCCGATGATGTTCTGATTCTCGACTTGACTCCAACTGGTCTTGCAAATCGGCTACAGGCTCTACAGGCCTTCGCTGGTGAGCATTACATGAAGATTAATATTACCAAAAGTAAAGTGATGTGTATAGCGGGTAAGAAGAAGTGCCGCTCGACAAATTACGGTTGGGCCATTGGAGGGCATAGATTGGAGGTCGTAACTTCCTATACTTTTTTGGGAAAAATATTTTCGTCCAATATGAGTGAGAAACTCCATATAGAGCACTGCTCCCGCAAAGCTCTTGCCCATGGCAATGGGTTAAAGTCCTTATACCAGGCAACGGGGAAAAGACATTTTTCCAGTCTTCTAGAAGTTTTTAGAGCAAAAATCCCCGCAACTATCTTGTATGGTATTGAATTAATAGAAGTGAAAAACTGGGACTTCTGCCATAAGATTGAGGGGAAACTCTTAAGATCCCTCTCGACTCTAAACAATGCTTGCCCACTAGCCGCCTGTAGGCTTGACTTTGGACTCAGGAGTACCTGGGTTCAGGGTCTATGCGCCCTAATAAGATGGGTGGCCAGTTTGGCTAGAGCGGGAGATGGTACCCTGCGAGTTCTCCTCAAAAATGAACTTTTGGGCAATTTTAAAGAGTTCTCTAAACTCGTAAGCAACTTTAGAAGGGCTGTAAAGATACTGAATCTTGATGAAAGTGTTCTATTCTCCTACTCCTCCACGCAGTTAAAACATGTCCTCAAGGAGGCTTCGTGGGAGTTTTGTTTCCTCTCCGATAAAAAATCAGTTGGTGATAAAAGGAATGTGGAACCTCTCATCTCCTCCTATAGGTTGAAACAGCCACAACCCTATGCCCTATGGAATCTACCGCATGGGATACGTAGGTTTTGGTTTTTGTTACGCTATGATTTAATTCCACTTAATCTACTGTTATCCAAATGGCATGGCACTTCTGCTTTGTGCAATTTATGTAAACTGAACACCCAGGACTGTATGCATGTATTATTGATTTGTCCTATGTTACGTAATTTGCGCAATCGATGGCTAAAAGTAATTTGTATCCGCCTTAGCATTGTCACTTTAAAGGATTTCCTTCATGCACTTTATTGTCCTCCGAACGAAATGTTCTGTTCTTATATTTTTAACTTTTTTAAAGGATTTTTAGCTATTTATTAATATCCCTGGAGATATTTTGTCTGTCCGGCCTTGTTAGATCGATTTTCTGATGTATAGCTATTGTGGATTGAATTTTGTTTTTAAACTCTTGTATTTTCTGTGTATTTGTTGCTGTGTATTGTATATGTTTATGTGGCCCTCTTTGAGAGCCAAAACATAATAAATAAATTTGAATTTGATTTGAGTACTACTGAAGGATAATTCCTGTACAAGACACTGTTACCCCTCGTATTTTAACCTGAGTTATACGGACATTGTCACAGTAACCCCTGAAAATGTCAGTCCAAAGTACACTGCCGGATAACTACTTATTGAAAGTGGTATCCAAAATCAACAACGACAGGAGGAAGTCTCTGGGAAAAAGTACTATTGCTGACCCTTTTCCCACTGATGTAAATAATCACGTAAACCATGTAAATTCTAATAATACTGATCACGAGATGGTCGCACCTGTGGAACTCAATAACAGCACCACTAGTATTAATGATGAAGTAACTAATGCCTTAGACCAGTCTAAAATAGGGGATGAAGACCAAGGTAATAATTCCGAGGGGACACCTCAGCAATTTGGGAGGGCATCTAAATTTATGCGTGCCTGTAGAAAACCAATCCCTAAGCGAGGTAGTCATATCTCTAGAAGGAAAAAGGATACGACCCAAGTGGAACATACTAATGACTTAGTACCTGGGAATCTTGATAATTATGTCTCTTTGAAGCCTGATCAAATTGACTCACTAACAAGTGTAATTCTTAGTAAACTTAGTATGGTGATAGAGCCATTGTTAACTAAGATAGGAGATCTTCAGGAGGAAGTAGCCAGGTTAAGGGGCTTGGTGGGTAACCACGCAGACAACTTGGAAAAGTCCTTAGCTGACAACAAAAAATCAGTTGGTCGTGTTACTGCTCCCACCAGGGATAAGGAGCAGCCACAAGCCTCTACCAGTGCCACTCCCACTTTGGCCAGGAAACACTCCACCAAAGATCAGCCGAAATCACAGAGGCCACCACCTACTCTATCACAGGAGGGAGGAAGATCCTCAAACCCATCTAACCAAGGGGTTATAGGCAATCCAACGGGTATTAAATCACCAACACCCATGCAAGCCCCTACGCAAGTATCAGCACCTACGGTGACAGTTCCAACTGATACGATGGGAGGATTAAATGGGGAGCCCACTAGGATCTGTAGACGCCCTGTTGATCTACCACCCGACTGTGTACCTTATGTGGTGGTTCTAACTAATGTTCCCATTCTCACTCAGCCCCCAAGTGAACATGAGACACCTGATTCTTTGAGAAATAAAACCCTTTCCTGGCTAAATCGTCATTGTGGCTATCCAGTCGGCTATGCTGACCAAATAATCTCCATCAGAAGAGTAAATTGGATAGGTAACACCAAAAAAATAGGTGGGGGGGATTGCGTGATTATAAACTTCAAGCACCCACAACATGTGGCAACGGTCCTGCTTAGAGCAGCCTCAATTACACAGTCTGAGACTGAAGTAGTTGCTAGGCCGTTGGGGTATTTTTATAATCACCTTGGCGGACAATCACCATCTAACTGTAGGGAAAAGGCTTCGAGCAATCCCACCTATCCTCATCTGATAAATAGACCATTGTTGCCTAACTTTTTCTTTGGCCCACAACATGGTCCATTCATTCCTTCGCTGCACATGGGGAACCCTATGTTTGGGGGGAATGCCCCTTTAATGCATACACCTAACCCATTTGTTCCATTTGGCAACTCCCCTCTGTTTGATAATGGAATGGTGTACCAGGTCCCTACCCAGAATAGGTTTCAGTCCCTGAGTCTCCTAGATCAGAATGATTGACATAAGATTGAACCCCCTAGAGATCTAGAGTCTAGGAATTTTAATGAAGCGGCCGTATTGTCAATTAATGAAATAAGTAATGTAAGTTTGAACTGTACGTTGAACGGGGGAGACACCCCAAACTCTATACCCAACATAGAGCTTTTTAATATTGATAATAACATGTCCATCCCTAATGTGGATTTGTCAAATGCTAACAATGAGAGAGAGATTACAACTTGTCATATCGCTAGTTGGAATATTGCGGGAATTGTGGCAAAGGAAGATGCCTTAGGCTGGATTGAATTCGTGCATTTGTTTGACATCCTATGTTTCCAGGAAACATGGAGTAAAAAATTTAATGGCATCGACGGGTATGTGTCTTATGAGCTCCCAGCACTACCCTCACCTCACGGCAGAGCTAAAGGGGGTTTATTGGTGTTAATTTCTGTCAAACTACCAATTCGTGTAAAAAGATTTGTTAACGTGGGGGCGCATTCTCAAATCCTATGGCTTACACAAGAACCAGGCAGAAATATCCTATTGATAAATTTCTACAATAACGTATTTGATAACACTAGACATATAGCGATTAATGAACTAGATATGGGGGTGAACAATTTCGTGAGGAATTTTAACAATGTTTTCGAATTTATTTTTGTGGGGGATTTTAATGTTCCCGTGTGCCCATTATCTACCCTGAAAGTCTGTGGTGTGTATAATCGACAGGGGGAAGCTGAAGCTCATTTCCCACACCACACTTACGGGGAAACTTTGAACAATTTTATGATTCATTACGATCTAGAAATCTTGGAGAATGCTAAAAATGACATGGGCGGAATTATTCCAACTTTTAAAGGAAGGGGCGCTAATACCGCTATTGATTTTATATGTATGTCAGCAACTATTGCCCCGTTATGCCCGATGCCTAATGTGATAGATATTATGTTGAGTGACCATAACTGTCTGACCACTGAACTAACATTTTGGGTTAAAAATCATGTCTGTGAATATGGTATTATTAATAACATTGAACCCCATAGACAGAATGGCTATAGATTGAGGTGGAAAGGAGATAAAGCCGCTTTGACTTCAGACTCAATTATATCTAGTTGTGTGACAGATATAGCGGCAATCTTAGAATGTGTAGACACCTCATCTGACAGTATTGATCATTTTAACAATATTAACTCCATTATTAACAAAAAATTCACTAAAAAGGCGGGGTCTAAAGCAAGGTGTCCAAGGGGCTGGTTTGATCATGCCTGTTCCAATGCCCGCAGAGAACTCAAAGAGGCCCTTACAGCTAAACCGAGGGACAAAGTTTTGGTGGTCCAACTTAGACAGGGTTTTAATACTACCCTGAAACGTAGAAAAGCTGAATTACAGCAAGAGGCCTGGGATAACCTCACCCTAGCGGCGGACACGAACAATTGTACCCTGTTCTGGTCCACGGTAAACAGCCCATTTTTAAAAGATGATAGGGTCCCAGAACTCACTTCTAACGTGAGCATGGACTCATGGATCCAACATTTTTCTAAAATCTTTGATTCTGGTAATTCAAAAGATACCAATGGGGATAGGTGGCCCATCCTTGCCTTAGATATAACCATCAGTGAAACTATGGCTAGTATTAGAGCTAGCAAAGGAGGCAAGGCTCAGGGGCCAGATGGCGTTCCCATAGACGTGTACAAGACCGCCCCAGATATATGGGGGCCTTTGCTCACCAAAATCTTTAATACAGCAGTAAGCGGTAATATACCGTCTACTTGGGAAGAGTCAATAATCATCCCTATTTTTAAAAAAGGAGATCGTGGGGATGCAAAAAACTATAGACCTATATCCTTATTGGATTCATCAGTTAAAATCATGAGTAGGGTCCTTCTTGTAAGATTAGAAGAGTGGGCTGAATCTAATGAGATCTTAAGTAATTGCCAGTTTGGCTTCAGAAAAGGCCGTGGTACTATAGAACAGTGTTTGAATCTGGAGCTATTGGTGGGAAAATATACCAAGGCAAAAAACGGGTCGCTTTATCTCTGTTTCGCCGACCTTAGTAGCGCCTTCGATTTGGTAGACCACGAAATACTATGGGTCAAATTACTAGAGATGGGTGCCCCAGAGGGAATTATCTACTTCTTAGCCCGTTTATATGAAAAACTTCGCACCAGTGTTCGCTATGGACCAAATGGAGAGTGTACCACTAAGTTTGGGATAGGAAGGGGCATCAGACAGGGGTGCGTTCTTGCGCCCCTGCTTTTTACCCTTTTTATTAATGAGGTTGAATCTACCCTGCAGGCAGTCGCTGCAGATGCCCCTAGAGTTAATAATTTTAACATACCAGTATTACTCTATGCGGACGACGCAGTGTTACTGTCAAGGACACCATTGGGTCTCCAACGCTTAATGGATTGTTTTGTATCCTTTATTAAAAATAGGAAACTGGTGATTAATAAGGCTAAGACTTATGTAATGGAATGCAGCTCTGGAAAAGTTAAAAGAAATGGGAAAACCCATTATGTCATTGATGGTGAACCAGTGAAAAAAGTTGATAACTTTTGCTATTTAGGAATTACCTTTTCTCATAACGGGAGCTGGGCCACTGAACATAAGGTGGTCAGAACTAAGATGACTAGGAGCGCCAACGGGGTCTTTCTGTTTGCCAAGAAATTGGGGAATAGACGTATTAAAGATATGTTAAACATCTATAAATCAAAATGTCTTTCGGCTGCCCTTTATGGGGCCGGAGTCTGGGGGGTGACATCTGCTAAGAGCTTGCAGGTAGAGGAGAACCTCTTCCTGAAAAAGCTCTTATGCTTACCCAGGTCTACCTCCAACTCCTTGGTTTACAATGAAACAGGGACCCAAGCCTTAAATGATTTGATCATGTTAAGGCCCATCCTATTGTGGCGCTCGATCTGGCTCAGTGAAGGTACCTCACTGAACAGAGCAATCATTAAGGACTGCCTTTTACTGGACCAACACCTGAAGATTCCCTGGATCGGTTACATTATTGATCGTGTACAAAATTTATTTGGAATCAATGTTTTAATGGACCCCTACAGGCTCTCGGAAATTACCAAATCTGATGTGAAAACAATATTTTTAAATCATTGTAATGAAAGGCATCACTTGGAGGACTCTAAACTAACAACTTGTGTACTATACAATAACATGAATGAATTTACTGGTTTCAGACCATATTTATCACAGGTGACTAGAACCTCACACCAGTTTGTATTGACCAGAATGAGGATGGGTATAGTACATCATCTGGTCGCGTGGCCTAACATCAAATCGCGCCCTGCTGGTCCCTGTAAATGTGACAATAAGTCCAAACAATGCACTAAGCACTTTTTGTTAACTTGTGATTTGTACACTGAGTTAAGGAAATTCTATTTGAAGCCATTATTCATTAGATTTGGAGTAAGAGACACTACAGAGGCTATGAAATTGATTTTTAATCTGAATCATGCGGACATTTGTTTTTTTACTGCATCTTTTTTATATAAAGCGATTAGCGCCAGGAAAAGTATGTGTTTTTAACCAAATCTCTGTACCTTTTAAATATTTATTCCATCCCCCTCTGGATATTCTGCATACGTGTATTTTGTTTTTTCTCTGATCGATAGTATATTTATATGTATATTATGTTTGCCTCTAAGAAATTGTATGAATTGTCTGTATTATTTGTGCTTTTATGGACATGTTTGGAAATGTTCCGAATAAAGCTTTATGAAATGAAATGGGACCCCTATCTACACAAGGCTGTGGAATAGTGTGGTGTTATGTGGAATTATGTGACATTGTTTGGAATGTAATTATGTGGAGGGTAAGTGTTATACCTGACATAATTGGCCTGAGTCTCTCCTCCATTTTATTCTGTTTGCCTCCTCTGTTTACGATGTTTTTGCTGGTATATTGCTTTGGGCACTGTGCCACTGCTGATCAGTGCCACAGTGCAAGTGCTCCCTATGTGAAATTACTGTATTGATGGAATTCCATGTTTGGCTTATTTGGTTTACTGTCAGTCCCTAGTCTAGTGCACCTGGAGTGCCAGGGCTTGTAAATACAAATGCTGCTCGTGGGCCACCCACAAAAGCAGCCTAGTAAAAGTATGACTAAAGGTCTGCCATTGCTAGACCTACGTGCAGTCTGGTACTGTCACGCAGACTGCGCAAGTACACCTACTTGCCAGTCCCTAAACCTTCCCTTAACTTCATGTTAGTCACCCCTATGGTAGGCCCACGGGCAGGGTGCGTTGTAAGCATAAGGTAGGTCAAGCCTGACTAGGTTGGCATGTCCTAGAAAGTGAATTACAGCCATATTCGTTTTTCACTATTGTAAGGTTACCTGCTCTCCATAAGTTAGAATGGGCTGCCGGGGTTATTAATGCTATAATCCTAGCTGGCTCGGGGAGCATGGTGCAATGTCGAGTTTGGTATCCCTGAACTCAGGGTTTAATAACGCATCCGTTTGTGTGTATGGTTTTTGGACTCTGGGTTTGAAAATAAGCACTTTTAGAAAGTGGCTATTTTCTTGTCTAACTATTTCTGGTTTCTGCTGGTTTGGTGTGTGTGTGACAGGGGTTGGGTGGCTCCAGAGTTCGGAATGAGTCAGTGTGGGGTGAGTGGTGCATTTGCATTGAGAGTAGGGGGAGAGTAGTTCCTGATAGCCTGCCCTGCCTGATACAATGCTGGCTCCACCTCCTGCCGGGCGCCTGATAGCTCTGCTCCTGCCAGTGACAATACTGGCTCCACCTCCTGCTGGGCGTCTGAGGACCCAGCCCTGCACAGTAAATAGGCCAGGTGCCTCTGCCTGGCTACACCCACAACAAACCCAGGATGAGGGGAATTCCCCTGCATGGACAAGGGGATCAAAGCCAAAAAGGGGTATAAGAGAAGAACCCCTGAACCAAGACTTGAGATCAATTCTGACAAGGAACCCTGAACCAAGGACAAGAAGCCTGCTGATCCAAAGACTTGCCTACCCCTTCTGCCAGAGTGCTGTTTGCTGGGGGGAATCCTGCAAGTGCTTCTTTATTTTTGCCAAGGAACCAGGAGAGAGGAACTGAGTGTGTACTCTCAAACTTTGCCAAGGAAATCTCCAAGGGCTGGAAGAGTGCCAGTCTCCTGTTGAAGTCACAGGGCCAAAGGACTTCATTTATTTGCTAAAAGTGCTTGTTGCTGGAACCTGAAAATCCAGCACCTCTGAAGAATCCAGCAATCTCAACGCCGACGGACGCCGCCAAATCCAGCTCGACATCGTGAGTAACGGCTCCAGTGTCCCACTTCCTCGACGCCGGCCGCCGGGCCCGATCGACGCCAATATCGAGGCCAGTGAGTAGCGAGTTCGGCTCTAGCTCCAAGTGACCCCGTGTCAATGCCGCCGCTGATCGCGTCGACCCCGAGCCCTCTCGACGCCGTGAGCGCTGCTCACTCTTGCAACATCATCATCGACATCGACGACGACGCTGTATCCTGCTTCGCCTCGGGAGCGCTGCTCCTGCCTGACATCTGTCGACGCCGCTGCAGATCGCCCCGACTCCGAGGCCCGATCAACGCCGAAGACGCAACGCCGGACATCTCAACGCCGCTGATCATCGTGTGCTTCGCTTTTCCAAGGTACTGTGTTGTGGGGGTCTGTGCGACTCCGGGCTCGACGTAGCGCTCCTCGCGGTCGACGCCGAACCTTTGGATTAACTTTGCCTCGACGTTGTGTGACTCCCGGGGGTGGGTTACATTTTTGCCAAGAACTGTGATTTAAAGAAGGAGAGTTGCTTTTGTTACTAAAGACTTTGTGCTAAGAAGAAACTACACTTGAACTATTATTTTTTCCTTCCAAGAGTATTTATAAGATTGTGGTATATTTTTGTCGTTATTTGGTCTTGTGCTAAACCTTATATAAAAATCCTTATTTTTGTTATACTACTGTGTGTGTCCATTTGTAGTGTATTCACTTTATTACTATATGTGGTCATAAATGCTTAACGCACTGCCTCTGAGATAAGCCTGTCTGCTTTGCCAAGCTACCAAGGTGGTGAGCAGGGGTTATCTAAGTGTGTGATCCCCTTGCCCTGACTAGAGGAGGTGAGTCCCTATTTGTCAGAAGTGTATACCTCTGCCAACTAGAGACAGCCAAGTCTAACAGTAAGTATGTGGCATGGTGTGGAGTTGAATTTTGTGGAATGTAATTATGTGTTCTGGAGCTGAATGAATATATATGTAGTGTCATTATGTGGCGTGGAGTATAATTAAGCAGTGTAAAGTGAAATTATGTGTAGGTGAATTATCTGGAGTTGAATTGCGTTGCATGGAGTGTAATTATGTGGATTGGAGTGGAATTATGTGAAGTGGAATTATGAGGCATGGAGTGGAGTGGAAATATGTGGAGTTTAATTTATTGGATTGTAATTATGAGGCATGAAGAGGAATGATATATAGTAGACTTGTGTGGAGTTGAATTGCCTGGTGTGGAATTGTGAGATGCTGAAATGTGTAGTGTGTAGTGGAATTATACGGTGTGGATTTGTGCATTGTGGAATTGAATGGCACTTAATTGTGTGGTGTTGTGTTGAATTATGTGAAACGTAATGTTGTGCTATGGAATGGGTTTGAATTGTGTGTCATTAAGTGGAATTATGTGGAGTAAACAGGAGGAGGTGGTGGATGGAAGAAGAAGAAAGAGGGGCAGTGCAGGAGGAATTCAAATGCAAGCTAAAATAAATATCATCAGCAATGTAAACGTGTATCTGAGACCTGCAAGCAAGCCAGGGGAGAGCATGTGGTGTAATGGTGCAAAGCTAGTGACTTTAGTTCTGGGGCACCTGGCTTCTGGTGCAAAAACGCATCTATTTCAAGCACAGTGCATGGTGCATCGTGTAATGCTCAGAAAGGGTCCTCCCCTCATTTGTCAACTTCTTAGCTCCTATACCCCTAAGAGGCCATTATGATCCAGTACCGTAAAGCTGTTGACCGGACCCGAGGTCAGAAAGGTGAGATATGGTGGACGATCCTTTGCACACTTGACCTCCAAGTCATGGAGCGATCTCCCTACCAACATTAGAATGGATCTTCCAGAAATCATCTTCAGGAAATTCTTAAAGACTCATCACTTCTAATCTGTGTCATGTTCACGCCCTATAAATTAGCTAGGATCCAGCAGGTGTGTCAGACACAGCGCTGGGAGGCACAACGGTAGCCGTGTGCTATACAAAAACACTTAAGATGATAAGATAAGAGTCTAAGTGCCTGTTCAACATCCCCTGACTCTGAGCAAATAACTTAATCTCCCCCCTACACAAAATCAGGTTTTCGAACCATTTGCTGCTCCTACTCCTCCCAGGCAGCAGAGCCTGTTTGCCCAATGTCAAAGCACTACAATAGGTATTTGTGACCTTTGACTTGCAAGTGCTTCGATGTTGTTGTTTTTAAAACATAACATTTTCAGGCAGATGTCAAATGTCAATTGTTTGATCACAAAAAATATGTAATCTTCCTTCCCTGTTTGAAGTTTTCAAACTCACACAACGATCCACAAATATATGTAGACTACAGATGTGTATACATTTAGTTATCATTTACTTTGTAATGTTTTTCAGAATGATTACGCTCTTGCTGACAGTAGTTACCGTCTCTAATCAAATATGCCCAAATAAGGTATACAACTGCAGCTGTCTAGGGAGGGACACAACGGTTGCAGTTGAAATGATGACAATCACTCATTAACAAAAACAATTTTTTAAAGTACGAGGAAGAAAAATGTACCTCTTTCAGGCTCAGCAAAACCAATTGGGAATTGAACTAAATTCTCATATCCTACATGAAATCGACCCTAATCAGCTAAAACATAGTTGAATTTACAATTAAATATGGAATCAGTTATTTCTGTATAATAAATAATACCAAAGAATGGATTACAGTGGTTCTTCGTCAAACACAAAAACGATTCTAAAGTTTTGAAAGAGTAAATACTATAGGGTAAGTTACCATGACACACATGAAAGGCACCTCTGATTTTGAAAACGTTAAATTAAACTCCGATATAAAAGACAACACATCCAGATTCAAAGACAAGTGGCCCGTGCTGAAGCTAACTGAGGAACATAGACCTGAGGGGCTTGTTTTAACAAGATTAGAGTTTAGAAAAATAACCAACAAGTGCACTAATTACAGGTTGGCTGCAGCATGGTCGTTTCTAAAGTGCACATGCTGTCTCCTTTTGCAAAGTAAATTATGTTGTACTAAAAATGTTGTGAAATGTTCTGTACTTTCAAAATAAAGGGGAGCAATAAGTAGGTTTGGCTTTGTGAGTGAACTTAATGTTCCAGTACTGAAAATTACTATAATTACTATTATATTCTAACACTTCATGAACTCAGAATTTAAGCTCTTGAAAATACAAAGTCTTGGAATCCATTGCACAGGTTGAATTCCACTCTTGCCAGCCTGGGCTTTAATGTAATCCCCAAATTAAGATTTCAAACAAAGAGCAAATATATTTTTTGCAATGTTTACTAATTAACTAGTGCTCTGTGTAGTGCTTCCCGGGTTTAAACGACAATATAACTTTTGGGTTTTTAGTTAAGTTTTGTTATGTTCACAACTATACGATAAAGTCTTGCAGATGATAAATAGACCAACCATTGAATATTGTTAGGTTTATAGGGTTTTGTTCTATGTATGAGAGCTGCTTTCAATTTGCCATTGATAATCAACTGTATATTGCACAGTGTAACAAAGTCTTATAGTTCTTGTGTGAAACTTGTAATGAAAAGATTTTTTTTAAACACACAATTCACAGCTCTATTATTGTATTGTAATTGTATTTATATAGCCCACTTACTACCCCTGACGAGGAGTCAAAGTGCTTTTTTGGCAAGTAGCATGCTACTCTGAAACCTAAAACAGATTAATGGTGAATTAGTATAGGGTGATATGAAATTAATTTGAGCGGTGGACATGTGAGTTTGTTATTTGGAGCTTTAATCAGACAGATTTTAGTTTGGCTCACGCTACCTTCCATTCCTTGTGACAAGTCAAGACAGTGCTGCTCTTCTGCCTTAATCAAGTCATCCAGGAGTTTATTCTTCCCATCCTGTTGTTTTTTCCTTGCCTGGGAGGTGTAACTAATAACTTCCCCTCTTAATGCTGCTTTGAAAGAATCCCAGACCGAGTTTCTTGAGGCACTATATTGGTTTGCATCAAAAAACTCGCGAGCCCATGTTCGTAGATGTTCCACAAAAAGGACATCAGCCAATAATTTACGGTTGAATGACCAAGGGCTTCTCTTTCTAGCCGAATCTAGGCCATTAAAACTGATTACCAAAGGGCAATGGTCCGAGAGGACTTTGGGGAGCTTCTTAATATGGACCTTCCTAATTTCTCCCGAGGAGATTAAGACATAATCTAGTTTGCAATATTTCTGGTGAGGGCATGAGAAATACGTGAAACCTGGGTCATCCGGATGTTTTGTCCCCATATATCAGTTAAGCTGTGTGATAACATCATAGATAAGAGTGCCCTGGAAACTCTTGGCTTCCTACCAGTATACAGTACATTTTTAGTCAAATCCATTGAGACATTAAAATCACCACAAACCAGGATAGGTACAGGCCAGGTTGACAATTCCCCCTCCAGTATTTCAAATACTGCTGGGTCATCTTGGTTTGATCCATAAATCCCACAAACTGTTAAACCACACCCTAATTCTGCTATAGCCCAATATGATATGATGTCTATGATGTCTTTAACTACCTCGCACATCACATTCCCCGTTCCAACTTTAAAAGGGAGAGGTAGGGGTCATTTATTGACTTTATTTTAATCTCTTCCTCCTTACAATCCTCACGTTGTGGTTTTAATATTGTTGAGAGTGAATATAGTGAGCATAACTCCCTTTCTGCATCCATGAGGGGCCATTGTCAGCACGTATTGGTGAGATAACATCCATGGAATCACTAAGACCTACGGACAGTAAACGTTGTCTGAAATGGTCCCAGATCTCCTCAGATAAATTTTACTAGGTAGTTAGAGACTCCTGGGCTCAGGAGCTAGTACGGTGTACCTCAGCAGATACTTTCCAAGGTGAGGTCATTGGTGCCTATGAATCTATCTCTTATAAAGTTGGTGAAATCTTAAGTATTCCGGCAGGAAGAAAGGTTAGTCCTGATCCTAGATGGTTCGATACTCCTTGTTCTTGGGCTGCTAAGAATTCGAGGGAAGCTCTGGTCTTTAAACCAAGAAACCAAACCCTAGTGTGTACACGCCGTAAAGAATATAGATGATCCTTGGCTAGACGGAAGGGTGCTTTGAAAGAGGAGGCGTGGCGGGAGTTGATTGATTCAAGTATCCTCAGGAATAGCTCCAGGATTTGGGACATTGTAAACAGCCCTCTTCTTGCACAGGAAGTGGGGAGGGGGCCCTAGAAGCGCTTATCACAGAGTAGGAACGGGTGTCCCATTTTAAATCAATGTTTGATAGTCCAATTATTCACCCTTGCCCTCTTTTAGAAGGGCGGGTTACAAATGCCTCTGTAATGACCTTCGCACAAGGCGAGGTTGAGGTTAACACAGTAATGTAACACAGTAATTGTGGTTGCCTGTAATTATAAGACTTTATTATTCCCCGAAGGAACCCTTCTTTGCGAATTGAGAATAACAGATTGAGAATAAACAACCATAGGGATCTAAACATATGAATCACAGTTTGTCTGCAGCTCTTTCATGCCAGTACACATCTCCCTGTGCTTTATTAGATGGACTGCAACTCATGAACTGGAAGTAAGAAATAATAATTGTATTAAAAGCAGTAACCCACTTACCTATCAACATAAATACAAATCTGTGATCTGCATGTTACACGACGTGCTTTGCAGCAGGCACATAACCCTTCATGCAACTTTATGAGTCAAACCTGTGAGTGAACAAGACACAGAACTCTCCTGGAACTGCACTAACCACCAGAGTTATCTTATTGTCCTGAAAATCCCTTGAAAATTGCTGGGCACACAAAGATCTCTGCGACAGGTGCCTTATCCCTGTAACCTATTTTAAAATGCAGTCTCATTGAGACAAATTAAATAAGCTAGAACAGCTTTACTGTTGCATTTGTCCATGTTGTCAATTTCTCTTTTAAGTTTAAAAAAGCTTTATTTGAAAAATAATAAGAAATGCAAAAGACCAGCAAAACAGATTAAACATATTAAAATAGAAACATAAAAGAAGAATTGGCTAATGCACTGATAAAAATGAAATCTGTTTACATTTTATAAGGAGTACGGAAGGAAGGTGGGGAGGGGGGAGAAGGGGAAGGTGAGAATGGGAAAAATTCTTATATATTGGTATAATGAGATAACACATATTTACAAAGGAATGTGTATACAATCTTAATTAATTAATAAGTACAATAAGCCAACAAGGGTAAAAAAGCGATGAACAGAGAAGGTAAACATTCAAGGAGGTTTAAAATGTTCAGAATTTAAATGAGACTTATCTGCTAAAACAGGTTTGTCTAAATACATTTTAAGAGGTAACCAAAAAAGATCTCTATTAACCATTGGCTTACATGAGGAGGCAAAAGCAACATCAAGTCGATGAAAGTGGCAAAGACTATTCCACCAGTGTTGGACAGAGAGTTTTGTAAGTGTTTTCCAGTTGAGAGAAATGTGTTGGAAAGCTAGGGCAAGCATAAGGTCGAAGAGACAATGATTATGCGAGGATAGATCCAAGGAATTGGATAGACTTCCTGAAAAAAGATGAGGAACGGAATAAGAAACGGAGATATTAAACAGGCGAGAAATATAGGACCAGACTTTCCCCCAAAAGGTAGAAACTGAAGGACAAAGGAAGAGAAGATGTACAAGATCAGCATTAGAAGAACCACAGGTCCAACAATTGGAATGAGTAGAGTGGGAAAATCTAGATATAGTGGCAGGAGTGAGATAGAGTTTATGGTAAAGGAAAAGCAGAGATTGGGTAAGAGAAGCAGAACAAGAGATTTTGAGAGAACGGGACCAGAGTTTGTCCCAAAAGATGATAGTCCATTCACATCCCAGGTCAGATTCCCAAGAAAGTTCCAGTTTGGTTTTTGCATGTTTGGGATTAGGAGCTGAGAAGTATTTACAGATGAGAGAAGCTTTGGGTAAGAAAAGAAGCATCTTAAGAAGAGAATTTTGAGCAACAGGAAGAGGTGAAGAGGGTAGAGAGTAATAGGTATCAAAAATGACTGCCATAGTAGTGAATTTCTGTAAGAAGGACCGGGGACGGTGGAATAGAGCTTGAAATTGGGGAAAGGAGCATGAAGATAATCCATCAAAAAGGTGTTTATCCCAGATTATACCTTTTTATCTCCAAGCTTTCCAAAAAATGGTTCTGTAATGAATGAGAATAAGGGAATTATGCCTTATTGGAGATTCTAAAAAGGAGTCTCTAGAGATGGGATTAGGTTGCATCAAAGGCCTCAAAAGGGAACAAGTGTGCCTAAACAAGGTAAGAGAGGTATAAGGGGTTTAGGCAGAAACAAACTATAATTTCCTTTAAAGATAAGGGTAATAATAAAGCTTGTTCAAAGGATAACCAAAGGGGAGTGAAGGGGGAAGGTTCGGAAAGGAGCCATTTCGAGGCCTGACTAAGGTAAAATGACTTATGATATAGACAAAAGTCAGTAAAATTTACACCTCCATTAGACTTTGCCTTGCAAAGAGAACATAATGAAATCCTAGGTTTCTTGTTCTTCCAGAGAAACTTAGCAAGACAAGAGTCAATACGTGTAAAAAAATAGGAATATGGACTGGGAGCATGGAGAGTATATAAATCAAAGTGGGGGTAATCATTGTTTTGATTGAGTCTAGCCGGCCCCACCAAGAGAGAAAAAGGGGGTTCTAAGAGGAAAGTAGTTTGTCAATTCGAGAAAGGACTGCAGACATATTTAATTAAATAGAAGAGGCAATGGAGTTGGAGAACCATATACCTAAATATTTGATTTTTGAACTGCTCCATGCAAAACCAGTGGAAGAAAAAGAATAAGTAAGACAAAATTTTGTGAGGGGGAGAATTTCTGTTTTATCTGAGTTTATTTTATAACTGGAAACAAGGGAGAAGGAAGCTAATGCATGTAATAAGGGGGAATAGAAGTTTTGGACACAGAGATAAAAAGTAGAATGTCATCCGCATAAGCGGAAAGTTTTAAATGATGGTCACTATAAGAAAAACCAGAGATGGAACCATTATTTTGAATTAAGGATAAGAAGGGTTCAAGAGCTAAAATAAGGAGAAGAGGGTAAAGAGGGCAGCCTTGTCGAACTCTGCAATGAAGAGGAAAATAAGATAAGACACAGCCATTAACTAATACCGAGGCTCTGGGAGCAGACTATAATAAAGAGATAAATGAAATCAATTTGGGACCAAAACCATGCTACTTCAAAGATGCAAATAAAAAGGACAAATCAACTCTGTCAAAAGCCTTTTCAGCATTGACAGAAATGGCTGCTAAAGATGTGGAAAAGGAGGGGATTTTGTTTGAAATGTTAAGAAAGAGACGAGAATTATCTGAAGTAAGCCTACCCTTGACAAAACCACATTGCTCCTTACCAACCAAATGGGGCATAAGGGGATCTAGATGCAAAGCAAGAGTTTTGGCAAATAGTTTATAATCGACATTGACCAGGGAGATCGGGTGGTAATTTTTACAAAACAGGGGGTCACGACCTTCTTTATGTATGAGGCAAATTGTGGCTTCCTGAAAAGTACCTTCTGTCTTTCCGGCTAGAAAAAATGAATGGAAAACATTTAAAAGTTCAGGGAGTAGTAAATTAGAAAAATGCAAATAAAATTCAACAGAAAAACCATCCGGGCCGGGAGTCTTTCCTTTCTTTAAAGTATTTAAGGCAGTAGATAATTAATTAAGGGAAAGATCAGTTTCAAGAGCCGAAAGGTTAAGGTGAGAATTGGACGGGGTTGGGAGTTTATTAAGGTACGTTTGGATAAGAGAGGAGGAAGGAGGAGATTCTGGGGTATAAAGGTTCTTGTAAAAAAGCTTACATTCATTGAGAATGTCCTGATCTTTGTGCATGAGCGAGCCATCTTAAGAATAAATAGAATCAATTAAAGTACGTTCTTTACGTGTTTTGAGGTAATTCGCTAAAAGCTTAACTGTTTTATTACTACCACCGTAGTAGCGAGTACTATTACGAAGAAGAATTGAGGATGCATTATCAGTCGTAGTTTTATTGAATGCTAGTTTGGCACGTATCAAGGCTGGTGAGACCGAATCCATTGAAGAAGTATAGAATTTATGATCTAAAGTCTTAATATGTGCCAAAGTGTGTTTTTTGTTGCAGAAGGAAACATTTCTTTTTTTTTTTAGACAAAGTCTATAATAAAGCCTCTTGCGGTAGCTTTAAATGAATCCCATACTATATGGGGGGAGAGGTTAGGGTCACTGTTAAGGTCTAAAAATTCTAAAGTAGCATAAGAAGAAGAGAAAAAAGGGTCAAGAAGAAGAGAATTATTAAAATGCCCGCAGGAGGACCTGGGATGTGGAGGGAGAAAGTCAAGATCCGTCACAATTGGAGCATGGTCAGAGATGACGATAGGTTCAATAGAGGAGGTTATCAGATTTTGAAATAAAGACTGAGAAAGAAAGATCTAGTCTAAACGAGAGAGGGAATTGTAAGGAGGAGAGAAGAAGGAAAAGTCAAGAGTTTCGGGATGGGAAAGTCTCCAGGAGTCTACAAGGTGTGTTTGAGAGATAGTGTGGAGAAAATGTTTATGAGTTTTGTGAGGAGTGAAGCGAACCTGAGATTGAAAGTCGAGAAACTTGATTGCAATCACCACCTAAGATAAAGAGATCATCCCTAAACTGAATGCATTTCTGTGTAATCAGAGGCCAAAAAGAACAACCTGGATGTGTAGGGCCATACATTTTAAAAACAGTTAAAGAAACATTAATTAACAACTTAGCTAACAGCCATCTACTTTCTGTATCAATTTCTTGTGATATAACTTTACAGTTCGATTTCTTATGGCATAAAATTATAACACCATTTTTCATATTCGAAGAAGGGGTAAATAAAACGGAACCCACCCAGCTTCCCTTTAATTTTAAGGCCTCAATTTCTTTAAGGTGGGTCTCTTATAAAAGAACCAAATCAGGGTTATCGGAGGCAAGATGGAAAAGAATTTGCTGTCTTTTAATTGGATTAACAAAATCTTTCACATTCCAGGAGATAACTCTGAATGTAAAACCAATAAAATTACATAAAGAACCAAATATGCAATAATAAAAAAGAGAAACAAGAAACAGGTGGAAATAAGGGGAAGAGAACAAAGGAAACAGCGGGAGATCAAGAGAGGAGGAGAGAATGCATACAATAGAGAAGAGAAGAGCACAAGTGAAGAAAGAAGCATATAGGAATCGGGAAATAATATCTCCAGAGGGAAAAGGAATACAATAAGGAGGAAGAAAAGGGAGGAAGGAGAAAATACAGATGAGAAAAGACAGTTCATGTCAACAAAGACGACTGTAGTACGTACCTTACGGGGAGCAAAGGGTAAGGGCGAGAGGCAGCACTGACAACGAAAATAGCACACCCAACAAAGGGCAACATATCACATCCGGACATCAACTAGACATGAACAGGAACGGAAACAATATTGGAAATGGAGCACAATTAAGTGAACCTGTAAAAGAAAAACAATATTATGTAAGTAAGAACAAGTAGAGCAATGGGAATCATGAATATAAAACGTATAACACTAGAATGTTATTTAGTGAGTAACAGCACAGAGGGACGGTAAAGTCAAGGTATCTGTGGAGGTGCAGCAATCTCCATGGAAGATGTGGAGTGTGACAGGATGAATCTTCGAAGGTCAGCCGGGTCGTCAAAAGTAGAAATTTTGTTAAGAAAGGTAACTTCAAAAAGACTTGGGTGAAGTAAGCCATACCATGCACCAAGGGATCGAAGAGCCGGAAGAAGGTCCAGGAATTCTTTACGTCGTTTGGCGGTGCTTGAAGAGACGTCTTGTGATATGAATACCTTAGTGCCAAGCCTTGACAACTGTTTCTTAGTTTTAGCTGCATTTAAGACTTGTAGAAGATCCGTGAATTGTAAGAACAAGATGATCACTCCTCAGGGTTTAGAGTGAGCAGAAGAAGAAGATAAACGAGGTCCCAGTCTATGGGCACGTTGTATATTCAGTTTGGTCGAAGAGGGGAGACCAAGGAACTGTGGTAAAAAAGAAGTAAAATACGCCACAGGGTCATCTCCTTCAAGGCCTTCAGGAAGCCCATAGATACGGAGATTGTTGCGACGATTCCTATTTTCCAGGTCTTCAGACGGTCTTTTTTGTTGAAGCACCTCCTTCTCAAGAGAGGAAATTCTGGAAGAAGAGTCTTGTAAACAATCCATCTGTTGTTCCACCGCCGTGAGACGAGAATCCATCGAGGACTATTTGCTGTCCATGATTTGAAGGTCTCAGGGTGCAGATTTCTTCCAGAACTGTATCCAGAGAGACTGGAGAGACTGCTTTAGGAGGAGAAGGAGGGTCTTGTTTCAATCTCTTGGCAGTGATTGAGGGAGATTGAGATTTCGTTGCCATGGTCGATATAACTGTGGAGGAGAAGCGAGCTCCGTCCGAAATCGTGGAAATTGAGGAAGGAGAAGTGGGAGCAGTAGAGGTATCACAACTGGTAGCACAATTGGTTGTCATAACGCTGGATGCCTGCTTCTTAGTGGAGTGAAGAAGGTATTTGCTTCTACCCATCAAGCAGAGCGTGAAAAATCCAAGGAGAGGAAGGAAGCGTCGTAGAAGTGACTAAGTTACCTCAGAAACACATCAAACCCAGTAAAAAACAAAATATCCATTGGTGATAGAAGATCCAGTGGAGAAGATGGTGACAAAAATTAAATAAATGTCAAAAAGAAAGGATACTTTAGCACGCCATGAAGAGTCAAATAAGGAGAAATGCTGAAGAGAAAAAACAAAATGGCGGACAGAAAGTGGTTAAAGAGTCACCTGTAACATTTCTGTGCGAAATCCACAAGGCAATGCATGGAAAAGGAAGATTCGTGTAGCGGATGCATTCCAATTTCGAAATATGATCACATGGTGGTTGTAGGAGCGCTGGAACTGCAGAAAATCGGTCGCGAAGTCTGATGCGATGCAGAACTCCGGTATCAGGCGGCCATCTTGGATCGCGGTACACGCGACTCCTCATTTTGTCAATTTCTTTGCAGCAGATTAAAAAAATGTATACATTGTATAAGTTGACTATCAGACTCTGCTTTTCATGACCTCTGCCATACCCTGATCCCTAATTTCCAATTTCAGCACTATTAGGGCCAATGCATGAAATCAAAAAGGTATGTCCGAAACTGCATTGGGGAGCTGTAGCCTAAAAATAAACCCAGCCAAAAAGTCAACAGTAATACATTTGTCCAACTAAATAAGTCTCCTGGGATGCATACAAGGCCCGTGTATGACCAGCACTAACCCTGTGGAGTCTACTCTGACTCATCTAACAAAGTATCTAACACTAGTTCTGTAGCCCCCACCCTCTGAAATGACCTTGTGGGCACAGAGAAGTGCCTACTCCTAATGTGCTTACCAAGACCAGTATATAGAAGATATGTGATTGTATAAGTAAAGCATCAACCTAGAAGCAGTCTGCCAATTGCTTGTCAAGGCAGAAGATGGAGCCATTCCCTCCACTGAACCACCATTGCCATTATCTCGCAGTAGGGCAGATATTGAGGCGCCAATGTCTTTCCTTCATGCGACAAGAGGCACATCACCACACTATTATGGCCACAATGGGATTTCTGGCATTGTAATTGGAGTTGCATGGATTACTGGAAAGTTTGTTAATAGAAAGTGCCATATAAAAATTGCTGTTCTAAGGTTATATGTGTATTGTAGCTGGACCGCAGTTCAAACGGTCTGGTCCGATTCCTTCGTTCATGAAAGCAGTACCTTCTGTTTCTCCTTGTATCGCTCTGGCTTTGTCTCCCATTCTCTTTGTACATCTATCTCTATCACTACTCAATCTATTTTCTCCCTCTCCTTCTCTCTCGTCATAAATCAGCCCTTTCTCGTGTCACAGACTCATCGTCTTTTTCCATGTCTCTCGTCTCCTTTCTCATCATGTGCGCTTTCTCCTTCATTCCTTTCCCTCCCCATGCACCGTACAAAACATACACACGGATAGCAAGCCTTTTTGTCCCCTCACTTGTGCAGCTATGTCTTGTCGCACTACCTTCTTACGGCTTACTAATAAACACATCGGGGCAAGACCATGAAGAAAGCGCGCGTGGGAAAAAATAGGTTTGTTTTTCTCTAGTGCCACAATTGCTGCGGAGTTTCTGTGATTTATTACCCGGCTATTTGTCAGTTGGTGTACATTTTATGATTGTTTTCCTAGCTGAGAATATGGCCGAAAACAGGTCTTGCTCTTTTTAAATTATATTCTCAGTTAGGAACTGTTTAAAATGTCCACTAACTGATGAAAAAATGTAATCTGCACATCAGCACTGATCACAGAAAAGGGCTTGTGATTAGGAGGATATATATCACATGAATGCACCTACAGAAAGCAATTTTTTTTTTTTAGTCCTCATTCTGCAATAGAATGTGTAAGGAGTTGTCGGGGAGCTGCCTCTCTCTTTCCTGATCCTTCACTGCCACTTTATTTCGTAACTTGGCTGGGGAGTTTCCCTTTGGTTTTGTTTTGGAGGGGATCCCTTTGTTTCCATTACCATTTCAATAAATGTTTCCAAACGGGGAGAGCTAGCCATCCTGGCTACTCGAACAGGAATTTTGCCAGTTTATTTATTGCCATTGCATAATCATTGGACTTTGAATTACATGTGACATTTTCACAGGGAGGTTATAGTTACAGATTCGACTGGTGAAAGTCCTCCCATATTTCCCAAAAGTTGTATTTCCTAGTGGGTTTCCCCTTCCTGTCCAGTTTATTTATTCTAATAATTGACGTCAGCCATTCTCCATGTGTAGGTGGTACCGGGCTTACCCACCTGGTACATATTTCCCTTCTTGCCAGTAAAAGTAATAGAAAAAGTAGATTATCTTGCTTTTTAGTTAATTTGTCTGGGCTATCTGGTCTAATCACCCCAAATATGACAAAGACACCCTAGCAATCCCCTTGAAAACAGCAGGGATTCTAGAATGGGGTCAACTGATGACAGAGAACATAATGGTAGATTGGGGTCATCTAACAATAATAACAAATGCCTCCCTAGCAAAATTCAAATTTTATCAACTTACCAGTTGGGCAAAATCTTTGAAAGAAAACAAAAAGGGTAATACCACCTTAGAGGCAGAGATGAGGAAGAACGCTCCCATACGTAAAGAAATCTCTTTTTGGTTCTGGGCCCTCATATCAGCAGGGGAGGAGGATTTCCAGATTCCTGAAACGACCTGGGGGAAAGATCTGCCGACGCTGGATATACAAAAAACATGGCAAATATCTATGGAAAAATGCTGTTCCATTGTAAAATCCGCTGCCTTAAGGAGAAACCACTTGTTTACCACCCACAGAGCCTACTGGACTCCGAAGCGGCTATCCAAGTTTAACGGGGCCAGAGTAAAGAACTGCCCCAAAAGCGGGTTAGAGAAATCCAACGACCTACACATGTTTCGGCAGTGCCCCCAGCTCGACAAATTCTGTCAGGAAGTCGGTAAGACGCTAGGCTCTGTGCTGAGAAGACCACCCGATGTAAGTATAGAAAGCAATTTTTACACAGGCACGCATTGTTCAGGATACAACCCTTACTTGCTCTCTTTCCCCTTCTAATATCTCTTTGTCAGTCATATACACACACACACAATGCTTTAAAAGCATCACTGTGTACAGGGGCTGCGCTGATGCACTGAGATGCTCTGTGTCTGTGTATGACAGTCAACATCGAGACACATGCTAGGCTGGTGAATAATTAAGGAGTTGAACTGGCCACTAATAAAGAACTCGGTCTTCCAGAGTCGGGTGTTTGTGGAGCCAACATCGCAGGTTTCAAGATATAAGCAACTGATAGGCTTATGGAAAGAGTCTTGCAATAAATACAGGACACTTAGTACAATTCTATTTTGGGTATTTTTACCCTCCTTACATTTGGACACTTCCGGCTGGAAGGTGTTGGAAACATACATATGTGCAACATTTCGTCCTGATGATGGTCCTGAGGGTCGTTTAGACCGACGGGGGACCGAAACGTCGACGCTCAACATCGTTTTGCTCATTCAACAATTGTTGTGATTTTGAAATTTGATGCTTCGTAGTATAATATTTATGTTATGTATGGTATTTTATTTATCCTTACTGGAAGCATAAGGTGTTTTATATACTACTACTAATTGTGTTTGGAATCTGAGTAGTATATGTGTTGCCATGTTGCAATTGTATTAACAACAAAAAATTGTATTAACAACAAAAAAGCACAGAATTTCAATTAAATATTTGTATACAAACTTCCCTGCATTGGTGAATTAATGATCACTGCTGTGACATTTTGAAATATTGTAAATACTCTTGAAACAATTCCTCGGGGGACAATTGACAATTCTGTTATCACTAATAAAGAAGTCAGCAGCCTGGACGCTTCAGTCAGCTGCATGCCTGGCGGGGCGCAGAGTATAGACACCATTAGGCTGGAATGGGGGAAGCTTTCAGCATACAGCTTGTAATAACCACGAGATGAGCAGTGTCAGAGCCTCTTCACCGCCTTTGTCCAGGGGACCAACCAATTTACGTGCATTGTCTCCCTGATGTCAACTGTATGCTGCCTGAGCTGGGAAAATAACACACGTGCGTCATGTTTCATTCCCTGGAGTTCTTTGTTGCTCAATTCTCACCAAATTGTACCTCAAACTGCACATTTTTGTTGTTTGTGCACCTTCGTATGTGAGATGGCAGGCAACAACCACCCCCTCCACCCCCCCCCCCCACACACACACACACAAGATCATTCCGAGATGCTTAAATGAAAATAGGGGGGAAACTGATAAATGTTGTACCTTATGCTTAGGTATTTTAATGTTTTGAGATAGTTACTTTGGCGGCAAGGTAAATAGCATTACTTGGTACTTATTAACCCACTTACTGGGCCTTTTTTGCTCCTTCATTACTCAGCCAGATAGAATCCCTCTTATCAGAGTCAGAGTACCCCAAAATGTATTAGCCTAACCTCATGCAACTATTTTATTTAACTACACTTTCACAACTGCCTAATTAACCTTCTTGCTTTCTCAAATGTGCTTGAAAATGCACCATTTGCTCACTCTATTTCCTAAATTTTCTCGGGGGTTCTTTTATCTGTATGTTGGACTTGCTCGCTACACTCTCTCACCACAGATCACTCACCCGGAACGTTTACGCCGTACCACTTTCAAATGTCACCAGCCACCACTGTTTGTAACGGGGGACGATTCGGACGGAAAGATAGGCTCTGATTCGGATTTGGTCTTTACGGATCCCATTTCGAGGCCTTCCTTATGAGAACGGACTCGGCCCCTAAGTGTCAAGATGGAGTGGATCCAGTGCTGCCAAGTAGCAGCAGGAAGATGTGCATTTAAAACGTGCATGTGTCTATGGCCTGCCGTCTGGGGACGGCCAGCCAGACATGTGCCTTTTAAAGTTCATTAACCTAGCTGTCTCAGACAGGTAAGTTAGAGAAAGCGTATCCCTTCAGAGCTCTTAGGGGTGCTGGAAGAGCCTGTTCTAGCCAATTCTGGCACTTCTTTCATGCTGTGAAAGCAGCGACAGGATTGGGTAGTGCAGTTTCCTGCCTCGGGAGCTTCCTGAAGACACTCGAGAGAGGAGGACGTTTCGCTGCGAAGAAAGGATAGTATGCCGATCTTTCTTTTTTATTTTTCGTGGCCCCCCTGCCCTCAGTATATGCCAGCCGCCACTGATTAGCCATAAACTGGACTATATACCGCTATATACCAGCAGTTTCAAAGCCATCCTTAAGATCAACGCATATTTCTTTTATACCTCAGAAGCTGACTGGAACTGGTCAGCCAAGCATAAAACCCTGAGATTGGAACCCTGACCATCAGAAATCCCTATCGACAGAAGTGACCCTTCAGGTATCCAACAAAAAGAAAAGCACCACTGGGGTAGAAGGAGTTACAACGCACGATCTGACGTCAACGACAACACAAAACAACTGCACTTGGGCCAGGCTCCGACTCTGTCATGGAGAGCTCAGACCAAGAGAAAGGACCCCTGACCTAACCTTGCCTAGGGTACATGGACATGCACTTCAGAAGTTAATCATACAAAACCGGGCACTGCAGGCCCTTGATGCTTGGCTTTGGCTGTCTCCTACTTATAATGTGGAGTGGTGTGGCTCACTGGTTAGAGGCGGCAGACCCGGAAGCAGAGGACGGCCCGGGACCAGGGTTCAATTCCCGACGCAGCAGGGTCGTGGACCAGGGTCAGCGGACTTGATTATTCTCACCTCGGTGCCTACTCTAACCAGGGATCACACTCGGCAACTCTGGGCATTAGCTTGCCTTATCTCCACAACGGCCCCCCACATATGCCGGGGATGCCTGGTTTCACCTTGGAGATACCCAGTAGGGACCATCTCACAGAGAAAGCCAGGACGGGTTCCCCAGCGGTCTACAGTGCGGAGATATCCCATGTGGGGTGATTCAGGCGTTTTTTTCAAGACATCATTACATTACATTACATAGGGAAATAACTTTTCGCAAAGATAATTTTGATGCATAGTCTTGGCCAAATACTATTCTAGTATCCTAGAAAAGTCTCACAAAACATGCCAAGACCCACTGAGTGGGGAAAGTGTGCCTTATTACAGTAAATGTGCTACCCGCAGGGCAGCCACAAATGTGTGCTGCCCTGGGAGCTGCACATTCAAGTGAAATACGGAGCAGCTGCTTCAAAGTCGCTCCGTGTTTCGCAGTGCAGATGGAACCTGTCTGCACTTTCAAGAGGGGAGAGAGATCCCTTTGCTGGCGGGTGCAGTGAATGACTGCATCCGCCTGCACGGGAATGTCTGGGGGTCTATGGGACCCCCTTTCTTGCCTTTAGAGGGCTGCCTTTAAGAGGCGCACTGAAAGTGTGCTACCTTTTTGTGGCGCACTTTCAGTGCGCCTCCTAAAGACATCTTTGACTCTTCACCCGCGTCCATAATACGGGGCGAGTGCAGAGATAAAGAGATTCCCTCATTTGCATGAGGCCATGACCCCATGTAAATGAGGGAACGCTCTCTATTGATAGAGCAGGTGCTACACGTGTGCCAGCGTTACCTGTTTTACAGAAGGGGTCACACAAGTGCCTGAGCTACCTTCTGTAATACCAAAGTGCCTCGGGGTGCACAAAGAGGGCGCACATGCCCGTTGCACCCCTAGGCCCTCTCTGTAGTAATGCCTAAGTTGTCATATTTGTTACACGCTTGAAAAAAAAGGATACGGATATAGATTTTGAGATGAACTAGGATTCTATGGAATCTCTACTTCTACTATCGGAAGCCTTCAGGGCCTACATTAGGGGCAGACGTTGAGTCACATTGCGGAGAGTAACAGAAGCACACAGGAGAATGTATTACAGTTAGAGCACTCTTCCTGCATCTTCAGAGACAACAAAAGAAGTAGTAAGGTTAGAGGCTCTCCTCCTGGAACTTGAGCAACAAAAACTCGCCAAACAGAAGCCTGAGACACTTAGGAAGGTTTCATATAACAGATCGCTCCTCAGGCAGAACGACAGTAGAAAACTCAGCTGCTGGCTATCTGAACACCACGAACTGAGCAGCATTATAGGACGACTGTAGCCCCAAAAGGAATCAAGATAACAAACAGCAGAGCCTTTGCACACCTTTTTTAGGTTTCGCTGGAGAAAGGAGCCGTTAGGCTCCTCTCCAGAGAAATCTATTGAGTACAGTAAGCACTATGGAACACGCCCCCCCGTCCCATTGGCTAGCTCCATAATTGGAGCCTAGCCATTGGACGAGGGGCCTGTCCATCAATGCCGGACCAGACACGGGGGCGTTCCCGAGATTCTTTGGCTTTTGCCGACGTCACGCGACGCCGGGAACGCCCCCGAGTCTGGTCCGGCCGGGCCGTGCTTGCTGCTGTCCTGCCTTGTGTCCCTCCTCCCGCCGTCCCCACGTTTCCCGCCTCCCTCCCGCCGTTCGTGTCCTCTCCCGCCCCCTGTGTCCTCTCCAGCCCCCCTCCCGCCGTCCTTTCCTCTCCCGCCCCCCCCGTGTACCACCGATTATCTCTACTATTAAGCTCTTCAAATGAGGTAAATCAAGCAATGCCAGCCGGTAAATTAGCCCAACAGAATCAGCCCACAAAGCCAGGGGCCCTAGCGCTGCAAATGCGCCTCACCAGAATGCTGGGGACTCCTCTTCGGGCCGCTTCGCACAGCCTTGCACCCCCGATTACTTTAGGCGCACCGCGCTGATCAGAGCGCACTCGTCTCAGCCCCGGCCAGTCTCAGCAGCTCTCCGCCCGCTCTCGGTTCCTTGGGGAGCGGCGGGGAGCTAGCTCGGCGCTCCGAGCAGAGACAGGCAGGCCGGGGGCTGGGGCACCTCGCAAACTCCCACGGCGAGGTCGGGTCACTCTTCCCCGGGTCCGGCGGTGATGCGCAGCACTCCCAGAGGTCCCGAGGACGGGCACCAATCCTGTCGCGGCGTTCGGGGCGAGCCTCTCTCCACACCCGGGAGTCAGCCTATGGCAGTGCGGCTCCCGGGACAGATCGGCGATGACGCTTCAGTCATCGGCCAACCACAGCACGGCAACAATGATGACGCCGCGGCGTACGGGCCAATCCCGTCGCGGCGTTAGCAAGGGGGCTCGGCTCCTTCAGCCAATGGGAGCGCGGCGGCTCCGATCTCCGAGAGCACTGCAACTTCATGAAAAGCAATTATTATTAACCGAGCAGCAGATAGAGAATGTCTCTATATTAATGAATGAAAGCAATCCAAGTCCAACAACTGATTTTGTCCCGGGTACCTAAAATCGTGATAAATAAGTCATCCTCTTTCAGGCCTATTTTTAAAAGTCGATTGTGCTAAAATAGCGTCCTGACTCTGCCACCATCTGAAATTTATGAATTTATAGGTTTGTCAATGAAAGAAACTTCTCAGTTGCTTACTGCATCGGTTTGTGATGCGATGTTGTCTTTTTGCTCGTATTTGTAAAGCACATATATTGGTATGGCCTCGCAGCGCTGTGCGCTGACTGGAATATGCGTCTTGTATGTGAAGAGCTGCCAAAGCGCCATGTTCATCTTTCTGTAATTCGCGTTAACATTTTGCTAGAGTAGCTCACGGTGTCCATTAATGCGCCTCTAAGCGCTCTACTCACAATCAGTGTGAAACAATATAAACTTTGCTGCCCAGTGTAATCGTACGGTCAGGGTGGGGTGCTGACGCCGCTTTTAAAAGTGCGCCACAGTGCCTCATGCCCACGTGACTGGACGGGGGGTGCCGACACCCTCTGACAGGAGGAATCCCAATTCTAGGGTTTCTCAGACTATGCGGCATGGGAGGACAGTGTGCAGCTACCGCATGGGCGCCCTGCCTTGTTTACATAGTTACTCAAATGTTGTTGACAGATAAGAGCCGGAAGCCATTGCCGGTCTGCCAAATTGCATGCTTGTTGCAACACGGCAGTCCATGTAAGGCCTTCAGCGCTGTCTTTGCCCTCACACCATGATTACATTATATACATTGAGCAAACCTTACCTACTCGAGGAAGGAGGGCACTCAAATGCTGAAGTGCAAATCATTTCTTCTGTAGGTCTATCTATGTGTCTCATATTTCCTGGCTCTGTGTGTTGTATGCAGGCACTGGAGTTTGTGTGCGCGTGGTACAATGTTTATGTGGCATTTTCTATCAAAGTTAGGCTTTTAATAGCGTTGCATTCAATAGGTGTCACAGCTGTCTGTGCTAGATATTCCAGTTATCATCCTCAGAAGGATGAAAGGCTGAGGATGCCAGTGACAGCAACAAGCCCTTTATTCACAAAGCTATGGTGCCTTTCGAACAGTGAAGTACAGGCGTAGATTTGGTGTCTATAGCAATATTAAACATGTATGAGAGGCGTTTGGCTGTAGACAGGATATGTATGTGTGCTCACGAAAAGTTAGCAAACTGTTGCTGTGGTTGTAGAGGCACCGGGCAGCAAAATGTCACATTGAGATAGTTGCCTGGGCCTTGTATCCGCACTGGGTTCAATCTCAACTTCCTATGCTCACCGAACTGTGACTACCATTTTTCTTGCCAGCCATTACACTACCCGTCTGCACTTCAAAATTGCATCCATAAACAACCTTCTTGATCTGTCAGTGGCGTTTGATAGAGTGGATGAGGCTTTAAGTGGAGCGAGTCCTGCCGGGGCTCATACCTGGGGGTAATTAAAAACGGACTTTGAAACGGGTCACTACCAGTCCCCTTAGGTGTGTCCATAACTTTACAGGGAAACACACTGATCTACTCCTCCTGAGCGATAACTGCACAAATACTTATGGTAATCCATGTCGGCCATGCAGTCCATTTTTACATTTCACGTTTTACTTCATCATGCATTCCCTAAGAGAATTTGCTTTCCCCAGATGTTGTGTTTCCGTATTTATTCCTACATTATATGACTCTTTTGTAGTGCATACTGTGAACCGATTCACCTCTAAGTTTTTGAGTGAGTTAAAGTTGCGGACGGGTGTATATGACAGAGCATGACTGAGAGCTCTGAAGTTGAGGCTGAAGGCAGCCCTAGTGGGTTACAGTTATTGTTAGTGGGTCGTAAGTGTGTTCAGGTCACATCACGTGCACATCCAAACCGTGGCCCCTCTGCAGAACACACATCTGGATCGTCCAATATGTGCCAATTGGGAAAAGGTGCGAAGGAGGTGTACAGCTGTTGAAATATTGACGGTGGAAAAGTATAAGCAAATGAAGTGGTTACAGGTGAATGGGAGGTTCGTGTGGGGGAGGTGACGTAGAGATGATGAAAGGAAGTACATGCAGTAGGACAGAGTTAAAACACAGTTCCCAAAAATGTGAGATAAACTGAGGATCTGTAGAGAGTTTATTCAAAGTTGGAAGGGGGCGCGTGGTATGAACTGGGGCCCCCACCTTGCACATTTCCAAGCTGTGTGAATAACTTTTCTTCCAAGGCGAGCTTGCTAGTAAAATGTGAGCCTCTGTTGCCTACTTGCGACCCGGTTTAGTGTGTGCCTCTGTTGCCTGCTTGTGACCCGGTTTTGTGTGTGCCTCTGTTGCCTGCTTGTGACCCGGTTTTGTGTGTGCCTCTGTTGCCTGCTTGTGACCCGGTTTTGTGTGTGCCCTTGTTGCCTGCTTGTGACCCGGTTTTGTGTGTGCCTCTGTTCCCTTCTTGTGATCCAGTTTTGTGTGTGTGTGTGGGTCAAATGCAATAGGTGTAGCATTTGAGAGAGATTAGGCTATTGGCTTTGTAAATGACAATGCCATTTATTTATGTTTTCAAAGCCAACACATAAATAAAAATGTTGTCATTTACAATGCCAATAGCTCTAACTTTTCCAAAGGCGAAACCGTTGCATTGTAAATGCTTGTTGTTGAATACTACCAACCTCTATAGGCAGAGGGAGAGTCGCTTGTTCCTGGTGTCTTATTTTGTCTCTGATTGACCCTTGTTGTGCTTATCGCAGACTGGGAGAGACATATTAGCGGAGTAGATATGAAACTAGCAGAGGCATTTAGTCAACTACAAAGTGTATAGACCCCAGGTTTTAACAGAAGTTCGATTAGCTTTTCAAGCACCATGAACAACAAGCATTTAACAATGCAATGGTCTCGGCATTATTAAAGGTAGAGCTATTGGCATTGCTCATGACTTTTTTTAAAATTATAAATAAATGGCATTGTCATTTACATTGCCAATAGCTTAATCGTTAAATAAATGGCATTGTCATTTACAACGCCAATAGCTTAATCGCTCGCAAATGCATGACCTATTGCATTTACACTCACACAGAGCCACCCACACAAAGCCACCCACAGTCATTCACATAGAGCCACCTACACAGAGCCACCATCACACAGACAGAGCCACTCACACATAGAGCCACCTACAAAAAAGCTATCCACACAGAGCCACACACACACACACACGGAGCCACACACACACACAGTCAGAGGCACGAAAAAAACGGATCACAAGCAGGAGGGAACAGAGGCATGAAAAAACCAGATCACAAGCAGGAGGGAACAGAAGCACGGAAAAACCAGATCACAAGCAGGAGGGAACAGAGGCACGGAAAAACCAGATCACAAGCAGGAGGGAACATAGGCACGAAAAAACCAGATCAATCACAAGCAGGGCTGCAAACAGATGATGTAAGCCCCGTCCTTTTCAGACAGATTTACAAGGCGAGCTAATGGAGAAGAGGGGCGGGTTAATGCCCCGTACTAAGAAACATTAAATAGGCCCTGCGCATGCCCCACCCGGCCACTCCTACCCGGCAGCCGGCCAGGGAGCTGCAGGACTGTCTGGGAACTGAAAATGCGAAGTCCGGCTGCCGCGTCACTCAAGACAGGTCCATACCGTGGCATACAGAACTGTGAACACCTCAGTCGTTATCTTAAACTTGCATTAAACACAGTGTAAGATACACTGCTACAAAATGTCATTTTTAAATCGGACCTGCTAAGCCTGGGGTGGCTTGCTTTACCTCCTTTCGCCAGCGGGACCCTGCCAGCTGTCTCCCCCCGCCGCCGCAGCCTCTGACACCGTGCTGCGGCCGCCGAGCGAGGGAGACTACAATCCCCGGCGTGCTTTGTGGCAGGAAGCCGCGACAGCAAACTTCCGCGCCTGGAGGCGCTTCAAAGTCCCTCACCAGTCTCGGGGGAGCGGGCGTCATTTTTAAATTGGACCTGCTAAGCTTGGGGTGGCTTGCTTTACCTCCTTTCGCCAGCGGGACCCTGCCAGCTGTCTCCCCCCGCCGCCGCAGCCTCTGACACCGTGCTGCGGCCGCCGAGCGGGGGAGACTACAATCCCTGGCGTGCTTTGCGGCAGGAAGCCGCGAGAGCAAACTTCCGCGCCTGGAGGCGCTTCAAAGTCCCTCACCAGCCTCCGGGGAGCGGGCGTCATTTTTAAATCGGACCTGCTAAGCCTGGGGTGGCTTGCTTTACCTCCTTTTGCCAGCGGGACCCTGCCAGCTGTCTCCTCCCGCCGCCGCAGCCTCTGACACCGTGCTGCGGCCGCCGAGCGGGGGAGACTACAATCCCCGGCGTGCTTTGCGGCAGGAAGCCGCGAGAGCAAACTTCCGCGCCTGGAGGCGCTTCAAAGTCCCTCACCAGTCTCGGGGGAGCGGGCGTCATTTTTAAATCGGACCTGCTAATCCTGGGGTGGCTTGCTTTACCTCCTTTCGCCAGCGGGGCCCTGCCAGCTGTCTCCCCCCGCCGCCGCAGCCTCTGACACCGTGCTGCGGCCGCCGAGCGGGGGAGACTACAATCCCCGGCGTGCTTTGTGGCAGTAAGCCGCGAGAGCAAACTTCCGCGCCTGGAGGCACTTCAAAGTCCCTTACCAGACCCGCGTCGCGGGAGCGCCGGCGAAGCCCAGGCAAGGGGCGTGCCCCCTGTGGCCCTCAGAGGACCGAGAAGGACGGGACGGGCCACCCCCCTTGCCTCCATCTTACCTTTTTACATCTTACCAACAAGGTACTTTTTGTCATCCATTTGAGAAATAATACTAACTGATTGATCATCCTCCTGTAATCACGATGACACGAAAGGGGGCATTCAATAAAGCAATACCACATAGGGACTCGCCAAAAGGGACACAAGACTTACAAGGAATTAAGCCAACACAGCAATCTCCCTTAAATCCAGGGGTAAATGATCTTATACAGTCACCCGAGTGCATAATTACAAATCATTCACTTGTATCTGTCTTCGACTATGGGAATAGCTTAACAGGGCTAGACGAACTAAACAGTCTGTGTGGAACTATGTACACTTTAGCGGCCAGCAGTCCTGAATATATTAGCGCCCCAATTGGTTCACAAAACTTGAATAACAGTCCGTATGCACGTCCCCATATTAACCCTGCAGACGCCCAGAGCACAGTAACAGCACGGCCCCCACCTGGTAAAAGGAAGTGCGAGACAGACAAACAAAACGGGAATCTACCTAAACACCCCATATTGTCTTCTAAGTCCTTGCTGTCTCCGATTACTTCCCCTCCAACTCCAGATCCGGGTGAAATTGTGGGAGGGTTAGATCTTTCAGCACCGCCCTCACAGTCGTCCTTACTGACCCTTATTGAACGGCTAATTAATTCTGCCATTTCACCATTGATGACAAAAATAAACCTTCGAGGGGATAGACTTACGGAATTAGAGACCACGATCAACACAAACCTGGCCCCCATAAAAAATCTGGTATACACACCAGGCAATCCCCTTCATCTGCTGTTTCCGGAACCCCTAAACCAACTGCACCAAGCACCAATGCTCAGACTCAGGCCACAGCTCCCAATATATTAGATCCAAAGGACCCTCATCCTCTGCCAAATCGTGTTTTTCCTCAGCGCAACATCGCCAGCTCAGGTTCAAACATAGCACCTCATATTCACTTACCACCAGAGGCTGCTCCCTTTGTTTATGTACTATCAGGAGTGCCACCAATAACACAGGGGAAAACTGAAACCCAACATGAACTACAGAACAAAGTTATCCACTGGTTATCTAGGAATAGACCCCTGCCTGCTGAACTTAATGGCAGAATGCTAGCCGTTAGAAGGGTGGGCTGGTTAGGTCCCCTTCGAAAGGATATCGTCGGGGATCTGGTCTTAGTGAAATTCTGTCACAGAAACATTGTTTCGTTCCTCCAATCCTGGTACCGGCAAGATGAACATGGCCAGATACATACTGGGGACCTTCATGACTTTTACCCTCATTATCCCGCACTTAGACCACGGGCTGGCTATACCCATGCTATCGATAAATCTGCCTGGAGAACGATCAATGGCAACCCCCCTGCACCAAACCGTCTAGATATGCTACGCCACAGAGGCTTTTATTAGCAGCCCATGGGGAGGGCGATATCTTTGTAAAGGCAAGATTGCTAGAATACATAACTGTCTAAATATTGTGTAAAGTTGTTTTCTTTATGAAAGAGGTCACATTTTAGGACTGGGATCCTCTCTCTTTGAACAATGTTTCAAGTCTTACTTTTTATCTTCGTCAATATTTTGCGGGCCATGTCAAAGTTGTTATAATTGTATGTTTTTAAAACTGTACGCTTTTATGATTTGTATAACTATATCGAATAAAGCTAAACTGAAACTGAACATTAAATCTTCGGGCCGAACTGCGAAAGCGCAGCCTACGGTCCTCGACCTAAAAAGGGAGTATTAAAAGCAGGACGGTAAAATTAAGGTAATGCTAAGGATACAATAAAGACCATTAAAGTTGAACGTACAGGCCGGATGGCTAGTTACCAACTCCACATCAAACACCAAGTTTGAAATCCCCCAAACCTATGATGTTTTCTTTTAAGTGGATAATAAAACCTATAACAAACATTTAAAGTGACAAAACTCTGGTGGAAAAGTTGCATAAGGAGCTGTGTGTGCTTTCATTCCTGCACCAGGAATTTATAGAATGTTTTAAAGATGATGCTAACTTTTCACAGTATCATTCTTTTTGTTAAAAGGCAATGAGGAGCTACTTGGCCAACAGGAAAAAGAATAAGTCTGGACACTCTGGTGCCCCGGACAGGAAAACAGAGTAAGTGTTTAGTCATTCATGTGAGAAATGAATTCGGGTAATTTCATGAAACTCACCCTAACAGAAGAACAAATCTATCGGTATGGGTGTCACCATGGGGCGTGCTACCTCAGTACCCTAAGGGTAAATGAAAGCAAGGGCTAGCAATGAAGAAAACAAACAAACTGGAAATGAAATAAAACACAGAAATTGCCTGGATTGTAAAAGCCAATGGAATATTCACAAATATCCTACGGCAATTTAACATAAGAACAAAGTGAGCAGATCAGGAGTTGAATGGAGTGTTGTCAAATTAGTATTCTATTAATTGTGGTCCATCACATCTAAACTACTAGGCAACAAAAACATGGGCACTGTTAAAGATTTAGAGACTTGCAGTATGAGAATAGTGAGAGCAGAAAAACTGAGAAAACTGCAGACTTAATTGTTGACAATGCTGAAACAGGAGATAATGTGGATGTCTGAAGTGCTAATGGCAGACATGATGGCCGAACGGGCCTTTGCTGCAATTACACATACGGAAATTGGGGAAGAATTTGTAAACTCAAGGTAGGCCCTTCGATCAGACTCGTGGGTAAAATGATCATTTACCCAAATCCTTTGCTTACTGCCATCAAGTTTTCAGATCGGAGACTAATATGGTAAATACAATCCGAGCGCTTTTAACTCCTCACATATTTGTAACTGCACCTCACAGAGTAACATTGCTCAAAACTTTAACTGTACCCCTGATAAACAGTCAGCAAAAAAGAGAAACGCCACATCATTGCACAAAACAAAGAATTAAACGCTGAATAGATCCGGCTGTAGCGATATTTATGTCGAAACTTGAAGATGAAGAAATAAACAGAGAAAAACACCTGGTTGCATCTCTGCTTCTGCGAAAATGTCACTAACACCTACCAAATACTCTGCAGGTGCGTCTTGGAAAAGAGAAAGCTGTTAATTACATGAGTAGATCAAGCTCCACTTGCAACAGCCGGCTGCTCTAATGAGCAATAATAAATCAGTGCAATGGCAGGGGCTGAATGTTATGCTTCGAGGGGATAGCAGTAATCTGGAGTGGACAAAAAGCGCTAATTTCAAAAGGGCACAGTGTCTACAGTCCTGCTGGCTGCACTAACTCACGACCCTGGTGCATCGCATTGCTAACATGCACTATGCAACAAGAATGAGGTGTTCGATGGGATCCGTATCAGAGGCTGCTTAGAAGCAGTCTTTGAGTGGTTCAAAAGACACGGCTTGAAATGCAACTCCGGTAAATCGGAGCTGCTCTTTTTTGGATGTGTCTCTGAACCAAATTGGAAAAGTTGGTGGCCTCAAGACCTGTTTCCCCCTGCTAATGCAAGTACCAAGGCGAAAAATCTAGGTATCATTGTTGATAATGAGTTAACCTTTGGGCCTCAAATAGCCTGTCTTTCGGGGAAATGCTTTGGAATCCTGCGGATGCTCAGGAAATTCCTCCCCTTGATTTCTGTGAACCATCGAAGGGTCATTGTCCAAGCACTTGTCGGGTCGCGCTTGGACTATGCAAATGCCCTCTATCTAGGACTCCCTAAATATCTCGTGAGGAGACTTCAGGTAGTCCAAAATTCAGCTGCCAGGGCTATTTATGGACTCCCTAGACGAGCTAGCGCCTCTAACTTGTTGAAGGAACTGCACTGGCTCCCTATAGACAAGAGGGTTCTCTTCAAAAGCCTGACGTTGACCTACAAGGCCCTCCATGACTCAGGCCCTAGGTACATTAGAAAGCGCCTTGCTCTCTACAAGCCGAGCAGAGCTCTGCGATCTGCTTCCTTGTCTAAAATGGTTGTTCCATCCATCAAGCGAACCAGACAAGGGGGGCGTTCTTTTCATTACCTGGCCCCGCGCGCGTGGAATGAACTTCCTATTTCTCTTAGACAGGCCCCAAGTCTAATGTCTTTCAGAAAGGCATTAAAAACCTGGCTTTTTACTAGTTAATTTTGCTGTTCCTTTTTTCTGCAGTTATGTTTCCTTTCCTTAAAGGACTTCTTCGCCAAAGCGCCGGGACACTCCTACTGGAGTAGCCGTTGCGCTATAGAAGAACCCAAATAACATAACATAACATAACATAACTATGCGCCCCTACTGCCCTATTCCCCAACTCGCATGAAGCTGGTGGCGCTATCTCCCCAAGGACTAATGCCCAGGATGCAATCCCATCTCCGATTACTAATGGGAGCCTCAGAGCACTACTCACGAGCTTTACTTGTGTTATAGGGGAATTTACGCCCTGCCATCATTTGGTGAGTCAGGCAGTAACATCACTGAAAGCTAACGCCTGCGCCCCACATGTACATGCCGTTCTTTCATCCATCAAGAGTGTTCTAAGGCGAAGTTGCCTCTCATTATACCCCTAACTGTGCGGCTGGGCATGAGTCACCAATTATGGGTGTCTGCCTGCGCAGGGCCAGGTATGCAAGAAATAATCAGGTACAGGTTCAACTTTGGCACCAAAAAGTCCCCTAATAATCGTGTCTGATTCGCCTATGTAATGTCCGAGAAATGCCTCCCCATGCAACAATCTCTATATGGCCTTAGCGTTGTGCCCTTTAACACGCTTGTTTCTTTTCCCACAACAACAGACACCCACCCAGAGGAAAAGCGCGCCAATTTAAGCTTCCAGCATGCAATGACTGTCTATAATCAAGGGCATTTGATTCTGCAAAGAGGGCGGTGGTTTCTCCCCTCTAGTCTGAAACCCCTGTGTGCCCAGGGGTTGGGGCAACGAGTCAGGAGGCTCATACCACACCTCAGTAACCATCGGGTGCGCTGTACAACTCCGCCAGTTCGAGCTGCGCCCCTAATACCCGATCCTCGAGTGGGGCACACAACTTGAACTGATCTTATGTCGGATAAAACAGCTCCCCAGTTTCTATGCCAAACATCTCCGTGAGCAGCGCTTCAAGTCGGCGAGCCATACCATCCGGTCAGCACCCGGTGTCCAAGGGTCTGCGCCCAGATGCTCCATGTATCCCGAGAACATTTCAGGCCCCAACGAACACGCATACCAGTAAAGAAATCGCTCCTCCATGAAATCTCATCCCGAGTGGGAACGATGCCTCTCTGTCCAAGAAGGAGCAGTACAACAAGACCTGTTTCGAATACCCCCCGAAGCGATCCCTTTGTCCCACGCACTGTATAACCCGTGTATTTACCGAAAATTCTGCACCCGAAACACCAACGCTAATTATACCAATGCTCTCTTTGAAGATGCCGAACCCTCAACTCTATCTGTAGGTCCGACAAGAACAGAGTTAGCCCATACCAAATGCTTTGTTCAACTGGAGAGCGCCCCGCACCAACCATGCCATAAGGGGGTCCCAGCCCGTCCCCAGCCACACAACTCTCTGCCGCTGGCTCTACCCTCTGAAGCCGCTTAAAAGGGACCCGCTGTTCAGTTCTCTCCGACGCAACCGAAACCAGACGTGCGGGCGGAGGGAAGGGGTTGCCAAACAGGGAGTCAGAGGCAAGAAACAACGGCACAAACAGGGGGGGGCAGAAAAACAGCACAAATGGTGGCAGGGGCACGAAGAAAGGCACAAACAGGGGAGCAGAGGCTTACCTCATGTCCTGGTAGACGCTGCTCGACCAGCAAAATGGCGCCCGCCAGCTTCCGATTTTTTCGGATTCGGGCCGTGGTTTTGCTGTTTTAAGTGACAGACAACGTCACTGTCTAAAGAACAGCAAAACTTACGCCCCCGAATCCGAAAAAGACGGAGCTTCTTTGGAGGGACGGCTCTCTCCTCCAATGGCTGGCCTCCGTTTAGGAAGCCAGCCAATGGAGGAGAGACAGGGCAGGGAGGCGGGTTCTTCAGCCCTACTAAGAAACATAAGATCTCCTCCCGGAAGCTGGCAAGCCAGCATTTCCGGTCCTCGACCTAAAAAACAATGGTCCATCTGTTACATATTAAAAGCATCCCTGATTAAAAAAAAAAAGAATTACCACCTGATCTGCGTGAAGCAAAATAATACGATTCACAAGCATGGAAGGCTATTGAGATCTGTGCCTTATATGTGACCATTCATTAATTAGAGCAAAAGTTAAAATAATATTCAAGGTAAACACTTAATCAATGTAATTGACTCCCTGATACATCCTGACCAAAGTGGTTTCATGTCTAACTGGTCTACATGACACAACGTCTGGCACTTAAATAATGCATTGGCCCTGGAAGAACACATAGACCTTGTTGGTCAACTTTGAGAAAGCATTCAGTTCTGCTTGGTAGAACTATTTGTTTACAATTCAAAACAAAGTTGAACTTCAGCCTTGTTTTCCTTATGTACCCAGGACTCCCACACACACAGATCATAGCTGTAGTTCATGAAAAATGCAAGGGCGGCTACTCCGTTGGAGTGGAGGAGCGTTACCCCACTTAAACCCCCCACCCCAAAGCCCCAGAGATAAAAAAAAATGGTAATGTATTAGCATTTTATTTTTCATGCCGTGTTCCGAACAAAGCGCCAGGACGATGGTGGGCCGCTGCTGAGTGACAGAAGCATGTCATGCAGCAGGGTGTACTAGCTAAAGCACTTTTTAAAGTGCGCATGTCTCTTTGGCCAGCCGTCTTGAAACGGCTGGCCACATGTGCATTTTAAACCTCTCAGCCCAGCTGTCCTAAGACAGCTGGGCTGAGAGTAAGTGCAGGCATCCAGAGCTCTGTGGAGCGTCGAGTGAGGCCACTCCCACCAATCCTGGCGCTGCTCATATGCTGCATGTTCCACGTCTGAGTCAAGAAGAGGTCCAGAGGGAGGACGTCGCATCAGGTAAGTTTTATGTAAATTTTTTAATAATATTTTACCTCTTCCCCATAGATGCCAGCCGCCACACAAAAAATTGGAAACTCTTGGGGACTTCCACACTGACAGGGGCACTAAACAGGCTACCCACTATCCCCTCTCCTATTTGTCCTGGCCATAGGGACACTAATGGACAGGCTCAGAATTGATGCATTGATGCATAGCTACAAAGTTTGTGGTTATGAGGTGTGGAAGATATGAATTTCAATCTTTACAGACAACCTACTGACCTACCTACAACATTCAGGTTTATTGGACTCATGTACCTTGCGGATATAGAAGAATATATTTGGGGAGTTATCAGGACTTATTATTAACTGTACTAAAACAGTAATCATCCTGGGTCAAGATTATATCTTTGAGCAAACCTGGACCTCATTACTAGAAGAAACAGGTGCTTTGTATACTTGGCATATATCACAGCTAAGAATGCCACATTCTGACACTGCAATACACTCCTCTCGCTGGGTGGTCTGTAGAAGGACTTGCTGCATTGCCCTCCCCTCTCCCCGTTGACATCACTGATGGGGCGGTTCTACTGTTATTATAATGATTTTCCTCCCCAAACTTTAATATCAGTTACAAAACTACACCCACAGAAGCCCCAAAATGTTTTCATCAAGCTCAATGGGGAATTTCTGGATAGGTGCACCCCATGGTCTAAATGGCCAAATATTACAAGTCACCTGTTCATGGTCTGCGTAGTAGTATCGTTCTACCGCACTTCGGAGATGGTAGTAATCAATGAATGGTTGTTTGGCTCTCATTTAGATCCTGATTTATCTGATGAAAGATGGTCAGTGGGACAATTACACCTATTATGCTTCCTGTAAAGAGGTAGCATCCCAACCTATCTCCCCGCCCGCAAGATGCTGGCAGCCGTGGCCGGTGCAGGTAAGGCGGTAGTGCCTGGTGGGAAGTCGGGTATTTCGACAGACTACCACAAGGGGAATAAATAATTTATTACATTTTCTCACGTGGTCGCCTGTCGAATCCACCCCCCCACCCCCCCTAACCAGGTCCCCCTGCCTTACCTGCACTGGCCCAGGCAGGACGTTGGTGTCAGGATCCTCTGGTGTGCATGCTGGTGCCGACTGCATACTTCCCTGTGAGTTGACTACAGTTATTCGATAGAACAAGCACTATATATGAGACTTGGAGGGAACCAGATAAGAAGCACAAGTGAAGGGAGAAACACTGGAATAGCCCCTGAGATACCTCAGGACTGTGCCCTTCACTCTGTAGTTGTCCACCACTCATGGCAAAGCAAAGCATACTATTATGATTGTGTATGGGCATCGATTGTAAGGCTCAGATTACTATAGATATGTGCAAAATAGTTGATGGTGCCCACCACTGTAGGCTAAGGGTGATACGTCGCCCACAGAGCGCCTTGAGACTCTCGCTGGTGAGTAGCTGCGCTATATAAACTCCTGATTGATTGACTGAGTAAACACTCCAGTGGCAGACACAGAGGAGAGGAGCAGATGCCAGAGGAGGGGCTCCAGGAGCATGTTCGTAGCAATAGTAAACTGAAGCAAAGAGGTGCACAGGTTAAGGAGGATATCATCAACGAGAAACTAAAGGCAGCAGCAAAAACAAAGGTGTAAGTAAAGGGAAGGCTGAATGCGATCTGATGCAAGAATGAAGAAACCCAACGAAACGCAGAGTTACCAGGCAAGGTGTTCTCAGTTGCATTAGGTTAAATTCTGTCTCATCCATAAGTCGACCTTGGAGTACTCCTCGAACATCTTGAATTGCGAAGTCATTGTACATGGTGTCCTGATGGAATGGGAAGGACATTAATATTGCCGGCACCTCTAAAGTTACGTTATGGGTCTCCACAGTCTCCATTTCCTCCTCTTATACCTGTAGAGTCTGGTATGTCTTAAAAACAGTGGGACCTCTTTACATCCCTTATGCCTAGAAGACATTGAGTGGAGGGGAAAAATAACGAAGGAAACTTCTTTATGGAGGGTGATATCCTGGGCCATTTGGTACACCATTGGTATCTCTAAATTGGGGTGTGTGATGTCACACTACTCTATGCCGATCTATAAACCAAATCTGGCCCACACAAGCAGCACATTTTTAGTTTTTTGCATCTCCACGATGCTCTACTCCTACACATAAATGACCTTGAGATTATGCTAGAGGTTAAATCCCTGATGGACAACATGTTTAGGCATAAAATCTTACATCTTTACCAATATCTTGCGATAAACATTCCCAACTCCTTCCCAAATGTCTGAGAATTGAGGGAGGTGGACTTGGGATCCCTGCTGGACCTAGTCTGGAGGAAGGCTCTACCTATACCGTAAATACTTGAAGCTGCAAAAGCTCTGGCACTTCCAGCAAGTCTCTTCCCTGTAATGCCTAAGATGTGGGTGCTCTGAGGGAGACTTCCTGCATATAGTAGAGCTTTGTAGGAGACTTCGGCTTATGCTGGGACTAGACACAATTGAAAGTCATTGGGTGGTCAACAGAACTTAATCAGCAAATGACATTACCTAATATCTTTTGCTACCCAAACAGGTACACACATGTCCATGCCCTTGTAGGCGTTATCGCTTCTCAGAGATATCCCATAGAGGTAGCATGATGTTGATTACCCCAAATTTAGTGTGTCGGGCTAAGTGAATGGATCACCATATGGTTGTGGAAATCACAGGACATCACGTCACAGGGTCCATGCAAAGGCATCACAAAATATAGCAACTCTGGAATTCACACAGTTGACACACAGTAGACTCAGTGAAATATCCCACCAATGTAGCCCCTATTCCATACCCTCCTCCAGTGGATGCTATCAAAATGAAATGCTTGAAATTTGTGTGACTAGTTTGGAACAAGTGTGATCAAACTGCCTCTTAAACTATGTATTTTTGCTGTTTTTCTTGTCCTTGCTTTCAACAATGTAGGCTGATTGTCACATTGTTTATATGGAAAAAACAACAGAATTCTTTATTTTAAAAAACTGCATAGTTACGGTAACCAGTATATGCACAGTGAGGCATCTAATAAGGATTTCAGAAGATTTCTTAGACATAACAAGGTCGTTTTTATGAACTGGACATATAAAATACCTAAATATGGTGACAAGGCTTTCTTTATTTGTAATGGTAGGACACGTTGAAGCTTTTTTCACCTTTTAGGATTAACTTTGTTTATTACTGTTCTTCAATACACATACAACTGCCTACATCCTAAGGCTGGTGGGGCTACCAAGGAGTAACAAGCAATGCTATAAACAAAATAGACCATGCATTAGGTCTCCCCGTATGTGTTTCGGTGTTATATAGTGCGATATAACGTTCACAACTGAACCCTAAGTAGGAAACCCTCCCTCTCCCCCCACCTTCCTTATAACTGGGAGAGCTCCTTCACCAGAACAAATGCAACAAATTACAGTACTAACAGTAATGGCCTGGCGTTAGGTCGAGATATAGGCTAGATGTAATCCCATGAGTTGTGATTTTTATGTAACGTGGAGGTAATTTTCAAGACTCGCAAGCACTTAGGACATGTGCCTTCCCTAACCTCTTCGGTGCCAGGGATCCCCCCGCCCCCTCGTTTTTGTCCACATAAGGTATCCACATCAAACTTGCCTCCTTGTTTTCCAACACCCTGAGGAGTTTAAAGGTACCCAGGCTTTGTAGATTCCCCTTGAGGGGACCCAGGAATTAGACAAAATACAGCAAATTAATATTTTTTTTTAAATGGGAAAAAAGTGCTGCAGAAAAAAAGCATCTGTTTTTTCCCCTACAACAAATGATTTGTGGTAGTGAAATCAACATCTTCTCAGCTTCCAGGGACAAGCAGACTTTTATCAGAAAACCAACCTTTTCTACACAGTTTTGGCATTTTACTGGGACATTTACTGAGACATAGCATATTTTTGCGCTTTCAACCTCCTTCCAGTTAGTGGTAGAAATGGGTGTGAAAGCAATAATGGATCCCAGAAAGCTATACATTTCTGAAAAGTAGACAACATTCTGAATTCAGCAAGGGGTCAAGGTTTCTTTTTATAGAAACTAACAGTTGAAAGTAAAAAATAGAGTTGAAAAAAAAACCAGCCATTTGTGCCAACGTTTTCCCCTGTAACTTCTTCTAAGTATGACAGATTTTTTAAAGCAATATGCTGTTACATCTGCTGGACCCTTTTGGTTGCGGGATATATAGGACTTGTAGGTTCACCAAGAACCCAAGGAGCCCAGAGCAAATAAAGGAGCTGTGTCTTGCAATGGTTTTTCATTGTGTGCTGGGTATATAGCAATTAATTTGCTAAAAAAGAGTGAAAAATAGGTACCAAGGAAACCTATATATTTCTAAAATAGGAACAAAATATATAGTTTAGAAGTAGTGGTTATTTGCACATCTCCAAAATTGTGGGTACCCATACAAGCATGTGAATTAGCGTCATTTTTCAAAATGACTTCTTTTTTACAAATTGTCTTACATTTCAAACGCAGAAATGCAAAGGCAGTTCTACTATTCTGTGTTCCCCTAAGTCTCCTGGTAAAAATGCTACCTCATTTGTGTGGGTAGGCCTAGTGACTGCGACAGGAAATGGCTCAACACAAAACGCGGACACATCACATTTTTCCAGTGAAAACTGACCTTTTTTTCAATGTGCCTAGCATTTTCTAAGTTTCTCTAGGGGCCGGCTGCGCTAGGGCTCAAAATCCACAGTGAGGCACATTGCAAAAAAAAAGGTCATTGCCTAGTGTGCTTTCTGCTGCCTGGGAGGGGGGGGCAGATTGGGGACTATTGCTCCAATACGTCCCCAAGGGGGGTAGAAATACTGTGGATATTTTCTTTGGGGGTGGGGGCATTAGTATGCCTATTCTGGGCAGCCCCCATCCTTACATATGAAAAAGCCAGTGCAATCCTTGATGCCCAGTGGGCTCTTTGCCCCCCCCCTGTGGAGCAGATCAGGGGCTATTGCCCCCATCTGCCTGTGCACAGAGACCCAGGAACTCAGTAAATTGTGGTGGACCAAAAAACTCACCTCAGTACCTAGAACCCCTAACCGACTAGCATCAGTGTCTCATTAGCTCTTGGTCTTGTAGCAAAGGTACCAATGATTAGACAACCCAGAACATGCAACTTAGGATAGATACACTCGGGAATGGTGGGAATCAAGAAAACTCTTTCGTTTTATTCTGATACCAGTCCACAACATGGGTAAAGAGAGACACGATAAAGTTTAAAATCTTTATTTTAACGACGTGTAGTAGCAGAATTTTTGCTAACATAAGCAGGCATATGATTCAAATTGATACAATCAGCATTGTCACAAGTCCATAAAACACAAAGGGAGAAATCATATTATAATGATAGTGGAACCAGGTCCTATAGTGCCTTGTATGCCACCCTCCCTAGCTAGGAACTAGGTTTTATATAATAATAGAAGGTCTCTTAGGCTTGAATGGGGAACACCATACCTCCAAGATCAGTATACATGAATCACATCAGGATCTGCAAAAGCTCTCTCTCTCTGGAAACGGATTTTCTCCAAATGTTCTAATCATGAATGCAGTGCAATATTAAAGGCGCTAGAATTTCAATCAGCCGCAGCTGTGTGCATGTTGTGTCTAGGGCATGAGCCGATCAGCCCGAATAACAGCTTACATAGTTTAGTTAACCTTGGAGGCTTCTGCACACACTGTACTGACAGAGATTGCGGTGTAAGTCTACGGATGTCGAAAACAAGGTTTTCTCATGTGAACATAAGTCAGGCAGTCTAACTTACAATAACAAAGATATGCAGTGTTGTGTGCAAAAATCTGCAAATTGGCAAAATGGCGTTTAAACTTCCAATAAGCTCATGCTAACATAGCAATGTGTGCACGCAGGGCCCCTGCCTTCACTACACCGGGGGTTTGGGCAGAAGCTCTATGGCATTTTTTGTGGGGTGGAGGCATTGACATGCCCATTCAGGGCACCCCACCCCTGAACTTTGAAAAAAAATACCTGGCACCTAGTGGGCTTTCTGCCTCCCCCTCCCCCGCCCTCCTGGGGGGCAGAAAGGCTGTAGCATTTTTTAGGCCCCTATCTGTCTCCCATGGGGCAGAAAGACTGTAGAATTTTTTTGGGGGGTTGGGGCATTGGCATGCCCATTCTGGGAAGCCGCACCCCTACGTATAAAAAAAACAAATCCCCGGTGCCTAGTGGGCTTTCTGCCTCTCCCCAGGGGCAGATCAGGGGCTATTGCTTCCATACTCCTCCTGGGAGGGGCAGAAAGACTTGGTATTTTTTGGGGATCGGGGGCATTGGCAGGCTCATTCTGGGCATTCCCCAAGCTCTGAACTACAAAAGAAATGATCCCTAGTGTATAGGGTGCGTTCTGCCCCCCAGAGCAGAAAGACTTAATGTGCCCATTTTGAAATGGGGAAAGGAAAGGCACTTGCCCAAGTGGCCGCTCCTCCTTCCCTGGTGTCTAGTGGGTAGGATCCCTGCTTGGCGATCGCCCTTCTGCCGTGACCCCAGGGATCCACTACCAAGGGGTACCATTGGAAAGAGGAGATTCTGCCCTTCCCAATGATACATCTCCCATGTATTTTGGAGCTCGGGGATGAGATAGCCCCAATAGCATCATTTTCAGTGTAATGATGTCAGCACGCCATGGGTGGGATCATCATTACAAAGAAAACTTAAAAAATGACTCTGGAAATTGGGGAAGCTCTTCCCCACCATCCAAGTCAAAAAAGAAAAAAAAGGAAATCACTCTGCTATTTACAGCAGAGGGATTTTGTGCAAGTGACCACATGACGGAATGGTTCTCATGATGGAACCATTCCATCATAAGCACCGAATGGTTTAAATTCAGTTGACAGCATATTGAGACAGGCTTTCCAGAGCAAGTCAAAGCTGTCTCCTCTACCTGCTAATCAGACCCATATTATATTATTAGGGGGGCCTGGCCCCCAGCTCTGACCAAACATGAAAGCTGTGCCCTACAGATGCAGTCTATCCCAAATACTGGTGGCACTGCGTAATAGCAGACCCTAGAATATCGGAATACAAGAATATCAAGGACAGAATATTTCAAAGTAAATGCCTATAGGGAAGTATAGATTTCCTACTCCTAAGCCCACATGTAAATACCTTGAAGGTATATATATATTACATAAGTACATATATGCAGAGTAAGGTATAGAAATACTATACTTACTTACCTGTCAATAGTTTAGATTTGATATTCTGTGCCATCAGTATTCTGGTTTCGAAATTAAGGTGCACACTGCGTGATTCTATGTGAAGAAATATGTGGATTTTATAAGGCACATACTAAAGCACACTCAATTAACTTTTCACAATCCAGCTTTAAATCCTATCAATTAGCAGGGATTTAAAGTAGAAGAATGCAAAGTTGTAAAGTAGAAGAATGCAAAGTTGTAAAACAGGCTCACTCACAATTGTGAATTTTTCTAAAGTGTGTGAGCTTTATGCAATGCAAAGCTTATCAAGTTCTTTTTTGTAAAAATAATCTGACCCCAGCCAAGAACCCTCCCTCCCTCACCTTTTACCTCAGGCCGTGAATGTCCAACCTTCACATTCAAAATGTTTTTGCGCAAGGATGTACTACCTGGGACATTCTGCAACAGCAAATCGTCACCACTCGAAGGCCCAAAAGTATAAACCTTCCTAGGAAACTTCATCTGAATCATGAAGCATTGAGTTTCCTAATTCCAACCAACTTTGTAAGTGAAGTTTTGATTTGGCTCACCATTAATTTAAAAAGAACTTTACAGAGAGTTGGGAAATTAGTGGCAAACAGTGGGGCATATTTACAAGCGCTGATTGCCACAGCGATAAATCCTTTGCCTTATTTACAAGGCGGCGTTAAGCCACTTAACATGGCTAAACCCCACCTCATCAATAAGGCCCCCTTTCGCGCTACATTTAACTTGAAAGGGGCATGCAATGGGTGTTGTGGTGGGCGTTCCACTGCAACACCTATTGATTTTGACGTTGTCCCCTATTTACTAGGGTGGCATAAATAGCAGGCAGCGCCAAAATTAAGACCATGGAAAACCTGGTCTTAACATGGTGAAACGAGGAGAAATGCTTTAGTTCTCCTCGTTTTTGCTATTTCTATGTGTGCTGCATTGTGAAGCACACACATAAACATCAAATTGCCATGAATGATTGCTAAGTGCAGGAAGGTGTCCCTTCCTGCACATAAACAATCACTTAAAAAAGACGATTTGCAACTTCTATGTGTGCTGCACAATGCAGCACACATAGAAGTTACAAATCGCCATTCTGGATTGTTTATGTGCAGGAAAGGGCACCTTCCTGCACATAAACACTCATTTCCTCAGCGCGGGTACCCTTGCACTATGGGGTAAAGGTGCCTGCATTAGCGCTAGGCAGCTGAATTTAGCGCCAGTGCAGGGAGAAACGCAGGGGTTCACTGTATTATTGTAAATACAGCATATCCCTTCATTTCTAAAGTAATGGAGTACGGTGTTAGCAATTTAGGAGCGAACCCGCGCTCCACCACTTTCTTATATATATGTCCCAGTGTGTTTTAAACATTTAAAGGATGCAACAAAGTTGAAAATGAAATGGAATTTAAATGTCGTTTTCCAGGGGAATTTGGGAAAGTTCCACAATGAATTTCACTGTAAGGCTGTGACAAAAGATGGATAGTTCAATTGCATTTCATCAAAAGCTCCAATAAAAACGGCATGTAGTTGAAGCAGGCTCCAACATTGGCATACACCATGAATAGTTACAGGCAGATTGTGCGAAAAGTGCTGTACAAAAGAAGACCTTCGTTAAAAATCGACCAGCAACACAGGTAGGCATGGTAAAGTACAGATGATTGTGCAAGCCTGGAATGAGTCCATTTGAGGCCTGTGGCCTGGCTAAGAACACTAGCAGCAGCATTGCTCTAATGTTGAGTGGTGGTATCACAGTTGGTCACTAGGACCCTGCGCCGTGATAATATCTCGGTTTAATGCAGCTTGCATGGTATCTCCCTTTGGGATGGTGCAGAGTCCTCCATTTCTGGAATTAAGGACATTTTCTACTCTTTCACATATAGTAGGTGGCGCCTCTATGTAGCTAACATTGCTTGGATGGGCATTGACTTTTCTGAGTGGTGAATTTAATAAGCATGTTAGTCTGCCGTGTATACTAGAAGTGGAACATATTTTCTTGCAGAGGGATTGTTCGGTATTACTACTGATGCAGATAAAAGTCACGCTCACGTTATGAAAACAGTTAAGAGACTGCATATTTAAATGTACCCTAGAAGGCAAAATCACTTCCTTAATAGAACTTTATTTTCCCACCAAGTTGTACTTTACAGCGACTATACCAGCAAATGCAGACATGGCTGACATGCATTAAAAGAGAAGGTGTAAGCAGTTCTCACCAAGAGAATATAGTAAAAAATGACAAATGGGTTCCATTCTTCAGCAATTTGCAAAATGCAAAGTGGATCAAGTAGCAATGGTTGGACCTTATTGGGAACTTAAAGACCACTATGCAAGGTGATTTGGGAATCTTATACTAAGAAGCCCTTTTAGAAAATAAAGTTAAGAGTTTGCTTTGAAATTAGATTGGGACAGTTGTACTGGCCAAAACATACGCTATAATTCCACTTAGAATTTCAAATCTCCATTTCTCCACATGTACCTAGCTCTAATTTTGCTAGGTTAAGCTCTCTCCTACTTTCTCTATTCACTCTCACTCTCCCAATCTCTAGCCCCGCTTCATCTGTCAACATCTTCTTTTCTAGAACCTCTTCTCTCTATCTTCTCTTCTATCTTCTTTGTACGTCTCAAAATGTTTTATTGTCTCTCTAGACCTCTTCTATATAGACCATGTATGACAACTAAAACATTCTCTTGGCTATGTATGGCCATTAGCAGCACCTGCCACCTTTCCTGGACCCCAGTGCTTTTTGCTGTTCCCCAGTCTCTAAAGCCTGCCTTCTGGGGTGTTCCTGGTACAGGGGAAGTACCCGACGATCATCAAACAAAAAAGTTAGTGGAATGTGGCAATCATATCCCTGCAGCTTGTTGTCAATTCTTGTTGGACAGGAAACCAGGCTGCAACGATGTACGAACTGATGTTACACAGTGAAACAAATGTGACAGCAGATCACGCTCATGGAATATGCGTGGAACCAAAAATGTCCTACTACACAGCGTCCCTACATTTCTCCTGATAACAATAGTACCCGTGTATGTGACTGATAGGGGCAGTTCCTCCATTTGAGCAGAGGAGTGTTACCCCATCAGCTAAAATGCCCCCCCAAAAAGTCCCAGAGATGAAAAATAAAATGGTAAGCGACAAGGAGGTGTGGCTTGTTGCCTGTGCGCTTAAGTTTATAGAGTCAATGTGGCTTTGGCTGGCTGTCTTGCAATGGCCAGCCAGACATGCAAACTTTAAATCTCTCTAGCCTAGCTGTCTTAAGCAGCTGCGTTGAGAGCAAGAGCAGGCCTCCAATCAAGGTGATATATTTTACATCCTGAGTATGTTCCGTACTCGATGTACCCAAGTTCTGTAAATAGGGGTGTCTTCTCTGCAACAAGGACTCATGATAGCCGGCTTTGCTGCTCCCAAAAGGCAAGTGATTTGTTGATCACTATTGTACCTTAGAGGGTAGGAAAGTCTGTCTGACAATCCCAATATGATATATGCTGGGAATCTTTGCATTTGGACCCCATACATTTGCTGGAGTTTTGAACAGGGCCACAACAGATAAAGAGGTTATCACATGCTGCCACAATTCCTCAATCAAAGGCCATTTTTGTGGGGATCCCATCTGTGAACTCTACTGAGTGTATAGTACCAACAGGTGACGAATTATGAGAGTCTCCCTCACTGACATACTAGAGGCACTTAATTGGGCCATCACTAGAATTTATGTCATGAGCGTCCTCTCAATGACAGTCTCCCACCTTCATTGGGTCTTGCAAGGTTCAAACTTAAGGGCTTTGTACAGCTCAGAAACTAATCATGCTCCTTGAGAAAAATAAATTTCACCAGGGAGGTAATGTATCCGAAGGCCCTTAGATTTACATCTCTATGGGTCACCTCCCAGTGTCTCAACTGGAAATAGCATACCCTCTCTGTTTCAGGGAGATCATAGTCTCACTTGACTTGTTTGAACAATTTAATAAACTGTAGGTCATACAGATCACCCACCCACTTTAGGCAGCCATGCGATTTTCAAAATGTTGTCATCTACCATTATTAGATCCACACAACACCAGGGCTTTTCTGTGACCACTGACCTCATTCCCCCGTATATCGGAGTTGGGCTGCATGATAATAGTTTACTATGTATTGAATACCCACTCACTATGTGCAGCACACATATAAGTTATAACTCGTCATTTTTTTAAATGATTGTTTTTGTGCAGGAAGGGCTTCCTGCATGTAAAAAAAATCATTCATGACATATTTCTGTTTCTATGTGTGCTTCACAATGCAGTACACATAGAAATAGCAAAAATGAAGAGAAATAAAGCATTTCTCCTTGTTTCGGCATGTTAAGACCAGGTTTATTTTGTTCTTAATTTTGGCACTGCCCCATATTTACGCCACCCTTGTATATATGGGGCAACGTCAAAATCAATAGGTGTTGCGGTGGAATGCCCACCGCAACTCCCATTCCCCTTCTCTTTCATGCTAAGGTGCTGAGTACTATGCTGGAGAAGGAAATGGCTCCGACCCTTGGTAGGAGTCTTTCCTATGGCATCGTAATCTCCTGATTGGATTCATTTCTCACCACCCCATTTTGATGGAGTCATTTGGAAATTAATCCAACTGGATTTCCGAATGGTTTACGACAGGCTCGAAGAGCCCGTCTGCCATTCTGAAAGCCTCCTGTAATCCCAAGGGCGGCTCTTTACGCCCGAGGGATCACAATGTCGGATTCTGACAGTCTTTCTGTGCCGGCCTTTCCGGGCACAGAAAGGCTGTGCTAAATCGACTTTGGGGCCCCCAGCAGGGACCCAATGGGTGCAAAGCCTCCAGATGGTGGCCGAGGGGCACCTATGGTGCCACCTGTTGATCCCTTCACCTGGTTTGGGACCGCCGATTAGAGGTCGGTCGGTCCAAGTTTCAGACGAACTCAGGTCCCTCCGACATTGAAATTGGCCTTAAGTATAGCGTGAAAGGGTGCCTTACTTACAAGGCAGCGTTAAGCTAGGTTAAGTGGCTTAACGCTCCCTTGTAAATAAGGCGTAACCCGTAGCGCCACAGGAATATCAAAAAAAGCGATGTTCCTGTTGTGATAGAGGCTTGTAAATATGCCCCTTAGTGTGTCCTATCAGCAGTGCCTTATAGACAGGTTCTATCTGAGATTAGTAGGTGAGACTTAAAACATCAGAGGCTTTTATAATAGTTGACTTGTGGCATGGTAAACCACTTTATAAGGCGACAAGGCCCAGATGTTATCCTCTTACAGGAAGCACACTTGATTGGGAATAGATGTATGGCCTTGCGTAGGGGAGGCTATAAGTTGGTGGCACATGCAGGTTTCACCTCCGGCTCACGAGGAGTAGACATCCTAGTTAAAAATGATTTTTCTTTCAGTGCGGGTCACGTGGCCAGACACACGAGGTAGATATGTTGGGGTCTTGGGTAAGTGGGAGGGGAAGACGGCTATATATGTCTCAGTATACGTACCACCTGGCCTTCCAAACAATACTTTCAGGGACATCAGCACTCTACTCCTGTCACTCCCGGAAGGCCTACTAGTAATAGGAGGGGACTTTAATGCTGTGCTATCCGGTGCCCTTGACCGATACCTGCAGCGAGACCTCAGGCCAGCTCAGATGGGGTTGCTAACTTTTCTTGAGTCCATGGGGCTGGTGGATGGTTGGAGGAGATACAATCCAGATAGGGCTCAATACACTCACTTATCGGAAGCTCACCATAGCCTATCACGCATTGACTACATTCTAATCCCAGTAGCGTGAGGACACACTATTCAAAAGATTCGTCACCTGGGCTGGGGTCTTTCAGATCATTCCCCGTCTGGATGAGAGTGATACTGGGACAGTTAAATGCAGGGAGGGTGGCCCCCATTAACTCTTGGTATCTGAAGGACCCGGAAGAGCATTGCCTGTGCTACAGACAATTACTTTCAGGACAACGTGGGTACGGTTGAATCAGCTCAGACGATATGGGGCCCTTACAAAATGGTCATTCGGGATGAAACCCTTTCCCTAATTGCCGGGAGAAAGAAGTAAAGGCAGGCAGATCTCGAGCAGGCGGAGGAAGAAGTCTTAAAAGTAGAAGATGACGTAGCCCAAGCAGTAACGCCCAAAAGAATCCACCTCCTGAAGTTGAGACAAGACGAATTTAAAAACATAGCAGAGGATAGGGCCAGGGCGCACAGCAGAGAAGTCCAGAACAGAATCTATGAACATGGGGATAAGGCAGGAAAGCTAATAGAATGGTTAGACAGACGAGACTGGGCATTGCGTCTGGTACCAGAGTTGCGGGACGAAGACTCCATTCCCATAGTAGACTCACAGGCAATGGTGGATGCGTTCGGGGAACATTATCAGACGGTCTACCACACAACCAGTAGATTCACAGAGGGCGAAAATAGCGAGCTGCTCAGGGACATTAGGCTTCCCACCCTCTCAGATGAAAATAGAACATATTTAGAATCCCTGCTAATGAATAACGAAGTAGCACAGGCAATAAGGGGGATCAATTGAGGGAAGGAGTTGGGTCCTAACGACATTCCCATTGAAATGTACAAACTGAGACCCAACAAGATCGGCCCCCATCTCCGCTCCATGTTTGTGGAAAGCAGAGACAAAGGAATACTACCGTATGATCAGCGAGTTGCAACCATAGTAGTCATACATAAAGAAGGCGAATCCAAAACTTACTGTGCGTCATACAGGCCTATATCACTGCTAAATGTGGAGCCTAAGATTCTCGCAAAATTGCTTGCAACACGCCTCACCAAAGTTATTAATACTTTAGTCCACCCTGACCAGTCGGGCTTCATGCCACACTGCAATGCGACACTTAATCTACGCTGCCTACACAGAGTACTGAGAAAAGTATCGCCCTTACTTGAACCGGCTATATTGGTATCTCTAGATGCCACCATGGCTTTTGATATAGTCGAATGGCCATACCTCTTTGCGGTGTTGGGCAAATTGGGGTTTCATCCTTCATTTGTAAGCTGGGTCCGCCTGTTGTATTCCAGTCCCATGGCCTGGGTGGTAGTTAAGATCTGTAAGTCTGCAGACTTCCAGCTGAGCTGGGCACACGCTAGGGATGTCCTTTGTCCCAGCTCCTCTTTGCACTGGAACCCCTTGCAGCTTGGATTTGGCAGGATCAAGTAATTCGCGGAATGAAATGGGCCCAAGGCTGGGAGGACAAGATTTTGCTGTAAGTAGGCGACATCCTTCTTTCTATGACTTCTCCTAGAGCCTCATTGGTTGGTCTCTTCGACATTCTCGCAATATTCGGGAGATTCTCAGGCTTTACGGTAAACTGGACAAAGTCAGTTGTCTATGTCCTCCAGGGAGGTCCACCTACTCAACCGAGGAACTGCTGATCCAGATAGCAGCGTAGGGCTTCTGATACCTCGGCATCTATGTAACGCTGAATCCGGAACTCCGCTTTGCCCATAATTTGGAACCACCTATTCAGAGGATAAAAAGTGATGTCCGACATTGGATATCCCTCCCCTTTCCTTATTGGGTAAAGCGGGCTTCTTCAGGATGATGGCCCTTCTCCGATTTCTGTACGCTCTCCAAAATGCAATGGATCCAGTCCCTGCGTCCTATTTTAAAGTAATAGAAAACCTGCAAAGAGAACTCCTTTGGGACGGCAGGCCCCGAATTTAGTTCTCTAAGTTGACGCTCAATTGGTACGATGGGGGAATCAGTCTCCCAGACATCAAGAAATACTACTGGGCGTCTCATATTGCGGCAATTAACCATGGGGCCTATGGTTGTCCGAATGATCCCGGATACGCCATGGACAGGTGGTTGCTCCCAGGGGGAGATTACAGCAGAGCATTATATGCCAAACCCCGCAGATTCCCTCTTACCGGGCCAACTGCACACTCAATCCATATATGGCATGCGGCCAACAAACAACTAGGATGGGAGGATAAATACACACTGGCTACTCCACTATGGAGTTTCGAGAGATTGGGGAGACTGTGGAAAACCAAGGGATTCGACAATTGGGACCTTATTGGAATCTCGCAAATTAAAGATATCTGGGGGGCGGGGACGGTTATCCCCTTCGCCACTCTTAAACAGCAATACAGCCTGGCTTACACTGAATACTATCGATACCTCCAAATATGACACGCCCTACACACCCAGGTAGCCGGGAACACCAAGCTTCCGGAAGCCTCCTCCCTAGAGGACAAAATACTTGTTGGCAATCTCCCGGAGAAGGCTATCTCGCTTATATATAAAAAGCTGAATAATAACATGGTGGACCAGCTACAACCCTTGAAGGAGAAATGGGTCGGAGATGGCTTGGAGCTAGATGAGGAGGACTGGCAGGGGGCAGTTTGCTCCCCACAGGAGGTTGCCATTCAGGCCAGGATGAGATTGGTCCAGCTCAAAACATTGCATAGGATCTACATTACAGTGCATGGCTTAGTGCGAATGGGTAAGGCGGAGAATGACGAGTGCTGAAGGGGGTGTGGGGAAATGGGTACTTTTATACACATTCTGTGGAATTGTCAACGCATACAATAATACTGGGGAGCCATACACCGAACCCTACGAGACGACCTCCATATAGACATACAGCCCGAAGCTCGAAGGTGTCTGCTTAATGTTTGGGAGCCAACAGATCTCAATACATACGCTACACAATGGACAACCCTGACATACATGATAGCAAAAAGAAATATAGCACAACAATGGGGGCGCGAGTCAACATCCCAAACGGAGTAAGTGGACAAAAGACCTGGACTGGTGCATGTTCAGGGAGAAGTCAGTCTAAGTCGCCAGAGGGTGCCCAGTAAGTGGGGAAAGGTATGGGGGGCATGGAATAGATATAGAGGGGATATCTGCACTCCACCTACTTCCCAGACTGATACTGAAACTCTGGAAACCCCTTGAATTCTCACAATCTGTAAATGTTACCTGATATATGATGTTGATGTCTGGAACTACGTAATTATGATGTCGCTTGCAAATTTCTTGTGATTGTGAGTTATGTCGAAATTGTTCAATAAAAAGAAATATAAAAAAAAGTTGACTTGATCCCCAGAATTGCACAAAATAAGTAACCCAAACAGATAAAAACAAACATTGTGAATCATCTTCCTTCCCCTAGTGGGTTACGGTCATGTCGACATTTGTCTGTAAAAGACATTCACTTTTCTGTTTTCCCTAAGCCCTCTACTTCTCCACCCAGGCCTGCCCCTTATATGTGTGTCCTAAAAGCCTGGAGGGCCCACATTTCCACGGCCTGGAACTTTCAGCAGCATTCTCACCCCCACTTCGACAGACAGAAGCCACAAACGTTGTTACTATCAAGTCTCTGTGGCAGGAGTTGTTGAGCTGAAAAGTGCTGAAAGGACCGCTTTCATCTTCAAAGGTAATTACTCTTTCTCCTCCACCAGCCCCAGGATCTCCAGACCCTCTGTGATGGTTCACTGAAAGAATATCGACCACAAAAATATAGATGTAAAAAATATTAAGGGAACAATATAGAATACAAAAATATTGACTCCCTACACTTAAAAAGGTAAGTACAAAAACAATGAGAAAAAAATATATAGTTTACAACAATATAATTGTATTACATATCATTTTTAAAATATATGTAATTTAAAATAAACCAATTAAATACTAACTTTAATTTATTTATAGAAAGGGTCCGATTGCGATGTCGGGAAGAAAGCCTCCTACCGAGAGTCGGAACCTCCTCGACCACATCAGAGCCCTTTCAACCGACTCGGTCGGTTTAAATTCTGACCACTCGATTACGATGTTTGCAGTTGGAACGTAAACTGCAAGGCCATTCTGAATCGGTTCTGACTGACTCGTGGAGTATTCCTCTCGGTTGGAACTGCATCGTTCAACCCTATGGAAAGTGTTTCCACCCTCGGGATTACGATGTCACTTTCTAACAGCTTTTCAGCGCCGGCATGTCTGACACGGAAAGGCTGTCGCAAAGTGACTTTAGGGGCCCCTGGCTGGCCCCCTTGACCCCCGCGGTCTACGGTTGATGGCTGAGGGAGTACCTAAGGGACCACCCTGTAAAACCCTGCACTGTGTGGCAGGAACCATGGGTTGCTTGTGACAAAGTGCAGGCTTTTCCACCAACACCCTAGTTCCCTGTAGGAGCTTGTGTTATCGTCAGTGGTTGGGCGGAAAACAAGCTCCCATAGGAAACAATGGGAATCCGACTGAACAGTGTTCAGCCACATCGTAATCTAGCGGTTGGAACCACGGCCTACAAGTCAGTCGGTCGCGATTCAGAGTCTGTGTCGTGCAGAGGCTTTCTTCCCCATATTGTAATGAGCCCATAAATGTATATTTTAACAAATACAGCAAATAAACTTCCTTTTAAAAATGTAAACACACATATATATATGTATATAAATATATATATATATATATATATATATATATATATATATATATATATATATATATATATATACATATACATTCAAAAGCTCAAATCTATACTACTATTATAAAGAGAGAACAGACACCTTTTGGCAAGGTAAACTTGGGAACCACAGCGCCAATCCACACACCCAATACATTGTTGTAATCCTCAGGGTGTGTAGATGGACATAGGCTGCATAAAATAAAAAAAAAACGTAAATTAAAAAATTTAACTTTAAAAACAAAGTAGTCTCCTAAAAGTAGCGCCGGCCACGACGTATCGCTTGCCGCGACCTAGCGATGTCCGCAACGTGCGTGATGACTACAGGCGGGGAGGAGCAGTGACGAGCAGCTAAGAGTGGCGGTGAAGTCGGGAGCGCGGGGAAGAGCGGCGGCTCAGGTAAGGCAAAGGCGAGGCGGGAGGAGGGAGGCGGGAGGCGGTCTGGGCAATGTCGGGGCGGGTGGGGTAAGGCAAAGGCAAAGGCGAGGCGGGAGGCGGGCGGGAGGCGGTCTGGGCAATGTCGGGGCGGGCGGGGGCCGGGGCGGGAGTGCACCCAAGCCTGAAATGTTGCCCCCAGCCCCCTTCTGCCCTGGGCAACGCTCCCGCAATCCGGAAATGCTGCCCACAGCCCCCTTCTGCCCCAGGCAATGCTGGGGCGGGCTGCTAGTCAACATATAAAGCTAATGCCTAGTCCATGATGCTTTCAACTGTTGATTCATGGTCTTCATCACATGAAAGCACTACGCCATATCTCAGCCTTTTAAAAAATCAACACCACGTGCCTTTGTTACCAATAGGCATGGACAACAGAATCTGTTACATTATTCATGCCCTTGTTTCACAAACACAGCGTTTCTTAGTCTTATTTTTGTCATGTTATTTTTTAAAATCCAATATAGGAACCACCTTCCATTTCATGGGTAGATTAGGTGATGCATCTAAACAGAATTATAAACCTCATTTTAACATTTTACCAATAAAAAAGAACTCCCAGATTTACATTCAATGTTCACATTGTCACCCATTGATTGGTCTAACTATCCCTGGAGACATCTCATGATCAGCAAGTGATGCATTGTAGGGGCGTGGCTTAGGCACCATCGGGTATGGACGCGTGAGCTAAGAGCTCTGTGTCGGCCTCCCGATTTCTCCTGAATAACAGACCTCCCTGATGGTGCAGGCAGCCCTGGGGTGAGCCCCCTACGACTGGGAGGTGCCAGCACGCACTTCGAGCCTCGGCCTGGGCCCCTGGGGCCGTCCGCTTGGGGATCGTGGCTGGTCCCCCTAGAGGAGCCCGACCAACTTGCTTCTGGCCTACTGGGGACCCGGCATCCCCGAACTTGCGTGGACTACAATCCGCCGATGGTGACCAGGGACCCGGCAGAGGCGAGACCCAGCGCCGCGGTGGGGCACGAGTGCTGACCGCGCCGCGGACACATTGGCGGCTGAGGAATAAGAAACGCTATACTGGCCCGGGAGGTGCCTGAATGACTGTGGGCGACCGGCTGTGCCCGGGAGAGCCGCGATCTCTGGAGAGGCCTGGGAGTCCCCGTGGCGGCGGCGGAGTCCGGCGTCAGCGCTGAATATGCCATAGGTGCCCCCGGGGAGCGACCGGAGGGCGCTACCAGCGGCGGCCCCTCTGGGGTTTATGGTGGGGCGGAGCGGGCTCGCCCCCACGGGTCGGCTGAGGACTACAGTGACCAGGAGGAGCGGCGGCGAGGATACTTCGCCTGTGCTGGCAGCGTGGGGACCCTGCACTGAGGTACCCCCCCAGCGCCGTGCTGCCGCCTCCGCGTTCTGGAGCAGGGTGAGACATTGTGAGGACGCCTCCGTGGGTGCTGCGCCCCGTTGCCCTGTGCCCCGGGATCCTTGGGGGGCTGGTGCATTAAGGACACCCCGCCAGGGAAAGGCCAGCTTTATCCCGGGCCTGTAGTGAGCGGACTGCGGCGCATATGGCTTGGCGGCTGGGGCCTCCGTAGGTCCACCAGTGAGCGCCTCCCCCTGACGGAGACGAGGACAGTCGTAGTGGGCAATCTGCCGGTGCTGCGGAGTGCGGCCCCCCCTGGTGGAACTGACGGTGGGGCTAGGTGAAGTTGTGCCCGTATCAGATGGTGGCTGGTGCTCCTGCTTTCAACCCGCAGACGTTGACCGGAGCACTTGGTGTGCATTTTACACTTCCCGGAGACCACGGCTAGAGGAGAGTAGCCCTGGCCTTTTGAGCTGGACCTCTGTCCTGGAGATTGGGCCATGGGAAAGCAGCGGCGAGTCCCAGGGGCGTCACAGACTGACCAAGTTGAGGACCCACATGAGACTCAGGACCAGGGCCCCGCTCGTGATCCGGCTGCGGGCTGCAGCAGCAGCAAATGGAAACGGATCCTCAAGGCTATATCGGACACGAAGGAGGCGCTATGACAGGACATTGCGCAGGTGTCACTGAACCTTGGATTGTTGCGGGCGGACCATGGCAAGCTGGCGGATCGCGTCAAGAGCACAGAACTGGCGCTGGAGACACTGGAGCCTGCCCAGAAGGCGTCGGAGGCGTCCTTGGATGACCTATGGCGCAGAGTGCAACTGCTGGAGAGGAGGGCCCTAGACACAGAAGGGCGTAATAGACGCAACAACGTCCGGGTGGTGGGCATGCCCGAAAAAAATCGAAGGGGACAACATGGTAGATTACCTAGAACTTTGGCTGTGGGATGTGGTTGCCCCGGAGGGCCTGTCGCAATTCTACACGCTGGAAAGGGCCCATCGTGTGCTGGCCCGCCCGCCAGCCCTGGGCCGTCCTTCCAGGCCGGTGGTCTCGCGCCTGCTCCACTTCAGGGACCGTGACCTCATCTTACAGAATGCCCAGACCTCTGGCCCATATAGGGTTGACAATGCCTCAGTCTCCCTTTACCCTGATTACTCTCAAGAGGTCCAACAGAGCCGCTTTTCCTTCATGTCGATCAAGAGGGCCCTTCGCGACGACGCATACAATATGCCCTGTTCTTCCCGGCGCACTTGAAGGTCATGGTGGACGGAACTGCTACCTTCTTTGATACGGCGGACGACGCATGGCACTGGCTCGTGCGGGTAAGGACGGCGCTGGACAGCGGAATTCGGAGGCCGAGGCTCAGCCAAAGCCTCTTAGGGGCCGTCACAGCAGGAAACGTGTAGTGAACAGGCGGTCACAGTCGACTTCCCAGACGGAGCTGGAGAGACAAGCAGCGTTGCAGACGGTCACTATTATTTCGGGAGCGGCGGCTGAAGTTTCGATGGCAGAATCAGGGTCCCAACTAGAAGAGAGTGATGGCAACCGTCTTGCACTCAGTATTCAAATTCATCAAATGACCAATGACCGATTAAAAAAATCGCAGACGGGATTCCGCCCAGGGCAGGGCACCGACATCGCCCTCCTGGTAGCGGTGGAAGAGGCCAGAGCACTGCTCGACGCGGGAGGATCAGTGGCAGTGATCCTCCTCGACCTCAGTGCGGCCTTCGACACCGTTAACCACCAACTCCTGATTCACCGTCTCAGGAGCGTTGGCGTGGAAGGAAAAGCACTCTCCTGGCTATCGTCCTTTCTGGGCCATCGGTCCTTTCAAATCTGGGAGAATAACACCGGCTCCTCCGAAAAACCCCTCCAGTGTGGTGTACCTCAGGGCTCCTCCCTGAGCCCCACATTATTTAATATCTACATGTCCCCACTGGAGGAGGTCGTCATCCCATTCGGAGTGAGCATCGTCAGCTATGCTGACGATACACAACTAGTGGTCTCCCTATCGCACCCGAGCCAACAACCTGCGGACCTCTACACCTGTCTGACACAGATACAAGGATGGATGAACTGATCTCATCTCAAACTTAACGGTTCAAAAACCGACATCCTTCTCCTGGGTCAGAAGGGACCTTCCCTGTCATCAAACATCTGGTCACAGAACAATTGGCCACCCTGTTTAGGCCCGCCCCCAGACCCAAAGCCCGAGATCAAGAGCTTAGGTGTCTGGCTCAAAAAGGACCTATCGTTTGCTACACAGGCAAAAAAAGTAGCCGGGATGTGCTTTGGGCTCCTAAAATCAATTCGAAAAATCCTGCCCCTTCTCCCCCCTACCGCAAAAAAATTACTGGTCCAAGGTCTAATACTCTCCAGGATCGACTACAGCAATGCCATCTACCTGGGCGCTCCTGAGGCCACCCTGAACCGGCTACAGAGGATCCAAAACGCGGCTGCCCGCATCGATACCAACACTTCCGCCAGAGCCTCAGCCAAACCCGTTCTGAGACTCCTCCACTGGCTCCCGGTCAGGGAACGAGTGCAGTTCAAAGCCCTCTGCCTGGCCCACAAATCGCTGCAAAACAAAGGACCTCCGATCCTAGCTAAATTCATCACACCCTACAAAGCCTCAAGATCTCTCCGTTCCGATCAGGAACACTTCATCACCATCCCCAGAGTCAAGAAGGCCCGGACGGGCGGAAGACGCTTCTCAGTTCACACAGCACGTCTCTGGAACGCTCTACCCCGCGAGATCAGAACAGAGCCCAACTATCTATGCTTCAGAAAGAGGCTGAAAACCCTCCTATTCCCACAAAATCCCTAATTCACTTCCTGCCCCTCACTACCCTCTGGTTAACTGTTCCTAGCGCTGGGATACTCACGGGTGACTACGCGCTCTACAAAAATGTATTAATAATAATAATAATAATAATAATCAAAGATAAACAATTTTACATTATAGACTTGAAAATAAACAATTGCGTGCAGCATGCAGCGGGAAACTAGGTTCTGCAAGCCTATAAGAGTTCAAAACAGGAGAATACCAAATAGAGATCTGGTTGTCCCCGTGCACTGCTACGAGTCACTCATCCGAGTGTACTATAGTAAACAATAGATTGAATTGCAGTTCAAAACATTTAAGAGACAATTTCATAGTCTTGAAAGAGCACGACTAACATTAAACAGCATATAGTCCATTGTGGCTTTTCATGAAGTTTCTTTATGTCCATTCATAAATTTCAGAAAAAATTTATGAATGTACATAAATGTTCGTCGTGCTCTTTCAAGACTATGAAATTGTATCTTGAATGTTTTGAACTGCAATTCAATCTATTGTTCACTATAGTACACTCGGATGAGTGACTCGTAGCAGTGCACCGGGACAACCAGATCTCTATCTGGTATTCTCCTGTTTAGAATCAGGGTCCCAGCATGGATCGGCGGAGGTGGGGTCAAAGGGTTCTGAGGAGGACGATGGACATCTGCATCAGGTCACTCCAGGGACTGCTGATGGCCTGATGGACGAGTGACGCTGCATGGCCCAGGCCTGTGTACAGTAAGGGGAGGTGCACTGAACATTGTCTTGTGTCATTGGGGGGAGGGGGGGGGGTTGCTTATGGCACAGCTGGAGATGATGGGGGGCTCGATTTCTTGCAGAGGCGGGGGTGCCCGGGGGGGGGGGGGGGGATATTGGACATTGGATATTGGATTTGCTGGTTTCTGACGTTTGATTGCTGAATATTGCCTTTTTGATGTTTGAATTTTGCCTGGGGGGCTTCCCTGGGGTGGACCACTGTCTGGTGGAGGGGTGTTCAGCACGTGAGGCTCGACCGGTGAGCTGGAGAGGTGAGACTGTTGCTAGACCCGTATAGGTGTTAGGTCACCCCCTCGAACTCACACCTATTGTGAGACTCTGGTAGCTACCAGAGTTTTTCCCTTCTTAGGGTTGTGTTTGGATGGGTACTTATGGTTTAGAGCCAGTTCTGGGGAAGGATAGGAAGGGGGTTTGTTGGGGAAGTTTTGCAAAGGGGGGGTTGTCAGTGTGCCCACTAGGCTGTCTTGTTTTTTTTGCGTTATACTCTCTAATGGCGAACCAACTTGAATTAAAATGTGTCACTTGGAATGTGCGAGGGCTGAACTCCATGAGAAAACGTTACAAAGTACATGCTTACTTAGTCCGCAGGGGGATCCAGGTGGCTTTTTTGCAGAAGACACACACTGGCCAGACTGAGGGGCGGGCGCTGCAGAGGAGATGGAGAGGTCAACTATTCTACATCACTTACTCTGCATTCGCCAGGGGGGCCCTCATTTGGGTGCGGGTCGGGGGTTCCCTTCCAACCCATGAACACGATTGTAGACCCGGAAGGGAGGTTTGTGTTGGTGCTCGGCAGCTTTGATGGCAGGGATGTGACACTTTGCAGCGTATATGCCCCAAACTCCGAACACGCCATTTTCTTTGCGCGCCTTTCTGGGAGGCTAGCGTTCTTTTTAGTTGGTACGGTGTTCTTGGGAGGGGACTTCAATTCTGTCACTGATGTAGAGCTGGATAGCTCCCACCCACCACTGTCTCAGTCGGCGGTGCGCAGAATAGCTAGAGTGAGAAGGGACTGGCAGGAAGCATGAGGCCTTGTGGACGCCAGGCGGGCGCACCACCCCACAGATAAGGACTATTCGTTTTATTCGATACTGCACGATCTACATGTGAGGCTCGATGGCATTTTGTGCACCCCAGGAGCCCTGGAGATCATGCATCATAGCGAGTATCTAGCCAGGATGCTTTCAGACCACAACCCCTGTCTGATAACTGTCCTCTGGTCACGGATGAGACCAGTGATCCCGACGTGGCGTCTGAACCCGGTGATGCTGGAGGACCCCACGTTCCGAGCAGAGCTCGGGGAGGGCGTGGAACGCCATTTTGCAGAAAACTCAGGGACGGTGATGAGTCGAGCCCACGAGTGGGATGCGTTTAAGGCAGTGGTGCGGGGGATATGCATCTCGTCCATTGCCGGGACACGTAAGTAATTGCTAAAGGATGTAGACCGGGTAGAGGCCCATCTGCGTCAGAAGGAAATAGATCTTCACGCGTCCGGGAGTGGCCAGGAGAGGGTGTCGGTGGCGCGGTAGGATGTGGCCGTCCAGGTAAAGCGGCTCCGCTGCTATGACTACAAGAAGTACATGGTACGCGCGCATGCTGAAAGGGACAAGTTAGGGTCGTTGTTGGCCTGGCTGGCACATCCGGCTGTCTGGGGATCCCCAATAGTATCACTGACCACACCTGCTGGAGACCTGGTCTATTCGCAGAAAGGGGTTAACGACCAATTTCTGGATTACTACACACTCCTGTATCGGAGCAGCATGGGGGACCTACCCGATGAACTGGACGATTATCTAGCAGCCACAGGGCTGTCTCAGTTGGCATCAAACTGGGCGAAGCAATCTCATTGGGAGAAATTAGTGCGGCGGTTAAACATATGGCCAGGAGGAAAACGCCTGGGGCGGATGGCCTTCCGGTGGAATTCTATGCGGCGTACATTGATATCCTGGCGCCCCACTGGCAGTCGGTCTACAGAGAGGCGTGGGAATCGGGTAGGTTGCCGATCACCACGAGAGAAGCGATCATAGTGCCGCTGTTGAAGAAAGGAGGGCTCCCCACCTCTAGGACAGCGTACCAACCACTTTCGATGCTCACGGTTGATTATAAGATCCTCAGCAAGATTTTGGCCATGCGACTCCTGGGCCACATGACCACCCTGGTGCATCCGGACCAATCGGGGTTTATCCCCACTAGGAACACCGCGACGTGTATACGTCGGGTGATACGGATCATGCGGGAAAGGGAGGAGGGAACAGCCGAGGCCATAGTGCTATCAGTGGATATCGAAAAGGCGTTCGATAGCGCAGAGTGGCCATATTTGTTTCGGGTGTTGAAGGGCTTTGGCCTAGGAGATCAGTTTGTACGTTGGACCAGATTGCTGTATAATTCCGCCACAGCCAGGGTTCGTACGGGACCCACTATTTCAGCGGCTTGTCAGGTGGGGAGAGGCGCCCGACAGGGTTGTTCCTTGTCCCCACTGCTATTTGCGCTAGCATTTGAACCGTTAGCGGTGCATGCCTGTCAGGGGCAATTATGCGAGTGTGTTTTGATGCGTGGGGAGCTTCACCACATATCCCTGTACGCGGATGACCTCCTCCTATATCTGGCTGATGCAGGGGATTCCGTGCAGGGCGCTAGAACCCTGCTTCGGGATTTCGGTCGCTTGTCAGGTTTACAGGTGAACTGGACGAAGACCTGCCTGTTTCCCTTGTCCCCAGAGGGTCAGCCGCCTCTGGAGCTTGAGGGCCTGAGGTGGGACCTGATTGCCTGCCGTATCTGGGGGGCCGCATATTTCATGCCCCCATTGACCTCTTTGAGGGGAATGTAGGTGGCACGCTGCGGGGGCTCAAGGGCTGCATGGCGTTTTGGCGGACTCTCCCACTCTCGGTGGCAGGGCGCATAGCCCTTTTGAAGATAGTGGGACTCCCACGGCTGCCTTACTTCTTTCGTACTTTGCCGGTCTGGATACCTGTCTCCTTTTTTAAGACGCTCCGAGCGCTGATGACAGGGTTCATTTGGGGATCCGGCGGGTAGCACTAGCCACTCTTTATGATTTGGGCCTGATAATGGCAAAAAGGGAGCTTACTACGCACTGGAAGGCGAGGGCGGGTCCTAGCTTTCGCAGATGGAAGGCGGGCTTTTTGAGCTGGGCGGGAAGTAAAGGGACGCTTCGGCTACAACTGGCCAAGCGTTCCTCCAACGACAAAGCACTGGAGGCAGCAAGGGCATGGGGAGCATTGGTGGCGGAGCTCCAATCCCCGGTAGAACTGGATGAGGTGGAGGGGGACCAGGCAGATGTAGACCAGAATGCGGCGGCCAGGGTGGGGGTCCCCGGGAATACTGAGGGGAATGATTTGGATGGGGACGCTTAAGCACAATATAGGAGGAATCAGCTCCTACACGACACATTCGCATGACTGTGACAGTGGCCGGGTGTACGCATGAGTAATCTGATGGAATCTGCTGTTATTTGAGTTCAGTTACAATATTATCTGTCATGGATGTATGTTAATTTTCTCAATGCACAGGGAACTATGTAGCTAATAGTTGGATAGTGGATGGGGGCACACTGACAGGGGGGTGGGGGTAGAGAGGGAAGTGGGTGGGGGAGATAGGGGGTGCATGCTGTGAACCGAGTTATCCTGTATAATACGTCCAGTGCTGGGTTGCCCGTCAGATAATTGGGCCCGCATTTCTGCTTTGATGACATGTTGGTTTTAAAATCAATAAAAATTCTTTAAAGAAAAATAAAATCAAGTGATGCATTGTATTATTGTATTATCTATTGTCTAACAACATCAATTAATATTGATGCTTAGCATTATCTAACTGATGCTTATGTAGACAATATAGCCCATAGCCATTATGGCAGGTCACTTTTGAATAAAGTTTAACATCTCTGGGGTCGATTCCGATGCGATTCAGAAGGGCTGTGAATTGGATTCGGGTTTGCCGAATCTGATCCGGAGCCCTTGTTTCCGAAAGACTTGTTTCCAGTTCCGAACGAGCAAGTACAATGCCTGGAAACCGTACTGGCTGTCCAAATCTGTTCCGGAAGGCATAGGGACAGAACAAGCCATTCCGGATCCCATTCGTACAGCTCTATGGACTTGGTTTTCAAGTGAGCGAGTTCAATGAGCGATTCAGACAGGCGTTCCAAATCAGTTTCTCAAGAACGAATCGGCTGCCGGAATCGGTCTTTGGAACCCCATAGCAGGCCCCTGTCAACCGGGGCCCTCCGAATCGGGCCAGTGGGGGTACCAAAAGGACCTCCCTTCCCAACCATGCATAATGTGGCAGGTACTATGGGGTGCCCGCCACAGGGTGCACAATTTTTTCCAGCCACCCATTTCTTCAATTGGAGCCTGTGTATTCGGTCGGAACACAGGCTCCCGATGAAGGCATTGGGAGCCCAACCAAATCGTATCCGGAAGCATCCGGATGCATCGTAATTGGTTGGTTGGACTCCCCGGATCCCATTCGCTCTGAAACCATTCTAAGACCGATTCAGTTGGAATGCTTTCTGAACGGCATAGTTATCTACCCCTTAGACACAAACTAATTTGCAGGTGGATATGTAAAATCTATATCGCTGTCGGTGGTAATAAATATAAAAACAATATTAATAACAATAGCTATACATAAATAGATCCTATTCCTATTTGATGTTTGTAAACATTATTAAATATATTTTATGTCCTTATGCCTGATAACTTCTTTTAAATTGTAATGTGCTAACAAAGTGCTCACAATGTGCTAAAGTACTCAATTTTGGAAGCCAAATAGCAGCATAATTTATAACTAACTCATGTCATGATGTTAATACATGTATCCATCGACTACTTTTGGATACCTATTAGTTTTCATGTGGATTGGCATATGTCTATTCAAACATTTGATGATGTTTTAGCTCCTCACTCCAATTAGAGTGAATAGCACCAATATATTCTATTTCAATCTGTACATGCGATCTAAAGTACTAATATATGCATAAAAAAGATAAAGTGACTTGTGCTCATTCTTATCCGATAGAATCATAAACACATAAAAACTACGAAACTCTTCCTTAACTTGATTATTTAATGCACAATCCTTAGATAAACCTTAATGAGGCCTAAAGCATTTGCTGCCACGACCTGTTCAAAAGTTATCCCCTATATTTGCAATCATAAAAAATGATGGAGGTCCTAGCTCGTGTTGAGCTCCAGAATAAATTTGGATTCCAATTGCATTAACCCCTTCGCTGCTCATGACGAGCTCAGCTCGTCATGAGGCACGGTTGAGCTGTGCTTATGACGAGCTGAGCTCGTCATGAACAATGGGAAACAGTGGCCTGCAGCAGAGGAGGGGAATTGCCTTAGCAGCGATGAGGTTAATAGCTTTTCCCTGCTGCCCCCTCTCCTTAACATTGGCACTGCCCCAATTACAAAGTATTTGAGATTGTTCAAATTGTTGTTATGAACCAATTTGAAGTGTCGTGCAACGGGGTACGTTGGATCAGAGTTCACTATCGCCCTTATATGCTGTAAAATTCTACTCTGCACCTGTAGCTTTGTGCTCTCCACGTATCTTAAACCGCACAGGCATTCACGCACATAAACATCAAACTCAGTTCTGCATGTATAGTGCCCCCTGATATGGGCTTGTTTCTCCACAAAAGCCAGTTTATAGCTTTTCATATTGAAACCAAGTTTACAGGCCCGACACAAGCTACATTTATTAAATCAATTTTTCGGGGATAACCAATACTGGCTAGAACTTACTTCAGGGCTGCTATTGACCAAAGAATTTCTCATAGAAGGTACTCGTCTTAATATCAGGGAGGGATTGTCAGGGAGGACTTGGCCCAATGTCTTATCTGTCAGCACAATGGGCCATTGATTGTTAGTAATTGATCGTATTTGCCTCTCCTGTTTGCAGAATGTTGTGACAAGCCTAATGCTATCAGGCTTGTCTGGCATTATGGGAGCCCCCACACTCCTATATTCAGTACTACTCGGGACCTTGAAGAGGATAAATTCCCTAGGTTGTGCATTTGCTTTCAACTTCGTATGATACAGATTTTCTACCTTAGACCTAGTTCGTTGAATCTATCAGTTGCCTCATTTTGACATATCTCAAGATCAGCTTCAGAGCTACATATCTTACAAATCCTGAGCTATTCCCCGTATGGGATACTTTGAATAAGATGCCTGGGATGAAAGTTTGTTGCGTGGAGAATCAAATTTCCTGCCATTACTCTTCTGTGTAATTTCAGTTCCACTCGACCATTACTAAGATATACTTGCACATCTAAGAACTCAAGTGATAGGTTACTGATCTGCGCTGTGAACTCCAAATATATAATTATTCATATTAATCTGTTCTACGAATGAAGTAGCACTCTCCTCCGATCCCCTCCAAATAATAAAAAGATTTTCTATAAAATGCCTCCAACTCACTACATGATTGTCCCAATCCTGATCATGTTTTACTTGTCCACGTGTAAACCCACGTAACTGGGGGAGAGGCAGGCTCCCATAGCAACTCCCCTCATTTGATAAAAAATTTACCAAATAGAAAATAGATGTTGGTAAGACATAAGTTGTTCGCTTTTAGCAGCATTTGATTGTGGTTGTAAAAACAAATTGACCTCTTATTAAAAAAAGGGCTCTACCAACTTTAGACCATCATCATGCTTTATTCTTGTATATAATGATGTGATGCCCATTGTGATGAATGTATGGTCATCTTTCCAAGCCATTTTATGCAGTTTCTTAAGAAAATCGCCTGTATCTTTAACGTATGATGGTAAGCTTGTAAGAAATCCCTGTAGATAATAATTCACATACTGTGCACTTTTGGGATAAAGTAGATGTCTGGTACCACCAGGAATTCATTATTTAGGAAATTAAAATCATCCTTCGAAATCAACCCTTCCCGCTTCCATTGTGTCAAATTGCCTTTGACTACAGACTTGACAGTCCTTAAATCCTGTGGAGTGGCTCTTCTGTAGCATAATATATCATCCAAATGCTTATATGCCTCTTTAAGATATTCTTCTATATAATTACATATATACAAATATTAACTAATTATAAATTAATTAAAATTAATTTACTCCCCACCCTTTACCCCTTAAAAATCCAAAACCCACCCAAAAAATGTAATTAAACAATTACCATAATTAATCAATTAATTAATTACATGTAATTATCAAATAATTATTAATTAAAAATAAACTACTTCCCACCCATTACCCTTTATAAACCCAAAACCCACACCAAATAAATGTAATTAAACAATTAACACAATTATCAATTAATTAATTAAATTTAATTAACTAATTATTAATAATTAAAAATAAATTACTACCCACCCTTTAGCCCTATAAACCCCACAGCCCGCACCTAAAAATAAAATTACACAATTACCATACTTAGTTATCAATGTATTAATATTGATTAACAAGTAATTATTAATGAAAAATAAATTACTTCCCTCCTTCTACCCCCTTAACTCCAGAACTCACACAAAATGTACAAAACAAAGTTAAAGCACAATTAACACTATTAAATATCAATTTAATATATATTGTTAAATAGCAAATAATCATTAATTTGTTATAATTAAATTATTTCCCACCCTATTCCCCTTTAATCCCACATTCCGCTATGGAACTAAAAAACACAAAATATAATTAAATTAAATTTGATAACTACTAAAAATTTAACACATAGATTAAAAACAAACAATACTTATACAAAAAAAATGACATCACATACATTTAAAATATATACTAGAATACATAACACTAATTAAAAAACAATATTGACTTCTATTTGTTAAAAATGTATATTGCTTACCTAAATCGATATTCTTCTCCACAATATGCTTGCAGTTGATATTCTGTGTCACGATATTTCCAACTTGATAATTGTGTCAGTCGATATTACTGATTCCATATTTTGTCTGAATACCCTCTGTGATGAAACACACTTGGTGTAGTCGCCTTCCTATTGGAAAATAAGTCTGGAGGTGTGCCCCTAGCTATATTTTGACATATGCAATCAGTTGAAAAGAGCGTTGTTTTGGGGCGATGATAGCTGACAGGTCTTGATAGATGTTTATTGTATGATCTTCAAAGGTGATCGGGCCTTTCTCCTGTGCCGCCACCACCATGATTCCCGATTTTTGTGTTTAGTGGTGCACAAACATGAGAATGTCGGGATGGGGATTGGACCCACGTGCTGCAGCGCCTGTTCTATGTGTTCGGGATATTCTCCGACTCAGTCAGGTCTAGGAAAATATGCATACAGTTTTCTAATGTATATTTCCATTTTTTCTTCAGATTCAGCAAGCAGTGGAACCCCCCTAATGTGCATATTTTGTCTTATGAATCCATTCTACAAATCTTTTAGGTGGATCAGTAAGTCATCATTGCGTGGCATGAGTGGTTGTTGTCTTGTGGCTTCCAATGTGGTTTCCATGGCATCTCTGGTATCCTCCAGGGATTCAACTCTGTGCCCTAAGACTGTAGCTTACTGTACGATATATTGTAGGTCCTTAGAGACGTCTTCGCAAAGGTGGGTGATGTCACCAAGGATGCTTGCTCCGGCAGAGGTCCTTTATGAAGGATCTTTTAGTAGGGGCTTCAGGACCCTAAGCTTCTGTATGAGTCTCATCACCTGTTGGTCAATAGAGTGCTCATTGTTACTGGTCTATTTGCAGTGCTCCCGCCATGATCAACATGTCTTATATAGTCAGATCTTTTTCATTCTTCATTGAGAACATTGCTCTGTGGACTCCTTAACTTTCTGTGTGAGCAAGGGGTAAACTTGTATATCAGCCAGTTCTCAGTTGCCATTGAAGTTCATCCAATGACTATGATTTACTTCCTGTAGAAGGCTGCCGCCCTGGTCAACATGTCATATATTGAGTTCTATTTTATTCTTCATCGAGATCATAGCTCTGTGGACTCCTTAGCTGTCTCAGAGGGCAAGGGGTAAACTTGTACGACAGCCGGGTCTCAGTTGCAGCTGAAGCCCATCTGTTGATTATGGTTCAGTTCCTGTAGATGTGCCCACAAGTGTGGAGCAGGCAGCCCTGAGTCAAGGTATTGGGGGTCTGCAACAACAACACCCCAGCCAACAGAGCAGCTCAAGAGCACATGGTCTCAGCTGTGGCAGCTGTCTAATGCAGTGACTGTACACTTCGTGGATGAGGGTTATCAGGTCAATTTTGCATGTCACTCTCGCAAGGAGCCTCTTGCTTCTTGGGCTGAGACACTAAGCAAACTAAGCACACTTTCGCTGCATTGTGGGTTAGGGCCTTAGATATAGGTTTTATTGTTACCTACTTATTACCACTTTAATAAAGTGGTAATAGATAGAGAAATTAATTTATATTTTTCTATATATTTTTACAGCACTTGACAGAAAATGGCTTTTTTAGAAAAAGCAATTCAAGTAGCATTTTAATTTATAGGTATTAGTGCAGTACTACATAGACTATTTAATAAGGATTACATTAAAAATACACTGTAGTACACAATTGTGTTAAATATATCATAGCACAGTGTATTTTTTATTTTTTACCATATTTATTTTTTCACTTATTGAAGTGCCCTTGTACTTCCTAGGAACATAAAATATAGAGAAAGGTTAAAATAATTTTCCCTACCTCTTTAATATCTTTAATAAAGTGGTAATAGGTAGGGAAAAATATAAAACCCAATAAGTACCTATATATAAGCCCATAACACAGCCTTGTTTCAATTAAAACATTGCTGCCTTTAACTTTTGTAAAGGCAGTCATTAGCCAATAACATAATGCCTTGTCATTGCTATGTACAGGAGTAATTTTGCAAAATACCCCAAAAGTTTGTGGAATTACTGTGGTCACAGATATCACTAACTTAAATTAGATTATAACTTTAAAAATACCTACCTCCATTATCCAAAAGAATCATCTAGACACCATAATCTATATTCCTGCCAATTTTAATTCTAATCCGTTCAGCCGTTTTTGCACTGTGTGCAATACAAAAGTCTACAGAAAATGCATTAGTGAAAAAACGCATTTTGGGACCACTCTGGTTTCTTTGCAACGCCTTGACCAATTACCGCAAAACTTTGCATCAGCCGCCAATGTAGAAAAAACTATCTCAGGGAATCCTAACTATAACTCCAAAGTGGCTACTGCTAGACACAAGGAGAAAGAGCATGCTATGTGTTAGACAAAACACATAGTTTACCTTTCAAAAAAAGGACAAAAAAATACATTTTTGCAGATTTTACCTATATTCTGCTATTGATTTTACCTTTACTCTGCTATTGATTTCTTTTTTTGACAGCTTTTGCTTCAGTTATTACTTGAGCAACAGAGCAAATGCAAAATGATTAAACAGATTTTCACTTAGCTACAAAAAGGTCCTAATCTGAGTGAAGTTCTACTTTCATGCCAAGTTTGGTGTAATTACATTAAAAAATGTTAGTACAGTGAAGAGCAAAAATGCCTATGCAAGCTAGAATGGACAATCCATCTTTTTGCTTCCTCTTCCTAGGTCTCACCTGACGAAAGCACATGCGCTGTCGCTGTGAGGAGTATTGTTCACAATATAGGGCTTGGAGTTGGCTCATTGCATCCATTCATTTTTCTTTATTGTCACCCTTCTTTGCTGCCTCCTAAAAAGCCAGATCTTGCAGGCATCACTGCATTTTCTTTCTGTGGAGCACGGACCATAAAGATGCTTACTCTTGATTAGTGCCTATCCACTGCTAGCGCTGTGATTCAGGTACTATTTATTCTTCCCCTTCAACTCCCCATGTCTGTGGTGCTTCTTCCCCTCCCACCTACTCATTCTCCATGTTTCTGCCCCCATCCTACCACCATGGTTGGTGCTTGCACACAACCACACCCCTTCCCTCATCCTCGCTTGCTCGTCCAGCCTGAAAAAAAGCACTATGACACAGCACTAGCCACGTCACAGCACTTTTTTCTAACTTAACTCTTAGCTATGCTGCACAGCCATGCTGATGTACAACATGGCTAAAAGACATTGGCAAAGCCAATAGCTCTCACATAGGCTAGACCTATTAGCTTTGCCAATGCTGGTTTCTTTTTCCCTGTGGCCAGATCACATACACAATTGTGTCCAGATGTGTTCATTGTCTGCCAGAATTTGTGCACATTTACCAAACGACGAACATATCTTGGCTTTTTAATGGAAAGTGATACTTACTCAATAGTGTGTTTGTGAGTGAGTGTGTGAGTGTGTGCATGTGAGTGAGTGTGTGCGTGTGAGTGTGTGTGTGCGTGTGAGTGTGTGTGTGTGCGTGTGAGTGTGTGTGTGAGTGTGTGTGTGTGTGTGTGAAGCTGCAGTAGTTTCTGTAGAAATTGGATTTCTGGTTGGCTAGGGTATGCACCTAAGCCAGGCAGAGCCCACTACTCTAGTCAGGGTAAGGGAGTTACACACCCAATATAACCCTAGTTCATCCCCTTGGTAGCTTGCCACGAGCCATCAGACGTATCCCAGAGGCAATGTGTAAAGCGTTTGCACAACACACACACCTGTGACACAATAAATACACCATAAAAGAGACTCCACACAGTAGTATATAAAACTACTTATTTGTATTGCATACAAACATAGACCACCTACACCAATATTCACTTTGTCAATTAGGCAATTGTCAAAACATCACAGTTAGCGCGATGAGATAAAGACTTATATGTTGCAAATGCCAAGAAAACACCATTAATGTACATAATATGGAGATCATGAAATAATACTTGTTATCCTGTCACTGCACGGCATAAAACAACACATATAACATCAGGGCATGAATATGAAGCAGTTTGGTTAAAATGAAAACACATGGGGGCGTGGCTAAGATGGCGGCTCGGTAAGACGTGTCTCGCGGAGGCTCCCTGGACCCGATCCCCCGCCAGGAACCTTTGCGGACCTTCGCCCTAACCGAGCCGGCCATCGTCAGCGGATAGGGTCCTTGTGAGTTGCTGCGGCCGAGGAGCCGGTGGCGAGGCTCGGGGACGGCGAGGAGCGCCGAGAAACGGAGACGCCTAGCTGCCGCCGGAAGGCGCGAGAAGAAGTGACCCGGGCGCTGGTGCCTGGCGGTCCAAGGGGACCCCCCGCAGCATCATGGACACGGGTGAGGTGGAGTCGGGGACTCCGGCGGCGTCTGCGGTGGTCAGGGAGCGACGTCCTGCAGCACCAGACGGTGAGTCAGGCGGACCGGAGGAGGACTATGCAGTGCCGGGTCCGCCGGCCTCCGGAGCTACGTGAGGCCCCGACGTGGGCCTAGTGGAGGTGGGCGCCGAGAAACGGAGGCGCCTAGCTGCCGCCGAAAGGCGCGAATAGAGGAGACCCGGGCGCTGGTACCTGGCGGCCCGACGAGACCCCACACAGCATTGCAGACACGGGGGAGGTGTCGTCGGAGACTCCGGCGGCGTCTGTGGGGGCCAGGGAGCAAAGTCCTACAGCACCAGACTGCGACCCGGCGGACTGTGCAGTGCCGGGTCCGCCGGCCTCCAGAGCTACGCGAGGCCCCGGCGTGGGCCTAGTGGAGGGGGCGCGGCCTAGTCACATCGTGGGCCGGTGAGGCCTAACAGCAGCAGAGCGCGTGGCCCGGCTGGCCGCCACAACGAAGAGTGACCGCATCGGAGGGGGCAGGGAAGGAGGTCACCCCCCCCCGCCACGCGTCTACTGCTAACGTGGCCCGGGTGGAAGACGGGAGGCACCGGGCTGTGGCGGGGCCCTGTCGTCTCGGGAGAGGAGGTGAGCGGTGACCGGGGGGGCGGCCAAGGAGTGACTGGGGGCACGGCAGGGGGTCCCCCCCCCCATTACTGGCGAAAAGGGCGCACCCCAGGGCAGGAGTCCTTGCGGGGTCCCATACTGAGTGACCTCGACTGCAGGGGTGGCCGGCCCCCCCCCACCCCACGGGAGACCATCAACGAGGTGCAGAGGGAGACGGAGGCCCCGAGAATGAGAAGGCGGACTGCCGGTGCGAACACATGGGAGAGGGGCCTCAACGAGTAGCGGAACGACGGGCTCACCCCAAGACATAGGAGTACCTGGAGCCGGGAGGGGAGCTCGGAGGCCCGAACCAGGGACGCCCGGGGCCCCAGGACAGGCCGCAGCTGAACCACCGAGAAGTATCGAGGAGGCGAGGGGCCACGGGGGCGACGGGCCCTTGGAGGTGACAGCCCGGGCAGATCGATGGGGGCCCGGTGAGCTGCCACGAGCGCCACGACCTGCCAAGCACACCACAGGGGGCAGCAACCAGAGGGCCTTCGGCAGAGGCTTTAGGGTCACGGAGTCTGACAAGGCGCAGAACCAAGGTGCCGGACGGGCACAGGTGTCCCCACCGCCGTGCGACTCGAGCACCCAGGGGAGTTCGGCAAGTGCGCCCAGGACCACGGCCTGATTGAAGCCCACAGCTGGGACCGGGATCACCATGACGACCAACGGACGCAAGGGGAGCCGTAACATCTCGGAGATGCTGGCCAAGGGACCCTCGAAGACCGACAAGAGCCCAGACAAGCCAACGTCGGGGCCCCCCCCCCAAGGGGAAGGACATCCCTGAGGGCGAGACGCCGGCAACTAAGGCGTTTATGGAGGCCCTCTTCACCTCCCTGAAAGAGGACATCCAAACCTTCGACAGGAAATGACCGGGGAATACAAGGAGCTCCGGCGAGATGTCGATGACCTGGGGGAGAGAGTGGCGGCCAACGAGCTCTCAGGCCAGGCCAGAAGTGAAGAAATAGAACTCCTCCGGCAAGAGATAATCCGCCTCCACGACCAACAGATGGACCTCCAGACCCACACGGAGGACCTGGAGAACCGCTCCAGGCGAAATAACATTCGAGTCCGGAACGTGCCGCCAAAGGCGGAGGGTGATGACACGGCGGGGTACCTACAAGCGCTCTTCCGAATGGTGCTGGGTGAGGGGGATGACTTTGTGATTCGCATTGACAGAGCACACCGGGTGGGCCCGGCCCGCAGGTCCCAGGGCCCCCTGCCGGACATCTTGGCCTTTCTGCCGGACTACCCCCTAAAGGAGCGCATATTGAGAGAGGCACGTCGCAAGCAGCCCCTTCGTTTCCTAGACCACAATGTGGAACTCTTTCAGGACCTGGCTGCGACTTCCCTACAGAAGCGAAGGGCGTTCAGGGTTGCCACCGCTTTTCTACGTAAGGAGGGGGTCCCCTATTCCTGGGGGCATCCTTTCCGTCTCGTCTTCAGGTGGAATGGCGCCCTCCACCAGCTGTGTTCCCTACAGGACACCTGTGCCGTGTTGGGCATCCCCCACGAGGAACCACACCAGGATGACACGGATGAAGGAAGATCCTCTGGAGCCGCGTCCGGCTCCCCTGGGACGACGGGGGACGGCTGGCAGAAAGTGCGCCGAGACAGGCAGCGGAGAAAGACACTCAAACCCAACCCGGACACGGTAGCCCAGGAACGGGCTGCAGCGATCCAAGTAGTATCTAAAGACACCGGTGCCGATTCCTGAGTCGACTCCAGCGAAGGTCGTCATCAGCTAAGTTTTGACTCCTGGTCGGGGGGGTCGGGGGCCGAGAGCCGCCACTGCCACACACCCACACTTTGACTCATTTACCACAGGCCTAGACTGTCAAATGATTGGCCTGGGACTATGTTCACCAGTTGGAGGGGGGGGAGGGGGCAAGGGCGTTAGTTGGGGGGGGGTGTTGGGGCTGGGGAGGGCGAGGGGGAGGGTGCTCGGTGTGTTCCACATGGACTAGCGACAGGCGCTCCAGGTGGGGTTGGCTCGGGGCTCACTTCAGGGCAGGCAGGATGCTCACATACCCATGGCTGTTGACAGCATACGTATCCTCTCCCTTAATGTGAAGGGACTCAATAACCCTATCAAGAGGAGAGCAGTTCTCTCATTCCTTGAACGCTCTGAAGCCGAACTCTGTCTGTTACAAGAAACACACCTGCTAGCAAAGGACTGGCATCGCATGAAGGCGAGAGCCTTCCCTCACCAATTTTACTCCGCGACCACCGAGAAGAAAGCGGGAGTAGCTATACTGGTAGCCAGACATTTTAGAGGGCGGGTGGGGAGCAAGGTGGCTGAGATCAGGGGCAGACTCCTAGCGCACACAATACACATAGGTACTTCTTCCTTCACGCTGGGTTCAATCTACGCACCCAACACTAAACAAGAGACCTTTTTGACGGGGGCACTGTCGGAAGCGCTGTCAGGCGAGGCGAGGCTTGTGCTGGTGGGAGGGGACATAAACCTGGTCATGGACAATGAGATGGATAGGTCCGGGAAGAGGTTCGGGGACACGGGGCGTTGTCGGCGATCGGGAAGCAGTGGCTGAGGGACAGAGGGCTGATCGACGTCTGGCGGGACTTGCACCATACCGCCCCGGGATATACCTTTTATTCCCATGTGCACCACACGTACGCCAGGATAGACCACTTCCTGGGCTCCGCAGACATGGTCCCCATGGTTCAGGACATTGACATAACCCCAGCAGCCCTTTCGGACCACGACGCGGTGGTCCTCCAACTGACGGTCCCGCGCGCACCCCCTCATAGAGGCAGGTGGAGACTCAGGGAAAGTCTACTCTCCCGCAAGGGGGTGGTACAACAACTGTCCCAATGCATCACCAATTACCTGGACCATAACGACACTGGGGGGGTGACGCAAGCGACACTGTGGGGGGCGCTTAAGGCGGTCATCCGAGGCGAAATAATGGCCATCGCGGCGTCGGACAATAGGGAACGCAAGGAACTGAGGCGGGAATTGGAGACGCAGGTGCTGGAGCTCGAGCGAGTTCACTGTCGGACGGGCGCCCCTCGGATATGGCGCAAACTAAAAGCGGCCAGAGCACAATTGGCGAGCCTGGACCTAGACAGGGCAGAATATGCAGCGCTCTATGCTGCAGACCAGGCTGTGGGGGAAGACGCAGGGAGGGCCTACCTGGGGACCATGGAGGTCACTGCTCTTAACGAAAACAACGCTACAGCGATGGACGCCCCTTTCCGCCTGGAAGAAGTCATATCGGCCATTGCCCGTCTCAAGCCCTTGAAAGCCCCGGGCCCAGACGGCTTCTCCGCGGGCTTTTACAAGACCTTTTGCCCCCTCCTGGCGCCGGTCCTCACGAAACTATTTAACTTGTTCGGGGGCCCATGCTCGATCCCGAAGGAGATGTTGGAGGCAGAGGTAATTGTCCTGCCAAAACCGGGCAAGGACCCCTCGCGCTGCGCGGCGTACAGGCCGATATCGCTCCTCAACCTCGACCTTAAGCTCTTCACGGGCATTCTAGCCTCCCGTCTGGGCCCTTGCCTGCCAGGCATCATCGAACCAGACCAGGCTGGCTTCGTCCCTTCCCGGCAGTGTGCGGATAACACCAAGCGCATCATGCATGTCATAGATAAGGCTAACTTCAACGCCTCGGATGCAGCACTACTCTTGGTCGACGCCGAGAAGGCGTTCGACAGAGTTGACTGGAGATTCCTAGATCACACGCTGACTAAGTTCGGCGTGGGCCCCCGCTTCCGCTCATGGGTTGCAGGCTGCTATACATCCCCAAGGGCGACCATCAAAGTCAATGGGGTTAGCTCCAAGCCTTTTGATAAACAGAGGGGCACGCGACAGGGATGCCCGCTCTCACCGCTTCTATTCGCTCTCTATATCGAGCCGTTTGCCCAGCGTGTTCGGGACAACAAGGCCATCACAGGGATCAGGTTCGGGGGTGTGGAGCAAACCATGAGCCTCTACGCGGACGATATCCTTGTGGCGGTGGATAGCCCGAGGGTCTCCTTGCCGGCCTTCCTGTCTGAAATGAACGCGTTCGGAGAGGTGTCGGGCTTCAAAATGAACATACAGAAGTCAGTAGTCCTGCCGTTAGGCAGCAATACCCGGCCAGCTAACAGGGAATCGCTGCACATGGGGGGGCTCGAGGTCAGCACCACCATACAGTATCTGGGGATTGACCTGACTCCGGTGACTGCCCAAACGGTTGACCTAAACTACACCAAACTCCTGTCGCGAGTTCAGGGGGACATAGCAAGTTGGAATCAACAGCCGCTCTCGTGGTTAGGTAGGGTGGCGGCCATCAAGATGTCCCTGTTGCCCAAGCTCCTCTACGTGTTCCAGAATATCCCGGTCACCCCCCCCTGTTGGGGATGCTGAAGAAACTGCAGGACACCCTGAACCACTATGTTTGGGCTGGCGGGAGGTCTAGGCTGCGGCGTGACCTGGTCACGAGGGTAACAGCTGAGGGGGGCTTAGGGGTCCCGGACCTGCGGCGCTACTTCCAGGCGTCCCAGCTCAGATTCCTTCTGGAGTGGTCCAGGCCGACTTCGGAAAAGCACTGGTTATTCCAGGATAGGGCCATGGCGGGCCTGCCTCTTTGGAAGGTTCCCTTCCTGGCACGACCCGACCGACCGCCATACCTGAAGAAATCCCCTATCACTAGGACTCTTTTACAAGTATGGGATGCAACTGCGGTCCCGAGGGGCCTGACGACCTTTCCCTCCCCTATGACACCTCTGTTAGACAACCCGGCGTTCCCCCCGGGCAGGTCTCCGGGCTCATTACCCCAGTGGCAACAGTCTGAATGCCTCTCCGCAGGCCACTTGTTCGATACGGAAGGCTTTCTGACTTGGGACACAGTGATAGCGGACTGCACACTTGATAAGCCACTCCGGTACCAGTACTTCCAGCTTCGACACTGGTTGACGCACGCGGATGTGGCGCCTCTGGCCAGTCGTCCCCTTACCCCCTACGAGCGGTGGATCATGACCAAAACATCGGACTCACGGTCCATCACTGAACTATATCTAATGCTGTCCCCCCCCAACCCCCCCCTACAGAGAGATCAGCCGGGCAGCGACGCTGGGAGAAGGAACTGGGGCGCACTCTTTCTGATAAAGAATGGCGTGACATATACTACCGGGCTCACCACGCGGCCAGAAACACAGCTAGCAAAGAGGCGGCGGTGAAGATGGCCTATTATTGGCATCTGACCCCAGAACGCCTACACCAGGGAAACCCGAGCAAGGACCCCAACTGCTGGAGAGGCTGTGAACATACGGGGACCATGCTCCACATTCTGTGGGAATGCATCGAGGTACAGGAATATTGGGAGGCGGTACTTAAGGACATAGACACCCACTTTGACACTGACATTCCACGTTTCCCTGCTTATGCGATTCTGGGACTCCCCAACAAGCTAATGTTCCCACTCAAGTCCATACGGGGGAAACAGATGGGACTGGCGATGGGGGCGGCAACCCAACATATCCTGTCATTATGGGGGTCTACAAGGAAACCCACACACACGGGGTGGTTACATAGACTGTGGTATGTCATGGGGATGGAGAGGATACAAGCCTCGCTCACAGTCATCGGAAACGTTCAGAGAAGTATGGCAGCCACTGGTCTCTCTGCTCTCCCAAGAATTTACAGAGCTCACATGTCCGAAGTATCTCAGGGTTTTGAAATTGGCGGAGAGCTTCCGAGACGAGATGACCAGAGTGGAACACAAGGTTTAGCATAAACCCCAACTTGTCACCTCTAAGCGCTACAAGGAACACACCGGGCAAGGGGGGGGGGGCGGAGGGAGGGGTCGGAGGGGTGGAGGGTAGGATACAGTTGGGGTAGGCGGGGTGGGAGGATTTGTGGGGCGGTTGGTGGAAAAGAGTTCTTGTGGACAGTGCGGGGCTAGTCTCCAATCACACGAGCATACATGGACACCCAGTTATTCCTCGCTAAACAGTTAAGCTGTTGGGTACTGTGAAACTATGGGGACGGGTGCAGCAGTTTTGCTCTTTTTGTTTACTGCCTGTACGGTATCGCTTTGTAGAACTCAATAAAATACATTTGATCCAAAAAAAAATGAAAACACATAAATCGCCATATGTCACCCTACGTACATGGTTAACACCCCAAATACATCAGTAACAATAACCTCATACAGGACCCAACCCCTGCGCCCCTCTTAGCAGGGTTACGGTAATCCTAGAGAGCCCCAGCAGTAAAAGTACAGATAGAAGGCTTACTGATGTACCACCTAGGCCGCAGGAGCACCTGCACACAACCAGTAGGCAAATGGTAATTGGTAAAAGAAAAAGCATTAAGTTGTGGGGCAGGGGCCTCCGTCGAGGTTTCACCCCATATGGCGAAGAAATGTCCCCAGGTATGTACAGACATAGGGAAGGTAATTACTACCTCCTTCGGCGGGGGACCTCACTGGGCCCACTGCAAGTGTCAGCCTACGGCATCTGCCCACTAGCACTAGCTGCTATAACCAAGACAGTAGCCTCCTCCCGGCTTGATCCGAACAGTGCACATACACCCAGTGAACACAGAGCAGTGGATCCCCCCACAGTTGATGGACAGAATGCAGAACTGCCAAGCCATGTACTGTCCATCAACTGTTGTTTTTGCATTTGTCACCCCAAGTGGGATGGGTATGCTCAGACGTGAGTCCCATGCTCTCCACACCACTGGAGTCAAGCTATCCTGGCTGAAGACGGCTGATAGCCAGAAACCGGTCCTAGGATGCTTGATTCCGGTCCAGGAAAGACATGGCTTGGCAGTTCGGGTTGGACTGTTCCCATGAGGCACAGGGTCAAGGCTGATTTGCATATGGCCATGTCTGAACTGGGGTGGTGAGGAGTGCAAAAAAACGATGGATTTAGGCCCAGATCTCTGTACTGGGGTGAATGTATGACATTGTTCTGCATTCTGTCCATCAACTGTTGTTTTTGCACTTTCTAAAATTGACATTTCTAAACTAGTAATGAAAATTCAGCTACACCAATAAACAGGATGTGTCACCACTATTCCAAACATGGCAAAACTACTCTTTCAGATCAGAAATTATCCCTGAAAATCAGATCAAGAAATGTTCAATGTAAACCTATGAGAGGAGCAGGCCTCACAGCAGTAAGAAAATAAATAGGCTGAACATGCCACACAATGAAGGCACATATCCTAACTTTTACCTACACAGCACCCTGCCCATTGGGGGTACCTAGAGCCTACCTTTGGGGTGACCTATATGTAGTAAAAGGGGAGTTCTAGACTTGGCAAGTAACTTCACATACGCAGTGTTGTACAGTAATTTTTTTTAAATGCAAAATTAAAAGTAAAACACCTTTAAATGCCCAGTCAATGTGGCAGTAAATTGACCACGCGGGCCCTGCATTAGCTGGCCTGAGACAGGGTTCAAAGGCTGCTTCTGTGGATGGCGCAAGCAGCACTGCAGGCACACTGATAGCATTAAATTTACAGGCTCTGGGAACGTGGCATACCACTTTACAAGGGACTTATAGGTAAATTAAATATGCCAAACAGGAATAGACCAATCATACCAAGTTTAAAGGAGAGAGCACATGAACTTTAGCACTGAATACAATGGTAAGGTGGCCAGAGTCGTAAAGCCAACAAAAACAGATCAGAAAAAATACAGGAGGAAGGCAAAAGTTCAGGGATAACACTGCAAAAAGGGCCAGGTCCAACAGTTTCTGTGTTTGGCTCTTATTCTAAGTCTTGGTGAAATATTATTTAAAACAACACCTGCTTCTTTGGTAGTTAAACAGTTTATAGTCTGTCATCTTCAATATTCCTTCAAATTATATTTGTATAAGAAAGTTTTTTAAGAATCTGCTATCAGCAGACGTGATTCACTCGTGGCTCAAATAAACTTTCTCAAGGCTGTTTTAGAGACACAAAGCAAAAACAAAATACTTATTTTCAGCACCAAACATGATGCAAATGCACTCCCTATTTAAAAACAAAATAATGCGAGTTGTTGGACTTGGCAATCTCTGCAGGGTCATTCCCAAACTTTTTGCCTTCACCCTCCTGCTTTCTGAACCTATCTTTGTTGGATTTTAGGACTCTGTGCACTCTACCACTGCTAGCCAGTGCTAAATTGCTTGTGCTCTCTGCTTAAAACATGGTAACATTGGCTTAAACCCAATTGCCATATTTAATTTATTTATAAGTCCCTAGCAAAGTGCACTACTTGTGCCCAGGGCCTGTAAATTAAATGCTAATAGTGTGCTGTAGAACTGATTGTGCCACTCACTTAAGTTGCTTTTTAAACATTTCTCAGGCCTACCAATGCAGCCTGTGTATGAGTAGTTTTTAACTGCCATTTCAACCTGACTTTTACCAGGCCCAAACCACCCTTTTTAATACATATAAGACGCACCTACAGGAGGCCCTGGACAGCCCAGAGGGCAGGGTGTAATGTATCTAAAAAGTAGGACATACACTTAAGTTTTACATGTCCTGTTAGTGAAAAACTCTTAAATTAGTTTTTCATTACTGCAAAGCCTATTTCTCCCATTGGACAACATTGGAGTTACCTTATTACATTTTATACGTGTCATTTCCGAATTGAAATAGGTACCCAGTTCATGTTTGGTGTGCCTGGAATCACAACTGAAAATCCTAACTTATGATGAAGTCGGATTTTAAATTTAAATTCTAAAAAATTTCCCTTTTAGAACGTTGGCATTTTTTTGCCTACCATTTGGTGCCTGTATCCTGTCTCTGGGTTACATGACTGGGTGTAGCTGACTGTTGGGCTTTGTGTATTCCTTCTAGACTGCCACACACAATAGGGAACTTAAGTGTACCTGGATGGGCCACCACTGTCAGGATGGGGGAGGAGTTGTGCCCAGCGCCACCTACACTTAAATAGGCTGTGTACTGTCTCCATACATACCCCCTGTAGTTAGTCTGTACCAGGGCCAGGAAGGCAGGGCATCTATGCACTTCAAATGCATGCCTCTTGAAACTTCTCCCCGCTTCAAAGGCACAACTGTGTATAAATACTGGACTTCACACACCGACTCTTCAGTACACTTCTGGACCTATGAATAATCTGTCAGGAAGAATGCTATGCTTCCACAAAGACTGCCACTCTGCTGGACAGCTGCTCTATTGGAACTGTTGGCCTGCTTTGCTGACTTGCTGCTCTCTTGCCTGGGAAAGAAGAACTGGACCTGCAACGTCATCTTGAACTCAGGACACCAGAGTAATTCTAAGGGCTACTCTGCTGGCCTCCTGTTCTGAGCCTTAGGGACATAAAAGGCTCCTCAACATCCTTAACCAGCCACTAGACACAACCTGAGCAAGCTCCTGACCCCCAAGTGGTGCCTCTTAGGTCCTGGACCCTTGGAGTGGCTCACGGGTGCTGAAATCAAGCTTTTGGGCTCTTCATGACTGTGGCCATGCCCGTTCGCACCGAGACATCATCACTCCCACTACAAATGAGCACAAAGATCCATCAGCCCGACTCTTCGCACTGCAGCATCGACTGCTCACAGGGCCCGCCACCGTGAAGCTTCAGCAACGCCCGCCCGCTACGCCTGCCAGCTCCTCACGCTCCACTGACAGCCTCCTGTGACGCTCTTGCTGCTCCACGCAGCCCTCAGCAACGTGTATAGGGCTCTTGCCAAGAACTTGAGAAGGATAAACCTTCCGCAGGATGAACCTGGGACTGTTGTGCTGTATCACAGTCAGCCTGAACTTTTGAAGTTGACCCGGTCCAGTGCAACCAGATATTCCGAGTTGGAACATTGTGCGTTTTCATAACTCCTATTCTACCAATTGGATTTTTTGTTGTTTTGCTCATGTTTTATTTATTACATTTTACTCTATTTGTCTAGCTTGGTGTGGGATACTTTTTGTGTGTTTTACTGTTTGAAGTGTTCCACAAATACTTTACACATTGCCTCTAAGTTAAGCCTGACTGCTCTGTGCCAAGCTACCAGAGGGTTGAGCATAGGTTAACTTGGGGTTTGCTTGTGTGTTACCCTGACAAGGATTGTGGTTGCTGTTTGATCAGGGCTCACACCACTGTCAACCAGTAACACCATTTCTCACAGGAATCATACAAAAAAGTGTGTATCTTGTTTAAAAAGGATGTTAGTAAGATGCAACAGTGTACTGTACACAAAATGAAGTGACTGAAATGGGTCCTGATTAATGTGGGTATACTGTTAGTGCTGCTTCATTAACATCTCTATACACATATGTTACTGCTTTGCAAATTAGGAGTTGTTGTATTGGTCTTAAGTAAATTAGCCAATTTAAAATGCTTCCTGTGTTCTAGTGAAAAGTTATTCATAGACACTAGGACCATGATTTAGTCTTGACTATTTCTGATTTATGTCATGTATAAAGCACAAATGTTCTCCTACCCATCACCCTTCAAGACATAGAAATAATAAAAGACAAGAAATGTAGTAAGTAGCAGGAGTGCTTGTAAGGTGGCTGCATTTGACTCATTATTCAAAAAACAAAATACAGTGCCACATGCTGTTCTTACTGTCTCGAGGTCAGTATATACGTGCTCTACACGTACAACCATGATTATGACCTCAGAGGTAAATTCCAATCCATGCACAAGCAGGAGTTTGCAAATTCTGGGTCATACCATATTTACATCAATGGGATATTTACGGGGTGTGCTAAATAACGCCCCCTGGTCCTACATGAACAGAATTAGGACCTTGGTTAGTCTAAGATTAAACATTAAATCGGAACTGAGGAGGGTACCTGATAAAGCATTCGAAAACACTGCGCAATCTTTTTCACGTGCGTCAGTGGAACAGACATTCTTGGGCTATGTATAATTTGCAGGATGGTCCGATGACCCGCCCCGACTCAGCATAAGTACGCGGACGAGAGCATGTTGGTTCACATTCAAGTTTGCCAGACAGGAAGGGGAGCATCATTACTGCTTGCACTGAACAGAACCTAGACTTGTCAGGAAGCCAAGGCGTCTGCGAGATGAAGAGGTGAGGAGCAAGAGTCAGCTGACCCGAGTGCAAGCTGTGGGCACGGCCGGAAACGAAATGCACTCTGGGAGGCAGTGGCAACCAGCTCCTCATGCGTGGTCTCCATGACGTAGTCTAGCTCCTTCGGAAAATTGTGCCAAAAATCTATCAACATATAAAAAAAATCTGCACTAAACATTTTAAAGACACAGGGAAAATCTGCGGAATCAACAATCCGCACTCAATGTTTGTTGTTTCATTAATAACCAAGTTTCCTTGGTTTTAAAATTTGAGTTTAAAAATAGAAAACACAACGCCAATACCTTATGAAAAGATATTTTAATTTAAGGAAACTCTTCAGAAGCCATGTGACACACGGATTTATTGCAAAATTGGAGAATGCTGAATTAAATATTTTTCTTTATTTTAAAATAAATGAGCTTATACTCTGCTTTCCAAATGAAGGGCCTCAAGCCAGGTATCAGTCAGCTGTGGTGACTGACACACCACCGTCAACGGTCCAACTGTGGCTGGAGGACCATGTTTAAAGTTTATCACGTAGTCCGTGGAGTGTTTTTTTCACCCACGCAGCTCAAACCTGTATAGAAGGAACCTCATCCTCCAAGGAAGACTGTGACAGCAGTTCATTCATGCTATGGTGGTAAGGCAAAATTATTGGTACTTTTATCATTTTCTTATGATAAAGCAGCTAAATATTTCTCTGCATCAGGGGCACTTATTTTGTTTAGGACTGCGCAGTGTACATGGCAGTCCTTGGGTGAATAGCACCTCATAAATAGGTTTCGGTAGGCTGGCTGTACAGGACAGACCTTATGACACCATGTTCAGCAGCAGCTGATTAGTAGTGTGGAATTTCCTAAAGGGAGAGCAGACAGTGGCATCTCATCGCCTTGCAGCCACCGAAACGCGTCGAACACTGCCTCGATAATATCCTGCTATATGCAGTTGTTGCACTTGGTCATTTTAACTACTATGTTACTCTGTAGTCGAGTCCCCCAGATATGTTATGAATGTAGAGGTTTGTCTGGGTTTGTGTGAGTATTGTTTGAATGGTGGTGTGTGAATCCTGCTTGTATTTCTCTACCTGGGTTTATATTGTATGTTATATTTATTGTCTTTATTCTATATGATTATTGATGAATTTATATAATTTATGTCGATGTAATAACAAAAAAAGCTAAAAAAAGATATGATGATGAAAACATTTTTGATTAAAAAACTGAAATAAAAGAATATAGTTTTGTAATTGTTGGAGTATTTGTTTATTGATGAACAAGTTATGTTGATTGCCCACACTTTACATTTGGATTAACTCGTGTGTAAAATAATCTGAGGTCTGGAGGGAGATTATTTTTGTGTTCTGTTATTACCTCCGCTCCGCCAACCTCGCCTTGGTAGAGGTCCCCCGCATCCACAGACACAGAACCGGCGGGAGAGCCTTCTCGTACATTGCAGCTAAGACCTGGAACGAGCTCCCTGTGAACCTCAGACGCTCCCAGACCCTACACACGTTCAGGAAGGACCTCAAGACCTGGCTCTTTGACTGATCCGGAGCCCCCGCCCCCCGCCGCCCCCAGCACCTTGAGACCCTCACGGGTTAGTAGCGCGCTCTACAAAACCTTGATTGATTGATTGAAGTAGGCCTGCAAGTTCTGCTTCACTCAGTAGACTTTGCTTTGGCAAATCTGCCCAAGGACTGGCTTCCAGATATTACTAGGTGTTGTCAGGGTAGTATGGGGCTACCTGGTACCCGATTTGTCCCTTAAGAAGCCCCTTGGGGCTGGTACTGAAGGGAAGTGGTGTGTTGAACACAACAGCTTTAGAAGTGAAGAACCATGACTCCGCTGGAGATACCACCACCAGCGAGGGCCAGCAAGCGCGATGGGTGTTAGGAAGAGGAGCATGAAAGAAAGACTTCCTCCAACCTCGGGGGAAGATGAAGGAGAAAGACCAAAAGGGAGGGAACCCCTCTCATGTTTTGGAGCTGACAGATGGAGAGAGGGCCCTCCTACACTCCTTTAATGAGCAGTGACAAGGAGAAGCGTTAAATCTGCTGTGAAAACTGTGACGGTGAGGCTGGCGAGAAGAAATGTGTTGTCAATGAGGAAAGAAAGTAGGAACAAGCTGGACGAAGGTGTCAGTCTCAGGAGAGTCAAAGGAGACTGGCAAGGCAATCGGAGCTACTTTTATGGCCATTCGATTGATGTGAAACTGAAAGAGCTGAATAACTTCGGAAGGGGATCCCATCTGAGTGAGCTGGGTGTCCCTACAGAGGCTTCTTCTGATGAACAGAGCAAGGCGGAGGTGACTTGTTTTATTTCAATACATGCTCAGTGTGGCAGTTGTTTGTGAGTCTGATGCCCCAATAGGATTTAAAACGGGGCTCTGAGAATGGTGGCGCGGTGATGGGCATATTGGCAACAGTAAAATGGAAAGAGATCGCTCAAGGCTGTAGTGAACGGAAGCCTGTGATGATGGAGGGTTTCATCTCCGGCTCTTCTGTGTCTTGAGTCATTAGACACTTGGAAGGAAGAAAGCCCTTCTGCAAGTGAAGAAATGCCTGGAGGCGGATGTTTTTGTGTCATCCGTGGGTTTTCCTGTACGTTGAAAAGCGAGTTCCGTATGTGCGCACCCAGGGGGACTCAGTTAGGGATTTTTGAAGTATTTGCTTTTAGACACTGGGTGAGGGAGGAGATTGGTGATGAATATGGTTTTTTTTTTAGTGGCTCCTGAGATAGATACAGTAATGTAATTTACCAGGTGGGCCGGCTCCTCACGTGGGAGGGGGTGTTAGGAGAGGCGTTGTCTCTCTTTTACCGCTCTGCTTTCTCCTTTGCCCATACGGCCCCGTCGGGCCACACTCGGGCTAGAATTAAGTATTTTTTTAGATCGAGTTTATATTTTAAACTACAATAGCTGTAGGTTCATAACTGTTAGCTGGGATAGATATTGTGTATATGGGGAGGGAGGGGTTGTGAATGATAATGTTGACAGTTATTGACAGTTGCCTGTTACCATGAACCTCTAAATAAGGCTCTCAGTTCCAGCACCTGCCTTGCCTCTTCAAAATTATTACTCAATTGATCATATTTTCTTGTGTTTAAACTCTAATGTTAAATAAATAAGCATAACCTGTATTTTCTAAGGTGAGTTGCCTAACTTAAACTATTTCGATTCGATGCATCCTTATTCGGTCAAATATACACCATAAAAAAACAGGATACGGTTCACATAAATACAGACTAAAAAAACACAGTTTCATCACTATGGTTAAATACAAATATATATATAAAGCTAAAAGCTCATAACCAAGCACATTGTAGAACATAACAAAGTGTACATTAGAAGCGCAAGTGCTTTACTGCATTTTCTTGGACAGCTTCCACAGACTATAACTTAATACAATACAGTTACCAATTGTAATTACATTCAAAGTCATCTGATATAGAATAATTGAGGAGTCCCTCTAGTCCTTAAATATTTTCCAAAATCAGAGGGCTCCTGAAAAGAAACTTGTGACCCTGAAACAAATCATGGGGAGTGTAAAATTTGTAGAAACAACAATGTAATCTTCCCTTCAACAAATTGATTATTCCTTAAAAGCAGAATAATATATTTGTCCCTCAAAGCTGAATAAAATTCACAGAAAAATGTAAAATACAAAATGTCCTGCTCTGAAAAATCATCACAAGGGCAAGGTTTCAAGGCTCCTATCTTTGAAAAACCCATCGGGACAATTAAAAACCAGTGTATGGTGTTAAATCTAAATCTGGTCAGTATAAAACAGTGGTGGGCCTGACCCCAGGACACCCCCCATGCCACACGGCTCGCCAGCTGTAGCGCGTCTCTACCCCGGCGCCACAGGCTCGCCCCTGGCCTCGGTGCCCCTCGCTGCTGCTCGTTTCTCTCTCTCCCCGCTGTTGCCCTCTTTCTGTGAAGTTGTGACTGTATTTTTCTTTATTTTCTGCTAATTTGAATTTGATTTTGTGCCTCGTTAGTATTGTACCCCTGGTGTACCCCCCGCTTCCCGCCGCTGCTCCCTCGCGGCCCGCCCCCTTTTCTCTTCTGTATCCCCATTGGCCGCCCCGCTCCGCCTCCCAGCTGCTCCTCCCTCCCACTTTGCCTCATATGGAGCCCGCGCGTACGCGCAGCGGGCGCGCCGATTGTGCGCCGAAGGCAAGCCCGTCTGCGCCTGTCCGTGCCTGAACCGCGCCCAGCGCCAGGACCCCTGGCCCTCGACGACGCCAGCCCATTTGAAGGACTTACGATGCCGCTACCCTCCACGGACTCAACGCCGGCCGAAACCCCGCCTGCTACCGAGCCACCCCGAAACGTACCCACGGACCCTTCACCTGCCAAGCCTGCAACTTCACCTGCCTCCAAACGTGCACTGCACCCGCCAAGCCAAGCATCAGCAACAACCACCTCAAGTGTATCCTGCTCAACACCCGATCCGTCCACAGGCACGCCATCGAACTCTGGAACCTCCTCGACACAACATCACCAGACGTCGCCTTCCTCACAGAAACCTGGATGAACGTCTCCTCAGCCCCCGACATCGCCATAGCCATCCCGGAGGGCTAAAATTTCACCCGAGGGACCGCGTCAACCAAACCGGAGGAGGCATCGTCATCGTCCACAGAAACACCCTCCGCATCACGACCAACTCCGACGACACCCTCACCGCCGCTGAGCACCTTCACTTCCAGATACACACAGACCCCAAGACCACCCTCAGGGGCACTCTCATCTACAGACCCCCGGGACCATGCACACAATTCAGCGAAGACATCGCAGACTTCTTCAGTCCGCACGCCCTCACCTCCACTGACTACATCCTCCTAGGGGACCTCAACTTCCACCTGGAGAACAACAAGGACTGCAACACCGCCACCCTGCTGGACAACCTCGCCAACCTCGGACTCAAGCAACTAGTGCACACCCCCACTTACCACGCCGGCCACAGCCTTGACCCTGTCTTCTCCTCCAGCAAGCACATCTCCTTCAGCCACTCCACCTGTCTACACTGGACAGACCACAGCTGCGTCCACTTCAACTTCAGGAGAACCACCACCCACCACCACCCGCAACAGGTTCCCCGCAGAAGCTGGAGCAAGATCACCGCCGACCAGCTCGCCACCACCCTCAGCCAGAACCCACCCACCAACACGACGGACCCCGACGAAGCAGCCTGCAACCTCACACAGTGGCTCACCGACTGCGCCGACGAACTCGCACCACTGAAGAATCCTCCCAGCAGACCCGGCAGCAGGAAAGCCTCGTGGTTTACCAACGACCTCAAGAACTCCAAGAAAACCTGCTGCACCCTCGAGAAAGCCTGGCACCACAACCAAACAGCAGAACACATGATAGCCCTCAAGAACGCCACCCGCAAACACCACCAGCTGATCCGCACCACCAAGAAGACAGCATTCAAAGAACGACTGGACAACAACACACACAACAGCAAGGAACTCTTCAGCATCATTAAAGAACTCTCCAACCCCAGCGCCTGCAACAACGACATCACACCCTCGCAAGACTTCTGCGACTCTCTCGCCTCGTTCTTCCACCGCAAGATCGCCGACATACACAACAGCTTCAGCGCACAGACCACGCACCCTACCACCGAACCAGCATCCCCCACTGCCACCATCTGCACCTGGACCCCTGTCAGCACCGAAGACACCACTCGCCTAATGAACACCCTCCACTCCGGCTCCCCTACCGACCCCTGCCCACACCACATCTTCAACAAAGCCGACTCCATCATCGCACCCCAACTCCGGATCATCATCAACAGCTCCTTTGCATCCGCCACCTTCCCGGAGAGCTGGAAACATGCCAAATTGAGCGCCCTCCTAAAGAAACCCACCGCGGACCCCACGGACCTCAAGAACTTCCGCCCCATCTCGCTCCTCCCCTTTCCAGCCAAAGTCATCGAGAAGACCGTCAACAGACAACTCTCCGCCTGCCTCGAGACCAACGGATCCCTCGACCCCTCATAGTCCGGCTTCCGAGCAAACCACAGCACCAAGACCACCCTCATCGCAGCCACCGACGACATCAGGTCCCTGCTCGACAATGGGGAAACTGCTGCTCTCATCCTCCTGGACCTCTCAGCAGCCTTCAACACCGTATGCCACCGCACCCTGATACAACGCCTCAGCAACACCGGAATCCAAGGAGCGGCCCTGGAGTGGATCATCTCGTTCCTCACCGGAAGAACCCAGAGAGTCCGCCTCCCCCCGTTCCGATCCGCGGCCACCGAAGTCATCTGCGGCGTACCACAAGGATCCTCACTCAGCCCCACCCTCTTCAATGTCTACATGAGCCCCCTCGCAGCCATCGCTCGCCGACACAACCTCAACATCATCTCCTACGCCGACGACACCCAGCTGATCCTCTCCCTCACCAACGACACCGCCAAAGCCAACCTCCAGGAAGGAATGAAAGACGTCGCAGAATGGATGAAGATCAACCGCCTGAAACTGAACTTAGACAAGACGGAAGTCCTCATCTTAGGACCATCTCCCTCTGCCTGAGACGACTCCTGGTGGCCCCCTGCCCTGGGCACCGCACCCAAACTAACGGACCACGCACGCAATCTGGGCTTTATCCTGGACTCCTCCCTCACGATGACCAAGCAAGTGAACGCCGTCTCGTCATCCTGCTTCAACACACTGCGCATGCTCCAAAAGATCTTCCGGTGGATCCCCACCGAAACCAGGAAGACGGTCACCCAGGCCCTCGTCACCAGCCGTCTGGACTACGGGAACACCCTCTACGCTGGAACCACAGCCAAACTCCAGAAAAGACTACAGCGCATTCAGAACGCCTCAGCACGACTCATCCTGGACATCCCTCGCCGCAACCACATCTCTGCCCACCTGAAAGACCTGCACTGGCTCCCCGTCAACAAGGGGATCATATTCAGACTCCTCACCCACGCACACAAGGCTCTCCACGACACGGGCCCGAAGTACCACAACAGCCACCTCACTTTCTACACACCCATCCGCCAGCTCCGATCCGCCAACCTCGCCCTTGCCTCCGTCCCATGATTTCGGAAATCCACCGTCGGAGGAAGATCCTTCTCCTACCTGGCAGCCAAGACATGGAACTCCCTCCCCACTCTCCTTCAGGAAACAACTCAAGACCTGGCAGTTCGAGCAGTAGCGACCCCCCCCCCCCCCCTCAGCGCCTTGAGACCCTTACGGGTGAATAGCGTGCTATACACATTTTTGTGATTGATAAACATATGACAAATAGGGTTCACCCCCTCAACCTCGTGGTCAACAAAACGTGTTGCCGCTCTGTAGGTTTCTTAAGTTCCCTATTGTCTCTTTCCCCCCACCACCTGGCTAAAAACATATCTCTGATAACCAACACATCACTTGAGTGCAAAGATTTTGGATTGGTGAACAAGTCCGGGCTACCAAGCTTCATTAGCTGCCCCTGGACATAGCCTAGCCATGGAATGCTATTTAAAAATGTATTGTTTGGTTTAGCCTATTTTCGTGTCTATACAGTTTTACAGGTTTTTTCGACATATTGTACAGTACATCACCAGCAATTGTACTCCTGAATATCGACCCCCAAAATATTGTGCTAGAAGAATATCGAAGGACAAAATATCATATAGGGAAGTACCCCAAGTACCCCGTGTGTTATAGCTACCTTCAGTTTATATTTGTTATGGATTCCAGTTGGGTCTTGTTAGTATTTTCAAATTTGTAAAAATCAATGGTTAACACATTTAACAATGTTGTGCCATGAACAATGATAGCAATCTTTCCAGTAATAATAGAAAATGTATTTTATTACTGTTGAATGCAAGCACCATAGCTGTATTTCTGCACAGTCCTGCATTGTCCTGGCTTTAACTACACAGGCTGCAATCCCACAGAGTCAATCTGCCCTAGGTGCAGTTGCGTACACTGCAATAGTTCTGGATGCAACTGACCTATCTGCTGCTCCCCTACCTGCATTGTAAGTGACTACGAATGTCCTGCCTGAAATTGCACAGACTGCAATTTGGCTCTGGTGGCTGGTGCTGCCCCTGAGGCAACTGTCAGATTCCATCTACATGCCTCATTGTCTTTTAGAATCAATCAATCAAACAACATTTGTAAAGCACAACACTGTCACCCCTAGGGGCATCTGGGCACTTTGTCTCTGTGGAAGGGCCAGGTCTTGAGTCTCTTTCTCAAGTCTGCCAGTGAGAGGGCTGTACAGAGCTGAAGGGGAAGGTTGTTCCAGTTCTTCGTATTAATGTAGGAGAAGGAGCGGGGTGTGCAAGGGTGAGTGAAGAGGACCGCAGGTGTCTAGAGGGTTGGTGAAAGTTCAGTTGATGGTTGACGTAGGCAGGTCCTAGGTCATAGAGGTTTTTGTAGGCATGTGTGAGGGGGCGTGGCTAACCGCCCATCATGGCGGCCACTTGAACACAGAGCTCCTGTCCGGGGGTCCCTGTCGGCGCCTCACACCTGGATCCGGACGGCGCCCATCTCCCCACACAGTGCTGGAGGGGGGAGGAGTAGAGGTTCTGCCGCTGTCCCACCGAGCTGGAATCCCACAATCTGCTGGTTGGACCCAAAACAACAGTGATTCGCGAAGGAGAGGTACGGGACAAGATGGCGGCACCCGTCCTCTCCCGATGCAATGCAGCTGGTGGTAGCCTGTTGCGGGGCTGACTGAATCGCCCCTGTTGACTCGGAATGTCACGACCCTCCCTCAGAGTCCATACGGGGGAGGCCATGTCGAGCTGCGGACTCTAGCAAGCAGGCAGCCTACCTTTAAGGCTTTAGCTTCACGCAGCTGTGGGCTGCATCTCATTGGCAGTCCGGCTCTGAGACGCGGATACAGACGTGGCTTGGCCCGCGACCTCTCCAGCTGGGTCCCGCCTTCTGAAGACTCGTCTGGTTCCTTGCTGCAACCCACGGAGGTACAGCATGGCCATTTAGCGTAGCCGTAAGCTTTTATGTGCTGCCACTGCGGGGGGCACGCTGGCACATGCAGGAGGCGGGCCCCTCTCAAAGCACATGCCGACCGCGGGGGAATGAGTATTAAATGAGGGCAATGACCGGTGGGCTAAGAAAGGCCTTCCCAATATGTACTGTGGTTGCTGGATGGGCTGGACCCTGTGATGACATGTGCATTTGAGGCTCCTAGCACTGCGATTGCTCGCAATTAAGACCAGTGCCAGGAATACTCTCTCCTGGAAATTGGTTTATAGACATACCCCTACAGAGCGCAGGCTTGAACTTAAAACTGACTGGTGGGAGCGTGACACCGCATAAGTCTGGTCTTATTACTACTTGATCTGGGCATCACCCTGCAGCGAGGTGTCCGACGCTCCTGAAGAGTTCGTTGGCCGGGATATTCCTACTCACAGTACTTGTTTTTTGGGGTTTCGGAGCACAAGCTACTTGTGAGACACTGATCACCTCCATGCTCGCTGCAGCACAGCCCTTAACCACCAGGACCGCTACTCCTATATCCCTCGAATTGCCCCCGATACGCCTTCTGTAACAAGATGGGGCAGACAAAGGGCAGAAATCAAGAAATGGAGGATTCTAGCCCTGCTTTAACTGACACTTCCATGGAGATGGTGCCGCCCATAGCGGGGGACGCCTAACCGGACACGCTTGATTTAATCTTGCAGGAAATCCGCCAACCTCGGTCATTGATGGAGCAGCAACTGGGGACTCTGACGGGAAACATCGCTCTCATTCGGGACGATCATGAGAAATTAGCAGACAAGGTTTCTGCAAAAAGGATGGTAGTACAAGACCTCATCCCAAAGCAGAAATAACATTCCACTTAACTGGCACGGAGGCAACACTAGATAACGAAGCTTCAGGAGAGGGTTGAAGATGCAGAAGGCAGAGCTCGTCGTAACAATGTGCGCATTATTGGCTTGCCGGAGAACGTGGAGTGTCAAAATGCTACGCTCTATATTGAAAATTGGCTTAAATCTCTTATAACACCGGGTTGATTGTCTTGACACTTTGTGCATTGAAAGAGCTCACATGGTTCCTGCACATCGTCGAGTCCCGGGCACGCCACCTTGCCCTGTGGTAGCTCGAGTGTTCAATTACAGGGACTGTGATGTGATACTGCAGACCGCGAGAGAGAAAGCTCCGATTCGTAAAGACAATGTAAATATCTCCCTGTTTCCTGACTACACTTTCCAAGTACAACAGCAGAGGGCACAATACCAGGGCGTTAAACAGCATTTGCAGACCATTAACGTTCAGTATGCGCTCCTGTATTTGGCGAAACTTAAAATACTTTGTGGCCAAAAAAGTAATTTCTTTGACACCCCTACGGAAGCATCTGAGTGTATTGAGCATACTTTCCTTGATCTGCCTATCAATTCGTCTAACAGACAATCTGGTGGGACCCAACCCCGGAGGAGACAATCACAGCATCGACGCACCAAACCCCAGCGATGCGAGGAGGATGCTACTCCAACGTGGGCACAGGTCCTGGAGGAACAGAGGAGAGCTATCATCTCTGCTGCCACCTGCAGAGACACAAGGATGATCACTGACGATGAATCCTCCACAGGAGAGGCGGGTCAGCCTGAGCGTAGCCCACCCCTATTTTTGTCCCTGTCATCCCATATGGAGAATACACTCAACTGACAACTACACAGAAGGATTCCTTTGAACTCTGTTGCCCCTGCATACTTGGGCGGACTCCCATCAATGTACTTTGTTAGTGAATATAAAACCACTAGGTGGAGTGATACAAGGTTCCCCTGCTGTAAAGGTAGGACAATTACATGGACACAGTATGCTTCCCACTTGTGATAGATTCATACATGGGGATTCCCCCCAGTTGGAGGCGGATGCCAGTGCTGCGCCATATGTCTGCCTCTATTGAAACTGTAACACTAATATGTAGCGCCTTGGTGGGGACCCCAGGGCCGGGGAGGCGGCCCCCCTCCCTATTTGGCTTAGGCGAGACAGTTCCTGCATAGTGTGAACGGCTCCCAAAGCAATCTTCCTTAGCCATGAACCCCATTGCAGTTGTCAATGTTCATGTTCAATTTATTTATTTCTTTGTGTGTTGTTATTTTAGTTTGGTCAAACATAGTTCCATAGTTGGACTGTGTATTGGGGTGTTTAAGACAGGGGGTTGACGGGCAGTTCCTCCCAGTAGTTGTCCTTTTTCCTATCTGGCCTAGTTTGATGCACAGTTATGGCTAGTTCAAGTGCAATGCAATCATACACTTGCATCACCTGGAATATTAGGGGAATGAGTTCACCCCATAAACGTCTCAGAGTACACAGCAAACTGATTTGGCGCAAAGCACAGGTAGTTTTCTTACAAGATGCGCATCTCACAGCTCAGGAAGCCACCACATTGCAATGTAAATGGAGGGGGCAACTGTATTACACAACTTATTCTGCTTTTGCCCAGGGGCTCGCTATTTGGTTGAGATTCGAGGTCCTGTTTGAAGTGCAGGACCAATACATAGACAAAGAGGGTAGATTTATCTTAATTTGGGGTAACCTGGATGGGAATCCTATAGTCCTGGATAGCCTGAATGCACCTAATTCCGAACATGAAACATTCTATGCTCAAGTGAATCCTGCCATGGCCGATTGGTCTGAGACAGAATGGGTGCTGGGAGGTGACATGAATGCGGTGGCGGATGTACTTAAGGACAGGTCCTACCCTCCTCTAGCCGTGGCACCGGCACTACACCACTCGAGAAAGTTACTTAATTGGGCGCAGGGGTGGAACCTGGTGGATATTTGGCGCAAGCATAACAAGGGCATGGGAGAGTACTCATTTTACTTTGACAAATACGCATCTTGACTATAGATTATGTAGCTTGTCGCTTATTACCTGGACCACTCAAGCCACATTTGTGGGCAAAACAATATTTGACCATAGTGCATTAGAGATTACACTTTCCTGGGGCCTTGTCACCACGTCAGTGCCCACATGGCGATTTAACCCCGGTCACTTGGACGACGGAGTCTATCATGCAGCACTCGAATAACTCATTATTTTTCTGAGAACGTGGGTATGTCCTCCTCTACGGGACTGGAGTGGGAAGCATTCAAGGTGATGTTAAGGGGTACAGCTATTAGCACTTCCACTGGAGCTCGGCAACAGATCCATCGGGACTTGCTAGATACTGAAACACTGAAACACACTTGAAACTTGGGTGTCTCGGGACCCCTTGGCTTAATCGGACCTCCAGGAAGCACGCATTAAATATGCAGAATTGCTGGAGCAATTGCGTATAATTGACCACCGTGCATATCTACATAAAACACACGCAGACTCAGATAGACCAGGTACCCTGCTGGTACGGATTCTGAGGAATGCTATTCCCCTGCTCCTATCACTGCAATTTGATCACCCCAACATATTAAGGTTGTTAAACAAATTGACATAAATGCAGCATTTTATAAATACTATAAAACATATTTTTTTAAAGTAACAGAAGAGGGACCCTAAGAACAAGAACATGTTCTGTGGGGTAAACAAGTCCAGGGAGAAGTACAGCATAAAACATTAGAGGAATCCCCCACTCAGTATTCATATAGACAGGTAATAAATCCAAATATATATATCGCCCACAGAGTATATCATTTTTTATTCTCAAAGATATACACATTTTTTCTTTTTATATATATATATTTTTATACATTAATTTGAACAAGCAATGAATTATAAAAGACACACTTCAACATATAATAAATAATCACATATTAGTGTGTGCAGTATAAACAAAAGAGGCCCTGGGTCAGTGCTAAACAAACAACGACTGTATATAACTTTGACAAACTTATAAATCATGTGCAATGAAACAATACAATAAATACACAAAAGACAACATCTACAATAAACATATACAAAAACCAAAGAAAGATTTGTTTTAGAAAAACACATTCAGTATGAACAAAATACAACAAACAAGGAGACAAGGTGAATGCACCGACGTGCATTTCGGAAGTACCAAATGTTATAACTCCTACATTAGGGCGCAGAGTTCATAATACTTGATTAGTGGTCACACAGTGCCATCAATATTCAGGGTACAGAAAGAACAATGAAGAAACAACAGGGCTCTAGTAAATGATGAGTATCATATCCAGACTGGGGCTGAGCCAAGAATAGTCTTGGCAGCTGTGGATAAACAAGAAGCGTAGGATGGAAAAGGAACCTGAGTAGATAAACAGTTCTGGGACGTCTATGAAGGATGAACTGAATTCGTCTAGAACAAAAATATATCCCGGACATTGAATAGAATGGAGAGCCAAAGGCCTAAATCCAGGGCCACAGGTAAAACGGATAATAGGAAAGAATTAGGGTCCAACAGAGTAAGCGTAATCATTTGTAGAAAAGATGGGAACCTCTAAGGATCCTATCCATGCCGTATATAATGGATTGCTGAAACAATGAGCAGAATGGAAATGGAAATGAGGTCCCGCAGTATTGGGTGCCCGGCGTGCGGTCCATATGGCTGCCCGGATCTTTTGAGGTGCAGCTATACGGACCGCAAGGCGGTCACCCAATACTGCGAGACCTCATTTCCATTTTCATTCTGCTCATTGTTTCAGCAGGATGTCAGGAAAGACCTTACTCTCGTAATTTACACTCCGGCCCATATACATTGGTGGACCACAACGTCATTTTGGCGTTTGAACCCTCTCCCAATCCACTGTATACGGCATTCTCATTCTGGCACTAGGCAATTATCAAATAAACTGGAAACAATATGGGGAGGTGTGGTTCGTCGGCATATGTGGGGGTGGGGAGTTAATTACAATATTGTTATTGTCACTTTATTTACACAGGTACTAAGCTATATGCTACAAGACACACAAAAAATGATCCATTCAAATTACAGCTGCCCCACGGATTGTCTGTTTAGGTGGGATCATGTTCGTATTACATGGATGTGCACTGATGTATCTTTTCTATTGTGTGTTGTTATCACATTGCATATGTGTAGGGGTCTTGTTATGAAGAAAATACCAATTTAATGTCTTTTCTACCTGTATTGTAACTGGAACTGATGAATACAATTTGATAGAAAAAAAAATTTGTAGGGATGTGTGAGGACTTTGAACTGACATCTCTTCTGGATAAAGAGCCAGCTGAGGTCTCTAAGGTGAGGGGGTGATGTTGGTTCATTTGGGGAGTCCAGGATGAGACTGGCTGCGATGTTTTGTATGGTCTGGATGGTTCTGAGGGGCTGGGTTGAGATGTCGGCGTAGAGGGTGTTGCCGTAGCTGAGGCAGCTAGTGACGAAGGCCTGAGTGAATGTCTTTCTGGTGTTCATTGGTATCCATCTGAAGATTCTGCAGAGCATGCAAAGTGTGTGGAAGCAGGAGGAAGCCACTGCATTGACTTGTTGTTTCATGATCAGTTGACTGTTGAGGATGATGCCGAGGTTGCATGCATGGTCGGTCGGTGTGGGTGTAGGTCTGAGTCCTGCAGGCCACCAGCTGTTGTACTGTGAGGAGGTGTTCTTCCCGAAGATCAGTACTTCAGTTTTATCAGAGTTGAGTTGGAGGCAGGCAGTTGTCTCTCATCCATGTGGCTATGTTGGTATGGCATTGCAGAAGTTGGTTTTGGAACTGGAAGGGTCCTCGTGAGCATCTGTGTAGGAGGTTATGTTGAGTTCTTGGGATCTGATGTCGTCAATGAGGGGGTCATGTAGATGTTGAACAGGGTGGGGCTGTGGGATGATCCCTCAGAATAGATCTTCTACCAATTAGGTCACACTACCTCCATATCAGAAGCATCTGTCCATTACACTTCTTCAGGCCTCAGGTTAGTGCCACACTCCATTTTATTTGGGCACCCACACGTTAGGGTCATGATGTCACTTAGCTCACACTATTACACTAGATTAGATGCCCCTCATGTAGGCCCTGTGTCCCTTTGAGATGACGGAATACCGAAAAAGTTAGAGAATCTTTCTCTTAGATTGAGACTGTCTCACAACTTTAAGGTTTTTATTGCTTAAGTTATACTTTTCTTCCACATTCCTCTCTCCTTTGACAAAAACAGTCAATATGAGTAGGGTTGGACTGGGGCAAAAATTTGATCTGGGCACCAAAATAAAGGTTGCCCCCATTTATGAACTAGGGGCCCTATTGCACATAGAGCGCACCTTACCTATTTGTGCCATGGCGCACCTTAAAACAGGTGCTCCGGGTGCAAACAGGGAAAGTGCAGCCTATTACATTAAATGAGGTGCCACCAAGTCAGCCACCAAGTTGTGCTGTCTTGTGGGCAGTGCATTCAAGTAATAAAAGAAGTGGCTTGAAAGCAGCCGCTTTGTGTTTCACTGTGCAGGCGGCAACCTGCATGCACTTTTGAGATACCCTTGCAGGCGGTGCAATGAGTGACTGCACTAGTCTGTAAGAGGATGTCTGGTGGGTCCATAGGACTACCTTTCTCCCCTTCGGAGGGCTGTCATCAGGGGGCACAATGACAGTTCACCACTTTTTTGGGGGCACACTGTCAGTGCGCCTCCTGACAGCTTCTTTGCCTCTGAGCCCGTGCCTATAATACACTGCGTGCACAGAGGCAAAGCGATTCCCTCATTTGAATGGGGCCACACCCCCATGCAAATGAGGGAACACCCTCTGTTGATAGTGCTGGTGCTGTATATGCTTTATTACAGAAAGGGCCGTAAAGTGTCCATGGCCCGTTCTTTAATACCAAAATCCCCCAGGGTGCGCAAAGCAGATGCACATATCCATTGCGCCTCCGGGGCACTTTCTATAATATGGCTCCAGACAGCTTACAAAGTGGCCGATATTTGCAGATCCGCCAGTTTTGAATACAAGATGTATAAGTGGTTTGAAAGCGGTGGTAGATTGCATGGAATTGAGCCTGCGACAGGCAATGTTTATGGTAATATCAGTGAAATCAATTGTAAAAACTAGCTCAACTGGCCATAAAACAGGCCCACAAACTACTAAAAGACCAGCTCACCCACTGATCTGTCAGACCAGGCCATCGGGCACTGCCTGATTTCCCCACAGGCCAGTCTGACCCTGAATATGAGCCTCCTGCAGCCACACATTAATTCTTTTTGACTATATACTATCTCGTAGCTCAATGCATGATCCCTCCGCCCCCCACTCCCCCCAGTGATGCTTCATCATAGGTATAGCATCATAGAGGGGATATTAAAAGAGGCAGTGGGAGACTGAGAGAGCACCTGCATTCTGCTGATTGCCAACTTTTCCTCCTTAGTCCTACGCCCCAAAGCTCCTCCTGCGCCCTGAAGATGTACAGGATTGGGATCATGGCCACAAACACAGGAGACTCCCAGATGGGCAGGGCAACTTGTTTTCCCTGTTGAAACTGCTAGTCTGGCAATGGTAGAAAGCTAATGGAATGCTCTGTGGGGCCTGGAGGGAAATGGTGGAGGGTGGGGCAGTGCACGTGTGCTCCATACATGAACCTGCACACTGCTCCTCTTCTTTCACTGATTGCGCCCTGGCAGAACTGGAACACCTTGTCTCAAGGAGGGTGCAGGCCCACCCCAGAGCAAGTCATCTCAGAGATTTCCACTACGCCTGGGGTGAAGGGGGAGACAGGAGGCATCTCCCCTTCAGTACAGCCAAGGGTTTCCTCACCGGTACTGTAAATACACTCTCCTGTACCCCAACGTTCACAGTGAAGAGCGAATTCCTGGGGATTCTATAAGCTGAGAGCAGTGGGAGACAGCAAGGCAGAGTGCGTGTCCCTAAATGCACAATACCTACAAATAAGGATGAGTAAAAATAAAACCAGTAAGAAAGATAAACAAGCATTGGCATAGCTAATAGGTCTCGCCTTTTGGAACTTTTAAGTATTTAGCCATGCAGCACATTATCCTGGGTGCTGTGCCAAGGGTGATTGGAGAGCTATATTAGTACTACACACTCGGTCATGCCATCGCACGATGGTTCCTGTTTCTAGTTCACTTCCGACTGTGTAAGCAATAGAAAGGTTTCAATCTTAATTGATAGGTTGTGGAGCAGTGTGAGAGCTTTCAATGACAGAATTTTCCATAAGCCCTGCGATAGATTAAAAGATAATAGATAATAATCCGCCCCAAAATAGTCGACCCACCAATCATCAAGGAAACCCAGTTGGGCTACTACAACGGAAGGTATCCCCTTAATGCCCTGGAAGTCGATGCTCAGCGGCACGTGGGTGGGTAGTTGTATTATGTATTGAGTTGGGCTGAATAAGCACAGGTGGTGGAGATGTGGGGTGGGACTGTCCAGAAGCAATTGGGTCTCCTGGTAATGAGAGGGAGCTTCGTCAGCTGTATAAAGACAAGATCAGTACAACGAGGACCTAGCAGTCCTCGCTGTACTCACACAGGTGTCAGGAATGGGCTTATTGTTGTTGGCTCTTGGAGGAGGGGACATCAGCAACATGTGTGTGGGACGCAAGGTCCTAGTAGCAGTGTCAGAGGAGTGTCAGGCTTTCACGTGGAACTGTCTTGGACACTTACAGCAGCATATGAGTTTGCCAGCACTAACAGATGATTTAGGACATAAGAACTGTAAGTAATAAGCAGCAGCGAGGAGGTGGAATGTGTGTAGCCTTAAGAAGGGCAGCTGGGTCTATTTGGGCAATGAGCACAGAAGGTACCAAACAGCAGACTGTAAGCGCAGAAGAGGCATTATGGTGAAGGGGCACAGTTAGTATGTCAGCTTAGAGCAGAAGATTGTGGTTTTTCGTTAAAGTTTTTTTTAATTTTTATTATTAGACAGCAAAGAGCACCTGAAACAATATTATACAGTCTGCAATCAGCTCGGACTCCCGGAGTTTAGGCACTTCCCACACCCTCACCAATCGTGTAGGGGCAGCACCACATCCAGCAAGGTGGGTCACGGGCCCGGGCGCAGTATCTCTGTCCTGCTTTGCCCCGACTACCTTAAATTAAAATTTTGAAAAAAATCATTGCTGCGTGCACAATGTGTAAGAGTCCCAGTGAGAACAGAGATAGGGTGGGGGTTGGTTTAAAAACAATTGGGTGTGAAAGGATGGCGGGGATTAAGAAAACGACCCAAAAACTAGTAAAATACTGGCTGCTGAGATGGACATAGTCTGGGATGACTCCTGGTGGCTGACCACACTGGGAGCAGCACCAACACCCACCGACCATGCACGCAAACTAGGATTCATCCTCAACTCCTCCCTCTCCATGTCTAAACAGGTCAACGCCGTCTCCTCCTCCTACTACAATACCCTCCACATGCTCCGCAGGATCTACAAGTGGATCCGGACTGAAACAAGAAGAACGGTGACACAAGCCCTCATCAGCAGCAGACTGGACTACGGCAACACACTCTACCCAGGAATCCAGCCAAACACCTACAATTACTACAACGCATCCAAAACGCCTCCGCCCGACTGATCGTCAACGTCCCCCACCGCAGCCACATCACCCCCCACCTGCGAGACCTACACTGGCTCCCCGTCAGCAAGAGGATCACCTTCAAGCTCCTCACACACGCTCACAAAGCACTCCACAACGCCGGAGCAGCCTACCTGAACAGCAGACTCAACTTCTACACTCCGGCCCACCAGCTCCGCTCTGCCAGCCTCGCCCTCGCCAATGTCCCCTGCATCCAACGAACAACCTCCGGCGGCAGATCCTTCTCCTACCTCGCCGCCAAGACCTGGAACACCCTCACTACCCACCTACGGCAGACCCAAGACCTACTCGCCTTCAGAAGACTCATCAAGACCTGGCTCTTCGAGCAGTAGCGGCACCCCCTCCCCTCAGCGCCTTGAGACCCTCACGGGTAAGTAGCACGCTTTACAAGTACTCTGATTGATTGATTGATTGACACTGTAGCCAATGATCTCGCTGTGACACAAGAAAAACAAGCGGAAAACAAAGTGAATTACCTGCTGTCCCATACTGCTGGGGACGTAATCAGTGTTCTCTATAGGAGGAATCAGCAGAGGTCGTCCAGAGCCGTGCGCACACAGGAGGCAGTCTGCTGCGGCACAGGGCCCTGTGTTGTCTTATGTTTACAAATGCATTGCTGACACAATTTCTTGGAGTCTAATCACAAAAAAACAGCGCCATAATTTTACCAGTTACTGCAAAACGGTTTCTTCTTCCATTTTTAGAAGCGTGTATGGTCTGCTCTGACTTCTCATGTCTATTTCTTTTTAGGTCTCACCTGCTGTAGGCGTTGCGGGTTGAGTGGTGCTGTACGCGGTAGAGATTGAGTGGTGCTGTAGGTGTTGCAGGTTGAGTGGTGATGTAGGCGTTGCAGGTTGAGTGGTGCTGTACGAGGTGGGGATTGAGTGGTACTGTAGGTGTTGCGGGTTGAGTGGTGATGTAGGCGTGGCGGGTTGAGTGGTGATGTAGGCGTGGCGGGTTGAGTGGTGATGTAGGCGTTGCGGGATGAGTGGTGATGTAGGCGTTGCGGGTTGAGTGGTGATGTAGGCATTGCGGGCGGAGTGGTGATGTAGGCATTGTGGGTTGAGTGGTGCTGTACACGTTGCGGGTTGAGTGGTGCTGTACGTGTTGCGGGTTGAGTGGTGCTGTACGTGGTGGGGATTGAGTGGTGCTGTAGGCGTTGCAGGTTGAGTGGTGATGTAGGCGTTGCGGGTTGAGTGGTGATGTAGGTGTTGCGGGTTGAGTTGTGCTGTACGCGGTGGAGATTGAGTGGTGATGTAGGCGTTGCGGGTTGAGTGGTGATGTAGGTGTTGCGGGTTTAGTGGTGATGTAGGCGTTGCGAATTAAGTGGTGATGTAGGTGTTGCGGGTTGAGTGGTGCTGTACGCGGTGCGGATTGAGTGGTGCTGTAGGCGTTGCAGGTTGAGTGGTGATGTAGGCATTGCGGGTTGAGTGGTGATGAAGGTGTTGCGGGTTGAGTGGTGCTGTAGGCGTTACGAGTTGAATGGTGCTGTACTTGGTGGGGATTGAGTGGTGAAGTAGGTGTTGCGGGTTGAGTGGTGATGTAGGTGTTGCGGGTTGAGTGGTGAGTGGTGATGTAGGCGTTGCGGGTTTAGTGGTGCTGTACGCGGTGGGGATTGAGTGGTGATGTAGGCGTTGCGAGTTGAGTGGTGAGGTACGCGGTGGGAATTGAGTGGTGAGGTACGCGGTGGTAATTGAGTGGAGTTGTAAGCATTGCGGGTTGAGTGGTGAAGTAGGCGTTGCGGGTTGACTGGTGCTGTACACGGTGGGGATTGAGTGGTGTTGTACTCAGTGGTGATTGAGTGGTGCTGTACGCGGTGGGGATTGAGTGGTGCTGTACGTGGTGGGGATTGAGTGGTGATGTAGGCATTGGGGGTTGAGCAGTGCTGTAGGCGTTGGGAGTTGAGCGGTGCTGTAGGCGTTGGGAGTTGAGTGGTGCTGTAAGTGGTGGGGATTGAGTGGTGATGTAGGCGTTGGGGATTGAGTGGTGCTGTAGGCGTTGCACGTTTTCAGCAGGCACACTCCTCCAGCCACCAGTGCACACTTTCACCAGGCACACACCCCACTATCCATCACTGGACGCTTTCACGAGACATACACTCCACCAGTTGTCAGTGCACGCTTTCACTGGGCACAAACACCACCAGACGTCAGTGCACGCTTCCACCAGGCACACACCACCAGACATCAGTGCATGCTTCCACCAGGCACACACACCACCAGCCGTCAGTGCACGCTTCCAACAGGCACCCACACCACCACCCGTCAGTGCACGCTTCCACCAGGCACACACACTGCGAGCTGTCACACACTACCAGCCATCGGTGCACGCTTCCACCAGGCACACACCACCAACCGTCAGTGCACGCTTTCACAAGGCACACACACCACCAGCCGTCAGTGCAGCAGGCAGGCTCTTCTCAGAGTTTCTTGGTAAATATGTGTTCGATGCTTGGGAGAGAGTGGGTCGAGTTCCCTTAAACCATGCTGAATATGCAGGTTCAGTGCATGAACTCCTGTGTGAGTGAGTCATGCTGCCTGGGGCTCAGTCACTCCACAATTGTAAATTGCGCCTGCACCAGGCTTTTTCTCATTTGCAAAGTTCGGCGCAAGCGCACAGCTAGGCACCCCCCACATCACCCGGTAATGACTGCTTCCTACAACCAGAATGGAAACAACATTCAGAGCAATGAAAACAAGTTCATTTGATGCAAAGAACTGTTAACAAAAACCATGTCCAGCTATTGTAGATCCGGCAACTTAAACAAAACAGCAACAAAAAAAACAAGCATTGGCATAGCCAATAAGTCTCACTTTTTGGACCCTATAAGTATTTTGTTATGCAGCAGAATATCCTTGGCGCAACAACACCAACTGTTAAATGGCTAAACACTTATAAGGTCCCAAATGCGAAACCTATTGGCTATGCCAATGCTTGTTCTTTTTGTTGGGATGCGAAATGAAACAAACACCCAGTGCAAGTGCAGATGGCTCCTCCCAGCATATGCCCAAAGCGTGACAAGGGAGACCCTTGTGCTATATTGATGTTATTGCCGGTTCTGGTAGATTCTTTGTGCTACGTGAACAATAAAATGAGGGCGGAAAGTGACGGGCGGTGGAGGGGGTGAAACTAAATAGAAAGGGGCTTGGCCTCCCAAAGCGGCCAGTTTGACAGAGCAGAGACAGTAACCGGACGGCCGCCTTAAGTAAACAACGAGCACGGAGTCTGTGACGAAAGAGTCTGCACAGCAGAGTAAACCAAACACAAATGCTTTTCACTACAAGGCCACCTTCCAAAACCATATGGGAGGAGGGAAGAGAAGCCATCACATGCTGTACTGTGTGATGGCTGACCAAAATGCTCTATGAGTAAAATCGCCAGAAAGAGAGCTAAACACACAAAGGAGGGACTTTAACAGCGAGCCGCGTTACCTGGGTTACAGAGAGACTCGTTCTGATAGGATAACCTTGTTAGGGTTCCGATCACGTGATCTTGCGAGTCGGCGGCCGGTTTGATAATGAAAAATGCGACGCGATCTACATCTGGCCAAAAACCCACGTGTGGGAAGCTCATATAACTCTATAGCGTGCGATGAATCTTACGTGGCGTGTGTGTTCTCATCACAGGTTTTAAAATTGGATGCAACAAATACTAAAGAGATACAATAAATCATAAAAAACTTATCATAGAGAGAAAGTAATACATGATGAATCTGACAATACTAATAATCACCTTTCATAAGTGGTCACGTTCTCAGTCTCTTGGAGGTTTCATACAGTGTGCGTGAGGGCTGAGATGGGCCTGTGGCCTCAGCTGTGCTATTGCTAAGTGATAGTATATGGTCAATCAGAGAAAACATGAAAATTCAATTCGATCGTTCATCCCTGCAGGCTGCAGGGAGTTCAGTTTTTTGATCCAGAAAAATTCTGCCTTTAATCGCTGTTTAAAAGGATCCATGTCGCAGCGGTGTGGGAGTATCTCAAGTATTGTGAACCTCAACTGCGAAATTTGGTGGTTAGCTTGGAGCCAATGCATAGCTACAGTGGATTTATTGTTCATGGTTCGTATGTTGCTTTTGTGTGCTGACATTCTTACTTTAATTTTCCGTTCTGTTTGCCCAACATATACCTTGCCACAAGGGCATTTAATTGCGTAGATGACATTTGTGGAATTGCATGTTCCTGTATACTGTAACTCAATTTTGTGACCTTTAGTTGGATGCATGAAAACATTACCAATGAGAACTTTATTGCAGTGGATGCAATTGTGGCATTTAACCATACCGTTAATCAGTGTTTGTGCCTCCTTTTTAGTGGATAAGATCTCTTTCAGGTTTTTGGATCTTTGGAAAGCGAATGTCACCCGTTCATTGTTTAGATTTTGTAGATCAGGTTCAGCTTTGAATTTGAATTTGAATTTAAAATATTTATATAGCGCGGCGTACACCATGCGGTTTCTTGGCGCTTTGGAGGCTCAATTAGCAGTAAAAATCCAGGACTGATAGAGAGTAAAAAAGATCAGTTTATATTAAGAAAGGCCTGGGTAAAAAGGAGGGTCTTAAGATCTTTGCGAAAGGAGGAGTAATGTGTGGCCAGGCGCAAGTGATCAGGAAGGGAATTCCAAAAGGAGGGTGCCAAAAAAGAGAAGTTGGCTCCACCCCATTTCTTGCGTCTGTACCGGGGAACCTGAAGGAGTGATTGTGTGGATGACCGAAGCTCGCGGACAGGGATGTACTCTTTAAGTAAGGAGGAGATGAAGGCCGGGGCAGTCACTTGGCGCGCCTGAAAGACCATACATCCGGTTTTAAAGAGGGAACGCTCCCTCACAGGTAGCCAATGTAGTGCTTTCAGCAGGGGAGTAGAGTGACAGGATCGGGGGAGGCCATACACCAATCTGGCCGCCTGGTTTTGAACCAGCTGGAGCTTCCGCAGGCTATACGCTGGGATGCCGTTGTAGAGGGCATTAGCGTAGTCCAGCCGGGAAATAACCAGAGCGGACATGATTAGCTTGAGTGCGAGAGGAGAAAAAAAACGAGAGACAGAGCGGATAGTTCGAAGAATAAAAAAGCAAGAAGAAACCACAGAAGTAATTTGAGAATGAAGATTGAGGTGGTTATTAAGTTTAATGCCCAGAGTTTTAACTGAGGAAGAAGGTGCAGGAGGGGAACCCAAAGAAGAAGGCCAGAAGGAAGAGTTCCAGGGACTGGAGGAACCACCCGTAAGGACCAATTCTGTTTTATCTGGATTCAACTTCAGATGATTGTGGTTCATCCAGTCTCTGATGAAAATCATAATTGACTGAAAATTAGAGATAGAATGAGGAGAAGAGGACAGATTAAAGATAAGCTGGAGGTCATCTGCGTAATTAAACACAGTGACCTCCAGTTGTTGAAGTGCAGCAATCAAAGGATAGATGTAGAGATTAAACAAGAGGGGGGAAAGAGAAGAGCCCTGAGGGACACCACAGGTGACTTTGAGTTGGGTGGCCGAGAAATCCCCTAACCGGACCGCCTGGGTGCGATTAGGGATCCCAATGACGATTGATTGCTTTTTTGATCCTTTGGGACACTGTCGAAAATTTCAAAACGCACACAGTTTTAGGTGCTGAGGTTTGGCTTGATGATTTGAGTAGTTTTTCTCTAGGTAACTTCTCTACTTTTTTTAGGGATTCCTCTAATATCTCTATAGGATATCCTCTTTGTAAGTATTGTTGTTGTTGATCCATTAGTGATGTTTTAAGGATGTTGGCATCAGAGTTGATTCTTTTCACACGGATGAATGGGATGTAGGTAAATGTTTTTTCAGGGTCTCAGGATGAAAACTCTGAAAGAGCAGGCTGGAATTGCGATCTGTAGCTTTCTTGTACACTTGAGTGTGTAGTTGGTGATTAATGATTGCAATTTGCACATCTAGAAATGATATGGATTCTTTCTCAATTGTGTATATAAATTTGATCCTTGGGTTTATATTATTCAAAGTAGCTATATTCGCCGTGAGTTGGTCTTTCCTGCCTTTCCAGATCAGGAATATGTCATCAATGTATCTTTTGAAAGTTATCAGACTGATGGTCCATTCAGGGTTGTGCAGGATATGGTCAGTCTCGAACTTGGACATGAAAAGGTTCACGTATGAGGGGGCCCCCCCAAAACCCATTGAGGTTCCGTTACATTGATTATAATAGTTATTTTTCCATTCAAAATAACTATGGAAAAGGGAGAAATGCATCAACTCGATCAAAAATACTTTATTCGCTTCACAGTCTTCTGCTTTTAGTAAGATCCATTCTAGGGCTTCTAACCCTTCATTGTGTGGAATCGAGGTGTAAAGTGCTACAACGTCCACTGTACAGAGCCAGTACTCTGTCTCTTCATCAAGTTGGATGGTTTTCAATAAGTTAAGGAATGCAGTAGTATCTTTAATGTACGTCTGACATTTCTGTACTATAGGCTGTAGATACCAGTCGACATATTTACCAATACTTTCTGATATTGACCCACAGGCTGACACAATGGGTCTAAAAGGTGGTTTGGATGCATCTTTGTGGATCTTCAGTAACATATACAATTTGGGTCTCCGGGGAAATTTAGTGTCTAGAAATTTGTGCGTTTTCTCATTAATCCACTTTATCTCCAGTGCATGATCTAAGATCTGTGATAGAGTTTTTTGGTACTCAGTGTGGGATCGGATTCTAGGGGTAAATATGTATCCTGATTGTTCACATGATCGTTTACACTAGTTTCATAAAATGTAGTGTCCATGATAATGAGAGCGCCTCCTTTGTTGGCTCTCTGGAAGGTCAGTTCGTGATCATTTGCCATTTGCTAAGTTTTTCAATGTGCTCCATTCTTTCTTGGATAAATTCGTTTTTTTGGGGTTTCGAGAAGTTGATCTTTTGTATTCTGTGGTTACCGATCTTTCGAAAGCTTCAATAATTTTGTGTGAATACGGTGCACAGAAATTGCTCTTAGGTTTGAATTCTTTTGTGCCAATGGCCGTGGTGTCTTGCACATCCTTAAAGAAATATCTGAGTTTCAATGTTCTGAAAAATTTAAATAAGCTATTTCCGTTTCTGAGAGGTTCGTATTATATGTGGGGACAAAAGAAGTTCCTTTATTAAGTACTGTCATTTGTGCTTTCGTGAGCTGTTTTGAGGATATGTTGATCACTAGGTCGCTTTCATTGATTTCTGACTTCTTGTCCTTCTTGCTATTTCTTCCTCCGTTTCTTCTGCCCCTCCTGTTATGCCGATAGGTGGTGCGTTGGCAGCCGGGCTTATCCCTAAAAAATCCTTTTTCTGTGATGTGCTGGGTTGCGGTTGTTTACCAACTGGTTGTCTGGCTTGGGAGACGTCCGTGTCCCAAACTATGCTTTCTTGAGATGAAGTAGTAGTAGATTTAGGCTTTGGTTGTTGCCATTTTTTCTGATTATAAATTTCTGCCCACGTATATACTTCATCATATTTATAATCTATTGTATCTCGTTTGTATTTTCTGACCTTTCGATCGTTCACCTCTTTAGCATATTTATCCAATTTAACATTGACGTCCTCTAGGATTGTTTGTAGATCTGGTAGTTTATTGAGTTCCTTTTTCATTCCTTCTAAATCTGCTTCAAGTTCTTTCGAAACTTTTGAGAGCTCTTGGATGATTAATAGGATTAAGTCGAGAGAACATTTATTTAGAATTTGGTACCACTTCTCTATGAAATGTTTATTGTTTTTGCAAAGCATCGGTTTCAGGGCGATTCTCAGCCCCCTTGGGATTCTTTTGTTTTTGTGGTAATGTATTAAAGTTGTGGCGTGCAGCCTTTGATTGATTTCTTTTTTGCTCAACATTTCAAATTGTCGGATGAGTTGGGCTGTTGTGGATACGTTATGACTGAATGCTCTGGTCTCCTGTATGAGTCCATAGATTTCTTCCGCTGATTCAGGTGAAAAGGCTAGAGGTTCAGCTTGATTTGTGGCAATCTGTGCTATATCGTCGAATTGCATTGTAATTTCCTGGGTGCACTGGGAGATAGGGTAGACTACAAGGTACAAACTTAAATTATATTGTCTCCGAGCATACTTGATTATATTGGGCAGCTTAATAGTCAGTTAATTTTGGCGCTGTCCTTGACGCACTGTGTCTTTCAGTGCCTTCGTATATTCTGAAGTTGTGTGATAGCGTTATCACGAAGGGCGCGCTCCTTTGACATGAAACTGGGTAGTTTCTTCTCTGGCTTTTCAAAAATCATCAGGATCAGCCATTTGGTGTTTCTACCAATCTTTCTTTATTCAATTGTTGGATATTCACCAATTCAACATTTAATTATTCATTCCAATCATGAATTCTTAAAGTACATTTCATTGTACCCAATGCATTTCGGGTCAACCAACTGACCCTTCATCAGGGGTCTGTGGGAAAAAACATACAGGACCTTAGCGTTCATAACATATAGATATCGTACATAGATTCTACAATTTTAAACTAAAGCAATATGACTCATAATGTTTGATAGCATATCAAATCATATAACGGCAACATAAAAGACTCAAGGCTTCTATTGCATGTACACGCACGGTATTGGTGGTCTGACTAAGCATGGGCGGAAAATCCGTTTCGCTCGCGGATTTTGCGGATTTTCGGTAAATTCGCAATCCGCGAGATTCGCGAATCTCCCGCAAAATCCGCAAATCCGCGAGCAGCGGATTTTGCTCGCACTGCTCGCACTGTTCGCGTGAGTTCGCGGCTTCCCAGTACAACTTCGCGCCCCGCGAATAAGTGCAAAATTGCAGAAATACGATCTTAGCAAAACTGAAACTACTTACCAGGTTCAAAAGTTCAGGCTCATCATTAGTAGCCATTTCCTGTAGTGCTTCCTGAGGGGCCCCTCCAGAGTTCAGTTGCAACTATTATGTGACCCTGCTCTGAACCTCAGAATAGTTACACATATGCCACAAAGGTCCTGAATTACAGCTAAGGGAGACAAGCAGGAGCCAGGCTGGAGGTTCAAATCCATTAATCAGCCCCTAATTCATTATTGTCAGTTGGGGCAGGGCAGGGCAGGTGTTGTAACTAATTTTGCAACAATGAAAGCACTTAGCAAGTGCAAAAGATCACTAATCAGGAAGCACTAAGGAAGCAGGTGCCAGCTAAAAAAATATTCTGTGACACATTAATCAGCCCCAAATTAATTCAGGTCACTTGAGGCAGGGAAGGTGTGCTTGCGTTGCCACAATAATGTACACTGACTGGACAACCAGAGGGTGCTGTGATGAAACAGAGGGTGGCATGGGTGGGCCAGAGGGTGGCATGAGTAGTCAGAGAGTGGCAGTGGTGACAGAGAGTGGCAGTGATGAAGAAGAGTGTCCCAAACAGGCTGGACACGTAGAAACAACAAGTTCGCGAAACTTGCGACCCGACAGGTAAGTTCGCAATTTGCGACATTGTACAAAACCCTCGCGAACTGGCAGAAACCCGCGCAAACACAAAAAAAAAAATCCGCAAATTCGCGAGAATTCGCGGATTTTGCGGATTGCGAGTTCGCAAATCCGCAAAATTCGCGAACGTGAGATTCGCAAAATTCGCCCATGCTTAGGTCTGACAGAGTTAAATGCAGTGGCTGGTGTTCGCATCTAATCATGGGTAGTGATAATAAACATACAGGGGTGGTCTTAGTTGTATTGCTTAGCAAGTGAACGTGAGGATGAACTAAGAACCATACTCAAAATATACAGAGGATTGAGATCAGTAAAATTAAGCTTGGGATGAAGATAGGTGCTCGTACATGAGTCGCTATTAATTAAGCTAAGAATCAAAGCGGGACAAGCCGAAAAGAACTTACTTAGTGAAACTCGATGGTCGCTTCTGAGTGTGGAATCGGCTGATTTGACAAGAAGCCTATCGCGGTACAGAAGACATGCCCTTGAGCTGAGAGCTGTACTTAGGTAATGCAGACAGCATGCATACGATAAAGTGCCTATTTACGAAATTGTCACAAGTGCAGCGCAGAAAGTCGCCTTGCTATGCTGCGGGACAGAGAAAGGGAAGAGAAGCCTCTATTTGAGGCAGTATGGTGCATTCCTGTCTTTTCCCTTGCGCTGGTGCCCGTTTGGCAGCCTAGCGCCAACACATCCACCCTTGCTCCATGGTGCAAGGGTGCCTTTGTTGCATGCTGGATTGTTTTTGCACAGGAAGGGACACCTTCCTGCATAAAAACAGTCCTGAGATGCATATTCCTAGAGGGGATGTGGGGCTTGTTTGAGAATTTTTACCAGTGCTGCTTTTGCTTCCCTGTTCCGGTCCGGAGCATGGAAAGGTACTTGACAAAACAAGTCACAGTTAGGGCCTGCAGTGCAAAACCGCCAGCTACTATAACGCTAAGTCTGAGCTTCTATGTAGCACACTGCTTTAATTCATCACATCATTAAGTGCAGCTTCTCAGGACGAGATAAAAACATCTCTCTATTTACTTAGTCATAACAACAAAACCCTCCCTACATGGGCACACTCTCAGACACCCTTCAACCACACAGTCCTACACGGTGTAACTTACTACACAGCCTGGAAGGCGCTTTGACTCCACAGGTAGGGATATGAAATGTGATATAAATGTTACAATACAATGCTGGTGTTCTGTGATAGCAAACAGTATGTAACACTTGGGATGCACTAATGCTGCATTGGCACCATCTGGTGTCAAAACAACGGCAGTGCATTGAAAATCTCTGCATTTTTGTTTCAACTGAAAAACAGATTTTCTAGTCAGAGGTGTTTTTAGGTCTCGCCTACGCAGCGCGCATGCGCTGCATAATAGGGGACCTCATGGAATTGATCCGCTTTTTCCCCATAAACCGTGCACACTTTGCAATGCTTTCAGTGGCAACGTGTGCACGTTTGGCAATTCACTTGCAGGAGCGAGCAGCGCCATCTGTTAGTAAATATCGCGCTCGCTCCCACAAGGTAAACGCTGCACGTCCCTGCTCCCACTTGTTTACCGAGCTTCCCTCCGCTAGTCTATCAGCACGACTTCGGAGACGCTGTGCTTTATGTTTCGAAAACATTGATATTAGGGCAGCTTTCACTTTCATTGCTGCCTCTTTGTTTGTGACCTTCCCCCCACCTCCTTGCACTCGAGACCTCCGCTACTCCCCAAGCACATATACAGCTGTGGATTTCTCAAGGCTGAGACCTCGCACTGGGACCCCCTCCTCTTCCCGCCACCCCACCCCCAGCACCAGCACTTCCCCACAGCCTGCCTCTCTTTACTCCAGCGGCGACATGTGCAGGTTGTTAACCCTTTCCCCTTGTTGTTGGTTGCAATTGGTGCTTAGAGACTTCTAGTCTCCCGTTCTTCATTGATATGCCTTGTGTAGTGCCGTGCTATGTATAGGAAGAAGGCGCACATAGTGAGACAGAGGTACTCTTTATTTGACAGTCTGCCCCTATCCACTGAGGGGGGAGCCAGACTCCGCCATGTCTGTCCTCATCGCTGGACTTTGGAAGTGCCCCTTTCCTTCAGGAGCCTCTCAGCATTTCTTGTATTGGTGCCCAGCTCTTCTTTGTGGCCGGACGGATGCGTAGGTGTATGCGCAAGCACACACGCACACACACTGAATTCCATCCCCCGCTATCCCCTCCTCCACACGCACCCACCCCACCCCGCTCTGAGCTCCCACACTACTTTGCCAAAGCCTCCCCCATGCATAACCTGCCCTCTCATTCATCCTGTGCGCGTGTGCCTCCGTCTTGCGCCAGTCACACATCCGCTCAAGTTACCAAGCGACACCATGCCTTCTCCTGCCATTGGAAGTTTCCCAGTCCCTTCCTCCACAGTGGCGTATCCGATGTGTCATAGGCCCTAGTACAAGAGAGAAAACAGGCCCGTGGTCGCCATTTTAATTGTGCAGTGCAGCAATATTAATGGTCTGGTGAATCGTTATTGGTTCTGGGCTACGGTACCACTGCACCTGCTGCACCAATGGAAGCTGCACCAATGGAAGCTACACCAATCTCTCTCCAACTGGCTCCCGTCCTCTCCCTTCCTGGTCTATTCACTCTGGTTTATTTCTTCCCAGATACCCTTTTGCTAAAGGCCATTATACGATCACTACACATCAAAGCTCGCTTTCTCGTCCGTCCTCTCTTTCTTTGTCACCTGCTGTCCCCTTCATTCATTGCTTTGCCTCCTAGTCTAATAATTCCATGATCTGCCCATCCTCTCTTCGCCTATCTTTGTCTCCTCACAGCTCCTCACAGCTCGCACACACCTACTCATTTCCCTCCTCCACCTACCCCCTCTCTCCACCAACCCCCTCTTTCCTCCTATCCCCTCTCTCCTCCAGCGTCTTTCTTTGTATATCCAATTTGCTTCACTCCCTCGTGTCTTCTACCTCTGTCACCCTCTCCTCTCTTCAATCCATCGTCAACACCTTTCATTTTCCATATGTCCTTTATACCCGTTCTCCCTTACTTTAACTTATTGTCTCCATCACAACCTCACTCGTATCGCTTTCCTGCCTGGTTACCTTTTTTTCACGAGCATCTCATTTAAACCGACATTATTGGCCTCCACCTTTATCCACTATTATGTTTCTCCCCCTCTCTTCCTCCGCTCTGCTCACCCAGTGTCTCACGCTTGCCACTGTCATTACTTTTCTCTTTTCTTCATTTTGTTTTTTTCTTTGCATCTTCTTTTAGCCCCTCTTCCTGTCCACTCCACTCTTTTCCATTCTGTAATGTTCACTCTCACTGTCTCCTCCCCTCCTTGCCTTCCATCGTTTTCCCTCCCTATGCCTTTCTCTTCATTACTTTCTTTTTCTCACTTTTTGGTCTTAAACATCTGCCCTCGTGTCCCCTCTTCTTCCTTCTGTTTTCCTATTCCCCTCTTTTTTTCTCGTCTCCTTCTATGCTATGCTATTTTCTTTCCCCTATGTCTCACTGTAAGATGGTGGTGGTAGATGAATGTGTCAGAAGGCTGGATAAAGAAAAATATCTGGTTCTTCCTGCTCTCTCCTCCGACATGATGTTAGTGGACTAGTCGAGATGACGCAGGGCTAAACCTGCAACCAGCAAGTCCCACCATGCGCACCCTTGACCTCCTGATGATATCACGATCTGCCCCACTGCTAGCCCCTCAGCAGTTTTCTGCCAAGGGTTTAGTGGAAGGGCAAAAATTGTAAACTATAGAAAGTAAACTGGGGTCTGAGGCCTTAGTTATGAGCTGTCTAGCTAGGAAACAGGCGCTATTTATCACACCCATTAAATACTGATTCCCGGGGTGGGAATTTAATGGGCACTATAGCGAACACCTAATACCAGATTTCCTCATTGCATTGGGAAATAATGAGCATTTTGCTGCTTTCCACACCAAAAATCTACATCTGCTAGTACACTGACCTTTTCACCTGTTAAATATCAGCAGGGTTGACCTGCTAATATACTTAGTAAAAACTCAGATGGTGCAGACAATTCGTACCGACAGTAAACGTTTTCATGTGTCACAATTAACCACGGCACTCCGAATCCAGGGTATGTGTCCTGTTTTCTTCTATTGCTGGAGCTCCATAATGGCTGATGAGACCCTGGTAATAAAGGGGTATCCAAGAGCAAGCAAGGGATAGCAGCGGCTGCTCTTTGTTACCCCTTCTGTCATCCCTGCCCCAGATCGCTTTAGCGGACCCCACTGCACCGAGCTGCTATGCCAGCAGGCCCTTCCAGATCTGAGCGCTTCCTTTTTGTGATGCTCTCCAACATCAGCTACCACCCTCTTCTGTTTTTAAAAACTAGTTTGTCCCGCCTCCTGTTTCATCCTTCCGTCTGCAAGCATTTATGTCTAAATCAGACTGCTTGAACTAGTGTGTAGCAGTTGTATAGCTCTTCAATTTCTGGCTGCACAACACCCAGGAAAATGTGCTGCATGGCGAAATACTTATGAGGTTCCAAAGGCGAGACCTATTGGCTATGCCAATGCTTGTTTCAATTAGAATCAAGTTAAACTAAAAAGCCAAAAACACTAGTTGTACAAGATGACAAAAATGTTGCATCGACCAACCCACTAGAAGTTAAGCCTGGGCGAGTAGATGAGGAGGGAAGAATAGCAGTGATATAGTTAACCTCAATGATGTGTTGGATGCAAAGTTTTTGTCGGTCGATATTATCAATCTCGGTATAGTGTCACTGTTCGTTCACCATACCCAAACCATAGGCAGGACAGCCCAACAATAACCTTACAAGGAGCCCAAATCAATCACCGACCCCACCTCGCCTCTCTCCCTCTGGCCCCCAACTATCCCACTCTCATGCTGTACGAATATCCGAAACCTTCAGCAACATTGCTCTTCTCCAAAGTCAGAGCCTAAAGGCACTCCAAGGAGTCTCTCAAAAGAAACTGCCATTCTGAACCTTTTATGAATTATGATGAGAGCTTTTTCTGTGTTCCAATAAATGGTCACAAAGTTGAGTTAATTCTTGTGGAATCACTCTGGTCAGTCACAACAATAGGAAGCACATGAGTGCCTTAAATAAATTCAGAGGCTAGAATTGTAAACGTAGGACTCAAATTTATACCACACTCAGCCTGTTTGTCATTGTGTCAGTTTCTCCTTGACCAAAAAAATCTTGTTTGCCAATCAATTTGCAAATAAAGTGATGTCTTGCCACAGTGGCACCTATTATTGACATCGCCCTAGGAGAGCCATTTGTTTCCCAATTTTAGGATGTAACAGGGATGTACCCAGAATTAGGGGCACCCAACAGAATGGTGTGTGGGCTTCAGGGGAGGACAGTAACATAAAACCTGTCTGCCATATCTAAAACTTCCTCCCAGGACTTCCAGAACTTTAGGCAGGGCCAGAATACATAGAGCAGAGTGCCCATCTCCCTTCATATACTCCAGCACAAATTGGACTCGCATCTGTTCCAAGTTTTAGTCCTTGCAGGACCAACATACTAGTCAAATTGCATAGGGATCCCCCATACTGGGCACTCCTAGCTGTCTTGTGTGTCCTAAGAAAAGACTTCCTCCTATAGGCCCTTCATCCCTCAGTGCCCTCCTCTGGTCTGCCTCCTGGAGGCTCTGGCCTGCTTTTGTCCATTCCAAACCTCCCATATTTAATAATAAGGATTTAAGGAAATTCCCAAATCAGGTGTTGTGTCAATGGCCTCGTCGCCTTTGTTTAATGGTGGAGTGTGAAACCCAGGGGCATATTTACAAGCCCCTATCGCCAACACAACGTCACTTTTCTCGATGTTGTGGTGGCGATAGGGCTTCGACTTTTTCACAAAGCGGCGTTAAACCACTTAACACCACCTAATGAATAAGGCACCCTTTCACGCTATACTTAGAGTGAACGGGGAGGGCAATGGGTGTTGCAGTGGGCGTTCCACCACAACACCCATCGATTTTGACGCTGCCCCATATTTACAAGGGTGGCGTAAATATGGGGCAGCGCGAACATTAAGACAAGGGAAAACCTAGTCTTACCCTGGCACAATGAGGAGAAATGTTTATTTCTCCTCATTTTTGCTGTTTTCATGTGTGCTGCATTGTGCAACACATTAAAACAGCAAATAGTCATTGATTGTGTATGTGCAGGAAGGTGTCCCTTTCTGCACATAAACAATCATTAACAAAACGATGCTTACGACGTCTATGGGTGCTGCATTCTGCAGGACACATAGAAGTTTCAAAACACCATTTCAGATTGTTTATGTGCAGGAAAGGACAACTTCCTGCACATAAACAATCATTCGCCTCAATGCAGGCACCCTTGCAGTATGGTGCAAGGGTGCCTATGTTGGCGCCAGGCAACTAAATTAGCACCAGCGCAGGGGGAAATGCAAGGCTGCACTGTATTCTTGTAAATACAGCACAACCCTGTGTTTCAGAAGTGGCGGAGCGCGTTGTTGAGCTAAGGAGGCTAACAACGCATTCTGCCACTTCTTTGTAAATATGTCCCCCAGTGCTATGGTTAACAGTACCTGAACCTCTCTTCCTTAGGAAAGGTGAATTCATCCCTCAACTGGTCAAAAGATTTACTTACTGTATGAAGCTAGATTTCTGTTGCAGTAACCCCCCATTTTTTGCCAGAATTCTGATGCATTTTGACTTGATGGGCCTTGGGTCCTTGCCAATAATCATCCCAGGGCCTGTGTTCTTTCCCAAAACTATATCTTTGTACCCCCAATTGCTCTGGCCACATGTGAAGAACCGGGTTTTAGAACCCAGCGGCGCCAGGGATAACGCCGATGTCTTCGGATTCCCCTGCCTCGGCAAACAGAGACACAGGACACTTCTTGATGACGTCAAAGACCACATTTATTGGCTGCAACCAGGAACAGAGGTCTACGAAGCACAACACGGGTGGTTCGCTAGAGACTGCACAAATTCATGGAGCGGAGCATCGTCCTTTATGCCAAAAATCACATTCCTGGCTAGCATCAATTACATACAAACTGACCAATGGAACGGTGACATTTCAAACATATCGCATGACGACAATCCCACTTTCCGTTGACCAGCCCACCAGAAATGACCAAGCAAATTCCAATATTCCTGTTCGATCAGGCCGGACAAACCCATCATTAAGACCTCAACCCAAATCAATGATTAAGCCATAAAGGAAGGAACAGAAGCAGATGAGAAGCAAGATAGAAGGGTGTGTGCATGTACCATAAACTCAGCAATGTCCTGCTCTTTGATCTCTATCTGACCAGCTGCTTAACAAGGAACTGGCTCAGCGAGGTCAGCCTCGGGCAAGGGAGTCAGTTCGGCCAGGTCACACAAAAGTCAGTTAAGGTGTACGTGTCCCAAAGACTCATTCGGCCATAGTCATCGGCCTATGTGAGGGCAACCACACAAAATGGCTGCCGCACACAAAATGGAACCCGAGGGTTCAAACGAAATCCCTGAATACGTAGTGTTCTCATTGATCGGTTATGACAAAAACACTCGTACATACCGCACTCGTGATTTGCGGTCCGCTGACACCAAAATCGTCTATATCCGCCAACCTTCATTGAAAGGGTTCAGAATCTCCGAACCACAGACCCTCAGAGTTATAGAACCACAGACCCTCCTTTTGCTCTTACATAGGCAATAAACCCAAACCCATGTCAGTCTGAATCCAGGTCTATATTCATCAGATCATCAAGATGTTGCTGTAGCATCATCCTAGTACTTAGCAGCTCTCTCTGGACAGGTCTCCTCGCACACAAAGTAGCACAGAGGCCACATATAGCAGGAGCACACTGTACACAGAGACAGAACAGGAAAAGGATAGCTAAGATCATCCCAATGACCATCAGAATCTTCCATCCCCACGTGGATTTCAATCCCCAAAACCATCCCATCAACGACCAATCTCCCTCGTCCATATGTACAGACTCGGAGATCTTATGTAGCTTTGAAATGGCCTGGAAGACTGTAGGAGCGTTGTCTGGAATGAAAACGCAGCAGCTCGATTAAATCAGTTTACACACTCCACCTCTGCCTGCAAGTATGACATCAAGAGCAACTCTGTTCTGAAGTGTCATAAGTCGATCCGACTGGAGCTCAGCAGTCAAGTTACTAAGGGCACCGGCAGTTTCGACTATGGTGGACTCAACCACTCTCGTCAACTGGCGAATGTTCCTGCTGTTAGCCATCGGTCCCCAGAATGGCAGAAAACCCTTAAAGAAATCTCCCAACTCTTGCCCTGCGGTATCTTCCTTACTGAAGACACCTCTAGCAACTCTCGTCTTATGGTAATCTGCCGCAGCTGTAAAAGTGGGAGGCAAAAGGAAAGAAACAAAACATGTGCCCGAGAAGTCAGTGGGCAACCATGTGTACGCTTTATCGTAACAGATGAAATAGGTACCCTTAGCAGCTAGGAAAGCTGGGGAAGTCTGAGACGCAAATGCATAAGTCTCAGTGCAGACACTCTTCCCTAACTGAGCTCTCGGATTCTTGCCATTACCTTGCAAACAATATTGACCCTGATGGGGCAATATCCAAATCGGTGGAGAGCTTTTCGCTCGCTGCTTAACACTCAGACTAACTCCATATCCAGTAACGTTCAAACCAATGTATGCTTGTGTCTCATCTCTGGGGATAGTCTCATACAAACTAATTCCTCTAATCATATCGACTATGCCCTTGACCAGAGCACTAGTCTTCGGACTAGCTTTCACGGAACGTTGGGGATAGACACCATGAGCATAAATGAACATCGTTCTATATGCCCAAATAGAACCATTGTAGCTGAAAGGCAAAACCAGGTAAGGAATACCTTTATCGGTCGTATGGGGCATTAGGCCACAAACCCAACAATTTGTCGTGTTCATTACTAGCTGGTGTTGGTGCAGGAGTTGAACAAAGGAATTGTTAGCAAATTCCAGTCTTCTAACGATTTCATGTTCGGGCAGAGGGTGAAAAGAATAAGAAGAAATAGTAGGAGGAGGTATAGGTTGCGTAGTGGGGATGAACGTCACCTGAAAAGAGAATGTCACATATCCAATTAAAAACATCATTAAACTAAGCAACATAAATAAACACAATATTAAAAATCGTTTTCGGGTCATTAATTTACAAATTTTGCTCTTAAAGTTTATTCTTTCAACAGGTCTCTCCATCTCGAAAAACTCCATCCTCTCTAATTGCTGCTCGCGATGCTAGGGTGTTCTATGCATAGGAATGCTTCTGTCAGCCCTGGGCAACTCCCTTAGGCCAACCAGAACCGTCGACCTAACGTCTTCGGCTTGCATTCCAAAGACTTCGGCAACCACGATCCTACAGTTGAACCCGGATGGCGGTTCGAAAAACAAAAATCAAAGTAGTTCCTCGGAGGAGAGTTAACCTGCAAAATCAGAAAAAGAAAACTTTATATTTGTATTTGTCCCGCGATTCTTGGTCGCAAATTATAACGCTCTTTGCCAGGCAATGTCTGTTCTCGGAAAAGTAGCTCAGGTTCAACAGTGTTCAAACGGTTCAATGGAGGCACAGCTTCTTGGAGAAGATCGTCACTTTCTTGCTCAGTGTTCGTTTCAATCAAACGGGCATCGCTGAATGGCAGAAAACGAGGCACGGTCTCAGTCTCAGAATAAGGAAGTCCTTTCTGGACCCACCGGTCGTACGGCATAGGCAAAGGAGCCTTCTTGCAATGTACACCGTGGATCCAGTTCTTTTTACCGTGCACTCGTACTGCAGAACGGGTAGATAACAAAACCAGGTAAGGTCCTGTCCAGCGGGGCTGCTCGTTCTTGGTTCGCTGAAAATTCTTCACGAGCACCCACGCGCCAGGTTCAATGGCGTGCCCTGGAACTTCAGAAGCTTGTGGCAATGAATCGTGAACCTGTTGATGCAAAACACACAATTTAGCCGTCAATTCATACAGGTAGTCAAGCAACACAGGATGTTCTATTTCACTAAATTTTGTCGGCCTCGGCACTCCCCAAACGTTTGCCGGGCGACCAAACACGATCTCATACGGACTCAAACCCATTCGTGAATGCACAGTCATTCTAGTGGACAAAAGGGCTAGAGGCAAGGCATCTGGCCATTGTAAACCAGAGCTCGCTTGAATTTTGGCTAACTTCAATTTTAGAGTGCCATTATAGCACTCGACTAGACCAGCTGATTGGGGGTGATTTGCAGCGTGAAACTTCTGCCGGATACCTAACCCATCACATACTCTCTTCATCACTTGACCCACAAATTCACTCCCATTGTCACTCCAGATCATTCTCGGCAAACCGTACCTAGGGAAGAACTCCTTAATAAGGGCTTTCGCTGTGGTCCTTCAAAGGGTAGGCTTCCACCCATCTAGAAAAAGAGCAAACAACCACTGACACATACTTTAGGTTGTTGCACCTCTCCATGTGGATGAAATCTAGCTGCAAATCCTCAAACGGATACATTGGAGGAGCAAAATGACCAGCTGGAATTGGAATTCCCTTACCAGGATTGTACATCAAACACACCATACAGTTCTTAACCAGATTCTCTGCACACTTAGGAATTCCAGCAGTCTGCCATACCAGAGCTAACAACTTGCAAATCCCTTTCACGCTGATATGAGCCAATCCATGAGCCATTGTAACCACTGGAAGCACATACGCATCGGGTAACAACCATCTTTGATGCTCTGACAGATCAATCCAACAACCATTCAAATCCAATTTACCCTTGCTCTCTCTCCATTCATTCAACTCTTTCTCTGTGGCTTCAGCTTGGATGGATTTCACACTCTCAATCGTATCTTCACACATACTTCCATCTGGAACCCATCTCGCCGGACCTGCAACATACATTCGACTCATCACATTTCTCGCAGTTTCTTTCGCGACCTCATCTGCAAACGCATTACCACGACCAACATCATCCGTAACTTTCTTATGTGCACTGCATTTCACAATTGCTACTTGTAATGGCAAAGTAAGAGATTCAAGAAGTTCATTCACCAACTGACCATGCTGGATCTTAGTCCCATGCGACGTCAGGAAACCACGCTCTCTCTACAAACGTCCAAAACTATGAGCCACACCAAATACATACTGGCTGTCAGTATACAAAGTCACTCGTTTTCCTTTCGCCAACACACACGCTCTCGTTAATGCAATCAACTCTGCTGCTTGCGCTGAATTATGTGGGATACGTGCAGCTTCAACAATCGTATGCAAAGTCGTAACACCATATGCCGCAGTCGTATCACCATTCGGAAGCTTGAAGCACGAACCATCAACCCACAAGGTACCATCACACTCTGGAAGAGGAGTATCCCTAAGATCTATCCTCCCTTTCGTTTCTTCCTCAGTCCTAAGGAAACAATCATGTTGTTCGATATCGTCTGTCTCAATTGAAATCAGCAACAACGTGGCTGGATTCAATGTGTTGCATCTCTTTATATGCACATGACTCGCTAACAAGGTCAATTCGTAACCCGACAACCGAGCACTAGTTAAGTGCTGTGTCTTGGTACGATTCAACAAGGTATCCACTGCATGTGGAACCATCACAATCAGTGTATTATCCATTACTAAACCAGCAGACTGTCGAATCGAAACAGCCGCTGCTGCTGTAGCTCTCAAACAACTCGGCAACGCTCTAGCTACCGGATCCAAAGTCGATGAAAAATAAGCACATGGACGCTGCTTATCGCCTAACTGTTGAGTCAAAACTGACAATGCACATCCCTCTCACTCGTGGACATACAATGTGAAAGGCTTACTGTAGTCGGGGGTACCCAACACAGGAGCTGAACACAACGCATCACGTAATTCTGAAAAGCTCTTCTGACATTCGTCAGTCCAACGAATAGGATTTGGAGTATCCTTAACAGTAAGAGCTATCAAGGGCTTTGCAAGCAACGAAAAATTAGGGATCCACTGTCTACAGTACGACGTAATACCTAAGAAAGCACGTACTTCTCTCTGTGTCGTAGGCACACTCATTTTCGTAATCGCTTTAATTCTTTCTGGGGTTAGTTTCTTTCCCTCCTTCGATAAGAGGTGACCTAAATAGGTAACTTCTTGTCGACCATATTGCAACTTCGAAAGAGAAACCTTATGATGGAAATCAGACAAATGACGTAACAACAACAAAGTAGCCTCTGTACAGATCTCTTCATTGTCAGCGGCAACTAACAGATCGTCAACATATTGAATAAGAGCAGCACCATCAGGTAAAACCAACAAATCAAGTTGCGTCTTCAAAGCTTGGCTATAGATCGATGGACTCGCGCAATAGCCTTGAGGAGCGCTCTTAAAGCGGAAGCTTCGTCCTCCTAAAGAGAAGCCAAAGATATCCCTACTTTCTACGGCAATCGGGATGCTGAAGAAAGCATTCTTCAAGTCAATCACCAAAAACCACGTGGCTGTAGCTGGGATCAAAGTCAGTAAAGCGGTGATATCAGGTACAACAGTAAATTGCGGAACTACAATCTTGTTCACCTCGCGGAGATTGATCACGAACCTATATACAGGAGGCTGTGAAGAATCAGTTCTCTTCAGAACAGGCAAAACCGGACTATTGCACACATTACCTCTTGTTTCCTCAATCACACCCTTTTCAATCAGATCATAGATGATCGCCAGAAGTGCTCTTTCACCATCACTTGAAATGCGATACTGTGGAATGCGTGGCAATCTAGCATTCGCCTTCAACGTCACAACATATGGCGGAATCTCTAAAAGACCCACATCGTTCGGACCAGTAGCCCAAAGAGAGTCAGGGAGAGAAAACAATTCAGGTGGAAGTCGATCTTTAGATAAATACATCGGAGAGATCACTCTCTTACCCAATGTAAGATGTACTCCCGAAGGAGAACAATATAGCGTCGCATATAATCTCTTTAACAAGTCCAATCCCAACAAGTTCTCACCACAACCAGTCGTCAGAATGAGGGGTGCTTCGAATTCACAAGGTCCAACAGAAATAGACAACGGACTAGAAATCGGATTCGTAACCGGGGCTCCAGAAAAACCTACTGAAACATACTTTAAGCCAGACAAAGGTGCGCCAGGGAGTTTAGAGTGCATGATAGAACTCTTCGCAGCACCAGTATCCAACAGAAAAGGCTCTGACACACCTGATGCAATCACTTCGACATAGGGTCCACTCTGATCTACTGGAACTGAAACAACTCCCTCTCTTTGTCTATGGCTGTCCTAGCAATCATTACCATCCACATCCTCACCTTCAACATAGTAATCGTCTGCATAGTACTGTGCCGTTCTACCAGACGCACCATTCTGCTGATCAAAGCTATTCATAGAGTTCTGTGGAGGCAAAGAACGCGTATTCTGACCACGACCTCTACCTCTAGAAGCTTTTTGAACACCTCGACCTCTCACACTAGAAGCACCATTTGTGCGCTGTAACAGAACCGGACAACTACTCTTGAAATGACCCTCTTCTTTGCAATATGCACAATGGTTAGGGCCTACAGGAAAACGCTGTTGAGAAGACTCGAACCTTTGCGAGTTTCTCTGATATTGCTGAGGTCGCTGATAATCGCGCTGATTATTATGAGGCGGATAAGCTTGCTGTAGAAGAACTTTAGTCTTCAATTCCTTAGTCTTCCTATCCGCTTTCTCTATCTCATCCTTGTTCCTTTTTCATAGTACTGGGCAGTAGCCAAATTCTGCGCTGACGTAGAAACAGCCCAAGCACTCTCAGAATCCTTCAGCTTATTGCACAATTCTGGAAGCAAATGATGAACAAATTTGTCAATGAACAACCTTTGACCACCTTCGGTACTCATGTCCTGACCACTGTGGTCTACAAATGTTTCTTCGAACCTAGTGAAAAAGTCGGACACAGTTTCGTCTTTCTTCTGCTTGCATGCAGACAACTTGTCTCAATTAACACGCAAAGCAGGCATTAAAGTCTTCATATAATCAATAATCCTACCAGGTAGTTCAGCAATTATATCTTCAGGCTTAGCACCACCTACTTGTCTAGTATCTGCAGCTCTAAGATTATCCCATGTATCACCTAATTCCTGCGCATGATCCGTGTGATGAATCTTTCCCAAATAGGTTGTGGAACAACATTCCCAAACAACATGTCTATATCTGCTAGATTCATGATACATGAATCCGCAGTTTGAGATAGCTCCTTATAAAACCCTGCTGGATTTTTGCGCGGATCAGGCAAAGTCTGCTGAAGAGCTAAAACTTCTGCACGTTTCCATGGAACATGTACCCAAACAAGTTGAAAGTGTGGCGGAATCGCTAGATTAGAAGCTGCATCACCAGGCCTCCAAACTGGAGGAATCTCACGTATCGGATATTGACACGCCTTTCTCCTAACCGACGGATCAGGATCAAACAATCGCTGAGAAGGAGATTCACTCCCAAACGACAACAACGTTGCAACTGCTTTCTCAACCTCGAGACCCAGAACAGTACCTTTCGCAAACTCAGAACATACACGATACAACTCAGGCAGAGTTTGTCCTACCTCACTATCTTCCCATTGTTTACGAAGAAAAGAACACATCATATCAAAAACATATCTTTGTTTCGGTGCTTCCCATTGATGGAAAACATCCATAACACCCTCAAGATCATAGTGCGAAGGATACGTAACCCATTTACGCGCTAAGTGATCTAACAATGTCCTTTCATTAGCATCAGGCAATTGACTACGCGATTGTCTACGCTCAACAACAGGAGGCATACCCAATGAACCCAACAGAGGAGAAAAAATACTAGCAACCGCATCAGTCATTCTCTGTCGAGCAGAAGGAGAAGGTGACAAAAGAACAGGAGACGGAGCAGAATGAGAGGAAACCAAAGACGGAACAGTAACAGGAGGAGTAAACAAGACAGGCGTAGGCGTAGCAGACGAAGGAGGTAGCAAAGGTGGCGACCCTTGAGAAGGCTGCACCAAAGGAATAGGAGCCAACGTAAGAGGAGCTGGCTGTTGAGGAATCACAGGTGGCAAAGCAACCGGAGGTTGCGCAACTACGACTTGTGGGGGTGCCGTAACATTCTGTGCATAAGGGGGTGGCGAACTCAATAGATGCGACATTAAAGGATCTTTCACAAGAACTTTCTTCTCTTCTTGCTGTTGAGGTGGCAAAGCTGGGTAGCACTTGTCTACCGCTAGTTTACGCTGCCTAAGCATCTGTTCGCATTCTTGTTCTTCTTCATTATCCCTAAACTGTATAGCAGCTTGCGCCATTGACATACCTCGTTCTCGTTTATTTTTCTTCGCTAACTTTCTGTTTGGCTTCCTTTTGTCATATGCGGAAAGAGTCAAACATTGCCGGCCGGGCTTTCTTCTTGAACAGTTTGACTTCGAGATTGTTTAGAATCTCAGTTTCAAAGCTACCATAACAGGGCCACTGTAGGACACCGTCTTTCCTAGTATATTTAACCCACATCTCATTATACGCGATGGGGCCCACTCCATGTTTTACGTAGAGCTCATAGGTCGGAGTTCCAATCGGAGGAACCGGACACGAATCCTCCAATCGGGAATCCATAGTACAACCAAAACCAAATATCTTTCCAAGTCTGCTAAGACCAGGCATCTTCGCTCACTAGTCTAGCTTCAAACTTCAAGGGAAATCTCAAAACTGTAGTCTCGTGAATACACGAGTCCCTCGGCTTTGGGGCCTGCAGGTACTAAATCAAAGCAATCCCGAAGGATACCCAAACAAAACTAAGGACTGGGAGACGCTCCACTCATACTTAACTGAAATGTCGATGGCGTCACCAGAAGACCCGTCTATTGTCTCGCTCTACAAATCATCTAATGGCTCCAAGACAGGACGACAGTCAGGGCAGCAGTCCTTCGTAGCCGTCGGTAAGCGGGGAACCTCGCAGCAAAGACTTTCGGACCATGACGACATACAGGGGTCGATGAAGTGGCAGGCCTTCCTCCAGAATTTCCACACGAAGCTCCTCACGATCTTCGGGCTTGGACCGGTACCGCTGAAGTCGCCCCACGTTGGGCGCCAACTGAAGAACCGGGTTTTAGAACCCAGTGGCGCCAGGGATAACACCCGATGTCTTCGTATTCCCCTGCCTCGGCAAACAGAGACACAGGACACTTCTTGATGACGTCAAAGACCAAATTTATTGGCTGCAACCAGGAACAGAGGTCTACGAAGCACAACACGCGGGGTTCGCTAGAGACTGCACAAATTCATGGAGCGGAGCATCGTCTTTTATGCCAAAAATCACATTCCTGGCTAGCATCAATTACATACAAACTGACCAATGGAACGGTGACATTTCAAACATATCGCATGACGACAATCCCACTTTCCGTTGTCCAGTCCACCAGAAATGACCAAGCAAATTCCAATATTCCTGTTCGATCAGGCCGGACAAACCCATCATAAACATCACATCAAATCATCACAAACCCAAATCAATGATTAAGCCATAAAGGAAGGAACAGAAGCAGATGAGAAGCAAGATAGAAGGGTGTGTGCATGTACCATAAACTCAGCAATGTCCTGCTCTTTGATCTCTATCTGACCAGCTGCTTAACAAGGAACTGGCTCAGCGAGGTCAGCCTCGGGCAAGGGAGTCAGTTCGGCCAGGTCACACAAAAGTCAGTTAAGGTGTACATGTCCCAAAGACTCGTTCGGCCATAGTCATCGGCCTATGTGAGGGCAACCACACAAAATGGCTGCCGCACACAAAATGGAACCAGAGGGTTCAAACGAAATCCCTGAATACGTAGTGTTCCCATTGTTTGGTTATGACAAAAACACTCGTACATTCCGCACTCGTGATTTGCAGTCCGCTGACATCAAAATCGTCTATATCCGACGACCTACATTGATCGGGTTCAGAATCACCGAACCACAGACCCTCAGAGTTATAGGACCACAGAACCACACATGAAAGTCCCTTGTAAAAGGTACCATGGGTACCAAGGGCACTATGACCAGGGAAGGCCTCCAAGGGCTGCAGCACATATTGCGCCACCCTTAGAGGTCCTATACCTAACACACACACTGCCATTGCAGGTTGTGTGTTTTGGTGCAGAGAAAAGTGAAGAGTCGGCATGGCACACAATCCTGTGTGCCATGCCTGCAACCCATTGCCTATAGTATAGGTATAGGTACAACACCCCTCTAGCTAGGTGCACTATACCACTGGTGAAGGTATAGTTGCATGATCACTGTGCCCCTACAGTGTCTATGTTCATTCGTATACATTGTAAGAGCAGTAAAGCCATAAAGAGATTATGATCTGGGAGCTTGTCATTACAAACTCTACAGCACCATAATGGCTTTACTGAATTCTGGGAAGTTTTGTAGCAAACGTCTCTGCATAATAAATCCACACTGATGCCAGTGTGGAATTTATCATACCATGCACTCAGAGGGCATCTTAGAGATGCCCCCTGAAAAACGACCAGCCTCTGGTGGGTATCCTGATCATTGGTAAACACCAGCCTGCCACCACGAGACATGCTTCTGGACCCCTGGGGTGAAAGCCTTCAGTCCCTGAGCCCAGAAACAAAGCCTTTCCTAGGCAGAGCTGGTCAACCCCACCCCCCCCCCTTTGAAGGTCAGGAAGAACCATCTGTGGCAGGGGTGCTTATTTATTTATTTATTTATTTAAGGGCTTATATAGCGCTAATATTGACTCCCGAAGGAGTATCTCTGCACTCAAAACGCTCAAAACGGACGGAGGAGGAGAGGAAATGGATCTAAAAAATTCACAGCTTAAAGGGCTTTGTCACCTATGTAACGAGGCCCCCAGCCTCTCCTGCTATCAGGAGCAGGCCCCATTACTTTCTCACCTCCTTTTTGGCTGGAAGACAGACGGGACAATTTAGAACAGCCCAGAAGGGGGCCCAACTCTGCCAACCCCTCCCCTCAGGCAGGGGAGGCGAGGTGAAGCCCACTCTTTAGTGCCCGCCATCTTGCAGATCAGGATTAGGGATTGTGCCCACTCCCCCACGTGGGGTGAACACACCAAGGGTGTAGTCACACTAAGGTCCGTAGCCCACGGACAATTGACCTTGAGAAGCTTAAAACACCCACTAGAAACAGTATTTAGGGGGCAGCCCTGAACCAAGAAGACACATTTCCGCAACCTACAAAGAAGAAGGATGAAAGAAGATGCCCAGCAGAGGAGACTGCAGGGAAGAACTGGCTTGGCCAAAGCCCTACCAGCCAGTCTGCAGTTTCCAGAGACCCTGCGCCAAGAGTCACCTTGTCCTCCAACCAGAACCTCCAAAACCCCTAGGAGGACAGACTGCCTTCAATGAAGACTGGATCTCCTGTGAACAGCAGCTCTGTTCAAAAGAATCTCCAGAGAAAGACTCAGAGCCTGCTGAGGACAAAGACACCAGACGCCTGGAACCACCAATGCATCCAACGCCCACGGCCGGAGTCTGAGTGGTCCACCAGTCTCAGCAAGTTCCCCCAGCACTGCAGAGTCCGAGACTCCCGTTGGTTTACCCCCTCGGGCTCCCTAACGTCACATGCAGCCTCGGCATGGAGACCCCCCGCCCCCACTAACCGCGAGTGGCCCAGTAAGGTGAAATCCGACCTCAAAAGGCACCCCTGCATCCGGCCGCCCTGCTCCAAGGAGGAAACTACCTGAGGCGTACCTACGTCCCTGAGCCCTCCAACTTACCTGCCCAGCTGTTGGTTTCTCCTGGAAGACTTCCTGGACTGAACCTGCAGCTAAAAAACAAAAAAATGGCAATCTCCATGGAAAAGAACAGGGCACCTGACCCCCTGGCTGCCCCAGTGCCGCTGTGGGTCCTTGTGTGCTAAATAGTATCCCCCTTGCCCTGAGCCTAAGTCCAGGAGCTTTTCTCCCACAACCTTGTTTCCTGCTTGTGAACAGCCTCCAACTGGAGTCTACCATCCCCCAATGGATAACATTGGGCCTCCGCACTGTGCACCCGGCCACCCTAGTGCAGCTGAGGGTGCTTGAAGTGCATCCATGACCCCAGGGGAACCCTGGTTCTAACCCCAGAAAACCAACATCCATACCTAAGTACTTACCGTTAAGTCAATAACATTGTTCTCTCCCATAGGACTGCATTGACTGCTTTCTTGTGAAAATTGTTGGTGTGGTGTTGGTTTGTACAAACCTTAAATTTACAAAAAACTGATTTACTTACCTTTCCTCTAGAAAATGTCCCCGTTTGATATCTAGGCATATAACACTGAGTAGAGAAAGTAACTTGAAAAGTAACTTGAAAATTAATTAGAAAATAAACTGTAAAGTAATTCAAACGGCTTTAAAAACAAATGACTTACCTGTAACCCATCCAATTGCATTCAACTGTACTTAACTGCATTATTCATTCAAAGTGTTACTATACTTACCTGTTCAAGGCCTGGCTTGGTTGTAGAAAATGAAATACAACTAAATAATATTTTTATACAAACAGACTGATCTGAGCTCAGTCTTTGAGCGTGTGACATCATTTCTTGCCTGAGTGTGTACAATAAATGCTTAACACTACACTCTGATAAAGCCTTACTGCTCGCCCACACTACCACAAATAGAGAGTAAGGTATTATTGTTGTTATGTTATTGTTATATGTACTTCTAAAGCGCAACACTCATCCAACAAGGATATCACGGCGCTGAAATTGAGCAGTAAACCATGGGCAATTACCAGAGACTACTGTTTATTCTAATATAGGAAATAATGCAGTTTTTAATTTTTTCTTAAAGGTGATGTAACAATCCGTAAGTCGGAGGTTGATAGGCAGATCATTCCAACACTTGGCAGCAAGGTGCGAAAAGGCATGTCCACCCATCCTGGATAGTTTGATTCGTGTGGTGACTGCTTTGGCTGAGGCTTGTGAACGTAAGTTCCGAGCTGGAGCATAGAGCTTAATTCTATTCCGCAGAATGTAAGGACCAGTATTATGTAAAGTTTTATGAGCAATGCATAACATTTTGAAAGATGCTCTTTGCCTCATAGGCAGCCAGTGTAACGCTCTCAAGCAGTTGGTAGCCGAATCATACTTTCTTTTATTGCAGATAGCTTTAGCTGCCGCATTCTAGACCAATTGTAGTTTTGAGAATAAGTAATCCGCCATACCAACAAATAGCGAATTACCATAGTCCAGCCTACTAACTAGTAGAGACTGGACTAGGATCTGTCTGCATTCCAATGGAATCCAGGGAATGACACGTTTCAGCATTTTTAGTATGGCAAATCCTTTGCCACATATTGTGGTAACATGATGTTTCATAGATAAAGTAGTGTCCATCTGGATTCCCAAGTTTCTGGCGGACGAGGTTGGGTTTGGCGGAGTGCCTAAGGTATTTGGCCACCAAGAATTGTCCCAAAGCTGTTTAGCTCCGCCGAAAAGGTGGATTTCTGACTTGTCAGCATTTAGTTTCAAGTAGTGACCGTGCATCCAATTGGATAGCTCTGACAAGCAGTTATGCAGTCTATTTTTGGCGTCTTCTTCGCCATTTAGGGTTACCATCAGCTGAGTATCGTCAGCGTAAGAGCAGATATTGATACCCCATTTTTTGCCTATAGACGCCAATGAAGAAACATAAACATTGAACAATGTTGGGCTCAATGTTGCTCCTTGAGGCACCCCATATTTGATCTTCCGAGGAGTAGAGGTAAAGTTTCCTAAACAGATGGACTGGGATCTATTCGATAGAAAAGACTCAGCCAGTTCAGGGCTTTACCTTGTATTCCTTTAGCAGCTAGCATATGTATTAGCAGTTTGTGAGAAACGGCATCAAACGCCGCTGATAAATCAAGTAGTATCAGGGCGACCGTTTTGCCTTTATCAACCTGCATTCGAATATCGTCCATCACAGCCAAGAGCGTTGTCTCAGTACTGTTATTTGATCTAAAACCAGTTTGAGAGACGTCCAGCAGGTTATTGATTTCCAGAAAACTTGACAACTGTTTAGTTACCAATCTTTCTAAAACCTTAGATAGGTATGGAAGCTGTGAAATGGGACGGTAATTGGCTGGATCGTTTATATCCGCGCCAGCTTTTTTCAGTAATGGGATTACAGCTGAATTTTTCCAAACTTCTGGGAATACAGCTTGCTCCAGGGAAAGATTAAGAGCTTTTGTAACTGCTGGACAAATTATGGGTGTTAATTGGGAAAAGATATAGTGTGGACAAACATCCCATGGCGAACCTGATTTAATTTCTAACATGGCCTTGCTAACCTCATCTTCAGAAAAACGGCCGAAAGTAGAGCAGCTGGCCTGCAGAGTAGAATCAACATGATACTCTACATGGACCTGGCTGTAAAGGAAGCATATATTTTATCGATTTTTTCACTAAAAAAATCACTAATTTTAGAGCAGTTTTCGTGTGAAGGAGTCAAGTTAGAGGTGAGGCTAGGGGGATTGCAGAGTTCTTTTACTATTTTGAAAAGCTCCTTGGACGAGTTTTTATTCTCTAGTATTTTTTGGGAAAAGTAGTCTTTCTTTGCTTTACGTATGGCTGTATTGTATATTTTCAGTTGATGTTTATAGGTGGCTCTGTCTTCGGGTGTTTTACTTAATCTCCATTTGTGTTCCAGTGTAGTACATTTTCTTTTTTCAATTTTTAGGTCTAAACCATACCATTTCTCAGAGATTTTCCGTCTAGGTCGATCTATTGCGTGGGTCCGTGAACAATGATCCAGCGCTTTCTCTATGTTGCCAAGCAATTGACAAATTTCTTCCTCACATGCGGTTCCAGAGTTGGAATTATGAAAAAACTCTTCTTTAAATTTTTCCACAGAAAACTTACTCCAGCATTTTGTAGAGTTAGTCGACTGAACTAACGGTCTTTTATTTTTTATAGGTAGGTTCAAGGTAAATTCTATCCTATAGTGATCCGTCCAAGTCAAAGGTGTTATATTTGTGATGGTAGTATTTGTTATGTTAGTGAATATAAGATCTAACATGTGCCCCGCTCTATGTGTGAGGTATGCTATTTTCTGCGTCAATTGCATAATTTCCATATCGGTTGCAAGGCGTTTAGTTAGGGGATTGTCATGTAGATCGAAATGAGCATTAAAGTCGCCGAGGTCTATAATGTTTTTATAATTGAGACAAACTGGAAGAATTTGTTCCAGGAGTTGGGTGCTAAAATCAATTGTACTACTAGGAGGATTATAAATGATCGCACCTCCAAGGATCACCTGAGTATTAATAGAGATGGAGAAAATCAGGACTTCATGTTTACTTCATGTTTACTTAACCATCAGTCTGTTTATTATCTACTTTTACCTCTGCCTACTTTTGGGGTTCCACAGGACTCTGTGTAGACTATACCTTACTTTGGTATAGTATATACAGAGCCAGCTTCCTACACTTTCTCCCAGTGCATACATATCACATGTTGTGCAATGGTCTCTATCCTTACACAAAGCAAACCCTTTATAATGGAAAGCATGGATGCAGTCGAGTGGCGAGACAATAGAGAAGGTAGGGATGATATTTAGGGGAACCCCTTAAAAACACACCATCTATCCCACTCTAAAAATGTAACCTTAGATAATTGTGAGAAGAACATCACCTTCTTCAGAGAAGAGCATCACCTTCTTCGGAAAAGAACATTACATTGGCCACGACCCCTAGCCAACAATAGGACTGTCCATAATGGGTGATTCACTGTTGTATGGTCAATCAAGCACCAATGCTGCTCCGTTTCTCTGCTGCACTGTTCCCCCATAAAAACTACCAGCACGGCTTGGAAGTAATTTTGGATGTCTTGCAACTCCAGTCTCCAAAATTGTGGAGTGAGGAACATCAGCATCTTAGCGTTCTGATGGCCTTACTATTTCAAATGAAGTTGCTGATAAACCGCTGAGATACTTAACCATTAAGACAAGGATCGCCACTGTGATTGTTAGGAACAAATAACATAATTTGGGGAGAGCTGATGTACTGATTTCTGTAACCCATACAAGCTGAGAGATAGCCCCTTTTTGGCAGATCTGAAGTTCTTGCTGGACCACTTTGGGAAGCAGGGGTTAATAAAGCTCTACCATTTTGAGTATAGGTGGGGCTAATTGTATGCCCAAATAACTGATGGATTCGTATGTCAACTACAGTGAGGATCCCCTCTTGGCCCTTTGGAGTAGCTAGATTCGAGGCCTCAGTTTTAAAAATGGATTGTGAATCCCAAGGCTTCAATGCACCTTTCTAGGTATGACATAATAGGGGGAAGAGACTCTGAAATGTTCAATTTTTTTAAACTTGTGCTTAAACAAAAGGTTTAAAGACTGAAGAATACGCGAAACCAAAAAGTACCTCTCAAATATTATTTTATATTACAGAAAGCACTAGGTTTGAATAATCAATCTTAAATGAGTGTAAGTTTAAAAGCAGGAAAACACCATTGTGGCAAATAGACTTATGCATTTTGAAAAGTAGAGAGAGTCAACTTACAAACCTTGAGGCAGACTGCATACATTGTTTTAGAAAAAAATATCTTACAGTTCTTGGTTACTGCTGAACTTCTCTGTAGGGCAGTGTTGGGACAAAAAAGTCCCTTGTATAGTGACGGACATGTACCCCTCACTTGAGTGACCCAGTTGTGGTGGTATCTGGATCCTTTGTAATGATTTTTATTCATGAGCAAACACAGATCACTCCTGTTCCTTATGATCTAGGACTGTCTCATGGATTGTGGTCTGCTTAGATCGGGAGGGGCATACAAAGCGTTACGTAGCATGAGCACAATGGGGGAAGCATGCCCTCTTCTTAATAATCAGTAGAGCGAACATGTTGTCTATTTGTGTCACTAGAGTGATGCTTTTTGGCCCACTCCAGTAAAGTTCCACTGCTGTGCACTTAACTCAATCCTTGGCCTGCATTGTATTGCTTGCAGAGCGAGGAAGTAAGTTTACTTGAGAGATGGTTCAATGCAGGAGAAATATCGTAAGTGACTGTGTGTGCACCGGAGTATGTATGTGTGCTTGAGAGATGGCACAGTGCAGGAGAAATAGCGCTGTTTGCTTTTGAAAGGATGCAACTGGTCCAAGGGGACTGGACACATCTAAGAAAGGAGACGGGACGGATACGAGAATCATAATGAGTAGGGATGGGACCCTTTGATTAACTTTTAAAGCACATTTCACTGAGGCCGACTTTCAGATGTGAACTTCTAGGTACTCATGTGGCCTTTGTTTAGAGCTATCACGTTTGGAGACTGTCCTGCTGTGATAGACTGCTCTCTAGAGAAGATCACAACAAAGAAGTGGGCCTTCAAAGTGAGCAACCTCCGGAACACGAATTTTAAATGCAGAGACCCTAAATCACAAGTGTGTCTAGAAATGGATTATAGAAAGGGCACCTTGAGACCCCCAAGTTGTCAAACTGAAACTGTGCATCAGCTTTAAGAAGCTCAGCGCAAACTCTGCCGGTTGTAACCAGGTCTGAGTACTACTGGTGTGCTAATCCCCCATGTTGGGTGAGGAAACATCACCCAGGAGGATCCCTAACACTCGCCTGGAACACCAGCTTCTGCCTGACCCAAGACCAGTGGGCCCTGTGAGGTGCTGGAGATTGTGGGATCCTATTGCATGGATTTTGGGAGCGGAGTGTAAGATTCTTGTCCATCCGGCCACTGCACCGACCGGGTTGTCGATGCACAAAAGTTTGCGACCTCCAGTGAAGAATAAGGGTTACCGCACAACCGTCACTTTGTTTGTGCCGTTCATGACCCCCATATGCCAGGGAGGGGCCACGGTGAATAAAGAGGGCTGCCACCCTTTATGTGCTGAGAGACCCCCACCTGTGTGTCAACATAAAGGAGCACTGAAAGAGGAAGAGGGCTGTTGCACTGCCCTCACGTGCAGGGGAGAAGACACCATGGACCATGACCCATTGAGAGAGAGCGCAACTACTTTAAATCTGCATCCGAGAACATCAGAGATCTGCCCATGAAACCCAGGAGAGATTTACCGCATCAGAGAAGAACCAAGGACAGCAGCCTCTGTGACTGTAGCTTCACCCTGTCTGGACACCATTGAATGAGAAAGGGGTGCCCGGAAACTGTGAACTGCTACTCCATGAGAGCAGGTAATACCGTTGGACAGGTTGTCAGGGTGAACATGCTCTGAATTAACATGCTCCAGCGCAGAGACTCAAGGATCTTGCCAAAGAGCCCCATAGAATGTCTGAGACTAAGACTCATTAGCAGAGCTTAGCTTGGATGTCACCGCACGTTAATGGGAAATAATCATCATCCATAAATGCAGAGGTGGGACTGGAAATCTGACCAGGGTAATACTAGTGGGTTTGCCTCTAGACGGCTGTGTATATTGTTTGCAGTGTGTTGAACTGTACTTTGTAGATAAATACTTATTTTTACATAAAAACATGTATTTGAGTGGACCATCATTTATTGGGGTGGCTGGATGTATGAGTTGTGAGTGTATGCTCATCATACACCTACCTCCTCCCTGAGAGGTCTTGGAATGCTCAAACTGCACTACCACTGCAAGTCATGTGATGTCTGGGTATTTGGCCCAATTGCTAAGAGCCTATAGTAGGCTGGGCCCTGGGACATCAGGAGTAAAAGGCATCAAACATCACAGTAGGGGCCCAGTATTTCCTGCTTGACCCGTAGCCCTATGAACTCGGTTCTCACAGTCTCTCTTATTAATTCTAGATTCAGGGAAACAGAACACCCTAAAAATTCATAGGAAAATTCTCAGCCACGATTTCTATTATTTCTAGTCATGTATAGATCCAGTGGCGGTCTAGCGGGAACCAAAGGGAGAAGCTTCGGGGAGATAATACTTTTGGCCCTTCGCTCACCTGGTAAAAATGTGTAGAATGTATCGCTCCTTAAATAGTAATTACCAATTACATATGAGACACTAAATTTCTGGGTGAGGATGGGACACGGACAGTCTGGGGAGTGCATATCCAGGAGTCTGGTTTGGCTCAAAGTGGCAAATCACCACACAAGACAAGCCATCAACCGATGTAATTCAGGCAACAAATGTCATGAAGAAATATGATCAAGACCTTAAAATGAAAATGTATTTCTCAACATTTCTCAGTGTCTCAATTAATTATATATGAATAAATCACTGAATTTAGTCACATTTATTGAAATTAATATTTTTTTAATAAAAATTTCAAGAACATCTCCATGTTCTGACAAGATTAACATAAATTACCCAAAATGTCCAAAGGACCATACCCGACACACTGAAAACCAGGCAAGTCATCCCCATTCTAAAAAAACCCACTCTGAATCTGGAAACTCCAGATAACTACAGACCCATCTCGAATATCCCTCTTCTCGGGAAAGTACTGGAGAAATGTGTGCAGCTATAACTATGCCAACACATTGCCAATTTCAATCTAATTGACGAATTCCAATATGGGTTCAGGCCTGGGCACAGCACTGAAGAAACTACTCCTCACATTATTGACGATGCTCTCCTAGCCCTTGACCAAGGCAAAACCTGTCTTCTGATCCTTCTGGATCTCTCCTCGGCATTCGACACGGTCAACCACGAGAAACTCCTTGAACGCCTCGAACACAGGAGGGGCTTAGGAGGTAGCGTCATCAAATGGTTTGGTTCCTTCCTCCATAACTGCGCACAGAGATTCCTTGTCAATAACAACCTATCTGCTCCATCCATGATCTCCATCGGGGTCCCGCAAGACTCCACTCTGTCCCCTTCTCTCTTCAATCTCTACCTCGAACCTTTAGCTGAAATTCTCCACTCGGCCAACATCTCCTTCCACATGTATGCTGACGATACCCACATCTACATTAAAATCTCCTCTATTGAGGAGATCACCTATCTAAATGACACCCTGAAACTGACTGTCCATTGGCTTGCTAACAACCAGCTCAAACTGAATGCCAAAAAAACAGAGTTTCTTCTCATCTCACCCCCAAAAAAATCTGCAGAAATCCTAGAATGGACCAACTCCATCACAGCACTAAACGGCTCTCCTACCATTGTCTCTTGGTATTATTTTGGACCACCACCTGAATGTGATGGAACACATACACACAATGGCAAAAACTGCTAGATTTCATCTGAGCTACTTGAGAAAACTAAAACCCTTGCCTGGAACTGCCGACCTAAAAACCGCTGTGCAGGCGTTAGTTATCTCCAGAATTGAATATGGCTGCTCAACACTATCTAGCCTACCTAAGACTTCGACTGCCCCCTTAAAAGCATGCCTCAATGCAGCAGCCAGACTCTTATCCGGTTCAAAACATTTTTACCATATCTCTCTACACCTGAAGGCTTTGAACTGGCTTCCCCTTGAAGGCAGAATTCATCTCAAGCTTGCCTGCATCACTCACAAAGCCTTGTACACAAACTCCCCAGAATATCTCACCCAGAAACTTGTGGTATCTGGGAGATCCAGAAACTCCAGATCTGCTAGAGACTGCGTGCTCCTGTCAAACCCCTTCTGCAAGGCAAAAACATACAATTGAGCATTCTCCAGAGCAGCACCAAGAATCTGGAACTCGCTTCCTTCCTGTATCAGAAAAATACTGTCTCTGGCGCTCTTCAAAAAAGAATCTAAAACCTTCTTAATGAGCAAATTCCTCCAATAACGCCCCCTTTGTGCACTTTCGTGTGACCTGCTACCTGTAACGACTCTTACTCCTTCCAATGCTCCCTGTTCCTGTTTTTGTACATACCTTTCTCATCCTATTGTAATCAAATCGCTTGCCAATCTTGGAACTGTATTGACCCTTGTATATTTCCACAGCTTGTCCTACTTTTGTAATTTCCCCAACCCCCATCCTTGTATTCTGCCCACGCCACCCTGTACTTGGAACTGTACCATTTATTGTATACATCTCCTCCTTTTGCCTTATTGTACTCAAGTCATCGCGAATTGTGGAACTGTATTGACTCTTGTATATAGCCACAGCTTTGTCCCACTATTGACTTTTCCCTATCCCCCATCCCTGCACTTTGCCCTTGCCTTCTTGTACGTATCATATCTTTCCTTGTAAAGCGCTCTGATACCCTAACGGGTCATGTTCGCGCAATATAAAACTTCAAATAAAGAAATAAAATCACACCTTAAATAAAACTTACCCTATACACACACATTCATGCACGTAGTCCTAAGATGCATCTGTGTTTCGAATGTTTTCACAGATACTAAACATCAAACACAGTTGAAGATCATGCCTGTCTGAAACCGTGAAGCACTTCACACGCCCATTCTTGAAGAGCTGTTACCTAAGAAGTAAACTCTGTGGGGGCTCTGAGACCTATTTATTTTTTGCTAATAAATTAATTTCACTTATTGAGATCCTTAAATATGCTCTCGCCTCAGCTGTGCCAGACATAACATTAACATTGATTAGCATTTCCTGCCTTGCCTTTCTCTGCTGGCTTCTCTTGCTTGACAATCCAACCGATTTTAGGACAGGGTCAAAAACCTCACTGACTGCAACTAATTAATAAATAAAGAGGTCATAGGGACCCCAGAGAATTTGCTCTGCAGGTTACAGAACTTCAAAGGAGACTTCGGTGAGATATTCTTCTACTGTTTAAAAATGGGTTTGCACTTAACAATGCAGGGGGGGGTATTGTCCTCTTCATCCCCATTCCAAAATCTGGGGGGATGTATCCCCTCTATCCCTCACGGTCCTAATGCCTATACTAACCACTACCAAATGCTCATGGAAGTAGGGTATCTGTCTAGGGCTCAGCGGTAAGAGTCGCCAGGACTGAACTGGAAATAGAGAGAAGACGAAATTATAATAGTAGGAAAGGAAATAAATGAACAAGAGGCAGCCAAAGAAGAGACTATGGCAAAGACAATAATTCTAGTTTATAACTAAAAGTGTCTCTTTCTTGATTTGTGAGTTTGTGGGTGTAATGCTAGAAATGTGGGTGGCTGCAAGAATGAGTCAATGGGTGACTGAATAAATGAATGAATAAGAGCGAGGATGAGTGCACAGTACACAGATGATGAGTGAGTGAGTGCCTAAACTCACCAATTAATGAAGGGGCACTTCCAGTTTAGGCCAGACCTAATGGCTTTGGCATTGCTTGTTTACGGGCTGATGATTCAGTGCAGCACTTTGGGGAAAACACCTCAAAGTGGGGTGAATATAGTTACTGCTAGGAGGGCTGGATGACGTTTTTTCCGAGGTACCTCAATGTCATGTCAGCCAATGGGGAGATGGAGTAGATGCTACCTTTTCATTGTCTGCAATTAAAAAGGAGAAGGCATAATGTGAAAGAGTATGAGAGAAGAAGGAGCCTGTGGGGGTGGGATGATTGACTTTACCTGTGAAGGATGTGATGAACCACTTTACATGTGAAGGGTGTGACGGTCCACTTTACCTGTGAAGGGTGTGATGAATCACTTTACTTTTGATAGGAGTGAGCTGGATTCGATCACCATATACCAGCCACTCTACTTTCATCTTGTTCAGCACACTGCACTGCTGCTTTCAGTGTACTATACTGAGGGCCCTAGTTATCAAGGGGTTGCATCGCTGTTGCCCCATGCAACATGGCGCATGCATGATGCAACCGCAAAATGCAATTTACCAAGCCACACAAGTCTACTTTGCGTGACCCTGAGTAGCTTAATAAATCAGGAGTAACGCAGCGCAAATCGCTGTATTGCGTTACTCTGTGCCTGGGAGACGTTCCATGGGCGTTGCGTGGGTGTTCCCGTGCAACACCCATGGATATTGACGCATCCTCAGATTTACCATTATTGGTAGATCTGGGAATGCACCAAAATGCAATACCGTCCCAGAGGAGGCTTAACAAGGAAAAATATCTTTATTTCTCCTCGTCACTTCCTCTTTCTATGTGTGCTGCATTGTGCAGCACTCATAGAGGAAAATGCCTGGCTGTGGGGATTGTTTATGTGCAGGAAGTTGCCCCTTCCTGCATAAAAACAATCCTGCAAGCAACATAGGCACCCTCACACCATGTTGCAAGGGTGCCTGCATTGGCGCTATGCAGTGCATTGTGCGCCAGGGCTGGGAAAAGGCAGGAATGTACCTAATTGTGATAAATACGACGTATTCCTGCTCTTTCGCTGTAATGCGATGAGACCCACTAATGGAAAGCAATGTGTAGACTCCAAGTCCAGTAGTCCACGGTAAGCGAACAATAGTCTTGGAACAGACAGGGCATGTGATGTCGAGTGGACACGACCGAAAAAAATCGACTGTGTACCCACCGACAATCAGAAAATCGTAGCAGTCTATAAAAATGGACATTTCATTTGTATCTGTTTTATTACCTACCCAGGTTTTGAGCTCTTAAAGAAGGTTAAACTCTATCAATAACAAACAAAACATTTAGTTATGTGTAAAGACTTGACCTCTAACATATGCATCGGCTACCTCTGGCTGTTGCCATTGTGGTTTTGTGCTTTATAACATCATTAAATATTTATTGCAAAATGTGTGCTCAGTCTGATCTGATTTCCACAAGGCGGCCATATTCCGCCTTAGGGGAGAGGTTGGCATTCTTCCTAAATGGACGCCATCCATTGGAACCATATTGTTAAGATCACCTGTGTCACTTCTTCATTGCTGGGTGTGTGGCGCTGGACTGATGGGAAGGACAGGAGGGGTCGTGGCATGGATGCTTCACCATCTGCCAGCAGAGAGAGTCTCACTGCTCTGCTGGGGTTAAAATGTGCCATATTAATTCCTATGCATTGAATGATTTAAACATAGACCCCTATTGCCCAACCATGGGCCACCTAAAAGACCTGCCCAGCAGAGCCAATCAATGAATCATTTATAAAGCGCTGCAAATTACCCATGAGGGTTTCGAGGCGCTGGAGTTTCTCTCTGCTGCATGGTGATCTGTTCGTTCAAACAGCCAGCTCCTGAGTCCTTTCCTGAATTCCCGAAGCGATGAGGTGGTCCTGGGGTGCAGGGGAAAGTGGTTCCAAGCGTTGGCCCTGTGTGGAGGCGTGTGCCTCAATATGCTTTATTTGCTGCAACAGACGCGAATGACAGGAGCAATGTGTGTTTTTATCGATGCTCCAAGTGGGCCTTAGACCTGGTCGGGCAGGATGGCCTGATGTATACTGCCATCCTGAATAGAAGAGGCAGTTGCTGAAGTGGTGCAGGCAGGACCTGCCACACACCCGGAGTGGGGGTAAAGGTGACTTTGACAGTAGCAATATGTCAGCACAAATAGAACCTTGTTCACTGACCTATGTGGCATTCTGTATTTTTTCGGTAGGACGCAACCTAAGGGGCTTATTAGCTGGATGGGCTGCCATGAAGTCATGAAAGTCACGATTGCATTATCCTCTACATATCCTGCCAAGCGGGGCTGGTTTGAAGATTTTTGTCAGGCCAATTTTGTTTTCCAATCCAGCACTAAGCACTAACCTGTTTTGAGATTTAGATAAGGCATCAGCTCGCATAGGATTCAGGACAGTAGTGCCGTGATTGCACAGCACCATCTAGTGGCTAAGTTGAGATATGCATCAAATAAAACCACCAGAGAAGGTATGAGGAGCTGAGCCACCAGTATGTATCAATACTAAATAACAGAGACATGTCAGGCTCACATAGGGGTCTATTTACAAAATGTATTTTGTTGTACTTTTAATAGTACTACAGTACTGCTACTCATGAACTACATGGGCTCTTTCTTGGACGAAGAAGTGCTCTTGCAAAATGCAAATTGGAATATCCCGCCGCAAGGGAAACCTCAATCATGCAAACAAGCCAAGACTGGACAAATGACCCTGGAGGATTTGGAATATCTCAATTTGAGAGCTCTAAATGGCAGACTGCCCGAAGATAACCCTCCTGTAACCACATACAGCTCCACAAAAACAAGCTCAAGTCTGGACTACACTTTTGTCTCACTAGGGCTTTTCCAACAAATTGCATCTTTCCAGCTGGGCAATAAAGGCGATAGTGACCATCGGCTCAAGAAATAGAATTGAGAACAGTCATCCCAACATTCGAACGCTGTCGGGAGCTTCAAGGACTAATCGCCACCATCAACCTAAGACAATTCAAATTCAAAACTGCCGCAGGCAGCGAGATGCTGGAAACCGCAAAACAACATTTCGCTGAGAGGGTCGGAGATGGTGAAGTTGAGAAATGGAAAAACTTCCTATCAGTGATGGAATCATACGCGACTAAGACCAAACCACTAAACCAGCAAAGATTTAGTGACATGAAGCCCATATCACACTCTGCAAAAAAATAAATTAAGCGCGCAAAAAAAAAAGGATTTACCAACTACTGAGACACCTCCGGTATAGGCCCAGCGACATAATACAACTACAAGCACTACGGAAACAAAGGGCAGTCCTCAAAAAACTAAAAAGGGATGCGAACAGAGCTATGGAGGAAGACCTCTGGGCCAAACTTCATGCCGACGCCAAACATAATAACAGCACCAGATTCTGGAGCACCATAAATCGATTTATCCACAACAATCACGATGACATCTCATCGAACATCTCAGAGGAAGTCTGGGTAAATCACCTCAGGTCCCACTTCCATCAAGACACAGACTGTAGAGCACAGGGTTAAGCATGCCAAAATGAAGCACTAAGCCATACGACACCTAAGCCCTGGTCCAAAAACAACCCTGCAGACTCTGGGAAACCAATGTCAGACTTACCAACTGAGGACTTCCGAACTAATCACATAGGAGCCATACAACGGCAGATAGAAAAAGGGAGAAGAGAAGGTGCTCCTGGCCCAAATGGAATACCTCCAGTACATTACAAACAGGAGGCAATCTTCTGGGCAGAAGCACTGGACCCTCTCTTCAGAGAAATTAGATTGTTGAATACCCTGCCTAGTTCTTGGAGAGGTTCAATCATTTCATAAATCCGGTGGGAAGTCGGAACCAAAAAACTACCGATTGGTGGCAGTATTCGATAACGAAGCTAAATTTTTTGCCGGCCTGTTACTAGAGGAACTTCAGGCATGGGTGGAAGAAAAATCTGCAATTCCCCTACAACAGACTGGCTTCGCAAAATCGGTCAGGACAATGACTAACATTTTAAGCATGGCTATGCTTATGGACAAGGCTGAGGGCACACGGTAGTCTCTACATCTATGCTTTATTGATTATAAAGCTGCCTTTGACCAAGTAAATCGCACCAGACTCTGGTCTAAATTGCACAGCTGGGGGCTGCTTCAGCCCTTACTAAAACTAATAATAAATTTACACACAAATACGTGGCTACAGGTGAAGCTGGGCAACGGCACGCACCTGTCAAGGTGTATCCCCACAGAAAAAGGGCTGAAACAGGGTTGTGTTTTAGCACCCACTCTTTTTAATCTGTATATTGCTGATCTAGCCCCGTTGCTAACTAGCTGCAACACACACGCCCCGAAACTAGGAGTCACCTTACTTCCCTGTCTCCTCTATGCGGATGACATAGTCCTGATTAGCAAAACAAACGGACGGCTACAACATCTTTTAAACACAACATGGGATTTCTCCGAAGCTAATGACCTAACGATCAATTTGGACAAAACAAGAACAATGACAGTTGTGAAATAAAGGCGGCAAACCGCTGCCTGGTTTTGGGGAGAAACTAAAGTAGAGGGCACAACCGAATACAAAAATGTGTGTGTGAAGTTGGACACTGGAGGCCGTTTTGTGGCACAGAAGAACAGCATAAGGCACAAAGGTCTAGCACTAGCAATCTCCCTAAAAACATTAAACTCTAAACTAACGGGCCCATCGATCCTGCCGCTCGTGGAGGTGGTTCGGGCAAAACTTTTGCCAACAATCACCTACGGTAGCGAGGTACAGAAAGGCAGGGACCCGAACATACTCCATGCCACAGTAACAGCGGCATATAGGGTTATTTTTGGGCTCCCAAAATATACTTCACCTGCGCACTCAGACTTGAATTTGGCGTTTTGAAACAATCACTGGCTAGACAAGGGGCTTTATCATTGCATGGGACAAAGTGCGAAAAGCCGAACAGGGTACGCTAAATGAACAGCTGTGGAAGGAGTTACAAATGCACCCCACACTACCAGCTGCGGAATATCTACATAGCAGTCTACACAAATTGCAGCTAAACCAACTTTGGGAAACACAGACAACTACCCCAACTCTTAAAAAATGAGTGTGGAAGACAGTGAAACTCCTCTCATGGCTGGAGGACAAGGACGCACTCTCAAAGAGAGCCCACGGTTGGATGACCCTGAACACATATATGAAGCCGGGCGCTCAAGCCTACTTCAACCTGGGATACAATAAAAACATTAAAATTGCTTTCATGAAACATAGATTTGGATTGCTCCCCTGCGCCCAGCATCTCTCTCCCTGGCTTCGCAACAAAGCAGGCTCTGTGTGCCACTTATGTTGATCGGATCAAGAAGACATGCTGTATCTACTACGCTCCTGTAAAGAACTCACAACAGCACGAAAGAAATTTCTGAAACAACCTTTCAATCAACGAGGGATCCGCACCAGGAGGCAAGCTCTGTTTGCATGCTTTGTACCCAGTGATCCACAATTGAACTGCAGAACAGTAAAATATTCGAGATTATGCAGAAGCAAAATGACAGAAATGCAGACAATAGGAACCTAGTCAGATAAAATATGTGCAAACGTGCAGGGGTATGAGGACAATTCGAACATATAATCCAAGTTAGCAAAACTAACTAGATATTTATTTTACTACATTTGCACAAAATTAGAAAGCTCTTTCAGCACGGTTTTAGATATAAGAGTTTTATATATGTACGTGATAGTTTTTAATTGAACATACTTTTTGTACTGCAATAGTTTTAAATAACTATGCAAATAAAATTACTTGACTACTACTACTCAAGAACTACATAATGCTATTCACAAACCAACGCACCGAGACCTCCAGTACAGCCTTTTCCATCTTTCCTATACAAAGAGCTCCACCACAACTTTACAGATCTCCACAGATGTAGGTCCACATTTTAGTAGTAAATGTGGAAGGGTGGGGGAGTGGCTAGAAAATAGGGCATACTTACACCTAAATGGAAGGGATTTAGTGAGGGGCATGCAAAACAAAGCACCCACCTCCTCAAGAGTCAGCTCATTGCTATTCTTAATCTGCACTCCTAAATTCACACAGCCAAAAAGATCCCAAAAGAGTTGTACACATGCTCCCGCCATCCTTGGAGTCTGTCAAGCACCACACATGGCCATCCACAGGCACCTAACATATTCCCACAGAAAATAATGGAGACAGAGATTTAAAATAGCAGCCCTATAGGGAATAATGTTACAAATACAATTGTTTTGAATTGAAAACAGTAATATAGAACTTTTGTTTAATTTGAACAATTATTATATTATCAAAAAATCAATACACTTCTTCTAATAATAAAATGGTAATAAACTTGAAAACTTTTGGTAAAAATTATTAGTAGCTAGCAATAATTCTATAAATAATCTCAAATAAATTTCAGTTTTAATTACATTTATAAAAGGAAAATCTAGGAGGGTTTGCTCTTAAATGTATTCTTTACAGATACTTTTTAAATTAAATATATTTTAACTTATTCATTATTTAATACACAATTTAAATGTGCTGTAACATTTTAGTTTATTACTTCCAGATTTAAAGTAAATATATACAATTATTTCCCATTCATCTTTAATAATAAAATGATTTTATTATTTTTTTAAAGTTTGATCAACTTCAATACATTTGCAGATTCTTTACCAAGGGCAAGTCTTCAAACCAGTGGGGGAGACTTCTGCCTGTGTGTGAATAGTTACAAGCAGCAACGTTGCACTCTCAAATCCTGTTCCAGGAGAACCAGTCCAGTAGGTGCGCACTCAGGAGTACCTTTACACTCCGAAATGGGAAGTAGCAAAAAAGTGTAAAGTCAGTACTTGGTGTGGTGATAGATGTACAAATTAGTAAACGTGTATGTGGACATTTACCTTTGTGAGTAGGGCCCTTACTTTTCAATATCCCAGCAGCCCCTGTAGAGGTGCTGCGGGCAGATGAACATGAAAGCAAACTTCACTGGTCTGCTCAGTGGAACAGTAAGAGCACCCGGTGGCTTCCTACTTCTATCGCAATCAACATGTCATGCACATTTTGGACTGCTTTTTGTTCTCGGACTGTTCCTTTCATCTGCCAGCCAGTCAGTCTAAGATGAGCCAGGTGGTAGAACGATGGTTGGGCTCCAGCCTAATAGAAAACGATGTCCTTTAGAGAAAGTTGCTATTAGAATGGAGAAGCTGATCGCTCATGGAAAGCAAGAGCAAGAAAAGGGCTTTGTGTGAGGATCAAATAAAAAGTAATATTCACAAGACAGCAGCCTGTGAGGGTCCTGCCTCAACAGAATGGTGACTGCTTCTTCAAACAAGCATTGGCAAAGCCAAAAGGTCTCGCCCTGCACAGCTTTGCATAAACATGCATGCGCGCACTTACAGAATGGCATGGCCAGGGCCTGCCTTTGACTTGGGTGAGCAGGGTCCAGGGCGCCTAATTTCAGAGGGGCGTATTGAGTTTCCCTTTATCCTGCTTTTTTACAATTCATTTAATTCTAAAGTCACCGGGGCCTTGCTGCATAAAATCTACTCAAATCCGTTAGTTCCGGTCGCTTCTCCTCTCCTTCTCACTCACACTCCTTACTAGGGCCCCTCAATTCTTAATTAGTATCTAAATAGGCAATTCATTTGAAGGGAGAAAGAGGGGAGCACCTTACTTATGAACATAGTGGTGAGAGATTCACCTGAGAGCTCTGCACCGAAGAAAACAATAATGTAAAGAAAGAGTAAGTGGTCCTAAGCGTGCAGCGTCACTCACATTACCTGCCACTGGTTTTATGTATCCTTTAAAAACAAAAGTGTGCGTTGTACAGTGTCCTGTGAACATCCGGATCATGTGCAAAGTATCACACTTCTGAGGCAGAGTCATCACTTAAACGCTCCTCTCGCCCCCTTTTTTATATGTCTTCAGTGTTGCAGGTTTCTGGTACCGGTCCTCCAATCCCTTGAACCAGAAAATCCTCTTTAAAAAGGTGTTGAAATGTCGAGGACTACTGTTCTTTATGCCCATAAAATAAGCAAACTGCAGCAGGTAGTCTGCACTTTAAATTGGTCATTTTGTTTAAGAGGGATCCCAACTGTGTGGCACACATGTTTTCAACCCCAGAAGGATTAAGGGATGAGTTGGCCATGCAGTGGATTGAAACTGTTGTGCTCAACCTAGTGAGCTACCTTGCATACTTTTCTTAAGTGCTTACACAGGTTTATTAAAATGGATGCACCCTTCCACATTGACCAAAGAAGGAAGAGCCTGAGCAACTTAGGCTCATCTAATCCAGTGTTTGGAAGGTCGGAATGCGTTGTGCGGGACTAGTTGGCTAACAGACTACTAGAAACGTATTTAATGGAATAAATAGACATTTCAAAAGAGACGTGCGTTGGTTTTGACAGTAACTGTTGAGGGCACCTGCCTATAGCAAGGGATTGTGTAATGTCCACCTATTGATTTACATGATCAAAATTTACTTGAAGGGGCAGGTGGAAAAACATTAAGGCTATAAATGTGCCCTATACAGTTTTATGAGAGATAGACCATGTGAAATTCGGAGCCTAAGTATCACTATTGCTTCAAAGCGGGCCTGGTGCAGGCACTGAAAACAGTGTAGTGCAATAGTGGCCTAATGTTGCAAGTGGACCACATCAGCTGTGAAAATGGGCCACGACCTCTTAACAAATGTTGAGCAATTGCACCTATTTGGTTATTTATTTATCACAAATTACCCACTGAGCCCCGTTATATACAGCACTTAGAAAAGGTTACAGGGAAAACCTTGGGGAGAGAGGAGGAGTAGCAAGAAGAACGCTATCTTAGCAAAGGCCGGCCCTGGAATCTGACTCAGATTTTTTCTGTTTACTGAACTGAAGAGGGGTGGACGTCAAGATGGTTGTGGAAGTGCTCGTAGAAACGTTGGAGGTGTTGTTTAGGGTGGTAGTGAGCAAAAGAGGAGGTGTGCGTGCCTACTAATCGGATTCCAATGTACTAACCTGTAAGTAATCGCGCCAGTTGCTATGACCTATGGGGCAGATTTACAAGCCCCTTGCGCCACTTTTGCGTTTATGGTTTTAGTACTACTGAGGGCGATAACTCTTATATACGGAAGTACATAACTATATATAATTCCACGGCGAACCATAGGTCAGCCCTTTCTTAATTACCTCTTATCTGCCTAAGAAAAGCAGTTCACTAATTGAGTTGTTTTCAATTCGTGGGATTTAAGCTGAGGATCATGCTTGAGGTGAGATTGTTTTCTTGCCTCTGTTGCCGGGATACTAGTGGTACAGTTATCTAGGAAATAGCCAAGTTTTCAACTGTCTTGGGAAGTGTATATGGTCCTTTGTGTTTCTAATAATGACTGATAGTGAGTTCCAGAGCTTGGTGGCTTGTACTGAGAAAGCAGTGCCTTCTCAGATTTCTTATTGTAAGGTGGTATGATAATATGTGGTACAAGTCTGGAGTGCAGTGTTCTGTTTGGTTTGTATTGCTTTAATTTAACTTGTAGTATGTGCTTGTGCACTAAGCATCTCTCACCAGCAACCCGTTCCAATTTGCATTCTTTTTTCAACAATCAATTGTGCTTTGGCAGTGGGTCTCAGATGCATCCTATTGGCTTTGCCAACGTTTGCTTTATTTAGCCACTGTTTAGTATAGTGTTATTTCCAGCACCAGTCATCGTCCTTGCTTCTCTCCCGAGCAAGGTATACCAATTTATACTTCTAGGTGACAGCGCCAAGTCACTAACACTCCCACTTGCACGCTGATGTGGCAATACATAAATAATCATCTATGGCTGGTGAGAGCTACTCGCCAAACCGGCCCTGGGTTTTTTTACATTCCAGGTTGGCGAGTACATGGCCGTTAGGCATGGGCGGAAAATCCGTTCCGCTCGCGGATTTTGCGGATTTTCGGGAAATCCGCAATCCGCGAGATTCGCGAATCTCCCGCAAAATCCGCAAATCCGCGAGCAGCGGATTTTGCTCGCACTGCTCGCACTGTTCGCGTGAGTTCGCGCCCCGCGAATAAGTGCAAAATTGCAGAAATACGATCTTAGCAAAACTGAAAGTAACTACTTACCAGGTTCAAAAGTTCAGGCTCATCATTAGTAGCCATTTCCTGTAGTGCTTCCTGAGGGGCCCCTCCAGAGTTCAAATGCCAGTTGAAACTGTTATGTGACCCTGCTCTGAACCTCAGAATAGTTACACATATGCCACAAAGGTCCTGAATTACAGCTAAGGGAGACAAGCAGGAGCCAGGCTGGAAGTTAAAATCCATTAATCAGCCCCTAATTCATTATTGTCAGTTGGGGCAGGGCAGGTGTTGTAACTAATTTTGCAACAATGAAAGCATTTAGCAAGTGCAAAAGATCACTAATCAGGGCGCACTAAGGAAGCAGGTGCCAGCTAAAAAAATATTCTGTGACACATTAATCAGCCCCAAATTAATTCAGGTCACTTGAGGCAGGGAAGGTGTGCTTTGCTTTGCCGAAAATAATGTACACTGGACAACCAGAGGGTGTGGTGATGAAACAGAGGGTGGCATGGGTGGGCCAGAGGGTGGCATGAGTAGTCAGAGAGTGGCAGTGGTGACAGAGAGTGGCAGTGATGAAGAAGAGTGTCCCAAACAGGCTGGACACGTAGAAACAACAAGTTCGCAAAACTTGCGACCCGACAGGTAAGTTCGCAAATTGCGAAATTGTGAAAAACCCTCGCGAACTGGCAGAAACACGGGCGAACACAAAAAAAAAAAATCCGCAAATTCGCGGGAATTCGCGGATTTTGCGGATTGCGAATCCGCAAATCCGCAAAATTCGCGAACGCGAGATCCGCAAAATTCGCTCATGCTTAATGGCCGTGCAGTTTGGACTGGAGTGTTCCTATTGGACGGATTTGCATATGGCTGGGCCAAAATTGAGGTGCCATGGTGAGGGAAAGAGAACGATGGGTCGGAATGCTAACTCGAGCGATTGCCACTGGTCACACTCATTACAAGCATTCTTCCCATCACCTTTTGTGTCTGATGTGGTGCCCTAAGTGGTAAGGGTATGCTCAGATGTCTGTCCTCTGCTCACTATGCAACTGACACCATGCTACACCCTACTGATGAGCCCCAATCTGAGTGAAACCGGCCTTGGGTTACTTATGTTCCAGTTCGGTGACAACATTACCTGTTAGTTTGGGCTGCACTGTTCCTAAAGGAGTTGGATCAAGACTTATTTGCATATGGCTGTGTTCAAAATGATCTGGCATGGTGGGTGAAAGAAAGATGGTTGGAATGCTACCCAAAGTGATTGCCAGTGGTTAGACTTATTGCAAGCATTCCTCCTATCAGGTTTTGTGTCTGGTGTTTTTCAGAACAGATTTGGCAATGATGTGCCTTCCCGCAGTAAGAGCAGAAAGATAGAGAATAGTTTTGTCTTGATATCCCTTCCTAGAACACTAGTGCATCTCTGGTTGACAGTCCAGAGTCAGAAGGTGTTGTGGGTTTCTAAATCATTGGGTAAGGCTTCTGCTGCGTCCATTGCATTTTCTCAAGCATTGGATTCCTGCATCACAGGTCTTCAACAGTTTCATTCATTCCAGCGGCTTGTTTCTCTATCCATGCTTCTTCAACGATCGTTCAAGCTGGATTCTCTGGCATGGGATCTACCCCTTCATCCTGGATGTGCATTGTTGGTTAAGTACAGATACCAGCTCAAGGATCGGGAGTGACTCTACAAGATCCGTCTGTTCAGAGAAGAAAGAGATCAAGAGATAGTCTTCTCTCTTCAAACTAGAGGGAGGTATCTGACATTTTTGGGCTTCATAACATTTTTAGTCTCATCAGGATGATCAAAGATTCAGACAGAAAATATAGAGACTATGAACTATATAAGTCGGCAGAGAGGGACACGATCCAGGTCTCTCAGTTTGGTAGCAATACAGCTAGGATCCTGGGTAGAGCTTCAACTGGTTTGCTTGAATGCGGTTTGTTAGATTTGGGGGTCTCTAGTTGGCATAGGTAGGTACCTGTGACAAATCGTGACCCTTTTGTCTAGTCAGAGTAAGGGGGTCCACTCCTAAAATAACCCCTGCTCACCCCCTTGGTAGCTTGGTACGAGCAGACGGGCTTATCTCAGACGCAGTGTGTAAAGCATTTGTGAACACATACAGTAACCAAGTGACAACACTACAGATGGACACCACACAAGTTGTATATTAAAAATAAGTATCTTTTATATAGATTTAACACAAGACCAAAAACGCCAAAAATCCACAATACTGTACTTATAATGGTAGAATTAGCTTAGTTCTCTTTAGATCTTAAAATGCACTTTGAGTCAATGTACCTTAAGATGCTTAATGCAATACAACGAAAGTGTTGCAGGGGACGGTGATGCGTCGGTTCTACTCTGCGAGGGGAGGTGATGAGTTGGTTTCTTACTGCGCTTCCGTGGCGATGCGGCCCATAACGCCGTGATGTGATGAAGGTCTGGTGCAAAGAAACAAAGATGGCGTCGTCTTCTTAGTGCGACACAATGCGGACAGCGACAGGCCCTGCGACACGCTTCCCGGTGATGCGGCGGCGTCTGCTGCGACACCGATCCTCTTCTCCGGCAATGCGCAGTGCTTCGACAATGATGCGAGCCGCGATAGGCCCTGCGACACGCTTCCCAGTGATGCAGCGCCATCTGCGGCGACGTCGATCCTCTTCTCCGGTGATGCGAGGGCGCTTTCGCATTGTGAAGCGACAGCGGCAGTTCGGCATCACGCTTCTTGTTCGCGAGTCGGGCTTCCGGCTCCTTGCGACATGCAGTTCCTCAGAAAGCCTAGCACAACTGCAAGCACTTACAAAGAACTCTTGGGTAGCTGGTGGGTGAAGTCTGTTGTCCCTGAGACTTCAGCAGGAGGCAAGCTCTTTTTTCACGCCCTTGGAGATCCTTCACAAGTTGATAAAAATACACACAAAGTTCCCCTCTCCTTTCTTTGGCCGTCAGGCAACCACTGCAGGCCAATCCCCCACGCAGCACTTCAGCTTAGGGATAGTCTCTCCTCAGTCTCTCTGGTTCCTCTCCTCAGCAAAGGTTTCTACTTGTTTACCAAAAGTGATCTAAAGTTCTGGGTCCCCTCTTTTATACACAGTTTCTCTTTGTTCTCTGAAGGCAGAGAGGCCTTTGCCTAGTCCAAACCAGTTCTGGTCAGTCCTGGAGCACTGTTTAAATAACTCCTTCTTTCCTTTCACAGTGCAGGGCAGAGACATCAGATGCACCACATGAGGTGGAGCCAGCATTGTGGAGGGAAGGCACAGCCCTATTCAGGTCCCAGGTGCAACTCCTCCCTCCCATCTAGATGCAGATCTCTCTATTCAGCACTGTGCTGACTCACCCTGTCTCCTGGAATCCCCCAGCCCCTGTCACTGAAACTCCAGAGAAGGAATACATAACCTAGCAGAGGCAGGCTTGGATAGTTAGACAAGAAAATACCTACTTTCTAAAAGTGGTATTTTCAAACACAGAATGTTAAAACCAACTTCACTAAAAGATGTATTTTATCATTCTGAGTTCAGACATACTAAACTCTAATTCCTACCTAGTTCCCTGAGTCAGTTAGGATTATAAAATGTAATAATCTAACTGCCCATTCTGGCCTTTGGGGAATTGGTAGCCTTGCAATAGTGAAAAACGAAAATGGCTGTAATTCACTATTAACCTCATAGCTGCTATTACACATTCCTCCCCAGTGCTGCGCTGTCCATTAGAACTAGTGCTGAATGGACGTTCAATGGTCGTGCGCAGCACTGGGGAGGTAGCGCTGCTGACGACCATTGGCCGTCAGCAGCACTTAAGGGGTTAGGACATGCCACACACATCAGGGCTTGTCGTACCTTATACTTACAATACACCCTGCCCTTGGGCCTACCATAGGGGTGTCTGATATGAAGAAAAGGGAAGATTTAGGGACTGGCAAGTGGGTGCACTTGCTCAGTCATCATGGCAGTACCAGACTGCACACAGGCTCTGCAATGGCAGACCTGAGACACACTTTTACAGGCTGCTTCTGTGAGTGGCACAACCAGTGCTGCAAGCCCACCAGCAGCATTTGGTTTACAAGCCCTGGGCACACTCAGTGCACTGTACTAGGGTCTGACAAGCAAATCAAACCAGCCAATCATGGATTCGCTAATCCATACATTAATTTACAATAGGGAGCACTTGCACTGGGCAGCAGTGGTACGGTGCCCAAAGCATCTAACACCAGCAAAAACACATGAGGCAACAGCAAAAATGGAAGGGAGACCCACGCCAAGGTGCCAAGTCTAACACATGTCCCCTCCAGCTGAAATGTGTAGAGAACTACCCGACCTCCTGGGAGTTTTTATCACTAAGGCGGAAAAATCTGGACAGACCATCAGCATTGGCGTGTTCTGTACCAGGGCGTTGTTCCACCGTGAAGTCCATCACCTCTAGGGAAATAGACCACCTCAGCAGCTTTGGATTCTCAACCCTCATTAGCATCAGCCATCTGATGGGTCTGTGGTCTGTCTGAACCCAGAAGTGAGTTCCAAACAGGTATGGTTTCGCTTCTTCAGTGCCCAGACCACAGCAAATGCCTCACGTTCAATAGCACTCCACCTCTGTTACTGTGGAAGTAACCTCCAACTGATGAAGGCTACGGGTTGATCTAGGCCCTCCTCATTCATCTGTGAAAAGACAGCCCCCACACCATGGTCTGAAGCGTCTGTCTGAATGATAAATTCTCTGGAGAAGTTGGGTGCCAGGAGCATGGGCACCGTGCACATGCCAGCTTTCAGGGTCTCAAAATCTTTCTGACAGGTGTCAGTCCAAATCACTTTCCTGGGCTGCTTCCTGGAAGTCAGCTCTGTCAAGGGGGCAAAAAAAATGTTGCCATACCCCTCAACAAACCTCATGTAATACCCAGGGTGTCCTAAAAAAGGCTCACACCTCTGTCTGGGTTTTGGGGGGTTCCCAAGGCAGGCTGGTTTCAATCTTGGGCTGTAGGGGCGCCACCTGGCTGATCCCAACCTGGTGTCCCAAGTACACAACTGAACTCTGCCCGATCTGACACTTACTCGCCTTGATCATGAGGCCTGCCTTCCGTAACGCCATCAACATTTCCCAGAGATGGCGCAGGTGTTCTTCCCAACTGGTGCTGAACACTGCAATGTTATCCAGGTAGGCCGCACTGAACTCTTCCAGTCCAGCCAACACCTGGTTGACCAACCTCTGAAAGGTGGCAGGGGCATTCTTCATCCCAAAGGGCATAACCCGGAACTGGTAGAGCCCCTCCGGTGTGGAGAATGCTGACCTCTCTTTTGCCTCATCAGTAAAGGCGATCTGCCAGTACCCAGACGTTAGGTCAAACGTGCTGAGGTACCGTGCAGCCCCTAGCCTATCAATGAGCTCATCAGCTCTGGGGATGGGGTGCCCGTCAGTCCTCGTGACTGAATTGAGCCCTTGGTAGTCCACACAGAACCAGAGTTCTGGCGTGGCACCCGGTGCGGCAGCCTTTGGGACCAAGACCACTGGGCTGGCCCAAAGACTGTTAGAAGACTCAATCACCCCTAGCGCAAGCATCTTTAAGACCTCCTCTTTGATGCAAGCTCTCACCCTGTCAGTCACCCTATAAGTTTTGTGCTTCACAGGAATAGTATACCCAGTATCTACATCATAGATGCACCAATCAGTGACAACAGGAACCAGGGAGAACAGATGAGAAAACTGTCCCAGCTATGGGCGGCAGTCATTCTGTTGCTCAGGGGACAGGGTGGAAGAGAGATTCACACCATCTATTGACAAATATTGCTCTGTTGAAGACAGTAGGTCATGAAGAGGCTCGGTCTCCTCCTCCATTCCAGCATCTGTTGCTAGGAGCATGCCCACTTCAGACCTCTCCAAGTGGGGCTTCAGGCGGTTGACATGCAGGACTCGCACAGGATTCCTGGGAGACCGCAAGTCTACCAAGTAGGTAACAGGACTTTTGTGCTCCACCACCTCAAATGGTCCGGTCCACTTATCCTGGTGCGTGCAGGGCTTCACCGGGGCCATGACCCACACTTTCTGACCAGGCTAAGCTCTACCAGAGTGGCATTCTGGTCGTACCACTACTTCATCTCCTCCTGGCTGGCTTCCAGCTGTACCTCAGCGAGTAGTCTGAAATGCATAGTCTGGTTCCTGAAGGCCAGCATGTAGCTATATACATCCTGGGGTTCCTGGGAGATTGCTCCCAGCCTTCCTTGACCAGACTCAGAGGTCCTCTCACTGGGTGACCATAGAGAGCCTCAAAGGGACTGAATCCTAGAGATTTTTGAGGCACCTCTTTTTTTTCCCCTTTTTTTTATTGCAACTCATAGAGAAAAAGATGCACATTGTTACAAAAAAAAGGTACCAAATATAACAGAACGAAAAATTATTTTCAATAAAAATAAAAGAAAAAATTCCATCAATCTAAATCTTAGCTAAATACATATAACACACTGAATGTTGCAGAAACGGAAGACTGCTTTAAACACATAATAACCTCCACTTACTTAATTAAAGTTTGCTGTGGAACATTAACAGAATGAATATCAAGTAAAATTAACGGTGCTGTTAAACGAGGGGAACAAATCAATTTAAGTTTCATAATTTTGTCCAGAGCCGACCAATTTCTGATAACATAGGACATACAAATAGCATATGTACCAAATCCGCAGCAAATAGTGCACACTTGGGGCATTTAGTTTGTTCAGTATATACGGCATTTGTGGACCATTTGGATATTTTTTCTGGAGTTTGGTAAAGCATACAAGTGGTTTTAAACTGCTGAAGCCTTAAACTAGAAGAGGAAGTGGAGTTATAACTGTTACGAAGTGATAAGTTGATCAAATTCGGGGTGATATGAATTCCTAACATTTGACTCCATTTTCCCGCTAGTTTAGAACAATCACTAACTTTATCTAAATTAAAACATTTATACCCGATACTAATTAAAGATTTATTCTTATCAGAATACAAACAATCCCAGATATCCGAATTCACAAGCTCAAAAAGTTTCATCTTACGAATGAGAAAATCATACAGTTGTATATATTTAAACCTCATTAATTATGTAGCCTTATATAAAATCTTGAGCGACTCAAAACTAAAAAAAACTTTCGCCCCATATAAGTCCCCCAGTGTTTTTATACCACATGTGGACCAGCTATTACAGGCACCATCGTTAAAAATTCCAGGGAGCCCAGGATTTCCCCATAGTAGAAGTTTAGGATGATAAAAAGAGGTATGGCAAAAAGCCAAAATATTGCGCCAAATTTTAACTAAATCCCTGGTGGTCTTGAATCTCACCCTTTTGAAAAAGTTAGGATCGTGTACCCTAAGCAAAAACAAGTTGGAATCCGTATTTAACATGAAAGTAAAAAAGTAAAGTTGGTTATCTGTGTTAAGTAGGCCCCGTAAGCGTCCCAAAAAGGTCGCCCAGAAATACAACTTAAAATCGTGGAAATTCAATCCCCCATTATCCGGTGCGGCCTTGAGCAACTCCATAGAACGCCGGGCTTTGGGGTAGCCCCAGATAAAGCTGCTAAATATTCCGTCCAATTTTTTTTAAAAGGAGTTACTAAGAGACAAGGGAATAGAGCGAAATAAATAAAGAAATTTGGGTAATATTTTCATTCTAATCAAGTTAATCTTACCAATAATATTAAGGGGAATTTTATGCCATTTTTTTTTAACAATGTTGTAGTAGCTTTCACTAAAACATCATAATTTACAGTTTTTATTTGTTTAATTTTAGCCGAAATTTTCACCTCTAAATATGTAGCCGTCCGGCATAGTCCAGATATCGCCACCTCTGGTTTATAGTTAACAATTATTTGGGTTTTATTTAAATTTAATTTATAGCCAGAGACATCACCAAATCTACTGGCTTCACCAATAATTCCTTTAACTGCATTTACAACATCAGTAGAATAAAGGGCGATATCATCGGCATATGCCGTTATCTTCAATAAATGAGGGCCCCTCTTAAAAGGAATAATATCTGATTGCATCTGTAAAGCATAAAGAAAAGGTTCAATGGATAAAGCGAACAAAAGTGGTGAAAGGGGGCACCCCTGACGAGTGCCCCGAGATATATAGAAACTAGTTGATGTCAGACCTGCATAGCTAACTTTCGCCGTAGGGTTGTCATACAAGGACTGAATCCAACTTAAAAATCTGCCACTAAAGCCTAAGTTAATCATTACCTGCCGAAGATAATCCCACCCCACTCGGTCAAAAGCCTTTTCTGCATCCAGCAAAAACATACCGAGTGGGGTGGATTCTATCTCTGCGATGTCAAAGGCAGCAACAGCCATATTGATTTGAACAGTAGTATCCCTACCAATTACAAACCCATGTTGTTGCAGGTTAACAATTTTGGGTATTAGCAGCTGTACTCCAATACATGTCTCCTTTGATTATCGGTAATAAAATCCCCACTTCTTTGGCACAATACCCAAATATTTTTGAACTTGTATTGGGCACCGAAGCTAATCACCATCTGTTAAAAATAATAGAACCAAGCTACTATAAAAAAACAAAATTTAAGATTCTAACAGCAGCATACAAAGCTTGGCGAATTATCAAAAAAGTGGTAGGTATCAGAAAAGTTACAAGATACACTCCATTAAATTCAATTCACTGTTTCCCTTCTATATTTAGAGACCAGGTGATGAAAAAATGAAACACTAAGGGGATTCTTTTTCTCTCTGACTTATATACAAATAACTATGATTCATTACTTTCTTTTGGTGAACTTCAAAATAATTTCAAAATTCCTTCTCATGATTATTTTAAATATTTACAGATTCATAGCTCTTTACACTCACCCTCTAATATAGCAAGGCAGGATTTAATGCCAAATTTGCTTATAGATAGTCTAACCAATCATAAAAGAATAGGATATTATTATAAAATGTTAATGACTTACCTCCCGGATGACTTTAACAATCTGTGCGATAAATGGGAAAAGAAATTAGGTACAAAGGATCTATTTTTAAAAGATTCAATTAAAATGGCTACCTCTATCCTATTTTCTGGGCGTACTCGTACTCAACATTATATGATTCTGTGTGACCTTTATTATACACCTGCAAAAGTTTTGAAATGGGGGTCTATTGCTGGAACTAACTGTAATCCGTGTAATATGAGAGGGGCTGACACAATACATATGTTTCATTCTTGTATAAAGCTTGCTAGGTTAATTTCTGATATTCATAAATTCATCGAAAACATTTTCTGTAAAACTATTGCTATATCACCTGAACTAATATTATTTGGCGTCTCCAAAGACTCAATAGACCTAGAACAAATCAATTTATTATTTATCATGATGTCTGAATTACGCGCATGTATCACACAGGATTGGATCAGCCCAGAACCGCCGTCGTTCTCTACATGGAGGGGCCGTCTTCTAGCTAGATACAAACTTGAAATGGCAATATATGCTACTAAGGGAAGAAAAAGGAAACTACTTGGCATAAAAATTTGGACACCAATTCAAAAATGGACTGATGGAGTAACAACTTAATAAGATCTTTTCTTCTTCCTTTTATTATTTTCTTTATTCTGTATTTCTTTTGAATATATATTTTACAATATGTATATGAATACTTTGAATAAGAGAAGGATATGTCATAATCTGTATAAACTTGCAACTCAAATATCAATAAAAAAAACAAAAAAAAACAATTTTGGGTATGAGAGGGACCAATCGAGTAGCTAATACTTTAGCAAACATCTTGGCGTCAGCATTAACTAACGAAATAGGGCGGTATGAACCACAGTCCTCCGCCGGTTTATCTTTTTTTTAAAAGAAAACCAGTTTGACAACATTGCAGGAATGAGGAGCCTTTCCATTATCTCCAATAAAGTTAATAAATTGATAGAGAAGAGGTAATAACTCTTCAATACAGATCTTATAAATTTCCACAGGTATGGCATCTTCCCCAGTCGCTTTTCCCGATAGTAAAGCAAGAATCGCCTGTCTAATCTCTAACTGGTTAATATGGTTAGATAGCTGTCCAAGCTCAGGTAAATCTAAATTTCCTAGAATATTGTCATCTAAGTAATCCTGAATATTAGTCAATGTCGGATAACCTTCTGGGGTATATAGTTTGTTGTAGAATTTAGCAAATTGATCCAGTATCTGTATTGGTTGTTCATATGTGATATTATTTGGTCCAATCAGTTTTTTAATCAAGGTATTAGCTCTCTCATCCGCTGCTTTGTAAGCTAATAGTTTCCCAATGTTATCCCTGCTCTCATATTGAGTAACATGATACTTATGCAGTTGAATGCTTCTTTTATCCCAGAAAATTGTCTTAAGGGTCGTTTTTAGCCTCCCTAGCTGTAGTCCCAATTCCAACACATTAGGAGACCGAACCCAGAGAGCCTCAGCCAGCAAAAATTCAGCCGACAGAATCTCATTGATCAACAGCTTATCTTTTTTACGCCGTTCAAAATTCTGTCGGAGGATAAATTGCTGAGTGAACTCCTGGATGCTTGCCTTACAAGCATCCCAGACAGTTATACATGAAGTGGAATTCAGATTAAATTTGATGAAATCTAAAATGTGTAATTTAAGTTGAGAAGTGAATAAGGTATTTGTAAACAAATGCCTGGGAAAAGAAAATGCCCGAGGTGTTGGATAATTACGTTCTATATTAAATGAGAATGGGATAAGATTATGATCGGCTGTAACACGAGGGAAAAGTTCTATAAAGCAAGAATTCATGAGATTATCGATGTCCAAACCATATTAATATGAGAACACAATCTGTGAGGGGCCGAATAATATGTGTAACCAGGTATATCAGGATAGATATTAAGCCAGACATCTTTGATGTTATGAATTTGTCCTAATTCTAAAATAGCCGCCCGAGTTCTCCGCATGCGTTGGAAAGCATCTCGCCTAGTGGTGTCCAATCGGTAATTCATTATGCAATTGAAATCGCCCATAAAAACTAATTCTCCTTCCCATCCCAACAGTTCCATGTTCAATTGATAAAAAATTAAAGCATCATCAGTATTAGATCCATAAACCACAGAATAAACAAATTTACATTTCTCAATCATTAATTGCACAATAGCCCATCGGCCCTTCTTGTCACATGCGGTTTTACAAATATCAGTCTTGAAACGTTCGTCTTTGAGAATAGCAACTCCCCTTATGGAGGCGTTAAAATTAGAGCAGATTATTACCTCACACCCCAGCTGCCCCAAGACCTTTTTATCTTTATATGCAATATGTGTTTCAGACAAAAAAACAAAATGGGGATTATACAGTACTAATTCTTCCCTTACCAAGCGTCTTTTACTTTTGTTATTAAGTTCTGCAACATTCCATGCTAAACATCTTAACGGTAATGACATTTAAAAATAGAATTCAAATTAATCTTTTCATTCTGTAGCCATGCTTCATGCAGCCTTCCCTGAATCAGATTCGAAAAATCTTTCCTCCTGAGTTGCTTTTTCCAAAAAAAAAACCAACCTCCCACCTCCCCACCCCCCTCTCCCTCTCCCCCAACCTCCTCTCCTCCCTCAGAAGGGAGCACCCCCCAACAACTGCTGCCGAAGTTTTAGCAGCTAGCTAGCGAAGCAGCAGTCAGCTCAACCTACCTTTACCCAGCAAAAAAAAAAAAAAGGGAAGACCCAAAATAAGGAAAACCAATCACCCCCCCAAAGAAGTATAAAAACTATAAAGGGCTAATTTTCATAACCCTTTAAATTAGAAGAGTGTGGCTAATACCCTCTCGGCTTCCTTTACATCAGTAAAAAAATATGTGCGTCCTCCCTTGATAACTTTCTAAGCGAGCAGGCTCCTGAAGGAACACCTGTCAGCCTAGAGATTTAAACGGATCTATGAGTTTGAGCAATTGCCACCGCCTATCCATAGTGGCCTTACTAAGATCCGATCTTACAAAAAAGGACCAATTTCCTACAGTGTCAGGAGAGTTTGGTTTAGCTTTAAATGAAACTGCCTGTCTCAAAAGGAAGGTACCAAACTGAATAAGGAATGGTCGGGGGGAATTTACTTTGTTTATTCCTCTGAACAAGAGGCAACCTATGGACTCTCTGGAGTTGGGAATCCCAATCCCAATCAGAAAGATCTGTAAAGGCCTTCTGGAATAAACTCGCGACAAATGCCCTAGGGTCTTCCCCTTCAATTCCCTTGGGTATACCAAAAAGTCTCAGATTGGATTGCCGTTGGCGATTTTCCAAATCTTCAACTTTTAATTGTAAAGCTAAGAGCTGTAAATCGTGTTGGCTAATAACAGATTCGGTTCGAGCTAACCCCTCTTCTACCTTAACCACCCGCTGCTGTAGCTCATCCATCTCTTTTGACAATCCCCCTATCTTAAGGGCGATATCCTGTAAGCAGCTATGTAGCTTGGTAATATCGTCCCGTAATACCAAAGTGTTCCTGGGCTTCTTTCCGTTGATTAGACAGTGTCTGCAAGATCATATCCAAAGAAGAGTTAGCGGATGCCAGTTCTCCTGTTGATATTAATCAGGTCGAATTTACAAGTGTAGAAGCTCTTGAAGAGGGTGATAACCCAGATGAAATTGAAGACATTACATCAACAGAGTGTGTAAAAGCTTTAGCCAATAAAATATTTGATGGGACTACCCAGATAGGAGTGCCAGTTTCAAGATGAACAGCATCAAAAGTCATTTCCGGGGATGCCACTATAGGAACCGGCTCTTCAACGGGGATGTATGGTATATCTGTAGTTGGTAAAAAATCTTCTGATAGTCAATCAGAGACCTGGGCCCCTTCGTGATCAATCGGGCTCGTGCCGGATAATCTCAATGTCATACCAATGAGACCGAGACCAAGCCCCTTTCCCTTCTTGCTTTTGTTCTTTGACTTAGCCTTAGCCTTGTCTCTCCTGGTTATCAAACATTTTGCAGTGTCCAGTGGGGAGCCGGTCTCTGTAAGATCTTCATATTCATCATTTGAAATCTCCTCCCCCCCTACTGCTTCCCCCTCCAATTGAGGACAGACAGTAATGGCATTGGCTGCCCCTATATTCAAGTCCAGTAAACCCTCACGGGTTCCAGCTTCGGTAATAAAAATAACATCCTCCATCACGGCATCAGAGGGAGCCAAAACTGTATTATCCCCGTCCCTTGAGGAGCCACCACGGAGGGAAGAGACTCTGCAAGAACTAGTATGTGCATTTCACAAGCCCGGGGGTCTTCCGGAAGTAAGGCCTTAGTGGGGGCAGTGCTTCTCGGCGCTTCTTCTACTGCCTCCCCTAAGTTAATTTTAGCAGTCTTGTCGTTTATAGAGATAGCAGAGGAGGCAACAGTAATATTAGAGGTAAGCACTACCAGTACTGGGGGCCGAAGAACTTGCTTACCGGCGCCAGATACAGCTGGCTCACCACCTAGAGAAGGAGGTACCTCCCTTACAGCTGTCGATTTAGAAGTCCCTGCGGCAGCCTGCGGAGTTGCTACACTCCCGGAGACCGAGGCCCCCACAGCCCCCAAGGCCATATCCAACGCGATATTTTTGTTTGCCCGCGTTGACCTCGGTGCGTTCTTGGGCGCCATCATCCATGCGGCGGCTACCGCAGAGCCCTTCACTTTCGGCTCCGAGCACCCCTGTGCAGTAGCAGACAGAAACCGAAGACCAAACCAGCCAAACACCGAGCCCCCGATCCACCGCGGGATGGCGCGCCGGGTGATCAAGGAGCAAGTCCGTAGCAACCGCAGCATCAGTTCCCCTCTCCGCTCTTCGCTACTCCCCGGAACAGGTAAGATCGTCGAGCCTCCTGAGTAGATCACAAGGTAGATGGTCAGAAGTAAAGCAAAATCTCCCGGTCCGATAAAGGTAGGGAGCACCACCTAGCTGCTGCTACTCCGTGGCGTCCTTAGTCCGCCATCTACAATTTTTGTGGCACCTCACGGTGTGCAAACAACTGGCATGGTAAGAGGATGTCCCACTTCAATCAATCAATCAATCAATCAGAGTACTTGTAAAGCGCGCTACTTACCCGTGAGGGTCTCAAGGCGCTGAGGAGAGGGGGGTCGCTGCTACTGTTCGAAGAGCCAGGTCTTGAGGAGTCTTCTGAAGGCGAGTAGGACTTGGGTCTGCCGTATGTGTGTAGGGAGGGTGTTGCAGGTCTTGGAGGAGAGGTAGGAGAAGGATCTGCAGCGGAAGGTCGTACATTGGATGTGGGGGACAGCAGCGAGGGTGAGGCTGGCAGAGCGGAGCTGGTGGGTGGGGGTGTGGAAGCTGAGTCTGCTGTTCAGATAGGCTGGTCCGGTGTTGTGGAGTGCTTTGTGTGCGTGGGTGAGGAGCTTGAAGGTGATCCTCTTGTCGACAGGGAGCCAGTGTAGGTTTATCAGGTGGGGATGATGTGGCTGCGGCGGGGGACGTTGACGATCAGTCGGACGGAGGCATTTTGGATGCGTGGTAGTCGTCGTAGGTGTTTAGCTGGGATTCCTGCGTAGAGTGCATTGCCATAGTCCAGTCTGCTGCTGACCAGGCTGACCAGGGCATGTGTCACCATTCTTCTTGTTTCGATCAGGATCCACTTGTAGGTCCTGCGGAGCATTCAGAGGGTGTTTCAGCAGGAGGAGGAGACGGCGTGGACCTGTTTAGACATAGAGAGGGAGGAGTCGAGGATGAATCCTAGGTTGCGTGCATGGTCGGTGGGTGTTGGTGCTGTTCCCATTGTGGTCGGCTACCAGGAGTCGTCCCAGGCAGAGGGGGTGGATCCGAGGATGAGGACCTACGTCTTGTCCGAGTTTAGTTTCAGACGACCGCTCCTCATCCACTCGGCGACGGCCTTCATTCCATCGTGGAGGTTGGTTTTGGCGGTGTGCGGGTCCTTAGTGAGGGAGAGGATGAGCTGAGTTTCGTCGGCGTAAGAGATGATGTTGAGGTCGTGATGGCGGGCCACTTGTGCGAGGGGGGCCATGTAGACGTTGAACAGCGTCGGGCTGAGGGATGAGCCCTGGGGGACGCCGCAGATGATGTCAGTGGCTTCGAATCAGAAGGGTGGGAGTCGGACTCTCTGGGTTCTGCCTGAGAGGAAGGACGTGGTTCAATCAAGGGCCTTCTCTTGGATTCCGGCTTCTAGGAGGCGTATCTTTAGAGTGCAATGGCATACCGTGTCGAAGGCGGCTGACAGGTCCAGGAGGATGAGGGCTGGTGTTTCGCTATTGTCTAGTTGGTGCCTGATGTCGTCCGTGGCGGCGATGAGGGCTGTCTCGGTGCTGTGGTTGCGTCTGAATCTGGACTGGGACGGGTCTAAGTTGTTGTTGTCTTCCAGATGGCTGGCCAATTGCATGTTGACGATTTTCTCAATGACCTTTGCCGGGAACGGGAGCAGGGAGATGGGCCGCAAGTTCTTGAGGTCCTTGGGGTCCGCTTTGGGCTTCTTGAGGAGGGTGTTGATTTCGGCGTGCTTCTAGCTTTCAGGGAATGTCGCTGTTTCGAAGGAGATGTTGATGACCTTCCGTATTTGGGGTGCGATGGCTGCGACTGCTTTGTTGAATACGTGGTGTGGGCATGGGTCTGATGGAGATCCTGAGTGGATGGAGTTCATGACCTTGCGTGTCTCGCCGTCGTTGATGTTGGACCAGGCGGTTGGCTCTGGTCTTGTTCACAGGGGAGGTGGCGTCTGGCGTAGTCGGGCGCTCGTGGTGTTGAACCTGTCGTGGATGTCAGCGATCTTGCAGTGGAAGAAGATGGCTAGTGAGTCACAAAGTTCTTGTGAGGGCGGGATGTCGTTGGTGTTAGCGCAGGGGTTGGAGAGTTCCATTACGATGCTGAAGAGTTCTTTGCTGTCGTGTGTGTTCTTCTCCGAGTGGTTTTTGAAAGAGGATCTCTAGGCTAGTCTGATGAGGTGGTGATGTCTGCGGGTGGCGTCCTTGTGGGCTGCTTGGTTGTCCGGTGTGCGTTCGTGAAGCCATGTCTTCTCCAGTTTCCGGCATGCGCATTCGGAGGTCTGGAGCTTGTCAGTGAACCAGGTGGCTCTCTTGCTGGTGTGGCTGTTGGAGGGTTTCTTGAGCGGAGCAAGGGTGTTGGTGCAGTCATCGATCCACTGTCCGAGTTTGGGGCTGCGGCGTCTGGGTTGGTGGGGTCGGTGGGTGGGTTCTGGGCGAGGGAGGTGATCAACTGGTTGTCGGTGACTTTGCTCCAGTAGCTGCGAGGTAGCTGTTGGGTGCGGTGGTGTGTGGTTGGTTTCTTGAAGTTGAAATGGATGCAGCGGGGTCGGTCCAGTGGAGTTCCGTGGTGTGGTCGAAGGTGTCGTGGGAGCCTGTGGAGAAGATGGGGTCCAGCATGTGGCCGGCGGCGTGGGTGGGTGCAGTGACGAGTTGTCTGAGGCTGAGGTTGGCGAGGTTGTCGATCAGGGTTGCGGAGTTGGCGTTGTTGTTGTTGTTCTCGAGGTGTAAGTTCAGGTCCCTAAAGAGGATGTAGTCCTTGGAGGCGAGTGCGTGGATGCTGGCGAGGTCGGCGATGGAGTTGCTGCACTGAGCCCAGAGGGTCTGTAGATGAGTGTTCCTCTGAGGGTGGTGTTGGGGTCGGTGTGGATACGGAAGTGCAGGTGTTCGGCGGTGTTGAGGGTGTCGTCTGCGTGGGTGGTGCCCTTGAGGGTGGACTTGTGGACGATGGCTATTCCTCCTCCGATTCCGTTGACGCGAACCCTGCGGGTGATCTTGTAGCCGTTCAGGATGGCTATGGTGATGTCGGGCGCCGAGGAGTCGTTCCACCAGGTCTCGGTCAGGAAGGCCACGTCTGGGGCGGAGGTGTCCCTGGGACTTCAGCAGGAGGCAAGCTCTTTTCTCAAGCCCTTGGAGATCCTTCACAAGTTGATCAAAGTATACACAAAGTTCCTCTCTCCTTTCTTTGGCAGTCAGGCAACCACTGCAGGCCAATCCCCCAAGCAGCACTTCAGCTTAGGGATAGTCTCTCCTCAGTCTCTCTGGTTCCTCTCCTCAGCAAAGGTTTCTTCTTGTTTCCCAAAGTGATCTAGAGTTCTGGGGTCTGGGTCCACTCTTTTATACACAGTTTCTCTTTGTTCTCTGAAGCGCAGAGAGGCCTTTGCCTAGTCCAAACCAGTTCTGGTCAGTCCTGGAGCACTCTGTTTACATGACTCCTTCTTTCCTTTCACAGTGCAGGGCAGAGACATCAGACGCACCACAGGAAGTGAAACCAGCATTATGGAGGGAAGGCACAGACCTACTCAGGTCCCAGGTGCAACTCCTCCCTCCCATCTAGATGCAGATCTCTCTATTCAGCGCTGTGCTGACTCACCCTGTCTCCTGGAATTCCCCAGCCCCTGTCACTCAAATTCCAGGCAAGGAATACACAACCTAGCAGAGGGAGGCTTGGATAGTTAGACAAGAAAATACCTACTTTCTAAAAGTGGTATTTTAGACACAGAATGTTAAAACCAACTTCACTAAAAGATGTATTTTATCAGTTCAGGCATACTAAACTCGAATTTCTACCTAGTTCCCGAGTCAGTTAGGATGATAAGATGTAATAATCTAACTGCCCATTCTGGCCTATGGGGAGTAGGTAGCCTTGCAATAGTGAAAAACGAAAATTGCTGTAATTCACTATTAGGACATGCCACACACATCAGGGCTTGTCCTACCTTATACTTACAATGCGCCATGCCCTTGGGCCTACCATAGGGGTGTCAGATATGAAGAAAAGGAAAGGTTTAGGGACTGCCAAGTGGGTGCCCTTGCACAGTCAGCATGGCATTATCAGACTGCACACAGGCTCTGCAATGGCAGACCTGAGACACACTTTTACAGGCTGCTTCTGTGGGTGGCACAACCAGTGCTGCATGCCCACCAGCAGCATTTGGTTTACAAGCCCTGGGCACACTCAGTGCACTGTAATAGGGTCTGACAAGCAAACAAAACCAGCCAATCATGGAATCACTAATCCATACATTAATTTACAGTAGGGAGCACTTGCATTGTGGCACTGGACAGCAGTGGCACAGTGCCCAAAGCATCTAACACCAGCAAAAACACACGAGGCAACAGCAAAAATGGAAAGGAGACCCATGTCAAAGTTGCAGGTCTAACACTGTTCATTTTAGAGGTCAGAGCAATCTTCAAGCAGACTAAGCAGAATATTTTCTTACTCAAAAAGATCTGTCCTTCTCGTCAGAGACATGCAGATCCATTTGCCAACGGTAGGCAAGACCATTTCTAGATCAATTTGCTCCCCATAAAATACACAATTCCCCAGATTTGTCTCTTGTTTTCCTGTTCCAGGGTCCCTAGAAGGATGCTGTATACACACATTTTCTCAAATTCATTTTATTCATCGTCTCCTTCACATTCAGGGAAAGGCAGCAGAAGTGACAGACGTTCCTCCTTTCTGGAATCGCCGAGGATGGTTTCCTCTCTTGGAATCTATAAGTGTCTCCAGCTTGCATCATTCCTTTGGTTCCCTTTCTTCTTTGGGCCCCAGCTTGTCTTCCCATTCAATACCTGTCTCAGTGGGTCGGGAGGTTGAGAGGGCCGGTTTAAAGACCAGAGGCTCCCAAGTCACCTTGCTGATGCCATCCAGGATCTAGATGCCGTTCGACCACAAACGTATTTTCCGTGCACTGAGGGAACATTCAAACCTGCTGTACATTTAAACATTTGTCTCTTGTTCGGTGTGATCTTTCTTCTATTTGTCAGTTTCAGAGACACCTCACAGATTTACTTAAAAAATTCAGTGGGCAGCAATTGCGCCATTCTGTGGACCTTAAGGAGCATTTGGTGAAGATGACTTTTTTTATTGCTAGAATTTTGAAGGGTTTGCCTACTTCCAGATATTTAGTGAATCCATCTCTTCATCCACATCCTAGGGTCTTGCCTCTTGATTTGTAGTCTCTTCGGGGCTCTCCTTTTCAGCCTTCAGGTTGCAGATGTTAAATGTTTAACAACCAAATTAGTTTTACTTGTAGCTATAAAGTTTCCCCAAAGAATTTGTAAATTCGGGTCTCTTCTGTGTTGCATCCATTCCTCAGAAATGTGGATGATGCTATAATTTTGAAACTTGATTGAGTTCCTTACATAAAGGTGCATCCATGGCTCATAGGAATCAAGAAATTGTGTTACCTATATTTTTCCCACTCCTTCGCGGTCATCAAGGGATATTGATTTATTTAGCTAGGTCCAAATCTTTCCAAATATCAGCTCACCTTTTTGGGGCTTTTGGATTATTGAGGGCACGGTTGCAAGGATACCTCCTTTTCCCTTAGGAGATGGATTCATTTTGTGATCTCTCTGGACTATTCTTTGTCTGAAACCCCTCTTTCAGTAGATGTTTAAGGTAGATTCACCAAGGAGATGGCTGTGTCCTGGGCAGAGACTACCCGAAGTTTCTCTGCCTAACTTTTGTATTTGTAGGGCAGCCATTTCTGATTCGCCTCATATGCTGCCAACCACTACCGATTAAGTGGTCAGGCTTGGAAGGGTGTTCTTTGGACAGGGGGTATTGCGTTCTATCCTGTCTTAAATCCGCATGAATTTTTTTATAAAATGTTTTTTGGTTCACTAATATATTCGTTTCTTGCAGTATTACCAGCCTCTTGTATATTTATTACTTTTTTTATTAGCTTCGAAGACAACTGTGCTTTTAGTATACTTTTTAAGTAATGACTGAGATAAGGACGATGGGTTGTTGGGATAACGTCTTAATTCCTTACCGGTAATCTTCGTTATCCTTAGTCCTAATTGTCATTGTCAGAGTCGTTACAACGACACTGGCCTTCCCCACACAGAGGGCCTTCAAGTGGGCTTGCTAATGTCAAGAAATAGTCAGGGTAAGTTATCTCTTAGTGCGCTCTTTGATGAGTGGAGTCAGTTAGCTTCATGCTTCATCGTCATTTGCTACAGTCTAGAGGTGAAATCATGACTGTGATGTTAACAATTATTACTATTGATAATGAATATCACCGACAAGTATCGAAGGATACTTGCATGTTTTTCCCTGGTCCTCATATTTTTTTTAAATCCCCTCCCTCTTTTTGCTTTCTCGCATCCCCATTCCCCAGCTCCTCTTTTTGTCCAGCGCCTCCACCCTTCCCCATGTGCTCTACATACAACACCCTCTGTCTGCTCATCCCTTACTCTCCGGTCTGACGCCACATCCTGCGCTCCGCTTTTAATATTTTGTTTTTATTTTTTACAAGGGCCCGGCTAGCAGCTGCAATATGCTACCAGGTCGCTTGTGTCCATTTATTGTGCTTCCCTGCACTCTGTTTTAATTTTTATTTATCATTGGAAACAAGCTGTTGGCCATGTTGCAATGCCAAATTCAAAATGCCAAAATGGCCCCCATGTCTTACAATGCATCCGTCACCACTCATATGGACGATATCTTGGAAAAGCTTTTCTTTAAGAGAAAACCCATTCCAAGGTGGCTCGCATGAACGTGTCATGACACACTAACATTCATTTTGGCATTAGCTAGAGCAAGTAAAAACAACCATTGATAAAGCCAATGGCTCATCTTTTTACAGCCAAGACCTGTTGGCTTTGCCAACACTAGATGGTAGAGTTATGAATCGGAAAAAAACATTTAAAAAAATCTTTTTAATATACTTTCTTAACTCTGCTGGACTGAAGATATTAAATTACACAGTGAGTGAGAACATGCTCTAATTTTCGAAGACATGCCTTGAATGACACAACATCATGTCCTCAAACTTTTTAATTCACATTTGTCAGTATCACTTGGATCTCATACCAGATATGTGATCAGGTGGATAGGGGAGAGAATGTGGGGTCACGGCTAGAGCTGCCAACTTTGTAATCGGTGAGCCAGGTGTGAATTTCGGCAACGGCGCAACATCCTGTGATTCTGGGCACATCAATTAACCTCCTCGTGTCTCAAAAAAAAAACAAGCATTTACAATGCAATGGTTTTGCCTTTGTTAAAGTTAGAGCTATTGGCATTGCTCTTGACATTATTTTTATTTATGTTTTTTTAACATAAATAAATGGCATTATCATTTACAATGCCACTAGCTTTATCTCTCGCAAATGACACACACAAACACACATAGAGCCCCCCCACACACACACCCACACAGAGCCCCCCACACATACAGCCACACAAAGCCCCCCACACACACAGCCACACAAAGCTTCCTACACACAAAGCCACACAAAGCTTCCCACACACACAGCCACACAGAGCCCTCCACACACACCCACACAGCACAAGCAGGCAACAGGGGCACACGGAGGCACAAGCAGGCAACAGGGGCACACGGAGGCACAAGCAGGCAACAGGGGCACACGGAGGCACAAGCAGGCAACAGGGGCCCACGGAGGCACAAGCAGGCAACAGGGGCACACGGGGGCACATGCAGGCAACAGGGGCACATGTGGTATAAAAGTAGGAGCCCTGCTCCTTGTAAATTAGATCCTGCTTGTGAACCAAGACGCCCCTCTGCCTGAGGAGAATGACCCAAGGAAGCTGAAGGAGAGAGCCTGTCCCTATCCTAGGGGACTAAACCTGCAGTGGGAACCTTGCTACCAAAGGAGGAGAAGACCCCTTTTTGAAAGACTTTACTTTAATTTTACTTTCAACAAGCTCTTGTGCTTACTCGCTGACCTCCAAGGGCCTGGAAGTGAGCTGGCCCCCTGACCTGAGCCCCAGGACCATTGGGCTCTTCCCCCCTGCCTTCGCTGAAGAGTGCTGACCTGCCTGTGTCCCCGCCGCTGGAGCCGTCGCTGAATGCGCCTCAAAGACCTGCCCTGTGAATCTAGCCCGTGCTGTGCCGCCTGACTCTGTGTGGCCCCGCTCCTCCTCGAGCCGGAGTCCGCACCGTAGCCTAATTTGGGCCGCCTTGCACTGTGCTACCCATTTTTTCCCCCACGAGCTGCATTGCCACTGACTTCAAGCCGCCCGGACTCGCCAGCCTGTGACCTGCACTCTCCAGCCCCCGAAGTTGCCCTGTACCGCCGTACGCTCAGTCCGCTTGAAGCGTACACTTTGGCAAGGTGCCGCAGTACGCCCCGTACGCTCCGTACGCTTGAAGCGTACACTTTGGCAAGGTGTCGCAGTACGCTCCGTACGCTTGAAGCGTACACTTTGGCAAGGTGTCGCAGTACGTTCTGAGCGTACTCCTGAAGCGTACGCCTGTGCTCTGGGCTTGCACGCCTCGTGGAAACAAGCGTCCCCCAAGAAGACACGGCTCATACGCCGCCATCGCCAGCCTTTCCTTTTGGCCCAGCCCAGTACGGTGCGTACCTGGAAGACGTACTGCACCGAACTGCTCTCCCCGTGCTGCTTTGAGAGCCGTCCTGTACCTTTGACCCCGTACAGGCCGCTCCGTGCCACCTCCCTGCTCTGGAGCCACTGAGCCCCCAAAGGATCGCCTGTGCCCGGACCCTCCGCTGCGCCCCCCTCGAGGTCCCGCCTAGACGCCCGGCACCGCGGCGCCTCTCTACGGCCGGATCTCCACGGACAGCCCGCCGAGGAACGTCTTCTTTTGCCCCGCAGCTATTCTTCAAGAAAACAGGTACTTTGCGCATCTAATCCCCGGGGCCCACCGTGGACGGTGACCAGAGAGTCCGTTTTTGTTTTTGACAAACCTCCTGCCTGTTAATCAGTAGAGGCCCCACCCGGGAGTCAGAGCCGATCCTGAAAAGCATCATACTTTCACCAGTGTCTTCCGATGCTGTACACCGCTTCACAGTTAAAAGGGCAGCTCAGCCTCAGGGACACAGCAAAACGTTGCGCACCCGTTCAAAGCACGGCCTGTGCAGGAAGGCGTGTGCCTTCAATGCCGGACCAGATTCGGGGGCGTTCCCGAGACTGACGTCGCCAAAAGCCAAAAATTCTCGGGAACGCCCCCGAATCTGGTCCTGGATTGACGGACAGAGCCCTCTCCCAATGGCTAGCCTCCATTTATGGAGCTAGCCAATGGGAGGAGGGGGCGTATACCCGACCCACACACACAAATCATAAGGTTTTTTGGCGCATGCGCACTACGTGCGCATCGCCAGTCAAAACCTAAAAATGATGTGGCCTTGTGTAATGTCATTAGTGCTTATGTAAAGAGCAGCACCTTCGGGGCGAGTTTGCGCTATCATAAAACTGGGGAAAATACTGCGTTTCTCCTGTGGGCATCTCCAGCACTTCAACATCTAGACTGGTAAATTCACTGATATAATTATCTGTTTAGTTAAGCAGGCCTTACATCTGCCACCTCTTGTTCCGACTCTATTTAAACCCCCCCACTCCTGGGTCGGATTGGGATCACAATTTGGCCCGGGCACTGACGAAAAAAGTGGCCAACATTCACGGGGCATGGCCCACATTCGCGGCTGTGCCCTTTCATGAAACACACAAGGAATGTAAGGGGGAGGATATTGTTCATGGGAAGGACACAGGGCCAAGGTGACAATGTCCTACAAGCTGAGCACCTGAAAAACAGCCAGGCCCTTTCTATTACCAAATTATTCTCAGCCCTCCAGCGCAGGAACATCTGAAAAAAGCAAAGCCCCTTTCTCTTAAAATATTATACCCCAGCCCTCCAGTGCATAAGCATCTGAAAACAGTGAGGCCCCTTTCTATTACAAAAGTATTCCTTAGCCCTCCAGCGCAGGAGCACCTGAAAACAGCGAGGCCCCTTTCTCTTAAAAAATGATTCCCCAGCCCTCCAGTGCAGGATCACCTGAAAACAGTGAGGCCCCTTTCACTTGAAAAATTGTTCCCCAGCCCTCCAGTGCAGGAGCACCTGAAAACAGTGAGGCCCCTTTCACTTGAAAAATGATTCCCCAGCCCTCCAGCGCAGGAGCACCTGAAAACAGCAGGCCCCTTTCTATTAAAACATTATTCCCCATCCCTCCAGCGCAGGAGCACCTGAAAACTGCGAGGCCCCTTTCACTTGAAAAATTATTCCCCAACCCTCCAGCGCAGGAGCACCTGAAAAACAGCGAGGCCCCAGCTATTTGTAAATTACTCAGCCCTCCCCACCCCTTCAGTGCCTCAGGGCAATGGCGTGGCAGGAGAGGGGCTAAAGCAAAAACACAGCTTCTGGGCCATCCATGGGGGTGGGGGGGAGGACAGTTGAAGATGGTGCGAGTTCCCCAAATCACCAGACCCCCATAGTGAGACCCATTCTTCTCACCCACTATGCCCTGAATGAGAAGGGCTGTGGGCGAGGACTAATGCAAGCTCTGTTTCTGGGCTGTGTGGGTCCCAGGGGGGCATAGGTGAAAATGGCTCATAGGCCTGAGCACTACCTGGACCCCTGGGAGGCCGATTCTGGCACACAATCACCCCTCCCCAGCCCACCATCAGCATGATTGCTTGGCAGGGCAGGGGGTCAAGGAGAGGCCACAGCTGATCATCGCTGAACGGCCAGCCGCACAGCGAAGCCTATCAGTGCTCTCTGTGGACTGGTAAAGGGGAAAAAAACGGCCCACAAATTGCACTGAGACACCAGCCCTTTGGCCCATGCCCGAGTGCCTGCAGTGCCAATCCGCCCCTGTCCCACCCCCCAGAAGTGTGAGGGAACTTCTCATGTTACCAAATCGATGCACACCTTTTTGCCCCCAAAAAACTTACCTTAAATATGCAGAGACAATCAAACACGATAGCGTTCAAAGATGCGAAATGTATACACAAGCAACGCCTTGCACACCGCTTCTGCAGTTCAAAGATAGAGCCAGTCAAACATGTCTGCCGGCCTCCACGGACTGCACGCTTCCGGATTTGGCAAGGAAGGGTGTTGTTATATGGGTGACTGCTGTTTTACCTGCAGGATGCACTACGTAAGCACGTAGCCTGGTGGAGGACTTTTTTGCCTACGAGGAACAAAAATGTGAAAGCCCAAAACTGGCCAAATGGCCGTACCCCAGAGCAGGTGTCCTGCCCCCCGGTGAGTAAACCTTAACAAGGTCTGTGTGGCGAGATACAGGCAGCGGCGAAGGGATTCCACCAGCAAGTACAGGCCAAGTCCTGCACAGTCAGCACACCCTTCCCGTGAGGGAGCCACACACCTCTCACTGGACCACATCTCCACGGGACAGGGCTACACCGCTTCAGGAATAGGTCTTGCCTTTGATCAAGTAAAGCTATTTGCTTTGCTAATGGTATTGTATAGCAAAGCATGGCTTTAACTTAATCAAAGGCAAGACCTATTGCATTTTCAATGCTTGTTTTATTTGTATCTTTTAACAGCATACAGCAGTCACTTTCTCTCTAGACGGCTTCGCAATGGTTATATTTCTTGTCAAAACTCTTTTTTTTTTCCAAATGCAAGTGAAAAAGGGACATTAATTCAAAACACGTGAAAAAATTGCATGATTTGCGTTTGGTAAAACTATAATGTTATGAAGACCTACCTTTCTACCCCACTCTTTCCTCGATTTCAAAGGCAGTGCCATTTAACTGTAAGCGGTTAGATAAATCCCTCTCAGTACCAGTCAAGAGAAACTAACTGTTGTCGAGGAGATTGACGGGGTTGCCTCTGTTGTATCGCTCCTGTATATGACTGACCTGCCTCCTTCACACAGACGCTTCCCCTCCCAGTCATCTATTGGTTTTATAAATGTGAGTCATTTTACTTAATGCATATAATTAATTGACACCCAGGCTAGCCTGGATAGCCGCTGGATTTGGTCTTTTTAATCCTTATTTCACTGCAGTTTCCCTGTCCTCTGATGTTCCACTCCTTCTGAGCTCCCTTGTCTTTACCACAGTCAGACCCTGCACGACTTATTGGTAACCACCCTTTCGACCTATTACAAAGTTCTCATAAGAAAAATATGGATCGTTTTGACCATAACTGATTAATTTATTATTTTCTGTCCAGATTGTCTGCCCCACCTGGTTCTCCACCGTCCTGATGAAGACCCTCTAGTAAGGTCGTATTAAGTACCTACAACGATTTTGGGTCGAAACGTCGACGCACCTCCCCTTTCCTCAGCTTCTGCCATTATTTGTCATTTTTGCCTTTTCCGTTGAAGCATGAGATTGTATTGATTTGTGAACCGTTGGTCCTGTGCCATTTTTATGTATGAAGGCTAAACTGACCATTAATTTGTCACTTGTCTAGTTCTCCCACACTTTTCCATCACTACCCTGGCCCTTCCATTCCTCTAGGGGCACTAATTGTGTATACATATTTATGTATTTTATGGATTACATGCAAATTGACTGCATCTGCTTGTTGTGATTAAAAACAATGTTGCTAATTTCTAGTGAATTCAGTTTATAACCTATTGATATTGCTTTGCATTGTTCTTCATTGTTCTGGGACCACTTTGTCTGTATCATTTAACTGTAAGCGGTTAGATAAATCCCTCTCAGGACCAGTGAAGAGAAACTAACTGTTGTCGAGGAGATTATTTCCCGTTAACAACTATGTGGTAATACCGCCCCATTAGAATGTGAGAAACACATCTGGCACACTCATGCCCCCTACAACTCCCGGACCCTAACTTTACAATGCTACTAAAAACGTTGCCCGGATTGGTGTTGCGCTTTATCATGTTTGGGAAAAAATGTCACGACACTGGTAACCTCCACTGTTACAAAGCAAGCCCTCCATATTAAAGAGAAGTGGTCAAAATGCGACTGCGCCTTTTTCTTATGTTGCACGCAGCTCAAAATTGACACTCTACACTTACTTCAACTTAAAGAACAATCTTTCCACAGAAATTGATCAACAGAGGCTTCTCTCAGTCTCTTCATGCACTATAGAAGTTGCTGTGTTGCAGCCGGGTCAGAACCACATCTTCTCCCGCAGACCTCCAGGACGACTACAGCATCGTCCACACCCAGCATGCCAGGCACGCATCATACAGCATTGGCCTGGTGTCAGGAGATGAACCAGACGCCCGAAAATGTTGGTTTTATTGAAGAGATGCCTTTGGCACCTTAGAACGACTTTCAGTGCATGCTCCTGTGAGTGCTGAGAGGGCGGTGCCAAGGGCAGGGAGGGGCGAGGGCCTGCCCAGGTTTGTGGATTGAGGGCAGTAGACATCTCGCAGCCTGCCCAAGGACACAGATAGTATTGTAAATAATACCTATGAGTAAGCATTTGGGGAATTTCTAATTTTCTCCTTAAAATATTTAAGGACAGGAGGTATAACAGTAAAGTAGGCCCACATTTACCAACAAGTACCTTCCCCGGAAGAAGGTCTAGGCAGCCTACCGGCCGCCAAGCCGGGGGAGAAGCTATGCAGTGTCGGTGGGAGTAACAGCTTCAAGCCTGCCGCCAATAGGAGCAGCAGCAGCGGCGGCTGTTCCAAGGGCTGTCCACATGGGCCGTCGGAAAAGTGGACGCCAATGAGGAAAAGTGTCCTCCTTGTCTGCATTTATTTTGTATCAAGACTCCATTATTTTCGCATTGCCATTTTGTGTCACATACCTCTGCACGACCCTCCTGGTCATTTCAGCTGATGTCTGATGAAATTCTAACTTTCACGACCTCCCTGCCCTTCCTGCTTCTTGTGGTTTAATTTGGCCAATTTAGAAAAAGGGAACAAAGAATTGGCCTCACCACCCTCGGACTGAACTCCTGCACACATCCATCCTGTTTCGCAAGACTTGGTCACACCACCGTCCCAGAACTTGTTTCTTTCACATATCCTGTTGTTCAAGATCTGTCTGTTCTCTCACGTACATATCCTGTTTTGCAAGACCTGTCCGTAACCTTTGTACCATCTGTTGAAGCCCCCGTCCTGCCTGAACAAAGAATGGTGTAACTGCATTTTGACTTGGGGGGCTCCAGGCCCCACCCAAACTGGTTTCTTAAGGTGGGAAATGTGTATATAAGGCCTGTAAGCTGCTGAGTGAAGCAGCAGCCTCCTCGGTCTTGTCTCCGACGAGCTGGGGACTGTGCTTTTAGTATACTTTTTAAGTAATGACTGAGATAAGGACGATGGGTTGTTGGGATAACGTCTTAATTCCTTACCGGTAATCTTCGTTATCCTTAGTCCTAATTGTCATTGTCAGAGTCGTTACAACGACACTGGCCTTCCCCACACAGAGGGCCTTCAAGTGGGCTTGCTAATGTCAAGAAATAGTCAGGGTAAGTTATCTCTTAGTGCGCTCTTTGATGAGTGGAGTCAGTTAGCTTCATGCTTCATCGTCATTTGCTACAGTCTAGAGGTGAAATCATGACTGTGATGTTAACAATTAATACTATTGATAATGAATATCACCGACAAGTATCGAAGGATACTTGCATGTTTTTCCCTGGTCCTCATATTTTTTTTAAATCCCCTCCCTCTTTTTGCTTTCTCGCAACCCCATTCCCCAGCTCCTCTTTTTGTCCAGCGCCTCCACCCTTCCCCGTGTGCTCTACATACAACACCCTCTGTCTGCTCATCCCTTACTCTCCGGTCTGACGCCACATCCTGCGCTCCGCTTTTAATATTTTGTTTTTATTTTTTACAAGGGCCCGGCAAGCAGCTGCAATATGCTACCAGGTCGCTTGTGTCCATTTATTGTGCTTCCCTGCACTCTGTTTTAATTTTTATTTATCATTGGAAACAAGCTGTTGGCCATGTTGCAATGCCAAATTCAAAATGCCAAAATGGCCCCCATGTCTTACAATGCATCCGTCACCACTCATATGGACGATATCTTGGAAAAGCTTTTCTTTAAGAGAAAACCCATTCCAAGGTGGCTCGCATGAACGTGTCATGACACACTAACATTCATTTTGGCATTAGCTAGAGCAAGTACAAACAACCATTGATAAAGCCAATGGTTCATCTTTTTACAGCCAAGACCTGTTGGCTTTGCCAACACTAGATGGTAGAGTTATGAATCGGAAAAAAACATTTAAAAAAATCTTTTTAATATACTTTCTTAACTCTGCTGGACTGAAGATATTAAATTACACAGTGAGTGAGAACATGCTCTAATTTTCGAAGACATGCCTTGAATGACACAACATCATGTCCTCAAACTTTTCAATTCACATTTGTCAGTATCACTTGGATCTCATACCAGATATGTGATCAGGTGGATAGGGGAGAGAATGTGGCGTCACGGCTAGAGCTGCCAACTTTGTAATCGGTGAGCCAGGTGTGAATTTCAGCAACGGCGCAACATCCTGTGATTCTGGGCACATCACTTAACCTCCTCGTGTCTCAAAAAAAAAACAAGCATTTACAATGCAATGGTTTTGCCTTTATTAAAGTTAGAGCTATTGGCATTGCTCTTGACATTATTTTTATTTATGTTTTTTTAACATAAATAAATGGCATTATCATTTACAATGCCACTACCTTTATCTCTCGCAAATGACACACACAGAGCCCCCCCACACACACACCCACACAGAGCCCTCCACACACACCCACACAGCACAAGCAGGCAACAGGGGCACATGGAGGCACAAGCAGGCAACAGGGGCACACGGAGGCACAAGCAGGCAACAGGGGCACACGGAGGCACAAGCAGGCAACAGGGGCACACGGAGGCACAAGCAGGCAACAGGGGCACACGGGGGCACACGCAGGCAACAGGGGCACATGTGGTATAAAAGTAGGAGCCCTGCTCCTTGTAAATTAGATCCTGCTTGTGAACCAAGACGCCCCTCTGCCTGAGGAGAAGGACCCAAGGAAGCTGAAGGAGAGAGCCTGTCCCTATCCTGGGGGACTAAACCTGCAGTGGGAACCTTGCTACCAAAGGAGAGGAAGACCCCTTTTTGAAAGACTTTACTTTTATTTTACTTTCAACAAGCTCTTGTGCTTACTCGCTGACCTCCAAGGGCCTGGAAGTGAGCTGGCCCCCTGACCTGAGCCCCAGGACCATTGGGCTCTTCCCCCCCTGCCTTCGCTGAAGAGTGCTGACCTGCCTGTGTCCCCGCCGCTGGAGCCGTCGCTGAATGCGCCTCAAAGACCTGCCCTGTGAATCTAGCCCGTGCTGTGCCGCCTGACTCCGTGTGGCCCCGCTCCTCCTCAAAGCCGGAGTCCGCACCGTAGCCTAATTTGGGCCGCCTTGCACTGTGCTACACATTTTTTCCCCCACGAGCCGCATTGCCACTGACTTCAAGCCGCCGGACCCGCCAGCCTGTGACCTGCACTCTCCAGCCCCCGAAGTTGCCCTGTACCGCCGTACGCTCAGTCCGCTTGAAGCGTACACTTTGGCAAGGTGCCGCAGTACGCCCCGTACGCTCCGTACGCTTGAAGCGTACACTTTGGCAAGGTGTCGCAGTACGCTCCGTACGCTTGAAGCGTACACTTTGGCAAGGTGTCGCAGTACGTTCTGAGCGTACTCCTGAAGCGTACGCCTGTGCTCTGGGCTTGCACGCCTCGTGGAAACAAGCATCCCCCAAGAAGACACGGCTCGTACGTCGCCATCGCCAGCCTTTCCTTTTGGCCCAGCCCAGTACGGTGCGTACCTGGAAGACGTACTGCACCGAACTGCTCTCCCCGGAGCCGTGCTGCTTTGAGAGCCGTCCTGTACCTTTGACCCCGTACAGGCCGCTCCGTGCCACCTACCTGCTCTGGAGCCACTGAGCCCCCAAAGGATCGCCTGTGCCCGGACCCTCCGCTGCGCCCCCCTCGAGGTCCCGCCTAGACGCCCGGCACCACGGCGCCTCTCTACGGCCGGATCTCCACGGACAGCCCGCCGAGGAACGTCTTCTTTTGCCCCGCAGCTATTCTTCAAGAAAACAGGTACTTTGCGCATCTAATCCCCGGGGCCCACCGTGGACGGTGACCAGAGAGTCCGTTTTTGTTTTTGACAAACCTCCTGCCTGTTAATCAGTAGAGGCCCCACCCGGGAGTCAGAGCCGATCCTGAAAAGCATCATACTTTCACCCGTGTCTTCCGATGCTGTACACCGCTTCACAGTTAAAGGGGAAGCTCAGCCTCAGGGACACAGCAAAACGTTGCGCACCCGTTCAAAGCACGGCCTGTGCAGGAAGGCGTGTGCCTTCAATGCCGGACCAGATTCGGGGGCGTTCCCGAGACTGACGTCGCCAAAAGCCAAAAATTCTCGGGAACGCCCCCGAATCTGGTCCGGGATTGACGGACAGAGCCCTCTCCCAATGGCTAGCCTCCATTTATGGAGCTAGCCAATGGGAGGAGGGGGCGTATACCCGACCCACACACACAAATCATAAGGTTTTTTGGCGCATGCGCACTACGTGCGCATCGCCAGTCACAACCTAAAAATGACGTGGCCTTGTGTAATGTCATTAGTGCTTATGTAAAGAGCAGCACCTTCGGGGCGAGTTTGCGCTATCATAATACTGGGGAAAATACTGCGTTTCTCCTGTGGGCATCTCCAGCACTTCAACATCTAGACTGGTAAATTCACTGATATAATTATCTGTTTAGTTAAGCAGGCCTTACATCTGCCACCTCTTGTTCCGACTCCATTTAAACCCCCCCCACTCCTGGGTTGGATTGGGATCACAATTTGGCCCGGGCACTGACGAAAAAAGAGGCCAACATTCACGGGGCATGGCCCACATTCGCGGCTGTGCCCTTTCATGAAACACACAAGGAATGTAAGGGGGAGGATATTGTTCATGGGAAGGACACAGGGCCAAGGTGACAATGTCCTACAAGCTGAGCACCTGAAAAACAGCCAGGCCCTTTCTATTACCAAATTATTCCCAGCCCTCCAGCGCAGGAACATCTGAAAAAAGCAAAGCCCCTTTCTCTTAAAATATTATACCCCAGCCCTCCAGTGCATAAGCATCTGAAAACAGTGAGGCCCCTTTCTATTACAAAAGTATTCCTTAGCCCTCCAGCGCAGGAGCACCTGAAAACAGCGAGGCCCCTTTCTCTTAAAAAATGATTCCCCAGCCCTCCAGTGCAGGATCACCTGAAAACAGTGAGGCCCCTTTCACTTGAAAAATGGTTCCCCAGCCCTCCAGTGCAGGAGCACCTGAAAACAGTGAGGCCCCTTTCACTTGAAAAATGATTCCCCAGCCCTCCAGCGCAGGAGCACCTGAAAACAGCAGGCCCCTTTCTATTAAAACATTATTCCCCATCCCTCCAGCGCAGGAGCACCTGAAAACTGTGAGGCCCCTTTCACTTGAAAAATTATTCCCCAACCCTCCAGCGCAGGAGCACCTGAAAAACAGCGAGGCCCCAGCTATTTGTAAATTACTCAGCCCTCCCCACCCCTTCAGTGCCTCAGGGCAATGGCGTGGCAGGAGAGGGGCTAAAGCAAAAACACAGCTTCTGGGCCATCCATGGGGGTGGGGGGGGAGGACAGTTGAAGATGGTGCGAGTTCCCCAAATCACCAGACCCCCATAGTGAGACCCATTCTTCTCACCCACTTTGCCCTGAATGAGAAGGGCTGTGGGCGAGGACTAATGCAAGCTCTGTTTCTGGGCTGTGTGGGTCCCAGGGGGGCATAGGTGAAAATGGCTCATAGGCCTGAGCACTACCTGGACCCCTGGGAGGCCGATTCTGGCACACAATCACCCCTCCCCAGCCCACCATCAGCATGATTGCTTGGCAGGGCAGGGGGTCAAGGAGAGGCCACAGCTGATCATCGCTGAACGGCCAGCCGCACAGCGAAGCCTATCAGTGCTCTCTGTGGACTGGTAAAGGGGAAAAAAACGGCCCACAGATTGCACTGAGACACCAGCCCTTCGGCCCATGCCCGAGTGCCTGCAGTGCCAATCCGCCCCTGTCCCACCCCCCAGAAGTGTGAGGGCACTTCTCATGTTACCAAATCGATGCACACCTTTTTCCCCCCCAAAAAATTACCTTAAATATGCAGAGACAATCAAACACGATAGCGTTCAAAGATGCGAAATATATACACAAGCAACGCCTTGCACACCGCTTCTGCAGTTCAAAGATAGAGCCAGTCAAACATGTCTGCCGGCCTCCACGGACTGCACGCTTCCGGATTTGCCAAGGAAGGGTGTTGTTATATGGGTGACTGCTGTATTACCTGCAGGATGCACTACGTAAGCACGTAGCCTGGTGGAGGACTTTTTTGCCTACGAGGAACAAAAATGTGAAAGCCCAAAACTGGCCAAATGGCCGTACCCCAGAGCAGGTGCCCCGCCCCCCGGTGAGTAAACCTTAACAAGGTCTGTGTGGCGAGATACAGGCAGCGGCGAAGGGATTCCACCAGCAAGTGCAGGCCAAGTCCTGCACAGTCAGCACACCCTTCCCGTGAGGGAGCCACACACCTCTCACTGGACCACATCTCCACGGGACAGGGCTACACCGCTTCAGGAATAGGTCTTGCCTTTGATCAAGTAAAGCTATTTGCTTTGCTAATGGTATTGTATAGCAAAGCATGGCTTTAACTTAATCAAAGGCAAGACCTATTGCATTTTCAATGCTTGTTTTATTTGTATCTTTTAACAGCATACAGCAGTCACTTTCTCTCTAGACGGCTTCGCAATGGTTATATTTCTTGTCAAAACTCTTTTTTTTTTTTTCAAATGCAAGTGAAAAAGGGACATTAATTCAAAACACGTGAAAAAATTGCATGATTTGCGTTTGGTAAAACTATAATGTTATGAAGACCTACCTTTCTACCCCACTCTTTCCTCGATTTCAAAGGCAGTGCCATTTAACTGTAAGCGGTTAGATAAATCCCTCTCAGTACCAGTCAAGAGAAACTAACTGTTGTCGAGGAGATTGACGGGGTCCCTCTGTTGTATCGCTCCTGTATATGACTGACCTGCCTCCTTCACACAGACGCTCCCCCTCCCAGTCATCTATTGGTTTTATAAATGTGAGTCATTTTACTTAATGCATATAATTAATTGACACCCAGGCTAGCCTGGATAGCCGCTGGATTTGGTCTTTTAAATCCTTATTTCACTGCAGTTTCCCCGTCCTCTGATGTTCCACGCCTTCTGAGCTCCCTTGTCTTTTCCACAGTCAGACCCTGCACGACTTATTGGTAACCACCCTTTCGACCTATTACAAAGTTCTCATAAGAAAAATATGGATCGTTTTGACCATAACTGATTAATTTATTATTTTCTGTCCAGATTGTCTGCCCCACCTGGTTCTCCACCGTCCTGATGAAGACCCTCTAGTAAGGTCGTATTCAGTACCTACAACGATTTTGGGTCGAAACGTCGACACACCTCCCCTTTCCTCAGCTTCTGCCATTATTTGTCATTTTTGCCTTTTCCGTTGAAGCATGAGATTGTATTGATTTGTGAACCGTTGGTCCTGTGCCATTTTTATGTATGAAGGCTAAACTGACCATTAATTTGTCACTTGTCTAGTTCTCCCACACTTTTCCATCACTACCCTGGCCCTTCCATTCCTCTAGGGGCACTAATTGTGTATACATATTTATGTATTTTATGGATTACATGCAAATTGACTGCATCTGCTTGTTGTGATTAAAAACAAGGTTGCTAATTTCTAGTGAATTCAGTTTATAACCTATTGATATTGCTTTGCATTGTTCTTCATTGTTCTGCGACCACTTTGTCTGTATCATTTAACTGTAAGCGGTTAGATAAATCCCTCTCAGTACCAGTCAAGAGAAACTAACTGTTGTCGAGGAGATTATTTCCCGTTAACAACTATGTGGTAATACCGCCCCATTAGAATGTGAGAAACACATCTGGCACACTCATGCCCCCTACAACTCCCGGACCCTAACTTTACAATGCTACTAACAACGTTGCCCGGATTGGTGTTGCGCTTTATCATGTTTGGGAAAAAATGTCACGACACTGGTAACCTCCACTGTTACAAAGCAAGCCCTCCATATTAAAGAGAAGTGGTCAAAATGCGACTGCGCCTTTTTCTTATGTTGCACGCAGCTCAAAATTGACACTCTACACTTACTTCAACTTAAAGAACAATCTTTCCACAGAAATTGATCAACAGAGGCTTCTCTCAGTCTCTTCATGCACTATAGAAGTTGCTGTGTTGCAGCCGGGTCAGAACCACATCTTCTCCCGCAGACCTCCAGGACGACTACAGCATCGTCAGCACCCAGCATGCCAGGCACGCATCATACAGCATTGGCCTGGTGTCAGGAGATGAACCAGACGCCCGAAAATGTTTGTTTTATTGAAGAGATGCCTTTGGCACCTTAGAACGACTTTCAGTGCATGCTCCTGTGAGTGCTGAGAGGGCGGTGCCAAGGGCAGGGAGGGGCGAGGGCCTGCCCAGGTTTGTGGATTGAGGGCAGTAGACATCTCGCAGCCTGCCCAAGGACACAGATAGTATTGTAAATAATACCTATGAGTAAGCATTTGGTGAATTTCTAATTTTCTCTAAAATATTTAAGGACAGGAGGTATAACAGTAAAGTAGGCCCACATTTACCAACAAGTACCTTCCCCGGAAGAAGGTCTAGGCAGCCTACCGGCCGCCAAGCCGGGGGAGAAGCTGTGCAGTGTCGGTGGGAGTAACAGCTTCAAGCCAGCCGCCAATAGGAGCAGCAGCAGCGGCGGCTGTTCCAAGGGCTGTCCACATGGGCCGTCGGAAAAGTGGACGCCAATGAGGAAAAGTGTCCTCCTTGTCTGCATTTATTTTGTATCAAGACTCCATTATTTTCGCATTGCCATTTTGTGTCAAATACCTCTGCACGACCCTCCTGGTCATTTCAGCTGATGTCTGATGAAATTCTAACTTTCACGACATCCCTGCCCTTCCTGCTTCTTTTGGTTTAATTTGGCCAATTTAGAAAAAGGGAACAAAGAATTGGCCTCACCACCCTCGGACTGAACTCCTGCACACATCCATCCTGTTTCGCAAGACTTGGTCACACCACCGTCCCAGAACTTGTTTCTTTCACATATCCTGTTGTTCAAGATCTGTCTGTTCTCTCACGTACATATCCTGTTTTGCAAGACCTGTCCGTAACCTTTGTACCATCTGTTGCAGCCCCCGTCCTGCCTGAACAAAGAATGGTGTAACTGCATTTTGACTTGGGGGGCTCCAGGCCCCACCCAAACTGGTTTCTTAAGGTGGGATATGTGTATATAAGGCCTGTAAGCTGCTGAGTGAAGCAGCAGCCTCCTCGGTCTTGTCTCCGACGAGCTGGGGACTCTGTTCCATAGGCCGGGCTATTCGAATTAAACTTGGTTCCTCCTGCACAGGAAGGCTCCTTTGTCTATATAAGGAGGGTATGGAAGACTTGGGCGGTTCCCCCACCGCCGAGACCCAATAAGTGGGTATAAACGGTTCATCAAATGGCGCCCAAACAGGTACTCCACGAGCACGACGGTCAGGCCCGGTGGATGTGAGGAGGTGCTCGGAGAGACTCCGACGGAGGTACCCTACCCGAGGAATTCTTGCAGTCCGGTAGCCGAACGACTTGCCCGCTGTTCCTACCCACCCAGTCTGGGCCACGTAACCGCGTCCTCGCTGGAGTCCCCTAACAAAGTGATTTCTGGAACAGGACACAGCCCTACGCAGAAGAGAACTACCCCTGTCTGGTAAGGGTGGACTGATCACCCACTGACTCTGTATGATTCTGCTGTTATTGAGTTTTGCAAAAGCCAAGCCAGCGAGGTGAGTTTTTTAAAACCCGCTGCTGTCTTATCTGTTTACAAGCATGCAGAGCAGTAGTAAGTTTAAGAAATTATGTTGTTGTATGTGTGCGCAGTACTCCCAGCTGTAGGCGGCCTGTCTGCTTCCTCCAGAAGCGACCCCTGGTCACAGCATGTATACTAAACATGGTCCTTCTGCTATAATGTTTCCCCTTTTTCGACCAAATACACTAAATGAAGTAACTCAGAATTACAATGGCCGCCTTTGGGTCTTTTGACCTGCAAATTCTGGCAAATCTAGAGGAACAGCTATTAAAACGGAAGATTTGTCCCTCGATGTTTGAGTCTGTCAGGTTGTGGAGGAAGGAAATTGAGCAGAGAGCAACGAGAGAAAAGGCACTAGAAAGGAAGCCGTAGTGGATGTCAATGGCTGACCATGCTACGGAGGGTACAGAGCAGGAATATCGTCGTAAAAATATCGACTAACATAAATATCGCTGCAAAAATATCTACAGGAAGAAACATCGATGACAAAAATATCGTCTGACCAGAAAATCGACAGACAGGTAAGTAATATCGTTAACATTAATATAGTTGTAATAAATATCGTTTACAAAAACATAGTTTACAATAATATCGTTTTTTAAATAATTATAAGTAATGTAGTGTTTTTAATGATTATTTTTAGTCAAAGTAGTATTTTTAGTAGTATATTATTATTTAATAATGTATTTTCAGTTGAATTCAGTATTAATAGTTCCGTAGCGGGTTGTGGGTTTATAGGGGAGTAGGGTGGGAAGTAATTTAAATATAATGAAATAATACATTAATTAATGTTTTAAATGAATATAAATTGTGTAATAAATAATAGTTAATTAATTTCAATTAGTTAATTGAATAATAATTATGTAATTAATTATGTTAATTTTTTAATTATTTTTAGGTGTGTGTACAGGATTTTTTTAGTGAAAATGGTTTTGGGTAAAGGGGTATTTTTAGGGTTCAGGGTCAGTTTTCAGTTTTTGGGTAAAGGGGTATTTTTTGGGTTCAGGGTCAGTTTTCAGTTTTTGGGTAAAGGGGTATTTTTAGGGTTCAGGGTCAGTTTTCAGTTTTTGGGTAAAGGGGTATTTTTAGGGTTCAGGGTCAGTTTTTAGTTTTTGGGTAAAGGGGTATTTTTTGGGTTCAGGGTCAGTTTTCAGTTTTTGGGTAAAAGGGTATTTTTAGGGTTCAGGGTCAGTTTTCAGTTTTTGGGTAAAGGGGTATTTTTAGGGTTCAGGGTCAGTTTTCAGTTTTTGGGTAAAGGGGTATTTTTTGGGTTCAGGGTCAGTTTTCAGTTTTTGGGTAAAGGGGTATTTTTAGGGTTCAGGGTCAGTTTTCAGTTTTTGGGTAAAGGGGTATTTTTAGGGTTCAGGGTCAGTTTTTAGTTTTTGGGTAAAGGGGTATTTTTAGGGTTCAGGGTCAGTTTTTAGTTTTTGGGTAAAGGGGTATTTTTTGGGTTCAGGGTCAGTTTTCAGTTTTTGGGTAAAAGGGTATTTTTAGGGTTCAGGGTCAGTTTTCAGTTTTTGGGTAAAGGGGTATTTTTAGGGTTCAGGGTCAGTTTTGGGTTTTTGGGTAAAGGGGTATTTTAATTATATATATGTATTATTGTTGTTATATAAAGTAATGTGTAAAACTAATTTATATGTCCACATTTATTAAGTTTATAATTAAAAAGTGTAGTACATTTTTTTAAAATAGTTAAAAAATAAAAGTAATGTAATGTATTTTGTTAATAGTACTTATATTTATTTATTATTTAATGTAATTTTAATTATTTTAAAAAGTCGATATTTTTTACATCTATATTAATTACAACGATATTTTGGAGTCGATATTTATGTACTTACCTGTTTAAGTATAGGGTGTCGATAGTTTTGTAAACTATATTTTTGCAACGATATTTATGTCAGCTATATTTTTGTTATCGATATTTTAACACCCTACCGCTACGGAGTACTTACAGGACCGAATGGAAAAATCTGTAGAGATAGCTGATAGGGAACATAGGGCACGGGTGCAGAAGTGCTACCCGGCCCGCGAAGAGAAAGGACAAGGCTTTATAGTAGGGGAGAAGAGGGAGACTTCCTGCTCGATACCATGTTGGAAAGTCCTCCTGCTTATGCCCCCATGCACCCTGCGCTGACAGCCCCTGGCCTGCAGGCAGCTGCACCAGCCGGACTGCACACTCCTGTCCCTACTGCCCCTCCTACTGTTCCCCCCGTCACACTACCCCTGTCCTCGCCAAAGGAATGACGAGTCTCCATCCGCACAACCGCTGCGGCTTTACCCCTGCCTGCCCCTTCCCTTCTTTCCCGTGGTCTACGGTTATGCAGGATTTATATAGATTATTGAATCCCCTCCGACTGGCTTCCTTGTACTCTGCAGTCAGCTTTTCGTCCCTTCGAGAGGATGACCTGCAAAAGCAACAGTGTAAATGTTGGATAAATAGCGGGAATATTTATCCATTTAAAGAAATATGGTCCACCTTTTCCCAGTGGACGATTATGGAACCGACCACCTGGGCTGAATACATGTGTACCTTCGTTATGCAGATACCTATCGGATTAGTGGACCTCAGGTCACAAATAGAAAGAGGCGATGTGCAGGGAGAGGGGATGTTTGGCGCTATGTCTGCTTTGATAGCTTACCGTCATATGACCACCTTCCCCAAACCCCCTCTAGAGACAGCTATGCCAATGAGAGAGGCGGCCCCTGTCTTTGTTAACGCACTCACCGATGCTCAAAATCATGGCCGAGGGCCTGTTGAAGCCCACTGGCGTAGGCTATGGGTTCATGTCCCTTGGAAAAGGTCAGAGGTAATGCAGTTGAAAGGGCAGTTACCGGATCCTTGAAAAAATCTGGCTGCCTTTTACAAAGAATTGGGCCAGATAACACCTGCTGGTACACTTATTCTTGAAGACATCAACTTGCTCTTTGGTACAGTCGTTCCTACTGAAATTTGGGATGAAATTCGACATACTGACCATGAAGTAGAGCTGGGAGGTAAATGGGCTAAACTAGAAGCTATGGAAGACGCAAGGGCAGGGGGGGGGGGGCATCCTGATTTTGCCCAGTAAAATAATAACACTTATGAAAACATTTTTGCCAGAAATAGTCATTAACTGGGATAAGATAAATGCCTGTAGCAGCGAAAAGATGAAAGTGTGGCTGACTTCTTTACCCATTTTAAAACAGAATACAAGGGACATAGTGGCTTGGACCCCCGGATCCCAGATTCTAGCCCAGTATTTGTCGATAAGTTTGTCAGCAACTTGCTTCCTGAGATTTCCGCCAGGCTCAAGAAGGTTGAGAGTACATGGTCTGCCCTGACTATGACTGGTATCTTGGCTATGGCACAGTATCACAAGAATAGGGAGAATGAAGATAGAGAAAAGGAAAGTAAGAGGGCTAGGGATCTTAAGACTAAGGTACTTTTACAGCAGGCTTACCCTCCCCAGGGTCCTGATGCCCGCGGGAATTTCAGACCACAGCCCCAACCCCCTCTGAGGGCTCGGCACCCTACCACCTCAGGCCCTCAACGCACGGGAGCCCTCCAAACAGATCAGTGGGCCTATTGTAAAGGGTACGGCTATTGGATAGATGAGGGTCCCGTATTAGCTGAAAACATCCGAACAGGGAAGACTCGGCCTCGTGCTCCTAGGGAGGGGAGGCCAACTAGGGACCGTGGCCCGCCCCGAACACAGAACAAAGAGCATAGAACCAGGGATGACGCCCCTGTCCGGCAACGCCCGGCCAATAGGTTCGATGGATACAAAGCAACACACACTTATTACAATCATGATTATGATGAAGTTGATGAGACAGGGTTCTATCAAGCATAGGACAGCCAGGAAAGGGGTATTACTAGAGTGCAAATTCCAGTGGATCAAAGGGTCCCGTATGTTCATATGTCAGTCGTGGGGAATGATCAGAATTTTCTTCTGGATACTGGGGCCACCAGGTCTTCTATTGCAAGTCTGTCATGAATGTCTCCGTGGGTTTCGCAGGAACACCTGTGACCAGCCCCGTCTCTGAACCCCTCTCTCTCGATATTGGCCTGCACATGTTGACGCTTCCTTGGTCCTCACTAAAGGTTGCAGTGAAAACTTATTAGGCCTGGATTTACTGAAAGCTTTGTATGCGCCCATATCATGTAGTCCGCAAGGTGTATCCCTAACAATTTCCCCCACCAAAGCCTCCTATATGTATCTGTCCAGTCCCCTCCCACCAGAGTTGCAGTCTTTACCTTCCTCCCTCTGGGCATCATCAGACACTGATGTCGGCTGTCTCAATATACCCCCTCATGCGGTGCGTATTCAGCCCGGCACCATCCTTCCCCGTCTTCAACAGTATCGACTGCCCGCGGAAGGAGAAGGGGCCCTTTTAACAATAATATCTGAATTGATGGACAAGGGCGTAGTGGAGGAGACACGTGGTAATATCTGTAACAGTCCCATTATTCCGGTTCTTAAAAATATATAGATTTGTGGTTGACCTGAGAGCCCTTAACAAAATAACGATCTCCCAATACCCTGTTGTCCCCGACATTACAGCCCTCTTGACGATGGTCCCTTCTGACGCCACGCACTTTTCTGTCATAGACCTGCAAAATGCCTTTTTCAGTATTCCTATACATCCTGACAGCAGACATTTTTTTGGTTTCTCCCTTGGTGGGCGTAGCTTTAGATTTTGCCGCGCCCCTCAAGGCTTCACAGAGAGCCCCAGTATCTATAGTAAAGCTCTCAAAAGTCAACTAGATTCCTTGGAACTCCCTGATAATTCCACACTGCTGCAGACTGCTGCAGTATGTTGATGACCTCCTCATTACTGCAAATTCCGCCCGACATGTAAAGAGGCTACCCTCTGTTTGTTACGCCACCTTGCCCTCCATAACCACAAGGTCTCTTTAAAAATGCTTAAATTTTGTCAAGAGAAGGTGACCTATTTAGATCATCTCCTCTCGAAGGAGGGAAGGCAGCTCACCGCTGATCGTGTAGCCGTTATCAATACTATGGTGGCCCCACGGACACAAAAGCAGGTGTGAGCCTTCGTAGGTCTAACCTCATACTGCAGACAGTGGATTTCCAATTTTTCGGCCATAGTCAAACCTCTTCTTGCCCTCACTACTAAAGACATATCAGACAGTTCCTTTCCATGGACTAGAGAGCATATGCAGGCCTTGCAGGAGTTTAAAAGAGCTGTGTGTACTGCTTCAGTCCTCTGTACTCCTGATTATAACAACAACAAAAATTATTTTTGTACATGAGACAGAGGGCTGTGCATGCGCTGTCTTGACCCAGATATTCGGAGGTACCCATCGGCCATGTGCCTATTTTTCAGCCACCTTAGATCCTGTTGCGAGGGCTCTCCCAAGATGCCTACGGGCGACAGCTGCGGCTGCACTCATGGTCCGTCAGAGTGCGAGGATTGTCATGAACTCCCCTGGACTGGTTCCCCGTACTGTGGGTACCCTCCCTAATAACACCAAGACACAGTACCTCACTAGCGCACGACTCACAGGATATGAATTGACACATTAACATCAAGAGATGCACTGTACTGAATCCCGCCACCTTACTCCCACTGGACACTCAAGATGCTTGTTTAGATCCACATGACTGTATATTGAGGACAGACGAGGAGACAAAGGGACGGGTCGACTTACAGGATTCCCCAATAGACCCAGAAGGTACACTGTATGTGGACGGATCATGTCTCAGAGGGCCAGATGGTAACACATCAGCCACCTGCACCCTCACGACATTGGAGCAAGTAGTAGAAACAGCTCAGATGCCGCAGTGTTCTGCTCAGGCTGCAGAATTAGTGGCCCTCACTAGAGCCTGTGAGTTAAGAAAAGGAATAATGGTTAACATCTACACTGACAGCCAGTATGCCTTTGGCTCACAACTTTGTGAGATTGTAGAAAGAAAGTAATTTCCTTACTTCACATGGGACGAAAATTCAACATGGCCCCCTAATTCACCGATTATTAGATTCCCGGACATTTCCCAGAAAGGTAGCTATTATAAAATGTAAAGCACATAAGAAAGTGACGGATGATGTTGGAAAAGGCAATGCCCTGGCTGACCAGACAGCTCTTAAGAAAAAGGAAGGAATGTATGTGGGAGGTCCTGCCAGGTGGGTGGCAGAGGGGGGCATGGTTGAAGATACAGTACAGAGTGTGATCGATATTCAGTCCCATGCTACCCCTGAGGAGCTAAGGATGTGGACGGAGCATTTAGCGGTAAAGGAAATAGAAGGTTGTTGGGCCAGTATCACTATGGAGAGACAATGGATGTTGCCCGACAGTCATGTGCTACCGTAAGTAACGATGGCCCATGGCCCTGCACACATAAGTGCGAAAGGGATATGTAAGTTGCTGGAACCCACCTGGTATAACTCAAAGATACCAACATATGCTGAGAGGATGGTCAAAACATGCATGATTTGCATTATGTACAACCCGGGAAAAGGTACAGTAACCTCTGGAGGAGGATTCTCCCCCCCTACCTTTCCTTTCGAAGCCCTCCAGATAGATTTTATCCAGATGGACAGATGTAACAATTTAAAATACGTCCTGGTGGTTGTCTGTACCTTCAGCCGATGGGCGGAGGCCTACCCTGTCAAAGACTGCACCGCTATCACTACTGCCAAAATACTATTGAAAGAATACTTCCCACAATTTGGTTTGCCCTGTTTGGTCTGGAGTGACAACGGGACATACTTTACAGCTCAAATAATGGAGTATGTCTGTTCAGCACTGGGTATGAAACATAAATTTCATGCAGCTAACCCCCCCCAGTCAGCAGGTCTCGTGGAGGTGTATAATGGCATCCTAAAGACTAAAATGGCCAAGAGTGTACTCGAGATAGGTGTCACTTGGGTTGATGCTCTGCCCCTGGCTCTGATGACTGTCAGGACAACGGCCCATACCAGGATAGGACTGCCTCCCAATAAAATTGTGTTCGGTAGGCCTGCCAATGTGTGGGGTGTTCCACGGCCCCAGAAACTGTCTGATGTTGAATACCCTGTGTTGACTGATTATCTATACAGTTTGACTAACACCTTTTGTACTCTTTACCACCAGGTGCATGAGGCCATACCTAATAAAAGCGAGAGCCCAGGACACGTTATCCAACCTGACAACTGGGTTCTGATTCGCAACTTTGAACGTACTAAGAGCCTCGAGCCCCGCTTGACACAGCCCCGTCAGGTGTTACTGGCCACCCGCACTGCCGGGAAAGTTGAAGGTCGGAAGAACTGGATCCATGCGACGCACTGCAGACGAGTGCCTCTGCCTCTCCCCTATGATCAGTGGGTGTGAGAAGGACGAGGAGACTCAGACAGAAATAGTCATGACTTTTGTTCCATTCAGCGATGCAAGATTACATTTCACATCTACGGAAGCAGAGAGTGGCAGTATACTAAAGGGAAAGGTGGAACACTCCCCTCACTCTGCTCAGCATCATGAACAATTATTCCCTGACCATACTGATCCTACTTCTACCCGATATAACTTGGGTTCCAGAAGGAAGGCTTACCCTTGAATTCGCTCAGGTACCTATAGGCTGTGATCTCCCGGTGCTGGTATGTTAGACTAAGGTACGCCCCTAGGGCTCTTGGCACCTGCATCCAGTGAAACCACCAATCACAGACAGCCGCTACAGGTCCCTGGCTTAGTACAGTGGCAGCCGTCCAATACACCCAAGTCCAGAAACGATATGTCAGTCTCCTACATGGCAAGTGCTTCATGGCCCACGTGGTGACACTGTTTGTCTCAATCATCTTGTCTATCATCGGTTGCATGTTACTGATCTATTATCCTGTTACCCAACCAACTCCTACCCCGACTCCTGCAGAGCATCAGTATTTCACGATACCCGCCCACAAATTACCCCACTGTGCAGAATTTTTCAATAACACCTTTGTCCAGATGTTACATCATCATCAGCTGATCATAAATACTTCCAACTGTTGGGTATGTGGACTGATGCAGCATGCTATAACACAACCTGTCCCATTCTTTCCTTATCCTTTTTCCATTTCTGGGTCCTGTCTTGCATGGTGGATGTTGATGCAGGAGGCCTATACTATCAATGGTACTGCCAATTCTGTCCTTGGAACATTTCGAGATGACTTCTGGCGAAACAGGTCTGGCAATACTAACACCCCTTTTTGCCCGACCGGCTCATCAACATTGCTATTACCAACGGATGAACGCGGTCAGATGGTGGTATTTAACTCAACTTCTCGACAAACATTTACTAATTTTTGAGCCAGAAGGCTACTACCTGATGTACGAAACACTCTGAATGTTATAAATGTGCGGGGCCGTGTCTGCATCCATGGCTTAGGAACTAAGAAAGTTGCTACTAGTATCTGTGAAATCATTAAAACTTTAAACTCTACGTCTCCTCCAGAGTTGGTGGCGTCCCCCCAACACTTATTTTGTCTGTGGCACAGCAGCCTACACTTAGCTCCCCCATAACTGGTCTGGTACCTGCTATCTGGCCTTCCTCCTTCCACCAACGTATTCTACCCATAGAGATTACCACCTGTTGATGAAGGGCACTTTGCGCTGCTCACCTAGGGGTGTTATATCGGCTGAGGATACAGTAGGCCGGGTAGCCAACGACTTCTTTAAGGGTTTCCTCCCATTCTGGGGCCCAATGGCTAACAGTCGGGCTATACGAGGACTGACCAGGGTCCTTGAGGCCACCATCACAGAAACAGCTGGTGCCCTCTCCAACATCACTACAGAGCTGCAGGCAAACTGCCTTGTAACACTTCAAAATCGTATGGTCCTTGACATCATCCTCGCTGATCGTGGTGGTGTGTGTAAATTGATTGGCTCCAGCTGCTGTGTGTGTATTCCAGATCACGCACCCACAGTTTATGATGCCATCCAACGTCTGCATCCCATTTCCTCTGAAATTCATCAGGATGAAGGCAACTGCTCCCTCACAGGCTGGATCTGGGGCTTCCTTTCCCAATGGGGATGGAGGGTCCTCATCTTCCTTGCCTTGGGAATGGCTGCCCTAGTCTCATACTGTTTGTGCATTCAGTGCCTGCCAATGCTCTGTGCAACGTGTATTCAAGCTCTCAAGCCTCAACCCTCTAATATTCACGACACCAATATGAAAATGATGCTCCAACAAGAAACCGATGATCTCATGAATATCGACGTTTCCTAGAGTATTTGCCACTTAATGGCAAAAGGAGGGTCTGAGGAAAAGTGTCCTTCTTGTCTGCATTTATTTTGTCTATCAAAAAAGGGAGCTCAGAGGGAAAAACCAGACAGGGTTGCCCTCCACTCAAAAACTGATCAACGACAAAAACCCTGTCTTGAGGATGATAGTTTTTCCTTTAGTTTTAAAGACTTTGGACCTAGTGCAGTGAAACGTCCCCTTAACAGTTATCAGTAATAATTGACTGTTCTGTTATAATATTAACTGACATAATTCACGTCCTCAAGACAGGGTTTTTGTTGTTGATCGGCATTTATTTTGTCTCAGGACTCAATTATTTTTGCATTGCCATTTCGTGTCAAACACCTCTGCACGGCCCTCCTGGTCATTTCTGTTGATGTCTGATGAAATTCTAACTGTCACGACCAACCTGCCCTTCCTGCTCCTTGTGGTTGAGCCAATTTCGAAAAAGGGAACAAAGAATTGGCCTCACCGCCCTCGGACTGAACTCCTGCACACATCAATCCTGTTTCGCAAGACTTGGTCACACCGCCGTCCCAGAACTTGTTTCTTTCACATATCCTGTTCAAGATCGGTCTGTTCTCCCACGTACATATCCTGTTTTGCAAGACCGGTCTGTGATCTTTGTACCATCTGTTGCAGCCCCGTCCTGCCTTAACAAAGAATGGTGTAACTGCATTTTGACTCTGGGGTGCCAGGCCCCCACCTAAACTGGTTTCTTAAGGTGGGAAATGTGTCTATGAGGCCTGTAAGCTGCGGAGTGAAGCAGCAGCCTCCTCGGACTGGTCTCTGACGAGCTTGGGACGCTGTTCCATAGACCGGGCTATTCGAATAAAACTTGGTTCCTCCTGCAGACGAAGGCACTTGTGTCTCCTTTTTCTATATAAGGAGGGTATGGAAGACTTCGGTGGTTCCCCCACCGCCGAGACCCAGTAAGTGGGTATAAACGGTTCTTCATCGGGAACGTTGACGAGAGTGCGCAAGTCCATTTAAAGTGAAAAAAAGATGGTGTTGGGCTGTCTAGGCGAGTGTGTGTGTGTGTGTGTGTGTGTGCACATCGGTCTGTCCGTGCACCTGCATTTTTTGTCCCTCCTTATGCCTGCACATCTAGCTTGAATCGATTATAAAAGGCCTTTGCATGGCGAGAGCACGCTGTGCGCTAACTCCAGGCGAGACCTAAAAACGACAGTACGCGGGGCTTCCACTCACCACCAAAGGTGGAAGAAAGGGGTTCGAATGACATCAGTGAAACAAGTTCTCCACAAAGCTCCCCTTTGATCTCATATGTAGAGAACAATTTGATGAATGGATAGGAGTGCTCGTGTGTGTGTGTGGGAGGGGGGAGTGGATTTGGGGAGGTTACTGTGAAAACAGCTTATCCGAGTCATGTGATGGGCACGTATTAACACATTCATGAAAGAGAAGGAGGCCCTGGTGTTTTTCTGTAAGCCGAAAGTGCACCTTGATAGACTGTATGACAGGCCCTTTATTGGCATGGTAAAATATGCAATTCTTACGTCCTCTTCCCCATTCATTGTGGTTTTACTTGCCATCTAGTTGGAATCAGAAACTGCTTTCATAAATGTTTTAATACCAGAGGAGATCCAAGCTCACAAGACAACCAGGCTCTTAAAACAAAGCCTGGAGGATGCCAGGAATGGGATGTTGATATAAATAGACTTCGGCTAATACCCACAAAACCTGCCATTAACCTGTTCATGTTGGTGAGTTTTCTGGTAAATCTAGAAGCAGAAGCCCTATCCTGCTGAATGAGCAGTTCCTATTGCTCAGCTATTCGGCGGGCCATGCCCCTATTGCCAATCTCCTGGTGGTTCGGCATCCACTGGTAAATAAGTTGCTTTATAGCTTTAAATTTGTTTCACACCCTCAACCTTCTACCTAACCACTCTGTCAACAATACATTGATATGTATTATTTAGATGAAACTATTCTCTTCATCTATCCCCTCCCTTAGGTGTATTATGTTTTGCATATAATTTTGCTGAAACTTTTGTCTCTTACTCTATCTACTCCTTCATTGCGTAAAGTCATTGTTGGATGGATGAGTTTGTATTCATTTAAGTTTGCATATATAGTTTTCTCCTTTCCTGAGATTCAGTGTTTGTATTTTGTGACCAAATGCTGTTGAGCATAATCCTTAATATTTTACATAAATTCATTATTAACCTTACCAAGAGTCTGTGATTATTTTATTTACTATCTGTTGGTAAGGTAGTAGCTATCATTGCCATCAACTATTTAACTAATTGGTCCATCCACCAAGTGGAAGGAAAGTTGATGTAAAAGTTAGTTATGATGTCTCATTTAAATAAATGAATAGGAAAGAATTGAACATACATATAAATTGACCCCAGCGCATCAGGGATTCAGGGTGAATCTGTATGGGCCATTGTAATATGATGTCATTGTCAGTCAGTCAGTCAGTCAAAGAAACTTTATTCGGTTATTTAAAACCACAAAAGCAAGACATAGTATACAAAGCAAGTTTAAAATTCAATTAAACATGTATGAAAAAGACATTACTACACCTTCATAAAAGCACAGAAAAGAATTTTGTTTAAAATAAGTGTCTATGTCAACAAAGTTAAATGATGTCCAACAAGATTGTACAAATGTCAAATTTGGTTATTTAGAATAGCAGCCGTTCTTAATTTATTTTGTCTAGCAGCTGCTGCCAGAAAACAAGCTACCCCATATGTTGTCTGTATCAAATTCAGCATCTGTAGATATAATAATGCTGGCCGTACCTGGACAAAGTTCAAATCTTTCAGAATAGGTATCAGGAATTTTTTGCGAGCCACCAGGTAATGTTCACAAAGCATAACTAAGTGAAAGGTGTCCTGTATAGAGAAACAATCGCAGGTACAGGGGGGTAAGTTTTCTGGTAAGCCCCACTTTGATTGTGAGCCGAGCACAAGGTGTATTAGATTAAACCTGAACCTTATAAGTAGAAAGCGATGGTAAGGCTTGGTAACATATTTCAAATAAGGTTCCATGGCTAAAGTTGAGGAAAGTTGGAAAAGTGAACGTACCATTGGTTTACCTAATTCAACCGTTTCCCTTTCAGACTCCAACAGGTTTTGGAAATGCAGCTTGACCCACTTTACATCCTCTTTTTTTAAATTGTGTGGCAGAGAGTATATTTCTGGACGCCCTAGCCTCGCGCATGCCGCTCTAACATACGCCAGCCACGGGATGTTATTGGCTTTATCCAGAGACAAACAATCTTTGAGGATACAATGATTTAGACTAATTTCCTCGTTTGTCCAGGTTTTAACCCAGTATATCACTGGGGCCATTTTTAAGAGGTCAGTAACATGGCCCAAGCCTAATTCATTATGAATTGTATGTATAGGAGAAGATTTAGGGAGTGATAATATGGCTCGTAAAAAGTTATTTTCTGCAATCTGAATACCTGGGCATGAGACATAGCCCCATATGGCAGCCCCGTAAGAGGCAATTGCCAAACATTTAGCTTTATAGATACGGGTCATAGCTTCCATGGGTCTTGAGCCCAGTTTTTTAGAGAAGTGCAGGAGGGCTGTAGTGGATCTAATGACTCCATTCTGTTTTAATCTCATTTGTACACCCCATGTTCCTTTCTCGTCGAAGGTGACACCCAAATAACAAAAAAAAGGGACCCTGGAAATTGGTGAACTATTACAGCTAAAAGACCTGATCTTCGTGTGTTGTTTACGTGAACCAGTAACCATAACATGAGATTTGTTCGAGTTAATCTTAAGATCGAGTGCTTCCATAAAAAGGCCAAAATGATTTAATAGTTTTTGAAGGCCTGTACCAGTCCGAGCTAAGAGGACGGCATCGTCCGCGTATAGGAGGACCGGAATAGGTACCCCCCCCATACGCGGAATGTCTGGGGTGACTGAGTTCAATGAATTGCCCAAGGAGTTGATGTACAGTGTGAAAAGGAGAGGTGCCAGGATGCAGCCTTGTCTGACACCTCTCCCGGACTTAAACTTCGCTGTGCACCTTCCATCCCTGTTCACCCTAACAGATGCAAATAAATTTAAATGGAGGTCGTGCAGAAAATTAACCAAAATTGTGTCCAAACCCATATTACGCAAAGTAGTCCACAGTTTTGAACGATTGACCAAATCAAAAGCGGATGATAAGTCCATAAATCCCAAATAAAGGAGTCCCCCCTTCACCACAGTGTACTTGCTGATAATTAGGTGAAGGTTAAGACATTGGTCCATAGTCCCTCTATGTGCTCTGAAACCATACTGTAACTCCGAGAGGATCCTGTTCTCTCCAAGCAAATCCTCAAGCCTCTGCAGGATGACTCTGCCCAAGATCTTAACGGCAGAGTCTAGCAGGGAGATTGGCCTGTAGCAAGCCGGGTCCCCCCTGTTCCCTTTCTTGAATATGGGGACAATAATAGAGGTGGACCAAGAGGAAGGAAAACCAGCTGTGGGTATTACATTAAAAACATTTGTTAGTATCTTCGACCAAAATTGTGGGTATTGGATGTAGAGATCTGCAGGGACCCCGTCAGGGCCCGGGGCTTTGTGTTTACTTGTGTCTCTGATCGCCCTTTCAACCTCCAAACTACTAAATTCCATAACCAGGTTGGAGGGTTTATGGACGTTATCAGTTAAACCAGATGCTGTGGATTCATAGATCTTTTCGAAGTGGCCTACCCATCTGCCATCTTCTATCACACAGTCCATATCGGTCTTCCCATCATTGGAGAAGAAAGGCTGGTTCACAATGGCCCAAAACTTTTTGCTATCTCTCAATACGTCCGTAGATAATTGGCTCTCCCAGGCTTCCTCCTTAATTCCAGATTTGCGTTTGAGAACTGCAGTTTTGTAATCCTTCCTTAGATTGGCCACTAAAGTCCTGTCCCTAGGTTTTTGTTTTAGAGCTTTCATCAGAGCGCTATGTTTCTGCGAGCATTCTTTATTGAACCATTTCTGGGGTTTCTTGATCCTTTGCCCGGTAGACCTTAACTCCAAGTTCTTAGCAATCCTTCCGCATATCTCCTCATATGCGACTACTACATCCGGGCCTCGAGCAGTTGAGTCCAGACATACTGCCATATCAGCCTCTGACTCTTGGGCAAGTAAATGAAAGAGTTGTTCAGGGACTATCTGTTCCCATTTTAGGCGCCTTCCCTGGTCTTTAGCTATCAAGTCCCTTGGGGCTGCCACATCTGTTGGATTATGGGTCCGGAAACAGTCTAGGTCCAGCATCAGGAGAACAGGATTGTGATCACTGAAACTAGCAGTGACCACCATGTACTCGCGTGCCTTAGCTAGTACCCCAGATGAAACAAAAATGAAATCTATAATGGTATTGGCGTCTTTCCCCACGAAGGTTGGGGCTCTAGGATCATTCTTACTTTGAGCAAATTCAAATAAATTTAAAGTCGCCAGGAAGGACTCAAGACACTCACCCTCAATTGTATGCACAAAGTGGGGAATGGCTTCCGTCGGTGAGCCCCCATAACTATCATTGAGGCAATCATCCTCACAGGGGTGAATATTAAAATCACCCAGAATAATCATCTCTGGGGGGGAGGTGCAGTCGTTTCTATGGGCTGACAAAAATTGTAATAAGGAAGTCAGATGTTCATTAACAGATGTAGACTCCCTGGAATTATAGAAATTAACTACTAAAAAAGTTTGGGAGCCAGGTAAGGTCCACTCCACGACTAGCGTGTTTGCGGGTGCAGATTCTATTTGTTTGAATGCCCCTACCAGCTCCAAGGAACACAGTGTAAGTAGGCCTCCTTTTGCTCTTCCTCTTGCACTAGAAGCTGCGGGGGTAAAAAAACTAGAAAAGCCATCTAGTGCAAAATTGGTTGTGGTGTCCCAGGTTTCTTGCAAACCCACTATGTCGTATTGTTTTACAAACTCTTGCCATATGGGATCTAGCGCCTTTGCATTTAAACCTGCCACATTCCAAGTAAGAAATTTACAAAGCGGCAGGAGTGCGGCTGGGAGAAAAGATGGTGTGCTCCGGCTCTTCGCCTCCAACAAGCTATCAAGGGGAGTAGAAAGAGGTTTATCCATAATCAAAGCCGCAGTTGCCACTTCCTTACAAGGGAAAATTAAACTGGTCTGAGGTCCCCTTCCCTTTGGAGGGCCCTGCATATGTCAGTCCACCCAGTCTGTATTTGAGAGGCATTCAAAACGATTCGCCATTGGGAAGTACAGAGCATTGGCAGGTCCATTTCGCTGTTGGGGGTAATGATATAGTTGAGAAGGATGCGAGCCAAAGAAAGGGCCGCCTTGCGGTGGTCTGCCTCCTCTATTCCCAACCAAGTTCCATCCCCCATCCCATTCCTCCTCCCAGCCAGGGGTTTGTGGCGCCCAGGGAAAATTGGGTCTCTGTCTGGGTTTACGATCATGAGGGCCCTTAAGCCAGCTCCATCGGTTGTCGGCTTGATTTTCTGGGAGGTAAAAATATGAGAGAGGTCTAGCAGTTACTGTGCTCGCCTGGTATCTCGGGGCCCTTCTGCTGCAAATAAATTCTACTACCTCAGTGTTCTCGAAAGTAACCACTACACAATCCCCTGGAAGGTTTTTCCTATTATCTCCTACCCATGGAGCTCTCTCTATCATCAGAATATTACAGGGAATGTTTGGCGGAAGGGGATAGTTGTTGGCTAACCAATGGCATACTTTATTTTTTAGAGTCTGGTACGATTCTTGTTCGGTTGCAGGTATTTCAGTGACCCCGGTAAGTATAACAACATAGGGACAGATGGATATTTTTCCGGGCCTTACATTTAACTTTATCAAGTGCTTCAGGGATTACGGGTTGGGATAGACCATCCCTAGAAGTAGCCTGAGGAGTTAAATTTGAATTGTTTTTGGAGGGTATATGGACAGGATCAGTTTTCTTGGTTCCCTCTACTGTAGGGGGCTTATTGTTAGGGATAGTCTGGATTGGAGTATTACTACGATTCTTTGGCGCCCCTTTAATTGTCTCCAATGTTTTATTAGGGATCGCCTGGGGTTTTAGTGATTTAGACTGATTAGAAGTCTGGACAGTTTTATTGTTTAAGGAGAAACTGGGAGCACTTATGTCCTTGTGTATGTTTTTTAGGACAGTTTCAAGACAACGTAGTCTTACCTCTATAGGTTCTAACAGTGATTTCAACATATTGAAAATCACAGAATTATTAATAGTTAAACCAACCTCCTCCTGTGATGGCACTATAGGAGGAGGATTACCAGCGTCTACACTAAACTGTAAGATTTCCTCCAGACTTTGATCGATTAAGGTGTCGTCTGGTAGATTTAGGGGTAAACCAACCTTATTTAGAAGTGTCCCCCCTGTTGAGCTAGATGGAGCATCTGACAGCTTCTCACGGTTAGGGGGGTTGGGGTTGGGGTATGTCAGGCCCTTCTTTCGTTTGAAGGTGGTTTGTTTGTTACCCTTCTGTTTCTGCTTAGGAATAGCCCCTTCAATCCTGCCCCTCTCAGTGTTAACGTTAGTAGTATCACAGGTGTTTAACTCTTGCGGTTGTGTTCCACTCAGAGTTAGAATATTAAGGTTAGGTGAAGCCTCCAAGTCCTGGTCGGTATCAATGTTAGTATTAGAGGCATCCATGGCCCCAATGTCGCCGTGGCTATGTACTAGAGCCTGGGTTTCTGGACGACAAACAGTAGTAGGTGTTTGGGCCTGCGCAATCAGACCCAGTGATGAGCGTTTGGCCATGGCCAGGTCTTGTGAAACTCTCCTGTCCATTAGTGTAATTCCCTCGTCAATTAATGCGTGTGTGCGGGTAATGAAATCGTCCAAGGTCCCAGTAAGTTTTTTAGCACTAGCAACAGCCATGCTTCTAGTTTTACGAGTGGACATAACCAGTATGCCCTAGGGATACAAAGCGCAAGTAGGATAGATGCAATCAACCAGGGTCAGTAGCCCAGCCCGGCCTCCTCTGGCCTCTGAGGGCCACAGAGGGCCCGCCCTTTGCCCGGGCTTAGCCCCGGGCGCTCCCGCGCAGCGGGGTTCGTCACTACTTATGGGCGTTGATAGGGGAGATGGGATTAGGGGACGGGGCGGTCAGGGAGAGCGGGCCAGGTGACTTGGCCTCGGGGTTGCCGGGACTCCTGGGAAAGTTAGTCCCGGTCCCCGCGCTCGCAGCCCTGTCGCTCGCGCACTCACCCTGCAGAGGCCAACCCTTGGATGGGCAGACAAAGGCGAAGCGGGACCCGCGAAGCGGGTTCCGCGAGGTGCAGCAGGAATCCTTCCCTTGATGCAGAGACAGTCGATCCCTCCTTCTGGCAGCACGGAAAAAGTTTATTTGGCGTCCCAAACAGCAGCGCAGGCGGAGTCCTTTTCTTCGGCAATGCGGGGCGGGGCGGTCAGGGAGAGCGGGCCAGGTGACTTGGCCTCGGGGTTGCCGGGACTCCTGGGAAAGTGAGTCTCGGTCCCCGCGCTCGCAGCCCTGTCGCTCGCGCACTCACCCTGCAGAGGCCAACCCTTGGATGGGCAGACAAAGGCGAAGCGGGACCCGCGAAGCGGGTTCCGCGAGGTGCAGCAGGAATCCTTCCCTTGATGCAGAGGCAGTCAATCCCTCCTTCTGGCAGCACGGAAAAAGTTTATTTGGCGTCCCAAACAGCAGCGCAGGCGGAGTCCTTTTCTTCGACAATGCGGGGCGGTCAGGGAGAGCGGGCCAGGTGACTTGGCCTCGGGGTTGCCGGGACTCCTGGGAAAGTGAGTTCCGGTCCCCGCGCTCGCAGCCCTGTCGCTCGCGCACTCACCCTGCAGAGGCCAACCCTTGGATGGGCAGACAAAGGCGAAGCGGGACCCGCGAAGCGGGTTCCGCGAGGTGCAGCAGGAATCCTTCCCTTGATGCAGAGGCAGTCAATCCCTCCTTCTGGCAGCACAGAAAAAGTTTATTTGGCGTCCCCAATGTCAGTTATTACTTTTGAATGCTCTCTGCTGGATCGCAATGGAGGTTTCAGCTGTCCTATAGGCTAGTCCTGGGAAAAGCCTCAAGCGTTGCTCCTTGTTGTGTCTCTCTCAGGCTGGCGTCTTCACAACCGTCTATGCTCATTGAGTATTGATCCCACATCAATTATTGGTGTCACGCTGGATCACATGCAGATCACAAGGTGCACGTAATTTAATAGGTCAGTGGGTTACTGCTTTTGTCAGAGACCCTATTGTTACTTGCAGTTAATAAGATAAAATCATAACATAGAACAGTTAGGTATTAACTGCCATGCAAGAGCTGCATGTAAACTGCAATGTATCAATTAGAGGGTTATGGTTTTTCCCCAGTCTTTGATGATCCTAATGTTGCAAAAAAGGGTTCATTTGGGTAGAAATCAATTCTGATTATTAAAGAGAACCCCCAACCATGGTATTACGTTTTAAATCTGAGTATGTGTTTCTCCAGACCAATCACTATTTAACTATGCTGCCTACTAGTATGGTTGTCATGTGACTCCTACACCATGTAGTCCTTTGTCTTATGTAACATTTCCTAAACAGTGATTTGCACAAGTATGATTGATTGTCACTGTGTAATATGTACAGCTCTGCCCAGAATCATGTTCCCTCCACAGCCATTATTTATTAAATGTATCTGCTTTAGCTGTATATCTATTTATTAGTCTTCAATTGGAGTGTTTGTATTTACTTATCGTTATATTGTACCCTAGAACTTTTTCTGTAATTCTTATTTTTGCACATTGAATTGTGTTGTTTTTTTAACACTGTTATTCTGTGCCCTTGAACAACTCCTGTAATCCTGTCTCTGCACATGTAAAGGGCTCTGATACTCCGGGTCTAGCCACCGCTATATAAAACCTTTCAAATAAAAAATAAATACAAATTTTTCTTCAGAATAAGTTCATTGCTCCTAGATTTTTCCAAGCTGGACCTCACAATAAGGCCTTGTCCAGAAAACAGCTATTAGTTAAGTTGACCAAGCTTCTGTGCCTGGCTTTCAGTAGAGAAGGATATCTGACGTGACAGCTTGGATCAAGCAGTCAGACTTTATGCACCTAAGGGTGTCACGTTTGTTTTGTCACAGAGGAAAAAGTCTGAGCCCAGCCAACTTCCTAGTCTAGTTTTTTCGGGGATGTGATGCTTTGCGTAGTGATTCGCTTACAGGTGTAGGGGACAATGTAGATCCTCTCCTTCTGGCCAGCTCTTGATCTCATTTGTATGATCATATGCACCAGTTTCTTTGGTTACTTTAGCCAGGTGGATCTTGTCAGAAGCTGGAATTGATGTCGCCAATTTCAGAGCTGATTCCGTCAAAGGTGCCACTGTCTATAAATCTCACTCTATGGCATAATGCTGTAGGACATAATGTGAATAGCTAACTGGTCCACAGACTACGTCTTTAAGGAGTTCTGATATAACCCGGTAAGCATTTCGTTTTCTACTGTGACTGATGAGCTTTAAACTTGCATAATGGGAGCCTTCAGTCTTGATATAGAATCAGAAATTTTCTAGTATACGTGAACAAGAATTTTCAAATGAAACTGCCCGGGCTCCAGTCCTGGCCAGAAGAACCCCAGTGCTCAGTTTGGGTAAACCATTGAGAAATGCCCACAGTATACCTGTACAATTGTTATATTCCATATAGGTACTACATTACAGCCTCAGTAAACTAGTAACCCTTCACCTATATTCTCTCCCTACATTACACTTGTCACAGTATACAGGGACTGACCTTTTACCAAGATATTAAACTGCATTCAGAACGGGGGTTTTCCCTAGTTCGAAATCACATACAATATGCATGAGGGTTCTTTGAAGCACAGCATGACAGCCATTCCCTGTATACAATCTATGTACAAAGTTCATGCTTAAGCCAACACAGTAATACAGCAAGGTAGGACCCCTAGGGGGACCTATGGGTATATATACATCATATCATGCTAAGATAGCTAGAAGACATTGAGACTTCCTGGCCAATACACTGACCAGAGACGCTGAGGTTCCTGCATGCAGACGCTCCAGCTCGCCGTGGTTCAACATCCATCGCGGGGTGTCCAGCTTGAGACCAGGACGGGGTCTCATAGTCTCACTTCAGGTAATGGGGTTGACTGAATCCTAGAGGAATTCTTGGCTTAACACCTACACCCATGCTAGGTAAACTCAGGAACATCTAGTTAGGGAGGCATCGTAGGAGTACACATCTTCTATCATGCATTTTATATACTTGAATGTATTCATGATTTTAGTAAGATGGTAGAACTATACCATCCTTTTACCTTTATAGTACTGTGAATCATTTACATCTTATACTGTCTAACAGCTGTTGCAGCACATCTAGTCTGCACCAGAATAACAACTGTTCAATAAATGATTATTGAACACGCCCAGCTTGTTTTATTCGGTGTATCTCTCTCAGACAGACTAAGTTAGCACGAGTGACTGAGCGGAAGGTAGTATATTGTTTCCATGGTCCTGAGAGATCAGGGTTGTCATGTTCGATGGTTGCAGAGAACTATTCTCTCCTTTGTAAGAGGAGATTCTAGTGGCACTGTGAGCTAGTTGGTACAAGAAGGCCAACATACCTGGTGGGGGTGATCAGAGTTCGTCTGACATCAATCCTACAGTGTATGTTGTCTAAACGTGTAGACCCTGTATACTTTTATAGGAACTACATGACATGGAGCCGCCAACAATGGTTGGGCACTTATTTAACCGTAGAATCTAAGTAGTTCAGTGGTGCTATTCTCAGAAATCCCTATTCACAAAACACCAGAGACGTCTGGAGTGGGTAGGCTAAAACTCCGCCATAGCGGAGTAGGCGAAAAATCCTATATATTAGCTGTTGGTTAATCAAGCTTGAAGGACACAAAGTTCCTAAAATTGTGATTGTGCAAAACACCTTATCATAGTTTCCTTTAAATGTTATTTTGTGTTCTAAACACAGTGACTAACCAGGACATAGACCCACTAGAGCAAGCAATACCCCTCTCAGAAGACGAGGAAGATGCAAACGCAATACAAAATGTGGCAAACATTAGAAATGCAGTCACCCTGAAACTGCTTGCGCATGGTCCAACACCTGGGGGTGGCTTAGTAGCTTTCACGACTGAGGCACACAGATCGTACAGAACAGAGGTATTTTAATCATGGGTTACATTCCCAGCAGCAAATGCAAGAACAAAAACATTTCACACCTACACAGAAGGTGATGCACCAATGCAATACTGTCTGAGGACACTGAGGTTCCACTCACGTACCAGGCACACTTATACTGGTTTAAAGGCGCCCTACCACATATATGAATAAGTGTAAAACTTGGTCCACACTGAAGAGAAGGAGCGACATGGCCAATATTAGCATCCTACACACCACATCCGGACATTGAAACAATCCCAGGACCAGACTTACTCATACTTCACAACGAATTAATAAAACTTTACAGAAACATGACGCAATAAGTCATGAGGACATTTACAATCTACTCATCAATGGCAACAAGAAATACAGCTCAAGTTCAAAATACAGAGACTAAAATTACACCATAAATGTTCCACGCAGTAATGGACAAGATGCCCGCAAAATATGAACTAATGCCATTCTGGATAGCTCAGAAAATAACACAGCTAGAGGCAGTGTTTCCAAATACTAGCGCTTATGAAAAACACAGAATGCTCAAAATCTACTTTCCCATAGGGATAACACCACAGATAGAGGATTTTACCTAGTGGGGTAAAGTTTTTGCTGCCATATATACCAGAACTCATGGTATCCCGTCATTAGCAGTACTACCATGCGTATTAAGACAAATACAAAATGAGTATGGAGCAGAGCCTGCTCTGAACTTGGGGATGAAGTTACTAGGTAATTATGCCCAGGTATCAGCCATAATATTAGGAAATATTAAAGGGGAGGCAGCATCAGTGGTCATCTGCCAACACCTAAGAGAGATCAGTCTTTTACAAAATGAGCACAAACGACCCAAAAGAATTGAAACTGCGTATTTAAAATTAGGAAGGGACAGTTTGGGTGGAAAAGCGTTAAAACCACAACTAATGGGTAGTCAAGAGGAGGAGATATTCCAGCAGACACCTACTTCTTCTCAAGTGAGGCAATAACAAAAAAACAAACATTAAGGAAAATAGATCTCAATCCTGAGGTAGATCCTCCTCCACAGGAGGAATAGGGATAACATTAGGAAATCTGACAGGTATCAGGATACTGATACACGTTCCTCTCGTTCCTTTCAGGGTTCATCGAAAAGCTCAGAGAGGGAAGGATGGTCAAACAGACAAGAAGAGCATTCAAAGTCCAGAGACAAGCAGAACGCTCAAGACTATACTTCCAAAAACGAAGATTAAGCCAAACCAAAACCACAATTCAAAAAGAAGAAGATTGCATGTCTAAAGATCAGACATGCCCATAATTCTGTGGACTCGACTACTGAACGGGCAATGGGCTCCGACAATGCTAGACAGTGCAGCAGAAGTAAAAATAGCTTGAAGAAACTGATGGAATTTCAGGTGACTGCGGACTTGAATGATTATATCACGGTGGAAAGACGTGATACTAGGGTAAGTGTCCCACATAAATTGTATGAAATAACACTCCAGATGGAGGGGGACAAATGTGGGACAGTTAGAGGTCTCTTTTGGGAGAACCTGACGTTTGGCTATGACAAAATTGGCCGCCAGCATTCGTCATGGATTGCCCTAGGGGAGAAACTGTAATTTTACCAGCATTTTCTGACCACGTTCCAAAATATTTAAAATATACATATGCGCAGGAGTGGGCGGAAGCCCAGGCTTCAGCATTATACGAAAACCATATTGGATGGGAGGAAGATTCAACCTACCACATTATTCCACAAAAAAATACTCCAACAGGACAATGGCTGTATCCTATAAAGCAAGAAGCTAAGAAACAAGTAAGGGAGATCTTGGATCAACTTGAATATCAAGGGGTGATTGAAACTTGTACCTCTCAAATGAACAACCCTTTGTTTCCAGTATCGAAACCAGACAATTCATATCGTTTCGTTTTAGATTACAAACATTTAAACACTTGCACTGAGACATTTGCAGTTCAAAATGCACACAGTGCTTCATTAAGGAATAACATTGTGCGGAGAAAATTGATATTTTAGATGAAAGGCTCCACATTAATACGTCCAGTGCAGATAGCCATAATATAGCACCTGAGAACAGATATTTGACAGCATTCTCAGCACTAGGGTCCCAGAGGCAATTCTGTCCACTCCCCCAGGGGTATAAGAACAGCCCGGGGTTATCAGTCAGAGAAACTGAATTACTTCAAAATCTGGACGAGGAGGCATTGTCCTATGTGGATATTTATCCAACAGACGGTGACCTGGAGGAACATTTGAACAGAGTGAATACCATAATTTTGGGATTTGCCTCTGAGGGTTATAAATTTAACTTTAAAAAAAATTTGAAAATAGCAGACTTTCACATCCTATTTCTAGCATATGAGCTTTCAAGTGAAGGGAAAACCTGGCAGCTATTTTTTTTTAAAGTGTGCGCTGCTCCAACTTCCAAAATCATTCAAACTTACAATCAATCTTGGGATTCTTGAACTTTAACAGAACATACATTTTGGATTACGCAGAAAGTGTAAAACCTTTCTACGATTTAATAAAACCTGATTTTTCAGTTGTGACAATGGACATAGGAACACACAGATACACTTTGTTCCTTACAAACTGACATGATAGCTTCAAAACACTTACAGACACCCGTAAACGTACGCAACCTGGTGATCCAAATAGTTGCGGGTCAATCTGGGTACACCTATCTAACATATAAAGAAGGTGAAATGGTACCAATATCATACAAATCTCATTTGTAGACTGCTGTAGTTGGAGAAAGAGCCCTGGCTCAAGGCAAATGTGTAATAGTAGTTACACCAGTTCCAGCCTTAGACGTGGCAACAAAGCAAGCGTTCCCAATGCTAAAGCCTTACATCCAAGATGGATACAATGGGCTAATTCTCTCACTGCAACAGATGTAGATTACAGGTACGACCCAAATTTAAAAACACAAGCATTTCTGCAATATGAACAAGAATATCCTCTACCAAATGAAATAATGTCTCTAGATCAGTATGAATACATTATTTGCACTGACGGTTCTGCGTAACCGGCGATAGGGAGTACAGCAATACAGCGCTGCATGTGCTATCATTAAAGGACGGATGCGGGATGGAAACTTTCATCCAAATTGCACAAAAACACTGTTTCTTGGTGAGTGCATAACACAGATGGCACAACTAAAAGTACTTATACTGGCAAATACGGATCGAGAATTCCCCACACTAATCGTGTGCGTTTCCTTTTACTGTGTACAGTCATACAGTGAATATTTACATCACTGGGGACAGAATGGGTTTAAAGATGCAAAAGGTAACACATATAACCACAAAACGCATTGGGAATAGGTATTGGAGTTGAAAAACGAACTACCAGGAGCTCATGTGATAGATACGCTGAGTCAACAACATGATGGCATTCACGTTAAAGGAAATTCATTGGCTGGCGAAGCTGCAAAGGGGGCTGTAAGCACGGCTTCCCTAGCTGTAATCACTCGTTTTAAAAAAGAGGATAGACTGTGAGATAATGGTTGTAATTATTGCCACGCGCAATAACACAGCAGTACCAAAAAGATTACCACTCAAGTACTCATACAAGTTAGAAGCAAGCAAAGTTCAATTTGCTCAAATTCCCGGAGTGGGGGATAGAGTAATACCAAATATGGATGGGAGGTTAGGAATAATTCTAGCAGCGCACAAGGGTATAGGTTCTGCACACGCAGGAGTTTCTGCAACTGTTTCTCTATTGAAACAAAACTACTGGTGGCCTGGACTAAGAAGGCAGACTAAGGACTATGTCTTAAAATGTGACATCTTATAGCAGATGAAAGGCTCCACATTAACACGTCCAGTGCAGACACCATTACTAATATCAGACAAACCACCCACGTGTGTTTATTTGGATCACTGGGGCCCCTTACAATCTGATGGGGCTTACAAGTATATCATGGTTGCAGTGTATTCCTGCTCTAGGTTCCTATGGGTGTGGCCCCAGCGCTCTGCTGACGCTCGAAATGTTAAATAAAGATTTACGAGTCTTTATTGGGACATACATAATCGGCACACTACATTCTGACCATGGCCCTGCGTTTAGCTCTAGGGCTTACAAGGAAGCTAGTATTAGGCTCAGGTGGAAATTGGGTAAAACATCTGTATGTAGTCCAGAGGGCATTAAACAATCGGCCAATAAGCTCTCTAAGGGCGTCATTCCTTATGAGGTCCTATTTGGCATGAGAATGTGGGTACCTGATCTTGATTGTGAAAACACAGTGGCAGATGACAAACCTTTCGACATCCATAAACATTTGGCTGTTTTAGAGGACCTGAACGAAACCAGTGCACTACAGAGTAATGTCAATATAAAGAAGAACGCCACTGGGGAAGTAAAAAGTGTCATGGCAAGACCTGTCTAGATCCCTAAAGTCCGGGATCTGGTCAGAGAGAAAATAGCGGACAAAAAAGAATTTGGACCATCATACAGAAAGCCAGTACCTGTCTTGGCAGGTGATGGAACAAGAACTGTACTTCTGCCACCTCTTGCTGGTAAAAAGGAGAAATGATTTGTCTCAATTGACCTAATCAAACAACACTATGTGACCTATACTGAGCATGTAGGCCACGTGGAATCCTAAGTAACAGACACCCTCCTCTCATAACTATACAAGAAGTTCAAACAGAAAGACATATCATGTTTGAAGGGTCACCTACACGTAATGAAGGACTAAGCAACAATGCAATGGAACTCGTTACTCTTGATACTGAAGTTCAAAATGAGAACTCCACTGAAAGACACATTTCAATTCGACCAAACATGGATATCTACGTCAACATACCCCAACAAGAGCAAGCTACAGTTCCCACAAAACCTCCAGAACTACAGAAAATTGATCAAACTGCATCTGGCTATTTCATTGACTTTGACACCTTTTCATTAGATCCAAGCGAACCAGAAACTATGCCAACCCAAAAAAACTAATTTACAGTGCTTTAAGGATTTTCTGAACTTTTTTAAAAAGACTTACCTGGTATCACCTTGGGTAGAACTCTGGGTATCTACAGGAATACTTTTATTTCTCTTCTGGATTGGCCTGGTAATTGTTTTTAGTATGCTTATTAAAGGAACTAATCTTCGAGAAAGCTCTGCGGAACAAAAAATGAATGTGATCTTGAAACCGCATCTATCAACATCATGTAAAAAGAGACTTGTCATCAAAAAACATTACAGCAGTTCCTATACCTGATGGTATAGTATGGGACATGGTTGATTACAATATAATTGGCCCGACTGAACTTTCAAAATACCACATTTATTTAAAATATCATTGAATGACATCATTACCTCCAGTATGTTTTCCAATGATTGGGATTATTTAACTGTAAATATTGTTGTCTGATTTAGAGAAATCTGCTGCCTTTTCTAATAATGAAATGTTAGGATGCACATCAGACTTTGAGAAAATATATTGCTACCAACATTATGGTCATCACTTTCTGCATAAATCTGATTACGCTAGGAATGTTTTCACATATCACCAATGGGAACATTGCCCAACACCTTCAAAAAGCAGTTCAAAGACATTTGCACAAAAATTTTCAGGGTTTAGCATGTCAGACCCAGCTTCATATTACTGTAAGGTTGCCCCTACACCGGCACAGAAAAAAATGCTGATAAACACCAAACGGAAGAGTTACTTACCTTCGGTAACAATATATCTGGTAGAGACACAGTCTAGCCGCAGATTCCTTATCTTAGAATATCTCCTCAGGTGTCAGACTGGATCTGGAAAATCCTTTTCCCCCCCAGCAATATCTCTGCACGTCGGGAGGTGGCGTCGCCCGGCTCTGTCTTGACGTCGTCCATGGAAGTGACATCAATAGAGACATATAAGCCCCTCCCGGAGTACTGACGTCAGTTTTCTACAGGAAACTTTTCCACGTCACAATGCGAAGCCATGCAAAAAACTGCGATAGCATAGGAACAGTGTGAGTTACAAAAGAGCAACATTGATGGAAAAAAACAATGATACGTAACGTGAAAATGAGAGTCAAATCATTTGGAATGAGAAACGATAAGAAGCAGAAAAAGCGCCCACTAACCAGAGGGACTGAAGGGAGCTCACAGAGCACTTGCTGCAAGCAAGGGCTCAACAGATTGCCAAGTGGTGTCCCACTTCGAGAGGGTAACGGCTGCCGCACAAAATATATGACAAGCCAGGCCAAGCATGTCACCACCGGAGGGAAATTAAAAGAATCACAATATGGAATCAACATGTTGCAAGACAAGTGACTAGAAGTGAACGACCACCAGAAAGTTCACTACACACACCCTCCAGAGAGTGAATGACTGTAGCACCAAAAAGAACCCAACGACTGCCATAGAAAGAAGGAGGCACAGGTGTGGGCGATGGGAAGGAATAAAAAACAGAATAACTCCATGCGTGAAGAACACAGGTGGAGCAACATGAGAAGGGCGTGAAAGTAAAGATCTTAACCACCTAAAAACGTGGACGGCCTCATGGTTAAACGATGATCTTAAGAAGTCCAAGAAACTCTGCCGCTCCCTCGAAAAGGCCTGGAAAAAAGACCCAACTACTAGCACCAAGGACGCCTTCAAAAACGCCACCCGCACTCACCACCAACTAATCCGAAAGGCCAAGAAAACAGCATTCAAGGATCGACTAGACAACAACGCCCACAACAGCAAGGAACTTTTCAACATCGTCAAGGAATTTTCCAATCCCTCGGCCAACTCTAACGACATCACCCCCTCTCAAGCCCTCTGCGACTCCCTAGCCTCATTCTTCCACAACAAGATTGCAGACATCCACAACAGCTTCGACAACCAACCCGGAAACCAACCCACCCTACCTTGTGCTGAACATTCTCCCCCCGTGAACACCCTTAACGACTGGAACCCAATCTCCACTGAGGACACAATCCGCCTGATGAATTCCATCCACTCAGGATCCCCCACAGACCCATGTCCTCACCACATCTTCAACAAAGCAGACTCCGTCATAGCACCGCACCTCCGAGACGTCATCAACAGCTCCCTCAACTCCGCCACCTTCCCGGAAGACTGGAAACACGCTGAACTCACCGCCCTTCTGAAGAAACCCACAGCGGACCCCACCGAACTCAAAAATTACCGCCCCATCTCGCTCCTTCCATTCCCGGCCAAAGTCATCGAGAAAGCTGTCAACAACCAACTCGCCGCCTTCCTCGAAGCCAACAAATCCCTCGACTCCTCACAATCTGGCTTCCGAGCAAAACACAGCACTGAGACCGCCCTCATCGCAGCAACAGACGACATTCGAACTCTACTGGACAATGGAGACACAGTCGCCCTCATCCTCCTCGACCTCTCTGCAGCATTTGACACAGTCTGCCACAGCACCCTTTTACAACGCCTCAATAACATCGGAATCCAAGGAAAAGCACTTGAATGGATCACCTCGTTCCTCACCGGAAGAACTCAGAAAGTCCGCCTCCCACCATTCAAGTCCGAGGCCACTGAAGTCATCTGTGGCGTACCACAAGGATCCTCACTCAGCCCCACCCTCTTCAACGTATACATGAGCCCCCTCGCGACCATCGCCCGCCAACACAACCTCAACATCATCTCCTATGCGGATGACACTCAACTAATCCTTTCTCTCACCAATGACCCCAGCACCGCCAAAACTAACCTACACGAAGGAATGAAAGAAGTTGCCGAATGGATGAAACAAAGCCGTCTGAAACTGAACTCAGACAAAACAGAAGTCCTCATCTTAGGTACATCCCCCTCTGCATGGGACGACTCCTGGTGGCCGGAAGCCCTCGGAAAGGCACCCATCCCGACAGACCACGCACGAAACTTAGGCATCATACTGGACTCTTCACTCTCAATGAATAGACAAGTCAGCGCCGTATCCTCTTCCTGCTTCAACATTCTTCGCATGCTGAGAAAAACATTTCGCTGGATCCCCACCGAAACAAGGAAAACAGTCACCCATGCTCTGGTCACGAGCCGACTGGACTACGGAAACACCCTCTACGCAGGCATTACCGCTAAACTCCAGAAGAAACTCCAACGAATCCAAAACGCCTCAGCCAGGATCATATTAGACATCCCACGCAACGAACACATCTCCGGTCACCTTAAAGACCTCCACTGGCTACCCGTCAATAAGAGGATCACTTTCCGACTGCTAACCCACGCACACAAATCACTCTACGACATCGGACCAGAATGCCTCAACTCACGACTGTCCTTCTACACCCCCTCCCGCCAACTACGTTCTTCCAGCCAAGCCCTCGCCACTGTACCTCGCATCAACAAGACCACCATGGGCGGCAGATCCTTCTCATACCTGGCTGCTAAAACATGGAACTCACTCCCCGCTTACCTTCGCCTTACCCAGAACCACCTAGCATTCAGAAAGCAGCTTAAAACGTGGATATTTGACAAGTAATCTTCCTCCCCTCTCTAAGCGCCTTGGGACCCTCTGGGTATGTAGTGCGCTATATAAATTCTCTGACTTGACTTGACTTGACAGGTGTTAAGGAATCTGCGGCTAGACTGTCTCTACCAGATATATCGTTACTGAAGGTAACTAACTCTTCCATCTGATAGAGATATCTAGCCGCAGATTCCTTAACTCAGAATAGATACCAAAGCCATACCCCATAGGAGGAGGGTCTGCAAAACAACCACCAAGTTCCAGGAGAACATATTTGTCAAAAGGCTGACAAAACACGGTGGGAACCGCAATGCCAGGGCAACTGACATTAAACCCAGGGAACTCCATAAGAAACATGAACAAGGGATGGCAAAGACACCAAAATCTGATGAGGGACGGTGTAAGAACTCGCTTGCCCAGACTGGGACGAAAGATCAGTGCCAATGTAAGAACCAATGCAGTGACCCCATCAAAGAAGGATCCCAGCACCGGTCCTTATGATCCCTGAGGAACGAAGCTTTAAAGAGGCAAAACAACATGACAATGGTAGAGCATACCGTCGAACATACACCACAGTGGATACCAAAATGAAACAGGGGATAGTCCGTAGACTGTCCGGCCAAGAACAGGTGCCATAACAGGAGGCCCGTGTGTGTAAGAAAAAACACAGATCAAATGTGCACCCCCTAGGACATGCAACAACAGTGGCAGGGCCAGACCCAGTCAAGTCAAGTCAGCGAATTTATATAGCGCGCTACATACCCAGAGGGTCTCAAGGCGCTTGAGGAGGGGTGGGGAATTACTTGTCAAATATCCACGTTTTAAGTTGCTTTCTGAATGCTAGATGGTTCTGGGTAAGGCGAAGGTAAGTGGGAAGTGAGTTCCAGGTTTTAGCTGCCAGGTAGGAGAAGGATCTACCTCCCATGGTGGTTTTGTTGATGCGAGGTACAGTGGCAAGGGCTTGGTTGGATGATCGTAGCTGGCGGGAGGGGGTGTAGAAGGACAGTCGTGTGTTGAGGCATTCTGGTCCGATTTTGTAGAGTGCTTTGTGTGCGTGGGTTAGGAGCCGGAAAGTGATCCTCTTATTGACGGGAAGCCAGTGGAGGTTTTTCAGGTGACCAGAGATATGTTCTTTACACGGGATGTCTAATATGAGCCTGGCTGAGGCGTTTTGGATTCGTTGGAGTTTTTTCTGGAGTTTAGCGGTAGTACCGGCGTAGAGGGTGTTTCCATAGTCCAGTCGGCTCGTGACCAGAGCGTGGGTGACCGTTTTCCTAGTTTCGGTGGGGATCCAACGAAATGTTTTTTTGAGCATGCGAAGTATGTTGAAGCAGGATGAAGAGACGGCGTTGACTTGTCTGTTCATCGAAAGTGAGGAATCCAGGATGACGCCCAGGTTCCGTGCGTGGTCTGTCGGGATGGGTGCTTTTCCAAGGGCTTCTGGCCACCAAGAGTCGTCCCAGGCGGAGGGAGAATTACCTAAGATGAGGACTTCTGTTTTGTCTGAGTTTAGTTTGAGACGGCTGAGCTTCATCCATTCGGCTACTTCTTTCATTCCTTTATGTAGGTTGGTTTTGGCGGTGTTTGGGTCTTTGGTGAGGGAGAGGATTAGTTGAGTGTCATCAGCGTAGGAGATGATGTTGAGGTTGTGTTGGTGTGCGATGGCTGCGAGGGGGCTCATGTATACGTTGAAAAGGGTGGGGCTGAGTGAAGATCCTTGTGGTACGCCGCAGATGACTTCAGTGGCCTCTGACTTGAATGGTGGAAGACGGACTCTCTGTGTTCTTCCGGTGAGGAACGAGGTGATCCATTCTAGTGCTTTTCCTTGGATTCCGATGTTTCTGAGGCGCTGTAGAAGGGTGCTATGGCAGACTGTGTCGAAGGCTGCGGAGAGGTCGAGGAGGATGAGGGCGACTGTGTCTCCATTGTCCAGTAGAGTTCGAATGTCGTCTGTTGCTGCAATGAGGGCGGTCTCAGTGCTGTGTTTTGCTCGGAAGCCGGACTGTGAGGAGTCGAGGGATTTGTTGGCTTCGAGGAAGGCGGCGAGCTGGTTGTTGACAGCTTTCTGGATGACTTTGGCCGGGAATGGAAGGAGCGAGATGGGGCGGTAGTTTTTGAGTTCGGTGGGGTCCGCTGTGGGTTTTTTCAGAAGGGCGCTGAGTTCAGCGTGTTTCCAGCTTTCCGGGAAGGTGGCGGAGTTGAAGGAGCAGTTGATGACGTCTCGGAGGTGCGGTGCTATGAAGGAGTCTGCTTTGTTGAAGATGTGGTGAGGGCATGGGTCTGTGGGGGATCCTGAGTGGATGGAGTTCATCAGGCGGATGGTGTCCTCAGTGGAGATTGGGTTCCAGTCATTAAGGATGTTCGAGGGGGGTGAAGGTCCAGCAGATGGTTGGGTGGGTTGGTCTCCGGGTTGGTTGTCAAAGCTGTTGTGGAGGTCTGCAATTTTGTTGTGGAAGAATGAGGCTAGGGAGTCGCAAAGGGCTTGAGAGGGGGTGATGTCGTTAGAGTTGGCCGAGGGATTGGTAAATTCCTTGACGATGTTGAAAAGTTCCTTGCTGTTGTGGGCGTTGTTATCTAGTCAGTCCTTGAAGGCGGTTTTCTTGGCCTTTCGGATCAGTTGGTGGTGTATACGGGTGGCGTTTTTGAAGGCGTCCTTGGTGCTGGTGGTTGGGTCTTTTTTCCAGGCCTTCTCAAGGGAGCGGCAGAGTTTCTTGGATTTCTTAAGATCATCGTTGAACCAGGAGGCCTTCTTGCTGCCAAGTTTGCTTTGTCTTTTTTTCAGTGGTGCAAGGATGTCTGCGCTGTTGGATAAACATAGGGTGAGGTTGGTGGCGGCTTGGTCGGGGTTTGAGGAGAGGGCTGGGGGGTTTAGAAGAAGCGATGAGGAGATCTGGTCGATGGTGATTTTGTTCCAGTTTCTTTGCAGAGTTGGTTGGGGGTGGTTGTTGGGTTTGGGCTTGTTGTAGGTAAAGTGAACGCAGCTGTGGTCAGTCCAGAGGAGAGCCGTAGTGTGGCTGAAGGAGACATGATTGCTGGAGGTGAAGATAGGGTCGAGTGTGTGACCTGCGATGTGGGTGGAGGTGGTGACAAGTTGTTTAAGTCCGAGGTTGGCGAGGTTGTCCAAAAGGGTGGTGGAGTTGTGGTCGTTGTTCTTTTCAAGGTGAAAATTGAGGTCTCCCAGGAGGATGTAATCTTTGGAGGGGAGCGCTTGTGGAGTGATGAAGTCCGTGATGTCCTCACTAAATTGTGCGCGGGTCCTGGTGGTCTGTAAAGGAGGGTGCCTCTGAGTGTGGTCTTGGGGTCGATGTGGATCTGGAAGTGAAGGTGTTCAGAGTTGGCGAGATTGACGTCAGAGCTGGTTGAGATGTGGATGGATTTCTTATGGACGATAGCGATTCCTCCTCCTGTGTGGCCGGTGCGGTCCTTGCGTATGATTTTATACTCTTCTGGGATGGCAATGGTGATGTCTGGGGCGGAGGAGGCGTTCATCCATGTTTCTGTTAGGAAGGCGACGTCCGGAGAGATGGTGTCTAGTAGATTCCAGAGGTCGATGGCGTGCCTGTGGACCTAGTATGCAAGCACCTCTGCAGCGCCCAGAACAAAGAGACAGGAATGTTGCCACATACACGTGAAGTGACGAAACCCTAAACAGGGGAGTCGCCTAATCGGTAGTACAGTACCAGTGTGTGGCATAATAGTCACAGAACGCAGAAAAAACAGTCCGCCGCGCCCCGCCTTGGTCTGCAGTGAGGCAGGCGGAAACATAGACCACAATACTGCCAGTAAAGGATTGAGAAAAGGCACAGACCAAAGCCTGTCGCCAAAAAGAATACACCACCAAAAACTGACACAGTCTACCAACAAGGAGAATGTCGAGAATAATACATGCACAGTAATGCCACCTAGAGAAGCAACTGGAATGGGAGTAAGAACCCACACCTCGAGAATAGCTGGGGTGGAGCATTGATCCAGTGGCAGAAAGTTATAGACAAGAGCCACTCCTTGAAGAACTAAGAAATAGGAGGCAACACACAGCAGAGACAGAGCCGGTGGGAACTCCCCGTACCCTAGGCAAGAAGCCAGACAGTGCTTGAGCCACAAGAAAAGACGTAGAGCACAACCTTAATGCACCAATATAGCAAGTATTCACAGAATACAGAAGAGACTGTTCCGGACAGAACAGTGCCCCCCAGGGGCGCATGTCCACCTGTAGAAAGGTAAGATGGGCACAGCAAGGCTGCAAGAACACACCAGAAAAGAACAGGCGTTACAAAACCCCCAATGAAAAAGCAGAGAAGGAGGCTCTCACGGAGGCGGGGATGTATTACGGACCAACCGTAGATAACCAATTGTAACCCCTGTAGAGAAACCAACTCCATGGATCTTACCAGAGGACACATCCTACAACAGTAGGAAGAGTCAACTTGCGTCTAAAATTCCTGGGTAAGGAAGAGTAGCAATATAATCGCCAACAAACACCCCACATAGGGTAAGGCACAACCCTTCAAAAGAAAGGGTAACACAGCTATCCAGCTGCACCAGAATAAGGAAATAACACGACTGAACAGCCACCCAATCCAGAGCAACTTGAACCCTTATTGGGTAACAGAAAAAAAAGTGACAACACCATCAAGAAACCAGAAATCCCCCACGAGGATTAAAACCTGGAAAGACAATCAAACATAGACGGGAGGAGCCTGACCGCCGAATGAGCATGGTCGTCAAAAAGAGTGACCCCATCAAATGGTAGATCTTTAGGCCGCTCCTGAATATGCTCTGGAAAAACACCATCACGCAACCATGCATGGCGGCGCAGGACAACCGACCTGGCTATAGCACAACCCACAGATTCAGTGGTGTCCAAGGCAGACTGAATCGAAATGTGCGCCATATAATGGCCATCACAGATTAGGCGGGCCAGATCTGCAAAAGAGCTCTCCGGCAAGGAGGGTAGGAGCTGCTCGACAGAGTCCCAACGGGCAAATGTAGCCCGAACAAACACACACAACGAGTTTAGGGACCGGAGTTCCTAGTTGGTGGATGCAAACACATCAGGGCCACATGATTCCAATCACAGAGACTCCCGAGTGGGAGGATGCAACGGAACAGAAGTTGTAGAGAGAGCTGTCTGAAGCACAAGTCCTCCAGTTCCAGGATAGAGGCTCAAACAGGAGGGGTCATTGGGAGCTGGGCGATGGTGATGTGCCACAGCACAATCCACGGGGTCCCCCGAAGAGGGCATCGCCCATGTCCCGAGAAGGATGTCAAATAATGAGTCCGCAAATGGAAACAATGGCTCAATGTCCACTGCGCCCTGGTGGAGAAGATCCAGCAAAGGCTCCGAAGGTCGAGAGACTGAGGGCGGCTGCATCCTCAAAATGTCTGCAGCCCTGCAACAGCCCTGACAAATGTCCCACTAGCCTCCGTAGTCCCGTGAGGCTGTGACAGCAAGTCATCAGTAGTTGACAGAAGCAAGCTTATCCAGCCACCTAACAGAGGCTCAGCATAAGGATGAGTAGGCCAATGCCCCACTGGCGCCCGCTCCGGAGAGCGTTGAAATGATTGAGGGGGTGGGGAATCCACTGGAACCATATCCTCCACCATTAAAGCCGGAGAAGGTACCAGCATCAAGGCGACGTCGAGTCGGCATCTGCGACCTCCGAAAAGGCCTCGACTGGCTGAGTCGAGCAAGCATCGACGACCTCCGAAAAAGGCTCGACCGGCTGGAGTGGGACCGGCGTCAACTCAACATACCCTGAGGTGCAAACCTGCGGGGAGAGAGTGCGCCGAAGCAATGTCATGCACTGCGCCGCAGCCACCTCCAGCGACGCCGCAGGGAGCCTTGGAAGGCTGTGCGAAGACACTGTTGAAAGGATAGATAACGTTGCAGCGACTCCAGAGTCGGAGGCAGGGCACTCCGTCGGAGCCAAGGGTAAACCCACTGGCGGAGTCCCTACCCCCCTGTGGGGCCCGAAGGCGCACCAAGGAAGAAGGAAAAGCAAGATAGGCCTGCAGGGCCCTGCAGTAGTCCTCCATCTGAAGTCGAGTCGCCCCAACACCCGGAAAAGGGGGATATGCGGGGTCAGACTCCTGGAGACCAGTGTCCGGCAAAGACCGGGAACTGTGGGCCCCCTGACATGATGTTGACGTGAAGCCGACAACTTCTGCGACTTCCGTTTGTGCTTATCTGAAATAGGCAAATGACGCCAACCGTCCCGGGACCTGCCCGGAACAGGAGCGTCCTCAACAAATAATGTTCTTGAATGAAACAGTTCAACAAACAACTTGTCTTGGATTAGCCAGGAATGAAGATTTGAATACACCTCGGGCGCCAGCACCATCACACACTGAGGATAACATAACATCAGAAAAAAAGCTTACAGTAGATGACATTTTGAAAAGCAATAGATCAGACCCCGATTGGAAGGAATAGTTGGTTTGGCCAGTAGACACTAATAACTGTCAAGAAAGATTATTGGGTAAAACTAAAGGATTTAGTATTAATAGGCCAGATCTATGTTCTGTGCAAAGACAACACCCAGGTGTAGTGACATCAAACAGTGTTGGGAAGTTATGCCTCGATTGGCTACAAACCGCAACACTCACACAGAACAACAACACTTATCCTTACTTACAGGGGATGTGGACCTACGGGATTTTTTATTATGTCCTAGGAAACCATGTCGCAAACGTTTCTAGTATGCTATCTACAATGAGATTTGGAAGATTTCGCAGAAGGCCACGGAAAGATTAAGAGAAATAGATCGTATAAATCTAGAGAAAGCTCTAGCAGTGGTCGATAATGGGTTAACAACATTAACCTCCAGGATATAGTCACTGAGCAACATTATATCTTCTGCTATCAAGTTTCTATTGTGCTATCTACAATGAGATTTGGAAGATTTCACAACTGGAGGCCCCGGAAAGATTACGAGAAATTGATCGTATTAATCTAGTGAAAGCTCTAGCGGTGTTCGATAATGGGTTAACAACTAACATCCAGGATATATTCGCTGGGCAACATTGTATCTTCTGCCATCGATGTACTAGAACAAGATTTGTCTATATTACAACACGGGCACTCACAATTATGTTCTATTATGTTACTAAGCTGGACACTGCAATCTTTGCGCGCAGGCTATGATGCATGGTGTTTCATAAACAGCACCTCCCTGTTTTCCTCATACAATCTGACAAAAAAAACGATAGAAATGGCACAGAGAGGAGCATAATATACCATGCTGCGCATTGAAAAACTGGACAGAATAGCATTCACAGTGGCAGAATCACCGTCCACAGAATGGTTAATCCATGGCCACATAACTCTTTCGGTCACAACCTTTCAATTCTAATATTGCCTAGAACGAATGCAGGAAGGCAGATATGAAGAAATGGATAGGGAATTCATCAAGGAATCTTGGAAATTACCATACAGATTTGAATGCCAGAGTGGGGAAAAAGAAGTGTTACTAAGCGGTACTAACTACGAGAATACCTTAAGTGGATCACTTATATGCCAGGATATAATGCTTAATGGGGCCTGTAATGGTTCAGTAGCAAATTTGTCCTGTCACTCAGAGAGTGCCCCAGCTGCTGTGATCACTCCAGTATTCAGACTATTTTCGAATTCAGACTACTGTTGGAGGACTGCCGCTGATCCATTTTTTCTAATAGCAGGTATCCTGACTGTCGTGTTTCTGCTATGCAATGGACGTCCCAGTCACCAAGGAGATGGAAACAGTACTCTTGGAGAGAAAATACTGTGATCGCATTGGTACAACTTCTAGGCACACCTCGCATAAGGGAACAAAGTGCTTCTTGGTTCTTGTCGTTTACACTAGTCTGGATGGACTGCATCTTACCTGTTGTCCCATGCCTGTTTTGTGGAGAAGAATGCGTGTTTAATCTCTGTCTGACACTCCCATCATGTGCGCGACTAGATGTTGCCGCTTTACTGGACCCAATAACGGCCCATGTTTTGCAGTGTCCCCAGCATTTTCCCTTGTTGATGTCGGCATTCTTAGAGCCACCGCAGGTAACATCAGCGCCTGTTGGTATAGACACTGGCTCCTCTTCTGACACCCAGGCCTTGGATTGGCACAGGCTGCCCCAGCACTGGCTGTGGACAATACGGAAATCATCTGTGTTCAATAGACATAATCTGTGAGGTGTTATAGTGACCACCAACTGCGGAAGCAAGCAATGAGAATGTCGCGTCTACCAGCCAGGACACAAACATTTGACTCATTTGGCCCGTCATGTGCTGGGAAGAAATTCGGCTTTTGAAAAACAAACCAGAAAAATTTAAACTATCAAAAATGGACATTCCTTTCACGCCTGTATGGCTTTCAAAATGCTTGTAGTAGTTCGGACTATACCTACGGACATACTAGAGCAGTAGCCTATCTGTCAATTTTTAATACTTTCCCTTTTTAAGAATTTTCTTTTTAGATTTTTAGGGAAAACATTTTTAAAGACGTTTTGAACACAATAAGAAACTAATGTTTATATATTTGCGTACGAGTATCTAGAACACCTAGTAGTGCGTGCAGAATTTCAAACTATGTCATCCATTCGGAAGAGGAGTGGGTGTTATATTCCATATAGGTACTATAATATAGGCCTTAGTAAACTTGTTTTGCTTTTACTTAACTCCTGAGGCTTGAGCCGGGAGGTTGTTTGTTTTAATATTGTGCTCCCCCTTTGTCACGAATTTCCCGTGTGTCCTCTCCCTCCCCCCTGCACTGAATCAATAGTGTTTGTTGGTTTTAATGACACACTAGCGCCGAACTTTGAAATTATTATTTGCTGAACTCTAGCAAATAAACTGCATACTTGCCTGCCCTGGGGACGCGGTCGACTCTATGACCGGTATCAGGCAGGACTAGGATAGTTGGAGAGTCAGGCAGCGGCCATCTTTGTGAGAGCTCGCGCTGCACGTCGCGCTACCGAGCGCTTAAAGCCAGGACAGGTTCGCGGAAATCCCTGATTGCTTTTACTTAACTCCTGAGGCTTGAGCCGGGAGGTTGTTTGTTTTAATATTGTGCTCCGCGTTTGTCACAAATTTCCCGTGTGTCCTCTCCCTCCCCCCTGCACTGAATCAATAGTGTTTGTTGGTTTTAATGACACACTAGCGCCGAACTTTGAAATTATTATTTGCTGAACTCTAGCAAATAAACTGCATACTTGCCTGCCCTGGGGACGCGGTCGACTCTATGACCGGTATCAGGCAGGACTAGGATAGTTGGAGAGTCAGGCAGCGGCCATCTTTGTGAGGGCTCGCGCTGCACGTCGCGCTACCGAACGCTTAAAACCAGACGTTCATGGCTCCGCGCAGCGGACGCGCATTGCGGGCGCGCCGATCGCGCGCCGGAGTCAAGCCAGAGTTCTGCCCGTCTGCGCCCGTCCGCGATCGACCGGGACGCGGGGCAGGACACCCTGGACCCAATTACTTAGCTCTTGTAACTAACAGGACAAACTCTCAACAGCGAATCCATTACACACGCGCTACTCTACTAGAAATAGGTAAGACCCCTATCAAACCATGTTGGCACTCCGCGGACCCTAACGCGCTACCACCACAATGCACCACATGTAATCATCCATTGCAGACTGTCCCCAACTGCAATTCCCACGTGCCTAATCTAAAACTGATGCTATTAAACTGCAGATCCATGATAAAACATAAATTGGAACTAAGTGATCTACTACAGAAACAAGACTTTGACGTTCTGTTTCTTACTGAAACTTGGTTAGAGGAATCATCATCCCCCGATATACTAGAGACAGTTCCGTTGAATTACAGCTTACTGAGAATCGACAGACCCAAACAGCGGGGCGGAGGTCTTGCAATGATTTTCAAAAAGGAATTGGAATGCACCCTCACTAATAAAGCCATTATTAATAGTGAAAGTGGAACATTCTCTATAAAAGTGAATCCGTCAATGACCATTATTGGTCTTCTCATTTATCGGCCCCCGGGCAATGCTACCCCTTTCTGTAACCAGCTCATAGAAACAGCCACGCAATTAGCCATAAAATATAACAACTTTATGATTCTAGGTGACCTGAATCTTCATTTCGAAGACACTAATGCTAAGGAAGCCCAATTACTCAAGACAGCTCTCCACGCACTGGGAATAACACTGCTTTCTACTTTTCCCACACATCAACATGGTCACCTTTTGGACCCTGTCTTTGCCACCTGGGAAGGTGTCGAAATACATCCCCCGTCCCAATAATTTGGTCTGATCACTACATGATTACTTTTAACATACCTACTAATAAGACTACGAATAGTGTGAACAAACCCTTGTACACTAAGCGTCGTAACTGGAAAAATTACACCCCTGAACGTTTTATCAACGAATTAAAAACTCATCCCCCACCAACAGGACAATCCCTACAAGATACCTGGAACAATTATGAACTATGGCTGAGCATGGCACTAGACAAAATTGCCCCATGGACTTCCAAGCCCCCAGTCAGGAGAACAAAATCTGAACCTTGGTTCTCAGAAAAATTAAAAACAGCCAAAGCCCGCTGCAAAGCGATTGAAAGAAAATGGAGAAAAAATTATTCTACTGAACTTAAGGAAACCTATAAACTGGAACTAAAATCTTACCAGAGATTAATAAGAGAGGAAAAAAGTCTCTTTTATCAGAGCAGAATCGAAGAAGCCACCAATCCAACAAAAGAACTATTCCGGATCTATAAGGAACTTACAGATACCTCTAGATTAGAGACCCAGGACACATACTCAAACAATTTATGCGAACAAATAGCGGATTTCTTTGTCAAAAAAGTAGAGAAAATTCACGCCACCTTTCCCATCCCCTCTACATCCGGAAAGGAAACGTCCCCCTCTCAAAAAACCTTCCTCACCCAATTTAACACACCTGACAAAGAAATCCTGTCTAGCATAATCAATAGTATCCACTCTGGCTCCCCTAATGATGTGTGTCCTCTAGAAAAAAGCAAGGACATCATGGACCATACCCTCATGGATCAAATAAGTCAGATGATAACCCTCTCTTTTAAAGAATGCTATGTTCCGGAAGCTTGGAAAACTGCTCAAGTTATCCCTCTCAAAAAAAAACCCAACATCCCGGTTACCCAATTTCAAAATCTTTGGCCAATCTCCCTCTTGCCACAATGTGCCAAGATAATCGAAAAAGTAATAAATAAACAACTGATGGCTTTTTTAGAATCAGAAAACGTACTCCATCCTACTCAATCCGGCTTTAGATCTAACTATTCCACGGAATCAGCTGTTTTGTATTCCACGGAATACATCCGCAAGATGGTGGACGAGGGTGAGACAGCAGCGTTGGTCATGCTAGACTTAAGCGCAGCTTTTGACACTGTGCTACATGCCACGCTGCTGTCCCGACTCTCAGACATCGGAGTAAAAGACCATGCTCTGGCGTGGATTAAATCTTTCCTTACGAAAAGATCTTTTCAGATACACTGCCCACCCTTTAAATCATCTTCTCGCGACGTGAGCTATGGGGTTCCACAGGGCTCCAGTTTGAGCCCCACACTGTTCAATATCTATATGGAGCCCCTGGCTCAGGTCGTAGAGAACTTTGGGGTGGGCATTGTCAGCTACGCCGATGACACCCAGCTCATGTTTAAGCTCACTCCTGACACCGAGAAATATGCCTCCAATTTCTCGGAATGCATGGCTGCTGTCGCCAGGTGGATGGATAACAACTGCCTCCGGCTGAATGGAGATAAAACAGAGGTGTTGGTAGTAGGAAATAAAACCTCTCTATGGTCGCAGGCGTGGTGGCCCACAACATTGGGCGATTTTCCACACCCTGTTGAAAAGGTGAAAAACCTTGGGATTATGATCGACTCTGATTTGTCAGGAAAATCCGAAGTTAACAAAATAATAGGCAAATGCATCGGTACGCTAAGAATCTTAAGAAAAATCATTGATCTCATCCCTACTGAAGCTAGAAAAACTATCGTACATGCGCTTATTACACCTCATTTGGACTATGGGAATGTTCTCCTATTAGGACTGAACCAAAAACATCTTCACCAGCTTCAATGCTTACAAAATGCGGCCGCTCGCATGGTACTGGGCCTTCCCAAAAGAACATCTGCCAAGGGGGCCTTGTCCAAATTGCACTGGCTCCCTGTTAGGGAAATAATCAAATTCAAGAGCCTTTGCTATGCCCATAAAATTGCCCATAACAAAGGTCCCACCTATCTAAGAGATCTTCTGACTATCCATCGCCCAACCAGAGACCTTAGGTCCTCAGGAATGTCACAATTTAAAATCCCACGTGTCCACAGAGCGAAAGTAGGCGGCCGTTCTTTTCGCTACCTTGGAGTAAAACATTGGAATGCTCTACCTGTTCATTTAAGAATGGAACCCTCAGAGACTCTTTTCAGAACCAAACTAAAAACCCACCTCTTTCCTCAATAATTGTTTTCTCTGACCGCCCCTTATCTATTCTCTGTGAGTTTTGTTGGCAATTAGCGCGGGGATACACAGTTGTGCAGCCATGCGCTTTACAAATCTTTTATTATTATTATTATTATTATGTTACCCTTCACTTATATTCTCTTCCTACATTACACTTGTCACGGTTTACAGGGACTGACTTTTTACCTAGATATTACTCGATTCAGAACGCAGGCTTTCTCTAGTTCGAAATCTCCTACATTATGCATGAGGGTTCTTGGAAGCACAGCAGGACTGCCATCTCCTGTATAAAAATCTAAGTACAAAGTTAATACCGGACATCATCCTTAGGCCGAGACAGTAATACAGCAAGGTAGGACCCCTGGGGAGACCTATGGGTATATATACATCACATCATGCTAAGATAGCTAGAGGAGATAGAGACTTCCCGGCCGACACACTGACCAGAGACGCTGAGGTTCCTGCATGCAGACTCTCCAGCTCGCAGTGGTCTAACACCCCTTGCGGGGTGTCCAGCTCAAGACCAGAACGGGGTCCCACAGTCTCACTTCAGGTAATGGGGCTGACTGAATCCCAGAGGAATTCTTGGCTTAACTGCTACACCCATGCTAGGTACAATCAGGTACATCTAGTTAGGGAGGCATCGTAGGAGTATGCATCTTTTATCAGTTGTTTTAAATACTTGAATATATTCATGATTTTAGTAAGATGGTAGAACTATACCATCCTTTTACCTTTATAATACTGTTAATCATTTACATCTTATACTGTTTAACGGTTGTTGCAGCACATCTATTCTACGCCAGAATAACAACTGTTCAATAAATGATTATTGAAATCGACTAGCTTGTTTAATTCGGTGTATCTCTCTGAGACAGCCTAAGTAAGCACGAGTGACTGAGCGAAAGGCAGTATAGTGTTTCCACGGGCCTGAAGGATCAGGGTTGTCATGTTCGATGGTGCCATAAACTATTCTCCCCTGTATACTTTTTATAGGAACTACACAGCACAATGTCACATTCTTATGGTCAACCGCTATGTCCAATCACTGAAGTGCAATGAAAGCATGCCATCAATCTCTTTATAAATATGTGGATTTGTCTCAAGCATACACCTCATCACAAACAAACAGAAGTGCTGTCATGCCCGGCAGTGGTAAGCACGCTCTCTAAAGCTGGTCAATTCTGATCCATAGGGAGTACTTTGCAGCTGATAAAGGTCACCAGATAGTCCTTCAGCTGAGAGGGAAGGAGCATGTAGGGGTGTTCATACCCAGGGGTCTTCAGAACAGGTGCTTTGCCTAGTGCCTGTTTTGGATATTCAAATACCTTTGGTTAGTCCTCAAGACAAATAACTTTCTTTGACTGCTTTTGGAGGTTAGCGCTGTCAAGAAGACAGCTATCATACCTTAGTTGGTCTACATGTCCCAGCAGTGAATCGGCCACATTACAACGCATGCAATACATCGAATGCCATTCCAACGCGGTCATTACAACAACCATGTTGTTACATCGCATGTCATTCCAACGCATGTCGTTGCAACGACTTGCTGTAGGGGGGGTGCTGGATTTTGGAATAGTAAAATTTACTATTCCAACACCAGTCTGTGCAACATTAGGGAAGGTGTTGGATTTTAAATCCACTACTTTCTGCCCCCTACAACAAGTCGTTCTAACAACTTGCATTGTAATGGTATGCGATGTAACAACGCAGTTGTTGTAATAACCACGTTGTAATGGCATACAATTCATCGCATACATTGTAAACAATGTTTCCCCCCAGCAGTAACAAATGCGACCAATGAAGTGTTTCACCTGAGTTTTGGTAGTGGGAACCCCCACCCACAAATCCAGCACTGCTTTGATTTTCCCCTCCATGTGCCTAACCTAATACCAGATGGACCAAGAAGATCTGACCAGTCTGACCCTTGACTGCCTTGTCAGTATGCACCCCATGCTTCACAGACAAGAGTTTAAAGGTGTGTTGCATGACCTTCTTGCATTGCTCAATACATCAGTATCATCGAGGTAATCCAGATAAAAGGCCTGTAAGCCAGGTAGCACATGTACCCCAGTCTCTACAAGGTAACTGATGCATTCTTCAACCCTAAGGACATTACTTTAAATTGGTAGAGGTCACAGTAACATGGCCTTTTTTTGCTACAGAAGTTAGGGCGACTTGTCAGCTGCCACTGGTAAAATTAAAATGCCTGAAGTAACTATGCTGCCTACTAGTATGGTTGTCATGCGACTCCTACACCTTGTAGTCCTTTGTCTTATGTAAGATTTCCTATACAGTGATTTGCACAAGTATGATTGATTGTCTCTGTGTAATATGTACAGCTCTGCCCAGAATCCTGTTCCCACCACAGCCACTATGTATATAAATGTATCTGCTTTAGCTGTATATATATTTATTAGTCTTCAATTGGAGTGTTTGTATTTACTTATCGTTATATTGTACCCTAGAACTTTTTCTGTAATTCTTGTTTTTGCACATTGAATTGGAGTGTTGTTTTTTTATCACTGTTAAACTGTGCCCTTTAACAACTCCTGTAATCCTGTCTCTGCACATGTAAAGCGCTCGATACCTCTCGCAGGAAGGAGAGGACGCCACGGATCCCAACACCATGGCCCTGGACACGGGTCGTGGCTTAAGGCGAGTATCTAAGGGGATCATTTTGGTGGGGGTGGTGGGGAGGCGCGGGGATATAGTGCATACGTGTGTTGTTTTGTCTTTGTACCTCTGTGATTCCCTCATGCCTTTTTTCTCCCTCATGTCCCGTCATCCGGTGGTGGTTGCACCCATCTAAAAGAGTCCATAGAAAACCAGCGTTAATCCCAGACATGTTATTTTTCCTTTCTTTTTCCTTCTGTTGATTCTACCCTGCAACCCAGGACGAGAGAGAAGCCATGTAATCCCTGCTACCTCAAGACCCTGAGAGGCCAAAAAAAGAGCCCGAAGAAACAGTGAAGGGACTTGTTCTAAGCCCACTGGTTGTTTCTTTTCTTAAGACATTTATGTTGCCTTGGTCAAGACTGCTGTTCACCCAAAACGGGATCAAAAAGACAGGATGAAAAAAGCATTTAAAACCTGTTCTTGACGTGTCCCTTGGTCCCTTCTGCCCCACAGTCCACCCCAAACCCTTACACACTCGTTATTCAGAAATTAGTGTGTGCTTTTGCCTGAAAAGTTAAGGCCATGACCACAGGGCCCAGAAGGGACCAGTTTCAATGTACATTGCTTGCATCCTTAAGAAACATAAGCAGTATGGTTTAAAAAGACCACATTCGTGAATACACAGCCGCTGTACACATTTTGTTTTCCAATTCCCTCATAACGTAGGTATTTCAGTACCCCCATGAATAGGGCACTTTCCCACCCAGGGAAAGCAATGCTGTTCAAAGAAAGACAAGAAAACAAAAGTAGAGCTTCACTGGTAAACACTGTAAAGTGGCTCTAATATGTTTAGGCATGAATAAATCAATCTGGCACCTTGCAACCACTCTGTCTTGCTTTAGTTATTTTCCATATTTTTAATGTTTTATTTCTCTCCACCTCGAGGCTGCACTTAGAAATTGAAAAATGTCATAAAAAATTCCAGCAAAAGTGTTTTTCTTCATTGGATCCATTTCACAGGGGAGCAAATAAACAAAAGGAGGAAAGAGAAGGTAATACCTGTTTCTTGAAGCCTGTTTTCACTAAATGAGGACAAGCAAGACAGAAAGAGAGGGAATAGGGGGAACAAAGAGAGGGGGCTGGGCAGCAGCCAGCGGCAGGAGAACTGGACACTGTCCTAGTCTACTCTGGGCATGAAGGAAAAGACAGAGTCCTGCCTTTTCAGTCTCTGCCTGGTCCGCCAGTCCACAAAAGCGGAGCCTTAACTAGTGACCTTGGTGATTTCTGCCGTTCGGGTGGCATTTTAAAAATAAGAAAGTAGGGGAACGGTCTCTATGAGATTTAAGAAGTTGGGCCACGCTGTACCCAGTCAATCCCGCCCACTTCGACCACTGGTGCAGCCTTTAGGGCTGTAAGGCCTGCTAGAGGGGTGACAACCATGCCACAGGAAGTGTTGGTGGGCATGGCACACAGAAATGCGTGCCATGTTGACTTTTTAGTTTGGTCTGCATTGTCAGGGTGGGGGTGTTATGGTGAGGCGTCTCCGAGGGTGGCATAATACATGCTGCAGCCCTCAGAGGCCCTCTCTGGCCGCAAGGTCCGTGGTACCAGGGGTTCCTTTCACAAGGGACTTGCATGTGTCCCCAAACTGTGCCAATTGTGGAGACAAAGGTAGTGTTGGGAAAGAACACAGGCACTGGAAATTAGCAGGGACCCAGGGCACCCTCAGTCAAGTTGGCATCATGTATCGGGCAAAAATTTAGGTGATAACCATGCAAAAAAAAAGGACACTTTCTTACAAGTACCATTCATTGTTCAGACTCCTGACTCATATCAGTGAGGAACACATCATGTACATGAAGGGCCTATAATATAATGGGTGACTCTTGTTATATGAATTCTAAGAGACACAGATTCCCCATGAGCCCACTGAAAGGAGAAAACTAATTCAATCCCATCTGTTCCTGCCACAGTAAATTATCAGCCTCACTTCTAGGATATTATTATTACTTTTAGGCTTGTCTTGGGGTACCTTATTTTGGTTCCCTGTGTTTTTATCTGAAATAACGTTTCTTCAGGTACAGGACACCTTCGGGGTCTGTACTAGAATGCCAAAAATATTGCAAATATCTTGCTGCCTTCCTTCAAACACATATCATGCTGTATTACTGGGGAGAACCCCTGCCCCTTCTCTACAGGTTGTCCCTCGTGGCTATGCAGCACTGTACTATTTTTATTCATGGAGGAATATCTACTAACACCTCACACACTCTTCAGATTCGCAACCAAGGATCTGGACGTGCTCAGGGTAAAGTCAATTGACACACGCAATTCGCTGTCCCTTTGCCTAGCTGTCAGCCTCATCAACGGATGCCGCAGGCTTAGCCGTTCCTCCTTAAAGGCACCTTGCAGATTTCTTGAATCTGGGATTTAAGGAGCCGGGTGTCTGACTTATTCAGAGTGAGGCTTGCCAGTGCAGATCAAAAATGACCGCCTCTTTACCACGTAAGGATTCACACACATCTGACCCAGTCCTGCCACTACTCCTGTACTGGTTCTCTGTGATCTAACAGGGATACATGTGAACAGTCCCGAAGGGACAGTCTGGGGCAGAAGAGATGAACTCCTGGCTGGCTGAGCCACAAATGTTCTCGAAATAAAGAAAAGACGACAGTTTTAATTGGCAATAAAGCGCGGAGTTTAATACACTTGCTAGCAAGTTAAGGGTCAGACAGCTCGCAGACCTGTAAGCTGAACCTCAGAATACAATGGAACGGGCAGATTTTTATATACCTTTTAAAGGCAAATACGTCACATGCATAAATATTGATAGATCATTCTAGCATGGAATCATTGGCAAAAAAGGTAATACTATTCTATAAAAATAACTGATCACATGACTACTGCATGCAGCTTATCTACACATGTGGTTTGACTCATTTCTACAATAGCTTGGTGTTCTTGGCTTGTCTGGTTTTGAAGAATTAAAGTACAACTCCAACTGTCCACTGCTTTCTGAAGCCGAATATCCGGTCTGTCCTGCATGTGTATTCAGCTTTCTCGGCATATTTTCTTAAACACGTGTTCCCCCCAATATGGGCAGGTGGCCACTGCGGTGATGTCTAAACATATTTCCGTTGTCTACAAAAACATGCATCTGCGTTCTTCCCTCCAAATCTTAACCCTTTTTATTCTGCTATTGTAATAAGACTGGGCCGGTATCTCTCCTTTACTATGTACATGTGTAGACATTTTCCTCCTGATGTTTTCATGGACAGGTACACTTTCTTTATTTTATACACGAGGGCCCAAAATCCACATGAGCACATTGCAAAACGTGGTCTGTTTTCAGTGAGAAATGTGATGTGTGCATGACGCGTTTTGGGTTGTTTCCTGTTGCAGGCACTAGGCCTAACCACGCAAGTGAGGTACCATTTTTATCAGCAGACTAAGAGGAATACAGAATAGCAGAACAATTACCAATTGTCTTTCTCTGCATTTGTGCCTTCCAAATGTAAGAAAGTGTGTAAGAAAAGTCATTTTGGAAAAAACCCTCTAATTCACATGCTAGCATTTGGGCCCACAAATTCAGAGATGTGCAAATAACCAGTGCTTCTAAACTACATATCTTGTTCCCATTTCAGAAATACACAGGTTTCCTTGATACCTATTTTTCACTCTATATTCTACCAAATGAATTGCTTTATACCCAGTACATAATGAAAAACCATTGCAAGTTGCAGCTCAGTTATTGGCTCTGGGTACCTCAGGTTCCTGGTGAAGCTAAAAGAGATATATATATATATATATATATATATATATCCCGCAACCAGAAGGGTTCAGAGGAGGACCCCATGCTTGATTCACCCCCAAATAGCCAAAAACAGACTCAGCGGGTGTGGGGGAAGCTGGTGCCATTGGCAAATCATCTCTTTCCTATTTTGATTGCTCCTGTTTCGATATTGATGCATCTTTTCCTTGACTGTCCCTCCATGTCTTGGATTTTTCGGGGGTCTTTACCTCTGTGGTGTCCTTCTCGATGGATCCGAGGGTACTCTTTTCTCTGGGCACAGCGGCGGTCTCTTCCGTGCTTTGACACCAAGACTCCCTTTGAGTTCTGATTTTCGAGACACTCCTAAGTTTTTCGAGGACAATGATTCTCCTGCCTCTTGAGATGTCTTCTTACTCCCTTTTGTTTCAACTTGTATGATCTGGATGTCGGTCTGTCTCTCTCCCACTGGTCCTTCGGTGACATTCTCCTCCTCGTCACTTGAGAGGCCCAAGTCTCAGAGATGGTGGTAGATGTTGGCCGTGCATGTTATGGTGGGCTCTTCTCTACCTCGCCCTCACCCTCAGAATCTAATTTGGTGTGAACACCGAGCACACGTTACAGTCTTCATTACGGTTGTCTACCGGCAGGCAGAGTTTGCAGGCTGGGTTTTGCTCTTTCTGGGGAAACTTGTGATGTCAATTAATGCAGAACTGGAACTGTGTTTTCTATATCACAATGCACAGGGAGCCCCTGCATGTGCAGTCTCTAGATTCAAGGAGTGTGCTCCCTTTACTGGAAAAGGTTTTGCCGGTGCCTTCTCTTGACATTTCCTTCACTCTGGTTGACTATCAATGTGTATTTTTTGTGGTATTTTTCCTTCCAGCTGTTGGAGCGCCTTCATCATACATTTTTATTTATTTTATTTAATGCTATTTTCTATAGCACAAACTTTACCCGAAGGTGTCAGAACACTTTACATAAGAACCAGTTGAAAAACATAAGGACTTAGAATTACATGTGTTACATAAAAGATACAAACAGAAAAAATTGCAAATGTACAAGACGTAAAGTCACACGGAGGAGATACAAACAGAAAGGATTATTGCAAATGTACAAGTAGTAAAGTCACTCAAGGAAGACATACGAATGGATATACTCTAAGAGTCACATAGGAATAGTAGAGAGTACAAAGGTCTACTGCATATACTAGTGATTAGAGTTATCTCTATATACACATAGTAGATTTTCTCAGGGGGGAAAAAAAAAGCAGAGTTCCATTAAGTGGGTTCCGTAGGGGGATGAAGTCACGGCACCAAGGGAGGGTGGGAGGGATACAAGGGTATGGAGAAAAGGTAAATCCGAAAAGGGAAGAAACATTTGAGGATCGTCATGGGGAAACGAGGGAAAAGGGTAAAAGGGTAAAAGACGAGGGAACGGACAAGATGTTGGGTCGGGGTCCAAAGAAAAGCGGCCGAGAGCAGCAGCAAAATGGCGGCCAGGACAAAAGCAAAAGTAAAGAAGTCCATGAGAGTGTGGCAGGAAGGAGACCATTGTAGGAGAGTAGGGTCTGCTATCCTATGGTCACCCCAAATGTTTGCTTTTTGCTTCACTGGTTTACGACTTAATGTGGCTGTGGGCCTGCTAATCAGACCCACAGCCTGCTGTTCTCCCTCTAAATTAATACCAATGCACCCTAGGTGCATTACCAATTGGAACTGGTTCACCTTATTGCCCCCTGTAACAGTGTACCCTAGGTACCCAGGGAATAGGTGTTTCCAAGGCCTACCAGGGGTTGCAGCATGTATTGTGCCACCCCTGGCCTGGCCTCCATATTTGACACAACTGGCTGATCACTCAGCTGGGGTAAGTTGGTGTAATCACCTCTTACTTACATGTAGTATATCTATATCTAACATATATGGACACATGGTGACCTATAAGTCACTCCTATGGAAAGCCTTAACAATCCTGGAGGCAGAGTGCTTGGTTTTATGGGAGATGGTGCTCTAGCATGAGCTGAGCTTGTCTGCAGCTGTCGGGAACAACTCCCTTAGCTGTTCCGGGATATTGCCATACCATATACTCTTAAGTGCATTATAATCCTTGCGGTTACTTGCTAACTTTGGTTTGGCTTTATCAAAACATGTCGAGTAAGGTGTCATACGAATTGGAATACTACCGCCTCGCCAGTTCTGGCGACGGGGGTAGCATTCCACCCTTCTAGAGGGACACGACATGTACATAACCTGAAACCCAGATAAAGTTAAACATGAGCCTCAGCATCACAAAAGGGATGCTGCCACCACAGACACGAGTCTGACCTCCTGCTGCTGGGAGTTCTTCCAGCTTGGGAGGCTTGGACAAAGGGTTTCCTGTCAGGGGAGGTGCTTGCACCGTCCCAGACAGGATTTTGTGTAGTGGGTTTGGGAGGGCTGAATAGAATGAGACATGCCTGGGGCACACAAGGTGTCCCTGTGCATAAGCCAGTTCAAACAAGTGCTGGGGCTTTCCAGCCCCAGTCCTGGCGCGGAACTGGACAAAGGAAAGGGGGTGTAACCACCTCCCCTTCCTGGTCCCACCCAGAGGAGGGACCTAGCAGGTGATCCGGCCCCTAGATTTGAAATAAGAGTAGGAGCTGTGTCCCAAGACTTCAGATCATCCTGAACTCGACTTGAAACTAAGAAGAAAACTGGACTTCAACATTCTGCTGCACAGAAGACTGAAGAGCATCTCCCTTGGGGCCAAGGTGTGACCACCCTGTGAATACAGGCACCACCCAGCAACGCAACGTCTGCTTTGCCGCCGCCTCCCGCCGGAGCCCGAGCCCAGAGCCCGACAAGACCTGGATTCCCAGACATCTCAGAGCCCGATCCACAGTCCCTGAAAAGAAGAGACCCGTGGAGGCACCGAGAGACGTGGGACCGGTCATCTTGGAAGATCCACGAGAAGCTGACTGCGCAGCACCCGAGGCACCCTCGATGCCGTGCTTTGGGGTTTGAGAAGCCCCACCACCGAGCAGCACCTGCACCGAAGATCAGCCCCCCAGCATCTCCACAATCTGCGTGGGGCCCTTTTGCATTTTGTCACTTGCCGCGTCATCCCAGTTACTAGCCCATTGGCTGGTGGCCATTTTGGCGACGAAATCTACCATCAACACCACTGGTCTGGTTGCTCCAGACTGGCCCTCGCTCTTCTGAAAAGGAGCACCTGCTCTGACCTTGCTGGTCCGAGTAAGAAGCGATCTTCGAATCCTGCGTGGGTTGCACTTGCCAATGTTGGTTTGCTCCAATCCGGAAGCCGACACCGCCGACAGCGAGAGCCTTCATGGGACAGCTCGTGGTCCACTCCTGGACATCCTCGGTGCCCCAGAGTCCATGTGGCTGCGGAGACAAGCTTCTCGACAACCACCTGATTGCGCCCGACATTGCCTGGTTCCTTCCTGGTTTCATCCTGGTTTCACCCTGGTCACTGCTGAGTGACCCAGACTCTGTCCTCTCTGCTTTCAGGTACTCTACATCTTCGATCCACCCATGGATCAAACCGGACACTTCTCTTCTGGATGCCTGCAGCATCTTCATCTCCAGGCACCATCGAACTGCGTGACGAAAGCAGACACACTTTGGCACCTAGGCACCCGCTTCCTGTGAGTGAGGTAACTCATGAACGCCGGTGCTCCTGTATTGGTAAACACCTCTAGTGTCCAAGTCTAAGGTTTGGTAATCCTAGTCCAGTCGGAAGACTCCTAAAACTGTAACTCGATAACTTTTACGCACCATTGACTTTGCATTGGTGCATGCGTGTGCTTTAAGCGCTGCACCAGAGTCCCGCGGGCCTTTCCCGACTTCATCACTGCCTGTCCCGAATAGCCCCAGCGATTCCCAAGGCCCTAGGCCTTCTTCCTTTTCGATTAGTGATACTTATACCACTATTTTAGTACATGGTTTGAGTAGCCACCAGGGCCTATCCATTTTGTGCAACTTTTGTATATTTAAACAGTGTTTTGTTTTACCACATTTGCTTCTGTGCTCATAAAGAGCATAGGGGATACTTGTAGTAAATACATATATATATATTTTCAATATATATCTGTGTGGTGTCCTTTCATTTGGTATTCAAGGAGAGTGTATATGGTAAAACAGCTGGCTTCACATGCCCCTTGAGTTAAGCCTTTAAGGCTGCTTAGTCCATGCTACCCTTAGGATATCTTGCCTATAAGGTTGACTTACAACCATCAGCATAAGGGATTGTTTGGACTGATACAAGGTGCCCCCAGAATTGGAGACATCATATATCAGGCCAACTTCTCACAACCAGCTCCAAAAATGGCTGGATGCACAAAAGTCACCAAAGTCAAGAGTCCAATGAGGAACAAAAGAATCAGAAGATGGTGACCAAATGTGGGCGCTTCTGGAGGAAGCATGCCACCATCACAAGGGGACACCAAATGAAGGTCCGTCGACACCCAAAAACAAAAAGATTAGAAGGACAAAGAATTTTAAGGAGAATTCCAGACCCAAGCACTAGTAGGCAGAATAATGCACAGCATGTGAATCCAGAAAAGATTCATGCAGTAAAACCTAGGGTGGCATTGAGAGAATTTCCCGAAAGTCATCCGTTCCATTCCCATCTGAGCCTCCAGATTATCCACGGTCTAATAACGAAGGAGCTCAAATCCCTTGAAAGGTGTGGGTTATGAGACTGGTACTTGACAGAAGTCAAACATTGAACGGCATGAGGGCCAGTAGTAAAGAACGTGGAATAGGTCAAGTCCTGGAGCCCCATCGGTACATGTCCGAACCAGATGGCTGAGAAAAACAATCTAACAATGGAGTTGGTACTCATTCACATTCCAAAATAAGGGAGGAGTAGCAAGGTACCACAGTGCAGAAAAGAGCTGTGCCAGGGAGGGGTTTAGCTATACAGCTCGGTCTCCTCCTCTGTTTTCTCATGCTCCTAGGTTGCTGTGTATAACAGTATCCCCCTGACGTTAGCTGTGTGCTAGTGCGTTACAAGTTTAGGCGATTGCCTGTTGCAAAATGGTATTTTTGATAGTATTTTGTTTTTATGTTTTAACTACCATACTTCTTAGCAGAGTGCATAAGTGTGACACAATTGATTTCAGCACTGTAGCGCACATTACAATGGACTGTACATGCCCACTGCCACCCTCCCCTGTCACTCGACGGGGAAAACCCAGATAAATCCTAGACATTCACTGGCTATGGCTCCCATTAAAATAGGAACATGGAACGTGTGGGGCATCCACAGCCCGGAATGCCGTTATCTCATATATTCTTACCTGAAGCGCCATCACGTACAAATAGCACTTCTTCAGGAGACACATTTAGTTCAAACAGAAATTGCTTGACTCCATAGGCGATGGAGGGGGCAACTATATGCGACATGCTACTCTGCATATGCAAGGGGAGTCTTGGTGTGCGTGAGGCCAGGGACTCCGTTTAAAGTGATAGATGCTCTGATAGACAGGGAAGGCAGATATGTCATAGTTAAAGGGGTCCTCAATGGAAAACAAGTAGTAGTGGCATCACTCTATGCACCCAATACTGAGCAGGCCGCCTTCTTAGATCACATATCACATAAACTGTCCATATGGCATGAACTCCCTGTGATTTTAGGTGGTGACTATAACTGTGTGCTGGACGTCTCCCTGGATCGGTTTTTCTCCCCATTGCCTGGTACAACCAAACGCGCAGCTGCGAAAGTGCTAGGACATTGGGCACTATAGTGGTGTTTCTCCGATGTATGGCACCACAGACACCCACAGGACAGGGTATACTCATATTCTGGGGTGCATAGGTTACACGTACGATTGGATCATTTCACGGTATCAAACGATCTCCTGCCATGTATCTCAGACTTCACATACACGGGGCGTACACACTCTGATCACAATCCACATTTTCTGGAGTTACAGTGGGAGGCTGAGTTGCCACCGGTTCCTATTTGGCGCCTTCAACCAGATGCTCCTCTGGATGCGTCCTTCCGGGATTTACTGGCCATCACTATGGCACAATATTTTGAGGAAAATGCGGGCACAGCTTTGTCTCCGCTGGTGGAGTGTGACGCCCTTAAGGTGGTTGTTAGGGGACACTGTTTGGGGGCACAAGCAGGTATGAGCACACAGCTGGATAGGGAAGTCGTAGCTTTGGAGCTCAGGCTGGACGATGTAGAGCAGGCGGCTACAGACGACGCCCAGGGGCGGCTAGGTTCTCTTCAGGAGGAGTATGCACGCTTGCTGGAGCGACCGAGATGCCTCAATTATGCCGCGCCTTCGGCGAGGACCCATCATATAGGCAATAAAGCAGGTAAGCTGCTCTCGTAGCTCATTCGGCAGAATGAGTCGTCAACGCCCATAGTGTATTGCATATACACAACAGGACATCCATAGTGCGTTTGTGACACACTACCAGGATTTGTATAAATCGCGCGTACAAGGTCATGCCCCTGGAGATAAAGACGTATCTGGACGGACTAGACTTGCTGCCGCTGACACGTGCACAAAGCGAGGAACTGAATGCCCCTCTCCATTCAGATGAACAGTATATTTTTTTTCCCTGTCCAACAGGAAGTCCCCAGGGCCAGACAGACTGCTGACTGAATATTACCAAGCATATACACACATCCTAGCACCACAACTGTTAAAGGTGTATGAAACAACGCTAGAAGACACCACCCTTACTGGTACGTAAAACGAGGCCCTGTTGGTTTCCCTTCTCAAACCTGACAAGAATCCTGACCTCTTAGGCTCCTATCGCCGGCTAGCGCTCCTCAACACGGATTATAAATGCTTTGCCTCTCTCTTAGCTAAAAGGCTTTCGCCCCTTGTTAAGACGCTGGTTCACCCAGATCAGAACGGTTTTGTGCCAGCGCGCTGTACTTCCCTAAACATATGGAGATTCTTTAGAGTGCAACAGTATGCCACATATGTCTGGCCTCGGTCGGGCTACCTGGAACTGGATCTGGAGAAGGCCTTTGATTCTATGGAATGGCCCCATCGTGTCTGTTCTGGGCAAATATGAGTTGAGGGAATACTATTTGGTTCGCCTTTTTTACCAGAGGCCCTCAGTCTGGGTACGCACCGGTAAGTTAATTTCCGATTGTATTAGGGTAAGGCGGGGGACCAGTCAGGGCTGTCCACTGTCGTCGTTGCTATTTTCCCTGGCCATGGAGCCTTTAGCGATGTTGCTCCGGAGAGACGGCGAGGAGTGGGGTATACAGTTGGGTGATGGGATACATGCTGTTTCCCTTTACGAGGACGATCTGTTGTTGGATATTCGGGATGTCACTGCAATACCGGCGTCTGTAGCAGACATACTTAGGTCATTTGAGGAGCAGTCTGGACTCCGGGTGAATTGGGCTAAATCAGGGATTTACTCGATCCGTGTCACTGTACCAGAAGTAACTGACTCTTTGCAGGATGTGCCCCTTACTTGTTACACTACCACATTCAGGTATATTGACATTTTCATTCCTGCTCACCGGAAGACCTAATGCATGGTAATTTGATGAGAGCGATGTCAGCCTTACGAGCCCAAAGGCAGTTCTGGAAGACACTTCCGTTAACTGTGATGGGCCGCATTGCCTTGCTGAACAGGATAGTCCTCTCTAAACTGCTGTACTATTTTTCAAACCTCCCCCTTTACATTCCACCCAAAACATTTCGAGACCTGGAGCGACTATCCCGGGACCTGATATGGAACAAAGGAAGGCCGCGTACAGCGCTATGGAAAATGTATGCTCCAATTAGCCACGGCGGATAGTCTGTCCCTAATATGGAATTGTACTATTTGGCTGCCCAGCTGCATTGAGCAACAAAGTGGCTGAATGACAGGTGCCTGGAGGATACAACTACCATGCACCGACCCTGGACCCATTCTCAAGTCTGTCACCTGTTCCACCCCATAGCCAAGCTCCCTCGGCCATTACAGTTACACTTGGGTTTGGCCCATAAATGCTACAAAAGAAGATTATATCTCACCCGTACGACACCTCTTATGCTCAGACTCTGCCATTGCTGGGGACGCCAAGAAGCAGGTTGGGCACCCCAGAGGCGGCCCTGGCAGCCTGGCATGCAGCGGAGCATGACACATTGGGCGACTTATACAGGGATGGGGCATTAATACCATTGGAGGCGCTAGTCGAGCACAATGACTTGCCAGCAGATCAATTTCTACTACACTCTTCCCTCCTGAAGGCTCCGCCAGCTGTTTGGGTTGACCTGACGATTGAGCTGCCAACGCATTAGTACAATACCTACACGTAATGGGTGCGGTGTCACACGTTGTACACTAGCTGGCGGAGGCGCTTCTTACACACATGCAGAGGCTGATGCAGCAACTCAGAATCGGATGGGAGGGTGACAGGGGTCAGCCTTGGACAGACAAGGAACGGGATGCCATATTAGCAGGCGCCTGGAATATACCCAGGAACTTGAAATTCAAACTAATTCAAACGTACATCATACAAAGGGCATATATCTCACCGGACAAGATAAATCTGTATTTCCACATCGCCACTTCCGCATGTCCACGCTGTCAGCGGATGCAGATTTGCTGCACATGCTGTGGACTTGTGCATCACTCCACAACTATTGGCGAGTAGTAGTCACATTAGCCACATGTACAAACATGGTGATGCTGCTGGCATAGGAGGTTTGCCTTTTAGGGCTTTACACCAGATCCAAGAAGTCTAAAGTCACCTCCAGGTTCCGAGATTTGGGCCCCATCACGGCTAAACGTCTCATAACTAAAAAATGACCAAATATCGCCCCACCGGAGACACTCAGATGGAAGCGTTTATTCGCAATATGGGCACAAACTGAAAGTACGGCATTACATAAGGAGGAGACAGCATGACTTTGTAAATTGCCCATTGCACAGAGCTGGGACACACTGGTGGCTGTCTTGCAGACTTGCAACCAGATAGCGGCTGACACTACATTATCTGCAAATCAATGAAGCACCCCTGAGACCCACATCTCTTGATCAGGGAGTGGCAGCACAACCCAAACACCATAGACTGGGCAGGTGTTGTTTACCCCACCCTGATATGGATAGTCACTAGCATCTCACCCGCCTCAAAGCATGGTAGTCCTAGTAGCTGGCAAACTAATATTCCTTGATGTGTTCAATATTTCACTTATTCGCCATACTTGTGGCTAGGCGGAAATGTACTGATAATATTTTTTTGGGGTAATTTAATGATGCACTAGCAATATTATTTGTATTTCATGGATGGCAGATATGTTTTATAGGTTTTAAGTTTCAGTTTATATCTAATATTTGTTGAAAATGTGATTTATTGTTGTTAATGGGTGACTATTACCTATGCTCTATCCTCACATTAGACCCTTCTCCTATTAAACAGGGAATAGATGAGAAGGTCCGATTGTGACAGTCTGTAGGTATACAGCGCGTATGCGCGAAACCAGGCCAGGACTGCTTCGATGAGTTGTGTCTAGTGAACATGGTGAACAACAACAACACTATTTGATAAAAGTATGATGCAATCACACTGTGAGCAATGGCATGCAGAGGTATTGGTAAATGTTCTCATGTGAGATATAACTGTTTGTAGTGGTGTACAGCATATTGTGTTTACATATTACTGTGCGATATACTACTACTCTGACCATGGGTTTGCATTTCTGGTCTGATTCCAAACATATCTGTACGAATTGACAATGACAGTCATGTTAATGTAAAATACCAATAAAGATATTTAAACAAAAATTGGTAATTGGCTATACTGAAAATCTTGCATGGATTTGGCACTCCTGGAACCTACATTGTGGAAGCACCATAGGTCAATGAAAGTTCCCCTACAAAATCTCCAAATCCTAGTCTAGATTCAAAACTTGATGTCAGGCCTGTTTCGGCCTGTTTCGATTATAGAGACCAGTTAGGACACCTCCACCATTAAAGGGTAATTATGCATTTAATTTGCCCCTAAATCTTGGAGTTTTTTTCGTAATTAAGACTAGGAATTCACTGATGACAAACTTGTGGGTTCGGGGCCAGATTTTACACAAGCATTTCACCTATGCTCCTCAAAGCAACTGCAAACTTCATGTTGATCTATACAAAGGAACACTTTTTTTTTAAGTCTCTCAAACACCTCTCTTGGGTAGGTCACAATCTGCAAAACGTTTACACTTAAATTTGCAGATTGATATTAAAAAAGGTGCTACGTCTAGCAATCATTAATTATGCTGCCTTGATTTTTTTCATTTTCTCCCAAAAATTATGTTTATGCACTGCAAAGTAGCAACCAAACCAAATGTGGGAAAAACTAAAAGGCACAGCAACATCTCAACCTAGGATAGGTTTCTTACTACAGGCACGGACCAGCTTACATTCAACTTGTTCAAAAAACATTTCAAAGACAACTACTGTAAGAATTTCCAACCTAACCACTAGATACCACAAAATGCACAGCATGTGAATCCGACCTGCATACATAATGCAAAATTGATTAAAATCTGATAGAGACGTCCAACCACAGATTCCTTACCTAAGAATTATCCCCAGGCATCAGAGTGGATCCAGAAACTTTTTGTGAGCAGTACTCCTGTGTGCTGTAGGTGGCGTTCTGCTCTGCGTGACGTATTCCACATCGGAGTGACATACACAAAGCCTATATAGGCACCATCCCAGTGCGCTGTCAGTTCATTTCTTTTCATGCTAGTCAAAGCAGATACAGAGACAGCTACCCCTAAGTCTTGTGATGACTAACAAAATAGTTACTTACCAGTAGTAGCTTTGCAGCTTGAAGAGTTTTCTGGATTCACAAGCTGTGCATTATTCTGCCATCTAGTTGTTGGGCCCGGAATACTCAATAGTTGGGGTTTGGTTGGGGCGTCGACCACCATTTGGTGCTAGGTCCATCTCTTGTGCAATGTCAGACAGCACCCCTTAGTTCCTCTGCATGATAGCCATCTTCAAATTCTTTTCCCCCTTTTTTCTCCAGGGTATGTCTTAAATCCTGTCATTTTTAGATGTTAGTTCTTTGATTTAAGTGATCTTTACCCACCTGTTTGTATTTCTCCTCTGAGGGGAGGTGGGTGGGTCGCAAGTGAATCCAGAAAACTCTTCAAGCTGCAACACTACTCCTACTGGTAACTATTTAATTTTGCAGCATGAATCCTTTTCTTGATCCACATGCTGTGCATTAGATTATGTAGCAGTTTCCCCTTTCTTGGGGTGGTAGTGGTAAGATGAGGAAGACTTTGCAAACCAGTGTTGAAGTACCTTTTGTCCCACTTGCGTTTCCTTAGTCATTTGTATATCCACGCAGTAATGTTTGGTAAAGGTGTGTGGGAATGCCCATGTTGCCGCAGCACATATAGTGTCTATTGGCACATTGGCCATGAAGGCTAAGGTTGCCCCTTTTTTGCAAGTTGAGTGGGCTTCTGGCCACGTGTTTAGTCTTTACTGTTCAGGCATAGCATACTTGAATTGCCTCTACAATCCAACGTGCAATAGTCCCATTTGACAAGGGTGCTCTCTTATTGGACTGAGTGAGAGATGAACATTGATTGCCTTTACGGAATTGTTTTGTCTCCTGTAGATCGTATAGTACAGCCCTTCTTAGGTCCAGGGTATGAAGGCTTCTTTCTAGTCATGTATGTTGGTTTTTGAAGAAGACTGCTAGCTGTATGCTTTGGTTCATGTGGAATTTGCTTACTACCTTAGGTAGGAATTGAGGGGTTGTACTTCGGATAACCTGGTGGATTTGCATGTATGCTTCCTCAATTGTTAATGCCTGTAGTTCACTTACTCTCCATGGAGATGTTATAGCTTTTTGAAAGGCATTCTTTATAGTAAGACATCTGAGTTCTGCTTTGTGTATGTGCTTTAATGGTTCTGTCATTGGTTGTGTTAGGACTGTGTTTAAGCTCCACATTGGGGCTGGAGCCTTTCTTGGGAGTGCAATCTTCTTGGACCCTTTCAGGAATCGTATGATGACTGGTGCAGTGAAGAAACATTTACATTAACCTCCCCTGGTGTAGGCTACAATTGCTGCCAGGTGCACCTTGAGGCTTGAGTAGTTGATGTTACTATGAAGCAAGTGTTTAAGATATACGAGCACGGTTTCCGGTCTGGAATTCAAAGTTAGGGTATTGTTTTCTGTACACCATATGGTGTACCGTTTCCACTTAGCTTTGTAGCATATTCTTGTGGTCTGTTCTCCTGCCTCCTTTAGTATTTCCATTGTTCTTTGCAGTAAATTCAAATGTCTGAACTTTAAGTATTCAGGCGCCAGGCTGCTAGGCTGAGTGTCGCCGGTTCTCAGTGAAACATTTGACCCCTTTGCATTATGAGAAGGCCCTTGTCTGCCTTGCATTTGATCATCTGTCCCCTGGACAGTTCGAATAGGCTCGAGTACCAAGTTTGTCTTGCCCATTGAGGGGCTAGATTTGTTCCCGGTTGTCTGGCTTTCCCCAATGCTCTTTGCAGTAGGGGAATCGGAGAAAAAGCGCATGGAAATGTCCTAGACCAGTTTAGTGACTGTGCATTCCCTTTTGATAGGTGGTGTTGAAACCTGGGGGCGAAGGATTGGCATTTTGTGTTTCTCCATTGTTGCGAATAGGTCTATTTCTGTAGTCCCCCCAGTGGTTGAAGACCTGTTGCAGGATCCTTTGCTTTATCTCTTATTCGTGTGAGCTGCTGATCTGTCTGCAATTCAGTGTTGTCCTTTCCTGGCAGGTGAATTGTCTGTAGGCTGATTCTCCTTTAATTGGCCCATTTCTACATTACCTAAGCCAGCTTGCTTAGGGTAAATGATTTAGTTCCTCTCAGTTTGTTGAGGTAAAACATCGTCGTGGTATTGTCCGTCTGGATCAATATTGTCTTCCTTCCTATGTGGGTTTGGAATGCCTTTAGTGCCAGGAACACCGTCTTCAACTCTAGGAATTTGATGTGCTTTATGGTGTCTACATCATTCCACTAACCCCATACCTGATTTCCTGAATGTGCTCCCCAACCCTTGTGGGACACATCTGTTGTGATGGTCACCGAGGGAGTAGGTAATTTGAAAGGTCTGCCTAGTGTTCTGTTCTTGGATGCCCACTATTTTATCTCTGTCTGAACCTTTTCTGTTACAACAAGATCCTCCCAACTCCCTGTAGTTTGTGACCAACTGTTGCATAGCCACTCCTATAGAGAGTGCATGTGGAGGTGTGCATGACTGATGAGGGGAATGCATGATGTTATCATGCCCATGAGTTTCATGACAGTTCTCACTGTCAGACTGAACCTTCTCGTAGAGGCGAGTTTGACGGATAGTTTGCATTCTCTTCTGGGTCAGGTATGCCAGTGCAACCTTGGAGTTTAGTCTTGCTCCTAGGAAGGTCTTTTCTTGTTCTGGCTTTGTTGATGACTTCTTGTGGTTTATTGAAAAACACAATTTTTGCGGTGTAGTGATCACCAACGTGTGACATCTTTGCTTTGAATTTGCCTTCACCTCCCAGTCGTCTAGGTAGGGATTGATGTGGATTCCTCTCCTCCTTAGGGATGCTGCAACCGCTGCTAGACACGTTGTGAAGACTCTTGGTGCTGATTTTATCCATAAGGGCAGGACCTGAAATTGGTAGTGAGTGTCCTCGCGAAAGAACCAGAGGTATTTCTTGTGAGATTGGTTCATGGGGATGTGCCGATAGGCGTCCTTTAGAGCTAATGTTGCCATGAAATCTCCTGTTTGTAGCTGTGGGATTACTTCCTGTAGGGTTGACATTTTGAAATGCTGTGTGCAAATGAATTTGTTAATGAATCGGAGGTCTAAGGTAGGTCTTTGCGTGAGATCTTGCTTTGGTGCCAAGAAATATGTGAATAGTTTCCTTTGTTGTGTTCACTCCTTGGTACAATCCGTATTACTTGTTTTTGTAGGAGTTCCTTTATTTCCTGTCTTAATTGTAAGAGCTCTGTTCCTTGGAACCTATTCTTTTTTGGTGGGTTTGGTGGGGGGTTTGTTTGTTAGTTCTATACAAAATAGCTGTGGCATACAACATTTAAAGTCAAACTGTCAGTGGGAAGGTTTTTGCATTGATGTAGGTGGGGCGCTATTCAGCCTCCCACTACTGTTGTTTAGGGGTCTTCTGCTGTGGCTAATTCACTTTTTGAGTTTGTCCTTCCCCTCTCGAGGCTTGTCCCCTAGCTCTTCCTCGGTCCTGAAAGGACTGCCTTCGTTGTTTGTGCCAAGCTTGGTATCTGGACTGTTGGCTTGATTGCGGTCTGCTGTCCTGTGTTTGATATTGTTGTTGACCTGTTGAGAAGACTCCCCTTCCTGTGACTCTTCTGAGATTAAATCCTACTCTCTTGAAGGTGCCCGCTGGCTGTCCTCATTGTCCTCCTTTATTTGTTGAAGGGGTTCATCTACCTCACTTCCAAACAGGTAGTCTACTTTGAAGGGTTTGTTAATGATTGAGGTATGGACCTCTTGCTTGAAGCCTGAGATTCAGAGCCAGGTGTGCCTTCTTAACGCTGTGCCTGTGCACATTTGTCTGCTGGCTGTATCGGCTGCGTTTAGAGTTGATTTCAGGCAGCGGTTAGGTTTCTTCCCTCCTGTATGATGGATTTTGCTCTTTTCTTATCCTCTTCTGGGAGCTTGTTCATCAGTTCTTCAATGTCGTCCCATTGTTGTTGGCCATACCTGTTGAAGGTATCATCTGCTTTCTTGATGAGGCTGTTGTAGAAGACTATGTCGGCTGATGGCGAAGCCTTCGAGGATAGCTACAGACCTCTTCTTCTGGGTCTGTGTCGAGGTTGTTCCATTCTTCCTCGAACATTCCAGAGGCTTCCTCCTCTTCTGGAGGATGAGGTTCCTTTTTGATGTCCTCTTCGTGAGATTTGGGGTTTGGCAGAGCTTCAAAGGTATTTTCTGTGGCCTCTCCAGAGTCGTCTTCGTCGCTAAAGAGGCCCAAGTCCCTCAGCGATGGTTGTTTCTGGCTTTGGAGCATGGCTGCGTAATCGTTCTCCCTCGGATTTCAACATGCCTTGAGCGTCTTCGACACGAACACCACGCAGGCCTCGCAGTCTTTATCCTTGTGACCCCTCGGCAGGTAGAGGTTAAAAATGTCATTTGGATCGAGTTGTGCAAACTTGTGGTGGGAATTTGGGCAAAATTTGAAAGTGGTATTTTGCATGGTCCTTACCTTGCCCTCTTTCGATCCATCTGCGCCGTTGCTCTTTGAGGTCCCCTGACGGGGAAACGTGTCCAGAGGTCTCGCTTCCTCTCCGGTGTCTTCAGTCAATGACCAATGGTTTCTCACTCTAAGTCCTTAAGTCTTTCGGGGATTTCGTTCAAACCTTCGGAGTGCCTTCTGTTGCTTACAGACCAAACGGTAGAAAAAAGAATCTGAAGGGGGCTACCACACTTAGCAACTTCCGGGGTGCCATCTGGTGTCACATAAGGGATGGACCTAGCACCAAATGGTGGTCAACGACAACCCAAAAAACAAAGACAATTCCGGACCCAACCCCTAGATGGTAGAATAATGCACAGCATGTGAATCCAGAAAAGGATTCATGCTGCAAAACCTTTTCATCGACTTTTGTTGAAGTTTTTTTTAAAGATCTTTCTCTTGGTGTGCCAGGGATGTCCACGAGGAAAACTGGCTTGAAGCCCTGCGCAGCCTGCCAATGACAGACGTCGGTGACAGACCCATAATCTTGTTTGCCTCTGGTGCTTGGAGCACGATCACGATGCAAAGAACTGTGTCAACTGCCGTGCCATACTCTCCAAGGCTTGAGGGAGCGGTCCCTCAAGCTCCTTGCTGCTCAACGTACTGTGAGCCAACGGTCTAGATCCCGGTTAAGAAGGTTCCAGGACTGATTGAGGAGCCATCGATCTTAGTCACAGTTAAATAGCGGATTCAGTCCGATACAGGGTTTTTATGTTTTTACAGATAAGCTTTTTGAAAGACATAACAATACTTGTAGGATAAGGTTACAAATATTCACTTTATTATAAATAAGAAATACTGTTTTATACATACAAAACTGCAAGTGTTGTGTTTTCCTTCTCCCCTTCCCCGGACAGCAGCGACCACAAGTTAAGGCATAGGGATTTAGTCCAGGAACACAGAATGGGCTCACAGCACCTTGTGCTGGGACTCGGATCTCATATCCACCATCATGCTGACCCAGGGACCTCCCTGGTAAAAATAAAAGCTTCAAGGAAGGTAGCTGGCCACTGTGAGACTTATTAAAACAAAGGATGCTGAATCAAAACTAGATCCATTAGACAGTAAAAGTGACTACGGAAGCCTCAATTTTTTTTTTAAAAAACATAAAACTGCTGCTAAATGTATTGCACCATTACATGAGAGCAGAGTAAGGTACTGAACATAAATTTTCCCTATGAAGTATTTTGAATTCTTGTAAAAAGTAAGACAAATTGCTAGAGAAAGTGAGGCAGAAGCCAAAAAAAAGTTATACCTCCACTCAAGTCCAGTAGCTATGGTGTCTTGCCCATTACTTAAAGGCACGGCTCTGCGGTCATCAGCCTTTTGACAGACTCCAGTACTGATGTGTAGCACCTATTGTATCTATGGGAGGCCTGAAGGCACAAGAATACTCTGTAACAAACTCCCCATGTCTGCATGGTCACCACTCCAGCACAAAATGTGCAGGGTTCACACACAACCAGTGGCATTGCCATGTTTGGGGTCAGATAACACTGGGTTCAGAAAAGGACACCCAAGCAGTCAGGTGGAGTGTACAGACACTGTAAATATAGCATAAAATATATATCAAACACAAAGAGGTGACTGAATAAGGGCATGAAATGTTACTTGAGCTTCAGCGCCAAGGAATAATAAAACATCAGTTGTTCTCTAATCAGGACTGATTGCTACAGATTCACATGCTTGGTAGAATATCCGTACCAATGTTGCCAGTATGAGTCAACTACCCCCATGAAGTCAGTAAGACTAGAACCCAAACACCACTGTAATTTTTCTTCTCATGTAAAACCAGACCACATTATTATATATATATTTTTTACAACAGTTAACAGTGGTAAGGTTTTAGTATTATATAGCAGACTTAAGTGAAGCTGGCCCAATTCACTCCAAGGAGGGAATCACGGTAATCTATAGAAGATGACCATTCCAGAAAGCCTTTGTTAATGGAAAGGATTTATGTTAGGAATAAAGAGAACTAAAGTCAAAATGCACACTAACAAATGGATAAGGGCACTGAAGAATTCAATTTGACATGGAGGTTTTTATTTGAACTGAGTGGCCTACTCCATTCTGGAGCTTGTGTCCCTACAGGAATGACTTCCCAAAACAAGTGATCCCCAGGTCATTCCATCCGAATGTATGAGAGCCAGCACTCTTGATAACAACAGCATAGTACAGATGTTCAACATGAGTGCACCGCTTGACAAAGAATATTGGGAACTTAAAGATAAACAAATTACTAATCTGTGACATGGTATTTCAGCATATATTTCAAACTTCTTTCCCACAAATACTGATTCCAGATACTTTCTTTTCCTTCACTGATTTTACATTCCATAAATGTCAAATGCCAACAGATTGTTTAACATCACTTTTAGGCAGGCGCTGCCCCTAAAAGAGCGAATCTCAGCTCATGCAAAGCATAGGATTCATGAAGTAGTGCATCATGAGTTATATATTACTCATGATTTTTAATAGGTTCTAAGCACAGGGAGGTTGGTTGGGCCACCGGAAACTAAAGAGGATGCTCATGCTTGAGGATCACTCTTTATTCAGTGCAGTATCTCGCAGATGCCTATGCTTTATAGACGACAAAGTGATTACTGCAATTTGAAAGAAAGCATTGCAAGTGGTTATCCTGCCCTAACGGAACAGGGTAAGAAACTTGGTCCCATCAGCACATCCTTCTACGTGCCCAAATCCATAATATAATATTGTAAATGGCCATCAGTGTGAAACATGGAATGACATCTGTTATTCACTGCTGTGCTGGTAGAGAATTTAAAACATTGTTATCAAACGATTGTTTCAAATGCTGTGAAAGCACAAAGAAGAGGCTATTGCTATACACTAGACAGACCTTCAAAGCATAGAATGACAGGCCAAGACAAAGGGCCCCATTTGGACACAACAGATCAGAAAGTGGAAAGAGACGGTCCACTGAAGTCTTCCCTGCATAGCTCACCTCTACCAGTTCTGCACAGACCAAAGGGAGCAAAACCCCTTCCCAATAACACTAAATAGTCAAATGCCATTTCATGCCACCAAACATAAAAACCATCTCCACTTTAACAATATAACACTCTAGTGGTCACTTAAATTCTTCCATAAAAATTGGAAGAACTGAATACTAGGATGTTCAACTGAAACTGAAAATACATGCTTTGATTCAGGGACATGCAACTTTAATGGCCTTCCCTTTGCAAAATTCTAAATAGGAGATCTACCATGTGAAGTAAATACATTTGGGCAATACTGTCAACGTAATTACTCTTTAGACCACACCTGTACAGTGTGTCCATGGAGCTTGGATAAAGTATGGTAACTGTTGTAAGCTACAACTTGTATAATATTCAGCATCCCATAAGGATTAGATGAGACCCATCTAGAATAAGCTTACCAAAATGCATTGGTTGGTGATCACTTTCTAGCCCCATATACTAGATCTGTCAGCATATGTTTCTGTTCTACATTCAGGATGTAGATCTGTATCTCAGGTGCGCTACAGATTCAATAGGCAAAGCTGAATTTCTATGGTCCACCAAAAGACATTCGCTGGGCTTAGCCATTCACAGAATTTGAAGGTCAAAAACATACTTCGCTATGAGTAGAATTGTATTTTAGTGACCAGCTCGATTCTGATCTGGCCATGGAAATGTGTTTGACTACCCTCAACTTCTCGACCTCAGACCATGTAGAGAAGGGGCCAGATCCTTAACAGGATCCAAGGATGCCCACAACATAAAATGAATATAAACAGAACTAATTTACAGTCGGGGAATTCACATGAACATCTAACATGCATCTGATGCCAAATCCAATGCACAAAGACAAGCACTCTAATGGTTGAAGGCCAAAAATTTATTTCCTAAGAGGTGTAAACGTTGAGCTGTTAGAGTATAAAAAATGCACAAGAAAAAAAGAAACTGTTCTTCAGTAAGCAGTATAGGTGCTGCGTAATTCATGAAAAATATTTGCTCTTGAATTTTGAAATTCGAACACCTTCTCTGGCCTACTCGGATGTATTTGCACAGATCACCCAATTGTCTAGGTAAGAAATTATCAAGAGGTTTTGTTTCAGAAGGAAAAGACCTGCAGAAGGCAGACACTAAGGAAGAAAAAAACTGGATGGAAAAACTGGTGATGATTCGGTCCCATCACAAATCTCATTTTCATGAGATGTCAAAACTGGGTGCGAATCAGATGCCACAAGAAGTTAAATGGCCATCAGTAATGGCACCCTATGCTTACATTTCCCCTTGAGGAGTTTGTAAAGCCACAGAAGACTGTGTAGCCCATTCTTTGTCTAATGAAAAGATAGGAAGCTGCTTGACCCGTTCAGGGACTTATTTTATAGCATCCAGGAGCCGTGAGGATCTTGCTGTAATAGCCGAGAACGTTGTGAAGACATTTTTGGAGGAGTAATTTGGGTATGGTTTCAACAAATTGTTGAGCATGGCAGTGATTGATGGAATTTAAAACAACTTATTTGAGAAAATGTGGACAGGTGATAGCATTCCTTAAAGTGCGCCTATTGTTGGCGAAAAGGTTTTACTTGATCTGCCTGTTTATCATCTAACCTAACTAACATTCATTGTTTATCCTTGAATTTTCTGACTGCAGCCATTCAAAGAGAGGGATTCCTTTGCTAGGCAAGTCATAGGTTTACTGCTGAACCTTAATCGGAGTCAAGATCAGCACTACACTTTGTGCTATATCACTAGTGGCACGTCTGACGAGACACTATAGAACATATAGGAAGGTTGGATAACCAACAGTACTCTAGGACCATGATGAAACCTACACTAAGATTGGACTATAAAGTGCCTAAGAAGACATTGTCAAAAATATGACACTGTATTTTAAGGATTTTTTGTAAGGAGCAAAGATCAAAGATGGTTGCCCAGTTGGCAACTCCAACAAATATTTTCCTCCGTCTGGGAAAGTGTAGGTTAAAAAAGGGCACTGGTAAAACTGAATAAAATGTTGGTGTGGTAGAGGAATAAACCACACAGTCTTCAAACCCCAAAGCAAAGGTCCTCTGTATCATGCTACCACCAGGTATTTCTCTTATGGGAAACAGGAACGATGATCCAGGAGGTGGAGCGTGTGCTGTAATAAAATAATGAACATTCTCAAATCTTTAAAAATGCATCTTTTAAAAAACACTAAAAAGCACTTACTATGAGTCAACTGCCTTGAACCTGGGAACCCTTTATCCAAATAGAAAATGGGGTTAAATGCTTCTAACTCCTTGTGGTAGCAGAGAGCATTTTGATGCTCAACTAGACCTCTCAGGATCCATTTTACCTACCCTCCTGAATGGGCTCCATTTGTTTATTTAACCATCAAAGGTGCTCATGGAATAAAAAATGTTATTTCTCGAAGAACTCATCTTAAAATACATTCACCTGAATGAATATCGAAAACTAAAAGTTGAAGTAAGATTAGCTTACTGATCTTGTTGTACAGAGCCATGTTTGTGCTGGCTACTAAGAAGTCCCTCAAACGGAAGCGTTGCAATTTCAAATCAAGTTATTGGTCGGGCACTGCGACCTTCAAGATGAAGGTACAAAGGAGTCTAACTAAATAGACTGTCAGTCACATGATTCAGCCAAGCTATCACAGGTCAGCTACAAACCATTCTGCGAGATGTGGAGAAATGTACTTTATCCCACCTACATAAAGATGGCATGCCGCCCTCTTTCTCAGGACACAGAGGTATCAAGGGGATCACTGGGTGTCAGAGGGTACATTCAAGTTGCATGTCCACTGTCCTTCCGCCACACATCTGCTGCACGTCTTGAAAATCAGATCCCTAGCTCGAAGAAGTTCACAACTCAAAGTTGTATACATCTTAAGGCAAAGAATTCCTTTCAAAAAGGCGCCACAAAAAATTAACGTGGCTAAGACTTGAGTTTTTTTTAGGCAAATCAAGCTACAAGAATAAAGCAAGAGAAAATCAGTGAAAAGGCATGAGGTAAATTAGGTGTTTTGCATTCTAGCAACATCGTACACAGGATTCAAAAGATGCCCTCTAGTATGGCAGCTCTGTCTGGAACACAAACATGTTTTAACCCCAAGGTGGTGGTCTTGTACTTGGTCACAGTAGGATTATATTCTACATGAAGTCTACTGGCTGAGCCTAAGATCGACGCAAATGTAAACTTTTATTTAATTGTTGAAAATATTCCTGGAACCAAAAACTAGGTGGCCGAATAATGCACACCATGTGAACCTAGAATAGGTTCATGCAGCAAAAATAAATAAATAAATAAATTGCGTTTTGAAAACATCCTCTTAGAATTCTATAAGGGTACAGGGAAGAATACTTAAGCAAATTAAATTTGAGGACGAGGTCTAATGAAGAAAAAGTCTAAATTACATTGACTTCAGAATCTGAATTTCCAACCCAGCACACTTTCCTAGCCGAAGTGGCAGGAAGGATAGAAGAGTACCTCTAACCACCACCTGTCCCAGATCTGAACATCGAAGCCAAATCTACCTAGCGCCGCAGACCAAAAGGCTCTCATTGTGCTTCCCTATTATCGAATTCAATGATTTTTTTTTAGACAATCCAAGTGATCGAATGTTTAGCAGAACAAAGATTTTCCTGATTTATGGAGGGAGGGGGTGGTGTGACTGAAAGAAAAATATGTAGTCAGAACTCAGGATAACTGAAGACTTGCTGTCCCGTCCAGCCTGATTTCTTTTTCCCCATAACAGCATTAGCTGGCTTTAACTAAGTCTATACAAAAGGCCTTTTCCCGTGCTTATCACACAGTCTTTTAGTCTACTGAGAGAGCGCAATAGAAGCTTGGAATATGCCACTATTTGGAAAGTATATTTAATTTTGTTCTTCATAATTGATTGGGTTTGTGACAAAGGTCCCAGAGAACAGGAACATAAAACAGTGCTCGGACTTTGTGCCCAGTTTGGGGGATAGCGCCCTCTTTTTTCATAATAATGTTTTTTGGCTACAAGAAACGCTTAAACGTAGCTCTCTAACACTCGGAAGGGGATATTTAAGCAAGCATGTGAATCTATGAAACACCCCATGCTACAGAATCAACATACGCTGGTGTGCTTAGACGGTGAATGAGCAGCAGATTATTAGGTGTAAGGAAGAAACAGGTATATTTACAGAGAAAGAAAATCGACTTTTCCACACATCAGGGATACAAAAAGAGAAAAACATTCACACAAAAATATAAATTTGAAATAATGTATAGCACCAGTGTGTCAGATGATGTTTCCACTTCGCTCCTAAATGGACTCCACTTCCTCCCTCAAACCATAGCACCCTCCTCCCTCAAAAAAACACTTTTTTTCCACATTTCAGCAACCCAGGAGCACCAATGTGTGAATTAATGAGGAAATAAGGTCACTACCGGAGGCACCTCTGTTGTACCCACCCCTGGATTATTAACTAGGAGTGCAGCAGCCTAGCCTGAAATGGACACCGTCGTTGGTGTCAACTGTTAGCACTGGAGGCAGGTGCAAGACGGCCTGGTGTTAATACTATATACAGGCATCACTCAGACAACCTTACGAGAGTGGACGTGCCATTAGGAGAGTGGTGGCCGGTTTACTAGCAAAAAAGTATAAAAATACTGACTATGGACTTCAGATGAAACTCAACTTTGACAACCAGGTTCCATGAGGATGGCAAAAAGCACATCAATGGGTTGAGAATGAAACACAGACAACCATGAACATCATATGGAGGAAATAAATGAGTTAAAAACTGATCTTGATAAAACTGAGGAGGCAGCATCCTATCAGGCAGTGCTAGATTTTAGCAGGACGCATTGGAGTGCCTGCAGCTCGGTCCAGAAAGCCTATCTTGTTAATAAAGTTAAGAGGACCCTCTAGGTAAGTATATCTACCTCAGCAGGGCCAGTCTCCACTTGGCCAACGCTCCCAACTAGCTGAGTCCCTTCAAAGTTTTAGCATGTGCAATGCATCTGATGTCTTCCATATGACTGCTGCGATAATACAGGCATCACTGGTTGCCTACATCCTGGTTTACCAGCACTTCTATACACATACACTCCCACCCATCAGCGTGAAGGTATCTGTGCAGCACATATACTAATAAGACTGGGCCTGAAGCCTTCAAGGCAATTTGCTCAACCACGCATTCTATGCTGCCAATTGTTATCACGTATTAGCTATTTGTAGGATGGTCCAAGAGTGAGAATGCTTGTACTGGCCTTCACCATTCAAGTGCTCTCCTTCATATATACCCTCTGGGACTGTCTGGATGGACAGAGGGTAGGCCTGAGGAACAATCACCAGTACCCTAGCAATGAACACATTCGTGAGGACAGGTAGGGTAGGTTACATGGTCACAATCACACTTAAGTCCAGAGGGTTTCCAACCTCCATGCAAACAACGGATTGGGGGAGGCAAAGGAGCGTGGAGTGTTCAAAGAGGACATTTTTGTTAACCCACAATTTATGATTCACGGAACCCGGAGCAATTTTCTTCTTTAAAATGTGCAACCCTTTTCCAGATTTCAAAAACAATTATTGTAGCATTTATAATAGACTGTGAAGAAACAAGTGAATCCGGCTTGGAAAAGGGCATCAACTCGGTGTATTGCTCCACAATCACAGCTGTTGAGCTGAGTGCTGGGGGATATATTCCCCAAGGAGGCTGCAGGCCGGTGGCTCTAGGGTTTCTCTATAGTTGGCGTGTTGAAGCAGCCGGAGGGTAGTGTTTTCTTAATGTCCTCCAAATTGCTAATGTCCTTGATTATGTCACTGATGTCCCTTTGGTATGAAAGGATGGAATCGTTTTGGAGGCGGGCAGCCTCTTCCAGCTCTGTGACTTTCCGGTCCAGGTCACTGTCTTTCAATTGATCTTTTGCACCTTTCAGTTTGTCCTCAATCTCCGAAAGCTTGCTCAGATCCACAGGATCCAACTGCCCTGTATGGGAAGAAGCAATGATGAATGAGAGGAGGGTTTTAAATGGATGATTTAAGTGCTTCAAAACTCCTTCACCACCTCACCCCCCCAGTCCCTCAGCATTATCTGATAATACATTGGCTCAATAACTTCCTTAACACCAAATTGATCACAGAAGGAAAATGTTACTTACTCTGTAATGATCTGTTCATGGCATGTAGTGCTATAGATTCATATGCTGTGCATACTTACCAACTAGTGTTGGGCCCGTATGTGAGCAAGTTATTTTTCTTTGAAGAAGTCTATCAAGTCACGAGGTACTGAGACTCCTCTCTGCAATAACACACATGGTAGTCACCTCCATTGTTTGATTGTTTTCCTGCATGGCGGTTGTGGATGGAATGTGAAATGAAGTGAAATATAAAGAGATGTATAAAGAGTTGTCCATGAATAAGAGAAAAATTAGATAATAAGAGACTGCAACAGCCACAGCCGTCTGGGGAGGAGGGTGAGTGCATGTGAATCTACAGCACTACATGCCACGAATAGATGCTTAAAGATAAGTAACATTTTCCATTCAAGGTATGTGTGGCTGTAGATACACATGCTGAGCATAGACGATAAAGCAGCCATCACAAAAAGTGGTGGCTAGCCTGTTGGTGTTGCAGTACATTGAAAGAGCGTACAAAGAATTTCCTGGCCAACATTTGCTTTTTGGCAGGCTGGGACATCCACACAGTACTGCTTTGTTAAAGTGTGTGTTGTGGACCAAGTAGCTGCTTTGCATATATCAGCAATAGGGATGTTCCCCAGCAAGGCCACAGAGGCTTCTTTCTTCAGAATGGAGTGTGCTCTAGAAGGAGTGTATAGAGTTCTCTTTGTTTTAGCATAGCATGCCTGGATGCATTCAACTATCCGTATGGCAATGCCTGACTTGGATATAAAAAAAGTGGCACAAAAGGGGGTGGTAATTGACGGAGCATCTGAATCAATCAAACACTCACACCCAGTCAAAAGATCTGGGTTTAATCCATCACCATTCTTTAGCCCACTCTGCCACCCCAGTTCAGACATGACTATATGCAAATCAGTCTGACCCTGTGCCTCATGGGAACGGTCCAGCCCGAACTGCCAAGCCATGTCTTCCCTGGACCGGAAACAAGCTTCCGAGGACCGGTTTCTGGCATTCCATCCGTCTTCAGCCCGGCTTGCGGCCATAAGTGGGGTGGCAGAGTGGGCTAAAGAACGGTCATGGATTAAACCCAGATCTTCTGACTGGGTGTGAGTGTTTGATTGATTCAGATGCTCCGTCCATTACCACCCCCTTTTGTACCGCTTTTGGCCGCCATAAGTGTGGCAGGGTATACTCAGACGTGAGTCCCTTGCTCACTTTGCCACTGGATTCAAGCAAGCCGGGCTGAAGACAGCTGGAATGCCAGAAACCGGTCCTCGGAAGCTTTTTCCGGTCCAGGGAAGACATGGCTTGGCAGTTCGGGCTGGACTGTTCCCATGAGGCACAGGGTCAGACTGATTTGCATATAGCCATGTCTGAACTGGGGTGGCAGAGTGGGCTAAAGAACGGTGATGAATTAAACCCAGATCTTTTGACTGGGTGTGAGTGTTTGATTGATTCAGATGCTCCGTCCATTACCACCCCCTTTTGTACCTGACTTGGATATAGTCTTCCCTTTTTGGAGTTCGGAGAAAGCAACGAAGTACATGAGATCTTGTTTTACATCCAAAGTATGGAGAGCCTGCTCCGTAACTGAATCAGGTTTGGAGAAAAAACAGGAAGGTCAATGGACTGATTAAGGAGGAAGTGAGGAACTAACTACCTTAGGGAGGAATGTGGGGTTGGTGCAGAGGACAACACTATCACTATATACTTAAAAGAAAGGTTCTTCCAGGGTTTAGGCCTGAAGCTCACTGACAAGTCTGAGTGCGTTGAAAGCAACTAGAAATGCCACCTTCCAGCAGAGGAACTGAAGGGGACAGGTGTGGAGGGGCTTAAATAAAGGAACCATAAGTTGTACAAATACAATATTTAAATTCCATGATGGGTGCTGGTGGGACCTGGGGAGGAATTACCTTTTTGAGACCCTCCATGAAAGCTTTAATGATCAGTATCCTGAAGCGAGAGAGAGATGTGTTGTCCATTCTGAAGGTAGGCAGCAACGGCACTTAGATGTAATCATATGGAGGTAAAGGCTAGTTCGGAAACCAGCAAGTGAAGAAAGTAACAGACAATATCTTTTACTTTCGAAGGGTCAATTTCTTCTGAGGGACAGCACTAGGCAAATCTCTTCCACCTGGCCGCATAGAAGGCACGGGTGGTAAGTCTGCATGCTTCTTTGAGAATGCTCATGCATTTAGGCAGAAGATTATGGTATCCAAATTCTATGATCTCAGGAGCAATATCCAAAGGTTGATGAACCTGTGATCTGGGCGCCTGATTTCCCCATGGTTCTGCATGAGAATGTCTGGCTGTTGGGGAGCCTCTTGTGCAAAATAAGTGAGGGTTTGAGCAGAATCGTGAACCAGGGCTGGCCAGCCCGTGTGGGTTCCACCATGATGAGCATGAGGGACATCTGCTGAAGCCTCTAAACCACAAGAGAGAGAACGAAAAGCGTTAGTCAATACCCCTTGTAGGAAACTTGGTTTTTGTTGCAGTAGCTCTTCCACTTTTTGCCTAGTTTTTAATGCAACTTTGATTCAAGTGCACTTGGTTCCAGCTAAAAAAGTCCCCAGTGCTCTTTCCCCCAAAACAAGGTAACTGGTCAATTGATCCCCAATTGACCTGGCCTTTAGCAGCTCTGCAAGTCACTGGTAAGTGGTACCCCTGGTACCTAGGGCATAGGTACTAAAGAGAGTCCCTAAGAGCTGCAGCATATATTGTGCCACTCTAAGGGACCCAGCACCTAACTCTACCAGACTGCCACTGCAGGCTGTGTGACACAAGGTGCTCTAAAAAGTGAAAACACAACATGGCACATATCCCCTAAACACTGCACCTAATATTTATGTCACCATTACAGCAGGCTTTGCATCCCTAAGGCAGGGTGCATTATATTACAAGTGATAACATATCTGCATGTACAGATATGTTCCTGTGCTGGTCAATTCCATTACTGACACCAAAATGGAACAGGGAAGCCATCTTAACCCCATGCATGCGGTGCACTTTCCCGCTGTGTGCTAAGGAAAGCAGAATCCCATTGTTCATGACAAGCTCACCTCGTCATGAGCACACGACCAGTGTGCTGCATGAGGAGCTGAGCTCGTCATGAGCAGCGAAGGGGTTAAGGTATGTACACAGCACTGGTCAAAATGAGTTACCAAGCTGCGTAATGTATTCACTGAAACCTATGGTACTGGGTATTCAACATCTCGTATTAATAAACCCACCCTTATTCCAGTGATGCATTTATTACATGCAGCCAGCGGCACCTTAGAGGTACCCCTGAAAACCTACTGACTACAAGTGTACTGGCTGAATGGTGCTGAGCAGCCTGCTGCTAGCACGGACGGGTTTCTGACCACTGCAGGCGAGAGCCTGCGCTCTCCGAGGGTCAGGGTTATGCCCATGTCTGACAGAAAGTAGTCATATAGAGGGTGTAGACATCCCAAATATAAGTAGCCCATTGGCTACTAACTGTCACTTCTTAGCACCACTAAATTAAGTATTTATGAGGCACCCCTGATGCCAGGAAATCAGATTCGATGGATCCAGAAGAAGAGGACAAAGAAGAGCCGCAAGACAACAAGAACTGAAGACTGCTGTGGACGTTTGGCACCAAACGCTACCTGTACGAGTCTTGACAATTGTAACTGAGTGAGTCATCCTGCAGCTGAGCAACTACCAAGAACCCCGGTAGTCTGCCCGTGCTTCGCAAATTGTCAGCAATTGGAGTACAGGAGCTACTCCCCTGCAGTCTGCAGGCACCTAAGAAGCAGACCCAGTTTACTGTGTTGCCGCTCTCCAGCCAGTCTGAAGCAGCAGCAGCACCCTAGGAAGAGGTACCTGTGCTCCTGAAGGTCAGATCGGTCCCTCCACTGAGTGAGAGGACCAATATCTGGGGTACTGGACCCTTGCAGGAGCCAAGGCCTGTTTAAGTCCAGTCGGGCTCTTAACAGCGCTGAGACTGAGCAGCCATAGAGGGACGTCAGCACCGCAGACACACACTTGCAGAGTGGCCCAGTAGTCCTGTTTTTGCACCCTCAACCAGCGAGACAGACAACTGCAAGGCCATAGGACCCACAGAGCCCAGCTGACATTTCCACTCTGCACCCAAGCACCCCAGCCCAGGTACCGACAAACCGGCTGTGCCCTATTGTTCCCAGGACCCTAGTGACCTGAGCCCCCTCCCCTGCTGGGAGCTCCGGACTGGTCCCCAAGTCCCCCTTTGCAGAATGTTTCTAAATGGCCTCCTTTCTTTCCACTAGCCTAGTGCACAAAGCTACCAACCAGACCATCACCCCTGCACCTGGACGCCCCAGGGTAGGTAATGAATTACTGCTGGTGGTACTTTGGGCCTATGCCCCTTACAACCCTATGTTCGGAAAGAGACCCTGCCCCCAAGAAACCGACCTCAAATAACTGAATGCAACATATGTCTTTTCTGCCACATGGAAGAATTGCTGTGCAAAGACGTGTTTAAATGAACTGTTTACCTACTAACTGTATTTAAAAAAGTACTTGCTTGATAATTAAGCCCCGGTATCAAAATGTATATAAAAATGTATTTTTCTAAATTGGTCTCGGATTTATTCTTGAGTGTATGTTTCACTTATTTCCTCTACGAGCACAACAAATGCTTAGCACTACCCTCTGATGAGCCTAAACTGCTTGCCCACAATACCATGAAAGGGAGCTTTTAGTGTTCTAATTTTTGCCTCCTTAAACCAATAAGAGTTGCCTGGACTCTTTACACAGTGTACCTCATATTCGTCAACTATATAAAGAGCCAGCTTCCTACAGCCACCCAAAGGGACCCACACTAAACCTGCAGGCAGACTGCCTCTGCAGGATGTCGGAAATGGTGCAAGCCATTTAGAAAAACATAACATTGCCCACTCTCAGGATGCAATGCCTGTGTACACTGCATTTACTATATGTAAGTCACCCCTACAGCAGGCCACAAGAGCACTCAGTCATGGTGGGTTATATTACATGTATGGGTACATCTGCATGGGTAGATATGCACCTTTGATGCATATATCCATTGCTAGACATTCCAAGTGTTCAGAAAGCCATTCTGATGACGTACTGAGCACTGGCCATTATGAGTTACCCAGCTACATAATGGCTTCATTGAAAGTACTGGCGTTTGGTATCAAACACCTTGTCCTAGTACATCTATACTGATGTATCAGATTTATTAGGACCTGCACACAGAGGGCACCTTAGAGGAACCCCTTGTAGTCCTACTAGTCTTTTAATGTGTCGGCTGACTGGTACCTTCCAGCCTGCCGCCACAGACGGAGTTCTGACACACTTCAAGGAAGAGCCCATGCTCTCAGAGGTCAGGAACAATGCCTGCTCAGCAGCAGAAGTTGTTCTCACCTCTTCCAGCAGGATGGCTAACAATTTAGCACTTCAAAGCCTTTGCATCTTTGAAATGCAACCCTGGCTTCTCCCAAGACCTGGGAATGCCACCCCTGCCCGGGGGCGCATTTGGTACCAGAGAAGGCAGGAAATTAGTTATTCAGGAGGAGTGTTGCACCCACAGGACATCCATACCCCTAAGGTGGGCTACCTTAAGTAAATAGCCAGAGAAGGGTTTCACCATTTTGTTTTTGGTGAAATAGGGACTTCTGGGTCAGGATTATACCCATCCACACAGGAAGTGGTCATGTAGTGGATGTAGCCACCCTAGGGGTAGGTAGCCTATTATCTACTACTTCGTACTCCCCTAAATTGAGCATTTCAAGTCCCTTTGGCATCAACAGTGAAGCGCTCTAGGCTACCATCACGACCAGCATTTCTACACCCGGACACCTGAGGGAAGGTAAAACACACCTACTGGTGGTACTTTAGACCTTGGCCCCCGTAGCACCTTAAGTCCCAAATGGCACCTCAAAACACCGCTTGCAAGAACCGGTTTGCTATCTGTGTTTTCTCCAAAAGGACAACATTGTAGCGTTCGAGGCTAATGCCTCAAAAACGTTATGAGTATTTTTGTATTTTTTTCTAAAATCGATATCTCCACTTGTACTGAAGTTATTCTAAAGATCGTGGTGTATAAATTACAAAAATGTACTGTATTTTTATTAATTGGTTTTGGATTTCTTATGGAGTATGTGAACCATTTACTGACAGTGTGTATGAACTTTTACTGATTGTGTGTGTGCGCAACAAATACTTAACACTTCTCTCTAATAAGCCTAAGCGGCTCAAGCACACTACAACAAATAGAGCACTCAGGATTATTAAAGTAAGCCTTGGAAACCAATAAGAGTTGTCTGGACGTTTTGCATGGTGTGCCCTTTCATTGGCGTCACTACATAAAAAGGAAGCTTCCTACACCTTTCCTATCGGGTGAGGTAGGAAAGCCTTCAAAACTAGGTGAATGGCTAGAAGTTCCAGGTAGTTGATGAGGAAGTCCTGAATCTTCAAATCATGCTTTATTCAGGTGTGTTTGAAACCATGAGAGCACAGTATTTAGAAGTCATACATACAATAATCAGTCAAACGCAAGAATACATTTATAAAACATAAAAGAATCAATCTTAACATACCTCAATCTCATCAGCTTGTAAAAAACAGGCAACATTAAAAATTACCTATGAGAATAGCTGTACAAGCATGAAAGCAGCACATACTTGTGAAAATGCCATAGCTTTCAATAAACGAAACAAGGTTTTTCTTGGCCCACCAAAAAACCTACAGAACATCGTAAAATGCATTGTATCTTGGAGACAAGGCCCAGTGAAACAACCACATGCCATCCACTTGGGAATGCTAGCGATACATGCAATAGATTGAGTCTAAATCTGGTAAGCAAAAAGTATTTCAAGTTATTTTCACAATTGTTTAATAATGCTCAATCAACTGGTCGTATTCAACAAGACACCGCTGTACTGTTGGTTTTAACAATTCCTACTGTTGTCTAGCCACCTTTCTTCATTTTAAAAAGTGATCCTTCACCCATTTCCGATCATCCTTTAGCACATCTCTAGGGATAGAAAATAGTTCAACCCTCCCCATGATTTGAAGCAACTCTGCTGCAATTTCATAATAATAAGATTAGAAAAATAAAATACAGATTTATACCTAGCTGCTTGAGAAGATCGTCAATGATAGTCAGAACTCCATTCACAGAACTCTTGGCTTTCCTTGCATTTTCTTCAGCTTCTTGGGCTGCCTGTGAAGCCTGATTAAAAAAAATATATATATTCACACATTTAATCTTAAAATGGTCAGGATAAACAATTACGCAAGCAGAAACAGGAGGTAAATTAAGATGTTCTTTCAGAAATAGCACTGATTGTTTAGTTGGCTTATTCAAGGATTTATGTGAACCTCAGGAGAACCTGCTGGGCCCAAGATTAAAGTTGAGATAATTCAATGGTACTAACGCTGCATCAAGCAATTTCACAACTTAAGAGAACAGGAGACAAACCAAAATAATACATTTGAACCCTTATCCCAGTGGTGTCTGAAGTCCTGGATACCTCTGATCAAAATGGCAGAGTTCCTGACACTGAGAGGAGTAAATGCCATGCACTCTACTGAGAAACACACTAGCATAGCACAATATATTCAGAAATGACTGTCTTACTTCTAACCTACTGTGCTTCAGTATGACCTGAATAACAAAAGAGAGTGCCAGTACTGATAAACTTAACTTAGAGGTGAGAGTAATCCTCCACAGACAGAAAATCAAATTCTAGAAAGGGAATGCTTCTTAATCGCAATTTTATTATATAAGAAAATTCAACAATGTTTTATAAAAGTCATTTTACATTTGAGGGAAAAGAATTTTTAGGAAAAAGTCAAAACTGAGAACGGACACATACAAGTACAATCACCTGGGATGAACCACCATTCAAAACTACAATCATATCACATTCGCCACACATTCAACACATACAAACTTAGCGCAAAGATACCATATATACATTATCTACAGGGGAAAAAATATATGTACAACTGGAACTGCCTTCATTAAACAAAACCATTCACAATTGATTAGAAGATAGTACAATACCAAAGAATTTTCCAATTTCAAACAGTCTTTGCAAAATGAATGAAAAATAGGTAATGTACAACAAATGGCAAAGAGTCTCTACAGGGACGTGGCCCTTAAATCAAAATGGCAGACCAGCGAAGAGATGGCCCATCTCTTCGCTGGTCTGCCATTTTGATTGTACTTGTATGTGTCCGTTCTCAGTTTTGACTTTTTCCTAAAAATTCTTTTCCCTCAAATGAAAAATGACTTTTATAAAACATTGTTGAATTTTCTTATATAATTAAATTGCGATTAAGAAGCATTCCCTTTCTAGAATTTGATTTACTCTCTTTTGTTATTTATGTTATAGGCTCAGCCTTGCTGATTAGAGCCAACCCGATTCTGTCAGTATGGTCTGGACAGTACAATTCCTGAACCACTAGAGAAGTATTTTAGATCCCATTCCATCCTTCTGCATAAAAGGTAGAGACTATCACAACGGAAATAAAAATGTATGTAATTATGACCCTTAAATACAGGCATGCAGCCCAGATGATGCAATCAGTGATTTTGTGATCATCAATCCTAAAGGGTGAACAAATATTTTACCCCAGCTGTTAAGGAGCATGACAGTCTACCATGAAAAAGCAAATCCTGACAGGCAATTATTGATCTGTAATTTAAAAAGTGATGAGACTAAACAGACAGCATGCCAATTGTCATCTTAGCTGCATACATACCCCTTAGGCTTTTGAGAAATTGGCTGTCAAATATTGGGAAGTGCTGTATAAATACTACTCACTTGCCAATTTAATTCCTCTAACTAGTGGCTGGAAAATATTTTTTTTTAAGATAAAAAGTACGTTTTGACAGACCTGTCAAAAAGGAATCACTAGGACATCAACTAGAGGCCTACAATGGCACCGACTTTGAAAGCACATTCAGTTATTTTGCACTGGCACAGTCATAACGGAGTTAAGTATGCATGGTCAAATATATAGACTAACAATTCTCATGTGGGAACCCTTCCACAACATGGCGACGATGGTTAATCATATGCAAATATGTAAAAACAAACTTTTTACTTACTGGATGGTGTAGATTTGCAACTTGAAAGTCTCCTTTTTACCCTGTGGCCACCAACCATTTTTGGTTTAAACCCCTCCTCATGTGATGTCAGAAATACGCCCCAGAAATTACTTGACACAGCCACCATCTTAAGATTCTTCGATCTCTCTCTCTGGTTGACAGTATCCTCTTAAGTTGAGTTTGTATATACACCTATACTGCTTGAGGTGGAGAGGTTGCATGTGAATTTAGAAAATGCTTCAAGCTGCAAAACTACTCCTACTGGTAAGTAACCATAGCATTTTGCAGTGTGAATCTGGTCCGGATTCACATGCTATGCATTGACTACAGAGCAGTTTTCCTCAATGTGGGTCGGTTGGGGTCTTTACAGTGTGTATTTACAAACAAATGCTTCAGTATTCATTGTCTCACTTCTTCTACCCTATTGATCTGAATGCCCATGCAGTAGTGTTTTGTGAAGGTATATATTAATGGCCATGTAGCAGCTGCACAAAAGTCATCTAGCACTACACTGCTTAGTAAGGAGAGTGTTGCTCCTTTCTTTCACGTTGAATACGCTTTTGGCTTTTCTGTCAGGGTTACTCCAGTCTTGTGACAATATTGTATTATTTGTACTATCCACAATGAATTTGTTCTTTTGCTGACAAAGTCCTTTCTTCCCATGTGTGAAGGATACAAAGAATTGTTCTCCTTTCCTGATGTTCCTTTGTTCTCTCTGAATGATACACAATAGCCCTTTGTACATCCAACGTGTGAATTGCTCTCTCCGCTTGCATTTTAGGTTATTGATTAGAGGTTGGAGGTCAATTGCTTGATTGACTTGGAAATTTGATAGCAACTTTGGTACAAATCTTGGGATTGCTCTCATACCCACCTTGTCTCTCTGTAAATGGAGGTATAGCTCTTAGGTGGTGAGCAGTTGTATCTCACCGTAGCAAGGTGATCGTGTTGAGAAAGGCAATTTTGAGGGTTAGAAACCTCAGTTGTGCATTCCTCCTGGTTCAGCTGGGCAAGGCCCACATTAACACCATCCCTGCTGATTGAATTCTCCTCCTGTGCTGGCCCTTATTAAAGTGGGTGTGGTCGTGACGGAACCATTCCGTCATCAGCACAGACCAACCGTGACTGATGACGGAATGGTTCCGTCACAAGCATCGAAGGGGTTAAAATTTGATGTAGGCATTGGCACGCTTCTTGGGGGTGCTACTTTCTTTACCCCTTCTAGGAAGAGGTTCACCAGTGGTGTGGTGAAGACACTTCTAACAAGCATTAAAAATGCAACAGGTCTCGCCTTTCATTAACTTAAAGCCGTTTGCTTTGCTATACAATACCATTAGCAAAGCAAATGGCTTTAACTTAATTATAGGCGAGACCTATTGCATTTTCAATGCTGGTCCTTCTGGTCTTCCTTTGCCTTTTTCTAATAATCTTTCCATTTCCTTTCTCCTAACCGTTTTCCCAACAGCTCCTCTAGTACTTCATCTTTTCTATGTTCCTTCCTTCTTTTTCCTCCCTCCCCCCATACGTCTTCTGGTCTTCATTCCTTCCTCCATTTCTTAAACGTTCACTCTGGCTTTCTTTATTTACTTCTGTTTTTTTTTGTTATATTCCTCATTTTCTTGACCTATACAGGCATATCATAATTAGAATTGGCATTCCTTCCACCAGATCCAGTACTGGAATTTTGTCGGAAGGTAGAGAAATAGAAGGGCTAAACGTTGCGTGGGGCTTGATCAGTAAAGAATAAAAGAAAAGCGGAGGAGGGAAGAGGCTAGAGAGGGAAAAAAATAGAGACCGCGGATGGCAGGAGCAGTTAAGAATAAAGAGATAAAGACGAGAAGGCGGGGAAGATGAGGCGGAAAACAGGGAAGTATTCAGATAACCAGAGAGGAAGAGGTTCGAAGAGAGAACAGACTGACATATGTGGCTTTTAAACATGGAAACCTATAAAGCCGACCCGCAGTGGCCATCGAGCCGGGTTAACAACTGTTTGAAAAAGACCAGACTACTACATCACATCTCCAGTCTCAACGTCATGTTGACCATCATACTAAACAGTACTGTAGTGTGGGCGATATACACTTGGTGAAGTCCGCACGTAGGATCGAGCATGCAACACAGTAGCCCACTCTAAGGCCCATGGGAGCTGGTTCTCAGCCACACATTGTAGAACTCCTTGCACTGCTTTCAGTGTCTCTAACATGGCGTCAGACTCCGGGACACTGTTCCAGAACTCACACAGCCTCTCTCTGCAGGAAGGGAGCACCCACTCACAGTTCGCCCGCTCAAGGGCGTTCTCAGGTCGCTGGAAGTACACAGGCATGGTGACTTACTACGAAGGGCTCCCCTGGTCCGGCGGAAATCAGAGGGCACGTGGCGGCAACAGCAGGATGTCCCGGCCTGAGGAGGAAGAGAGGGCGGTTGGGGTTGCTGACGCATCCACAGGGCCGAGGCGCAGAAGCATTACAAAAAGGAAACAGAAGCCTCCATGAAATGGGTAACACAGAGAAGGGCGCTAAAATAACCATCATGGCCTTTCCCACGGTGTACGATTCAAAGCAGTTTCGTAGCATAACAGGCATGTGATTAGAATAAAAGTGGAACTTGTGTAAAAAAGATTGTCATGGGCATTCATTTCACCTCTTTGGGGGGGGGGGGGGGGGGGGGGGGGGAGGAGAGATAAGATGTGGCGTAATGGCCAGTGCTACCGACTTGGTGGTCGGGAATGCTGCAGGTTCTAGTCTCAGAGTGCGTCCAAAGTCATTAAATTCCACCGTGCCTAAAAACATGTATGTGGCGTACATGGTGATCATGTAAAGCTCGAGTTGGTGCTATATAAAATTGCAATCACGACCGCATCCTCCCCGCACTGGACGACCTGCCAGACCCACTTGTCAGATTAGGGGCTCCTCCGATGTCTCAGGGATGCATCTCCCCATATGTGGATCATGTCATTGAATGATTTATGACAGACCCCGGGGGCTACAAGTGTATACGATGGAGCGGTATGCCACACAGTTGTATGTGAGCACAGCCCTAGGGCTGTACGCGACGGGACCAGAGGTGGATTCAGCTGCAGGGGGTATATGTGGGCGGCCAGGATATATATGGGGTGGTCGGGGTATATGTGTCAGGTCACAGCTGCTGCCCCCCCTGATATTAGTTTGAGTATTTCAGAAGCTCTGGTCGCCTACTAAAAAGCAGCGGTGTCCGTGTCCCCAGAATGTGCATGTGGTGATGGACAGCAAGGACCGGATGTGGTGACAGACAAGCGGAAGCCCAAGAGGGGGACATTTTATAAATGGGCTACTCAGCCTTTTGCCACGGTTTCCTTCCTAGTGCAGGGGACGAGTGCCTTCCAACAGCAGCAGGTCAGCCTGGTGTACAGTGGACACAATCAGCCTGCGCAGTTATACCTGCATGCTCCTATATGTATACATCAACCCTCACAAATACACACCTCCACACACAGATGACTACACTACAGACCTCTGGCACCCACTCCATACCGGCCAAGCACATGTATGCACACAATCCACCCACCCACAAGCCCAGTTAGGACATCCACGTGCACGCACATCAAACAGCCCCCCCAAACAAGCAGGCAATCGCACATCAACATCGTGCCCGAAGCATACAACGGTAGCAACGTCCCTAGACCACACCAGAGGCATTGCATTGGTGTTCACTGCCGTGCCCGACAACACCGCACCTGCCAGCCTGCCAACCGCACGGGCCACTTAGTGTCTGGCAGCACGCCGGCTGCAAGGCAAAGAGGGGCAGGCAACAGTGTTTCCATCGCTCCCCGCCGCGATTAAGCTCCATGAAGCCACGAGCTACAAAAGAAACTGGTCGGGATCACAGAGTCGCCAAGCTAAGTCGAAGAGAAAAGCACCCTTGCGGCGGGGAAGGCAATAACAAAAATGGAAGCGTCTGGAACTTCATATGTCCTATAGCGAAGCGAGAAAGAAACCTTGCCAGTAACATCTGTGCCGACCAATGGCCGCCCGACAAGAAAAGTCAGCGAGAGCGGGCCGTGGTGACAGGGTGCCCAGCGCAACAAGCAAAGTATCGGAGCAGCCGCAGACAGCAGAACTGAAGGTCAATAACGGCAGGCATAATAGTGAAGACATTATTCCGGCCCCAGCCGAACCACAGTAAAAGCTTCCCAGCACGGTACAGGCGGCCTTACTCGCCACAACGTAGTTTTCTGTTTTTCTGCCGTCCCACTTGGACGGCCTCGGCCTGCTTTACTTTGGTTTTTATCTTTATGGGGCCATCTGTTTCACTCCATAAAGATAATAAAGCTTTTACGGCTGAAGGAAGTCAGGACAGTCCGTCCAAGTGGGACGGCAGAAATAGAGAAACGTGTACGTCACCACAAGCTCTTCCCCAATGGCCGGCCACCGTTTAATATAAGTGGTGACACCGGCTAATGGGAACAAGCATTTGCAATGCAATAGGTCTCGCATTATTTAAGTTTGAGCTATTAGTACTGTAAATGGCAATGTTTTTATTTATGCGCTATTTTAATTTTCTTTGCATAAAAAGGTACATACAAAATATGTGTTGTAGAAAAGTCATTTATGCAGTATTTAAATTTTCTTTGCATAAAAAAAGTACATATACAATATGGGTGACCGTAGTGGGCACCGGGGCACTCACCTATATTGAAGCCAGGCTCTGGGTGATAGGGTCATAATGGGCTTGGGGGGCTCTCTCAATTAAAATAAGATACGGCCTCGGGGATGGGAATACCGGGGCCTACTGAGGCCATGCAGCCTCCCTCGTGATGAGTCGTCCGTCACCCATGGAACTGGGAAACCTGACAAGACTAATTGTTTCGAGTATTTTCAGACCTCTCAAATTTCAAGGAAAAATCGTGAATAGCGCATGCCGTCTAGGTGTTTGATTTACTTTATGGGACTTGTATTCCTGCTTATCGCCTTATTAAATCTGGACACCTCCCACAATGCAGAGCCTCAATATCTGGACTGACGGGCTTTTACTCAGAACGGACCTATATAAGGGCTCTGCATTTTGGATCGAGGCATCAACAATGGTTTATGCATACTACGGTTTATGCAATAAGCATGAAGCTCGCGCACAGTGAGCTTGGTTGCTTTTATTTGAGGGAAAAAAGCTGAATGAAGCCTTTGCCTCACTGTGTTGAACAGGTGGCAGCTGAGCCGTCGTGCCCCTGCCAGAGACGCCATGGCAGTGCGTTCTTGCTTCCTTGGAGAGCCGTGGCTCAGGAGCGCCCGCCGGCGGGAGGACGCTGCCGGCTTTGGTACTGGCGCCGCGGCTTCCCTGCCCCTAGTTACGACCGAGGAGTCTGTCAGAAATGGACAGGAAGAGCGGAGTTCACTCACAGAGGGAGTGAGTAAGCGCCGCTGCTCAGCTGTTTCCGTTGCTGGGGATGGGTTTTATTGGAAGCCGACGAGCAGAATTTAAGGAACGCGCCTTTCTCCCTGTCTGGTCTCCGCTCCGTATCAGATCATTGCGTGGCATGGGGCGCCAGATGTAAATGTCCACCGTCGGTCCGTGTTGTATGGTGATTTGTAGGGACATACAATGAACCAGGGAATTTTTCTTGGAGTGCTGATTTCAGTTTATTGTTTTCATTGATCTCTACTGAGGACCAACAATTGTTAGGTTGCATTCGTAAGTAGCTTATCCAGGCCAGGTTTTTTCTTTGCCTCCTGATTGTAGTCACTGCTTGGGTCATTAATTCAAGACTGCGTGTACCATAATGCACAGAACACAACTCGACTGGATAAGATTCAGAATTTACCAGGGGAGACGTTCTGAAGCAAATGTGCTGATGCATGCTGTCTCTTGTACTGGGCCGAAGATGCCGGGCTGAATACAGATTTACATTTACATTACATAGCTATTTAACATGTTCTCAATTGAGATAAAAGTACATATATATTTGATGCTATAATTCACATTTCAGGAAAAATGCAGCCCAAGTTAATTAGTATTAAAACTTCTTACTTTCACTTTAAGGCATAGCTGGGAAGTGGCTGCAGGTCATGCGTGACGCCGCCTTCCCGTGGCGTGATCGCTTTTCAGCCATCACTTTACACGCAGGGATTTATAATGGAAATATATGATGCTAAACCACTGCAAAGCTGCTCTTGCCGAAAAGGCCACATGCCATGGAGGAGCTTGTCAGTTATGCACTCTTAAAATAAAAAAAAGAAACAAATATATCCTCTTTAGGCGAAAATGGAATGTATAAAGATGAGCAATCCGAGGCGAATCATATCTGCAAAGGTCTCTTAAGACCATCCGTGCCCAAAGTTGGAAGGGGCCAATGTGTCTAGCTGTCTAATGACATTTGACACGTTAGAAAAATTGATATATGTACAAAACGATTCATGTTGGGCCTCGCATGATAGTGCAGAGAGAGATGCTATTTAAGATGTACGCTACTGGCCAATTTGGAAGAAACCGTTGCCAGTCTCCAGAAAAACCCCTGCTTAAGGGCGTGCTGCAGTCCGCCGCCGGCCTGCAACCAGGAAGTCAGGCAGGCCGGGCGGGACAACCGGAAACAGGAAGTAGGAGGGCGGGAGCCTACCCCGCCTCCCACGGAAGAGCCGCGATTGTTTGGAGCACCGGAGCAGGCAGGAGCCTACCCTGCGCCCCGGTGCCGAAGAAGGGAGGAAGAGTCCTGCTGCCGGTGAGAGCCGCTGCACCAAGGAAGCCGGTGAGTGGGGCTTCGCCTTGTTGCTGGGCTGCGAGGGCGGGGGGCATGTGTGTGTGCGCGCGCGGCGGCGGGCTGTGTATGTGTGAACGTGCGTGTGTGTGTGTGTGTGTGTCTTGGAGTCTGTGTGTATGCGTGCGTGTGTGTGACTGTGGGGGGGGTTGCCTGTCTGGGTGCCTGCGTGTCTGTGTAAGTGTAAGTGCGTGTGCGCGTGTGTGTGCATGCATGCATGCGCGTTAGGCTGACTTGCTGGGAGTATGGGAGGGAAGTGCGCGGCGCAGGACGGAACGTGCGCGTTCGCGCACCCAAATCTGCTCGTGACAGTTTCTTGTCCTCCATTCCCCCGTGTCCGATAGCTATAAGTCTCCGACCCTGGACGCATCCTTCGGATGCGAATTCCAGGGCGAGACCTAAAAAGGGGCGGGGCTTAAAGCCCATTACTGAAACCTCGTGAAAACAATAAATATCGCCAGCGAGACTGCGCATGTGCCTGCTCTAGCCTTCGACCTAAAAAGGGGTCCCTTTTCACCTGAAATATTTATACACAATGTTATCAGAAACCAGTAGTAAACAGCACTTCCTATTTTTTTTAACTGATCAAAAATAAAAAATAAAAGATTCAACATATATATATATTTATAAATGTATCCGTTTTGATGTGTTTAATGGCTTTCTAGGGTTTTAAAAGAAAGATTTTAAATTTATGTTCACTTGTATTTTAATCCTTCTTACAATTTAAGTAGGTCTATTAAGAATAATTGGTTTTTCATCTGGCCCTTGATTTACAGGTGGGTCCTGTTAACCCCCGGTTTCCGATAAAGAATGTATCAATATTTCAGGTGAAAGGAAAACACTTTTTGTTTTTTGTTTAGAAACCCTGTCCATTTTCTTTGAAATAGGGTGACTCCCTTGTGGTTTGTGGTGAAGGAACCTCTAACCAGTATGCCTTTGTGTATACAACCAGTAGCGTCCGGCAGGGGTGGAGAGGTAGGGGAGAGGGAAAGGGGGCAACATTTTATTTTAAAAACTTGCCTCCTGCCCGCATCCCATCTCTCCACTCCTCCTCCAACCGGAACATGAAGGACCCCAGAAACACCCAGGATCCCCTGAGCCAATCACAACACTGCAATGCAGCATTGCGATTGGTCTGAGCGCCGTGGTTTGGCGCTCAGATGGGAAATGGGGGCCTGGGCATGTTCTCCATCCAGGCTGTAATGCAGCCTGGGTGGAGAGCATGCTATGTGCACATGAATGTTTGGCCAGCCCGAGACGGCTGGCCAAACATTCATGCACATGAAGGGAGTGAAAATGAATAGTTTCTTACCCGTCGGTGTAGTTTTGCAGCTTGAAGATCTTTCTGGATTCACTATGCTGTGCATTATTCCGCGGTCTAGTGGTTGGGTCTGGAATCGTAGTCTTTTCTTTTTCTTTTTTCGTAGCCCAGGTGGGCACAGACGTCCCACCTTCTGGTGTACTTCCTGTGACGTCGGCATACTTCCTGCGGAAGCTCCCACCTTTGGGCGCCATCTTCGGATTCTTTTTTTTGTTGTTTTTGTGGTCGGTTCATGAATCCTTGGCAATGCTTTAAATTCTTCCTTAAAGGAAATGATTTTCCACTTTGTCTCTCAGAGTGTCGGTTTGTATTTTATTCCTTGTATTTCCACCTTCTTCTCCTGCCTCATCTTTCTGGCGGAGGTGGGTGGGTTCGCTAAGGAATCCAGAAAGATCTTCAAGTTGCAAAACTACACCGACAGGTAAGAAACTATTCGTTTTGCAGCTTGAATCTTTCTGGATTCACTATGCTGTGCATAGACTTTGTAGCGGTTTGTTACGTTTGTGGCGGCTGGGTGGAAGATGAGCGTTGGTTGTTAAATATATGTTGAAACACTCTGTCCTACTTGTGCTTCCTTGTTCATCTGTATATCCACGCAGTAGTGCTTAGTGAACGTGTGCACTGAGGCCCATGTTGCCGCCAGGCATATGTTTTGAATCGGTGTGTTAGCCAGGAAGGCTATTGTTGCTCTCTTTTTCCTGGTAGAGTGAGCTTGTGCCCCCTCTGTTAGTTCTTGGCCTGCCTGCTTGTGGCAGAATTGTATTGTTTGTGCGATCCATCGTGCAATGGTGCCCTTTGTTACTAGTCTACCCAGGAAACTGCTTGCGAAGGACACAAATAACTGTTTTGTTTTCCTGTGCTCTTTAGTTCTTTCCATGTAATGCATTACTGCCCTTCTAGTGTGCAGTGCCCTCTCTGCGCTTGTGGATGGTTTCTGAAAGAAGCTTGGTATTTGTATCGTCTGGTTCATGTGAAACCTTGACACCACCTTTGGCATAAAGCGTGTGTCAGTTCGCATTACCACCCTATCATTGTGTATTTGAATGTAGGGTTCCTGCAGTGTTAGCGCTTGCAGTTCGCCTACCCTGCGTAACGAGGTGATTGCCACTAGAAAGGCTGTCTTCATTGTGAGCATTTGTTGTGATGCCTTATGAATGGGTTAGAAAGGTGCCTTCATAAGCTCTGTTAGGACTAAATTAAGGTTCCATGGCAGTGGTGGCATCCTCTTGGGTGGTGCTATTCTTTTAGCCCCTTCCAGGAATCTTTTTACTACTTGTGATGTAAAGAAGCTCTTTCCTGTCTCTCCTCTTGTGTAGGCTACTATCACTGTTAGGTGTACCCTCAGCAAGGTGAAACTTGGGTTTGATTTGAGTAGGTGAGTTAAATATTTTAGCACCGTTGATTCCCTTGTCATCTTCTTGTGCAGTTTCTCCTTAATACACCATTCTGTGAATCTTTTCCATTTTGCCACTCAGCACCTCTGTGTGGTAGGCCTTCTTGCCTCTCATAGCACCTGCAGTGTGCTCTCCGGCAGTTTCAGATGTGCAAACTCTATGAGGCTCTCTGGCTCTGGGTGGAGTACCTCTCCGTTTTGCATGGTGAGTAAGTCCTTTCTTTTCCCGAATTTGTCTGGCGGTCCCTGCGCCATCTCCACGATTTGTGAGAACCATGACTGCCTGGCCCACTGTGCTGCCACTAAAATCAGCGTCATGTTGCTGGTTCTGCATTTGCTGAGCACCCTGTGCATCAGTGGTATCAGGGGAAAAGCATAGGCAAATATTTTCGACCAGCTTATCCAAAGGGCATTCCCTTGTGATTGTTATCTGGTTGCCTGGAAGCACAGTATCAGCATTTTGCATTCTGGTGTGTTGCAAATAGGTCTATTGTCAGAGTCCCCCACTTCTTGAATAGCCTTTGCGTTTCTTGTGCATTGAGCTCCCACTCGTGGGATGCTGATGCCTGTCTGCTGATTCAGTCTGCCTCCACGTTGTCCTTCCCTGGTAGGTGTATAGCTAAGAGGTCTATTCTGAGTGAGATGGCCCATCTCCATATGTCCTGCGCTAGGTTGGATAGTGCGACTGATTGTGTTCCTCCCGGTTTGTTGCTGTAGAACATTGTTGTGGTGTTGTCAGTCTGTATCAACACTCTTTGCCCATACAGTTGTTTCTAGAAGGCTTTTAGGGCGAGGAACACAGTCTTCAGTTCCAGGTAGTTGATGTGCCTAATCGCATCTGTTGGAATCCACAGGCCCGCACCTTGAGTTGGTTCATGTGTGCTCCCCATCCCTTCTGGGATGAGTCTGTGGTGATGGTCACTGTTGGGTTTCGTGGTGTCAAAGGCTTCCGCTCTGTTATGTTCTCCTTGTTCCACCACGCTATCTCCTCTTGCACTGCGTCCGTTACAACCACTAGATCTTCCTAACTCCCTGTAGGTTGTGACCATTGTTGTTGCAGCCATTCCTGGAATGGTCTCATGTGTAGCAGTATATTGAGGACCAGGTGTATGCAGGACGCCATCATCCCCATTATCTTGCTCGCTGTCCTCACTGTCAGAGCTCGCCCCTTCTGCTACTGACGTGTCTCCTTCAGCAGGGCAAGTGTTCTCTTGTCGCTGAGGAACACTTTGCTCTGTATGGTGTTGATATGTGCGCCGAAGAAGATCTTCACATGCTCTGGTTCCATTAAGGATTTCCCCCAGTGTATTGAGAATCCCAGTTCCGTTTGCGTTTGTGACCCATTGTGCATGTTTCTTGCATTGTTTGTAGTAACTTGCTTTTATGAGCCAGTCGTCGAGGCAGGGGTATACATGGATCCCTTCCCTCCTCAGGTGCGCTGCCACAGCAGCGAGGCACTTGGTGAAGACCCTTGGTGCGGATTTTAGTCCGAAGGCCAGGGAGGTGAACTGATAGTGTGCTTTGTTGATGGCAAATCTCAGTAGATATTTGTGCTGTCTGTTCATGAGAATGTGTAGGTAGGCGTCCTTTAAGTCTATTGTGGACAAAGTCTCCGTCCCTCATCTGAGGAATGACTTCTTGAAGAGATGTCATCTTGAATTGTTGTGTTCTTATGTATTGGTTTAGGAACCGAAGGTCCAGGATTGGTCTTAGTGTTTCGTCCACCTTTGGTACGAGGAAGTAGTTGGAGTACACTCCCTGGTTTCTTTCTTTGAATGGTACTGTTTCTATGGCTTCTTTGTGGAGGAGTTCTTGAGCTTCCTCTGTGAGTAGCGCTAGTTATTTTGCGGAGTGCGTTTTTTCTTTTCGGTTTCCTCTTTGGTCGTTTCTTTTCCAGTTCTATGCAGTATCCGAACTGTATGATGTTCAGTATCCATTTGTCTGTTGTTTTCTTCCATTCCTGTAAGAAGTGTTTTAGCCTGCCTCCTACTGGTGTTACATGTTCGTTGATCTTTTGTCCGCCTGACCCTTTTTTGCAGACTTTGTTGTGCCCCTCCCCTACAGGTGTCATGTGGGTGGGCACGGTTGGTGGTGAGGAGTCACTTTGAAGTGGGTTGCTGGCCCCCCCTTCTTGTTTGCCCTCGTCCATTCGCCCTCCCGCGAAAGGACTGGCCCCGAGGCTGGTATTGGCAGGTTTGTTTTTGCTGGCCCTGCTTTGCTTGGTTGTCGCCCTGGTAGCCCTGATGGGATGTCTGATGTGACGTTCCCGGCTGGTTTCCCCCTCTTCAGTTTGGCCGCCGTGGCGGTGTACCTCTCCTCATTCCTCTGAATTGCAAGGCCCCCACGGACCTTGCAGTTTCATTTTCCTTTGAGTTGGGTGAGTTTCTCATCCACTGGTGCTCTGAACAGCGTTTCACCATTGAAGGGGGTGTTCAGGATGTTATTCTGTACTTCCGGCTTGAAGCCTGATATTCTCAGCCAGCATGCCTTCTCTCTGTGACCTCTAACATCATGAGCCTGATAGACGTGTCTGCCACATCCAGGGCTGATTTTAGGCATGAGTTGGCTATATTCTTGCCCTCCTCCACCAGGTGTGTTGCCCTCCGTTGGTATTGCTCAGGGAGGTGTTTGAGCAGTTGTCCGACCTCGTCCCAATGCTGGTATGTATGCCTGTTGAGTAGGGCATTAGAGTAGGCAATGCGCCAGTGTACTGCTGCATTCCTCTCCATCTTCCTTCCAGTGAGGTCCATCCTCTTACTCTCCTTGCCAGGTGGTGGGCCTGAGTTTGTGGGGACGTTGGCCCATTTTCTGGCTGTTGCTGCAATGATGGAGTCAGCTGTGACGGATCCCTGGATGTAGAGAGGATCCTTAGAGGAGTGTTTGTATTTTTTCTGTGTCCTGGGTGTGACAGACCTGCAGCTTGCTGGTTCTTTGAATGCCTCTCTCCCCTGGTCCAGGACACTTGGTAGCATGGGGAGGAATGAACTCCTGGTTTGAGTGGGGAGCAGGCTCTCTAGGAGGAAGCAGGCTTTTGTGTTTTCTTCCTCCAGTTTCACTTCATAAGCTGCTGCCACATTCCTGATGACCATGTTGTAGATCCCAATGTCATCTGGCGGCGAATGCCTCGAAGTGTACATCTCCACGGCCTCTTCCGGGCTTTCAGCGTCGAGGACCTGCCAATCAAGGTCCTGCGCCACCGAGGATGCAGAGTCCAAACTCGTTCGCTGGTCTTCTTCGCCTTCCTCGAAATAGTATAGGCCCTCTTCCTCTTGGTGTTCCTGGGGCTCGGAAGTTTTCGGCGGCTCTTCGGCGTCGAACTCCTCCTCTTCCTTAACTTCGACGATAGTCATTGCCGGCTTCGCTGGGATGGTGAACCTCTTCATCCGCTCGTCTAATTCTCTTTTTCTTTGCAGGATGTTATCCATTTCGGCCTCAAGCCTTCTCTTTTTCCTTTCCATCTCGGCAGCCTGTTCGGCATTGAGTGATTCGGACGATCTCTTCGACGTAGACGTCTACTTCGAAGAAGCCTTCGGGTCCTTTTCCTTCGGCGTCGAGTGCTCCTTTTCGGGTGCGTGCTTCGATGACCTAGGCTTTTTGTGTGTCTTCGCCACCTGGGAATCCTTTGAGGGATCCGCTGGGCTGTTTGTCCCTGGATGCAGCTGCAGCCGTCAAAATTTTCGGCGCCAGTGCTCCTTTTGTGGACTTAGACTCTGTTTTTCGAGAGTCTGACTCAGGCTTTCGAGAGTCTGTTGGGGCTTTAGGGGTTGACGTCTCCTACCTCTTTTGCAGTTTTCTTATCGGTCTCTACGACCGTGAAGTCATCTGGTCCATCAGCGAGGTTGTCCTCTTCGTCACTGGAGAGGCCCAAGTCCCGAAGCGACGGAGTTTGGCCTTTTCCTTGCATGCTGTGGTTGGCTATCCTCTGCCTCTCTCTAATCCTGAGAGTCTTCAGCTTGAAGACGGAGCAGGCGTTGCCATCCTTGATTTCGTGGTCGACCGGCAGGCAGAGGTTGCAAACCGGGTGCTGGTCCTTCTGCACATACTTGTGGTGGCAATTGCGGCAGAATTTGAACGGGGTCTTGTCCATTCCTGCGCTCAGGGGGCCCCCTGTGTGCGCATTCTCAGTTTGACCTCGAAGTATTCGAAGTTCTTCTCCTTCTTTGTCGTCCCGGCGGTCTTATTCCTGGATGTATTCTCCAAACTTTTTCGGTACATTTCAGCTTTTTCCTTCTTTTCTCCAAAAACTCTGGAACCTCTTGGTGATGATCCAGACCCAACGGAGGAAAAAACAATCTGAAGATGGCGCCAAAGGTGGGAGCTTCCGCAGGAAACGTGCCGACGTCACAGGAAGTACACCAGAAGGTGGGACGTCGACGTCCACCTGGGCTACGAAAAAAAAAAGAAAGAAAAGACTACGATTCCAGACCCAACCACTAGACCGCGGAGTAATGCACAGCATAGTGAATCCAGAAATATTCACGCTGCAAAACCACTCCTCCCCTCCCGCAGAGCAGCCTGCCCCTCACCCTTAAAGCTGCTGTGCTTGCATCTAGAAAACATGACAATAACATTGAGTTATTATAATTTTCTTTTTTCTTAAACTGCCGAATAGCAGTAGGGAAACGTTCCTCTGCCTTTGTGAAGGAGCCGCCACAGTATACTACCATGGCTGCTAAGTGGAATTTGATAGAAGCATAGGCGAGCTGTTGGTCTAGATGTATCAGGTATCTAATGACTGTAGCCTCGTGTCCAATCTATTTTTTTCTGGTCTGTTACACCAAAGGTAGAATCTTTCCCATTTGCTGCTGCAACGTTTCCTTGTTGTTGGTCAACTTGTCTCCTTTAGAATCTTCATTGGCCTTCTTGGCAACTTGAGGTGCACAAATACTAAGTCTCAAGGAGACATACTGCCTGGTTGAGGGTATTTTGTTCCGGTTGCCACACATGCCCCCCCCCGTTAATTGATAACAGGTCTCGGTGTGCTGAGAGTGATATGTACTCATTTGGGATGTTTCCATGAGGTCTGAGAACAATGTCTGTTGAGCCCATTGTAGGGCTATCTGGATCAAGTTGACTTGCTCCTGTCTGCACTTTTGGATCACCTTCAGTATCACTGGAATTGGTTGAAAAGCATAAGCAAATCTACCTGACCAATACATCAACAGGGCATTCCCAAGTGACTTTTTAAAAAAAACTTTCTTTATTGGCATTTTCAGTAATACGGTACAGACATCAGTTAATTTACACATTTTGTCATAGCTACTTATCTTAGAAAGTAAAAGAAAACAACAAATCAGACGTTCTACACTCTGTTTTCCATACATCACATACCTACGACAGTATTCTGGCATGTTATTCATATCATCATATTTTATTCTCTCTAACATACATCCTGTAGTTTTGTGTTATCCCTCGACGTGGTACACGGGTCATTCTTTACACACAGTCCTGGCATAAAAGTCTTACCCACAAATCTACATTCATTATTTTTAACTAACATTCAGTTGTCGAATATCTATTTTTCATCTTCATCACTTCCGATACTCTGTAGGTAACTCGAAGGGTTCCCATATGTCTTGGGCCTGGAGCTAGGTGGGAGTAACTCCGCATATATATTATTTTGCTCATGATAGGATTCCCCAGTGACTCTGGGTGGTAAACGTGGATGAGAAGCTTTGGCATTTCGTGTTTTTGTGTGTTGCGACGAGGTCTACTTGCAGAGTCCCCCAGATCTGGAAGATCTGCCTTGACACTTCTTGTTTTAGTTCCCACCTGTGTGGTATTTGCTTTTCTGCTTAGCCGGTCAGCCTCTGTTTTTTTTTTCCCAGGTAGGTATATTGCTACTACTGATAGCTAGTTCACTATCACGCATTCCCATATCCCTTGAGCCAACGATGATAGTGGGTTGGATCTTGTCCTGCGCTGTTTGCTCAAGTAGTGCATTGCCATTGAGTTTTCCGTTTGAAGACCACACTCCCTGTAAAATGTTTCTGGAAGGCCTTAAGTGTCAGAAAAATATTCAGCTCCCGCATGTGTTGCACTGCTTTCTTAAGGACAAGATACCGCCGACGTTCAGCTTGCTCATGTAAGCTCCCCATCCCTTGTGACGGTCATGAAAGGAGTTGGTGGTTGCAATGGTTTCTGTTGTAATGTTACTGCATACTTTTCCTGGAATGCTATCACCCCTGACATTACATTAGTTCACAATCAATTCATATTGAGTTTGTGTGTGTTCTATTTTTGCAGACAGTTGCCTGCTGACTGGCAAAGGGGGTACCAGGTTTGGGAGTTCTAGACGTGATTTATAAAAGCCTTCATTTAATGCTTTGGTGTAAGACTTATTTGGCAACGATGTGCAAGTTATGCAGGTGCTGGGATGACTTAACAGTGGATGTATATTACGCCCCTGTCAATGCATTTTATGTGTTCAAGTGTTGGGGCCAGAGTGCTCCTGGATAAATAAGTGCCTGCTGCTAGAGTGTTGCCATTTAATGCTTTATTCCTTTAGGTCGAGACTGAGCAGGGGCGGAGTTTCAGTGGTGGGATTTTTATTCAAAGGCTGCGTACAGTTTATTATGGCAGCATTCAAAGTCTTCGCTGAGCGCACACCGCTTCATTGTATCGGAGACCCACATTTCCTTGAGAACCACTGATCACTGCGAGCGTGACCATGAACTTCCTGCTGGAGCTGGAACATGCTCTGCAGGAAGAATCATTGTGCGTCATTATCTCCATTGTGTAGGCCGCTTCTCACTGGCAAGCGAGGATTCATGTTGAGCATTCCTGTCTTCAGTGTTCAATGATGGCTCAAGCATTCAGCAGCACTGTCAGAGTAACGTAGAGTCAATTTCTGGGCAGAGTCTTTTATTTCATGGTATTACCAACAACGTTCACGGAATTTGAAGAAACCAGTTTCAACTCCTTTTCCTTTGGATTACGTTTAGGGTCTCAGCTATTAGAAAATATTGTTGTAACTGTACGGTGTAACTGTTTACTACTGCCTGGAATTTAGTGCGACTGTGGTGTTCGAGCGATATTTCAACTTAGTTTGCACTTATTTATTTGGGCTTTGCCACCGGGGTATCTGCTGCATCAGTCATGGAGTTGATCAGCCATAACTCCACCACCATTATTCCTCTCTCAGCCTGGTACCCCATCTATAGAACAGGAGGAGTGGGTGGATATTGTTAACAATTACCTGGCAGCCCTAGATGTCTGGAATGTTCCTATAGTAGGAAAAGGACCATGTTACTAAGCACTCTTGTGAAAAAGGGGCCGCACATATTTAAATAGTTACCCAAAGAAGCTGGTCAAGCAGGACACATGTGAGAAAGTGCCTCTTTTGCATGGTTAGCCCCCCACTTTCTGCCTGGTATTGATGTGGTTTCAAATTAAGTGCACAAACCCCAATTGGTACTTCTGCCCCCTGTAAGTCCTTAGTAAATGGTACCTAGGCCCTGCAAGCTGAAGAGGGTCCATTGGGACTCCTCTCCTGCTAACTGGGACAATGCCACTGTGAGGGAAAAAACAAAGTCAACATGGCACCATGGGTGCCATGTCAGCTAGCCCTGCCTGACAGTATGGGTAAGTCACCCCTCAAGCAGGCTTCACAGCCCTAAAGCAAGGTGCACTATAATCCAGGTGAGGGCACATCTGCATGAGCAGATGTACCCCTACAAATTTGGGAACCATTTCCCAATATTGTAAGTGCCAGTGAAGCCATAGAGAGTACATGGGTTGGGAACTCAACAACTCGAGTTCCACTACACCATGATGGCTTTACTGCATATAAGAGTGTTTGGTACCAAACTACTTCTTTCAATAAATCCACACTGATGCCACTGACCTCAGAGGTGCCCCCTGAATCCCTACCAACCCTGGTGTGGTCTCTGACCAGCTGTAGGCAGTCAGCCAACACCAGACATGGTTCAGGACCCCTGGCTGGAAAGCCCCTGCTTACTGGGACCAGAAACTATACACATCCTGGGCAGAGGTGTCATGCCTCCTCCCCCTTGGATGGTCCAGTGCTAGAAGATAGAAGCTTCAAAGGCCTGCTGCCTTTGTAACATAACATAACAGGTGTATTTGCAAAGCGCATGATTACCCGAAGGTGTCCTGGTGCTGAATAACAGATGTTTATTGTTACCCAACTCAATGGTACTCATTTTATCGACTTCAAATGGATAGAAGGCTGAGTGGACCCGCCGGGATTTGAACCTGTTACCATGAGGTCTAACACAGGCCCCTGAAGTGGCTGCTTCAATACTCTGAGCCACCAGACCCGGTTATGCGACCCCCAGCCTCAGCTGCTAGCAGCAGATAGCAGCCCCTGGTTTACATCCCCATTTTGGGCAGGAAAACCAGCAAAAAGATAGGCGGTGTGCCCATCTCTGCCAACCCCACCCCTAAGGTGAGGGGGAAGCGAGGTGAAGCATAACTTTCAATCCGTGCCATCTTGAAGAGGGGGGAACCCCTCTAATCAGGGTTAGGTGTATGCTACCTTCCATAAGAGGCTGGCATAATAGAGGGTGTAGCCACCCCAGGTAAGGTGCAGATAGGCCCTACCTGCTACTCCCCTAAACCGCCTCCTAAATTTTGTATTTAGGTGGCTCCCCCAGACCTGACCCTCAGATCTGTGTCAATCTAAGAAGAGAAGACACCCTGCAGCAGACGACTATAACTGCCTTGGCCCTGCCCTACCGGCCTGTCAACAGCTTCGGCGACCTGTCTTGCAACAATGACCCCGAAAACCCCTGGCAGGACTGCTGCCTGTCCGGAAGAAACAGACTCCAAAGACTCTGGATCCAGGAGGATCAGCTTCTCCAGCCCCCGGCCCGAGTGAGTGACCTGTGCAGTGAAGTCTCCCCTGTGACCCTGACCTCGTGTCCAGAGTTGGCTGGCCTCTACTGCCCTCCATGACGGCACCTCCAGTGTGAATCTAGAGGTTCTCCGCGACCGGCTCCAGTAAGAAAACTCAGATGTCCAAAAGCATCCCAGCACCCTAAGCCCCTGTGCCTTGGTTAGTGGAACCGACGGTGCCCCTACGACCTACTACATCCCAACTTACCTCGCTGTCGCTGGTCTACCTCCTGCAACCTCCGGTGCCACGAGTGCAGCCTCTATACCATCAATAAGATCCTCACAAAAAAGCATTGGGTGCCAGACGTTAAATTTGCACCCTGCACCCGGCCACCCCTGTGCAGCTAGTGGTATATGTTTGGTGCTTTGTGTGCCCCCCCCAATGCTTACCTAACCACCAATGCTTGGCCCCGGTGTAGGAAGCTGCTCCTTTTTGCATGGGTGACCCCCACGTTTTGTCTGATATTTGATGCTCCTTGATTAAGTGGGCCCTGGGTTCCTGCTAATCAAGTCCCCAGGGCTAGTATTCTTTCCCTAAAACAGTACCTTGTACCCCCAATTGGCACCTCTCTGGCCACATGTAAGTCCCTTGTAAAAGGTACCATGGGTACCAAGGGTAGTGGGATCAGGGAAGGCCTCTAAGGACTGAAGCAGATATTGTGCCACCCTTAAAGTCCCTGTACTTTAACACACACACACTGCAGGCTAATACCTGTCCCAAGATGCACTAGGCATAAGCCACAAGTGTGGATCAATCACAAATGTCAAGATAGTTCTTGTTTGAAAACAATGTTTTTGCTTCAATAATTGCACTGACATTGTTAGAGAGAAGTGATTTTATATTATCATTATTTGTTAATCAATTATTAACAAGGAATAAATGTTTAAATACATCACATGAATGTGTTCCCAAGTTGTTAAATATTAAGATACATCCCTTTAGTACTGCACACCTTGTCTAAGCCTTCTCAGGGGCTTGGCCTTGTTCTTTTACACATACCTGTGTGCCATGCCTACAACCCACTGCCCATGGTATAGTTAAGAAACCCCTCTTGCTGGGTGCACTATACGACTGGCAAGGGTACATTTGCATGAGCGCTGTACCCCTACAGTGACTAAGTCCAGTCTTAGAAATTGTAAGTGGAGTAAAGCCATAAAGGTTATATGGTCTGAGAGTTTGTCATTACGAACTCCACAGCACCATAATGACTGTACTGAATTCTGGGAAGTTTGGCATCAAACTTCTCAGCCCATTAAACCCACACTCATGCCAGTGTTGGATTTAAGGCCAAATGCACTCAGAGGGCATCTTAGAGATGCCCCTTGAAAAACAACCTAACTAGTGTCCTGGCTGCCACCCCAAGACATGTTTTTGGACCCCTGGGTCGAAAGCATCCTGTTCTCGGGTTCCTGAAACAAAGCACATCCTGGGCAGAGGTGCCAAGCTTCCTCGTCCAGGATGGGCAGGGTCCACAAAGAGGAAGTGTCATATTCTTGCCGCCTTTGTAAGCTGACTCAGCCATTTGCTGCTCCCAACAACTGGCCCCCACTGGTTCTAGCCCCCAATTTGGGAGGGAGAATCAGCAGGAAAACCAAGATAGGAGGAGAGGTGTGCCCACCTTTGCCAACTCCGCCCCTCAGGTGTAGGAGGTGAAGCACAACTCTGAGTCCCCACCATCTGGAAGGGGAGGAGCCAGCCAACCAGAGAGAGGATTTATGCCCCCCTCCCACTGGAGGGTGGCATAATAGGGGGTGTACCCTATCCAGTGAAGGGACCCATTGTTACTGACCTTTGTCTACCTGAAACACCCCTACATTTAGTATTTAGGGGCAACCCCAAACCTTGCCTCCTCAGACAAGCAAGAAGAAGGACCGAAGAGCCGTTGTGAAGGAAGAAGAGGACACCAACTGACTTGTCCTCAGCCCTACCGGCCTGTTCCAACCTCAAAAGGCTCCAGCGGAATCAAGGTGGTCCTGCAGCCAGCAGCTTCCGGAACCCAGAGGACCTGCCCTGCCTTCATTGCAAAGACGTTCTCCTGTGAGCACTGGACTTGGCCAAGAACCAGACTCTGGGTCCGAGCGAATCCACGAGTCTGCACCACTCTGCAGCCGATGCCTACGGCTCAACACCACGAGGAGGTCCCACCCCAGCGAACCTGACCCGGGATCTGGCGATACCTGACCTACCTCAAGCCTCCCGATGACGCCTGCAGCCTCGGTCTGGAGGGTCCCCCCGACCACGACAAAAGCTGGTAAGGATACCAGACGCCTAAAGACACCTGTGCAAACGCCCCACAGCCTTGGGTGGCCCAACCAACAGTGTCCAGGCAACTCCCTGCATCCCAACTTACCTCTCCAACCAGTGGTCGCCTCCAGGAAGTCGGTGGTTGTCTCCAGGAAGTCTCCTTGCCCGAACCTGCATCTTTGTTCTGACCGGAGGACTCCCATTGAAAACAGGGCATCCAATGCCGACCCTGCACCCGGCCACCTCTGTGCCGCTGTGGGTGCACCTTGTGTGCTAACTTAGATCCTTCTTTACCCTGAGCTTAACCATAGGAGCTTTGCTCCCTCAACCCAGTGGCTTGCCCATGAGCAGCCACCAACCAACACCCCCATAGCCTAACATTGGGCCTCAGCATTCCCAGTGCTGCGGAGGGTGCTTTTTGAGTGCATCCTTGACCTTGGGGGAACCCTTCTTCTAACCCCAAAAACACAACCCTAAAGACCGTTTACTTACCTGCAAACCAATAACCCCCTTTTCTCCATAGGATTGCATTGACTGTTTTCCTCTGAAAAACTTTTAAGTGTTGAGGGTGTTTGTATGGAAACATGAATAACTGTTTTAATGAAAACTGTTTTACTTACCTTTTATCTAGGAAATGTCCCAATGTGATATCTAGGCATATCACACAGAGTAGTAAAAGTAATCCAAAAGTAATTTCAACTGTATTGGAATATTTTACAAACCTGTAACAAAAGTCATTTTCATCCAGCTTGCTTGTTGTTCAATCTGTCTTGAAAAGTACAATTCTATTTACCTGTACCAAGTCCTGCTTGGTTTTCAAAATAAAATACAACTAAAGAAATATTTTTTATACAAAAAATTGGAGTGAGTTCAGTCTGAGTGTGTGACATCATTTCTTGCCTGCGTGTACAATAAATGCTTAACACTAACCAACCTCTGATAAAGCCTTACGGCTCGCCCACACTAGCACAAATAGAGTAAGGTATTATCTATTTTTCCCTCCGTAAGCCTTTGGGGATGCACTAAACTCTGTGCAAACTATACCTTACTTTGGTATAGTATATACAGAGCCAGCTTCCTACAGCATCTGCTTCCTGGCAGGGTAACTGGACTGCCAATTACCACCGACTTGGACATAATAACTCTGAAAGTACCCTGAACAGCACTATTTACTTTTGTGGAATCCCTTATTTTTGACTGGTGGGTTTTAACCCACAGAGCTGCATCTAGACTCAGCAGTGATTATAACAGAGGGCTAGGCTCACCATGGCTAAAATAAAAGAAACATCCCCAAGTGTTGTAAAAACTGTATCTTTTTATGTCATTAAGCCCTATTCTTATTTGCAGAAATTGCAGACAGGACACAGTTTATGGAATACTATTTACTATGTTGTGCCGTATCTTTTTGTAAACACTACCACCTCCTAGTCTAAGCACTGTCTGCTCGATTTCAATACCCTAACATAGATAGTACACAAAGTGAACAACCTGGCAGTCCATTTGGAGAGCAAATGTACTGGTGGGCTTGAGCACCAGTAGTAAATGACAGTACATGCACAGGATACTACAAGGGGCCATTCCCTGCCTCAACAAAGAGGTCTCTCCTTATGAATACCTTCTAAAGAATTAATCCTGCCAGATATTCAGTCTTTTGGGTGCATCTACACACTTAAAAGCAATTGTTAATTTCTTTCCAGCACAAATGTGTGGGGTGTCTGACTATGGTGATCCTGGAACAGGGTTTTCATTTGTTTCACAAGTGGGATTCCACCTAGCCACTGTGGTACAGGATGGAGTGCGGATGTCAGAAGGGAAAGGTGGACATCGTCGTATGCTTTCCCATGATGGTAAATATTTTACAGCAAGTAACCTTTTTCAGGATCTACTGATGGAGAGGTTGCCAGCCTTAATAAAGGGTTCTGGAGAACCTCAAAAACACGGCGACTGATATAAGGAGATACTGACCCAATATCTCTTTTCAATCATAGCCAAAATGAAGTTCACATACCATCCCTGCCATCATCATGTCCTGGTCTGCTTCTGCCTGCTTCTTCTTGAGCTCCTTCTCTGCACCTTCTAGCTGCGTGAGCATATCCCCAACTTCCTTGTCCAAGTCAATTGCATCAGAGAAGGTCTGGTTGGCATCAGACTTGGTTTTGGCAGCATTCTAAAAAAAAAACAGACAGGCATAAATCAACAGCAAAAACCTTCAACAGTAACACTCTATATAGTCCCTCTCTCTACAGTGTTCAACTTTTATAACGGGAAGTAGAAACCCAGTGTCAAAGAGAGCGAACGACTATGGTGAATAAATTCAACAACCAGAAGGTAAACGCTGTATTGTTACAGGTCTCTGTTGAGTTTAAACCTGAACAGAAGGTGAAATAGGTGTCTTGTTTCCATTGAGGACCCTCTGACCACACAACAAAGCAATTTGTCACACCATTCTTACCAGCAACATATTAACAGATGCACAAATTTTAGATGGCAGTCAAAAGCTGGTGTCTTTCGTTAGCAGCATGGACAACACACAAGATACTGCCTATTATTTCTACATCTGCAACTTTACCTTTTGGACAGAGTTTGCAATCTTTTCTGCATCTTCAGCCCTCTTTTTGGCCTCTCTGGCATCGGCAGCAGCATTTCCCAGTGCGGTCTCTGCTTGTTTGGTCTTATTATTGGCATCTGCAATCGTCTGGCTGATGGCTGGGATCTTTTTCAAAGCCTCTTCGGCTGCAGTCTTGTTATCGTTTACACGCTGATCAAAATCTGCGGAATAAAAGCCACAATTATTTCCTCCCAATAAAACTGTTAAAACCAAGATCATACAAGTGAAAAAAAAATCACGGAGTTAAAGGAAAACGTTTCTTACAATGTAAGCATCGTTTGTGGCATGTAGTGATGTAGATCCACATGCTATGCATACTGGTGCCATCTAGCGTTGGGCCCAGATGTGTGCAAGAAGTCTTTAGAGACAAGTGGTACAGCAACTCATTCTCTTGTTGGTAATGGTCATCAACTCCATTGTTAAGATTGTTTTCCCGCACAGCGGGTGAGGATGGAAAGTAAAGCGAACCGATGTATAGAGATGTTCACGCAAAAGAAAGAAAAGGCATAGTAAAGGACACTGCAATGGACACAGGAGTCTGGGGAGGAGGATGGGCAGAAGTAAATCTACAGCACTACATTCCGCGATCAGATGCTAACAGGGTAACATTTTCTAATCAAGGGATGTTGGTTGTAAATACACATGCTTTGGATAGACTAAAGCAGTCCACTCAAAAGTGGCGACTAGTCTGTGGGTGTGCCAGTAGAGTAAAAGTGTACGGAGTGCCACCTGGTCGATATTGACTTGTTGGCGAGCTAGCACAGCCACACTGCAATGTAAAAGTGTGTGGTGTGGACCAGGTAGCTGCTTTGTATGTCAACTATTGGAATATTCCCCAGGAAGGCATTTCAAGTGGAATGGGCTCTTGGAGGAATGGGCTAAGTCCACTAACCTTTATCATAGCAAGAGAGGAACTGAAGGAGGCAGAAGTGGAGGGGCTCAAATGGAGGACCCATGATTTTTGTCAGTACATGGTTGAGGTTCAATGTTGGGGCCAGTGGGACAAAAAAGGGAATGATTCTCTTGAGGCCCTCAATGAAAGCCTTAATGGCTGAAATTCTGAAGAGAGGTCTCTTGTCTGTACTGAAGAGAGGCGACCCCAGGAGGCAGGTGTAGCTGCATGGAGGAGAAGGCTAATCCACAAATCAGCAAGTAAAGTAGGTAGCAGACAAGGTGCTATACTGTGACCGTTAAAGGGTCAATGTGTGTTGGGTGACAGTAGTACACAAACCTCTTCCAGTTCGCTGCATAGCAGGCAAGAGTGGTAGGTTTGTGTGCTTTCTTGAGCATGCTGAAGCAATCAGGTGGATTATTAACCCCTTGCGTGCGGGGCGTATTTTCCGCCTGTGCTGACTCCGCCTTGCGCGGGCGGAGTCATGACGGAACGGTTCCGTCATCAGCACAGCTCAACCGATGCTGATGACGGAACCGTTCTGTCATCAGCACGCAAGGGGTTAAGGTATCCAAATACTAGGACCTCAAGAGCCAGATTGCAAGGTTGATGGACCAGAGATCTGGGCTCCAGATTTTGCCATGGTTCTGCATGAGAATGTCCAGCTTGTTGGAGAGCCTCTTGTGCAGACCAGTGAGAGTTTCAGCAGAGTTATGAACTAGGGCTGGCTGGCCCATGTAGATGCCTGTAGGAAAGTGCCCCTTTTTGCATAGTTACCCCCTAACTTTTTTCCGTATACCTGATGCCAACTTGACTAAGTGTGTGCTGAGACCCTGCTAACCAAGCCCCAGATCCTGTGTTCTTTGCCAAAACTGCATCTTTGTTTAAACAACTGGGACACCTCTGGGCCACATGTAAGTTCCCTTTAAAAGGACTTCTGGTACCAAAGGCCTTTGACCAGAGAGGATCTCTGAAGGATGTGACATTTATTATGCCACCCTCAGAAACCCCTCACCTCAACACCAACACATTGCCATTGTAGGTTGCGTGTTTTGGTGCAGACTAAACTGAAGAGTCGACATGGCACACATCCATGGGTACAATATCTACCCACCACTTCCTGTGGCACCCTTCTGGCAGGCTTTACAGCCCTAAGGCAGGTTGCACCATACCACAGGTGAGGGCATATTACCGCCCCATCTCACTCCTTCCTTTCCCTCGAGAAAGCCATCAACAATCAGCTCGCCGCCTTCCTCGAATCCAACAAATCCCTCGACCCTTCACAATCCGGCTTCCGAGCCAAACACAGCACGGAGACCGCCCTCATCGCAGCAACTGACGACATTCGGACACTACTGGACAATGGAGAAACAACCGCACTCATCCTACTTGACCTCTCCGCAGCATTCGACACAGTCTGCCATACCACCCTTATCAAACGCCTTAGCAACGTCGGGATACAAGGTAAAGCACTAGACTGGATAGTCTCGTTCCTCGCCGGAAGAACTCAGAGAGTCCGCCTCCCCCCCTTCAGATCAGAGGCCACCGAAGTCATCTGTGGTGTACCACAAGGATCTTCACTCAGCCCCACCCTCTTCAACGTATACATGAGTCCCCTCGCATCCATCGCACGCAAACACAACCTCAACATCATCAGCATCTCCTACGCAGATGACACACAGCTCATCCTCTCCCTCACCAACGATCCCAGTACCGCCAAAACCAACCTACACGAAGGAATGAAAGAAGTAGCCGAATGGATGAAAGACAGCCGTCTAAAACTGAACTCGGACAAAACTGAAGTCCTCATCTTAGGCTCATCCCCCTCCGCCTGGGACGATTCTTGGTGGCCACCGGCCCTGGGAATTGCACCCACACCTGCTGACCACGCACGTAACCTGGGTTTCATCCTAGACTCCTCCCTCTCAATGACCAGACAAGTCAACGCCTTCACCTCATCTTGCTTCAACATCCTACGCATGCTTAAAAAAATCTTCCACTGGATCCCCACCGAAACAAGAAAAACGGTCACCCACGCACTGGTTACCAGCCGACTGGACTACGGAAACACCCTCTACGCCGGAACCGCCGCCAAACTCCAGAAAAAACTCCAACGCATCCAAAACGCCTCAGCCAGACTTATACTGGACCTCCCCCGCCGAGCTCACATCTCCGGGCACCTGAAAGACCTCCACTGGCTTCCTGTCAACAAGAGAATAACGTTCCGCCTCCTTACCCACGCACACAAAGCCCTCTACGACCTAGGACCCGACTGCCTCAACACACGCCTGTCCTTTTACACCCCCCCCCCCCGCCAACTGCGATCATCCACACAAGCCCTCGCCGCAATCCCACGCATCCATAAATCCACCATGGGAGGAAGATCCTTCTCCTACTTAGTGGCCAAAACCTGGAACTCTCTCCCCACCCATCTCCGCCTTACCCAGAACTACCTCACCTTCAGAAAACAACTAAAAACTTGGATATTCGACAAATAAACTTCCCCTTCCCCCAAGCGCCTTGAGACCCTCTGGGTATATAGGGCGCTATACAAATTTCAAACTTGAACTTTGAACTTGAAGTAATTGACTAGACAGCACAGGGGCATATCTGCTCATGCAGATATGCCCTCACATATAATAAAATGCACCCTGCCTTGAGCTATAAGGGCTGCAGTAGGGTTGACATACGTATTGCCCATGACAAAAAGGGGCACTTTGCCATACTGGAATCTGGAGATTTGCTGATTGGACATGACACAGCTTCTGAATGGCTGGTAGGTTTAGGTAGTGACAACCACTTATGTATTAGGTATAGGAAAAGTCACAAACGTTGATGGCTTAAGTACATGATTCAATGGCCTGTACAGTTATGCAATCTTTTCACACAGCACATTCTTATATGGCATACCATATGTTCAAGGTTAGATCGAGTTCAGCTAATGTGCATTGAATTCCTTGCCTCTAGAGCTTTTACTTTCAACTAGTGTTGGTACCACCTTTAGTTTCTGCTCCTCACAACACTGTGGCGTCCGTCAGGGTTCCATTATATCCTCTCTGCTATTCAACAGATACCTAACCCCTTTACCGAACCGGATTAAATCAATCAACTTCACTACTATGCAGATGACCCACAATCATTTTAAAAATAGGTGGTCTGGACGACCTCTACAAATTAAGACTTGATGACCACCTTTGGGCTACAAATGACGAATAGCCATGTGAAGCTAAATACTGCAAAGAGATTATAATCAGTGGAAATTGTCACAAAACCAAGCCTACCGCCATATGGCTTCAGGAACAGGAGGCACCTTCAGCAATATCAAGAGAAGTCAGAAACCTATTGGTAACCATGGATTCAGACCTATGTTTGATACTACATGTTAACAATGTCAGAGTGCCTTTCTACGCAGTGGAAACACTACATTGCACACTCCCCTAATGTGGACACCAACAGAAACTGCAAGCCATACTCAACTTCAATGTCCAAGCCGGACTATGCCAATAGCCTATACCTTGGCGTACCAGCATTCATCATAATACCATACAACATTTTGCTGCAAGACTTCTTCACTGCCTTCACCCAAGAAAACACATGACTCCAGTATAGCAATCACTCCACATGCTACCTATAGCTAGAACAGCAATAATCAAGGACCTGTGCATTACCCACAGAGCCTCCAATGAAATGTATTGCTAAACCGATGAGCTAAATTCAAGCAATATAAACTAAACAGGACACTGCACTCCAGGGTTGCACCACTTATCCCACCTTACTATAAGACATGTGTAGGAGGCACTCCTTTCTCAGTACAATCCCCCAAGGTCTGGAACAAACTACTAGTCAGAACTCGAAGCATCCAGGTGCATACACATCAGAAGACAGTTTAAAACATGGCTTTTTCTAAGATAATTACACCACCACACATTTTGGCTACAGAACCCTGAAATACAATCATTCTCAAGCTAAATCTTCTGTTTACAATCCACAGATTGTAAACAACCCAATTAAGTAAACTACTTTCGGTAGACAGGTAAGTTAACCCCTTCGATGATGACGAGCTCAGCTCGTCATCAGCCACGGGGGGCGTGTGCGGATGACGAGCTGAGCTCGTCATCTAACGCGGCTTTTACAAAAAAGCCGCGTAGCGGAAAAATCACCTCCGCAGCGATGCGGTTAAGGAGTGCCAACCTATTGTTTGATGGGGTATTATTTAGTTCTGCAAATTCATAGATAAAATTTCTGGCCAACACGTATACCAGTACAACAGTACTGTTGCAGCAAACTGTAAATTACACCTCATACACTGACATAAGAGATCTGCTATTAGGGTTGCACTGGTGATAAACAATCCTGGTCTCATAAAGGTGTGACTGATTTAGCATTGTTGTACTCTTCTTGAAGTCTGGGAGACCATTTCTGTGGCTATCTCACCATAACCAGTCAATCGTATAAGATGCGCTGTTCCTACCACAAGTGTTTTAGTGAAGAACCTGACTGTGGATTTTATGCCTAAGGGTAGGATTTTTACTTGGTAAAGGACTCCCTTCATGAACCTACGAAATCTAAACAGGGTTTATAGGGATGCCCTTTCTAGCAGCGGTATTACCTCTTGCAAGGTTGTCATTTGGAAGCATTGCATTTTTTAAAACCTGCTCACAAACCTCGATCTGGGATAAGTCGCAGTCAAGTCTTGCCTGGGTACTAGGAATAAATCAAAGTATACACATACATTTCTTTTTTTGAGAGGGACAATGTCTATGGCATTCTTCAGCAGCAGTTAACACTTCTGCTTGTAGGATTTGCAATTCTTTCTTGTATAACCGGTGATTTAGTGGTCTTTTCTGAAGTTTCTGTTCAAAGTCTATACAATAGAAGACTTAATATGTTGAACACTCATTTGTCTCTGGTAATTGGCCTTTATCCTCCCTTACAGTTGCTGCGTGCGTGTGCTGGGGGTTGGGAGTGGGAGGGGTAAATAAGGGAGGGGTCATGAATGATTGACTTGGATGAGTCTGAAGCAGCTCCTCTGCAGTAGTATCTTGGTTTTACTTTGCCTCAAAAGTGGGCTACAAGAATAGACTCCCTGTGATTTGCCTTTGGACCGGTGTACCATAGGCTGGCCTACCCTCACCCTCATGTCAGATCCCCCTTTTAAAAAGGAGAGTCTTTGTGGCTTTGGTAGACGTTTGCTGCCTTCACTGCCTCAAGAGTTTGTCCTAAACATGTACCAAACAGGTGGTTTCCTATGAGGGGCATATCTACAATATTTGCCTGCACCTCTGGTTTGAACCCGGAGATGTGCAACTAGGCATGCAGACTCTGGACTGTGCCAGTGGTAAGTCTGCTTGCAGTATATGCCGAGTCTAAGGCAGATTTTAGGTATGAGTTGGCTATGTTCTTGCCTGGTTCAACAATTTTTATAGCACTCTTGTGATATTCCTCTGGAAGGTGTGACATAGGATCTAACACGTCCTTCCAGTGTGGGGGGTCCTTGCCTCTTTAGAGGAGCGCTGGAGTTGATATCTGCCATTGAGTGGCAGATGCTCTGGCCATCTTCCTATCCACTACCTCCACCTCTTACACTCTTTGGCTGGTGGAGGTCCCATAGATACAGAATACATGGCAATATTACTCATTTTCGAAACAATTAGTAAGTCTGCCTCAACATCTACCTGAATATAATTTGTGTCTTTTGAACACGTTCTATACTTTCTCTAAGTGAGGATTCAGGTAAGTGTAGTCCTTCCTTTTTAGTGGGACTAGAGGTCAGGTAGACAGTGAGAGTAATGCAGTGAAAAATTAGACAATTAAACCTTGATCCTAGGAACCAGGTGCCCAGAAAAATAAGGTAAAAGGAGAATGAACTGATAGCCTACATCTCACCAAGTCACTGAGCCGAGGTAAGCGCAATCAAGAACAGTCATTAAAGAAGGAACCACAAAGACCAACTTTGCAAAGGCTCAAGCAAATAACCTGTGCAACAAGTTACAGTCCCACTGAGGCATAACAAAGGGAGAAAGGGCAAACAAGTAAGTCAAACTAGTTAAATGTGTACATATAGGTTTAAACAAAAATACCTGCTATGGTACACAAAGAAAAGTCAAAACGACAGTTAAAAGCCTTGCAAGGCCAAAGAAAGGGCCCAACACATCAGATAAGCACGTCTTGAAGAGGCTGAATTTCTTCTCAGCCCAACAGGAAACAAAATAGGACTAATAGAATTGAAAAAATATTTTGGCCCGAGGTGACGGGTTAAGAAGATTACATACACCACCTCAACAGGCAGATGATAGGAACTGACTGTCAAAAGTGCCCATGCCCCTAAGAGCAGAGAAGGGCATGGACAGGCAGAGCAGATCAGAGAACCACTCCCTTCAAGATCACTCCAGCACTACTAAGATCAAATGCACACAATCCTGATTGATCTTCCTCAAAGCCTGAGTAAAGAGAAGCATTGGAGAAAATGTGTAGAGCAAATTGAAGTCCCAGGAACGAGTCTCCCAGGGCACCCTGCAGAAGAACCCCGAGGTGCAGAACTCTGGGCACCACTTGTTATAACAGTGGCAAAAAGGTCCACTAAAAGAGTGTCTAATACCCTCAAGACAGAATGGACTGCTTGAATATGAAAGAGGCACTCCGTCAGTAAAATGGCAATAAGTCATCAGACCACATGTTCAGCAAGTACATCAGATGGTTCATAACCAGCAATACATTGTGAGCCTGAGCCCATCACCTGAGTGCCTACAGACACAGGGGGTACTATCGCCACAACACAGTGTTCATAGGTGCACCACATTGGGGCTCTTATCAGTCATGACTGGCAGCCATTAAATGCGTCTGGATGACAGGAATGCCTCAAGGGAAAGTCAGATCAACCAAAGCTCAACCTGGTTTATATACCGGTTTATACCCGGTTTAGCCTTGCCAGACAACTTTCAGGACTCAATAGTGTGATGTGAAGCCCTGCAAGCAAGACAAATGATTACGCAATTGCCCCATTCAAGGGCAGATAGAAGTGGTTTGGGCAGGAAGAGGAGGACTGTTGCTGCTGTCCACAACGGCGTCTCGAACCGCCATGCCGCAAGTAGCTTCAAAAGAGCTCATTGGGCTGCTGCACAGGCTGCAAGCACTGGCACTGGTGAGAGCACTTCTCAGAAATATCCCCTGAACTGGCAGTACTATTGATGGGGTAAACTTTCTTGCTGAAAAGACATGCTTCGAAGGGTATGTCGATAATGGTTGCCTGGTCACACGATAACCCAGCAGAGCATATCAAAGTGTGGTGGTGGAAGAGTATGGTATAGCCCACGGACCTAGTCACTGAATTCACTTGGTCCAAGGGAGAGTAGAGGATTTGTTTCGGCTAGAATGACTTCATGAGGTGTCACAGCAGGTGTGCAGTTTGAGCTGGTGGAAGTGCCTAATTGGGGGCAATGAAGGCGCCTTGGGGGCCATGAGGGGCAGAAGAGGGAATCTGAGCAGACTTACTTCCTGAAGGCCGCAATTTGCAGGGGGAAGGTTTCAGGGGTCAGGAAAGCAAGACGCAGTCCAAAGCTTTTGCGCCCAGAATCTGCGCTGGCTTGGAATCAGGCATCAACGTTCTCTCCATCAAGTCAATCAAAATAGACACCGGGATATGAAGTTGCTGAATCCAAGATGTAGAGCGGGAAACTAGTCAGGAAAGTGAAGAGTCACTCTTGTACACTCTTTTGGAGGACTTCATCTTTTATTCGGGGAGGCTCGTTTAAAGGAAGTGCAAGCCTACGATGAGCCAGAGTGGGACCTGGAGGCGGAATGACACCCCCTACCCCGGTGTTCGTCTTGAGCACTGACATTTTGGTTCCCGCTCCTTTATGATCTTTGTGTGCATACAGCCACACTTCTCAACACTTAGGATTCAGGTTTGGAGCCCACACACCATAAGCAGACAATTTGTGGGTCACTGAACTTCCTCTGCCTGCCACACAAGTAGCACTGATAACACCCTTACAATTTGGGGGGATATATTATTTTTATTTAAAATTGCAAAAAAACTATTTATTGAAAAACATTTCCAAGAGAACAACTCCAGATCTCCGTGTTGAGCGATGAAAAATAATGGATGCCAGTATGGCACTCTGTGTGACTGTGATGTTATGTTGGATACTGGAGCCGAGCCAGAGCTGTGGAGTCATTTACTGGCACATGAGAGCTATTTTAAGTTTCCAGATACAGTCATATACTTTGGGAATGTCAAACTGAAAGGGATGTGCACAACGTAATATCCATAAGAAGTTAGGCCCTTACAGTTTGATTTCTGCCCTTATTAAAGTCCAGAGTGACTGAAGTTTTTCTTGCTCACCCTGGCTGGGTGTTGTGCTCGTGCCCCGTTGACTGTGGCTCATCTTTACCCAGAACTGCTTGAAACATCTCTCTAGTGCTTACTGTCATGGTAATTACAGTGTGTGTGGAGGGCACAACTGGACACCAGCTCAATATTCCAACTACTAGAATGGAATTTTGAAGTGGGCCCAGTGTTTGCCCCTGGTAACTCAAAATCTTGACAGCGGCCAACCAGTTTTGCTTTATTGGTGTTGGCCCACTCAAGCTTTTATTCTCTTTGAAAACTTTACACATTTTGTGAGATAAGTTGGGTCTTTGGATTCAGCACTTTTGAACTGTGTTTCATTAAACTCTATGCAGCTATGGTAACCCCGACACCAGGACACTAATTCACAGCTGCCACCCAGAACACATTTTCAAACATGGTTTCCTTGATCATGTGCACACTTTTCCCTATTTAATGGGATCAGAAGCTAGGTATACAAGCACCACAGAATGCAACCAATCTTCAAGCTCCAATACCTCAAAGTAAAGAAATGTGGTTTATCATCACAGACTAATTTATAACTTTCCTTATGGCTCTTCTGGGCCAATATTTTTCCCTTCAGTGTTGTAGTATCTCAGTTTGTAACCCCTACAATCACAACTGATTTGCCTCGTGTTCAACCTCAAGATGGTTGTGTCCTGGGATAGCTGCATACACATTTTATTCAGTACCCTATATCAATGTGGGATGGGGGGGGACGGGGGGGGGACGAGGTGGGGGTCATCCATCAACATAAAACACTCATGTGTCAAAAACTGTTTGAAGAGAAAAATCATGACAAGCTACATTTGAAATAAACCCCACACTTGACTACTGAGTCCCCCTTGCCACACCAAGCCACTGTTATATCTGCAATCCAGAGGGGGGGGGGGGCGAGGTGGGGGTCATCCATCAACATAAAACACTCATGTGTCAAAAACTGTTTGAAGAGACAAATCATGACAAGCTACATTTGAAATAAACCCCACACTTGACTACTGAGTCCCCCTTGCCACACCAAGCCACTGTTATATCTGCAATCCAGATCGCAGAAACAAAAATCTAGAGAGGATGCTCTGCCTAAGAGCACTGGGGACACTTCACTTGTGAGCAAGTAAGTTACTTTTTAAATCTGTTTGCAAAGTTCCAAACCATTATGAATCTACCCACACGATGTCTGAAAAAATGCCTTCCGATAGGGTAAATAAATCCTGCTTAATCTCTCATTTAAGGGGCACAAGCTTTCCCTTTCTAAGCATTATTTCCATACCTCTCAGGTTGTTAAGAATATCACGGGCCTCTTGAAGGGTAGCCTTTCCTTTCTTTGCAGCCTCTTCTGCAAGTGCCTTGGCAGCATCTGCTCGAGCCAGCAACTGATCTGCAGTCTGAAACCAGATAAAAGATGTCATTGCAGACAACCGGACACTCCTGAGATTTTCTCAGTGCATGCACTGCAAGATGTCTCATCCTTTGAGACTGTGTGGCAGGAGGTTAAATAAAGGCCATGGGTAGTTTCAAAGGGTGCTACATGAAAGCTTGGAATTGTTTTTAAACTTAAATATATGTCAGAGAAACAAATCTAAGAAAACAAAAATAATAAAACAAAACACTTACCTGCTGCTCAGTCTTTCCTTTCTCCAGAAGATTTTTCACTTCCAGTTCTTTCCCCTTCATATCCTCTCTCAACTCATCATAATCTTTAAGCTTCCTGGTAATCAGCTGATCCAAGTCATCTGCCTCCTTCTTGATCTTGTTTGCCTCATTCTGCATGTCAAGAGAAAGGAGTACACATTCAGGAACTTATAGAATGTATAGAGTGCAGTACGATTCCAAAACAAATCAGTTTAGTGTATGAAAAGCTCTCATTGGGGTAGGCATGCCAGGGGCCACACAAGATGGCTCCCTCTAGAAGTCAATTCCTAAGAGGCGAGGTTAGAGTTGTCTTATGATTATTTGTATCTAGTAAAAGTTAGGACAGTAAACGGTACATAGGGGACTTTGTAATATTCTTAGTGGATCACTGAAAGGGCAGCTGAGAACCAAGAACAGTACTGATGTGGTAGACAATTAAAGTCATCCAACGGAGAGCTGGCAGATTGCCATAGAGGGAGATAGACTTTGGAAAACTTATGAATAGGTTGATGAGGATATCCCTAACGAATGAGATGTAAAACACCATACTTACATTGTAATTATCTATTCATAGCTTTCAGTGCACGGTACACAATGCTGCTTTCACTTGCCACTCCATATACACCCTCACCCACTGTGTGGAAAACAATCTAACATGTTGGTGCCCATGCACATTTGCCACTTAGAATGAAGTTAAAATGCAACCTGCGACTCTGAACTTCTTCAAAGAAAAACAAAATGCAAACATCTCAGCCCAACACTAGATTGCAGTAGTAAGCAGAGCATGTGTATCTTGAACAACACAGATACAAACAGTATGTTTCCCAACCTCCACCATGAATGGGATATCCTTTGACATTATAGACCCACTGACCCCATGGCAATCGAGAAACTGCCATTTGGAAGCTTTCGACAACTATGAGGTATAAAAGGGTGAGCAAGCCAAGAAACTTCTAGCCCATGCTGTCAAAACAAGAGTTTTACCTCCAACACTTTCGTATCTACAACAGGTAGGCTGGTCAAATTAGCATAAATCTCCAGAGCCTTGTTGCCAGCTTCTTCAGCCTCAGCATGCACTTTATTAGCTTGCTTCTCCAAATCCCGTGAAATGTTTTTTGCTTGATTGTACCTAACAGAAAAATCAGAGCATACCATCAGCTATAATAAAATAAAAACACACAAATTTATTAGAAGGAGAGTTACTCTTTGTAATATTTCCAGATTACAAACATTAGTAGTCCTGACAAATGAGGCTAGGTTTGTTCCTTAGGATGAATACATTACTAAAGCATTGAGGGGTGTGAAGTCTAAGAATGGAGTGGGCCACAACAGGAAAGGGCAGTACAGACTAGAAAAAAAGAAAGAAAAAGCATAAACCGCATCGCTGCGGCAGTTATTTTTCCCCTACGCAGCTTTTTTCCAAAAGCCGAGTTAGATGACGAGCTCAGCTCGTCATCCGCACATGACCCCCCCCGTGGCGGATGACGAGCTGAGCTCGTAATCAGCATCGAAGGGGTTAATAAGGGAAACAGATCTTTAGGTGACAGATTATTCGGTGCGAACAGTGGAGGATTTCAAGTTTAAGCAAACTGTTTTGGCTTGGTATGTTTGAAGCAAGATGGAGTTTTCAGCTAAGTGCAAAAGAAGCATGGGAATAGAAAACCTACAACATGGCAATAAAACTGGCAGAAGACTCACTTCCTGGTGAGCTCTTCAATTTCGATGGAAGTTTGGTTCTCTGCAGCAAGTGCCTTCAGCAACAGCTTATACGCCTCTGTGGATGTGTCATTGGCTTCCTTAGCAACACGCTCAATATCTCGTGCCTCTTGTCTGTGTCTGAAAGTAGAATGAATGTTTCATTAGCCTCACACGTCAAACTGTTTTCTTTGTTTCATCACAGAATATACTGTACAGAGACTGCATGTTCAAGTAGCACAGTTATGCTCATAGCAATGTACAACAGACAGTTAAGGCCTGCACACCAAGGTTTCGCGAAGCAGCACCTAACTAGTGATGTGTACTAGAGCAGGGCGATTTCATAGATCAGTGCACGTCAGCTGTAGCTTACAAATAATGCAACCAAGTTACCATATATCAAGCTCTGTGGTGCTTTATGGACTGAATTATTCACTTTCGTTACATTCAAGGATAACACTACGCTTCAGTGCCTGCCTCATTGATCTTACCTATCAGCGAGCCTCCGTGCTTCCTCTGCTAGTTGAGTCATGTTATTGGGATCACTGGGAGATTCTGGTGACGTGATTGACTAAAAGACATAAAACAATATATGCTCAGAATATGAACACTCTCCTCCAGGCATCACCATATTGGTAGGTCATTTTCAGAAATGTTAGACACTAAGTAGCCTCTTTATTCTGTAAACTATTAAGTGAATCATGTGTTGTCGATATACAAATGGGAATGAGGAGTAAAGGTGAGAGGGCAGAAAGGAGGTACTTTAAGAACGTCTATAACCTCCACAATACATTTTGGAACCTTCTATAAGTAGCACGAGCTGCAGCAGACTCATGTCATGTTGGGAATGGCACAACTAGCCAAATGAAAAAAGCTACTTACCCGTTAATGCAGTTCTCCAGAGTTGGTATCTTTCATATGTTCTCATGTATGAATTATTCCCCGAAGTGAAAGTCTCTCTGTAACAATAACCTAGTAGTGCAAGGCACTGCCTGGCGAGCTAGGCCAAACAGTGCCCCTTTATTAGCACATTGACTTAATTGTAAAAGGCCTAAACTTCAGCCAGTGAGGTAGAGGTGTTCCTTGTCTCACCCCTCTCAGAGGTCTTCACACCTCAGATTTCTTAACACAGGTGGATTATAAAAAGAAATGAAATGTTTGAGGTGAGACTTTATTTGGAGAGAAGGGCAGAAAGCTTGTGAATCTATGAAAGATGACCATGATAAGTAAGTAAGTGAGAGGCTTATAAAGCGCACGAATGCTGAGGCATCTTGGATCTGGAGGAAGCAAGAAGATGCTTAAGTCAGGAGGTGCTTGATCACTATTGGGAGGGAAAAGCCAGGTTAAAACCTGGCTCCTAAACTGGGACCTGGATGATAAAAGCCTAATATTGAGTGGAAGTGCATTCCAGAGCTTAGATGCCAGGAAAGAGCAACATCTGCCTCCCCATCTGGTCTTCTTAACTCTAGGGACATAGACCAAAGCTTTACTGGCAGATCTTAACATCCGGCGAGGGCAGGCCATTGGAATAGGCTGCAGTAGTCATTAGGCCCCCCGCATATAGGGTTTTATGAACCAGGCAAAGTGCCTTAAACTCAGTTTGTTGTTTTACTGGAAGCCAATGCAGATTTCTAATGGCACCAGAAATAGGACTATATTTTGGCATGCTAGCAGGGTGTGTGCAGCCGTGTTCTGTAGGGTTTGAAGTTTAGACAACTGTCATTTGTCAACGCCTAGGTACAGGGCGTTACAATAACCTAGGCAAGATAGAATAAGAGCCACCACAATCATTTTCCTCAGCTTCATTAGGTAGAAAAGGTAGGATTTTGCATAGCATTTTTAAAAGGAAGTAACAGGCTGATGTCAACTGATTGATCTGCTCTGAGAAGTTTAGCTGGGCATCACATAAGAAACCAAGGTTTCTCACTTTGGTAGCAGGGAGAGGGCAGACTCCTGCCGCTGCTGGCCACCATGATTGGGTCCAGATAGGAGGATCATTTCCAAATTCCATGACCTCGGTCTTGTTTGTGTTTAATTTTAAATAGTTCTAATGTATCCATTTCATGATGTGGCCAAGACAGCTAATAAATCTGTCTGCCACCGAATCGGTCATTGATGAAATGGAGATAATAATTTGAGTATCGTCAGCATACGATACTATTGAGAAGCCATGGTCCCTGATTAGTTTGGCCAATGGGGTTACATATATGTTAAACAACGTTGGAGAAGTGCTGACCCTTGTGGCACTCTCCCAGGAAGAGAACATTTGCCAGATTCCAGGGTGTCCCAGTACAACCTCTGTTCTCTAGCTGAGAGGAAAGAGGTGAGAAGGGTGAGTGCGGTGCCTCCAATTCCCACTGCCTCCAGCCGTCGCTTAAGTACAGTATGATTAACTGTATCGAACGCGGCTGATAGGTCAGGAAGGATCAGGATAGCTCTACCACCCCTGCCAATTTGCCATCGTATTTCCTCAGTGGCCATGATTAATGCAGACTCTGTGGAGTAGCCCAATCGAAAGCCATGTTGCATTGAGTCGAAGAGATTGTTAGTGTCTAGGTATTCTGTGAGCTCTGAGATAATGGCTTTTTCCAGGACTTTGGCTGCTAGGGGCAGACACGAGATAAAGGGGAGGGGAAGTGCAGTTACAGTAAACTTTCTTCTCTAGCATTGTATCCTTCATAGATTCACATGCTTGATTCAGAAGAGCAAGCAGTATTAACAATTTAGATATATACATATAAGAGCTAGAGGATAAAATAGATAAGCTTACCTTTTTTGAAAAGATGTCGAAGAACACATTGCCCCAACGTTGTCTCTTTGTCCGCTACTGCCTCCAAGCAATACTACTTTGTGATGGTATGCTTATTTCTCCATGTTGCTGCTCAGCAAATGTCCTCAAGCAGCACACCATTGCAGATTGCTGACGAGGTCACCATATTTCTTGTGAAATATGTCTCTACAGGGCCAGTCTCAGATCTTCAGAAATTCATGGCATTCAGGAGACAAGCTGTCAACCTACAAGATGAACAATTGTTACTTACCTGTAAACAGGTGGTTCTCCAGTATTGGTGTTTTTCATAGATTCACATGCTTGAAAATTCCCCGTCGTCGAAGTGGGAGTCCCACGGTAAATAAAATGGCAATAACATACCAATAACATATGTATGTAAATACATAACACATGAAATAATACTAGAAAGTACATAATAAATACTCAAAATCAATTCCTACATAGGAATACATGGTAGAGAAAAAAACACTTGTAACATATTCCTGTCATTATGTCAGTCCAAACTACAGCCAATCAGGCGCCAGCACCCTTCCAGAACCTTCTCCTCAAAGCTCAGACCCTCAGATTTTCGTAGCACAAGAGTGACAAAAGAGTCGATGAGGAGAAGCGAGCCTCTGAGGGGAGGTGGGTGGGTCGCATGTGAATCTATGAAAGACACCAATACTGGAGAACCACCAGTTTACAAGTAAGTAACAATTGTTCTTCTCCAGTATCAGGGTGTCTTTTATAGATTCACATGCTTGAATAGAATAGAGAGCAGTAACAGCCGAAGAGGCCCGATTGCTATGTAACAGCATGAAGAAACCAATGAGACAATAATAATACAGTCATGTAAGTACTGATAGCAATCATATAAAACCATAGAGGAAGAGGGAAGACAGAGGCTCACCTTAGTTAAAAAGATGACGAAGTACTGCCTGCCCCACTGCTGTATCCGCCTCTTTGATGGCATCCAGGCAGTAGTGCTTCATGAACGTGTGCCTGTTGGACCACGTGGCTGTTCGGCAGATCTGATGAAGCGGCACACCAGCAAACAGGGCGGTAGAGGATGACATCGCCCCGGTGGAATGAGCCCTCACTGAAGATTGTAGAGGCTTGCAGGCTTGTTGATGGCAGAAGACAATGGCTGAAGAAATCAAACGTGGAATAGTTGGCTTGATAACAGGGCGCCCTTTACGCATGTGTCCATAGTCCATGAACAGCTGATCGGAACGGTGAAAAGGGGCTGTCCTACTGAGGTAAATTTTAAGGCATCGTTTGATGTCCAAAGAGAGCAATCGCTGCTCTGCCGGAGATTGAGGATTGGTAAATAAAGTCTTTAAGAAAACAGGTTCATTTAGTTGGAAATCCGTAGGCACCTTCGGCAGGAAAGTTGAGTTGGTGCGAAGCACCACACAGTCAGGCTTGAATTGGAGAAAAGGAGGTTTAACAGTGAAAGCGTGAAGATCAATCACGCGACGAGATGTCAGAGCAAGGAGAAGAGCTACCTTCCAGGTAATAAACTTTAAGTCCGCCCTATGGATAGGCTCGACTGGCGCCTTCATTAGCTGGGCTAAGACGACATTGAGATGCCAAGTGGGAGGAGGATGCCGAAGAGGTGGGAACTTCCGGAACAGTCCTTTGAAAAACTGACAAATAACTCTGGAAGAGCAGAGAGAGGAGGAGCCATCCTGCCGGAAACGAGAGATTGCCGCCAAGAAAACTCTCAAAGTAGCATGGGAAAGCCCTGATTGAGCCAGGTGCAAAAAGAACGGACGTAGCTGCTCCGGAGTGGAATGGATAGGATGGATATTAGTAGCCACGCACAAATGGCAGAACTTCTTCCATTTGAGCTTGTAAGTCTTAATGGTAGACGGGGCTCTGGCCTGAGCGAGAATGTCTCTGCATTCCGGCGAGATATTTAAAAGCGCAAATTCAAGGTGCTCAGGTTCCAGGCCGACAATTGTAGAGAGGAGGGGTTCGGATGGCAAATCTGACCATTGTCCATTGTGAGGAGGTCCGGTCGAGGATGGAGGAGGATGGGCTCGCACTGGGACAGAAGGAGCAACTCCGAGAACCACGCCTGTCGGGGCCATCTGGGGGCGATCAGGGGAATGTGGCAGGGCTGCCTCCGCATCTTCCACAGCACACGAGGCACCAACGGAATCGGAGGAAAAGCGTAGGCGAATAGATCGCACCAATTCATCAAAAGGGCATTTCCGCACGACCCTTGGTGGGGATGACAACTTGCGTAAGATGCGCATTTCCGGTTCTCCGGGGTTGCAAAGAGATCCAGAGACGGACGACCCCATCGTTGAAAAACGAGGTCGAGAGTTGGTTGATGCAACTCCCACTCATGTGTCGATGAATTGGACCTGCTAAGGGAATCCGCTAGGATGTTGGAGACGCCCGGCAGATGCACCGCCGCCAGGGTAACTTGATTACGGATTGCCCAATCCCAGATTGACTGAGCCAGCCAAGACAAGAGTGGAGACCTGGTTCCGCCCTGCTTGTTGACAGTGCATACTGGTGGTATTGTCCGTCTGAATGAGCAACGATTCCCCTTGAATCACAGGAAGGAACGACTTGAGTGCCAGAAAAATTGCCATCAACTCCAGCCTGTTGATGTGCCAGGAACGTTAAAGCAGAGACCATTTGCTCTTGATTGAGAGGCCTTAAAGGTGAGCACCCCAGCCTTCTAATGAGGAGTTAGTTGTGAGAGTGAGTTTTGGAGTGGTGGAGAGGAAAGAAGTTCCTGTCGCAAGGTTGGACTGTTGCGCCTACCATTGGAGAGCGGGATCAGTGCAATACAAGACGATGCCATCCCCAGAAATGACTTTAAGATCCGGACTGAAACGGACAGTCTTGCCCGAATCAGACACCAAGCGGAGGATCTTTTGTTGACGCACTTGGGACACGAATGCCTTTGCAAGCATTGTGTCTAAAGTAGCTCCCAGAAAATTCCTGCGGGGAGCCAGTTCGACCTGAGACTTGTCGGCATTGATGGCTAGGCCGAGAGATCGAAACACGTCCTGACAAAGACGAGTGTGTTGAAGCAGCTGTCTGCGAGACTGACTTGAGGAGGAAGTCGTTTAGATATGGAAAGATTTGGACGCCTTGGAGATGCAGGTAAGCCACTACCGGAGCAAATACTTTCGTGAAGACACGAGGGGCGGACCGGAGGCCGAAGGGCAACACCTTGAACTGGAAGTCTCTCCGTCCCACCCGGAAGCGCAAGTACTTCCGATGCTTTTGAAGAATTGGAACATGGAAGTAAGCATCCTGAAGGTCGATGGTGGTCATGAACACGCCCATGGAGAGAAGACGCAGGATCTCCACTAGGGTAAGCATGCAGAAGGATTGGCTCTTGAGGTACCTGTTGAGCGCTCGCAAATCCAGAATCGGTCGCCAATCTCCCGTCTTCTTGAGTATTAAGAAGAAACTGGAATAGAAACCCTTTCCCCTCTGAGACTTGGGAACCACTTCGACTGCACCTTTCTGAATTTAAAGACTAACTTGATGGAAAAAGCTCCTTGAGGTGGGGAGGAAGCGGGCCAGACGGTGACGTGGGAGGAGGAATCTTGATGAACTCTAGAGCATGGCCCTTTGCCACAATGTCCAGAACCCAGGGGTCCAAGGTGATGGAGGACCACTGAGAAAAGAACAGAGATTCGACCTCTAACACTGGGGGGATACACAAGTCATTGTCGTTTGGGAGTGGATCCTCTATATGAGGATTTTCCCCTGTAGGGTTTGGACGACTGCTGTCGGGTGGACTGCTGTTGGTTGGAGGAGTAACGTTGGTTACCCTAGTGGTAGGAGCGATATTGAGTGTTTCCTCCACGAAAAGTTGAGGAGGTGCTGCGTCCACCACGAAATGGCTGCTTTCGAAACTGTAAAGTCCCCAATGAGTGAGCAGTATCAGTGTCCTTTTTAATGGACTGCAAAGCCTCATCTATGTGTGCTCCAAAAAGCGACTCACCGTCGTACGGCATATCCAGGATCTTGGTTTGTACTTCCTGGTGGAAAGAGGTGGACCGTAACCAACCCTGCCTCCGGAAGACTGCTGCCCCAGGAAGCTGACGAAAGCCAGTGCATGCAATGTCAACTGCGCAATCAATAATTTCTTCCGATGTCCTCTCTCCGGCCAGCAGAATCTTTAAAGCTTCCGCCTTGGAAGCGTCAGGGATGAGGTTCACCAGGGCAGACCAGTCTGACCACATCTGGCGGTCGTAGCGGCCTAAGATAGCTAAAGCATTAGCCGCCCTCACCGTAGTGGATGCCATAGTGGAGAATTTGCGTCCAATAGCGTCCAGTCGACAAGCTGAAATTGGAGATGCCGGATTACGGGAACGACGTTGTGCAGCTTGAGTGACCACTGAGTCAGGCTTTGGATGAGCGACAAGGCACGCTGGAGAACCTATGGGCACCTTGTATTTTTTCTCAAGGCGAGGCAGTTGAGTTGGCAGCGAATTTGGAGTTTGCATGAGTTTCACCCCTTAAGTCAAAATAAAGTCTTTGATGGGTATAGTGTGGACTTGCTTGAATGGATGATTTTTAAAATTATAGAGGAAACAGTCCTCCCTCTGGACAGCTTGAAGCGCTGGGCCGCTCTATCCATCAGCTGATGGAAACTTGCAATGTCCACCGGAGGCGAATCCCCGGGCTCTACCGGAGGAGGGGAAGGCGTCTGGATTTGGTAGTCGTCCCATTCTGCCATGTGGGTGGCGGAGTCATCATCATCCTCATCGTGGACTTCTCCATCTTCCCGTTCTGGAATGACGTCATCATCAACCGCGTACACCGTAGTGTGTATCTTCACTGACTTCTGAACCTGTGGAGAAGGCGTTGGTGGCGGAACAGGGACAGGAGCCGCTGCAGGCACATGAGGAATAGGCGAACCCTGTGAAGAAGGCAGGAAACGTCGGTTGTAGTCGTCCAACATATGTTGGAGATTTGAGATGAGCGACAAAGGCAGTGTCGCAGTTGGAACTTGTACAGAATGTTCTTCTGCCTGAGAATGCTGGTCGTCGTCATCATCATCACCGCAATCCTGGCACTTAATAATCAAATCCGAAGGACTGCGTGCCACTCTGAAGGAATCACCCACATCATTGTCAGATTCAGAATCCTGCTCAGAGCCAGTGGCAAAAATGGGCGAGGGAGGCTGCGGATCTGGGATGGATAGCTGGTCAACTAGCCGTTGACGATGGTGCAAGGGTCGGCGGCGGAAGAGCCAGACCCGGTGGAAGACAAGGGCACCAAAGGCAATGAAGCAACACTGAAGGAACCACCGTCGACTGTCGTTGACTTGACGACGACGTCGTTGGCTGAGGTGTCGACAAAGTTGCTGCAGAAAGATCCACCGTCGGAACCATCGTGTAAGGTCATGGACGAAGTCGTCGGCGTTGATGAAGCTGCCGTCAACGGGACAGACGACGAAGAAGATTTCCTGTGAGCTTTCGTCGACGATGATTTTGCTGACGACTAAGCAGATATCGTTGACGAGATAGTCTTTAAGCTAAGCGATACCTTAGTCGACATGGAAGGCGTCGACGTAGCAGTCGACGACGATCCGGAGGCTGACGTCGTCGTCACTGTCGCCGTCGATGACGTTGTCCTACTACCTCTACGCCCACGAGACCTGGCTCTCAGACTTAGTATACCACGATTAGATTAGCCGCCATTCAATTCGTATGTTCCACCACTAATACATAGCCATCCTCTATCAGCAAAGGATTATTACATCGAACCCCATTTTGCCAAGGTGTTCACCCATTTGATCACAGTGTGTAATTGAAAAATAGGACGTCCCCTCTGCACCTAGAGACACAGCTTTACCTAAAGACGCAGTCACATTCTGAATTCTGCTGAGATTCACTGTCTACCCTCCCTCGTCTTTTTGACAACCACAGATTCTTTGCCCCTCACCTCCTCGTTTCACCGTCCTGATGAAGACCCTCTAGCAAGGTCATAACCATACCTGCATCTACTTGGGTCGAAACGTCGACACTCCTTCTGTTCAGCCTCTTCCCGGACATATCATTTGTGATTCTATTTTTTTGAGGCATGTTTGTATAATTGACTGATTAATTTTTCTCCATTGTGTTTCTTAATTACAATGTTTGGTTTACTTAGATCCAATTGATTTGTACTAGAATTCCTATACCCTCACCATCCCAACACTTCCCTTCCCTGTCCTACCCTGTAGGGGCATTGTATATGATTGAACTGTGCATCTATTTTTATGAATAATTTTATATGACACGCTGTGATTAAAAACAATGTTGCTATAATTTTCATTGTATTTTTGTAAGTGTTTTCTGACTGATTTACTTTCTGGGACCACTCTGTTTGTACCAACCATTACCCAGGTCCCAGGGACTTGCTGGGTTCACCCGTGTTTTTACAGCACATAATTGTCTGGCTACGGCGGCGCTGTCAAACCAGACCACAAAAAGGGAGCCTGCAGAGAGAGCACCATCTTGTGCACCCATGCAACACAGACCGCACCTACACAATTCCAACAAAATTTTAGGTTAAAGCTGGTTGCCTATTATGGCAACAGCACCAGCCCGTAAATGGAAGAAGCGGTGGACAGTCTCCTGGCAGGTGTACTTCCAGGCTCAACCACTGAATGGGAGTAAGGGGCAATACTCCAAAGGGGCAAAAGCCACACTTGGTGTGGGCCAGGATTCACACTAAAGGGGATTTCCTCCAATAACAAAGCTAGCTCTCTGCCAATGAATAGTAAAGCAGAAATGTGGAAGACCTCCAGCAGGACCTGAGAACTTACTTCCGGAACAAAGCTGGCTATAACATTTACATTATAGGTGAGCACAGCATTCCAAATCCATTAATTGAACTTTCTTTCCAACATTGGCAAAATTATGCAGAGCACTTTGATGCATTACCAAATAATATACACTGGAGCGCTAAAGATTTTTAATTAAGAAGTGTATAGCAATTGACAATCTGGTGTTCAAAATACAAACTCAGCAGAAAGATGGCCTGAGGGCCACTTGTTAAAGTAGTGCCCCATCGGCTGGCTAAGCAGAGTTTTGCCTGAAAGGCACAGTGCAGTTGTGTGTCTGAAGCTGCACATATTCTTTCTTGGTCTTAAAAATGGAAAGCCAAAATTTCAAGCCTCCAATGAACTTTCTGTGAAATTTAAACATTTATTAATATTAGAGATATCATAATTAGGAACTACAGTAAGCTACAATTGAGCATGCAAAGTGCATACCCACGAGTCTCCATAGTAGTCATATACATCGCAGCCTGGCCGACAAACCCCTAGATCGTTAATTCAATTCTCTACTGGAAAACAGCCTTCATCTCTTTCATGGCAACCATGACTGATGAGACAGCACCAACCACACAATATTCAAAACCGTCCCACTTATACACGGCTACTGAAAGGAATGTAAAAGTATCATCTCAAGAAGAAACATCCCCTGGAAAACTGGGGCATTTAGTAAATGCCCTCCCTTTAGGGACTGGTTAATTTACTTTGTGATTACGCAATAATTGTTCCACTTATCCAATTAACAGAATTGTGCAAGACATGAAAAATCTAGTCCAATTAGAAGTGGAAAGGCTAAGGTTAATGTTCTGTGTGCAAAGATTTAGAATAGAGTTTAAATATTTATGTTCTCCCTCAATGAATCTAAAGAGTAATCCGCATTCGGCCTACAATCTGAACAGTGCAGGAATCCAAAACTGTGTTTGATAGTCTGGTGATATATTACTACTCACCACATTAGCAATGGCAGCCTTTGCTCTCTCCAGCTCTTCACGGGCCGTCTCTATCAGAGTCCCTGTGTTCTCTACCCGGACGCGAGCCTCTTGCGCAATGTCTTCTGTGTCCCCCACAGTCTTACGGATATTCTCAAGCCGCCCAAGCTGGCTCGTCAAGGTGTTGTTTATTTCAGCCAAACGGTCCACTAGGCCCTGGTCTACATCTGGAATCAAACAAAAACATACATGCAGCATAAGGAAGTTGGCATGAAGGCTCAACAAATTGACAATGTGCTGCTATCATGTGGTATGACCTACCAGTCACAAGTGTGAATACCAGCAGGGCCACATCAGTCTCATCCTCCTAGCATCAATAAACTGGGCACCATGAACCTGGCTAATGACCAAACTGCAGTATTAACCAAATACAAAACATTTTTTTAAGTGTCACAATGCAACATCATTCTTGCAAATACATGGATAGACTCACGATGGGCAAAAATGATGAATGCAAAAATAATAATTGATGGACGGAATGCTGCACAATGTCAAACATTCATCCCCAGAACAGAGCTCTAGACCTAAATCCATCATTTTTTTGTTCACCATGGCATTCCAGTATGGACCCAGCCATATGCAAATCAGTCTTGACCATGCTCCCCATTTGAACAGTCCAGCCTGAACTGCCAGGCCAGGTTCACCCTGGACTGGAAACAAGCATTCTGGGACTGGTTTCAGGCAATCACCCCTCATCAGCCAGGCTAGCTTGACTCCAGTGGCATGGTGAGCACAGCAATCAGTCCATCAGCTGTTCCTTTTGCTTTTGTCACACTAAGAAGGAAGGGTATGCCCAGGAGTGGCTCCCGTGCTCACTGCGCCATTGGTTTCAAGAGAGCCTGACGGAATGAGGGGTGATACCCTAAAACTGGTCCCCTGGGATGGTTGCTCCGGTCCAGGGAGGACCAGGCTTGGCAGTTCAGGCTGAACTGTTTCCATAAGGAGCAGGGTTAAGACTGATTTGAATTACGGCGTGTCTATACTGGGGTGGCAAGGTGGGCACCTCTCGCCCTGGGAGAAGGAACTGGCCTTCAACGGGCAGTAATCTAGATGAGGGGATATGTGTATTCCTTTTCTTCTTAAGTATGCCAATAATGTGGCTAGACATTTTGTAAACTCTCTGGGTGCCGCTGACTTGATCTCAAAGGGAAGCACCCTGAAATGGTAATGATGTTTGTTTATGATGAAGCATAGAAACCTTTTGTGCCTGTGGTTCAATATAATGTGCAAGTAAGCATACTTCCCGACTATAGCTCCATCTTCCTGTTTGCCGTCTCATGGGGGTTGCCTCTTCACTGGTGGCCTCGAAATTGCAGTGCCCCCATGGCCTATGCTATGTCCTTGTCCTTCGGTGTGGCAGTTGTTGATACACAGCAGTAAATAAACAGGTGTTCTCCTGTGACGGGCGTATTAATAATGTTCATGTGTACTTCATTCTTAAAGTGCGACACCAGCAGGTTGTCCCTATGACCAGCTGCTTGCTTGCCATATATGCGGTCAAGTGCAGACTTCAGACATGTGTAAGCGTTGATCTTTCCCGCCTCTTTGATGGTGGCAGTTTTCTTTAAGTACTGCTTCTGGAGGTGTTTAATCAGCTCACCCACATCCTCCCAATGCCGGTGGCGTATCTGTTTAAGAGGGTGTTGGAGTTGGCATTCCTACACTGCGTTGCTGCTCCACTTTCCACCTTTCATCCTACCATCTCTATCTTCTTGCTCTGTTCCAGAGGGAGACCAGTGAATGAGGAGTCTCCAGCTGATAAACAAAGGGTCCTTGGATGAGTGTTTGTATTTTTTATCCACCCTTGGAGTAACAGATTGTAAGGCAGTTTGCTCTCTAAATGCATTCATTCTATGATATAGAATGCTGGGCGGCATTGGGAGGTATGCTGCTGCTGTTCTGTGAGGCTAGAGTCTGTTGTAGAAAGCAGAAATGTGCTTTCTCCTTCCCAAGTTGGACCCAGTACTTATTCACTGCCCTCTTTACCACTGTATTATACACTGTGATGTCATCCAGTGGAAAAGGTCTCTGGTATGTGTTGACTCCCTCCCTCTGGTGAGTCTGTGTCGAGGAGGTCGTGCCACTGTTTTTTTCTACTTTTATCCGGAGGTGTTTTCGGTGTTCTCCCACCTTGTTGTGGTTCATCCGGCTCTATCTAGGGCTCTTTGGCACTGAATTCTTCTGCCTGTGACACATCTGTGCTGAAACTGTTCTCTTTGCTCAAAAACCCGAGTTCCCCCAACAAAGAGTTTCCCTTGTCCTGTGCCTGTATAATGGCTTAATGTGTTGGTCTCTGCTTTGCTGTGGATCCTAGCATCTTCTATTGGAGCCAGGCGCATGCTCTGCAACCTTTGAAACTGTGGTCTTTAGGCAAGCAAAGGTTACATAGCGAATGATTTCCGTCCAGGTGAATTTATGGTGGCACTTGGGACAGAATCTAAAGGGCAAGCTTTTTATTTCCCTTGACAGTTCTAGCCTCTTGTCCGTGCATTCTCTGACCATGTGCTCAGTTTCCCACGTAGTCCACCTACTGGTAGGTGATCTTCAGTAATTTTTCTCTGTTCTCACTATACAGATGTTCTATGTAGTTTGTCTATTCTCTATTTTCTCCACAATCCGCTGTAGTCCTTGGCCATCCTTTTTGGTGCCCACAGAGCTACAGTGGATGCTTCTATACCAGTTGGCAAAAAAAACAGCTTCCAGCACGCACATCTGCTGTCACAAGGGATCGACATAGCACCAAATGGTGTATAATTCGTTTTTTTTTACAAAAAAGTAAAAGCTGATTAAAAAAGGTATTCCAGACCCAACCACTAGATCGCTGAATGATGCACAGCATGTGAATCAAGAAAAGATTCACATGCAAAATTATAGTTAGATACGGAAACGTCTTTGTCCCTTTCTTACGTTCCTTTGCCAATGCTTTTGCTCTTGAACTTAATTCTGGCTTAACAGCACAGCTGCCTATATATCCTATTGTGAGCACCTCTAATATAAACAAGTAGGCCTGGTCTCTGGGCAATGGATATTTCTCTCACCTCATTTTATTAGCTATTTGTTTTATCCTTTCTACACCTATGGAGTGTTCAAATTTATTTGGTGTGCATGAGGTATTATTTCACATCTCACAAGTACACTGAATATAACAAAATTCTTTATTGAATAGATGCAGGTTTGCGAGTTTGTCGTTTTTTTACATGGTGTCAGACTTCTTTTAAATATTTGAGACAGCACTCAATGAAATTCAGACCAACTGGATTTGCCAAGATGCTTTCAAGGAGTTTTTCACCTGATATTTTTTTGCCCAGATATCTTTATCTGGATGTTATCACATATCACCAGAAAAAGGGCTATGTGGAAATTGAGTGATGTTTTGAAAACCTAGCTTAACTCTGCTGTCTGCCCTTAAACATATACAATAATTACAGATTTTAATTAGAAGAATGCTAAACGAGAAAGCAGCTAATCTGAATGCTTTCTCTAGTGAATGCTGTCTGAAATTAGGAAGTTTTATCAATTCTTAAACAAAGACAATTTAAAGAAAGGAAAGTACTGCTTACAGTTTGTAATAAAGCAATGTAATGATCTATTTGCGGCAAGTACTGCTGTAAATTAACATGCTCTGCACACTCCTGTAATCTAATGTTAGGTGTGGAGTTGCAAATAATTTCTCTCTCAAGATGAGGTTTCGGTTTTGAGGTAACTTGCGATACCGCCCCTGAAAGCCACAATGCACCAGAACACATTTCACTTTAGCTTATGTTTCACCCCTATGCAAAACAGTAAGTAGGCATAGAGATGTGAAGCAGTAAAGGGTTTGTGAACTAGAAGAGAAAATGTATTTAGAAAGATATTGCTAATTAAACATTTCACCATAAACGTGCATCCATGGGAGGATGCATGTAAATCTACAGCACTGCAAGATGCAAGATGATTGCTAAGTAACATTTTCAGTTTGGCGAAGTGCAGCTTTGATAACGTGCACAGACTGTAAAGCAGCACCAATGCACCCGAAAGATGCAGCTTGCAGACAGCAGTGGAAGAAGTTTGGAATAAGGTTTTAAGAAAGCTTTGTCCAACTTGGGCTACTTGTCGGGCATGAAGGCCCCAAGAGTAGTGCTTAGTGAATGTGTGGAAAGTAGACCATGTTGCAGCATTGCAGATGTCTGCAAGTGGGATGTTACCTAGTAAAGCCATAGATGCTTCTTTCTGAAGAGATTGTAGTGTGCGGGGGGGGGGGGGGGGGGGGGGGGCTACGTGTAAACAAATGTCCCTCACCAACTGATCAATAGTACATTGCCCATGGACTATGGGTACCACAAGGCATGGCTAAGGCATTTTGTGTTCTACCAAGAAGAAGGAAAATGCTACTTACCAGTATGCATCTGTTCTTGGCATGTAGAGCTGCAGAATCCTAGCAATAGATCGCACCTGGTGTTGGGCTCGGATGATTGCAGGTTGTCGTCTTCTTGGAAGAAGTCTTTGTAGTCACGAGATAGGTGACTCCTCCCTTGGACAAAACAGCGCATGGTCATCGACTCCATTCTCCATTCTCAGATTGTTTTTCGCCATGATGGGAAATGATGGAGTTAGTAGAAGTAAAGAGAAAGGATGTCCAAGCTTGTGCATCTAAGTAAGATGAGTACTGGAACGGATACAAGCCCCGGGGAGGCGGGAGGGCATGTAGGATTCTGCAGCTCTACATTCCAAGAACAGATGCATACTGGTAAGTAGCATTTTCCGTTCGAGGCATATGAGCTGCAGATCCTACATTTAGCAACGATTGTGCAGCAGTGTCTCCCCTAGCGGTGGTCTCTTGTATCCGTTGCAGAATACTGAAATAGTGTTTTAATAACAGCTTGGCCTACTGCAGCTTGCTGCTTGGCTTGCACATCAACACAATAGTGTTTAGTGAAGGTGTGTATTGTAGACCATGTTGCTGCCTTGCATATGTCCTCTAGTGGTATGTTTCCTAAGAAAGCCATAGAGGCTCCTAGTTTGCGAGTGGAGTGTGCTCTAGGAGGAACTGTTAGTGTATGTTTAGCCTTGTGATAGCATATTTGAATACACTTTACAATCCATCTAGCAATTCCTCCTTTAGAGATGGGATTGCCTTTGTGTGGGGGAGAGAAAGATACAAATAGTTGTTTTGTCTTTCTGAAGGATTTAGTCCTGTCTGTGTAATATAGTAGAGCTCTTCTAACATCTAAGGTGTGTAAAGCTCTTTCTGCAACAGAGTCCGGTTTTTGAAAAAACACTAGTAACTCTACTGAGTGGTTTAGGTGAAAAGGAGTAATCACTTTTGGTAGGAATTTAGGATTGGGTCTAAGAACCACTTTGTTAGGATGTATTTGAAAAAATGGTTCTTCTATTGTGAATGCTTGTATTTCACTAACTCTTCTGAGAGGTGATGGCAACAAGGAAAGCAGTTTTCCATGTTAGGAATTGCAGTTCACACGTATGTAACAGCACAAAAGGGGGTCCCATTAGTCTTCTAAGGACCACATTTAGGTTCCATACTGGAGCAGGTGGTAACGTAGGTGGGATTATTCTTTTTAATCCTTTCATAAATGCTTTTATTGCAGGTACTCTAAAGAGAGATAGATGTTGTCTATTTTATAAATACGCTGCAATTGCTGCTAGATGCAGGCGTATGGAAGAATAAGCCAAATTGGACCTTTGTAAATGTAGAAGGTAGCAAATGATATTTTGGATGGAAACATCCAAAGGATCAATATGATTGTTGTTACAGTATATTGCAAATCGTTTCCACTTAGCAGCATAGCATGCTCTGGTAGTGGGTCTTCTAGCTTCTTTAATTATATTCATACAGTCTGGTGGTAAGTTTAAGTAACCAAACTCTAGGACTTCAGGAGCCAGATCGCCAAATTCAGTTACTTGGTTCTGGGTGCCTTATTTCTCCATGGTTCCATGTTAACAGGGATGGCATGAGCCGTAATTTCTGATGTGGAACCAATGACAGATCTAGTAGCGTGGTGAACCACGGCTTACGTGCCCATGTGGGGGCCACTAGTATTAGTTTGAGAGACTGTTGTCTGAGCTTGCGTACTACTAGTGGAATGAGTGGGAGAGGCGGAAAAGCGTACGCAAATTGGCCTGACCAGTTCATCCATATTGCATTCCCCTCAGACCGTGGGTGTGGAAACCTGGCGGCGAAGGTTGGGCATTTTGAGTTCTTGTGGGTGGCAAACAGGTCGCCAGGGAGTCCTTCTGAGAGGACCCGCTGGGCCTGGAAGCTGCTGCGGTCGCCGAAGTTCTCGGCGTCGGCACTTTCGGGGGCTTGGCCTCGTTTTTTCGAGAGTCTTGTGTGGACTGTCGAGAGTCTTTCGGGCCTTTTTGGGTCGTCGATTCTCCTACCTTATCAGTAGTCTTCTTATTATCGGTCTCTGCGACCATGTAGCCGATGTCTTCTTCGGTGACGTAATCCTCCTCGTCGGTCGAGAGTCCCAAGTCTCGAAGGGACGGAGGTTGGCTCTTGCCTCGCATGGTGTAGTTTGCGATCCTTTGCCTCTCTCTCACTCGAAGGGTCTTCGGGGTGAATGCGGAGCAGGCGTTGCAATCTCTGCTTTCGTGGTCGACCGGCAGGCAGAGGTTACAGACTGGGTGTTGGTCCTTCTGCGGGTACTTATGATGGCAGTTTCGGCAGAATTTGAATGGTGTGTTGTCCATGTCCTGCGTACAGGGTGTCCCCTGATTGCGCATTCTCCTCTGGACGTCGAGGAATCTCGAAAAATTTCCCCTTCTTCGTCGTCCTTTCGATGGTGTAGTCTTCCTTAGTCTTTTCCAACGTTTTTTCTCCCCAAACTCGAGTCTTGCTTCTTCTTTTCTCCAAATCTCTGGAGCCCTCTCGGGAACGATCCAGACCCAACGACGGAAAAAAGAATCTGAAGATGGCGCCCAAGGGTGGGAGCTTCCGCAGGAAGCATGCCGACGTCACAGGGCGGACACCAAAAGGTGGGACGTCGACGCCCACCTGGGCTACGAAAAAAAAAAAACCCCCAAAGAAAAGACTACGATTCCGGACCCAACCACTAGACCGCGGAATAATGAATAATGCACAGCATAGTGAATCCAGAAAGATTCACGCTTCAAAACTTGTGGGTGCAACTCCCATTCGTGAATCTGTTGTGACTGGAGACTCAACAGATCTGCTATCTGGTTGTGGATCCCTGGAAGGTGTTCTACTGTCAGATGTAGGTTTTGAGGGATGGCCCATCTCCAAATGTTCTGTGCAAGTTGGGACAGTTGCAGAGAGTGTGTCCCCCCCTGTTTTTGTACATAATACATGGCTGTCATATTGTCCGTCCGGATTAGGACAGCTTTGTTTTGGATTTGTACTTGAAGTCTTGAGAGCTAGGAAAATTGCTAGCAGCTCTAAATGGTTGATGTGGAACTGTTTCTGTTGATTATTCCACTGACCTTGTTTGGTATAATGTAAGAGATGGGCTCCCCATCCTGTGAGGGATGCATCTGTCGTGAGCACTATCTGTGGAACTGGATCTAGGAACGGCCGTCCCTTTGTCAAATTTTTGGTGTTCCGCCATTGCAGAGTGCGATATGTACGGCTGTCTACCAACACCAGGCCTGTGAGCTGACCTTGAGCCTGATTCCACTGTTGTGCTAGACATTCTTGTAGTGGGCGCATCTGCAGTCTTGCGTGAGGAACTATAAAGATGCAAGACGCCATCATGCCTATTAGTTTCATGAACACTCTGGCTTGTAGAGAGTGCTGGCATTGAAAAAGGGAGACCAAGTTCTGAATACTTTGAATCCTGGCTTGACTGGGATACGCTAGAGCTACCGATGTGTTTATACTAGCTCCTAGATATTGATGAACGTGCGAAGGCTCTAGGTGCGACTTGGTGTAGTTTATCGTAAACCCTAAGTTGTGCAGTGTCTGAATTGTTTGTTTTGTGTGTTGTGCACACTGGTTGTACGATCTTGCTTTTATGAGCCAATCGTCGAGGTAGGGGAAGACATGTATTTGTTGTCTTCTGAGATGTGCTGCCACTACTGCTAAGCACTTTGTAAACACTCGTGGTGCTGTTGTGATCCCGAACGGAATGACTTTGAACTGATAGTGTTGTCCTTGTATGACAAACCTTAAATACTTCCTGTGCGCAGGATGAATTGGAATGTGAAAGTAGGGGTCCTTTAGGTCTAGTGTGGACAGAAAATCTCCCTGTTGTAGTAATGGGAGTACCTGTTGTAAAGTGATCATGTGAAAATGATCTGATTGTATGTAGTGGTTGAGGGGCCGGAGGTCGAGAATTTGTCTTAATGTCCCGTCATTTTTTGGAATTAGGAAATACAGGGAATAAACTCCTGTTCCTTGTTCCTTTAACGCAACTACTTGAATAGCATCTTTTTGTAGAAGTGCTAGAACTTCCTGTTGAAGCAGAGTTATGTGTTCTGCAGACATTGGACGCTGCCTCGGTGGTATGTTTGGGGGGGTTGCTGCGAGTTCTAGGCAGTAGCCATGTTGGATAATTTGTCTTACCCACCTGTCTGTTGTGATGGAGTTCCAGACAGGTAGGAACTGTGAAAGTCTGCCCCCCACAGGAGTGGAATGCTGTAGGGGAGGCAGAGGGAAGTCACTGCTTAGGGGTGGAAGAGGAGCGGCTGTTGTTACTACCTCTACCTCTTCCCTTGTTGTTATTGCCTCTGTATCCTCCTCTAAAATAGCCTTTATTAGAGGAGGTCTGTGTGTGTGCTTTAAAAGATGATGTTGTGTCTGCGCCGGTCTGCTTGGAGCCTCCTCTATAAGAGGAGCGGCGAAAAGAACCTCTAGTTTGGGTGGATTGTAATGCCCCCATAGACTTAGCGGTGTCTGTGTCTTTCTTCATCTTTTCTAATGTATTATCTACTTCCGGCCCTGAACAATTGGTTCTGATTAAAGGGCTGGTTTAGGATGGTAGTTTGTACCTCTGCCTTAAAACCCGAAATGCGTAACCATGCGTGACGCCTGAGAATAACACTAGTGTTCACTGCTCTGGATGCTGTGTTAGCTACATCTAGTGCGCATTTAATTGAGGCATTAGATATTAATTTGCCTTCCTGTAAAGGTTCTGCTGCCAGATCCTTGTGTTGATCTGGTAGGTGTTCCATTAACTTTTCTAGTTGATCGTAATGAGCCCTGTTGTAGCGTGAGAGTAAAGCCTGTGTGTTTGCTATGCGCCATATGTTTTTTGCTTGTGCAGCAATTCGTTTCCCTGACGCATCAATCATTTTGGACTCTTTGTCAGGCGGGGGGGTGTCCCCAGAAGTTTGAGAATTGGCCTTCTTGCGTGCATTTGACACTACCAAGGAGTCTAATGGCAGATGACCCTTAATGTATACTGGATCAGCTGGTGCTGGCCTATACTTTTTCTCTATTCTAGGGTTTAGCACCCTACACCGTAATGGATCTTTAAAAATCTCTGGAGCATGTTTAATGACTCCCTTGATCATTGGTAATATTTGAGTAGACCTTTGTGACTGTTCGAAAGTGTCTCACAAAAAATCCTCTTCAATGGCATCAGAGTGCATAGGACCCCCATGGTAAAGTGCAGCTCTGTTTAATAAATGATTAAACCCAAGACTATCCTCTGTAGGGGAAGGTTTTGTTGGGTAGTACTGAGGATCAGGGATGTCTGGTGCATTATTTGGTGCAAAATTATATGTATCATCATCCTTGGGATATTCTGTGTTGATATACTCATCTAAAGGGTATGTGTGTGGCTCTGGAACATCATCCCCTCCCACCTAAATCATACTCCTCGTCAGTGTGGTGTGATGATGCAGGAGATTGAATAGGAGAAGTTATTGGTTCCACATATGGAGTAGTAGGAGAGGAAGAAGGTGAAGGAGAGGAAGGGTGCATTGGGGAAGTTGCACAGTCCTTTTTTGCAGGAACCACAGGTGTAAGTGGTGTGTCTGCTGGTCTCTTTTTATAAGGAATTGCTTCCACATGTCCAGTCTTTGGATTAATATGGACCTTTTTTTGTCTAGGATCTGGTCGATTTTTTCAGAGCCGATAGAGGTTGTTTAGTGTTTTTTTCCTTAGAAGGAGTAACTGAGTCTTTTGGCAATGTTTTCGGTGCCGAAGGTTGTTTAGTCTTATCTGGGGTCTTTGGTACCGATATTAGAGGTTTTGGCATGGAGACAGGTTTTGCTGGGCCTGTGGCGCCGGAAATTGACTTCCCCTCTTTATTTTTTGAACCGGAAGGTTTCGGAGTCGAAGCTTTCGGGTCTGGTACAGGTTTTGGCTTTGGCACCGATGGTACGGGTGCTGAAGTGTCCTTGTCTTTGGTCACCGAAGGGTGTTTTGTTTACGGTGCAGATGAGTCCTTCGGTGTCTAAGGATGTTTCGGTGCCAATGGAGGAGGTGTAACTGGCACATGGTGTTTCTTCGGTGCCGAGGCACCGGAAGGGTATTCTCTCTCCTCGGAGCCGGGCCCGAAGGCAGGGCGTTAGAGGGTAAATTTCGGTCTCGAGTGCTGACCGTTGCCTTTTGTTTGGGTAATGTCTGTCGTGCAGGGGCACATGTACTCACGGGTTGTCGAGATGGAATCGAATCGTCCGAATCCTCTGCCCCCGATATAATCTGGAGATCAGGCGAGTCCAACTCTGCGCCGAGTGGAGCCTCGTCCTCGGAGATATCTTCGATTGGATATTCGTCCTCGGAGACGTCTTCTTCTACGATCTCCTCTTCAAAGATGGCCTCCGGTGCTGATCTCCTCATTTTGTGTCGACGGGCCCTTCGATCCCGGATGGTCTTCTTCGATCGGAAGGAGGCACAGGCTGTGCAGGTCGACTTGTCGTGTTCTGGCGAGAGACAGAGGTTGCAAACCTCGTGATGGTCGCTATGAGGAAATTCTGCTCGACATACCGGGCATCTCTTGAATGGAGTTATGTCCATGAGGCGTAGGCCGCACGGCGCCGATGGGCCCAACGGCCCGCGTCGACGCACCAGAATGTAGCTGGTGATGTCGAAAGTCTATTCGATGTCGAAAGAAGTTTGTTTGAAGTTTCTCGCTTCGAAAAAAGCAGAAAAAAGTATTTTCTAGCCGGAGCGGAAAACTTTCATCCGAACCCAGTGGCGGAAAAAAACAATCTGAGGATGGAGTTGATGACCATGCGCAGTATTGTCCAAGGGAGGAGTCACCTATCTCATGACTACAAAGACTTCTTCCAAGAAGACAACAACCTGCAATCATCCGAGCGCAACACCAGGTGGCGATCTATTGCTAAATGTAGGATCTGCAGCTTATATGCCTCGAACAATAGGTTTGCAATGTCGTTGTCCACTCCTGGAAGCTGTTTCGCTAGGAAAAGGACTTGGCGACAAATGTCTCCATGTCAAACAGATTGCAATAGCTTGGAGAACTGCAATGAGTACGTACCCCATTGTTTATCCAAGTAATACAGGGTAGTCATGTTGTCAGTACAAATTAGGACACTTTTGTGAATAAGAAATGCGGGCAACACTAATTAAATGTCATAGATTCCAGTAACTGAACCATTATTTTTTCCAGAAAGAAAATAACATGGGACAAAGAGGTGTTCATTCACCACCAAAGAGCAAGCTAATAAGGTGTTGTTACACCTCAGGTCAGAGTGAACTCACTGTAAAGCCAGGTATGCTAGCGGAGTAGAACGCTTGTGATGGTTCACCTGAAAGCAGTATCAAAAGCATCTAAGGCATACCTGTTCTTTGCGATTCAGATTATATTGCTTTTTTCTTTACCTTGTTTTATGTAAGCACTGATAAGGTGCTGTATTTTCTCTCACTATTTATTTTATTTATTTTTAAAGTTCTATATAGCGCGAACAAGTTCTTTGCAGATATCAGAGCGCTTTACAGAAACAGTAGGTAGGATAAACAAGACTCTTGAATCAATATGAGATTCCGTAGACAGTGAGTTGCAAAAATAGGGTATCAATCATACAAGAGTATACAGAGTAATAATCAAGAAACAATAATAATATGGAAGCAGTACAATGTCTAAACGGATAAGATTATAGCACCCCAGAGGGTGAGTAAACACAATGTTGAAAGCAGAGTAGTAGTCAGTAGTGGGTGCGTTGCAGGTTATTGAGGCACTCAAGTCCTAGTGTACAACCCAATAAACAAGTTGGAAATCAATAGTATAGCATCTGTGCAATGAATTAGATCCAGAAGCAGACAAACAATGGACTAACATAGATAAGTATTCAGACAGCCGATAATGTAAGAGCCAAATACTGTCATTGTTCCAGTATCAATAATGTTCAGGTGCCCTTCGTATCTAGAGATCAGGCCAATGGAGGTGGTGTTTTGCCACTCCCAAACAGCCCACATAGCTAACAGTTTGCCTGCGGCCTGCACAAACACTCTTTCCCGTATTGTGGACCACTACAAAATTAGGTCAAACATATCAGGGAATTTAGACGGGGCCTTGTGGCGTGACTTAATAATTTTTCTCCACCCTGGGAATGGCCACCCATGCCTTTAAAGTTCTCCGTCAAGCATTAGTGCATGCTCTTTGGCATTGGTTAGAAGTGGGCAGACGTAAGAGGAAGGCATCTCCCTCTTGAAACACATGATGCTTGACGTTGTGGTAGTCTGCTGCTCATTGCATGATCATGTGGCATGTGGTTGTGCCATCAAGTTGTTTGAGTACAGCTCTAAAGACTGGTCATCTTGGGTGTACACGATGTAGTCAGGCCAAGGGTTGTCGGAGTGATCGGTGGTCACTCGGTCCTCATGGGGCTGGCAGAGCAGCAAGCAGGTCCTAATCTGAGTCCATGTATATGAACAGAGCTGTAATTGTGAACTTTAGGGGGACCTTGGGGGTGGGGCAGGTGGCTTCCCTTTGCTGCTTCTTTTTAGGTAAGGGGTAAATCCGAAGCTTCTCTGAAATAGCCTCTTTGAAAGTAAAGCAGCTTTCTTTGTATGGAGCTGGCTAGTTGGAGCAAACCATGCAAGAATGTGGGCAGAGAATGGATCTATATAGATTCCCCACTGGTATGTACATCAAGTTGCTTAACTTAGTCTTCTTCACAAAGGGGCTTGTTCCGAGTCAAGGCTGGCTTCAAAGTTATCAGTGGCAAGGCCAATTTCGGTTCTAAGCCCAGCTTGCTGGCCAAGGCTGGCTGATATGGCATTGAGGGTTGTTCTACAGTCTCCAGTCCAGAAGTTGTCTTTTGGGACCAAGGCATGTTTCCTTTGGGCTCTTCCTTTCCTGGAGCAGAGGCTCTGATAGAAGCTGAAACCTGGAGAGAAGATCCTCTGAGTCTGGTGTTTGTGAAACCCTAAGCGTGGCCTTTGTCCTGGGTATGGGTTTCATCTAGTGCCTTCTAGAAGAATGGATCTGAAGACAGTTATTTGAGCACATGCATTCTGGAAACTGTTCTACATGAGTCACCCGTCTAGTGGAAGGCCCTCCACTTTTGCCATCAGAGTATGTTCATTTGATGGCTTTCATGTTGCTCTGGAGCCACGTTGCATCCTATAGTGTGGCTGCTATTGCTTTGACTCCAAATTTTTTTTTTTGCAAAGACTGGCAGCTAGATTCATTGTGGCCCCTTGGGAGGAAGAGTTCAGATCAGTATCTGGTCTTTGTTCATAGAAACTTAATATTCAACGTTTAGATGGTCTGTTCTTCATACCTTCACTTAAAAAGGCCTTTTTGAACCTGATCACTGGCTTCTCAATCCTATTCAGATCATAAGCAGTCAGTAGATACTTATTTTAAATTGGTGTTACAGTCAAAGTATCACTTTTCGGCTTCTTAGCGGGACTTTACTAAAGCACTCAAAAAGACTGCCAAACTAGATGGCAGAAAAAAATAATCTAACATGGGTTCAAGGTCCTTGAGTATTGTGGATTTCATGGGAGGTATCAAAAGTCACCATGAAAGCTCTTCGACAAAATACAAACTGCAATATCTACATGCAACCCTGAATGTCCAGAGTATGCGCATGATCTTATGTACAGCAGCACATATAGAAAATAGATAACTTAGTTCGACTTTCATAAGCCAATGGCAGTTATAATTTCACACTATACATCACAATCATGTCACCTAGCAACTTCATGAGTGTAGGAAATTTCCCTTTTTGACATGGTCAACCCCTCTTTTTGCCCGCTGGTACTGATGATCTTGACGGGATGTGCACTAGGTCCTGGCTAATTAAGTGCCAGTGCTCTTTCCCTACAAACTGTACATGTGTTCAATTGTAGTACAATTGGCAAAGACTTTAGCACCCCTGTAAGTCCCTAGTAAATGGTATCCAGGGCATGGGTATTAAAGAGAGTCCCTACGGCTGCAGTATGTATTATGCCATCCAAAGGGACCCCCACAAAAACTGCATGCAGACTGCCTTTGCAGAACGCATGAAAGGGTGCAAACCTTTCTGAAAACACAACATTGCACACTCCCTGTGTGCAATGTCCAAATACACTGCATATGTTATATGTAAGTCACCCCTACAGGAGGCCTTAGAGCCCTAAGGCAGGGTGCATTATAATATATGTAAGGGCATATCTGCATGAGCAGGTATGCCCCTATGATGCCTAGTTCCATTACTAGGGTACTGGAAGTGCTCAGGCAGCCATTTTACAGATATGTACTGGGCACTGATCATTACGAGTTAACCAGCTACATAATGGCTGCACTGAAAACAATGGTGTTTGGTTGGAAATACCTTGTCTCAATAAATATATACTGATGTCAGTATCAGATTTATTGTGACATGCACCCAGAGGTTCCCTTAGAAGTGCCCCCCCGAAAGCCTACTAGTCCTCTAGTGTGATGGCCGTCTAGTATCACCCAGGATGCCCCCCTGTAGGTGAGAGCCCGTTCTCTTGGAGGCCAGAAACAATGTCTGCCTTGGAGGAATATGTTCACATCTCCTCCAGTGGGATGGCTACTGATTTAGCATATCAAGGCCAGAGGCTTCAAAGACTCTGCTGCCTTTGATATGTGACCCTGGGTTCCAGTTAGACCTGGGGAATGCCATTGCCTGTCCTGGGGCCCATTTGGCACCAGAGCAGGAGGTAAATTAGTTAGTAAGGAAAGTAGCACTTTCAGGTTATGCACACCCCTAAGGTGGGCCACCTGAAGTGGAGAGTCGTAGAAGGGTTTCACCATCTTGGATTTGGTGAAACTAGGAACTCTGGGTCAGGATTATGCCCACTCTCCACATGAAGTTGTCATATCGGCGGTGTAGTCACCCCAGGGGTAAGGAGCCCATTGGCTACTTCCCTACGCACCCGTAAATTCAGTATTTAGGGGTCTCTTACACCAGGAACTCAGATGCATCTACCTGGGAACAGAAGAAAGACAGAAGAGAGCAGTCACTGCGAGAACGGTGGACGTAACCTTAACTTGGCACCAAACCCTGCCTTGCAGCTGGTACCTCAAAAATTGCACTGAACAAGCTTGTCCAAAAGCTGTGCATCTTCCCCAGCCCCTTGGAGGACCGTTCAGCGCTTCAACAACTCCCTTGGGGTGAAGGAGCCATCCCTCTGCACCTGCAGACACCTACCAGATCTGCCCAGTCCATCATGTTGCTGGCATTCGGTCCCACAGAGGGATGGAGCAATCAATCAGGAGAAGGTCTTTGTGGCTCTAGGTCGTCAGTTCCGTCTCCCTGCAGAGTTTGGAAACGCCAGGCCCTCCAGGCAGCTACCCAGCTCCAATATCATGGGTACCGGAGCATTTGTCACAACCAAGGCTTTGAGTGTCCAGCCAGGACCACAGATGCCAAAGCCAACCTCTGGAGAGGGACTTTAGGATCAACAAGGCTTGCACTGAGAGTGGCCCTACTGCTCTGTTTACTTCCCCTCTCCAGGTCAACCAAGTAAAGGTTAAGAAATTAAGAAAAAACATTGATGATGCATTTTTAATCAAAGGCACTTAGGTCTCCTTATTGAACGCAATACAAAGGATAGCGCCTCAACACCATGAAAATTTGAAAACTTGTTTTATATAATGTGATTAGCTAATCAAAAATTGGATTGACTAGACTGATTGAGTGATTATTCTTATGTGCGACTCAGGGGGGTTGTAGGGCAGCTCGACCCTTTGAGTCTAAGCACCGAATAAATTGAAATGGAATAGTTTCTTACCTGTCGGTGTAGTTTTGCAGGGCAAAGCATTTTATGGATTCACTATGCTGTACATTATTCCACCATCTAGTGGTAGGGTCCGGAATTGTAGTATTTCTTTTTTATTTTTGCTGTTGGTGGGCGTCGACGACATAGTACCATTTGGTGCCCTTCTGTGACGTAGAAGGGATTCCTCCTGAAGTTCCCACCTTTGGTAGCCATCTTTGGATTCTTTTTTTTTCTCTTTTCTTTGTCCTTTCCTTTTCTTATAGTTCTCTTCCTTGGCGGAGGAGGGTGGGTTCACTAGTGAATCCAGAAAATTCTTCAAGGTGCAAAACTACACCGACACGTAAGAAACTACTAGTTTTGCAGCGTGAATCTTTCCTGGATTCACTATGCTGTGCATAGACTTTGTAGCGGTTTGCTAGTCTTGTGGTGGCTGGTTGGAAGATGAACTTTGGTTTGTAAATAGATGCTGTAAGACCTTTTGTCCTACTTGTGCTTCCTTGTTCATTTGAACGTCCACACAGTAAGGCAGAGGTCTTCAATCTGTGGGGCGCGACCCCCAGGGGGGTCGTAGAGTCCTGGGAAAGGGGTCGCAGATTCTGTTGGAGCGTGCAGCAGTTCCTGGCGTCAGGCTGATTGAGGCCGGGTGATCACGGTGGAGGCCTAATTCACGCCTCATTAACAAGTAAAGGTCTTCTGAAGACCTGTGAAGTACTCAGGTGTGCCTTTCTGTGTGACCCGAAGCTGTTTCAGCCGGCTCACTTACACGTGCTGGGGAGTGGGGGGGATCTGGGGGAGGAGGCTGTAGCCCCTTGAGTTCAATCAATGGACTTAGCTGTGGGGTTTATTTTTATTTTTAACATTTTATATAGCGCTAGCTTAACCCGTAGGTATCAGAGCGCTTTACAAACACACATAGCAAACAGCAGAAGGACATTACAGTCATTGGTTCAAGTCCCACATACCTGGCGCCTGTGCAGGAGAAATGTGCCTGAAACTGTTCTTCACCGTGAGGTGTTTATACAGCCTGTCTGCCCCCCCCCCCCCCATGAGAGAGGAAGAAGGAAGAAGACACAGAGAGATACTGACCCCACCCCCATGTGAGAGGCACAGAAAAGGTGGGTGGATGAAGGATGAATGTATGTGTGGATGGAAGGATGAAGGGTGGATGGATGGATGGATGGAAGGAAGGATGAAGGATGGATGGATGGGTGGATGTAAGGATGAATAGATGGATGTGTGAAAAGGTGGGTGGATGAATGATGAGTGGATGGATGTAAAGATGAAAGGGTAGATGGATGGATGAAGGATGAATGGATGGATGTGTGAAAAGGTGGGTGGATGAATGATGAGTGGATGGATGTAAAGATGAAAGGGTGGATGGATGAAGGATGGATGGATGTGTGAAAAGGTGGGTGGATGGATGAAAGGGTGGGTGGGTGAATGATGAGTGGATGGATGTAAAGATGAAAGGGTGGATGGATGGATGAAGGATGAATGGATGTGTGAAAAGGTGGGTGGATGGATGGATGAAAGGGTGGGTGGATGAATGATGAGTGGATGGATGTAAAGATGAAAGGGTGGGTGGATGGATGGATGAAGGAAGGATGGATGGATGTGTGAAAAGGTGGGGGGATGGATGGATGAAAGGGTGGATGGATGAAGGATGTATGGATGGATGTGTGAAAAGGTGGGGGATGAATGATGGGTGGATGGGGGTGGATGGATGGATGGATGGATGAAAGGGTAGGTGGATGGATGAAGGATGGATGGATGAAAGGGTGGATGGATGAAGGATGTATGTATGGATGGAAGGACAAAAAGGTAGATGGATGAATGATGGATGTATGGGTGGATGGAAGGATGAAGGGTGGGTGGATGGATGGAAGGATGAAGGATGGATGGGTGGATGTAAGGATGAATAGATGGATGTGTGAAAAGGTGGGTGGATGAATGATGAGTGGATGGATGTAAAGATGAAAGGGTGGATGGATGGATGAAGGATGGATGGATGTGTGAAAAGGTGGGTGGATGGATGGATGAAAGGGTGGGTGGATGAATGATGAGTGGATGGATGTAAAGATGAAAGGGTGGATGGATGGATGAAGGATGGATGGATGTGTGAAAAGGTGGGTGGATGGATGGATGAAAGGGTGGATGGATGAAGGATGTATGTATGGATGGATGGATGTGTGAAAAAGTGGGGGATGAATGATGGGTAGATGGATGGATGGATGGATGAAAGGGTAGGTGGATGGATGAAGGATGGATGGATGGATGAAAGGGTGGATGGATGAAGGATGTATGTATGGATGGAAGGACAAAAAGGTAGATGGATGAAGGATGGATGTATGGGTGGATAAAAGGTTGCATGGATGAATGATGGATGCATGGATGGATGTGTGAAAAGGTGGGGGGATGAATGATGGGTGGATGGATGAAAGGGTGGGTGGATGAAGGATGGATGTATGGATGAAAGGGTGGATGGATGTATGGATGGAATAATGAAAGGGTGGATGGATGAAGGATGGATAGGTGAAATGGTGGATGTATGGATGGAAGGATGAAAGGGTGGATGGATGAAGGATGGATGTATGGATGGATGGGTAAAAGGTTGCATGGATGAATGATGGATGGATGGATGTGTGAAAAGGTGGGTGGATGAATAGATGGGTGGATAGGTAAAGGATGGACGTATGGATGGAAGGATGAAAGGGTGGATGGATGTGTGAAAGTGTGGGTGGATGAATGATGGATGGATGGATGTGATGAGGTCTAACAGGCGCATTTATGGTCGTCGATAGTTGTTGATGATGAGGAGTACCAGTTTCTAGAATCTTTTGTTGTAAGGGGGTCCTTACGCCTAAAAAGGTTTTACAAGGGGGTCTCGGCATCAAAAAGTTTGAAGACCTCTGCAGTAAGGTTTGGTGAATGTGTGTACAGAAGACCATAATGCAGCCATGCAAATATCTTGGACTGAAATGTTAGCAAGAAATGCAATAGTTGCTACTTTCTTCCTTTTTGAATGCGCCTGTGGCGCCCCTTGTAAAGTTTGCCCTGCTTGTTTGTGGCACAATTGTATGGCTTGTGCTATCCATCTTGTGATTGTGCTCTTGGTTACTGGTCTTCCAAGAAAACTTTTTAGACCGAAAGCAAGTACTTTGAGTTAGTAGTGCTTGTTCACAACAAATCTTAACATTGCTTTGCGTTTTCTATTTATTGGGATGTGTGAATACACATCCTTTAAGTCTGTTGTTGCCATGTAATCTCCCCTTTGCAACTGAGGTAACACCTCTTGCAGTGTGGTCATCTTGAATACCTGCGTCTTTATAAACTTGTTTAGAAACCTTAGATTTAATATTGGCCGCAATGTTCAATCCACTTTTGGAATTAGGAAGTATGTTGAATATACTTAGTTGTTCTTTTCTCCGTGTGGTACATGTTCTATTGCATGTTTTCCCTGAAGTTCTTTCACCTCTTTGACTAGGTGAGATCATTCTTATTTTGAAAGTGTCCTTTGCTTTGACCTCCTGTGTGGAGGTTGTTTTGTTAACTCTATACTGTAAATGTACTGTATTATATTTAGAATCCACTTGTCTGGGGTTATTTCTTTCCACTTTTGTTGGTAAAGTTCTAGTCTGCCTCCTACAGGAGTGGTATGTTGGAGGAACTGTAAATTGGTTCTTTTGTTTTGGTAAATTCTTCATTTTTGTGTGTACTCTCACTGCTGTTTGTGAGTCAACCTCCTTGTGAGTGCAGCACTTGGTATAGGGTTCTTGCCCCCCTCTTTTGTGGCTGACCTCTGCTATGGGTGCGCCCTTGAAAGGTTCCCCTTCCTTGATAATGCCAGCTTTGTTGCTGACCCTGTTGTGTGCCCTGGTTTCCAGCTTGTCATGTTTGCTGGTAACCTTAATGTGAGGTAGTAGGTTTGTGTGTACCTCTTCCTGCGGGACTTCTTGGTGTGCCTCTACGCATACCTCTGAACTGCAGAGCCCCCATGGATCTTGCGGTTTTGTTACCTTTCTTTAGTTGATTTAACTTTTCATCAAGCACCGTTCCAAACGATTGTTCTCCCTTGAATGGTGAATTAATGATGTTGCTTTGCACTTCTGGCTTGAAGCCTGAGATTTTAAGCCATGTGTTCCTCCGTTCCGTTATGCCAATCATCATTTGTCTGCTAGACATTTTAGGAGCATCAAGGGGTGATTTTAAACATGTATTAATGTTTTTCCCTCTTTCACCAGGTGGCTAGCTCTTTTCTGGAACTGTTCTGGTACGTTTTGCAACAGTTCTCCTACCTCCTCCCAATGTTGGCACGCATGCCTGTTCAGCAATGTATTTGAATTTGCTATGCGCCACTGATTCGCTGCGCTTCTTTCCACCTTCCTTGCTACGAGGTCCATCCTCTTGCTTTCCTTGTCTGGACATGGTCCTACTGCAGTAAGTACATTTGCTCTTTTTCTTGATGAGTCCGCTGGCATTGATCCCCTGATGTATACAGAGTCTAAGCTGTTGACTGTATCCCTCGAGCCGGAAGCCGGGAGGTTATGTTCCTGCCATTTTCGTGACTTTTGTGTTTTAAATTCTTCACTGTGATAACGCTTGATTTAATAAGCTTCTAATTCCTCCCCTCACCTCCCTGTTGACTGGGCCTGCTATTATCGGGACTGTTGTGTTTTTAAATACTTTCAAATACTTGACAGTGATAACGCTTGATGCAATAAGCTTTTAATTCCTCCCCTCACCTCCCTGCTGCCTGGGCCACTCTCAGCCGAGCATTGACGCTGACGAGTCGGTCCCGGGCACTAATTCACGGCAGACATATTGGGTGTGTTTTGGCGCTCTGACGCGCTCTAGTCGCGCAGATAGGGGGACGGGCATGCTTCCGCGCAGCGGACGCGGGCAGCGAACGCACCGGACCTGCGCCGAAGTCGTGCCAGAGTCCTACCCGTCTGCGCCCGTCCGCACCTGTACATCGCCCCTCGCCAAAAACCATGGTGACATGAGGAAGGGCATGCCAACCTACTCAAGGCAAGAGTTACTAGCTCTAAAATGTTCGGAAAGCGAGTGTGTCAAACTTAACCTTTCACGCAGTAGAGGCCTTCCCACATGCTCCTGTGGCTTCTCCCTTCCGACTCCCTCCCTACCACCGTCCCTTACAAAAGCTAAACCACAACAAATTAGAGTGGGCCAGCTTAATGTTAGATCCATGCAGAAACACTACTCGGAAATTCATTAATTACTTTCCAATTACTCCCTAGATATTTTATTCCTGACAGAAACCTGGCTTCAGGATGACATGGACTCGGTTATCAACCTTGCCATCCCTATGGGGTACACCACATACACTCTGAATAGGCACTCCAGTGTAGGGGGGATAGCAATGATGGCGAAATCTTACTTCACCTGCCAGCTATCAAGATTAGAGATTAAAGAAAGTGAAAGTGCATGTTACAACATAAAAATCAACTCTCAACTTAACCTTGTGGGTCTCTAGATCTATAGGCCCCCGGGAGCAATTACGAGCTTTACAACCTCGTTCCTTGAGAATATATGCTCTCTGATTACCGAAACTGCGAATTTTACTATTATGGGAGATTTGAACATTCACTTTGATCTTACTACAGACACTAAGATCAATACCCTGTTAGCCGACCGTGCCGCCCTTCAGCTCTGCCAACTTGTGAGGGGACCCACTCAAAGTGGTGGCCATCTCTTAGACCCCATCCTTACGATTACAACCATCGTGAGTGTTGAACCCCCTATCCCTATGACCTGGACTGACCAGTGTCTAGTGATTATGACTATACCTCTCAGAGAGGACCCCAATATAAAACCCGCCCAGCAGGTTTTGAAAAGACCGTGGAGGAAGTTTCGTCTTGAAGACTTCCACGCGCTTCTCACAACCAATCCCCTGCAACAGAGCGAGGACGCTGACCAAGGCTATGACCTATTTTGCGAGTGGATTAGCAAAGCTCTGGGCACCTTGATACCAGCCAAATGGATCAAGGCGCGCTGCCACGAATTTAGCCCTTGGTTCAATGAAGAGCTCTCCTCACAAAAAAAAAAAAGAGTGTAAAAAAGCTGAACGTAGATGGAGGAGAGAATATGACCCGGCACTTAAGACCCTCTATGTCCAGTTACATAAAAGGTACCACCGCAATATTTGTAGGACTCGAGCAGCGTACTACACTACTGAGATTAAGAACAGTCATAATGCCTCCAAAACCATTTTTAGAATTCTAAAAGAGCTCAGCGCTAAGAAAACGATGGCCAATCCCAATACTTCATCTACACTTTGGGACAATATGGCGTCTTTCTTTATGGACAAAATTAAGAAAATATACAATACTTTTCCGGCGACTCCCCACCTCACTCCATCAGTCGACCCGAACAAACCCAATCTTTCTAATATTCCGTCACTCAGCCAAGAAGACTTCCTCAAACTTTGTAACAAAATTAAGTCAGGCTCACCGGCAGACCCCCTTAAACCTGAATTATTTAGAGAGGCAGACTGGACTGTACTTGGCCCCCTTAGAGAGATTGTAAACCTATCCTTCTCTACTGCCAGCATACCCACAAAATGGAAGCAAGCCTGGGTTTCACCCATTATAAAAAAAGCCCACACTAGACCCTACCTTACCTGAAAACTTTAGACCCATATCACTCCTCCCTTGGCCAGCCAAAGTAGCGGAGGCCCATGTCAATTCCACCCTGACCAAGTACCTGACATCTAATTCCATTCTAGACAGGTCACAACATGGTTTCTGCGTCGGACATAGTACAGAGACAGCCCTCTTAAGTGTGACTGAACATCTCCGTACTATATTAGACACTGGCGGAACGGCAGCACTGATTCTTTTAGACCTCAGTGCTGCCTTCGACACGGTGTCACACGAGGTACTACTGTTCAGGCTGGAGGAGGCAGGGGTCACAGGGTTGGCCCTCAGCTGGTTTAAAGCTTTCTTATCAGGCAGATCGTTTAGAGTCTCCACACCTTTTCTTTCTAAAGAATGCCCCATTGAGCAGGGTGTGCCCCAGGGGTCGGCCCTCAGCCCTACCCTATTTAATGTGTACGTCCAACCTCTGGCAGAAGTAGCCAGGAGACATGGACTGTCACTTGTCTACCGCCAACGACACCCAGCTGGTGGTGGCACTGAAAAATGAAAATGGTCTTAGCACACAGAATTTTAAGCAGACTCTCGTCGACATCACCAGTTGGATGACTGTGAACTACCTCCAGCTCAACACCGGCAAAACTGAGGTTTTGCTGGTGGGCAAAGAGACTACTGCTTGGGGGAACAGCTGGTGGACAGAGTCCCTCGGCCAACCACCTGAGCCTAAAGACTGTGTAAAAAACCTGGGAGTCTGGGAGGACTCTGCCCTGAACTTCACTCACCATACTAAAAAAGTGGCCGCCACCTGTTTCGGAATTTTACGAAATCTCATGCTATGTCCACTCCTCTCATCTTACATTCCCCGACGCACTCTGCGCTCGGAGGGACAGAATCTAGCTGTAGTGCCTCGAATTAAACTTGCCAGGATGGGCGGCCGCTCTTTCAGATACCTTGCGGCAAAACTCTGAAACGAACTCCCTACCCAAATACGGGGAATGGAGGATCTGTTACTCTTCAGGAAAGCCATATACACTTATCTCTTCTGTTAATTTGTAATATTCCCAATTTCCTTCTTCAGCATTTCCTTTCCGTTCAGTCTTATACAGTTAGCGCCGGGACGCCCCTTGACTGGGGCAGCCGTGCGCTTTATAAGTCCATATAACATTAACATTAACATTTAGAGGAGTGTTTATACTTTTTCTCTGCCCTTGGTGTTATAGCCTTGCATGTAGCAGGCTCTTTGAATGCCCCTTAGCCCTGGTCCAAGACACTAGGCAGCATTGGCAGGAATGAGTTCCTTGATTGTGTAGGCATCAGGGTCTCTAATACAAAAACATGACTGAGGTTTTCCTTCCTCTAGCTGAACCCCATAAGTTTCTGTAGCCTTTTTTAATCACCTGATTATACATGCCAATGTCATCTGGGGGTGATGGCCTCGAAGGATATGATAGCACCACCTCCTCCAGTGATTCTGCGTCAAGATATTGCCATTGGGAGCTCTCGATTCTCCGAATTCGGCGATTCTGGGTATGCTTGATCGTCTTCTTCGGCATCTTCCTGAAGAATGAACCTTCCTCTTCGATCTGTTCAGGGGTTCTTGGCGTTATTGGTTCTTCAGCAAACCTTTCGGCTTCCATTTCCTTGGTTTTCGGCAGTACCTTGAATTGCTTCAAGCTTTCAAAATCTTTTTTGCTTGAAGGATATTTGCCATTTCGGCTTTGAGCCTTCTTCTCTTTTTGTCAATCTCAGCCTTGTGTGTTGCGACGTCAAGATTTTCAATTTCCGATTTTTGGCTGACTACGCCGAACTGGTTGTCGAGATTTGTTTGTCTCTTCGGCACCGAAGCGTCCTTTTCAAGACTGTCTTTCGACGTCTTCGATCTTTCGAGGACCTTTGCTGGTCCGTTGTCCTTATCCAAGGATCCTACAGTCTGTTTTTGCTTGGATGCAGCTACGGTCTGCGAATGCTTCGATGCCGAGGATCCCTTTGGGGGTCTAGAGTCTGATTTTAAAGACAATTCTAGTTTTTTCGAGGTCGACAACTCTTACCTCCTTCGAAGTCTTCTTCTCAGCTTCCACAACCAAGACTTCACTTTCCTCGTCGCCTTCTGGTCCTTCGGAATGTTATCTTCTTCCTCACTGTAGAGGCCCAGGTCTCGCAGCGATGGTGGTGGTCCTTGGCCCTGCATGTTGTAATTGGCTCGTCGCTGCCTTTCGCTTACCCTCGACGTTTTCGGGGTGAAGACCGAGCAGGCGTTACAGTCGTCGCTTCAATGATCCAGCGGCGGGCACAGGTTACAGACCGGGTGCTGATCCTTTTGTGCATGTTTGCAGTGGCAGTTCTTAGAGAACTTGAACAGCGTCTTGTCCATTACCGCACCCAGGAAGCCCCATGTATGCACATTCTCCAATCGTCTACGAAGTTCTCGTTTTTTTCCCCCTCTTCGAACTGCGGTCGTCGTAGATTTAGAATTGAAAGTGGAGGACACCGTTCGACCGATTTTTCTCTGATTTTCCACAATTGTTCTCTCCAAACTTGGGAGATTCTCTGCATCAATCCAGACCCAACGGTGGAAAAAAAGAATCTGAAGATGGCTTCCAAAGGTGGGAGCTTCTGGAGGAAGTCAGTCGACCTCACAGAAGGGCACCAAATGGTACTACGTAGTCCACGCCCACCAACAGCAAAAAAAAAAAAAAAAGAAATACTACATTTCCAGACCCAACCACTATATGGCAGAATAATGCGCAGCATAGTGAATCCAGAAGAGATTCATGCTGCAAAAGTCTTAGTTTATACTTGTACTGGGTAGTGGAGCCATATCTGCCTAGGGCGTTTTGATGCTGAATGTGTGCAATTCATTTGGAGGTGTTTACTTTTTGTTGTGCTACAAAAATAAACAGGACATCTTATAAACAGCCTTTCCTTTTATATACATGTACCCCAGCAAGACTGTCACATAATTCACTTTACTTCATCTGACTGCAAAATGAGAGAAGTTTCTAAACACCAACTTGACAGAACACATAGCCTGACATTTGTCCTCTATCTTCTAGCATAGCAATTGTGACACGATAAACATAAAAATAAAAGACATCTTTATTACTTAGACTTTCAGAATCCACCAAAAAATGGGCTCATGACCCACCAGTGGGTTGCAACCCAGTTTCTAAAATAATTATGTCGCAATTTCATGTACTGTTGATGCATACAATGGGATACCATGTACTAATATTTAGCATGCACTTGCACTAGTGAAGTCATCCAGAACATCATACTAACGATGCATTAATATCACAATCTGTATTCAGACCCGGAAAAAAAACACAGTTGAAATACTATGTTACAATTAAGGACTGTTAGACAAAGAAATATATTCCGGTATTTTATACGCAGTAGTATGGCACATCAAACGAGGGTCAATCACAATACCCGAAAATACATTTGCCATTATCAACTGCAGCAATAACTCCTTAGCTAAGATCAAACTACTAAATTTGGTACCAGGAGCACAGAAGAGAACCACAAATCCCATTTCGATTTCCACAAGTCTTGTTTAGGTCTAAGCTTCAATTATATCTGAGATTTAGCAAATCAAAATGGCCGTTTTGCAAGATTTGCCCAAGGCGCATCACCGTCAATGCTATTGTTGGTAACTAAGGAATACAATTACTCCTCATCTAGGACCTCATCTACAAAAGGGATGGTTATAAAGGTAATATTCTTTGATCCTGAACTTTTTATACTGCCGGAAATTACTAACTCACTAAGACAGGGGAGTCAAACTGTCAGTAGGAACCCTTTATGTAAAAGTGGGACGGGAGTTTAGTGCACTAGTACCGCAGCTGCCAATTGGAAACGGATATAGGTTACTATAAGCCATGCTTCACAATCCCAGCCTGGAAGCCCTGAAACCTACCATAACCCTTTGGGATTTTAAAGGTCTATGCACAAATTCATGGCCTTCATACTGAGTTCATGGAGGGCATCTGAAACTAGCATTGGCATAGCCAACAGGTCTCACCTTTGGGACCTTTTAAGTGATTAGCTATGCAGTTCGTAAATACATGGCCTGGCCAATCGCAGCCCAAAGAAAGGACAGGTTTTCACGCTAATGGATGGTGAATTGTACGTTTATATTTTAAAGTTATGAAAAACGTGGGAGTCATAGAGGTGCTGAAGACAACCGATTCTTGTTTAACTGCAAGGGTTACAAAGCTTGCAAAAAATAGTCTGACTGCACAAACAGGTTTCCTGTTTTTTCCTACCTCTGTGACTCAGTTGTAAATATTCCTGTAGTACTGAGGGCTAAAGAAAATTCATTTTTAGGTGCTGCAAATATTAGGAACCCTCTCAAATGGTCAGTTAGCCCCCCACAGCATTGCAAACCCTGAGCTTCACGCTGCATGCTGAGCTCTGTAGTATGTGCATTAACCTAGTGGCTAGGAGTCATGATTCAGGCAGGTCCTTTGTCATTTGAGGTTCAGGTACTAAGCCTGCGGTAGCTGGCCTGAGTACACGGAAGGGGTCATGGTGAGAGAACCACACAGGTGGGCTGCTGCCTGCATTGGGCATAGTTGTATTTTATATGTTGTCAGCAAAAATATAGCTTGACAGAAATATTGTGTCTGAAACATCATTTGCAAAATGACCCATCGCTCAGGTTGTAGGTTTTTTATCATTTACTGCAATGGAAAGATCTTTTAAGACTAAGTAGTATGCAAGCTTCTCTGAGACTATATGTGGTTAAAGTAATTTGTGCACCACACCAGAGAGCTGTACTGGAGAACAGCATCACAGAGACATCCTCTGGCAGTAATATGGCGTCCTTAATATCGTTCATAAACTAATTAAGTTAGTGGTGCGAGCTTGTCTTGCTTCCCCTAATAGGTGTACCAAAAACCCATCTGCTCCAAAATGTAGCAGCACATTCCCTTTCATCTGAGCTAAATATAGAATTTACTCCCACTATCCATGCAGTCATGTAAAAACCTCCTGTTTTTCTGAAAAAATCTTTATATTCGCAAGCGTTATGGCATTAATTCCATTGAAGTGCCACAACAACCGATAAGGGATTTAATTTAGAGAAGTGCTATAATAATGCACAGTTCAAACAATCAAATAATGGCAGATTGTTTGTGGGTAGAGTGATGACACATGGTTTGCCATGAAACCAAACTAGAGATCAGAAATGAATGATCGCATAAAAGTTAAAGGGTCTTTAAATACTCAATCGCCCACATTGTTTAGCGTCCACTATAACACTGCTTTGTCGGCCTTCAAGACAAAATTCAGTTGGGGGGGGGGGGGACAGCACGTGCACTATTGAAGAGGATATGCTGCCAGAGCAAATACCTGATGCGATAGTTTACAGTACAATGTCTGGGGGCTTTACAGTCGGGGCGTGGGGGGTGTCTGAGTATGGAAGCCAGTGGCGCGCGCTGAAAGTGGAGGAGGCGAGAACACAGTGGAGTGAGAAGTAACGTAACGAGGGGGAAGTGGAGTGGTGGGGGCGGGGGGAGGGGTCAGTGCGGGGGGACAGTCTCTTCTGTGACAGAAACGCAGGAACTGGTTGAGACAGCACCAACGGCGACACACGCCAGCTCAGTAAACAAACTATAATGTTGGTCTGCCACGGCAGGGGTGTAAGTGCTCGGGACAAGAAGTGACCTAATGGCCAGAGCTGCCTTTTGTACTCTGGGGAACCAGGTTCTAATTCCGGCGTCGGTTCAACATCCTGTAACTTTTACAGACAAGCTCAGGTTTGGAGCAGTTTCAGGAAATGGAAATATAATTAGGCTGAACCGTGCATCGCTCTGTCATTACAGGCAGTGTAGGGCACCGCACCAGCTCTATGGCAAGGAGGAAGCCCGGGGAGTGAACGGTACAAAGAGCTACCGTCCCACAGAGGGAAGGGCAGGGGTTGCCTTCTAAAATCCCCTGGGCACTCGCTGGCGCTGCAGCCCATCTGGGCTCTTTACGAGAGGGCAGAATTTATCGGACACAGGGGTAGCACGCTTTGTGGCGGACAAAGGGTCCAGCGGCAACAGAGGGCCTTTTGATCTTGACACAGCATGTCGGGCTTGTCACAGAACAGGTGAAGGGGAGGGAGCCAAACACTGCAACACTCGCAGCCACAAGCCCCTGAACACTGCTCCACAGCCCCCTTTGTTAACTAAAATACAAACCGACGCAGCTCTGTCCCGATTTTATGAGTGGCTGCAGTATTGCATAATGTGATGTGCTTAATCCTGGGAAAAACAATGCCGAACCCTGTGTGGCGTTAAACGCCCCGGGCGGCGCTCAGGGCACCCTCGGTCGGCACAAAAACCTTGTAATGATCAAGAAGGGCAGCTAGATTGAAAGTTTAGAAGCCTTTAACCGAATGCTGTCGGAGTTTAGAAACCTTAACCGAATGCTGTCGGACGCTGGGCACCCTGTAACTTTCACAGCCGCGAAAGTGAAAGTAATAGGGAGCGATGCAGAGGAAGAGATAAGAAAGGCAAATGGTTGATGCACGTGTGCGTGCACGCAAGCTTGAGGCCAGCAAAAGCTTGTGGGTAGCACTTTGAAAACCCACTTACTAAAAGTCTAGAAACAGCGCATACGCTGCTCTAGGCTCAACCTAAAAAGGAATATTAATCTGAACCGCTTTTCTCCACCGTACAATTTGGACACTGTCTTTGTGAGGTAAAAGCAGTTAATTTGTAAGACCCTGCCTACAGGATGCTCATTCTACCACCAGACCCTCATTAGAATGCACACATTGCAGGTACCTTTGCTTTCCTGAGCATCACGGAGTAGGTCCATGATGGCCATCTCTGCATCTTTCAATCGCTCCTCAAACGCCTGATCAGTCACAGTTTCTTCACCTGTCCCCAAGTTAGCAATAAGGTTTTCCAGATCTTGTAGCTTTTCTCTTTGCTCCATAACCTGTAGAAGAGAAGAAGAATCAAAGTGTATCAACACTAAAACCTATTGCTAGTGTGCAGCAAGTCCAGAAACTTGTTACTTGTCTTTATTGCACTAATAAAGAATGATCATGTACTTGTGCCTGCTAGGCAGTAGCCGCTGCTGGTACTGTTCACCACTGGTTTGCCAGGGCACCAATACTCCTGCACTCCAATTGGATAAACATTTTAATTCCTTTTGGAATTTAGATTTTAGTAAGTGAGTGAGAGTTGTTAAGGCTCACCTAAGGACGTTGTAGAGTTTAGAAACACATACAGCATGACAGTGAATAAATCTCAGTGTTGATCCAGAAGTTAAAAAAAATCAAATATTTATTTTAATATGAGGTAGGCAAATCACAAAGTTTAAACTGGGATCTAAAAATATTATCCAAAGGGACAGTATTCAAGTCAAATCAGGATCTTCAGCACTCATTAGGTCTCTTAATAAACAATTTTTTCCTCAAGGGATTTGGATTTGTGCAAAGGGTATATAGATGCTGTACTGCAATAACCCAAGCACGGATTTACAAAACTAAATCTCAGTCCAATGAGATCACGGGGGTTTCAGGAAACAAATATCAAGTAATTTAGCAGTTCACAATCCTGGTATCACGAAAACAGTTCAGGACCCACTTTTCTATGTTCTCAACGAGACAGATGTAGAGGACTATGAATATCCAAGGTTTAAAGAAGTTGAAACATTTCTCAAACCCTGGATACATACGTGCCTCCAAAGTTTGACCAGTTTTTCATGGAAGACTCCAAATACAAATACATCCGGGCTAGACCACTAGATGGCGGAATTATGCTCAGCATGTGAATAAAGGCAGTTTACACTACAAAAGTTAGTAAAAAATTACCCCTTCGAATTATTTTCCTTCGACAAGGAAAAATAGTACCATTAGTATAAGTCATAAGTCAAAATCATAAGTCAAATGCTCTTGTATAGCGCACAAATCACCAAAAGGTCTCGATAACATGCAACTCGTATGTTGACCAATAATCCAACCATGAGGTGAATTTGCTCCGATCTCTACTCTCCCTGGAAGCTACCACATTCTGAAGCTGCCTTTGCTATATCTTTTTTATCATCTGTTGTAGGGAGTCATCCGCTGCCGCTACACACACTCCCCCCACCAGCCCCTATAGAAAGGGATGTTAATAATGGATACCTGAACTTACTGCTTAAACTCAGACACTCAACTAGGAGTGACTTCTAAGTTTGGTGCCGGAGCACATCTGCCTGCTGTCTGTGTCACCTATGTCGACGGCAGATTTCAACAGGTATTCATTATTGTTTTTCCCTACAGCAGAACTGCTTTAGACCTCTTTTCGTACTGTCCGGAAGGTGCTACATCAGAATCTTTATTTTCTCTGATTGTTGATGCCCAATCTGTTAAGGGGGGTGCCTGAGTTACCAGTTTGAGTAAACTATTTGCCGTAATAGCAGCAGATTGGCACATCTTTCCAGCCACAATTTGTTCTTTCTCTGGGTGGTTGACTGTTAGATGCCAGGGCATTGGCTCTCTTTATTACTGTGGAGACTAGGATGTAGTCTACTGGAGCAATGGTTTTTATATATAGAAGATCCTTTGCTGAATGATTATGTTTTTCCTTCACATTGGGTTTTACAGTGAATCCGGTCTGTCCTTTTTAGGTCGAGCTTAGGCAGCGCATGCGCTGTAAGGCATTCTGTATTCTATCACGTACTTGAAGCTCCGCCTACTCTCCACCCATATTTTTCAGTGGCTTGTGTCATTGTCCTTTGTAAATGCTGGCTTCTGATTCGTTAATAGGCTTGTTAGTCCCTCCTTAGTACCGCCGTGTCTTCATTTGTAACCTCCCATGAGGACTGGCCCTTTTACTTCTGTTACATGGTATGTCTTATTTAGTCTATAAGCACTATTTTCTTTAATGAGTTTCTCCTACTGCAGGCACGACATACTTTCCTGCAACTTTCAGCGCGCCATGCGTGCGTTCACTACGCAGAAGCCTGGGACAAAGGTGGCCACTTTTTTTAAATTAAATAGGTCTCGTATTTACAAGAGTTTGAGCTATTGGCATTATAAATGAGAATGCTGTTTATTTATGTGTTAATTATCAAAACAGATCAATAAAAGGCATTGTAATTTACAATGCTAATAGCTTAAACTCTCGCAAATGCGAGACCTTTGCATTGTAAATGCTTGTTTTTCTCTCTCTTTTGGGCATCAACCACCATTTGGTGGCATGTCGAGCCCCTTTGTGACATCAGACGTGCTCTCCATCTTTTGATTTTTTTTCCCCTTGGCGACTTTAGTAGTTGGAAACTTCCTATTTCTTTAAGTGGTGTTCACCTCACCAGTTTGTTCCCAAACACTTCTGGAGAGTTGGCTGGGTCATATGTGAATCCAGAAAAGCTTTCAAGCGCAAAACTACTCTGACTGGCAAGTAATCATTTCGTTTTTGCAGCATGAATCCTTCCTGGATTCACATACTGTGCATGGATTAAGTAGTGGTATAAGTCTTCTTGGGGAGGATGGGTTGATGCTTGAGTTAGCAAATGTGGGTTGTAACACTCTGTCCCACCTGTGAGTCCTTGTCTTATCTAGATGTCCACATAGTAGCGTTTTTTGAAGGGGTGTGTGGATGACCATGTTGCAGCTATTTAGATGTCACTGATGGGCATGTTTTCCAAGAATGCAAGGGTTGCACTCTTATTTCTCACTGTAGGCAAAGTTTTCTCTGCCCTTGTGTAGCAAGTTTGAGTTGTCTGTAGGTTTCTTGGGGACAGAGCTGCTGTCCTCGGGAGTCTCTGATCTTTGTCGAAGAGCAGGCAGTCTTCCTCAGGTTCTGGAAGTCGCTTGCTGTAGGACAGACGTTCACTTCCTCACAGGTCTTTGAAGCTAGGGACAGACCGGTAGGACTGGGGCCAAGTCAGTAGTCGTTTTTAGGCTTCGCTGCACAGAGTCTTCCTTGTTCTTCTTTGGTCGGCAGGAAACTACTTTCAAGGTCTGAGGGAGCCTCCTAAATACCAGATTTAGGGGGTGTTTTAAGGGATTAACAGGCAGGGTCAATGGGCACCTCACTTAGAGTGACTACACCCTCTATTATGCCCCCTCCCACAGCTCTGATTGGAAGAGTCCCCTCATCTTCAAGACTGAGGTATAGGAAGCTGGGTTTCTGGTGCAGTTAACTCCCCCCCCACCCACCCCCTCCCCCCACCATCACTTTTTGCCAGATGCACTTTGACTTGATGCGCCCTGGGTCCCTCCAAATCAGGTTCCCAGGGCATGTAACCCCAATCGACCCTTATCTGGCCACATGCAAGTCCCTTTTAATAGGTACCATGGGTACCAAGGGCAATGTGAACAGGGAAGGCGTCTAAGGGCTGCAGCACATATTGTGCCACCTATAGAGGTCCTGTACCTTAACATACATACACTGCCATTGCAGGCTGCATGTTTTGGAGCAGAGAAAAGTGAAGAGAAGACATGGCACACATACCTGTGTGTCAAGCCTGCAAACCACTGTCTATGGTATAGGTAAGTATGTAAGTATGTAAGACACCCCTTTAGCTGGGTGCACTATACAACTGGTGAGGGTACAGTTACATGAGCACTGTGCCCCTACAGTGTCTAAGTCCATTCTTAGACATTATAAGTGTAGTAAAGCCATGAAAGAGTATACGGTCTGGGAGTTTATCATTACTAACTCCACAACACCATAATGGCTTTACTGAATTCTGGGACGTTTGGTATCAAAGTTCTCAACTTTAACAAACCCACACTGATGCCAGTGTGGGATTTATTATACAATGCACTCAGAGGGCTTATTTGAGATGCCTCCGGAAAAACGAACAGCCTCTGGTGTGTTCCCTGACTGGTACACACAAGCCTGCCACCACAAGACACATTTCTGGAATTCTGGGGTGGGAGGATTCCTTCGTTGAGACCAAAAATAAAGCCTTTCCAGGGTGGAGGTGGTCACACCTTCCCCAGGCCTTGAAGAGCTATCTGTGGCAGGGGAGCTTCAATGGCCTTGCCGCCTTTGCAATGTGACCCCCAGCCTCTCCTGCTATCAGCAGCAGCCCCCCTGTCTCCCCTCCTTTTCAGCAGGAAGATAGGCGGGAAACATTAGAGCAGCCCAGATGTGCCCACCTCTGCCAACTCCACCCCTCAGGTGGGGGCGGTGAGATGAATCGCACTCTTCAGTGCCCTCCATCTTGCAGATGGCAGGCTCTCTCCAATACGAATTAGAGATTGTTCCTTCTCCCCCACATGGGGTGTGCACACCAAGGGTGTAGTCACCCCAAGGACAGTAGCCCAATGGCTACTGACCTTGAGACCCTTTAAACGCCCTCTCAATACAGTATATAGGGGGCAGCCCTGAACCAAGAAGACAGATTCCTGCAACCTACGAAGGATGAAAGAAGATGCCCAGCAGAGGAGACTGCTAAGAAGAACTGACTTATCCCCAACGCTACTGGCCCGTCTGCAATTTTCAGAGATCCTGTGCAAAAAGTCACCTTGCCCTGCAGCCAACGACTTCCAGAACCCTGGGAGGACTGAATGCCTTCAACAAAGACTGCATCTCCTGTGAACAGCAGCTCTGTTCAAATGAAACTCCAAATACAGACTCTGAGCCTGCTGAGGACAAAGAAACCAGACACCTGGAACCATCACTTCACCAGATGCCTACTGCCCGAATCCAGGTGGCCCATCGGTCCAATCGAGGTACCCAGTGCTCCAGAAACAGAGTCCACCTAGACATATGAAGATGGCATACGGTCACTCCCTGAATGGAAGCATACTATTTTGCTGCATTATTAATAATAAAGGTTTTACAATTTCAATCAATCTGGGATATTTAATAATTATTTTAGGATGGCTTAAAACTTGGGAATTTCCCTTATTCAGGTACTCAAACCCCTCAGTCAGGACTCCAAAATTGGTAAGGTATTACATATTGACTATTTTCTGCCAAAAGCAGCAGTAGTTGTGGTGATGGTTCAAGATTCCTGACATCCACGCAGAAACCCTCTTAAATACATATGTCTGGAAGCTTGGTCAAAAGAGAGAAACAGAAAAAATGCCATCTCTGGAAAGTAGGGGACTGGTTCATTAATGATAATCTAGATTCATGGCAAGCAATACAGCTTAAGCCTCAATCAGCATAGACTCAAAATAAGCTTACCTACTTTCAAACAGTCACCCCAGTCAAAAAAAATCTGCAGCTTCATACTGAATCTACAAGGGAGGTAGTTCAGGCTCTAGATGGCCCTTTAGCAATCAGGGTATGTTAAGCCATTAGGTACCCTAGTTACGGGTCTTGCAGAACAACTCTGAAGACCAGTTTTGTGCTCTAAAAAGTAAATGGTCAAAAGAAACAAAGGTGACACAAGATGAACGGATAGAAACCTCCCAACGTAAACTGCAGAGGGCTGGTAGGATCCAATTTAAGGAGAATGCAGTTGAATTCTCAGTGGATTGTCCAATTTATCTCATCAGTATCCCAGGTATACATAGTGTGGAAACTTGGTTCATTTGATCTGGAGATTTAATAGGCTAAGAACATTTTGGGGAGGAGTCTGGACAAGCATGTAGGTTTCACTGGGTGGGTGAGATTGCTCTGGGTGGGAACTCTATTCTTCTTGGTAGCTCTAAGAATTTGGGAATTCGACCAAGAGATGCACGTTTCTGGTGGTTCATTGCAATACAGTTCGCACATTCTGCGATTGCTACTTGTTGGAGATCACCTAAACCACCCGAATTTCGATTGTAACTGGAGACGTAAAGTAGAGTTTGCATCGAAAACTATTTGTATGCAAGAGGTTGGGGGGAGTGTGGGGGGGGGGGGGGGGGGGAGAACCTTTTCTAAAATTTGGAAACTCTCTATACACCTTATAATTCAATAATATGCTTGTTATATTAAAATTTGGTGAAGGTTTTTAAATATGGAGGATTTATAATTGATATATTTGTCGTGGAATTGAACTGAATGAATTTTTTGCTAAACTATATTTTTAGCACCAATTTAACTTTGTATGTAATATTTCAAGATATATATATATATATATATATATATATAATTTTTTTTTTTTACTGAGAGACCACATTTCCACTGCATGGAACAGGAACCAGTTATAAATAAATGACTGAAAATTCCAGATAGACTCAGCTGGTGTACCGGTGCAGGCCAAAAACTGCATTCTCCGAGCATCCTCACCAGGTACTTAAACTGTGCCCCATCATATCTTCAGGAATTGCTGGATGTCAGTACGGACAGGTTTTCTAATGCCCAGAGTACTCTACTACGCTAGGCCTGCTGAAGCAGAAAGGTGCTCAGCCCAACTGACCGGAGCTTCAAAGAAAAAAATAAATTTCAATAACAAAAACATAAAACCAAAAAATTCTGAATACATCTTACATCATACATCTTACAGACAAATGGAAATCTAGATCCCTTAGTGACACCAGGGAATATTTTTCATGAGGGACAATATGCAGGAAAGGTTAATCAAGAAGCTTACATTTTGGTCATCTCGCTTCACTAATGTTTTTTAAAAAGTATACCCCGTAATTACCTTGTCCTTTACAAGCCTGTAGCACGCAGGACACTCTTGACAGCCTGGAGAGGATCGATTGTAGAAATAATTCTCTTCACACTGATCACAGAGGTTTCCCACGAAACCCTCTTTACACTCACAACGACCATCGTCCTTACACTGTAAGGATCGAGAGCCCTCTGGGTCACAGTCGCATGCTGAAGAGGGGTGAAGAGACAAAGTGTTTAGACTAGTAAAATGTGCATAGGATACGATCAAACCAAATGAGTCAACTGTCTATAATAAGTGACATGCAATAATCCAGACATGCCAACGTAATAAGGTTTTTACCATAATTAAAAGACTTGATTCAAAAACAAAAGTTTTGGTTAAACACAAATAAGTCCTCCTTTCCGAATCCAAGCATTAAATGACATGTTACCTGTTAAATCCATAAAAAAGGTACAGGCTGTAAAAATTATGTTTCTAATATGCAGAACAGTTTTATGAATATGTTTTCACTAATAATTTCTTTATACAATTTCCCCCCCAAAATGAAAACTACACTCAATAGTGCTCCCAATTTGATGCACATGTTCCGATAGCAAGTCTTTCTCCTAGTTTAATATTCATAACTGGCCCAGGTTGCCCACTCTGGATAATTGGAGTGTCAAGCCTCCTAGTTCGTTAGCCCTACTTTGCAACCATTACCCCCGCCTACAGAAGTACTGCACACTGCCTTTGGTAGTGGGCTATGCATTGGGCACCCACCTTGGTCTTTGGTCACATTATGTGCCTAGTTCATCTATTCAGAGAACCACATTTGGCATAAACGATTATTTCAGATTTAACACCTCCATGCCTCTTTCCACAATGGACCCGTTTCAGAATGTAGTATGTGAGAATGCACTTTTAGCACCTTTGACCTGCATGTACTCATTGCAACTACTTCCAAGATTTAACATCTCACGGAACTCAAACAAGCATGCTTTTCATCTTTGACTTACTGTGTCCCAAAACTATTTTGAACCACTCTTGGAAATCATGTGAGTGGCCAGACACTTGTGACCATGGAGACCATGTTTGTCTAAAGGACCTTATGGTATGCCTTAGTTTTCCTTAACTGAGCTCTTCATAGATATTATCCTTCCTTTTCATAACTGAAAACAATGCTTAGCAATGAAAAAGTCCAATGCCTGCAGGTCAATAAAGGGCGAAATGCATGTTGTCTGGATCTACAAAGCACACTGACTATTAACGAACCTGAATAGTGAACGACTCATGAAAAAAGCTTTTCGAAAAAACCTCTAAGATACTGTATTCTATACTAGAATGCAATATGTTGTTTAATACACAGAAGTGCACTTTTGAAATCTTGGGAGTGTAACACTCGCCCTCCCTTCTGGAGTCATTATTTGAAAGGGAAATAGATCCATCCTAATGTGGTGCTTCATCTTTCACAATTGTGGTCTGTGACACAGTAAGGCAAAGGATAAAAAACAGACTTGCTTGGATGCCTCAAGGATGGCAGATGACGGTCACAGTTTCTATGGGTGCATGTAGGCCAAAGATGCTAAGGATGCACTCTCATATTCTACATTCTGAAGTGGGACCATCACACTGAGTGAGGAAGGAGGCATCTGCACAGCCCACCAGCAGACAGCAAGGTGAAGAGGTCACTCTGTAGAAATTTCAACTTTTCTTCTTTCCGCTGTAGGCAATAACCATCACAGACTGTTCGAATGCAAACACCCTGGCACTAACTCTTCCCTGAACTTTTAAGCAAGCATAAAGTAGCAACAAACCTATACATCCTGATTAGAGGTATAGTACCACATCAATATGCAGTGTAGCATTATGTATGGCTTACAATGAATTATGTACGGCCACTCACCAGCTCACTATCTGCTTAACAGATTAGACAGATAGTTACGGAAGGGACGTTTTAACCACTAAATTATGAAGGTGGCTGACAGTGGCTGAAAAATAATGTTTAGAATGGGCCTAATGTGGTAGTGTTGGCAAGAGCACTAGTTGCTATACTGTGTGAACGGCTGCTTCTACTTACGTTTGCATCCATCAGGTCCAAATCCAAAGTGATTAACTTCACATCGCTCACAACGACGGCCAGTAATGCCAGGCTGACATTCGCACTGACCTGATTGGATATCACACTGCCCATTGGTGGAGCCCAGCGCATGGCATTCACACCTATGATAAATGAGATTAGAGATAGCTACACTTGTATGGATAATCAACAATCGATACATCTACAGATGCACCTTGAGTGGCACTCCAATGAAATGTCCTTACAATAAGCAACACAATTTCAATGCTATGTCCAGTTAACCACTACTACAACATTTTAATGCATTTGAGATAATACCCCAAATGAAGTGGTTACAACTAAGCATGTCGGAGTGAAATAGACACAAGTACAATACACAATGTAAAAGAAAGGTGGTTTAGTAACTAAACACATGCATCAAGTTAGTCAAGGAAGGACTTACAACAACACGAGAGGATGTGCTTATGACAAGTACAGAAAAGAAGTAGACTGACAAAAAACAAATTGCATTAACCAGACGGAATGGCTACACCAACCGCCAACTGCCAAGATGCACCAACATGCATAACGTTTTTCCAGCATACAGATATACCTCCTTTTGAGGCAAACACAGATCATGGCCTATTCAAAGACGCTAAATGAATCATTTTAGTAACATGTGACAAACATTTCCCCAAGTAAAGTCCAGTTGACACCACCACTACTCAACAAAACAGCCACTGACAAACTAAACACAAAAACACTGAAGAACACACTAACTTATAAAAGGCATACCTATATGTAATTGCTAGGATACAGTGGCACTAAGTTTCACCTGCTTTGTATTACTGCCAGTAAGAAAATAAGGACATATGCAGTACATCATTTTAACTGCCATGAAGTGGGTTTTGCTTTCTATAGCTACAGGGTGAACTTCGACAGAATGCAGCAAGGGATACACCATAGTTGCGAATTGTAGGTGTTTTTTTACATATGGTAAAACCAACCCCATATGATGCAATTAACGGCACCTGGGACCATCTACTTTCTCAAACACACACACTCTTCAATAACCAATGGTTATGTGCAAAGACGTCTGATGTACCAGGTCTATCCTACACCGTCAAACTTTATTCAATTCCACCAAAGGTTCCCTTATATGGCAAACTACAACCAACACCTTTTCCACCAGTTTCCTCCTAAGGGCACCGAGGAAACTGGAGCAAATCTGAGCACTTCTGCCTCATCTGATGTACGAAGCACTATATAAATTATGCAAACTGAAACGATACTTATATAACCATCCAGTAAGGGTTTTGGGGTATTAAAGGGTAGGAAAGCAGTAAACAAATATTAGTCAAACATCAAGCGTCTCACCTATCACAACCAAGTGAACTTTGGAGGTTATAGAATCCTAGCTCGCAGGCGCCACAATCCCTTCCTGTGACATGTGGGAGGCATTCACACTGCCCTGTAACCTGGTTACAACTGGTCTGCTGGTTGACAGTACCATAAGGATTGCAACTGCAGGCTGGAAGACAGAAGTAAGGCATATGGTGGGTTTAACAGTTATAGGTGAACCATGAGAATTAGCAGACCAACTAAGGAAAGATTACCATTACCTTTGCATTTCTCTTCAGAAATAGGAGCCAGAGGGTTTCCAAAGAAGCCATCTCGACAACGGTCGCAGTAGAAACCAGCAGTGTTGTAGATGCATTTTAGACATTCGCCAGTTAGACGATCACAGTTCCCAACAGCATTTGTGTCTATATTTTCATTGCAGTTACAAGTTCGGCACACTCTTGCAGGGCCACTTTCACCAAGTGGATCACCAAAGAAGCCATCATCGCAGAGTTCACACCGTTTACCTGGAAGGAGTAATGAGACATATCTTGTTTTCTGTTCCAGTAGAAACTGCTCGTATGATACAATTATGTGCATTACTTAATGTAAATAGCAGAAATCAGAAATATTAGTTCAAGTTAGTAGATTATATGGCTGATTACGCATGCTACATTTGTTATGCTTTGTTCAATTTTGATTCTTGCTATTTTTTGGTCTGGCTTCTGAGCACAGGTGTCAAAGAGAAAAAGAACAATAAGAAACACTACTGAAAGATAGGCCTGTGGCACTACCAACATTGATGTCCTTCAAAACATGTTGCGTGCTTGAGCTGAAAAAGAGTGCTTGCCTTGTGGAAACACTCATTCATGTTCAATTTATGGCTGAGGTTGGTTGCGGTACCAATGCAATGATCAAGGCATCTGTTTTTATTTAAAATTATGACAAAGGCAGTAGGTTTGGCATATTTAATGTGAAATTCTTATGTTAAAGCCAATAGGCTTTTAATGGTAGATTGATATTACACTGTATTAAAACCTGTACAGAGATATTTTGTTACATGAACTCTCAGACTATAGTAGTAGGCATGTTCTGTGGTACTGGTTAACTTCACTTACAACCCCTGGATTTAGAAGGTTTGAACCATGATAATTCTGGTTAGATACTCTTTGGAGGACTGTACTTTGTTTAGCCAACCGTAGTTGTGTCTTCATTTGTAATTCTATGACTGTATGCCTGATGGTTGCCTTGCATGAAAGCTTATGCCAACTACAGTAGGCCTGAGTTGGTTAAGGTGCCAAGTCAGTGATAAAGACAATCAGTCTCACTGGCTTACTGGGAAAAAATAAGTTCTCTGCCACGGGTCTGATAGGTTTATTAGGAAATGTTATGGCAAAGGCAATAAGTCTGGCTTACTTATTGTGAAAGCATCTGCTAAAGCAAATAGACCTTCAGGGTGGACAGATATTACATGTGCTAAAGGCTGTAGACCGTTTTTTCTGTTACATAGGATCACACAGATTACCATGGTAGTAAAGGGCTTTTTGGTTGGCAACCCTCCACTGACAAAACCCTGGGTGGTAGAATAGGTTCACTGTGAATATTCTTGTTAACCCCTCTTAGGAGAGGTTGGATTATTTAACAACAGTAATGTTATATTTGTAAGTTTATGACTGTTTGCCTCATCGTTGCCTTGTAGAAATACTTATAAACAATACAGTTGGCTGGAGGAGTTTAGAATGAGAACTAAAATGGATACTTTAAGTTTAGCAGCTTGAAGAATTTTGTGGATTCACATATTGTGCATTACTCCAGCATCGGGGCGGGAGCCTTCCTTGGGGGTGCAATTCTCTTGGAACCTACCAGGAATCTTATGACACCTGGTGATGTGAAAAGACTTTTACATGAAGCTACCCTGGTGTAAGCTACAATCGATGCCAGGTGCATCGTGAGGCTTGAGTAGTTAATTTTGCTGTCTAGTAAGTGCGTAGGATATATGAGCACTGTTTTAAGTATGGATATTGAATTTAGGGTATTGTTCTCCGTATACCATACAATGTACCGTTTCCACTTAGATGCCAGGATTGGTATACAGACTGCTGGTTTGAATGCGGTTGGTTGATGAGGTTGTCCTGTTGAGGAGACCTCTCCTCCTGTGGGTCATCAGAGGTTAAATCCTCCTCTTTTGAAGGCACTCCTTTAGTGCAGGCCCCCCATAGACCTGGCTGTCTCATTGTTTTTCTTTATTTGTTGTAGGGATTCATTTACCTCACTTCCAAACAGGGTGTCTCCTGTGAAGGGTTTATTGTTTATGGACATATGTACTTCTTGTTTCAAGCCTAATATTCAGAGCCAGGCGTGCCTTCTTTACGCTGTGCCTGTGCACATTTTTCTGCTGGCTGTATCGGCTGCGCCTAGAGCTGATTTCAGACTGGTGTTAAGCAATGTTATTTCTCTCTTGTATGATGGATTTTGCTCTCTTTATTTTCTTCTGGGAGCTTGTTCATTAGTTCATCAATGTCGTCCCACTGCTGGTGGCCATACCTATTGAGGAGGGCATTAGAGTTTGCAATGTGCCATTGAGTTGCTGTCTTCTTCTCCATCTTTCTCCCCACCATGTCCTTTCTCCTAATTTTCCTTTCTGGATGTGGGCCAGTGGAGGAATGAGCGTTGCTCATACTTCTTGCTGTGGTAACAATGATGGAGTCCGCCACGGTGTTCCCTTGAATGTAATAAGGGTCCCTTGTGGAGGGATCATATTTTTTCTCCACCCATGGGGTTACTTTACTCCCTTTGATGAGACCCTGGTCCAGATGGTTGGTGCTAATGTTTCTAGGGGAAAACATGAGTCTCCTTTCTCCTCGTCTAAGGAGACCACAAAGTTATCAGCTGATCTCTTGATGAGGCACTGGTAGAAGGCTATGTCTTCTGGTGGCGAGGCCTTCGAGGGATAGCCACAGACCTCTTCTTCAGGGCTTTCTGTGTCGAGGTTGTTCCACTCTTCCTCAAAAGTTCTTGTCGCTTCCTCCTCTTCAGGAAATTGCGGTTCCTTTTCAACGTCCTCCTCTTGAGGTTCAGGGGTTGCCAGAGCTTCGAGGGTATCCTCTTCTTTCTCTGTGGTAGTGAAGAGCTTAGCGGGAATCCTGTACTCGTTTAGCACTTTTCATTGGAGTACCGCCATTCTGCCTCCAGGAGTCTTTTCTTCTCTATCCCGAGTGCCCTTTCGGCGTCTGAAGCCAGGGATGGGGGGGGGTTCCTCTTTTTGGGTGTGGTGGATTCTACCTCTGAAGGTACGGTCTTGTCCTTCGCGGCCTCTAGTCTGGCACCTTTCTTAGATGATTGACGTTTTTCCCTCGTCGCTATCCCTGGAATGGGAACCTAGGGGTTCTTTCGGCCGTGGTTGACCCTCGGTCATCGTTTTCGTCTACACCTGGGCTGCCATTCGAACTTTTTTTTTTCCTAGGCCCTTGGTATCAGGTGAGGGGTTTTTGTTACCTTGTCAGTTTTCTTCTTTATGTCTTTGGCCATCCTTGTTGAAGTACTTTTCCTCTCGACGTCCCTTTTAAGGATCTCGACGTCTGACCCTCCGTGTGTCGATTCTGTGGTCACCCCCTGTTCATCTTCATCAATTGAGAGGCCCAAATCCCTCAGCGATACCCATTGTTTCTGTCTGACGAGAATGGCCTTCCTCTGCTTGTGACGGGCCTTGAGAGTCTTCGACACGTATACAGAGCAGGCCTTGCAGTCCTAATCCTTGTGATCCCTCGGCAGGCAGAGGTTTCAGACATCGTGTGGATAGCCTTGTGCAAATTTTTGGTGGCAGTAAGGGCAACATTTGACAGTTGAATTTTCCATGGCCCCTACCTTGCCTCATTTCGGTACATCGGTGTTGTTGTTGCTCCGTCGGAATCCCCAACAGGGAAAGGTGTCCGGCGGGCTCTCTCCTTCTCCGGTGTCTTCTCAATTGATGAATGACTGTTTTTCCTCTTAAATTCCTAAATTTATTTGTGGATTTTATCCAAAACTTCAGAGTGTCTCCACTTGCTTCCAGACCCAACGGCAGAAAAAACTTGAAGATAGCTACTACGCACAGGAACTTTCGGGGCGCCGTCGGACGTCACACAAGGGATGCACCTAGCACCAAGGGGTGGTCGACGCCCCATGAAAAAGAAAAGAAAAAAAAAACTTTGTGGCCCAACCGCAAGATGACGGAATAAATGCACAGCATGTGAATTTAGGGAAGGATTTATGCTGCAAAACTGTGGGTTTGCAGTCAGTACAACTCTGTTCTTGTGTAAGGATACAGGCTTTTGCAGGTTTATCCCCACTTTTTGCCCCCCCATTTTGGCTATTAGGTACAGCTGTAATGGCAAGGAAATGCCCCAAGCCATGTTGAACAGGCTTCATTGCATGTGCACTGACCCTTAAAATGGAGCATGTGTAATTGACTTGTCCTCAATTGGAATAGCCTGACTTACTTGCAAGTCCCTAGTATACGGTACCCAGGGTCTGTAAGTTAGAGTGTACCCCAGGGACTTACTGACTTGTGTCAACCTGAGTGGCACAGGTAAAATATGGCTCCCGGTCTACCACTGCAGACTGGAAAGGCAGTTTGCCATTTGACGTAATGGCAAAGCCCAAACGTCCCTTTTTAATATATATAGGTCTAACGAGCCCTGAGGCAGGGTGCTGTATGTAAAAAAGTAAAACATGCACTTTTACATGTTCCAGCAGTAAAAAATGTATACTGTTTTTACTGTGGAAAGGCTGGCAGCCCCATTGGCAAATACAGAGTTACAGGCTGACACCTCAGCCCTGTTAACTTCTGAATGGGACTACTAAAGTTGGTTGGTACTGTAAGGTATCAAAAGAATCAATGCAATAAATCCGATTTAATGGCTAAACTGAATTCAAAGTCACTGGTGGTGAAAGTGCAACCTAAGAAGTTGCCACTTTAGTTGTCCAGGAATAAAAGTGCCCGTTTACTGTTCTACTTGGGGTCTGGCCTGCAGAAAGCTTTCTGCCCTCCTGAAGAGACTTGCTAACAACTTCCAGGAAAGGAGAACTGTCACCGGAGAAGGTGTTATCTACCGCGGGCAGGAAACCACATAGGGGTTAGCCCAAAAAGTGAGCTTCAACTGAGAAGTCGCCTTTGAAGGGCAAACGGAGGAACACTTGGGAGAGGGGCTACTCTGTTGATTAGGTAGACAGGCTGGCACAGGAGACTGCGAAGGGGAGGCCATTTTCAAACCAGTTTCTCAGGGGCATGTAGGACAACAGGTAAAATGAAAAAACTTAAGCTGTGCCTCGATCAGAGGAAGGACGGCAATGAAGCTGAAGCAATCAGTACTTGGTTCATGCACCAGTCAAAGAAGAGAAACTGAAGACTGCTTCAGCTGGCCAGATAGAAGGAAGCAAATAAGTGATAAGAAAGCCAACAAATATTAAGCAATGGGTGGGCTGCAAGCCCTTGGTGTATACAATCTCTTGCACCCAAGAGCTCATGCAGTGCATACCCTGTTGCAAGCTAGACCCAACAAGGACTACCAAGAGATTTCTGGACACAACAATTAGATGGTGGAATAAGATACAGGATGTGAATCCAGAAAATATTCACGCTGCAAAACCAACGATAAAGGCAAGAGGTTTGAGTTGGTTCACTGGCGAAAATTATATCAGAAGCCAGGAGTCAGATCTGTTTACTCTGAAGAGTCACACAATACAACAAAGCAATGGGCCTGACCTATTAATTGTGAAGGTGCACCACTGCTTATTGTCTGGTTATTGCATCAATATAGCAAATCCATGGTTATTAATTCCTACTGTAGCTGCAAAAACAAGTGACATAAGTGAGTACAGTGTGCAAGTGCTATTTACAAAATATACAATCTATGGGCTGATATTTGATACAACTTCAAAAAGGCAAAATCAGAGAGCAATGTGTTGATCATTTCCATCAATATCAGTCCACTAGTAGTAACTATGCTTAGACCACAAGATCGTAGTTACATGGTAACCTTTGGGCCAAACGTGGTAGCAATCTATATAATAGACGGAACCCTTTGTCACCATTTACCCCGACATTCCTTAATGGTGTGAGGTGCTGCAACAGCTGGGGTTATCGCTGGATGGTAAACGGACCAAGGTTTCTGGCACGGGAAGCAGACGGGCTCAACTATGGTGCAGGTCCTGGGAAGGGGGAGGAACGCAGGGTGCCGTGGTGACATTTCCTCTGCTGGTGGGTGTTGGGAAATGAAGTCTATGCTATGTCCCAGTCCTCACCCAAAGGAGACCCAGATCTGGTCACTAATAAAGCCAATCTTGCCACCACTGAGCCACACTGCACTTCTGTTGAAGGGTGCAGCTAGCCTAAAACTGAAAGCTCCTAGAACTTCACTCAAATTTCCCTTCAACACTTCGGGAGAAAACCTCTTTCTGCAACTGTTTGCAAGCTCAATAGAAGAACCAACTGAAGGAGCAATTGCGGCTCAGGATGGCATATGAAAATCACCACACTACAAGCCCCAGGAAGTGCTACAGTTCTAGACTTATATCACTTCCTGGAGCTCTGGACTATGCATCCAAGCAAAACAGCAGGGGGAAAAATAATCTAAAGATGGCGACCATTAATAATGACATGGTAACACTCACTTTAGTTAAAAGTCCTTAGCATTTACCATTGTTGGCGCAGCCAGTGCTGTGCCTCTATAGACCTATTTCACAGTATTTGCCCTTCTTCAGAATAGAGTAGGGGGTGCTGGCAATGCTGTTCCAAGTCTTAAAGTTTCTGTGCCACTCCCAGAGAGCGAATACTGAAGAAGGACAAATATCCTGAAACATGTGTCAAGAGATGTACAGCACTGGCTGTGCCAAAATGGTTACTAGTAAAAGACTTTCAGCTAAAGTGAGTCTTATCATGCATTACATTTACCACAGTGTATCTGGGAGAAGCATGTGACTGTATGCCAGGCAGTGCACCCTCTCCAGTTTTGAGATTGGCACCTTGTTGAGTTTTTAGGCTGAAGAGCTCTGGGATGCATTTGCACTCTGGTAGTAGTACAGAAAAACGATGGTGCAGCATTGCCAGCACCCCCAAATTTAAATTATTCATATGCTAGACCCAGACAAAAGTGGATCACGCCCATATGCAGAAGTCTGAACATCAGGAGCTACTTAGAGTTCCTTAGAATTTTAAAAACTGATAGTGCCCATTTTATTGTATTTGGCATTAGTAAGGAATATGCTACTTACCAGTATGCATCTGCTCTTGGCATAGAGGGCTGCAGAGTGGTACATTTATGAATAGATCGCCATCTGGTGTTGGGCTCGGATTATTGCACTTTGTTTTTCTCTTGGAGAGTCTTTTGTAGCTTGGTGACTCCTCCTTTGGTTGGTAGTGCGCATGGGAATCGGCTCCATCCTTAGATTGTTTTGCCATAGTAGGGTTAGATGGAGTAGTATGATAGAATACAGATAGAAATGCCCATGTAAGTGTATCTAAATAAGATATTGTTGGAACAGACACAGGTTTCCTGGGAGGGCATGTACCACTCTGCAGCCCTCTATGCCAAGAACAGATGCATACTGGTAAGTAGCATATTCCGTTCGAGGCATATGGGCTGCAGATGGTACATTTATGAATAGACTATACAGCAGTTATCTCCCTAGCGGTGGTCACCAGTGTCTGTTGCAACAGTCTGAAATAAAGTTTTTAGTACAGCTTGTCCCACTCTAGCCTGTTGTTTTACCTGCACATCGACACAGTAGTGTTTTGAGAAGGTATGCGGTGTAACCCAGGTAGCTGCTTTGCATACGTCATCTAGAGGAATGTTTCCTAAGACTGCCATAGATGCTCCTAGTTTACGTGTAGAGTGAGCTCTAAGAGGAACAGTTAATGCCCTTTTTGCTTTTAAGTAACATATTTGTATAAATGTTACAATCCACCTGGCAATGCCTGCTTTAGAGATAGGATTGCCCTTATGTGTAGGAGAAAACGCTACAAATAGTTGTTTTGTCTTTCTGAAAGTTTGTGTTCTTTCTATGTAGTACAATATCGCCTTTTGACATTAATGTATGTAGGGCCCTTTCTGCTACCGTCTGTGGTTTTGGTAAGAAGACTGGTAGTTCCACTAGCTGATTGATGTAGAATGCTGAAATTACTTTAGGCAAGAATTTTGGGTTTGTTCTAAGAACCACTTTATTTTGGTGTAACTGCAGGAATGGTTCTTGTATTGTGAATGCTTGCAATTCACTTACTCTTCTGAGTGAAGTAATAGCTATAAGAAAAGCCACCTTCCATGTGAGGAATTGTATTTCACACCTATGCATAGGTTCGAAAGGTGGTCCCATTAGTCTGGTAAGTACTATGTTGAGATTCCAGACTGGGGAAGGCGGTGGTCTTGGTGGAATGATTCTTTAGAGGCCTTCCATGAAAGCTTTAATTGCTGGCACTTCAAACAGGGAAAGATGTTGTCTGTTTTGCAGGTAAGCCGCTATAGCTGCAAGATGTACTCTAATAGAGGTATAAGCAAGGTTACATTGCTGCAAGTGTAGTAAATATCAAATAATCCCTTTAGTGGATGCGTCCAGACGGTTGATGTTGTTACTGTTACAGTATACAGCAAACCTTTTCCACTTTGCTGCATAGCATGCTCTGGTGGTATGACGTCTTGCTTGTTTAATGATTTTCATATTTATTTATTTATGTTCTTGTAAAGCGCAGGACTCGACCCCCGTAGGGGTATCTCAGCGCTTGTGCTTCTACCAGATAGAACCCAAAGTGTTTACGCTGGGATATAGCTGAACTTTTCTTTTAGGATGTAGAGAATAGGTGGGTTTTTAAGAACTTCCTAAAAGACAGAAAGTTGGTGGTTTGTTTCAGAGTGAGAGGGAGTGAATTCCACAGAAAGGGGCCTTTATAAAAGAGGGCTTGGCCTCCTTGTCTAGCTCTCTTGACTCTGGGAACCTCTAGTAGCTGCTGACTGCTGGAACGCAGGGAGCGTCCTGGGCGGTAGAGGTTGAATTTTTCGGTCAGATATTTGGGGCCTGTGCCAAACAAACACCTATGTATAGTGCAGCAGATTTTGAATTAGACACGTTGTCTAATCGGCAGCCAGTGGAGTTTGGTCAGAAGTGGACGTGATGGGGTCCTTGGTTGGGCATTGAGAACAAGTCTCGCCGCAGTATTTTGCACGACTTGTAATGTGCTTGGTTGTTCCTCATTGGCCGAGATGTACAGGCCATTACAATAATCAAGTCTACTGATGACTAGGGTCTAAACCAGTGTCTTCCTGTAGTTGTCAGGTAAATCTGTAGTTTGGAGGTAAATCTAAGTATCCAAATTCTATGACCTCAGGACCCAGATCGCTAGGTTCAATTGTTTGGGATCTGCGTGCATTATTTCTCCATTTATTTCAACACAAGGTTCTGAGATTCCTGTACAGCGGAATTTTACACACGAGGAGCCACTCCTAAAAAAAGAAAAGGGTCTTGCCACTCTATAAATTTAAATAATACGGTACACTGCTACCACCGGAGTCCAACACGCACAATGAGGGCACACTTGATGCACCCCCTCCAGGACACCGTACATTATCATGGACCGGAATAGGCCTTTTAGTGCACACTAGGAGTATGAAGTGAAACCCACCCATAAAAAAGAGGAGACCTCAGCAATGTTTGGAGGAGCGTGAGGGGGCAAGTTCAATCACATAAGTGCTGGCCCACTGTCAAGTGCACTGGTCAACTTGCCTTCCAGAATGAGAAGAACCTCATTAAAGCAACTGGTCTGCTAAATGGTCCAAGCCAACTCCGGTATTGAACCTCACTTGGGAGACCAGACATTATCCTGGGAAGCAATCCTTCACACCGCTGTCCATCCCTTAGCACAAAGACAGGGCAAAGAGATCCAGAAGCAGCACTGAAAATATACCTACTTCTAGTGCCATAGCCCTAGGCCTTACAGTGAAAGGTCCTCAACGCATGACTGAATAAGTGATATACCAGACCCGATAGGCAGAAGAACAGGCTCCTGGAGGCCTGCATTTTAGTTCAAAAGACACACAATTGATGAACGGAATGCAGAACAAAGCAAAACATTCACCCCAAGTCAAGAGATCTGGGTTAAATCCATAATTCTTTTGCTCACCATGCCACCTCAGTTTAGACCTGGCCATGTGCAAATCAGTCTTGATCCTGTGCCTCATGGGAACAGTCCAGCCCGAACTACCAAGCCAGGTCCTCCATGGATCGGAAACAAGTATCCTAGGACCAGTGTCGGGTTTTCACCCTTCATCAGCCAGGATAACTTCTCTGTACTGAGTTGAATGTATGACATTGTTCTGCATTCTGTCCATCAATTGTTCTTTTTGCATTTGTCACCCTGAGTGGGACGGGTATGCCCAGAATTGGCTCCAGTGCTTTCCATGTCACTGGAGTCGAGCTAGCCTAGCTAGTGAGGGGTGAAACCATGAAACTGGTCCTAGGATGCTTGTTTCCAGTCCAGGAAGGACCTGGCCTGGTAGTTCGGACTAAACATCTGAAACACGCAGATGACCAAACGATGTGGACACCTTCTCAGGCAAATAGAAGACTCTAATCTGTTTCATCACATATATGCTCATGGTTTTATGCTGCATTGACTAAGGCCACAACATAATCCTACTGAGATGTGGGTTGCGGGGTCACCTTAAAATTTTGGAACTTGTAAGTCTTTAACTATTGTTTACTAATAGTTTACTAATGGTTCTCAATAGCTCTCATATGATTCAGTCAATGAGAAAGTGGCCCCAGACACAAATGATACAATGTTGCAACCTTCCTGCCATGTGGATGGCCCTTCTGCTACTCAACTGTTCACAAAGCCCCAATCTTCTTTGAGGATAAACTACTCACCTCCAAGTTTGTGCCTTATTCACTACATTATGTTGCATCTGTGTATATAACCGACTACAAAAATGTTAACTACTCAACTTCATTACCACTGGAGATTTAAATGCCAAAAGGCAGTAAACCATTTACCCAATTGCAACACAGCTCCACCCAGAGTGGCTTACATTTTTTTTTAAACATTACCCACCACAGATATTTATGAGAAAGCACTGACCGCCCTAAAACCCAAAAAACTGAAGGAATAAGGTATACTAACATGTAGAGTTAGGAATTTCAGTCGTACCTTAAAAGGTTAAGGATAAAATAAAATGCCTGGGGATTGATTAAGAAAGAGTAATAGGTGTTACACTAGTAGAACTCTGATCTATTTACCAAGTACTGCTGTTGGCAGCGTCTCGAGATCTAGGAGTTCAGTGGAGTAGAACAGAAAACCTATTGGCCTAATTAGATCTGGTACTAACCAGGGAGTGTTTTAAAAATGTTAACTGCTTTCTAGTATTTGGAAGGTGACGAAAAGCGAAATATCACAATTTTAAACAAATTTGGGAAGTTTGACTACCATATGTAGCAGAGGGGTTCACGCGCAGGACTTACCGGTGGTGCCAGCTGGGCAGTTGGTGCAGACAACCTCCTTTGTTCTTGGAACGACAGCACAGCTGGTGCCTCCCGGACACGGACAAGGTTGGCAATCTGATGAGGTGCCCGCTGTTGAATCCCCATAATATCCTTCACTGCATCGCTCACAATGGGGGCCTGCGGTGTTGTCTCTACAGTCACACACGCCTGTAAAGAAGAGTTGATACGTTTTCTCACTGTCGCAAAACGGGTTGCGCTGTTATTTTGGGCTATTACAAAAAATGCATTCTCAAGTTACATCTACAGAGATGTCCTGCAAGCCATAGCTTTAGGAATAGGCTCTCTAATCTCTAGGAGACTTTGGACAATTTTTTGAATATGTCTGCTTTTTTCTCACATTTCACAACCTCCTCTGTTATACAGATGCTGTTGTCTCACGCTTACAGAAGTGTAATACAATAAGTCTGCTGCTCCTCCGATGCAGAGGTATAGTTTAATTTTAGGAAGCAGGCAGTGACCTTTCCTTCTGGAGCAACAGAAGTTGAAGCATTTTTTTTCATATTCAAAACAGCATCTCTGTTTTTTTGGCATGGGCTCCTGACAAGCATGCTCTAGCTCAGCCGTGGCACTGCTGTCTTCTATAATAACGTTGTAGTGCAATTTTTTAGTTAATACTTCACTTCATCCTGCTGCTGGCAGACCCCCTAAAATACCTTGTGAAAGTGTGGGGAAGGTTTTTTTTGTTTTTTTTAAGCATTTTATCCCATTTTCACAAGCTGTCTTACCAGATTCAGGATTGCAGGTCTCGCTGTGTCCGTTGCAGGTACACAGAACACACGGGCTGTAAGGTCCCAAGCTAGGGGACTCCCTTCTGTATCCTGGAGCACAACTTTCACAGAATTGTCCAAGGTATCCTTGGGGACAAGTGCAGGTTTCCACCCAGGATGCAGGCTCACCAGGCCCAGCACGTGCAGTCACAATAGTGACATCGTCTAGATATCCAGCACCTGTGGATAAGAACATAGGAATGTAAATATTTCACAGAGTCACTTGGAATTAAAAAACATTTGTGCAGAAATAGTATTGAAGGTGGCCAACCTCTGCAACCCCTCAAAAATCAGAATTAATCCAAGAGGGGGTGCAGCATAGGGACAAATACTTAAAAGTAACTCTATCCAACCATAGGTATCGTCATCATATACACAACCAACCCACCCGTAACACCTGCCACATTAGGACAAACGTTTGGTATCCTTCATTGGGCGCAGAGACTTGGCCAGGTGAAGGGAATTACGGGTGCTCACTCTAAGTCAAACTTAAAGCGGCAGAATAAATTCCCCAATGAAGTACTTGGGAAATGGGTTCTAAAATGGGATTACAATAATATGTTTTTTCATTAAAATACATTTTGAAAAAGAGTCCAGTGTTGCACACACCATGTAGGAAACGCCTAACGGTAAGGAAAAATGTGGACGCGGAAAGATTGCTAGAAACTGAAAGGTTTTGTCAATTGTAAGCTGAGTTTGTGAACAAAATTCCCAGCACCTCAACTATAAACAGTACATATGAGGGATTTACTTCTCTCGCTGTATGTTCCACGTATCTTGATAGAGGTGAGATTGTAAAGCATTTTTTGAAATTCAAAAGGGGTTAAAGTTGGCCTCCAAGGGTAGTCTGTTGCTTCGTGTAACCTGTGGGGAAGAAAAACATTTTTTAAAGTTAAAATGCTTATTTAAGCAGGAGCGTAGAACCAATGCCAGCTACCAAAAACGAACTGCTTATTTTGTTACAAATTCACAAAACTCAAAAGAAGTCAAAAGACGGTTTACCGGCATTACAATCAACTATCTGCAGGGATGGCTTTTTTGGGAGTTCTGGGGCAGTGAATAATTATTGGACAGTACACTAAGCAGGTATTTTTTATCAGTGGTGTTTTTAATACTATCACATTTCATACATCTACTTTTCTACCTTTTGGGCTCTTAACTCAAGACTAGCAAGATCCATCATTCAAGGTTTCATTTAGCAGGTTGTAGGAGTAGTTAAAGAGCTGGGGACAGCCCAAAAAAATATACAAATTGTATGTTCAATCGTTGCCATCACTTCTAAGATAATTACACTTAACAGGGTAGTAAAATAGGACGCAATCAAACACAAGGGACACATCACCTTCTGAGCCAGAGACAACCTGAAAATGCATTTAGAACATTTAATGGCATGTCAGGACAGAAGCCAAATGAACATGAAGTGTGTCTGGAGGGTGCAATCGAGGACAAGGACAACCAGCAAGAAAATCACCATCTTGTGTTAACTTCACATAATCTATAATGGACACCTGTGGCATTATACAGACACCTAATGTTGCATGTGAAACACCACACGACAGGAAAAGATTCTAGTCACTGGAGAACAGTTGGACCTACACGTGGGAGGGACAGCAAGCAGACTCCCCAACTAGAGTGCAGCCATGAGCACGCTTTAGTCACCCGCGGTGTTGTACTTTTTGGGCTTAACTCATTTCTGTAAAAGTGGGCTCTGTTTTATTGAATTATTAATAAGCAATGATGGAGGTCCATCTGGTGGGCACACAAACTGGCTAGTCAACTTGAAGGAAACCAAAGCAGATGATGGAAAATAAACAGAATGTCACAACCTCTTAACACCATGCAAAAGACTCGTCCCTACATACATTACCTGCTCGGTGTCCCGAGACTGCTTGCACATTTTCTTTTTTTTTAATCAGCATATGAAAGTCTCACATTATAGCCATCATGTTACTAGTTTTACATGATGAGAAGAGGAAGGTGTTTCTCATTCCAAAAGGTGACATTGGAAAGGAATCATACGTCTTCAGAACTTGTCAATGCAGGTGAAAATTGTTTTGTGTAATAATCGATGTAAGTCACTCCTTTAGCAGATGTGGGTGATTGGACAGTAAACTGGGCGGCAGCTGTCATCAACCTCTGGTGTTCCAAGGCCCCAAAAACATTATTCCCCAATTGAATAGCTAGGTTACTTCTCTTTCGGCACTTCACTCTTTCTAGGCAGTGAGGGCACACATTCAAGGTTTACTCTATGAGGTGATAATGCAAATGCTACTTACCAGTATGCATCTGTTCTTGGCATGTAGGGCTGCTGACATTCATATCTGTGCATAGATCGCCGCCTAGTGTTGGGTCCGGATGATTGCACATTGTTGTCCTGGAAGAGTCTTCGAAGTATCACGAGATAGGTGGCTCCTCCCCTGGACTACAGTGCGCATGGGCATCGCCTCCATCCCCAGATTGTTTTTAGCCATTGTGGCCGAGATGGAGAGAACTATGTGAGTGATGACCATGCTATGAGCATATATATGAATACTGCAGCTGCTACAGGCGCCGGGGAGGAGGGCGGGCGATATGAATGTCAGCAGCCCTACATGCCAAGAACAGATGCATACTGGTAAGTAGCATTTGCAGTTCGAGGCATGTGGGCTGCTGAATTCATATCTGTGCATAGAATACATAGCAGTCCCCCATTATCGGCGGCCGCCCGTGCCAGCTGCAGCAGTTTGGAAAAGTGTCTTGAGAACAGCCTGACCTACAGCTGCCTGCTGTTTAGAGTGCACGTCTACACAGTAATGTTTAGTAAATGTATGTGTGGTAGACCATGTGGCTGCTCTACATATATCCTCTAAGGGAATGTTCCCAAGGAAAGCCATTGAGGCCCCCAACTTTCTGGTGGAGTGGGCTCTTGGTGGAATTGTAAGAGTGCGTTTAGCCTTAGCGTAACAGATCTGAATACATTTCACGATCCACCTAGCAATACCAGCCTTGGAAATAGCGTTACCCTTGTGGTGTGATGCAAAGGCAATGAAAAGCTGCTTAGTCTTTCGAAAATCCTTCGTCCTGTCAATGTAATACATTAGGGCCCTTTTAACGTCAAGGGTGTGGAGCATCCGCTCCGCCAGCGACTCAGGATTCTGAAAAAACACCGGCAACTCGATTGTTTGGTTTATGTGGAATTGAGACACAACCTTGGGTAGAAATTTAGGGTTAGTGCGGAGCACCACCCTGTTAGCATGGACTTGGAAAAAAGGCTCTTGGATGGTGAGGGCCTGCAACTCGCTAACCCTCCGTAGCGATGTAATTGCTACTAAGAAAGCCACTTTCCAAGTCAGAAACTGAAGCTCACAAGAGTGTAGTGGCTCAAAAGGAGGACCCATCAGCCTTGTGAGAACCACATTGAGGTTCCATTCTGGAGCTGGTGGTGTCCGTGGTGGAATGACCCTTTTGAGTCCTTCCAGAAATGCCTTAATAGCAGGCACCTTGAAAAGTGAAAGGTGTTGCCTATTCTGGAGGCATGCGGCCATCGCAGACAGGTGAATGCGGATGGAAGAATACGCCAAATTGCATTGGTACAGATGAAACAGGTAACAGATGATGTTCTGAATGGAAGCATCCAGCGGGTTAATGTCGTGGTTCGCACAATAAATGACAAACCGCTTCCATTTAGCCGCATAACATGCTCTAGTAGTGAGCTTTCTTGCCTCCCGAATGATGTCCATGCAATCCGGGGGAAGATTGAGGTAGCCAAACTCTAGGACTTCAGGAGCCAGATCGCCAGGTTGAGCTGTTGCGGATCTGGGTGCTGAATGTCGCCATGGCTCTGCGTCAGAAGGCTGGGCATGAGATGAAGCCTTTGATGCGGTACCACGGAAAGTTCCAGAAACGTGGTGTACCATGGTTGGCGAGCCCACGTTGGAGCAACCAGGATGAGAGTCATCGAGTGCTGCCTGAGCTTGCGCGCCACCAGCGGTATCAGAGGTGCTGGGGGAAAAGCGTACGCAAATCTGCCTGACCAGTTCATCCATATCGCATTGCCCTGCGATTGCGGGTGTGGGAACCTGGCGGCGAAGCTTTGGCATTTGGCGTTCTCCCGTGTGGCGAACAGGTCTATCTCTGGATGACCCCACCTTTGGAAGTACGGTCGGAGTACTGATGGATGTATCTCCCACTCGTGCATTTGGTGGCTGTGCCTGCTGAGCAAGTCCGCCATCTGATTGTCTTTGCCTGGGAGATGTTCTGCCATTAGGAAAATGTTCCTTTGAATGGCCCACTTCCACATGCTCTGAGCCAGATGAGACAGCTGCGGAGAGTGTGTGCCCCCCTGTTTCTGAATGTAGTACATGGCCGTCATGTTGTCCGTCCGGATCAACACGACCTTGTTGCACAGATGTACTTTGAATGCCTTTAAGGCCATGAAGATTGCCATCAGTTCTAATACATTGATGTGCATCTTCCTTTGCTGTAGTGTCCATAGTCCCTGCACTATGTAGTGGAGTACATGCGCTCCCCATCCCTGGAGAGAAGCGTCCGTCGTCAGGATAATCTGTGGCACAGGCTCTTGGAACTGTCGGCCCTTGCAAAGGTTTTGTGGATTCCACCAATGCAGAGAGTTGTACGCCCGACCGCTCACCAACACTAGGTCTGTTAGTTGCCCATGAGCCTGAGTCCACTGACGTGCTAGGCACTCCTGAAGCGGACGCATATGTAACCTCGCGTGCGGGACAATGGAGATGCAGGAGGCCATCATGCCTATCAACTGCATGAACACCTTCGCTGGCAGCGAGTGCTGAGGGCTGAATCGTTGGATCAGCGTCTGAATACTGGCGACTCTCACTGAATTCGGCTGCGCAGTGGCCGCCAGAGTGTTTGTCGCGCCCAGATACTGCCGTATGTGGGCGGGCTGGAGATGAGATTTTGGGTAATTCAGTGAGAATCCCAGATCGTGCAGGAGATGAATGGTGCGGGACACGTGGTCGGCGCACTTGTTCCGACTGCCTGAATGAGCCAGTCGTCCAGATAGGGGTAGACGTGGATGCTTTGACGTCTGAGATGCGCCGCCACAGTCGCGAGGCACTTCGTAAAGACCCTGGGCGCTGTGGTGACCCCAAAAGGCAGAACCCTGAACTGGTAGTGCTGGTCTTGAATGGTGAACCTTAGGTACTTCCTGTGTGAAGGATGCAGGGGAATGTGAAAGTATGCATCCTTGAGATCCAGAGTAGCCAGGAAGTCCCCCTGTCGAAGCAGGGGGAGAACCTGCTGCAACGTGAGCATATGGAAGTGTTCTGACAGAATGTACCAGTTGAGGGGCCTGAGGTCCAGGATGGGCCTGAGAGATCCGTCCTTTTTGGGGATTAGAAAGTACAGGGAGTAAACCCCTGTTCCCCTTTCTTGCAGTGGAACGAGCTCTATTGCCCCTTTTTGCAGCATGACTTGGACTTCCTGCTGCAACAAGTGCAAGTGCTCGCCGGACATAGGACGGCTTCTTGGAGGTATGTTTGGTGGAGTGGAAGTGAGTTCCAGACAATAGCCGTATTGGATAAGAGATTTGACCCACCTGTCCGTGGTGATGGATTTCCACGCGGGAAGGAACTGCTGGAGTCTCCCCCCGACTGGTGTTGTGTGGTCGGGGGGCAGTGACAAGGCGTCACTGTTTGCTGGCGGTGGAGGACCTGGAGCTGTTATTTCCACGTCCTCTGCCTATGACGTTGTTGCCCCAGTAACCCCCTCTATCCTTGTTGGTGTATGAGGATTGGGTGTTGCTTTTATAGTACTGCGTGGATTGTGATGCCTGACCCCTTGAGGTGCCTCTGTTATTGGAGCGGCGAAAGGAACCACCCCGAAACTGCTGGGACTGTAGGGCACCCATAGACTTAGCAGTGTCAGTGTCTTTTTTCATCTTTTCAAGGGCTGCATCCACTTCTGGCCCAAACAGGTGGTCTGGATTAACTGTTTGGTTTAAGATGGTAGTCTGTATGTCTGGTTTAAAGCCTGATATTCTAAGCCATGCATGCCTACGCAGTAGCACGCTAGTGTTTATAGCCCTGGAGGCAGTATCAGCCACGTCCAGTGCGCACTTAATTGAAGCATTGGTGATAAGCTTCCCCTCCTGAATCAACATTTCAGCTCCCTCCTTGTACTGATCAGGTAAGTGCTGTAGAAGGGTTTCTAGGGTGTCACAGTGTGCCCTATCGTAGCGTGCAAGTAGGGCTTGCGTGTTCAAAATGCGCCAAATATTAGCTGCCTGCGCAGCAATACGTTTCCCTGAGGCTTCAAAGACCTTCGATTCTTTGTCTGGGGGAGGAGCATCACCCGTGGTCTGAGTTTGCCCGCTTACGTGCGTTGGAGACAACCAAAGAGTCCAGTGGCAACTGTCCCTTGATGTACGTTGGGTCAGTGGGCGCTGCCTTGTATTTTTTGTCAATACGAGGATTGACGACTCTTGCCCGGGTGGGCTCCTTGAAAACCTCAGGCGCATGCTTTAGCACTCCTTTGAGCATTGGCAATGTCTTGACAGTTTTTTCAGCCACCGAGAAAGTGTCAAACAGAAAATCGACATCCACTGGGTCGGCATGGAGGTCGACATCATGATTGGCCGCCGCTCTCTCAATTAGAGCGTTGAAGGCTGCAGAGTCCTCTGTTGGGGAAGTTTTTGCAGCAAAAAGCTGCGGCTCGTGTCCTGACTGAGGGTCCTCAGGGTCGCCTCCAGCAGTCCATGGCTCATTGACCTCCTCTGGATCAGAGTACGCTGGATAATTGTACTCCTCCTCCTCGTCCCAGTCACCCTCCCCAGCGTCAGAGTGAGTGGGTGAGAGTTCCAGACCTTGTGGAGATGCAGGCTCCATAGGGGCAGGAGTACCCGCAGAGTCCAACTTCTTTTTAAGTGGAATGTGAAAATGCTCCAACACAGGCTCCGGGGTGATCTTCCTTTTAAGGAGAGAGAGCTTGCCTGTGTTGGCGTCGATGACAACCTCTCGATGCTCCTCGTCCGCTAGTGGTTGATGCCGTGGCTTCGGCACTACCAAGGATGCTTTAGGCGTAGACACCAGCTTCAAGGGCACCCCGGCCCCATGTTTCGGCGCGAAAGCCTTCGGCGCCGTCTTTGGCGGGAGCGTGAAGTGGATCGGCGTTTGCGCCTTCGCCGGTTTCTGCGGAGGCTTCGGCGCCACATCCTTCGGCTCGAGAGCCGCTGCTTCCTTCCGGATACGCTGAAGGGACTCCATGACCTTTTTGGTAAAGGAGGGGGAGGGCTGGACCGGTTCGAGCGAGTCCTCCGAGTCCGGATTCGGGTCGGCGACCAAAGGCGCAGTCTTCGGAGCCGACACAGCACCTCCCTTGGCTTTGTCGACCGGGATCGGCGCAGCCAGAGACTTGGGGTCATCCTGACGCTTTTGTGAGGCTTTCTTAGGGTCATCGACCTTCTTGGCGCCGACGCAGCCGCGTTGGGCGTTTTCGCCTTCGGCTTCGACACGGGGGTCTTCGGGTCGGCCATTCTGGTGTGGCTCTTGATCTCGGCGGCCATTTTGGATTTCTTCGGCGCCGAGGCCTCTGGAGCCTTTGATCCCACCAGTGCGACTTGCACTTTCGGTTTCGATACTGATGGTGCGGATCCCGATGGCTTCACTTTCGGTTTCTGTACCGGGAGTGGCGCATCACCAATGTCCGTGGCCGGGCCCGGAGGCAGGGCCGTGGGACGAGTATTGAGGTCTTGGGTAAGGCCCGAAGGCGATCCCTCGACCTGGGCCTTATGCTGGGGTTCTGCCCCGGAGTCAGTATGAGGATGCTCTTCCTCCGAGCTATCCTCCACGGTGGCAATGGCCCCGTCGTCGTCCCCTACCTCCTCGACGACTTCCTCGAACTCTTCATCTCCCGCGTCGTAGTTTTCATCCTCCGACGCCGGGTTAGAGTCCGAAACCTGTAGGACGGTGTCGTCTTCAACATCCTCCTCAAAGATGTTGGCTGGTGGGGGTGCCGATAACTGGGCCTGCAGTCTTGCGGCCCGACGTAGTTTGAGAGTCTTCTTCGACCGGAACTTGGAGCAGGCCATACACCTGGCCTCGTCGTGGTTCGGCGACAAGCATCTGTTGCACACAGGGTGCACGTCGAGGTGTGAATACTTAGAGGCACACATTGGGCACCTCTTAAACGGAGTTCGTTCCATGTTGAAGTAGTCTGGAGCGTCGGTAGGCCCGTCCGCGCCGACAGCACGCGGAAGGGCAGCAAGTGTTCGGAGCCGATGAATAAACCAACCCGAACGATAGACAATACCGACACGAGTCCTAAAGACCTTTTGGTCTCAAGTAAGGAAAGTTAAACAACTATCGATTCCGACAGAGGGAACCGAAACACATCCGAACCCAATGGCGGAAAAAAACAATCTGGGGATGGAGGCGATGCCCATGCGCACTGTAGTCCAGGGGAGGAGCCACCTATCTCGTGATACTTCGAAGACTCTTCCAGGACAACAATGTGCAATCATCCGGACCCAACACTAGGCGGCGATCTATGAACAGATATGAATTCAGCAGCCCACATGCCTCGAACTGTTTAAAACTCACGGTACAGCATGACACCAAGTAAAGTCAAAGCTCAATCGGGTCCCTTGCTTTACAAAAAGAACGGATGTTTACTAATAGGGAGGTAAGGAGATCAGGTATAAACTGGGTACATAGAAGAAAAGAAAAGCAACCCCAACTGTTACAGTATTGACCCTAGCCGGCAAAGTTATCTTTTGGGGCTGCGCTCAGGTCTACTCACTGAATTTCAAGGTTTTTCAGGTTTTGATAGTCTCTTGTGCAAATGTTCATGCCTCCGGTCTTTTGGAAGGGCCTTTTTCTTGCAAAGGATATGAAGAAATTTGGATCCAACTCTGGTACTGATTCAAAGTGGGCTGAAACTTCAGCCGCTTGTGTTGTAGCAACCCAAAGTGTTTCAAGCAATATCCATGCCTAAACACCCACCACTCAAACTACAATACTTCCACCACAAAAATCACTGGATCTTCCACAAATCTGGTCATTAAGCAAAAGGTAACGAATAGTTTCTTACCTGTCGGTGTAGTTTTGCAGCTTGAAGATCTTTCTGGATTCACTATGCTGTGCATAATCCGCGGTCTTGTGGTTGGGTCCGGATTCGTAGTCTTTTCTTTGTTTTTTTTTTGTTTGTTTTTTTGTAGCCCTTGTGGGCGTCGGCGTCACACCTCCTCGGGCGCATTTCCGGTGACGTCGGCATGCTTCCTGCGGAAGCTCCCACTCTTGGGCGCCATCTTCGGATTCTTTTTTCCGTGTTTCCTTCTTTTCCGAAGCCATGGCAATGTTCTATTCAAGGTGATAATTTCTTTACCACATGTCCTTATATTCTGTTACTTCATCTCCTATCACCTTTTTTTTTTTTTTTGACCACCTCTTCTCTCTCCAGCCTCATCTTTCTGGCGGAGGTGGGTGGGTTCGCTAGTGAATCCAGAAAGATCTTCAAGCTGCAAAACTACACCGACAGGTAAGAAACTATTCGTTTTGCAGCGTGAATCTTTCTGGATTCACTATGCTGTGCATAGATTTCGTAGCGGTTTCTCACTTCCGTGGTGGCTGGGTGGAAGATGAGCTCTGGTTTCTGAATATATGCTGGAGCACCCTTTGTCCGACTGGTGCTTCCTTGTTCATCTGAACATCCACGCAATAGTGCTTCGTGAATGTGTGCACCGAAGCCCATGTTGCCGCCAGGCATATGTCTTGTATGGGTGTATTGGCCAGGAAAGCTATTGTAGCCCCCTTCTTCCTAGTGGAGTGGGCACGTGCCCCCTCCGCCAGTTCTTCTCCCGCCCTTTTGTGGCAGAGTTGGATAGTTTGCGCGATCCATCGTGCAATAGTGTTCTTAGTTACCGCCTTGCCCATGTAACTGTTGGCGAACGACACAAAGAACTGTTTCGTTTTCCTGTGTCCTTTTGTCCTTTCGATGTAATGAATGACCGCCCTTCTGGCGTCCAGGGTATGCAGGGCTCGCTCTGCGCTAGTGGTTGGTTTTTGGAAAAAACTCGGTATCTGAATGGACTGGTTCATGTGGAACCTGGACACCACCTTTGGCATGAAATGTGGGTCGGTCCTCATCACCACCCTGTCATTGTGTATTTGTAAGTATGGCTCCTGTAGCGTCAACGCTTGCAGTTCGCTCACTCTGCGTAAGGATGTAATTGCAACCAGGAAAGCAGTTTTCATAGTTAGCATCTTCAAAGAGGCCTTGTGAAGCGGCTCGAAGGGCTCCTTCATGAGTTCCGTCAGGACCACGTTTAAGTTCCATGCCGGCGGTGGCACCCGCTTGGGTGGTGCAATCCTTTTTGCTCCTTCGAGGAACCTCTTTACAACTTGTGATGTGAAGAAGCTTCTGCCCATCTCACCCCTTGTGTATGCCACTATAGCCGCCAGGTGAACTCTCAAGGAGGACGAGCTGAGCTTTTTGTCCAGCAAGTGTGTCAGGTACTTCAGTACTGTGGAGTCCTTCTTCATTTTATTGTGAAGTCTCTCCCTCCTGCACCACATCGTGAACCTTTTCCACTTTGCGACATAGCACTTCCTTGTGCTGGGCCTTCGTGCCTCCCGAAGGACCCTGAGGGTGTTCTCTGGTAGTTTCAAATGTGCGAATTAGATGTCCTCAGGAGCCATGCTACTAGGCTCAGGCTCTCTGGTTCTGGGTGCAGCACCTCTCCGTTCTGCACGGAGAGCAGGTCCTTTCTCCTGCTGAATCTGTGGGGCGCACACTGCGCCATCTCCATGATCTGCGAGTACCATGTCTGCCTCGCCCACTGTGGCGCGACCAGTATCAGGGTCATCGTGCTCGCCCTGCACTTGCTCAGCACTCTGTGAATCAGCGGTATCGGGGGAAAAGCGTATGCAAATTTCCTGGACCAGTCTATCCATAGGGCATTCCCAAGGGACCCCTCTTCGTGTTGTCTGGATGCGAAGTTTCGGCATTTCGCATTCTGGCGTGTTGCAATCAGGTCCACCGATGGTTTCCCCCACCTGTTGAACAGCCTCCTCGTCTCCTGAGCATTGAGCTCCCACTCGTGGGATGCCGAGGTCTGTCTGCTCAGCCAGTCTGCTTGAATGTTCTCCTTGCCTGGTAGGTGTATGGCTATCAAGTCTATCTGGAGAGGGATGGCCCACCTCCATATCTCCTGCGCCAGCGTCGAAAGCGTTGTCGACTGTGTTCCACCCTGTTTGTTGATGTAGAACATCGCCGTGGTGTTGTCTGTCTGTAGCAACACCCTCTGCCTGTACAGTCTTGTCTGGAAGGCTTTCAGTGCAAGGAAGATTGTCTTCAGTTCTAGGTAATTGATGTGTTTTGTTGCATCTGCTGGCGTCCAAAGGCCCCTCACTTTGAGTTCCTCCATGTGAGCGCCCCATCCCTTCAGGGATGCGTCCGTGGTGATGGTCACTGTCGGAGTTGGGAGTGTAAGTGGCTGCCCCCTTGTTAGGTTCTCCAGGGTCCACCATGCCATCTCCTTCTGCACTGCGTGCGTCACCACCACAAGATCCTCCCAACTGCCCGAAGCCTGTGACCATTGTTCCTGCAGCCATTCTTGCATGGGTCTCATGTGGAGCCGCACATTCGGCACTAGGTGGATGCATGATGCCATCATTCCCATGATCTTGCTCGCAGTCCTCACTGTCCGAGCTTGCCCCTTCCGGTATAGGCGAGTTTCCTTGACCAGTGCCCTTGCTCTCTTCTCGCTGGGGAACACTTTGCCCTGTACGGTGTTGATCTCTGCCCCCAGGAAGATCTTCACTTGCTCCGGCTCCATTGATGATTTCTTCCAATGCACGGAGAACCCCAAGTGTATGAGTGTTCTCGTCACTGTATGTGCATGCTGCTTGCACTTCTGGTACGAGCTTGCTTTTACCAGCCAGTCGTCGAGGTAAGGGTATACGTGTATCCCCTGTCTTCGTAAGTGCGCTGAGACAGCCGCGAGGCACTTCGTGAATACCCTCGGTGCTGATTTTAGTCCGAAGGCCAGCGTTGTGAACTGGTAGTGGCCTCCTCCGATAGCGAACCTGAGCATATGCTTGTGCTTGTCGTTCATCGGTATGTGTAAGTAGGCGTCCCTGAGGTCTATCGTGACCATGAAGTCTCCGACCTGCAACTGCGGCAGCACCTCCTGCAAGGAGGTCATTTTGAACTTTTGTGTTCTTATGAATTTGTTGAGGAACCTCAGGTCTAGGATGGGTCTCATTTTGTCGTCGACCTTTGGTACTAGGAAGTACGTGGAGTATATTCCCTTGTTCCTCTCCCTGAAGGGAACTCTTTCTATGGCCTTTTTTTGTAGAAGTTCTTGCACTTCTTCCTGAAGTCTCGCCAGCTGTTCTTTTGCTGGTGGCTTCCCCCTTGGTTTTCTGTCTGTTGGTTTTTTCTCCAACTCCAAGCAGTATCCGAATTGAATGATGTTTAGGATCCATTTGTCTGATGTTATATCTCTCCATTCCTGGAGATAGAACTTTAATCTTCCCCCCACTGGTGTCATGTGGTCGTAGGTCATTAGATTGTCCAGACCCCCTTGTACGTGGTGCCCCCTGGGATCTTTTCTGTGGTCGGGCACCCGGGGGAGTGCGAAGTCACTTCGAGGTGGGCTGCTGCCCCCCTCTTCTATTCTGGCCACGTCCATTTCTCCCTCGAAAGGACTGACCCCTTGGTTGGTATTGCCAGGACTGCTTCTGGTGACCTTGCTGAGCCTGCGAGTCTGCCTGGTGCGTCTGCTGGAAGGCCTGGTGCGATGTACCTGGCTGGTTTCCACCTCTTCCGCCGGGCCTCCGTGCCGGGGTGCCTCTTCTGTTGCCTCTGAACTGCAATGCCCCCATGGATCTTGCAGTCTCGTTATCTTTTTTGAGTTGGCATAGTTTGTCGTCAACCGTTGCTCCGAAAAGTGTTTCGCCGTTGAACGGTGTGTTCAGGATACTGTGTTGCACCTCGGGTTTGAACCCTGAGATCCTGAGCCAGGCGTGTCTCCTCTCCGTGACACCCATCATCATTAGCCTGCTGGCGGTGTCTGCTCCGTCCAGGGCCGTCTTAAGGCAAGAATTTGCCGCGTTCTTCCCTTCTTCGACCAATTTTTCGGCCTTCTGCCTGGCCTCCTGGGGTAGGTCCTTCACCAAGTGCCCCAGTCCCTCCATGATTTGGTACACGTGCCGGTTTAACAGGGCGTTGGAATTCGCCATGCGCCAGTGGGTCGCGGCATTTCGCTCGATCCTTCTCCCCATCAGATCCATCCTCTTGCTCTCCTTATCCGGCGGTGGGCCAGAGGTAGTAGATACGCTCGCCCTCTTCCTAGCTGTGGCCGTGATAATGGAGTCAGCGGAGACCTCGCCTCGAATGTAGGCCGGGTCCTTCGAGGAGTGCTTGTATTTTTTCTCTGTTCTGGGAGTTACTGCCTTGCATGTAGCGGGCTCCTTGAACGCTTCCTTTCCCTGCGCCAAGACGCTCTCGAGCATTGGGAGGAACTGGCTTCTTGTTTGTGTTGGTAGCAAAGTTTCTAGCAGGAAGTCTGCTTTCTGCTTTTCTTCGTCGAGCTTTAACTTGAATGCAGTCGCGGCAGATTGTATCGCCGAGTTGTATGCCCCGATGTCGTCCGGCGGCGAGGGTCTCGAGGGGTACGAGTCGACCGCCTCCTCCGGGCTCTCGGTGTCGACGTCTAGGTAATCCTCCTCGCGTGGGTCAGAGGTGACCGACTCGTCGTCCACTCTACTGCCCTCTTCGTCCTCGTAGCTGTAATCCTCGTAGGGATTCTCTTCAGCTTCCCGGTCGTCGACCATCTCGTCGCTAGGCACATGGTCGTCGACATGTTCCTCTTCCTCGTCGACCAGATCTAGCACGGCGTGCTTTGTCTTGTGTGGAATCGTGAACGCACTCATCTCGGCGGCGACCTCCTTCCTTCGCTGCAAGAGGCTCGCCATCTCGGCTTCCAGCCGACGTCTTTTCCTTTCTACCTCGGCCGCGTTCTCGGCTTCGGAACGTCCGGCTCCTCTCTTCGGCGCCTGGCTCGGCGTCGAGATCTTCGGCGTCGACGGCTTGGACGTCGTACTGGCTTTCGGGTTTTTGGACGTTGCCGAGGCTTTAGGGTCTTTCTCCCTCGACGTCGATCGGTCCTTTTCGGCGACGATCTTCGACGCTTTCTGCTGGTCAACAGCCTTCGGCGCCAGGGACTCCTTCTCCGAGGATCCACTGGGCCTGCTTGTGGTCGCGGACGGCAGATGTCGCTGCGTCGGCGCCTTCGGGCTCTTGGCCTCGAGCTTTCGAGAATCAGGGTCTCTGGTGTTATTATGGGAGGTTGAGTCTCCTACCTTATCAGGGGTCTTCTCGTAATCGGTCTCTGCGACCGTGTAGCCGTCGTCTTCTGCGGCAGCGTTGTCCTCCTCCTCTGAGGACATCCCCAGCTCGTACAGCGATGGCGTCGGGGATTTTCCTCCGAGGGCGGCGTGTGCTACCCTCTGTCTCTTCCTCACTCGGAGGGTCTTCTGGGCGAAGACGGCGCAGGCGTTGCGGTCCTCGCTTCTGTGTTCTACCGGTAGGCAGAGGTTGCAAACCGGGTGCTGGTCTTTTTGTGCGTATTTGTGTCTGCAGTTCGGGCAGAACTTGAACGGCGTGTTGTCCATCCTCATGCGTTCAGGCCTCACTGAGCACGTGGACGTCGACGATCGTCGAAGTTCTCGAGGTTTTCACCTTCTCTCCTCTTCGTCAGTGTTCTGCGAAGTCTTCTCTGGTCTTCTCCTTCCAATATCTACTCCAACTTCCACTCTTTTCAGTACTTTCTCCAAAAATGTCTGGAGCCCAACGGGAACGATCCAGACCCGACCGCGGAAAAAAGAATCTGAAGATGGCGCCCAAGAGTGGGAGCTTCCGCAGGAAGCATGCCGACGTCACCGGAAATGCGCCCGAGGAGGTGTGACGCCGACGCCCACAAGGGCTACAAAAAAAAAACAAAGAAAAGACTTCGAATCCGGACCCAACCACAAGACCGCGGAATATGCACAGCATAGTGAATCCAGAAAGATTCACGCTGCAAAACCAGGGACTCGTCACCTGTCTACGACAAACACATACATACAGGTTTGCCTTCAAACTCGCAGCCCCCCGCCTTCTTTGCCGCTAAAACAAACTTCCACAACATTAACAGTCTCAGCTCATTAGTCTCACCTGAAGACATATTTCAGCATATTCTCACTTGGATAAGAGTTTCCCTGCGCAATGAGAGGCACAGACACACGCAAGCCTGCTCCTTCCAGCACTAGGTCTTCAGCAGACAGTCTAGTATCCCTCCTGTCCACTCTGAAGCTGAAAGTCATGTTCTGTCCATAGCTCAACTGCTGGTTGCCCAAGAACTTGCCTTAAAAGAAAGAAAGATTAGTGGAAACTGAGGTTTTATAACCGCCACACTCAAACACCAAAAATGGTGGCCAACAAATTTTAACTTGCTCTACAATTGCTATACGAAGGCCGGAGCTTTAAAGTTAGGACATTCTCTCCACACCCTTTGTATCTCCAATTCAAGAGAGACGTAATAGTTCTTTATCTGCACAAGAAAGCTCCCGTTTCATCTCAGAACCACTGTGCATTTCAAATCTATTAACACAAATACAACATAGGTCCGAACAGAGATGTTTCAGCGCTCCATTGCAACTGATTTGAGCCAGATATCTGCAGCATTAAGCTGGTTTATAGTAATGCATCAGTTGTATGTGCCTCGAAACGGTAGAATCCTGGTGTATATAAAGCTAGGTTAAAAAATCATTTTACAGAATCCTCATTGTCAAAACCCTGATTTCTACAAATGACACCACCTTTGTGCTATCTGAAATGGTCTGACAACACGTTAGTGCACCATTTATCTGAAACCACGTAACTCACCTGGTGCAATGAAATAAATTGGAAAATAGCTGTCCGAGATCACAGAAATGTCCGAATTCTCAGAGGACCATTGTAATAAAATTTCAGAGCCATCTCTCTGTTCAGCGCGCCAGTCTTCTTCATCTGAAACAGGAAAAAAAACATTATTTGCGGCTATTCAGATATGCTTAGCTCTTGCCTTCCATCTTTTAACTTTCTGAAAAACCTGCTGCAAGGAAGGTTAGGTCAGGTTAGTGCTATAAAACTGCTGTTGCAGTAAAACTGTAAAAGGGTACGTGGTCACCCAGGCATTGAACTCGAAACTCCCCCCTCGAAGACGCAACAACGTGTTCACTGAGTTGTTTAAGATCATACATGGACACAAATAGATGCTATGGAGACCAGTTGTGTGTTCTGAAAAATCAAACGAGGACTATGATGACATGAATCCAGATGATGGTTATGCTGTATAACTATTTCACCTTGTTCTCTGTTACATGCAGGAAATGGAATCAAGCCTACAACACAACCTCCTGGCTAAAAGCCGAGATTTCAAGGTAATTCTTCCTGGGATTACGAAGTGCAAACAAACCTCAGGCACAACCACTGAGAAAGGAACGCAAGTGCAAGGCTTTGATTGAGGTGAAAAATCAAACGGTGTGGAATGTATGTGGATGTCCCCGTGGGATGAGAAAATTTAATGCCCATTGGATCCGATGAGCAACTTGACAAGTTTCATAAACAGGAACAAGAATGTGGCAGTGCTAAGCATCCACTGCAGAAGGCTGCAGCACGCCAGAAATAAAAGAATGGAAAGAAAAGGACTTAATCCAAAAACTCACTCCCTGTCATGCTAAATCTCAGGTTGTGAGTTTCATTGAGTTACATCTAAAGTACAAGTTAGATAAAAACTGCTAATAATGGAAAGTCAAAACTGGAAGCCACGTAGGAGAAAACTGAAGCCTAAACAGTGCATTAAGGTAAAAACCGGACTCTATTTTTTGCTGCCTCGTATAGGCGGAGCATGCAGTGTTGGGGGAAGACTAACTTGCCGCAGATTTCTCCCTTCAGTGACTGCCACAAAAGGATCCCCTGGGCTGCAAGCCTCCTAAACCGCAGTTACACCCTTCAGAGCTCTCCAGAACATAATCTAGTAGTCTAGCCCACCTTCACCGAGGCACTGCCTCGTGTCAGGCCTCTGTTCCCACCGAACCATCCACATTCTCCGCATCTGGATGAATCAGCAGTACACCCACATATTTCCTTCCTGCATGCCATGCTACCATTCATGTACCCCAATCTTGCCCGCACTGCCCCACTACACCATTGTTAATCTCAGATCTTTTCTTAATCCACCAGCACCCATATACATACTGTGATCCAGGCTGCAGCCTTTATTAGTGGGGTTGTGGGTTTCCCGGGTGGTAGGTCTTATTGGGGTGCGATTGTCTTAACCAGGGTTCGAGCCGAGGGTAGACGCCATCTACCCACTATTTTCAGAGTGTTAAAGTCGTCTACCCTTCTGCAAAGCTGCGGTGTGCAACGTTCCTTTCCTACTTCTCCCAGAAATACGCTGAACTTGTCCCGGAGCAATTTTCTGCCACCGGGACACATTCAGCAGCGCATGCACGTTGTCTGCTTTTATTCCGAGCAGCAACGTGAATGCGGGCAAGGGGCTTAACAGATTCCACTCCAGCTTAATTCATAACAAAGTCGGAGTTAATGGTCCATTAGGCCTCTCTTTGGTGGAGTATCCTGCATGGGGGTTAAGGGGGTCCTCACACATAGATGTAATGGAGGGGAAACAAAGGCACACAGCTAGTCACTTAACAGGTGTTTAAGAGAGACATGTTTTTGACTTTGTCCAGTCCCCGTATATAAGAGTTAAGCATGCACTGTTAGAATGTAATCTTCAACTGGGGGGAACTCCCCTTAAGGTCAGTGAGACAGTTTCTGCTGGGTGTGTGTGCGACCTTCATGCAAGGTGTTTATGCATGGCGGGGGCGTCTTAAAGGCGTGCCTACAGGAAAGATACCTGCACAATGTGCACGCAGCACGTTCAGGGGGGTATCCAGCTCCTCGGAAGGAAGGATTACGCTGTACTCGTGTAATCAGCAACGATGCCAGGAACGACAATGGAAGGTAAAAAGCCTAAAGATGCTTGTAGCAGCTGCGGTGCGTCCATTGGGGCGTAGGGGCGTAGCCCCACTAGCCCATGGACCCGCGGCTGGAAGGAAATTATAATTTGTGTCATTTACTTTTATTCGAATCACATGACCCGAACGCCGTCAGGAATGGAATTCGGGCAGCACCCGGCGTATCCGGGAGTCGGGGGAGTGCTCTGCGCGCAGGGGGGCTGGACTGCTGTGCAGCTTGAGTTGAGTGACAGTCCACGTCACTCAGCTGCAGCAGCAGAGGTGTACAGAGGCTCTAGCGCGCAAGTAAAGCTTGGGGCTGAAACTAGCCCAAGCATGCGCATTGTAGTTCTCCTGATAGCGAGTGGCCAGGGGTGTGCTGGGTTTAACCAGGCGACAGCCCCCGGCGATAGAAAGGGCGACAGGGCGAGCACTCAGTGTGCCCCCCTACCAATCCTGGCGCTGCATGCAGCGCCAGGATTGGCCGGTCACCGCACAGCAGGGCAGGGCAATCCATTATTGGATGCCGCGCGTGGGTGGCTCAGCCGCACTGATAATGGCCAATCACTGTCTGACTTCATTGAGTCATGCAGTGATTGGCCATTACGCGGCGCTGCGGACGTTGATCCTGTTCTCTATACTCTGTCTGACTCTCGCCTCGTGGTGTGTGCATCAGCCAGCCTGTGCTCTCCAGTAGCGACCCGTCGTCATCACAGTGAAGTGACCACTACTTCAACTTCAGTAGTTCAGCACTAGTGTCCGAGTCTCTTTTTTTAGTGAGTATATTGTATTCTGATTGATATAGAGTACAAGTAGACTAAGTTGTTGTTTGTTGTTTTTCTATCTAATATAATCTGGAGTCGAGAACTACATCGCTGCCAAGCTGGGCCTTGTGCTGCAGCCAGAGAGTCCTAGGCCAGGGCAAGGCTGTTTGTCTTGAGGAGCTGAGCCGAGTAGTTATGGAATGTGACAACGTGATAGGGAGGGGGGCGTGTGAGGAAGAAGGGCTGAGAGCGGCGATGGGGAGAGAAATGGTGACAGAAAGAATGGAAATGAATGAAGGGTAAAGTATGGTAGAGAGAGGACTGAGCGGAGACACGGCAGAGGTGAGGGGGAATGAACAGAGGGAGGACGTGAAGGAGGGTGGAACATTATCCTGACCTATGTTGGTAAAAAAGAAATGATCAAATTTGGTAAAGAAGATACAAGACGACGAGGCAGGATCGGGAATGGATGAAGTAAAGCGGGTGGGGGCTGGCGGGAGGAATCATGATCCTGGTGGGGTATGGGGGGCTGGAGCTTGGCAGGAAGCTGGAGGGAGGGGGGGGTTAGAGTGAAGGAGAATGAGGCGGGAAACATCATTTTATGGAGGGAGGCGGGCAAGAGGCTATTAATGGGGGGGCTGGCAGAAGGAAGCATAACACGGAAGAAGTATGGCAGGGAGTGGAGAGCGGGAGCATGTTAAGAGGTAGGGTCGGGACTCTCGGCAGGAGGGTGTTACCAGTTACCGACCGTATAAGCCTCAGACAGTTAAAAAGTCACCCCTCTGTCCACTCTGCTGCACTGAGAGGTGTGTGTGAGGTTTTCTTCAGTGTGAGGGCAAGGTACGTGTTGTTTTAGTGTAAATGTTGCTGCCGTGCTGTGAATAGGTTTCCTGAAAAGTAACGTTACGTGCGTGCGTTACACATTTAGGAAATGTCTCGACTCTCGCATAGACCGATTGAAAGACATTTTGAGCAGGTGAAAGTTCGAGTCAGCCGGACCCATGTCAGGCAGAGCTGAACAAGAGTGTCTCTGCCCAGCCCCACCTGCCCTTCAAAGGCATGTTGTTGTATTAGTAAGTGCCAGCGTAGCCACTGATGTGCCAACAAGTATGAACCAACCAAGGTACTTCTGAACGGGAGGGGGGGCTACTATGTCTGAGACTGTTCATTTTTTGGGAGGGAAGCTCATGTTGAATTCTTGTTCTTTACACGGAGGTTGACTGGGCGCTGCTGCATACGAGGGTGCACTCTAGGCACTACTGAGCCATGTGAAAAATACACAGGGCAGAGCACTGCCCGATGGGGGCGAAGGGTGCAGCGGCTTTATAACGTTTTACCTGTCGCCTTTCAGGAAACTGTGCTTTTGTAGTCTTTTGACAAGCTACTTGGCATATTTGTTAAGAATGCCTAATTTGTTAACAACTTAGTGTAAGAACACATTCGGTATTTTGTAAGGAACGTACATAAATGATAAATGATGTTTGCTTAGCGCGGACATAGCCACATGGCCGATGGAACATCTCGCCTGCTACTAGAGGACCGGAAACAGCAGTACAACCCCAGTTCATGAAAATAGAGGATATAAGTGGATTGATCGTTTTTTGGCACGCCCTGAAATTGTGAGTTTTCAGTTCTTTCCAGAAGACTTGTTTTGAGCATCACAGACAGCTTTGGACTGTGGAAGTGCGGTCTTCAAATTTGGATGTGTGGAATGTGTGACATGTTGTCCTTCCACTGTGATGGTGCGGCCCTAGTCTGACATGATCATTTCTACTTTCATAATCTTATGACGTCTTAAACAGCAGGTGGGCATGCAGCTTTAGATTAACACAATGACAGCTGTGTACCAATCATCACTGGACATACCCTTCCGTTGCGTTTGGAGGAGGTCCTCTGTGCAGTGCACACTTTGCATACCAGGCACCTACAGTGGCAGAGCGTGGGCCCGATAATACATATTTATGTTTTGAGAGCTGGACATGTGACAATGCACACATGACCTTTCGTACTTTCCAAAGAGCACCAAGCTGGTCTTTTTAAGACCTCTTTGCTATGGATTTTTTTAACATGGGGTCTAGGCACACCCTGGAGAAGCCTTGTGGTTTGTGGGTTAGGCTGAATTTGTATTCCTGGTTTGTTATAACATCTGAGAAACGTGCAAAGTTCCGGCAAGTATAGATGGTAAAGTTGCTGTGCTCTACTGCTGCATCTAGCTTTTAAGTCCGCATGAAACAGTTGTCTACAACAACACCATGGGGAGTGTGTGTGTGTGTATATTATAAAATGTGTGTGTGTTTAGAATGAGATCTCAACGGGCAGCACAAAAGCTGAGATTTCCATGAAAGTCTTATAGTCTGAATTCAGCACCTGAGCATAATAGGACGGAATGTATGAAGCTCTGTGGTTATACTGAATAAGCAGCTACCTATGTTATGCCATCTATTAATGTAATAACTGCACTTTCACAATTGCTTTATTAACCTTCCTGCTTTCTCAAATTTGCTTGAAAATGCACGATTTTTCTTCTTTTTTTCCAAAATTTTCTTGGGGGGGGGGGGGTTACCCCCCCAAACCCACCTTTTGGAGTTCTGCCTCGCTCGCTCGCTATGTTGGATGCAAATCATTTTGCACCCCACCACTTTCAAATGTCACCCACCGCCCCTGGCTTGTAGCACACCGAGCACGAAAGGGACACACGAGACAAGCACTGCACTGGCAGAAAAATTGGAAAATAAAAAATAATTTAAAAAATAATTTAAAAAATAGATATCGGCAAACAAGGTGAAAACAACGATAGAAGAGACTACAGGCCAAAGAACAGAAACTTTAAAAGATGGTAACGATTCTATATCGGTGGACACTTGGAGAGATAGTTTAAACAGATTGGAACATGTTCTCTAAAATGCAAATCACCAGAATCAACACCGCCTCAAACTCCAAACATCAGTCACATGTTCCCAGTTATATAAAAAAAGGTTTATTTTACGATCACATTAATAAAACAAAATATAAATCCTGTGAATGTATTTACGCCAGACAAGTAAATGGATTTACAGAGTAGGTGAGGGCTTATAGGTGTCGAACGTTTTTTGTCCCATAGACTACATTTTTCTAACAATTCCATACCCCCTGTCAGATAACCCTACAACGAGCACAACCGTGTAGATTACAACCTTGTCAGCCAACACTACTTGGGAAACATCCTAACCACACAGACTTTAACACGAAATGCTATTACCACGCAGATTCGTTTACCCCAAATTGGCAAGAACCTTGGCAAGTATATGCAGGTTTTGTTAAGTGTTATTTTTTATTTTTTTAATGACAATGTTAATTATACATATTTATTTCACAATTGCTTCTCTCAAAAGAACTCTTGTTTAATCATCACGAGTAGACTGACGGACACGTTTCGGCAAGCACCTTTATCAATGTTAGTGTGCACACGTCATGAACCACATTTTAAAAACATTTTATTGTTTAACTGCCATACTGCAAAAATAAATGGAGAAAATTGATTCTTAACTTAACAAAATCACGTCATCCACAGCCGCCAGATTATGACAATTTAATTCATCACTGCATCAAAATAAATACTATGTATGATTCACCATGATGTCTGGTGCAAGTCATTCTGTGGCACTCCCAGTGCACAAAACACTCTACAGCTTAATGTGAAGTGTCATAATAGCTGAAAGCACGATGTAAATACAACTGAGCTTGTTATGGCTATCCATTATGATCTCATGGGTCCCGGTGATACATCTATAATGAAACTTACTTTCATCCATAACAGTCAATTTTCGTGAGCTGAGATACCTCATTGAAACACGATAAAGAACTGTATGGGCAGGCGCCTTATTGGAACAGCATATGGAGCGCATTTCCTTCTGTTACAGTTCGGTATTCTATATGTCGTTTCATTGAATATAAAACATTGCATGACGCCAATCACCATAACACTTCACATCTAAACACAATTACGCTCTATACTGGATAAGATTATAAAAAAAGTGTATTTAAATATACAGGAGTTATCTAAGGAACATAATTATTTCATTCCATGATTCAAAATTGCAATGCCTCATGTTGTGTAACGTAAATCTCATAGTAATTATTCGGGGATCATGCCCTGGATGGGCATTGTTTTATGATTTATTCTGTTGTGTTCTGCTGCCTGAAGATAAATGTGCAATTTTTTTCATGCAAATGTTAAAAAAAAATCCAATTTTAATATGATCTATGTAAATATTTTATTTGTTATCCACATTTATTAGCTATTTTAAATTTTAAAAAACTTTCCGGGGTAAAGGTTTGAGTTATAAAAGTCTGCGTATAACAGTATGCATGGTAATGTTCATATAATGTATTTCTATGTATGTTTGTGGTAAAGACATTCATGGTAAGGACGTGCATAGTAGTGGAATATATGCGTGGCAAAGGTATTGTCATACAACCCACTAGGCTCACTGGCAAATAATGGTTGAAAGTTAGCACGACTGGCAGACAAGAAAGGCTGTGTTCCAAAACAGGACATCAAGCTCCTTGGATACCACAACTGGAAACTAAATCATCAGATTATAGGGACACATTTCTCGTAATGAGGGCTGAAGCTATATTTGTTGCCTGTTAATGGACCTTACGAATGTAAACTGAAGAGGCAGTGGTATTTCTAGATCGGTTTACCAATTTCCACACAAACGACCATTTGCTCCTGTTTCTACCCCTTTAGGATCATGGCATTACATGCACACCCCTAAATTAGTTACACGCTCTTGTCCCTGCCTGCTTAAAATCCATATCAATATTAAAATGGGGTTTTCTTTAGGGCGTAGCCATTTTACACCTTTCCAAACCTCCTCTACCCAAACTATCAATGCTCCATGTTTACAGGTGGCCAATTAAGACAACACTCCAATCCACCTTGGTTTGAAGGAGGATGTTAAAACCTAAACGATCATTAGCTTGGCCTTTAGAATTAGCTGCTAGTTAGCAGAAGCCAGCTCCAGTTCTCCAGCAATGCACAGCAGGACCCGCTTCAGCATCAGCAGATTTACATCTCGACAGGCTTCACACTCACAAGCTTCATGGCTCAATTGTTTTAACAGATGCATAAATGCCGCACTATGGAACTTGGTGAAGTAGAAGCGCTCATTGTAATCCGCTGATTGCTAAAGGTGAATTACACATAAAAGAACCATTTATACAAATTATTAGACAGGATTTTCTTATCAATATCCTTGCTTTTCACATAGAATCATCCCCCAGTTTCACTGAAATCAATCTACTGGCTTCCAAAAAAGTTTTATTGAGCATTTGCCTCCTGGAGATGTTAAATGTGCTGTCATTGACAGTATAGACTAGACTAAGGTTTTTCAAAAAATAAAGCAGATGTTTGATGCCTTCGGACAGCCCCATATGGGGATTACTAGTGGGAAAGTACAATGCATATAACTGCAAAAAACAAAATACACCTACAGAAAATCTATCATGCAAAAGCAATTGCTACCATAGTTACATATTCAGAGCAGCAACATGGAGCTCACTATATGTGGTCACAAATATACCCAATACCCAAATATGCAACAGCCCGACCCACGAGAAAGGTTCTACCCTCGACCTGATCATCTCCAAAGAGGACTCTATCTAACTCGAGTCCATCCAACCCTGTGACTGGTCAGATCATCATATTGTCACATTTTTTATCAATGAAAAAGTCAAAGTCAACCCGGCTCAACTCTCCAAGCCCAAAGTCTGGAAAAGACTCGAAAAAGCTCAACCCAGGCTCTTTTCCCTCTAACAGTTGCAATCTCCTACTCCCACCGACAGGCGCTACGGACGTCCAAACTCTGACTGGCCACTATCTCAACGCTATGACCTCTATAATTAATGAGGCTGCACCTATGCAGCTCAAAAGAGTCTCTACTAAAATCTCCAAACCATGGTACGACGGGAGTCTCAATGAGGATAGACGAGACATGCGAATGGCAGAGCGTACCTGGAGATCAGCTCCCTCTGCAATGCACCTAAAAGATCTTAAGACAAAGAGAAACGCCTACTTCAGGAAAATAAAACGCTCAAAATCGGACTTCTTCAGCCTCCAACTCGACCAAGCAAAAAACCGCCCGAGAAAACTGTTTGAGCTAATCAATTCACAATCCAAGGAGCAACCCCAACCACTCAACACTGGGCGTGAGGCACCCTCCTGTGAAGACTTTGCTGCTTTCTTTATCCAAAAAACTGACAAAATAAAAAGCAATCTCCTCATTGACGCAAGCCTCTACTCCAAACCCCAATGCCTAGCACCCATTGAACCAAAAAACAATGCTACATGGTCAACCTTCGGCACATACTTGGAAGAAGAAATTGGCAAACTGCTCAGCACCCTGAAACCATCCAATCACCTCACTGACCCCCTCCCTGCCTCCGCAGTAAAAGACTTTACCCCTTTGCTTCTCCCTCTCTGGACTAAAATTATCAACAGCTCTCTCCAACAAGGAAGCATACCTGACTCCCTCAAAGTTGGTCAAGTCACACCTCTACAAAAGAAACCTACAGCCGACCCCTCTGATCTCAACAATTACCGTCCCATCATCAATATCCCCACTCTCGCCAAAAACTGCTGGAAAAATGCGCACAACTACAATTGACTAAACACATTGAGCAATTTAATCTCCTCAACCCTCACCAGTCAGGCTTCCGAGCAGGACACAGCACAGAAACTGCTATGACTCACATAATTGACGACGCACTTCAAATTCTAGACCAAAACAACACCTGCCTCCTCATCCTTCTTGATCTCTCTTCAGCATTCGACACCGTTAAACATGATAATCTACTAGAACTACTAAACACAAGAATGGGTTTATCTGGAACTGTTCTCAAGTGGTTCACTTCCTTTCTTCACAACAGGTCGCAGAAATTCAAGAGCAACAACCTGATGTCCTCACCAATACCTGTAACGCTAGGCGTCCCCCAAGGATCCTCTCTATCCCCAACTTTGTTCAACCTAGTCATGGAACCTCTCACCACCTTGCTACAAGCATCCAATGTACACTTTCACATGTACGCCGATGACACCCAACTTTACCTCAAATTAAAATCCCCCAATGACTTTAAAATGGATGCATACAATAGGGATCTTCAAGTTTTATGCTACTCAGAATTCTTACGGCACTCAAGTTTTTGCAGCTTACTATTGAACAGATTTGCAAGCGATCCTACGTACTTGAACATATTTCAAACGTATAAAAAATATTCACACACTCAACTGTGACCCGATGAGCTCAATACATGGAGCATTGAGTTTCAGTCAAAGGCATAGTCAGGATTTTGAAACATGCCCCCTTATCTTTACATTATGAAATTTCTAAATACAAGCACTAAACGGAAGCATTGTGCACAAAACTATAAGCTATTGAAAATGTATGCCAAAACGAGCACTGACAAAACCAAGGTATCTACACTGCACTGTGAGGAAGCTCTGCCGAGTTACCCAGGGGCAACCACCTTTGGCAGGAGAGGGCTATGTGAGTGCAGTTAGCAGCACTGAACGCCTCGGATGTGAAGCCCTTGACAGAACTAGCTGCAAGTGCAGCAAGGAAGCAATTTGCCACATCACCAAAGGCATGACAATGTCAATGGCAACTTTTACCCATCTGGTAAATGGTGTGGCCCAATATTGGTCACATGAACAGTCTCTAAAGACAGCTAAGGCACTCTGGTGTAAAACTTTAAAATAGTTATTATTAATAAATCAAGCTAGAGAAAAGATATTACGACAGGACAGACAGATGGGGGGGCATGAAAAAATTCCACATGGATAATATTGTTTTTAAAACTGATTGAGGTGATGGAGGCTTTCAAACCTTTTTTCGGTTAATTACCCCTCACAGTAAGACTGGGTTATAGGAATTCATAAGGAAAAAAATAAGTGCAGTACGGTGTGCATCCATATGAATTGGAGGTTGTGATGAGAACATAACTAAATGGACAACTGCTTACCTATCTGAAAAGTTGAGGAGATGCTGTAAACGCTGTAGCCTTCAGCATTGGTGCACACAGATGAGTGTCCAAAGCAAAAACAGGGGGTGCAGCCACGGGTATTTGCAGAATCCAGATTAAAGAACCCTGGTTTACACCTATGCAAGAAAAAACAGAAATAAGAATCAAAATCGGCCAGTATTTTCTAATTTAAGTGGCAAATACGTTGCACCTAGGCAACCCCAATTTTGATTCACACTTTGGTACATGCTACCGAAAAACAACCTGTAGCAGTTTGGGAGGTAAATACATCTGCATTCTAATTTGAAAGACTACAAGACTTCAAACATCACCACAAAGTCACACAAATACAGAATGCAGGCTGCATAAATGGTTAGCACATATGAATACTCCATCTCCGAGGGAGAGCAATGGAGGTGGATTCTAAAGTATATCCCACCATAAATAAACACTAAACTATTGAAGTATGATGGAGTCACAACTGTTCTATTGCTCTTCAGACTTGTTTGAGCAGGGGGTGAACAAAAGATTTGAGAGGTCGTCTCACCCTTAACGTATCAGGGCATACTTCATCATTTCATGAACTCTCACACTGGGGTAGGAACAATACCACCCTAGTGGACTCAACCGAGGGATACTATGTTATACCCTGAGAGTTTTATAAATTGGCAAGAAAAAGTATAAATATACCTAGAGGTATACTCAAATAATTTCTTTATTAGCGAGTACTCCATGTATAATTAAAAACCTCAACTGTTGGTTCGGAGGTGAAATGCAATGAATCACTTGACCTAAAAAAAAATCCTGTAATTAACATTACCTTTGCTGTTTCGAAAATGGCTATTGGCTCAGAATGCCGAAACATTTTTGAATAGTGGGCAGTACCAATGTTGAGCATTTTCAATGCTAGTTGGTCAGTTAAGGCACAGCATTCTCAGACCACTCCTTAGCATTTTAGGCCCACAACAGTAGAGAGAATGTCCTCATTATGGAGGCGGAGTGTCTTTGAGACAATTCAGCGCGTTATATCATGGTTTTTTCCAATGCCAAAACAAGATTTGAAGAGACCAAGGGCTGAGAAAGCAGCTGAGCAAAATTTACCAGCTCTGAAACTGGTCCCAAGGGAGATGAAATCAGTTGCCCACACAGTCCACAGGTCACCATACCATTTTGCTTCCAGACCGCTTCTAGAGCTCAGAAGCAGGGCTGAGCCGAAGTTGACCTGGTACTGAATTACCAGCTCCTCTGCCTGGACCAGCCTTGGACTTGGAGAAAACAAGGAGAGAAAGCTGGAAAATTAATTTCAGTCTCATATCCGGACCTGGTCCCCCGCAGAATAGCCGAAGCCCGAAAGGATGAGTTCAGCCATGCTCGTGCCCTGGGTAATTTGGGCAGCCTTGGTTCGCCCTGCTCACCTGGACGCCGCACCTGCCCGTTGACTGAGTAGGCTATTGCCTGATCCAGCACGATCAGCTGTTTTTCCCTGACTGCACAAAGCAGCGGAGGTCAACGGTGAGTGAGGGCTTAGTCATTTCAGGTTGGGGAAAGGGTGGTGAGGTTTGCAGCCAGGGTAACAGTGCTAAGGGAGGGGTTGAGCAGGGCTTGAGGGTCTGTAACCAGCTAGAGGCCATTGCCGAGATCGTGACCTTCACATTCTTAGGTGATAACGCAACCAAAACTTGAACTGAATCAGTATGGGAGACTGCTTTTCCCTCAGAGGACTTGCCCCAGCAGGCATCTTCAGTTGTTGTATCCCTGTGCTGCGAACAGGAGGCCAGTCGTAAGGCCCCTGGAGTTTAACTTTGCTGGGCTCTGGAGACCGCTTCTTCCCTGGGCACAGCAGGCACAAGATAACTTGCCCAAGGCAGGGATAGTATCAATGAATTACAAAAGAAGTCTTGAGCAATTATTTACAAAACAAGGTTGAGAGCACATATATAGACCAACAGAGAAACAATCCAATAGAAACAAAAATGGATAAGCTCTGTTTATTATTTTTATAAATAGCAATGCCTCTATAAAGGATTATTTCCAAAAAAGTTAACAATTTTCGGATTGGACAGTTGGACTTCTCTGGACTTGTGCCTGTCCGTTTATTTTACTGTGTTACAAAAGAATGGCTCCTTTTTAGCAACGAAGTTACCCTGCGCCCCACGGCTCATTTTTATTTACAGAATAAGTTTGCCGTCAGAAAAACTATGAAAAATCAAATCCAATACTCCCTTGGTTTTACGCACTGTCAAACATTTTAACTTCTGTATTACGCTTTCTCTTTTACAACATGTTATCATCAAAGTGTTTTCTATTGTTAATATTTTAATTAATTGAATAAAGTTTTACTTCTTCTATATTAATAAAATACATTCCAGTCCTCAGGCATACTCATACTCACATACCCACAAGTACACTCACCCTCAAATGCTTCAAAAATAAATTATAATCATACAGTATGTACATGTATCATAATCAGCACTTCGTTTTGTGTGACTAATATAGCAAAGTTCAATTCAAAATTGTGGCCCAAAAGGAATTCTTTATATTTACATTTTCTAAACATGTTGTAACCTTCTTTGGAAATAATTTATAAAGACAAAACGACATTGCTATTTATAAAAAATAATAATAAACAGGACTGTTTCATTTTTGTATCAATAAGATTGTTTCTCTGTTGGTCTATATATGTGCTCTAAACCATATTTTTAAATTCACGACAGGCACAGTCCCTTCCTTTGCTAGCCACCAGGTGTAGTCTTCTTCGGTGCAGCCTCTCTTTGCTGGTCCCTCTGTGAAACAGGGCAGTCCTCCTTTGGTCCTTCATTCAGTAGATAGAGATCTGAGGGCTGGGTGCCAAGGGCGCCCCTTTTATGATCGGAAACTGCACTCCAGGTAGGATGCAGTTGGTAGCTAATGGGTTACCAGGTTCCCTCCCACATGGTGACTACTTCCTGCAGAGTGTGGCATTTGGCTATCCCAGAATACAACATTCTGCCTACCCCAAATATGGCAAGACACCTCTCTCGGTGTCCAGATCTCCCTATCCCATCACTGGGGTGTGGCTACCTCAGGGTTTACCCCCTGTGGAAAACGGTTTGGCAACAGTTTTCCCAGCTTTACTTTCCGTGCCAGCCTGTCTAAACAATGGGACAGCCCTCTTACCTAGTGTGACAGAACCGCCCTTCAAAGGATGCTTCTCCTTTTAAGTTGGCAGCTATGTAAAAGCTGCACACTACAACAAGTTACACTAATTTCGACTTGCTGGTTCTCAATCCCTTGATTTAACCCCTTGCGTGCTGGGCGTATTTTCCGCCTGTGCTGACTCCGCCATGCGCGGGCGGAGTCATGACGGAACGGTTCCGTCATAAGCACAGCTCAACCGATGCTGATGACGGAACCGTTCTGTCATCAGCATGGAAGGGGTTAAGAGCACCTGCTGTGGAGGCAGAGCTTCAATAGCTGGGTCCAAAACAATGGTATGACCATCTTATCTATCTGCGATGAACAACTGACGCTCTGAAGATCTGCCTCTGCCAGTCAGTGTTTCCTCCTATTGCTTTTTTAGTTGGTCTTCTGTCTTTACGATGTCTAGTTCCAAGGATGTATGTGCTGCGCTCTTCAAAGATTCGACAAATCTTCAGTTCTGAAGTTCTCCTAGACTAACTTTTATAGCTTGTTTCTTGAAATATTTGAAACTATGCATTACAAGGCAGAATGGATGGGCCCAATAAAATACAAATATTATTAGAAGCCATTTTTTCTGCCATATAAAGAACACCTGAAAGGTTATGAGGCCACAAAATCTTCCTTGTAAAACTGAAGAAAAATCAGCTAAGAGGTACATTCACTCTAATCGGGTGACAAAAAAATGTTCAGCTGGTCTTTTACAAATTAAAGAATAAAAAATGGCAAACGCTCCACAGGCCAGGTACGCAAAGCAGATATACTATACTGATCTAATACTCTCAATAAAGTTAAAAGAAGTTGGAAGTATGTTTCCGAGAACTTAAGTGCACACTGTGCAAAATGCATTTAAATTGGCAATATCTGCGATCTAAATTACATTTATCGAGCTGTAGCAGCTAGCATCTTGAATAAAAATGTAACAGAAGGCTGATCACTGCTAAAATATTTTAAATAAAAAACCGTGCGATATGCTGGCCAAGGGAGGTCTTTCGTGCTACAAAATAGGATAAGAAATGCGTTACTTACCTGTAACTGCAGTTATCCAGTATTGGTGTCTTTCATAGATTCACATGCCTGAATCATTCCCCGTCGTCGAGACGGGAGCCTCCGGTATATAAAAAAGTAATGTCCTAAGACATACATATAAAAGATTAGGCCTAAGGGTCTCGCCTTAGTGTCCTATCTAGGTCCTTATGTAGGAAGGACCAAACAGAGTAGGCCCAAGGGTCCCACCTTGGTAGCCTATCTGTGTCCTTTTGTAAAAAAGGACCAAAGTAAAGAGAAACAACCAATCAGCTGCCACCTCCCTCTAGAACCTTCCTGTCAAGAGCCTCAGTCTCTCAGATTTTCGTACGCACCAAGCTAGTTAGGTGTAAACTTGTTAGAGAGAGGTGAGTCCTTCCAGGGGAGGCGGGAGGGTGCATGTGAATCTATGAAAGACACCAATACTGGATAACTGCAGTTACAGGTAAGTAACGCATTTCTTATCCAGTATTTGGGTGTCTTTCATAGATTCACATGCCTGAATCAGAGTAGCAAGCAATACAATATGCACATTCTGTGTTGGTACAGCATACATAAGTCTGCAGATAGGAAACATTTGCGACTGTAAACCAACAACATACAACGTCATGTAGTATCTAGTAATAAAGAGATGTGCCTACCAGTCAAGGATGGTGGGAAGCAAGAAGGCTCACCTCACTGGAATAGATGGCGAAGCACTGCTCTGCCCACTGCTGCGTCTTTCCTTAGCTCAGCATCCAACCAGTAGTGCCTGGTGAAAGTATGCGGGGACTTCCAGGTCGCCGCTCTACAGATGTCCAGGAGTGGCACTCCAGCAAACAGTGCCGCAGATGTGGACATGGCTCTCGTGGAATGGGCTTTGGCCCGCGAGTCCAAAGGCCGCCCAGCCTTGTCATGGCAGAAAGTTATCGCTGAAGAGATCCACCTTGATATACTTTGTTTTGTCAAGGGCATGCCCTTCCTTGGTCTGCTGAATGCGACAAAGAGTTGGGGTGATTTCCTGAATGGTCTTGTTCTGTCAATGTAGAATTTGAGGCATCTCTGAATATCTAAAGAGTGCAGCGTTCTTTCAGCCAAAGTAGATGGGTTTGGAAAGAACGACTTGAGAACCACTGGCTCATTAAGATGGAAGTCCGATGGGACTTTGGGTATGAATCGTGGGTTAGTACGTAGGATGACTCTGTCCTCTTTGAATTGTAAGAAAGGGTCTTGGATGGAGAGGGCTTGCAATTCACCGACCCTTCTGGCTGAGGTTAAGGCCAGGAGGAGGGCCGTCTTCCACGACAGGAATTTGATATCCGTTTTGTGGATAGGCTCGAAGGGATGCTTCATCAGTTGGTGAAGGACCACGTTGAGTTGCCATGACGGAGGGATAGGTTTTGGCCTTGGAAAGGACCTGAATAGGCCCTTCAGGAATTGTTTGATGAGCCTGTCCGCCCACAGGGAAGGACCCTTAGAAGTTCTTGTGAACCTAGATATTGCTGCCAGGTGAACCTTGATGGACGCATGGGCAAGTCCTGACTGCGCCAGGTGTAGCAGATATGGCAGCAGTTGCTGTGGGGTGACATGGAAAGGGTGTAGCACTTCTTTCGCACACCAGACACAGAAGCGTTTCCATTTGAGAGAATAGGTCTTTTTAGTGCTGTCAGCTCTAGCTTTAGCTAGGACATCTCTACACTCCCACTCCTGCGGAATGTTCAGGTGGCTGAATTCGCGGTATTCAGGAGCCAGGCTGATAACTTCAGAGGGCCCAGGTTCGGGTGGAGAACCTGTCCTTGGGACATTGTGAGCAGGGTCGGATGACTGTGTAGGCGAAGAGGTGGTTGGATAGACAGGCGATGAAGTTCCGTGTACCAATGCTGCCTCGGCCAGGATGGGGCGATGAGAATCAGGGTGCAGGGCTCCGATTTCATCTTCCTGATTACCCTGTGTATCAGTGGGAGTGGCGGAAAGGCGTAAGCAAACACGTTTCGCCAAGCTATGGAAAATGCATTCCCTAGTGTTCCTGGTTGGGGAAGCCTGCTTGCGAAGCTTGGGCATTTGGCGTTCTCCCTGGTGGCAAAGAGGTCTATCTGTGGTGTTCCCCACTCCGCAAAGATGTAGTTTATCGCTCCTGCATCCAGCTCCCATTCGTGGGATAGAGACTGTTCTCTGCTCAGGGCGTCCGCTAGGACATTGTCTTTGCCCGGAACGTATTCGGCTTTGAGTGTTATGCCATGCTGGAGGAGCCAGTTCCAGACTCTCTGAGATTCTCGAGAGAGAGAGAGAACGTGTCCCTCCCTGTTTGTTCAGGTAGTGCATCGTCGTGGTGTTGTCTGTCCTGACGAGCACTGGGGAGTTTCGGATGCGTGGGAGGAACGATTGGAGCGCCAGAAAGACTGCCCTTAGCTCCAGAATGTTGATATGGAGTTTGGATTCCTGGGGCGTCCATTTGCCGTTGATCTGTAGTTCTTGCAGGACCGCACCCCAGCCCTCTAAGGATGCGTCCGTGGTGACTACGTGTGGTTGCGCCGGAAGCAGGAACGGCAGTCCCTGCGACAGGTGTGTGGTCGACCTCCACCATTGCAAGTGGTTGACTATAGATTGAGTGACTCGTATGCGGTCTTCGAAGGATCCCGCAGCTTGTGTCCACTGCCTTGTCAGTTCTTCCTGAAGGGGGCGCATTTTTAGACGGCAGTGTGGGATGAGCAGAATGCATGACGACATCATGCCGAGGAGCGACTTGAAGATACGGACAGTCACGAGTCTTTTTGGATGCCACTAACGTGGCTAAGGAGATAAGTTTCGATTTTCTCTCTTGTGATGGGAAGGCTCTTGCGCATTCCGTGTCCAGGGTCGCTCCAAGACAAGTGATGACTGTGCTTGGCTTCAGTGATGACTTCTCTTTGTTGAGGGTCAGGCCTAGTTGGCGGAAAAGATGCAGACAGGCGCTGGAAGACGCGGCTGCGGCTGTTGTCGACGGAGCCTTTACCAGCCAGTCATCCAGGTATGGGAAAACCTGGTGTCCCTGTTGACGAAGAAAGGCTGCGACAGGAGAGAGGCATTTTGTAAATATCCGTGGGGCAGATTTTAGGCCGAACGGGAGAACACGGAATTGGTAGTGGACTCCTGCCACTGCGAATCTGAGGTACTTCCTGTGTCCTTTGAGGATAGGGATGTGATAGTAGGCGTCCTGAAGATCTAGTGATGTCATGTAGTCGCCTTTTCCCAGGAGTCCCAGGATCTCTTGCAGTGTGACCATACGGAACGACTGCTTCTTTAGGAACACATTGAGCGCCCTCAGGTCGAGGATCGGTCTCCATTTCTTGCATTAGGAAGAAGTGGGAATAGAATCCTTCCCCCTTTTGGGCGTATGGAACTTTTTCTATTGCGCCCTTTTGAAGCATGGAAGTTATTTCCTGAAGAAGCAGCCGTATATGTCTGTGAGGGCGCTTGGCAGGTGGTGTCGGTGGGGGATTTGAGAGGAATTCCAGTGAGTGGCCGAATTGGAGAAGTTGTAAAACCCACCGGTCCGTTGTTATTTGTCGCCAATTCTGTAGGAAAAAAGAGAGTTTTCCTCCAAGTCGTAAAGAATGTGATGGTGGAGGGGCTGGCCAATTGAAAGAGTCATTGGCGATTGCCTGCGGGTCTCTTCTGACCTTTTCCTCTGTAGGACGATTTGTTGTAGGAAGTTTGAAGTCCCGACTGGTTTTGACGCTGTTGGAACTGCGTCTTGCCCTGTGAGTACGAATAGGAGGACCTATTTTGGTAGGAACCTCTGTACGAAGATTGTCCTCTCCCTCTGTTGCCACGAAAGGACTGATTTCTAGATTGTAGAGTTCCCAGAGCTCTGGCTGTATCGGTGTCCTTTTTGATTGTGGTGAGGGCTTCGTCGATCTTTTCGCCGAAAAGATGTCCGCCATCATACGGCATATCAATTATTTTAGTTTGGACCTCCTGTCGGAAGGAGGTGGCCTTAAGCCAACCTTGACGTCTTAGAACAGCGGCGCCCGCCAGCTGTCTGAAGCCAGTCATGGCTACGTCGATGGCACAGTCGATCAATTCCGAAGCCGATGTTTGGCCCTCGAGGAGTAGCGAGTGTGCCTCCTCTTTCAAATCCTCTGGAAGGTCAGCGAGGTAGGACGCGATGTCCGCCCAGAGTTGACGGTTGTAGCGGCCCAGAAGTGCGATAGAGTTGGCGATCTTCACCGTCGTCGCAGACGTGGTGGAAAAGCGTTTTCCGATGGCATCCAGCTTCCTGCCTTCTTTATCGGGTGGTGTTGATAAGGGGGATGCTGGGTTTCGCGAATTCTTCTGCGCTGCCTGAGTAACCACGGAGTCTGCCTTGGGGTGACCCGTGAGGCATGCTGGTGCCGATGATGTAGCTTTATATTTTTTGTCAAGTCTAGGCACTACTACCTGCAGAGACGCCGGCGTCTGCATGAGTTGTTTGCCCTGTTTCAGTAGGTAGTCAATGATCGGGATTTTCTTCGTAGGTTCCTTGAAATCATAGAGGAAACATTCAGTCTCCTGTGTTTCCATGGACATATGGAACCTTTTGGCTGCCCTTTCCATGAGGTTATGGAAGCCGCCAATGTCTGCGGGTGGAGACTCCGAAGACTGTGGCTCTTGAGAGGCCGGAGAGTGAGTGACGTAGTCCTGGTCTGCGTCCGGGTCTGTGTCATCGTCGCGGACTTCCCCTTCTTCATGGTCCCTCTCATCATCATCGGACGAGATGGTGTCTTGTGCTGGATCCTGAGTTCTAGGAAGTACCAGCGGAGGGGGCTTATGTCGTGGTACAGGCGCAGGTACCTGCGGAGCCGGAGGAGCAACAGGAGTGGCTTTTACTGGAAACCGCTCTTTATAGTCTTGGATGAGGAATCGCAAGTCCGAAACTAAGGATGCTGGCAGGCACACCATTGGTGTCACTTGTGTGTGTACCTGAGTATGGACAGCTTGGGTCACAGGTTCCTCAACATCTTGCTCCTCATCTGTTCTCTGGCACTTAAGCACCAGTTCCGAAGGGCTAGTGGCCTGGGTAAACGATTCCTCATCCAGTTCTTGGTCTTGTAAGAAGCAGGATGGTGTTAGTTGTTGCACCTTACTAGGTGATGTCATGTCCGGTATAATAGTTTTTTTGGTAATTCTGATTGTGACATGGGACGTCTGGGCATCCATAGCATGTGAGAGCAGCTCAGACTCCTTCCAGGTACCAGTTGCCGTCGACGCCTGTGTCGATGTTGCCACCAAAGAGCTTTCCGTCGTCGACGGAATTTTACCCTTCGTCGACGGTATGTCTGTCGTTGATGTCCTCGTCGACGGTGTCATCGCCAACGGCAACTTTTCCGCCGTCGACGGCTTAGTCGTCGTCGAGCTCCTAGTCGACGATGGAGGTTTCGTCGACGTTGTGGCTTTAGTCGACGGTGTCGTCGTCGATGTCCTCGGCGTTGGCCGTGTCGTCGACGACGTAGTCCTAGTCGTCGAGGGAACAGTAGATGAAAGTGGTCTACTCGTCGACGATGAAGGTGTCGTTTTCGTCGACGAGGAAGACGCCGACGAGGCCGTCGTTGTCGACACTGTCGTCGTCGACGTAGAGACGGTTTTTAGCGCTGAGGAGGCCGTCGACGTTGTAGTCGTCATTGTAATCAGCGACTGCTTCCTGGGGACAGGAAGGTCCTTGTCAGACACAGTTGGCTGCCCTCTGAAGACTTTCTGGCCTTCTTAGGAGGGGTGTCTGAGGGGCCAGGAGAGGAAACCCTAGGCCTCTTCAAGGAAAACTGCGAGGCGCCAGACATGCTCTCACCTTCAGAAACCAAGTCACCTTCTGGCTTGTTTTTAAGTCTGTTCAGCCATATCAGAAGACGTCCTTCCCGGTCCTTCTGGGTTTTATGGGAGAAAGTACGACATATTCTGCAGTCCTTGGCCTGGTGGTGAGGGTTGAGACAGTATAAACAGGTCTCATGTGCATCCTCCACGTGAAGCCTCTTTTTGCCACAAGAAACACAGGCTCGAAAGAGTCCTTTCTTTTTGCTATCAGCCATAGCAAAGAAGTCGAGAAAATATCGAATTTAGATGAAAAGTAAGTTTCCTGAGGAGAACTCAGGTGGAGACTCCCTAGCACAACGTGCGGTAGAAAATCTGAGACTGAGGCTCCTGACAGGAAGGTTCTAGAGGGAGGTGGCAGCTGATTGGTTGTTTCTCTTTACTTTGGTCCTTTTTTACAAAAGGACACAGATAGGCTACCAAGGTGGGACCCTTGGGCCTACTCTGTTTGGTCCTTCCTACATAAGGGCCTAGATAGGACACTAAGGCGAGACCCTTAGGCCTATTCTTTTATATGTATGTCTTAGGACATTACTTTTTTATATACCGGAGGCTCCCGTCTCGACGACAGGGAATGATTCAGGCATGTGAATCTATGAAAGACACCCAAATACTGGATAATAGGATTTAATAATAATAATAGGATATGTGTAATATCATTCATGCTAACTTTTCTTAAACTCTGCATAACAAGGATTTAATCTCAAAGTCTAGCACAAAGATGCCACTTTTTTATTGTTGTGGTTACAAAAAATAATAGCATTAGGAACCAAAATACAGATGCCAAGGACTGTTTGCGTCCATCAAACAAATCAATAGATTTAAAAAACCCAAGTGCCCAGTAAGCGGACTCACCTTTCGCAGCTGAAGCCCTCCACGTTATCTTTGCAGTTACAGCGTCCAGTATCAACATTACACTCATCAGTACTGCCAGCTGGGTTACAGGAGCATGGCCTGCAAAAAAAGAGACAATAGTTAATTAGCAATCAAATCTCAAGGAAAGTTCAATTTAGAAAGCAGATAAGTTGAAACAAAATTCCTCACAATTACACAATCTTTTTTGCTAGGTATTAACATTTCAAGAAGGCTGTAGAACAAATTTGTCCACACAATTCCTGTAACCTAAGTACTCCTAGAGCACGTGTTCACCCGAAAAGCACCAAGGTTCAAGAATTGACTGATGGCCACAGACAAATCAATGAAAAAAAAAGCCACACTGCTTCTAGGTAGTGAAACAGTTGCAGGGGCCAAGATTTGGGCGTTAGGACCAGCCCAACACCAGTGAAAGAACAGGTAAGTCGAGGGTTTCGGGGCGTTGGGAGGGGGGAGGTAGCAGGGGCACTGCTGGTTAAGCTCATCAAAGCCTGGGAGCTGCGGTGCAGGGGTGCATTTCGACGTCGGGAGGACCCTTCAGATTCACTCTGCAGGTGCAGTTGTGGGTGCCAGGAGAGGTCGGTCAATGCTGGATTCTGAGTTCTGGTCATTCTGGAGACTTCACTGGTCAGTTGGGATACACTCCGGCGTCTGATGCAGATTAGGCACGACTGGCGGATCCGCAGGGATCCAGATTCTTTGTTGCAGTTTTCTTCGGGACAGGTCTGCTGTCCATGGGTAATTAAAGCCTTTGTTTAAAGCAGCAGTCCTCCCAGGGATTTCAGAGGTCAGTGGCTGCAAGAAAGGTGGCAAGTTCATCAAAGCTGGAGACAGGCCGGTAGGGCTGGGGACAAGGCAGTTGTCTTCAGTCTTCTCTGCAGGGTCATCATCTTTCTTCGTAGGTCGTCGCAGATCAAGTTTCTAGGATTAGGGGAGCCACCTAAATACTACATTTGGGAAGCGTTGCAGGGGAGTAGCAGGTAAGGCCAATGGGCACCTTACCTGGGGTGACTACACCCACTATTATGCCACTCTCCTGTGGGAGGGGCATACAGCTAGCCCTGATTGGAGGGGTTCCCCTCCATATTCAAGATGACGGGGACTGTAAGTTGTGCTTTATCTCGCCTCCTTCACCTTAGGGGTGGGGTTGGCAAAGGTGGGCACACAGCCTATTCTTTTGCGTTTTTTCTCCCGCTTTCCAGACGAAGGTGGGGGTGTAAACTAGGGGAAGCATCTACTGCTAGTAGCAGAGGCTGGGGGTTCCCTCCTCAGGCCTATCCTGGGGGAGGAGGCATGACACCTCTGCCCAGGATGTGCATTGTTTCTGGTCCCAGTGATCAGGGGTCTCTACTCAGGGGCCAAGAAACATATCTGGTGGTGGCTGGCTACCTACAGCTGGTCAGAGACCACATCAGGTTTGGTAGGTTTTCAGGGGGCACCTCTGAGTTGCCCGATGGGTATACTGTACAATAAATACCACATTGTCATCTGAATGGGTTTATTGAGAGGAGTAGTTTGGTACCAAACATTCCTGGGTTCAAAGCCATCATGATGCTGTGGAATTCCAGTTGTTGAGTTTCCAGCCCATGCACTCTCTATGGCTTCACTGGCACTTACAATATAAGGAAATGGACTTTAATGTTGTAGAGACATATCTGCTCATGCAAAGAAGCCCTCACTTGTGGGATAGTGCACCATGCCTTAGTGCTGTGAAGCCTGGTAGAGGGGTGACTTAGCTATGCCCTCAGACAGTGTTAGCGGGCAAGGCACACAGTCAGGGTGCTGTGTTGACTGTCGTTTTGGCATGGTCCCATTGAGGGGGACCCAGGGGATGCACTTCAGCTCTCAGGCTCGAAGTACTCAGAGTACCATTTACTAGGAACTTATAGGGGGTAGAAGTACCAATTGGGGTTTTGTTTAGAGGGGACCTGATTGGCAGGAAACCTGTGCACTACATTTGAAACAGCAACAGAACCATGAAAAAAGTGGGGGAGAAACATACTGCTTACAATCACTTGTCAACGACTTACTGGACTGTTCTTCTGGACTTAAGGTAAGTATGGGGCAAGGTCCAAGGCAGCACCAACAGGTCACGTCAGTCGGCTTTTGGGGTTCTGGGTGCAGAGGTGCTTACTGGCATCAGGTAGCCCATTTAAGTCAATGGGGGCCGGTCCTGTTAGAAAGTAGCTGCAAGCAGTGACCGGGTGGCCAGTCCAGCTGAAACCAAAGGGAGGATCAAGATTTAAGGGTCTTGGCCATGCAGGGACACCCACCATTGGCCCACTCTTAACTCTGGCAGGGGGACTTGTGTGCAGTGAGGTTTTGTTTGGCGGGTTGTGCTGCTGAAGATGATCGCAGTTCTCGGTTCACTGCAAAGGGGGGCCACAGGTGGTGACTAGGAGATAAGTCTGGCCAAACCCAAGAGTGGGTTCGGCTTTTGAGGGTCTCGGACCCCATTGGCACCACCCGATTCCTCAGACTCAGGCTCGGGTGTAGGGGTGCTTTGAGGCGTCGGGTTGTGGCTTGTGACGGGTTGTGAGGTGTGGCAGTCAGAGACTCACTGTTTATGGTGACCTGGTGAAGAGGGGAAATCGGGAAGCAGGGATACTCTCAGTGATGGCCTGATGCTGATATCCATTGAAGGTAGATCGATCCTTGTGCTGTCGGAGTCCGGATTGGACCACAACAAGCCTTGGTTGCTGCAAATGCTCTGGTACCCAGGGCATGGATGCAGGGCAGCTCCTGGGGTCCTGGCATCTCCAAACGTGTCAAGAAAATTGATCTGACCTCCTGGAGCACCAACACCTTCTCTTGTCGCATTGCTCCTTCAGTGGCCCCAATGGCCAGCAACTAGGTAGGGAGCAGCTCCTCTTCTCTAAGTAAGATCTTTACTTCTTGTTGAGGTGCTGGGCCGTTCTGCAGGGGTTTTGCGAAAGATATCAAGCTCTTGGCTTAGTCCTAGTGATGGTCAAAGTGCAAGCAGCCTGACAGGGTTTTGCAACAATCTTTGGTGGTGCAAGCCTTCAATCTCTTTGGTAGTCCTCCTTTCTTCCTCGGTTTCCAGGAGTATAATCTTATTTCCTGGTGTCAGGGGCCACAGAAATACTCAATTTAGGGGTGTTAAGGGTAATGAAGGGTAGTAGCCAATGGGCTACTTACCATTGGGATCACTACACCCCCGAGATGACCACTTCCTGTGAGGAGTGGGCATCACCCCACCCCCGTGTTCCTAATTCTACCACACTCAATCCTTTCTTTCATGTTCACTTCTGGTTGCCCACTCTAGAGGAGTGTCCAACCTACCCAGTGTTGGAGCCCCCCTCAGGAGAACCTCCTGGAATGTACTGATGTCGTCCACTGGAGACGCTCTGGTCCCTGGGGAGCCCGACAAAGTTGGGGAGTAGGAGCGGGTCCTGGAGGAGTCCGTGCAGGACTTGGTTCCCCTTCTCCTAGATCTGGTGGAGGATCTGCGTCGACTCCTCGATCTTCCTCTCCATCCGGAGCGTGATCGTGACCTCCACGGCCTAGGGCGATCAACCGGTTCCACCGGAGCAGGTGACTTGGGCTTGGCCGGGGCCTTCGGCTTAGGTGTCCCTTTGGGAGGTGTCGGAAGATTAGGCAATGAAGTCGACCTCGGGGGAATCGGAGGCGGCTTCTCTGGCAACCGAGGTCCAGGTTGAGGTGGAGGTAACGGAGGAGGAGTAGGATTCCTCGGAGGGGGACCCATCGGCAATGGAGGAGGTGGAGTCAACTTCCCCAACGGGGTATATACCTCGGAATACACCGAGCCCGGTGAACCGCCTTCTTTACCAGCCTGGGACGTTGGCGAACTTCCCATGGCGTCAGGTCTCCTTCCACTTCTCTTCGACGTCGAAGAACGGCGACCAGACGGCAAGCGGCCCCGTGACCTCGAGCGTTTCCTCGTCGTCGAACGCCTTCGCCTCGACGGCGACCTCATCCGCCTCGACGGCGACCTTCTGCGCCTCAACGGCGATCTTCTGCGCCTCGACGGCGACCTGCGCCTCGACGACGATCCACTCCTCGACGATCCACTCCTCGACGATCCACTCCTCGACGACGATCCACTCCGACGACGATACACTCCTCGACGACGATACACTCCTCGACGACGATACACTCCTCGACGACGATACACTCCTCGACGACGATACACTCCTCGACGACGATACACTCCTCGACGACGATACACTCCTCGACGACGATACACTCCGACGACAATCCACTCCTCGACGACAATCCACTCCTCGACGACAATCCACTCCTCGACGACAATCCACTCCTCGACGACAATCCACTCCTCGACGACAATCCACTCCTCGACGACGATCCACTCCTCGACGACGATCCACTCCTCGACGACGATCCACTCCTCGACGACGATCCACTCCTCGACGACGATCCACTCCTCGACGACGATCCACTCCTCGACGACGATCCACTCCTCTTCGCCAACGGCGCCGACGCCTTGACGGCGAGCGCCGACGCCTCGACGCCGAGCGCCGACGCCTCGACGCCGAGCGCCGACGCCTGGCCTGTCGACGTCCATCGCTAGACGATGACGTCGCCGACGACGAAATAGTCACCGGGGACTTCGATGGTTTTGTAACATCCTTTGACGCCGAGCGTCGACGTCGTTCGCCCCCGACGGGGAACAGACCGTAGTCATCCCTCCCGACGTCGTAGTCGGTGCAATCAACCCAGACGGAGAATGGTGACGTTTGCTGGTCTTCCTGCCCCTGGGGAGCACCCCAGAGGCCTCGGCATGGGCAGATGAAGCCCCTACAGACCCACCTTGTGCCTTCATTCTTCTTTCTTAGAGGCCCTGAAGTCTGATGATCTTTCTGTCCTTCAGGGTCCTGCCAGAGAAGCCTTGACAGATCACACACTCCTCTGGGACCTGGGAAGATGGAAGGCAGAGGATACACACCTCATGGGGATCGGATTAGCCCTTCTTCCTGGAGCACTCCGGGCATTTATCGAATAATGCAGGCATATTCGACAAAAAACAGAGTGCAACAACCAAGGGGAAAGGCACCAAAGTACTACAAAGTAATTAACTTTGAAAAAAGCTGTGAAAAATCACCAAAAACCCTTAAAAAGGGAGAGCTCAATGCTCCAGGGTCCTGCTTGCAGGAGCCGGAAAAAAGAACTGAAAGTAAAAGGGACCTACAGTGCATTCTGGGATACTGTGAAGTTCTGGAAAGTTCTCTTAAAGGCACAGTATCCTATTTTGAGCAACATAATGGCAGCCTATGGGGCTTGTCTGTCCATGTCTTCCTCTTTATCATTCCAGAGGGGGTTTGCTGTTAAGGCAAGGGAAATCTGGACAGACTTTGCTGTTTGTGGATTTTTGGTGGAATTTCTAGTTGAAGTACTGGACAGTGTAGCCTGTTTATAGGCTGCATTATCTGTCTTTAAATTCTCTCTTAAGTGTCTGTGCAGTTCTGCATTTTTTCGACATTTAAGAGATTATTTTTGATTGCTCCGGGGTCCACGCACATGGGCGGGACTATTCACTAGATTATGACTATACACAGAGATCCCCTACTACAGAAGCAAGGCTCGCATATCAAAGGCAGTGGGCTGTATGAAGCCCCCTGCCGTGACATGCTAATTTACTACGGTACAAAATGGGGTGGTGATGGACGGAGCATCTGAATCAATCAAACACTCACACCCAATCAAAAGATCTGGGTTTAATCCATCACCGTTCTTTAGCCCACTCTGCCACCCCAGTTCAGACATGGCTATATGCAAATCAGTCTGACCCTGTGCCTCATGGGAACAATCCAGCCCGAACTGCCAAGCCATGTCTTCCCTGGACCGGAAACAAGCTACCGAGGACCGGTTTCTGGCATTCCAGCCGTCTTCAGCCCGGCTTGCTTGAATCCAGTGGCAAAGTGAGCAAGGGACTCACGTCTGAGCATACCCTGCCACATTTATGGCGGCCAAAAGCGGTACAAAAGGGGGTGGTGATGGACGGAGCATCTGAATCAATCAAACACTCACACCCAGTCAAAAGATCTGGGTTTAATCCATCACCGTTCTTAAGCCCACTCTGCTACCCCAGTTCAGACATTGCTATATGCTAGCCATCCCATGTGGAGGAGGTGTAAACACCTCCTGTCCGAGAAGGCTTTTTTTCCTTTTTGTTTTTACCTCTGAGAGCAGGGCCCTCACTTCCTAGTGGTCAGAAACTAGTCTGTGGCGGTAGGCTGGGCAGGACTAGTCAGCCAGCACACTAGCGGACTACAAGGGAACAGGGGGTACCTGTAAAGGTGCATGTATTATAAAAACTCATCAAATTATTAATAGAAGTTGTTTGATACCAAACACCTTAGGTTTCCGTGAAGCAATTATGTAGCTGGAAAATTATTTTTTACCAGTACATACCTTATGTTTGCTTCCCTGCTCACTTGTAATATCCAGCAATGAAACTAGACATTACAGGGACACATCTGCTCATGCAGATATATCCTTTACATAGTATAACACAGCCTGTCTTAGGGCGCCAAGGCCTGCTGCAGGGGTGAATTACACATCACCAATGCAGTGTATTTGGCATGGCACAACCATGTCATGTTTTCAGACATGGTTTGCACCATTTCACACACACTGCAATGGCAGTCTGCGTGGAATTGGATTGTGGGTCCCTTAAGCTAGCATAAGATATGCTGTAGCCCTTCGGGACCCTCTTAGGTACTAGGAAGGCTTTGAGGCTGATGCTGCGGGAGTGGATGTGGACTGACCAGGCCTCTGTTCCCCTGCACCGCCACGGCAGTTCCGAAGTCCGCGACCGCGTTGAGGTTGGTTCTGTGGCCTATGGCTGGACGAAAGTGAGGGGGCGCCCCTTCCTTTGCCAGGAAAGGGGCAAAAAGCAGACGTCTGCTAGCGCTGGCCCGACAGGCCCAAGGACTTGGCCGTAGCCCTGGAGTCCTTGAAATGCTCAAGCGCACTGTCTGCTTTGTCGCTAAAAAGGCGACGGCCTTCGAAGGGCATGTCCTTGAGCGTGGACTGGACATCCCCTGAAAAATTGGCGGATCTCAGCCAGGCGTGGCGAGTGATCGCCACAGTCGTGGCAATCGATTTGGCCAGCGAGTCTGTGCTATAAAGTCCACCTCTGATGGGATAACGTGCTGCATCCCGCCCCTCAGCAAGTGCTTGGGCGAGCCGTGCCTGGGCCTCCTCCGGACACTGGGGTAGCACGTCCGCAACCGTGTCCAACAAGGAGTGGGTGTAACGGCCCAAAAGGCAAGCAGTGTTGATAGACCGCAACCTCAGACTCAGTGCCAAGAACAATTTCTTTCCAAACTGGTCAAACCTTTTGGGTTCCCGATATGGAGGGCATTCGGGAATACGGTCTGGGACGTAGAGGCCTGGATCACCAGGTTCTCGGGGTGGGGTATACGGACAGAAAGCAGGGGTTGCCCAGAACCGGGCGGTGGCGTCAGGCCACGTTTCGATCCACAGGGGGACCTGTGGAGGACTTGGACCAAGTGCCCATCAGAACGTCCGTGAGGGCCTCATTGAACGGTAGCAGAGACTCTGAAGAGCTTACTGGCAGTCGAAGCACCTCGGTGAGGAGCTTCGTCCTCACGGCCGCAGCAGGGAGCTCAAGAGCCAAGGCCTTTGCTGCCCTGCGCAACACCATACCATACGTAGCACCTTCCTCCGCAGGAGAGATGAATCCAGTGCCAGGCGATGTGTCCAGACCACTGGCCTCCCCCAGCTCATCTGACCAGTCCTGACTTACCTGGCACTGTTGTGCACGAGGATCCTCAGACCCCTCCCACTCCTCCCCTTCATCTGTGTCCTGATAAACAGGCAGAAATGACGGAGCAGGGTCATAGGTGAATTGCTCACCTACCAGCGCTGCTCCGACGCTGGACCCGGACCGGGGCTGAAACCGGGGGCGGCGGCGTCCAGAGGAGTCATGAGGTCAACTGTCGTCGACCGGGATCCTGGTCTGGATCCCCAGGGGCCTTGCGGCATTGGGACTAAAGTCGACGACAGCGCCAGGGCCGAAGCGGTCGGCTCGCTAGGGCCCCCCAAATCTGCGGGACCCGAAGGCGCGCGGCAGACCTCGACGAAGGGAAGTAAATTCTCATGGCCACGAGGAAATCACGTATCTCCTCCGGCGTCGCATGCAGTCCAGGGACCGGAGGGTATGGGACTGGATACGACGCCTGCGGCTCCGGCGTAGCCGTGCGGGTTGCGTCACCCGAACCCTCGGCCGCAGCGGGCAATGGGAGTCAGAAGAGCGACGCCGCTTCTTCGACTTCTTTTTAGAGTACCTCGACTTACCTGAATGCAAGGACTTGGAGCCTGACGAACGGTGTGGGCTCTGGCTCAGCGACTGGTCCCTCGTCTTCCTCCTCGAGCGGCGAGGAGTAGACTCCGGATCTCGAGGGGCTTGCGGGGCGCTCCCGCCAGCTTTCGAGGTCAAGGCCCGGCATTTGGGGCGCAGTTTGTCATCGTGGCCGGCCTCGAGGCTGTAGAGACACCGGCGGTGGGCGGCGGTCACAGTCATCAGGCGGGTGACAGGCGTCGCACGGTTTGAATCCAGACATCCCTACCGGCACCAGGAGTCGAATCTACTAAAAAAAGATGGCTAAAATAGGCCAAAAAGTTAGTCAAAAAGTGACACAGGTACTCTCCCTTCCTGGATCTGCGCTTGCTGGAGCGGAAAAAAGAAGAACGGACGTCAGCGCGCAAGGGCGGCATCTAAGTACTCCGACGACATCATCCCGGCGATCACGATGACGGACGCGGAGACGCAGATGACGCCTACCGACGCGTAAGGGTACTGCTGACGAAAACTTTCCGGATCCAGTCCAACGCCTGGGGATATTCTAAGATAAGGAATCTAACAATAACGTGTTTCTTTCAGATCTGCCGTTTTTCTGGTTAAACAATGGAGACTAGGCTCACGTTAGATCCACATCCAGCAGGGTAGGAGAACAGTTCTTAGGAGGATGACATATTCTGTGAATGAGTTCTTGGGACGATTCCCGCCCTACTTTTGTGAATACCTTAATACAAAAACAATTAAAGTAATCTACTTGCCTGCAGCCAGCTTCTGTAAGAGAATGGAATCCGGGCTGGCATCGGTCACATTTTTCACCCATCACTCCTGGTTTACAGCTACATCGCCCGTAGTTATCACACTGTGTGCTGAGAGACCCTGTGCAGACAGAGATAAAAGAGCTCATCAACAGACATTTGAGGTACTCAGACGGGTAACCATGATGGGTTATTTACAACAGGGCAATAAATCTAGGATCTGCCACCGAAATCAGCTTACGCTGCACGTGTACTTATGACGAGCCCCCTCTATTCACTGCATATTAAGGAAGGTGCTGGAATAAGGTTGCCACGTGTGTTTCTCAGAAAAAAGGCACACGCAGTAAAGTATAGAAAGGCGTGCAGGCATTTATTGTGGCAGGAGCAATCAATCACTGGTTACCAAAAATGCAACCCATTGGTTCTGCCACTCCACACAGTTCTTATCCCTGCTTACCCCGGCAGTGTGCGCAAATACTCTGGAAGCTATCCCTCCACTGAAGGGCATAAAGAAGGCGGAAATGAAGCGGAGTAAATTCATGGTCACAAGCATGATGCTAATGTTCACAGAATTCCCCTGTGTCCCTACAATCCTCGTTCATTAAATCTTCTGTTCTTCCCATTTTGCAGTTTCAGCAAAACGCAAGTGTAGGAGGTGCTAACACTGCGCTTCTATCCAAGTTGCTCTTTTTCCCCCGCTGTGCCACCACCGCTTTCTCACGCTATCAGTTATATTGGTGCTTTAAACGAAATGGTTTTAGGGTATCCGTATTTGGATTTGCAAAGAAGGCAACACTGAATGTCAGATTGAATATTCTTGGTTTTTATTGGGTCCTTTGAACATGAAAATACGAACAGTACCCATGATATACTCATAACAAGACCATCAGCATTAACAGGGTGCACAATTGATCAATAAATTCAGCACCTGTCTAAAAAAATAACCTTATTTTTAAGAACCACTTTCGCCATCAATAGAAATCCTGGATATTTTATGTAGAATTTTGAATTAAATGGCAAATGTGTTTGCATGTTCAAAAATTCCTCTCACTTTTCACTGCTCCGGGTCCTTTTTATTTGGTTACCTTTGCCTACTCAGCAGGACACCATTCTTTCAGCCCTGACTGTGTGACAAGTAGCACTGTGGAAATGTTAGTCACAGGTGACCTCCAAAGAACCAGCTGAGATGATGAACAGGACGTGTGTTGGCTTTTCTAAAGGTCCTGGGGAAATCGTTGGCTACTAATCAATATCCAAATTGGGAAATATTAACCACTGGTGTTCCAAAGGCCACCAACAAGATTCACTCCAATTGCATATCTAAGTTACTCCCTTTCGGCACCTGACTCTCTAGATAGCAAGAGCATGCAGTCAAAACTTACTATAGGAGGTGGTAGAGGTTAGAAACTCGGACAGAGCATGGCAGAATAAATGCCAATGCTATGATAAACAAAAATAACAATTGTACTTGCAGAGCAATTAAAATATGACCCCAAAGCCCAATGGACTAACATGCTGGAATTTGTAACTGATGTTTTGATCCTGGGCAGCACATGCGCTGCTCTGCGAGGCATGCTGTACTAGATTATGCACCTGAAGCTCCGCCCACTCTCCGCCCACATTTTTCATTGGCGTGTCTCTGACCTTTGTAAATGCTGGCTTCTGTTTCGGTAATCGGCTTGTTAGTCCCTTCTTAGCTCTGCCTTGTCTTCATTTGTAACATCCCATGAGGACTGGCCCTTTTACTTCGGTTGTTACACCGTCTGTGTGTTATTTACTCTGTAAGCACTATTTTATTTCATGGGTTTTGCCCTACTGCAGGCACAACGTGCTTTCCTTACATTCAGCAAACCATACGCGCTTCTCTTTCCAAGCAGACGGCACAATGGCGGCTGCTTGTTTGCAATGCCATAAGTCTTGCACTTAGGAGAGTTTGAGCTATTGTCATTGTAAATTACAATAGCTTAAATTCTTGCAAAAGCGACACCTATTGCTTTACAAATATTTTTGTGGTGGGTTGTTTCCAAGCACCCCATGCCGCGTTAGCTCTTACTAGAGGCCACGCCCCTTTCTTTAAACACGGTTCGTCTAAAGAAAAGGGCGTGGTCTCTATTAAGTGCAAGCGCGGTATGGGGCGCTTGGAAACAATATTTGCAATTCAATAGGTCACATATTTGCGAGAATTTAAGCTATTGACATTTACATTGCCAATAGCTCAAAGTCTCGTAAATGCGAAACCTATTACATTGCAAATGCTTGTTCTAGTAATGTTTCCCTGGCCCTCCACTATTTTATAGCCACCGACAATTTTGTGGCTCACTTTAGAAGTATTTATGGTTTTATGGCCCCCGATGGATTGAGAGAGGAGTCTCACTGTTTTGGACTACTTTAACCTTAGGTTAAAATAATGGGAAGTCAGGGATGTGATTGGGTGGATTAGCAGACATAATGCCCTTAGCCCTGATGGGGTTCCCTCTGATTTATTCAAGTTGAATTCTAATCTGTGGGCACCTCTTCCCACTAGGATTTTGAGTGCCTTAGTTAAAACTGGGATCCCCTTCTTATGGCCGCACTCTGATTATTCCTATCTTTAAAAAGGGAGTCAAGTCAGACCTAAAGTTTTTTAGGCTAATATCATTACTGGATTCAACTCTCAAGGTTGTTGGGAGAGTCATCTTAGTCATTCTTCAAGAGGGGACGGAGCAGAATCTTACTCTTTGATATTCAATATGGTTTTAGACCAAGGAAAAGCCCTATTCAGGCTTTGAACTTAAATCGTCTAATCAATAAGTTCACTGTGGCTACGCCAAGCTCTATCCAAATGATGTTTATGGGTCTTCTGTGTTTGAAAGTGTGGATAGAAACAAACTTTGGCCTTTGAGGATCGCCTTGGGATTTATCGTTTATATCTTTTATTTCCTGGCTGACCTGCTTTTGAATATGTCTGTATGCGTTAGGTATGGTGGAAATAGGGATCGTACAGAATGCTTTGCCATCACTCGCGGTGGGAGGGGGGGGGGGGGGTTCCGTTTGATCAGAAAGGATCCTGGTCACCTCTGATTTTGGTTAACCTGTAACTTTTTAGGAGGACAGTGAGTGCACTCTTCGATTTTGCAATCAGGCTTGTGAACAACCCAATTCAAACCTTACTGAAGATTTTTTTATGCCAACTGTGGGTCTGCAGTCTTTTACGGTATTTATTACTTGTATGTTCATTGGATATTGTTTTCCTAAATAAATATTTATGATTAACTAATTGGGCACTATCTTGTTGCAAATTTGCTATGAAAATCATGCAGGGCTATTTGCTATACCTTTAACCACTTAACCACTGCACACTGATGTGATGGAGCCGCTCCTTTCTAGACCATTAGCCTTGAGTTGCTACGGTGATCATGCGGGCTCCTGTACCCATGAGTCTCCTGATAGTCACTTGAGGCAGCGGGTCAAGAAGCAACCTGCCCACTAACTTTTTTTTAATCCACCATTTAAGTTTGTGCTGAACTTTTGGCTCCACCAACATTAAATCCTCTTAGTATGTCTAGGAGCATGTCACCTCTTACAAATAATGCATCTTCTTGTGTGGGTTTGAGTTCCATATTCAGGGCAATATTACCCTGGATTTCAGCGGCTTTAACGTTTTCTTCAGCACGGCCTTTAACATTAGTAAAAATCAGGTAGTAAGTTGTGTTTTAAATGGTTTAAGCTCCTTATGAGTTTGGCTCAAAGAAGGAGTCTTCTTGGTGATAAACTCTGCAATTGTGTCGAGCATCACCCTGCTGAACAGTAAATGCGATTTACCAGAAATTGTAAATGTGCAATGGTCTGCATTTATATATTGGTCTGAGTTGCTAAATACAGGTGGTGTGGGTTGCTCGCCTGTTTGTGACTTATGTGGTTTGCCGCTACAAGCTTTCTCTTACGAATAGAATAAACCTCAATATCCAGAGATATAGCTTCCTCAAATGTTAGCCTATGCTGGTTGTGAGTTGGAGTGGTGCTGGAACGGGGACATTATACTATGTGCTCAGTTTTAGAAAATAACTCAACGGTCCTCTGTCTCGGATCTGGACTGCAGCCTTCTTTGGTTCCTGGGGTAGGAGGTGCTGAGGCCAGTTTGTTGCAGTCTTGGCTTTGAGGCTTTATGTCTTTGATTTGAGGTTCCTCTGGGACAGAGTGTTTTTTCAACATCTAACAGTTTTCAGATGATGTCGTAGGCACCTAAAGGGGCTCCTCCTTTTTCAGCAAAGGAATGGTGCTCTTGAAAGAGCAGACGTCACTCCGCAGAGGGCATCTCCTCTTGTCTGTCACCTCAGTCTTTTCAAGGCCGAGGGAGCTTTGGTTGGTCCTCTGTATCTGTCCCAGAACATCGAAGTGTTAGCCATGTTGTGGGTGCAGATGCAGATTTTGGGAGGGGCCCTGGAGACTGATCACTTCTAGAGTAATGGGAGGCAACATGCAAGGGACTTCTCTTCTGATGGACATCCAGACTACCAAAAGGACCTACCTTTTCATCATCAGAACTGAGTTCTTTTACACCCTCGCCGACTGCGCCAGATGGAGACTCAATCCTGGCTTTGCATCATGGAGTAATGCACCCAGTGTGTGCTCCTTCAGTGGCACATGTTTTCCCCCCATTCAAAAGGCGTTAAATGCCATATAGGCAGCCTTATCGTGGTCCATAGGTAGGAAGAAGTTTCAGACTTGATGCTGATTCGGCCACATGAATTTACTAGAACAGGAAGGGTATACATTTAAATGTGTTTTTAATACCCTCTTCACAGAAGTCATCGTTATAGGTTCTGGCTATAAGCTCATCACACAGTTCAGCTACGGTTAGGGGAAAGAAGGAATGATTCTTTGATTTTCTCAGTCAAATGCTCAATGTCTATTTGGTTTGAGGTGCTCTAGTTATTCAGCACCATGATTAATATATTTTAATGTGCAGCGGTATTGGGGCCGTGAAAAGACGCCTGAACCGAATGGCTGAAAAACAAAGCTGAGGTGGCATTTGTGCCCAAGGTCAATGGGTTTCAGGGGTGACATCATAAGTCACCTCAAAACCAAAACTACAACTTTGGGGTGAAAGAAACTTGAAACGTCCAAGCCAATACTTGATACCAATAGTGTGCACAGCACATTATCAAACATGACAAAAACTATCCCAGTCACTGCATAGTAATCACATTTGTCCCAAGACCCCAAAAAAATTAGCACCTGCTTCATCCCTAAGTGACCCCAAAGTGCTGTGATATCCCAATGCCACAGTCATCACCGTCATTGGCTAGACATTTATTACAGTATAGAAATGCACATTTTCAGAGTTGGTTAGCTTCCTCAGACAGTGGCAGACACTGGATGAAATGCCAACGCCTGACATACATATCACTGGATCACTTTGCCTCCACTGAACCGCACTGGTCATAAAATTGCATTATTTCTCAAGGAAGGACATAAGAAGACTAACAAGTAAAAATCTGATAGATCAGTCCATCATTGCTCGTGAATAATTCTGATGATTGCCAAATGCACTGCTGAAGGTCACTAAATGAAAATTACTTTCAAAATTACTTTCAAAATTGGAAAGATTGAGTAAGTTACTTTGGTCTAATGTGTTGAAAAGATAAAACACTATAGGAGTGGGAACCTACAAAGACCCCCACATCTGTATGTGACAGAAGATCAAGTCCATACTCAAATCAGGGCGTCATATGTCCCAGGGGGTAAATCAGTGGCGGCTGCCTCCGAACGGGGGTGGCGAGGCGGTGGCAGGGTGAGTGCTTGCAGATCTGCTGCAAGCACCTGAAGCACCTAGCCTTCCAGACTCTCCCAGCAAATCACGGCGCTGCATGAGCAGCGTCATGACTGGTCTGAGAGACCCGTTTGGCTGCTATGGCAGTGCCTGGAAGGCTGGGTATGTTCTCCACGGGGCTGTGCAACACAGCCCCATGGTTAACATGCTAAGTGCACATGACGTTTGGGCCAGCCCAAAAGGGGCCAGCAAAATCATCATGCACAATACAGTAGAAACCACTGCTCACTCTGTTGTGTCGCCACAGAGCCCACCACTACCCCATAGTGCTGCACAGAAAAATAAAATAAAGTCCAATTATCATTTTATTTCTATTTTATGCACTGCTGAAATAACAGTGGGAAGACGCTCCTGCGCCTTAGTGGAGGAGCCGCCACTGGTGTAAATGCAAGTCACACTGTAAGGAACCCCGAATTCTTAAACACTGGATTAGGCTCTGCCTAAACATGGAACTTTAAAGCAGTGCTCTTTGTTTCATCATCGTGGATTTTATTTTTTTAACTTTTAGGAAAAGAGAACTTACTCTTTCGAATATTTTAAAACAATCCTGACATCTAATTAGCAATGGGAGAAGATAAGTGCAAGTATAGGTACATGAGGGTATTTCTACACTGGGAATATTCAAGGTCATTTACTTATCAGAAATACTAAACACAACTGCAGACAGTATTCAGACTATCCTTAATATCTTTTCTTACCAATGGGGTTACAGTTGCATGGAAGACAGGGTTCTTCGCTTGCCTGGCGGTAGTGGTTCTCACGACATCTCTCACAGTTTGCGCCGTCAGTGTTGTCAATGCAGCCACTGCAATGCCCTCCATGGCCGGTAGCACGGTACAGCTCTGGGTCAAAATAGCATTCTCCTGATCGACCATTACAGTTGCAAGCTGAATGGGAGTTAAATCACAAGCCAATTTAGAAAGCTAGATTGAGCACCCTATAAATCAAATCCCCATGGACCATATAGGAACCCACCCATTAAGCCTCCCCTTTATGTTAGCACCCTTTCCCTCGAGAAAATTTCTAGTGCTAAACCAAGAGCATTTCTTTGTAGTGTGTGGCAGTGACTGATCTGCATTCAAGTCCCAAATATAGCTTTTACAGTAAGGCAGCATTCCCCATACACAATTAAATAAGTCGAAAATGGGGAGGAGACAGTGCTATATACCCAGGCATTCGTTGGGACTATCGGCAGTTGCTCTCCTCCAAGGACGGTCGTTGTAAAACGGGAGACACTTGTCGCAGTCTGCGCCAGCGGTGTTGTGACTACACAAGCAGACCAGCTTCTCGAACTCGTTCTTTACACACTCACTGGCATGACCGTTGCACTTACACCTAAAGATGGGAGGAGAAAGGAGAAGCAGGGGATCAGCAGACTGTCTAGAACACACAAAAAGATGATGCATCCGTGACATCAGTTTTGCAGATTAAACAGTTACAGGATAGCATCCTTTGCACATAACACAGTGGGCGATGGAAGATTGAGTAATATAATGGGGCAGTCAACAATGGCTGTCTTCAAATATTTTTTTTTACACCTCGCAGTGAATGGAAATTAGCATAATGGAAAGCCTATTTAGTGCACCTCCAAGGAAGTTGAGTGAGATACATTTTAATATGTAACAGTTTACATTTCAAAGTTATTTTCACAGGAAAAAAAGCTCGGTTTGTATCAATCTTTGGGAAACTGTCCCAGGTACATTATGCAGGAAAGAAGCAGCATTCTAAACGAGAGGTGTGGTAGGGTTCCCTCCTTCCACAAACGGGGTAATCTTCAGAAGTAAACCGGTTTCACTAATGGCTAAACTGTAGGCAGCATGGCCAAAGTTTCAAGAAAAATCCTATTGAAACCGCGTAAGCAACAAGCTACAAACACGATCCATATATTGCCTTTCCCACAATGAAACCAAAAAGTTAAGCATTTTAGAAAAATGACGAGATACATACTGAATAAGGCATTTACAACTATAATGCAATTTTACTCAGCTGGAAAATAACAATAAGAGCTTAAAACGGTTTTGGGCAAAGGGAAAACACCTTACATGAAGACAGCAGGGCAACGAGGATGTCAAGCAGGTACTCTCAGCCATCTAGCCCTCACAGGGACTGCTGTGGAGTCTTCCTTCAGTACCCACAAATGTGCAAACCTACAAAAACATTTCTTCTCATAACATTCTTAGGGATCACTTTCTCAAAATCTGGTTCCTCACTAGGACACCAGTCTAGCAGCACCAAAGTTCCAATCTGTTCTTGCTTATACACCAGTGCACAAGATGCTTTAAGCCTACCAGTGGAGGGGCTCATCCAGCGGCTGACACATTTCCCCCTGGTAGGCGCTTCTCAGCTTCTGGACTCTTTAGGGACCAGCAGTCCTCAGTATACAAATCCTCTCCTCACAACTTGTACCAGAGTGTCCACCTTTCTACCACATACAAGGAGCGTTCACAGTCATAACTGCATTTATTGAATAATTACAATCCTGTTAATACACAGAAAGGAATAATTGGAAAAGTACAAACTACATATTATCGAGCTTAGCTTTTGACAACGGCGCTGGTTGTGCCAATCACTAATTATGATCAGGCTCATGATTCACTTTGTTCACAAGTCTTCATCATTTTGACAAACCCAATCACCAGTGGGCTATCTAAGCAAATAAAACAGAAGCAACTTGTATCCTTACAGTCCCGGATCCCTAGCCTGCAAAGAGAGGGTAATAAATGCATTTATTGTTCACAAGCAAAAGCTGGGCAACAACAATACGACGTGAGATAGAATTTTGTAATGGCATAAAAGACATCCAATATTTAGTCCATTATCTTTGCAGTACTGCAGTATCTCACCTACATCAAAAAGAACAAATCTCAGGCGCACGTAGTGTAGTTTCAAGTCTCGGGACCCTCAAACAACTTTGGAACACTCCACAGATCCACAGAGCAGCAGCTTCCATTGGGTCTAGGACCCTATTAGTGTTTTGCATAAGGATGCAGTTTGAAACTACTGAGAAGTGAGTGACCAACACCAGACCAACATGGCTTATGGCATCCAAGTCATGGGCATGAATGTGTGTTTCCAAAAAGGCTTGGTCAAAAATCCCAATGGGGCACTCCTTTAGTGATCACAAAATGAGCTTCAAGTTCAATCGTAAATTGAATTTTATTCATTCAATAATTTTTGAGATTTCTTGAGAATCAAAGTTCAATTTCATTTTTCAACCATATATTCTCTCTTTTCAATTATTTCAAATAGGCGAAAATTTCCACTTCAAACATAATCAGTTCTCCAATGCATTTCGAGCAGTAAACCTGCTCTTCATCAGGGAGTCATTTCTAAAAATGATAATAAAATGCAACCAATGAACTATAATCCAAAACAAAGGTTTAACACAATTACATAATGCATGCCATGTTAAATCGAAATTGAAGAGACTCAGTGCAAAAGACCCATAACCCTCGTGAAAGTTTTGTGTGAGTGATCGTGCCTCTTGGTATAATTACTAAAACGACTCCCGTTTCCATAATAACGTAGACAAATTTAATCTGTGGGGACAAAAACCGTCGGTTATACACTTACACGAGGTAATTAATGAAGTGTATACAGTTGAGACTGGAAAGCAGTGAGACGGCGTTTTGGTCTAGGCTCAAAACCCTTCTGTACTCTTTGTAGGGACGGGGGTTATGAATGAGGTCTGGGTGTGCTATTAGCTCCACCAGCGCGGGGACATGCCGTGATGGCGTTACTGTGCGCTTTATAAGCTCTTTATTATTATTATTATTACTCACACTCCAAAACGGCAACAGACACCTAAAGATACTTGCTTGCAAAGCAGTTATGTCAACTACACAAATGTCAATAAAACCAGAAGGTCCTAGGGTTGCAGCCTCACTCGTTGACAGCCTTTGACTGTCAAGCTCGATAGAAGAATCATCACCAACATCAATGGATGGGTCTGTTACTTACAGCACAATTTAAATATAGGATTTGAAACATGCTATATGACCAAAATATTCTTCAAAACAGAATACAAGGGTATCCTCTGCATGAAAGCCTTACACAATTAGTTTACATCAATTCAATGGGACGTACAACACAACGTGACTCCCAGCATCCAGTTGAGGTAATATCTCAAGCTCATTCTGGAGTCCTATCTCCGCAGAATGACTAGGAATATGCCTGGATACCCGGAACTAAACACCATTTGCAGACACACTGAACAGGGCGGCCAAGATGAGACATGTCTTGTTTGGATTACTCCACATCCATAGGTGTGCAGACCAGTCACCAAACTCATTGACAAAGTCCTGAACTAGTTTCCAGCTTTCTGGGAAACCTACCTGCCACCAACAGCGAAGTCCGAGATCGCATAATAGTACGACTTCAATACTTTCGGATCATTAAACACTTCATCGCCAAAGGTGTTCAGTCTGTTCAATGTCACTCGAATGTCTGTTGCAGTCACCCATTCCTGTGATCAAGAAGAAGAAAAGTATTCAAATTAGTTTACATTTCGTTCTCTATCAGAGTAAGTGCACTGCATGAATCAACGCATGCTAGGCAATCCTGCGACCCTCTCAAATAAAAAAACTTCCTAAGTCACCCATTACCTTATAAATGAAGGGGAAAAGCACTATGGGTTGTGGTACAACATGCAATAAGACTAGAAGAGGGTTTCTATATATAGCAGTCTATGCACTTTGTAACTGTTGATGTTTATTGAGATGCTAATAAAGAAGTGGTCAGTCACCAAGAACTTTATCAGTTTGGAAATGCACTCCTTTCAGCACACATACACAACATGAATGATATGGTATATTTAAGCGTATGAAATTACTTAAACTAGAGTTAAAAAGAGGCTTATTAAAGGGCCCTTTCACATGCTGTTATCAGAAAACTATCCCAAGCACTATTTTGTGTCTTTATTCCATATGCGTTTACAAAATAGCATTAAAACTAACACTATTATGGTAAGGTAAAATATGGTCAGCACTAAACATATGTAATAAAACTAAATCAACTCAAAAAGATTACCAAACACTGTTCTGTCACAAGGAGGGGAGTGTTATAGATCTCCACTGAATGTTGAACACTCAAGCTGTGATCCCACAACAAAATGCAGTGTTTTATAAAATGGGGACTTAAACTCCCTTGTACAATTTGCATAAAAATGACAAAGCATTTTTATTTCTTAAAATTTTGGAAATAGTAAGATCCGGGTGCCAGGGTGTCCCAACATGAGGGCAGGAAGGGCAAAGGAGAGGTGGTGGGTTTGTGGGGCGAAAGTAGCAAGCAGGCAAAGGGGTGTGGGGTGAATCAATTCTTGCTGTACACAGATTTGTGGACACTAAAACAAGGGGCATGGGTGCAAGAAGTAGCTCCAACAGTGACAGGAGTAGCCAGCGACTCAATCAACTTAAGGGACATGTAACAGAAGAGAGTATAGACTTGATTTTTTTTTATTTCTTCGTTACCACTCATCTGACATTGGCACCTCCAAAAACGTTGCTTAGAGCCTGCAACTTATGCCTCGGAAGCCCATACACAGGTGTAGGTCAGTAGTTTCAGTATTATAAACTCAATACTCCTCAGCTGTGTTTCCCAGATATAGGTAATCACAAGGCAACATGGGCTGGGGGACGAGCAAGGGTTGGTTATTGGAGAGGGGGCTGTAATGGCCTCCTAGAGTCTTATGTCTGTTTATACAGTGTTCAAGATAGCACGAAACCTCAGTGAATTCAATGTTTTCGGCTAACATGTTGTGATCCACAGTTCATATTTTTAATCACAGAAGGGCCAAGAAAGAATGTTGCCCGTCCACTGTTAGTACACAGAGTACCAAGAAGTTGAGTGATAGCAAAACCTGTTCTTTCCAAAGTTTTGAAACATCAAGCGTGGTTCTACTCGTTATAGAATAAAGATTTTTAAAACAAAAGTGCCTTATCTAATAAAAAAATGAATAACACCCTCACACACAAGAGCTGTCCAAATTATACCAAGCCACTCACACTTGGTTTGACCTATAGCCACTTGGTGCGCTTTTATCCAGCAGAACAGACTACATAGAAAGACGATAATCGAACAACCAAACTTTAAATATTAGCTTTTTGGCTGAGCTCGGAACATGTATTATCCAGTTTCTGAACTTCAATTAAGCATGTGCATTAGCAACTACATCATGAAGAACTACCAGTACAGGAGATGTTTTGGCCTCATTTTCAAGAAAGACTATATCCATCCAATCACACATTGCACCAACCTGCCCCCCCCCCCCAAAAAAAAACTCCCACTTTCCCAGGATGCAACTTGCACAGGAAACACAATGCTGCATCACCCAAACATAGCTTAGCCAACATAACGATGTCCAATCAATGGATTCTGAGAATTACTCTTAGCTAACAGTATCACAACGTATTATCAACTTCACTTAAGAGGCTTCCACAAATTTCTCTCCACTACTTTTCACCTAGGTTGTATTCAAGGTCCTCTGTCTATTTAATCCTACAGGAATCCTCTTCAAAGGAGCCAACAGAACCCATAAGACACTTCTAAATCACTGCAGTCAGACTTAAGACACAAAGTAACCAACAGTATAACACTGGCATCCCCCTAGGATCAGCCTACTAACTAAATAACTTAACTTCTTTAGCTTGTCATATTGCTCATTCTACTATCAAGTTTACATTTAAGAAATTCAAAGTCAACCTATTAACTTCCAGACTAAAACGGGCAAAGAGTAAAACACCTCTACCAATATCCATTGCTATATTTTTCATTAATAGGTTACCTCAAATAAAACTTTTCTACATATTATTTTTAGGTCCCTGTAGCATACTTCGCAGCCTCCTTACAAGTAAATGATTACGCCACACATGGAGTTTTGTATTACACGTCTTTATTCCTCAGCGTGTAACTGTGAATTCAACCTTCTTAATCATGAATTCTATTAACCACACCCGAAAACTTGCATCCCAGTTCTAAGGAGTTCGTCAGGGACCAAAAGGATCAAGTGATCTGACTCACAAGACACTACATCTTCTCCTTTGTTAAATAAAAAGTACACATATTACATATATACATCACAACCCTTTGATAAGTCATTGTGGAGTTCGGAACCATTGCCCATAACTTATCATATGAGGCTGTGAGGAGATAGAAGATGTGTCCATGACTGGCACTGGTGATACAGAGGAAGGTGCAGTCAGTGGGCTCTCAGAAGTCTCAATTGAAACAGGCTCGTTTCTGACACCTGGAATTGGCAAATGATGAGGCAGATGCTTAAAAATGCGAAGAAGCTGCAAAATGGACTTTCCAAAACGGTCATCCGTCACCATGTCTCCTTTACTAGTCACAACTTTAAAGGGTTCAGCAATAAATGGAGCATCAGACTTAACATTTTCTCTTTTGTCTTATTAGGAGCCTACTTCCTTCCGTGAACAGCACATCAGCATTTATTTGCGTAGATTTTCATCTTGTACTCGTGACACAAATTTGTGTGGCAACATGATTGTCATGGTTCTCCCAAGCATCAGGGTGGCAGGACTTTCACCCATTGAATGGGGAGTTGACTGGTAGGCACGAAGAGCAGAATGAAGAGCTGCTTTGAGATCAAGCTTCTCCAGTGCAGCACGCTGAACGGTCTTCCTAAGTGTGCTCATAAAATGCTTGGCAACGCCATTTGATTGTGGCCAAAGAGGTGTTCTTTTCTGATGCTTCACATTGGGATGATTAAGAAAGTCTCTGAATTTTCGACTGTCAGACTTGAGAATTGAAGGAGCACCCCATGTAGCAAAAATGTCATCTAACCTCTCAATAACTTTTTCCTGAGTGATCGATGAAAGGTCTTCTACCAAAGGAAAACAGGAGTACTGATCAACGACCACCATCAGGTGATGTCCATTGTTAAGGGGTCCAAATAAGTCAACAGTGATTCTCCCACACATGCTTCGGAAGATCAGATATATTTAATGGATGCTGGGTTAATATAGGAGATAAGCAGTTGCACAAATGACAGGTCTTTACTTTTCTTTTAACTCTCATCAAGATGAGGAAACAAGACTGTCTCGGTGAGCTTGTTTAGTGGAGACAATTCCACAATGTCCTTCATCTGCCACTCCAATTACTTTTTGTCCCAGACTCTCTGGTATGACAATTCTCAAACCTCATAAGGCAATACCTTCCTGAGTAATGAACAGTTCATCTTTCACATTTTTGAATTTATGATATTCACTATCATTTGTTAGAGGCAGAGTGTGCCGTTTCCAGGACTGCTGCACAATAATGTCTAAGTATTAGCATGTCACCATCGGTGCTGGTGGATGTAATGATTTGCTTCAATGAAATAGTAGTGGGTGCACTGGATGTACAATGAAGTTAATGTCTGCTTCAGCCACTTTGGAAGTGGTACCAGGACACTGTACTGGCACTCGTGAAAAATAGTCAGCAGGGTTTGGATCCTTAAGAAAAACCACAGAATGTTGCACTCATACACAAAAAAGTCCAGATTCTTTTGATATATTAGTTATCAACTTTATTGAAATGTTCATGTTTTTTTCATATAAACAGCCAAGGTTACAGCAAAGACATTTTGTTCTACAACACTGAACTTCATTAGGGCTTATTTATATATGTAAGATGAATATCTCCTTCTATAAATGGTTTCACAAGAAGTCCCACCCGGATGACTGCCACCTCATTACCTTGTGGCGCAGTGGTCGCCCATTTTGAGGTGGGGTTAGAATATTCCTCAACCACAATACCCGATTCCACGATTCTCTAAAGACTAAGGAATTCTTCATGGACCACTTGCCCTCAACGCTTGAAGAACTATTTGTCTCAGCAGTGTGATTTAGCCATTTCAGAAATAGGATCTAAAACAGTCATCCCATGGACCTTTACGATAGAAAAATCGAAGCCATAATTTATCACTGATTTAACTCTCTCCGTCTTGAATCTACATCCAAGGTCAGAAAAATAGCATCAATTAAATCACCTCGGGCGTGGCCAAGTAAGCCAGCATGGCGGACGCAGCCTAGACGAGCTTCGTCCCGCCAACATCAGATCCGAGAGACTATCCTGTCCCTCTCCCGCTCAACACTTACCAAGTGTGGCGCCCGAGCCGCCGAAACCAGCGGTGACTCGTGCCAGTGATTTTGAAGCGCGGCGGCGCTCTGGTGACCGAGACTCGGGCCCCGAGACGGAGTGGCCTACACCGAGCCCCGCAGCCGGGACCTCGAGTTTCGCGAGGCCCGGCGGCGGCAGAAGAGCGCCGGATTGCGTAGGCGGGCGGCGCGGGAGCCGCTTGGTGCTGTGTGGTGCCCCGTGGAGCATCTGAGGGTTCCCCGACCCCGCCGTGCGTGGCCTGGTGATCAGGGCCGTGAACATCGGCTGGGCATAGGAGGCATCTGCGGCAGCGCAGCCTACCCAACGGCCCGAAGCCGGGGACTAAATTTGCGGCGCTCCAGCAGAGGTGAGGTGGCAACAGGTGTGGTGCTGTGGGTGAGAATAGCCGCAGGAAAGGAGAGTCAGAGCGGGCTGGTGAGGAGCCGGGAGTGGCATAGACCGAGTGCCTGACAGGTCCGCTGGGCCTCGTAACAGAGCGACATATTGGTGAGGTGGGTCCCCCCCCCCCCAGATAATTTCGCAACAAGGACTGGGAGACACGGGTAGCGGATCCAGGAGTGGGATCTCCAGTCGCAATCAACTATGACCAGAGGCGGGAGCGGTGGGGGAGCTTCGAAACAGGGCACTATAGACAAATTCACCAGGCCCAGTGGGGGCGCCGGGGGCCCAGCAGCCGCCGGGCCTGACAACGCGGCCCTAGTGGCAGCCATCACGCAATCTAGGGATATGCTAGATGCGAAGATCGGGGCAGTTGGGGCAGACGTTTCACTGCTGCGCCAAGACCTGAGGAATGCCGTGGCCCGTATAACTGAGGCGGAGACCAGAGTAACAGGAGTGGAGGACGATGTGGCGACCTTGAAGAAGAAGGTGGCCAGCATGGAAGGGATTCAGAGGAACCTAGCACTCGGGGTGGAGGACGCGGAAGGGCGGGCCCGGTGGAATAACCTGAGATTTGTAGGTTTTCCGGAGGGTTGTGAGAAGGGCAACATGGAGGCATTTCTAACTCGGTGGCTGGAGGGATGGCTTCCGCCTGACTCCCTCTCCCGCTGCTTTGTGATTGAACGTGCACATCGAGCGCTTGTCCAGAAACCGCTGGTTGGCGCTCGCCCCAGACCAGTGATAGCCAAACTATTAAACTACCACGACCGGGACACCATCCTACGGCAAGCGCGAGCGAAGGAGCCTCCGAAGTTCGATAACCAGTCAATCCTGATATTCCCGGACTATACTAGACTAGTACAGCAACAGCGGCAGTCCTTTACAGCGGCCAAGGCACGCCTACGTGGCCTCAAGATCCCCTACGCCTTACTCTATTCAGCTCGCCTGAGAGTAGAATTTCAATCCCACACCCTGTTCTTCACCACTCCGGAGGAGGTGTTCAATAGGACAGATGAAACGGTCAGAATCAGAGTACACACTCCACCGGGTCGGGACTCGGACTCATCCTCCACGACGGCGCCGCCACAGACCCCCCGACGATCACGGAGTAGGAGTAATTGGAGAACCTGACCTATATGTGTTTCACGAGAAACCCTGAGACTTCAGGGTGCGGACTGAACAACATATGAGACTCAATGTTGGAAGTGCCTCGAAGACCTTGGGTTGGCGGTAATGGGATGAGTGGGGGTGGGGAGGGACAGTAGGGAGGGCGGACTCACTCCCCAAGTTCGTAGGAGTTCATACCCTAAGGGGATAGAGTTGGGACTGGGTGGGTAATTCATGGGTATCCATTGGGATAGAGGGTTCTCGACCTCCCGTTGGGGCGTTTCTGAGGTATGGGGGGGGGGGGGGGGGAGAGTTGAGGGGGGAGGGCAGGGTATCTTGAGGGTGGAGGTTGGGAAGGAGGGGAGGGTGGGATTGGAGGGGGGGGGGGGGGGTAAGTGGAGTTGTTTGGCACAATGTCGTTCCTGCTGTGTGCATGCCCATTGCGCCCGCTGTGGGCCCTGTGATGTGTCTGCGGCTGGTTGGCGGTTGAGAGTATTTGATTACAGGCTCCTAAGGCCTCTGTGCGTGTGCTGAGTGGGGATGCGGGACAAAATTAAGAGAGGTGAAGTTCTAAGATTGGGAAAAGGGAGAGAGCTGACATTCTCTTGCTACAGGAGACGCACCTGCTGGGCAACAAAACGCTTAGCCTGCAGAGATACGGATATGATCAGGTTTATCACGCTGGGTTTGTGAGAGGGTCTCGAGGAGTGGCCATATTGGTCCATCGTAGACTGGCCTACGTCCACTCGACAGTGGGTGGACCCACAGGGCCGATATGGGTTTATTAAAGGGATGATTAGTGCAGAAGCCCTGGTGACTGGAAGTGTGTATGCCCCGCCCCCTCTGCAGTGTCACTAGTGGAGAAGTTGTTTACGGTATGGGCGGAGATTCCGGAGGGACTGGCTGTGATTGGGGGCGATTGAAATGATATTATGCACAGCCGCATCAATAGATGTAGACCCGGAGATAGCCAACCGGTAGACACACCTACTAAACTAAGCAATATGGTGCAGGGAATGGGTTGGGTAGACACATGGCGGTATCTACACACCCAGAGACGGGAGTAAACCTATGTCTCAGCGGTCCATAAATCGTTTTCTAGACTCGACTACATATTTGTCCCTACAACAGCGATTGAGAGAGTTGACTCCGCGGCTATCCTGCCGCGGGGACTATCTGATCACTCCCCAGTCACTGTAAACATTACTCTAGACAGAGCGAGACAGTCATTTAGATGGCGCCTCTCAGTATGGAGCCTACAGCAGGAAGACTATCAAACTCACATGGGGGAGGCTATAGCCCATTTTTGGGAAGACAACTTAGGCTCAGTGGCGGATGTAACAACGCTCTGGGAAGCTCTAAAGCCCACGCTCCGCGGAGTAGACATTGCCTGGTATGAGGCGGCTCGTAAGAAGCGCAAGGAAGAGCTGGTGAAGGCCGCTGCGGCGGTCGAACTATTGGAAACACGCTGCGGAGCGACTGGAGATGGTAGGGAGGTGGGGCAGCTACTCTTGGCCCAGCAGTCTTATGCATCCTTACTGCTCGACGGGGCCCGACAGTTGTGGTTGGCGACACGGAGTAAAATCTACCAGTGGGACGACAAGTCGAGCACAATGCTGCATACACTCTGCCAAGCCTCAGCACAGACACCGGTGCTACCGGCTCTTAGAGATGATACTGGGGCCCCGATTTCGTCGCCAAGGGAGCTGCCGAACAGCTTCGCTCAGTACAATGCAGCCCAATTCGCCCCACAGGAACGCCTGTCGGCGCCGGACATAGATCAATTTATCGCAGATCTCCCGCCATGTGCACTCCCCGAGGAGGCGCGGGAGCGCTTAGAGCTCCCATTGTCCGCGGAGGAACTGGGTACGGCCCTGGGGGAACTTAACACCAGCAAGGCTCCGGGACCTAAGGGGTTCCCGAGCGAATTCTTCAAGAAGTACTATCTCCAACTAGGACTCCACTATCAGAGTTCCTTGGAGGCGGCGAGTGAACGAGGACTCCTACCGCCCAATTGGAGACATGCTGAGATTGTAGTGTTTTGCAAACCCGGAAGACCTCCAGACCGACATGAGTCGTATTGCCCGATCTCACTTCTAAATATTGAGGCCAAGATCTTGGCCAAGGCACTCGCGAACCGGCTCCTTCCCCTAATAACAGACCTGATCCACCCAGACCAGGCCGGGTTTATGCCCCACAGGGAGACAAGACATAACATCAGGCGCGCGCATATAGCAGTTGAGACTATTGGGGCATCCGGGCCCAGGCGGCGCTGTTCCTAGCTGATATAGACTGGGCCTTCGATTCCCTGAGCTGGCTTTACCTCTTTGCACTCCTCTCGCACCTTAACCTGGGGCCAAGGTTCATGTCCTACCTGAAGCTACTATATACAGATCTGACGGCCTCAGTGAGAGTGGCCGGGGCTACGTCAGCAGTCTTCATACAACGGGGCACTCGACAGGGATGCCCCCTCTCGCCATACCTCTTCGCTCTTGCCATGGAGCCGCTGGCCGCTTGGGTCCGAATGGACGCACAAATAAGGGGCCTCGAATGGGAGGCGGGTCCGTCGGACAGAATTCCTCTCTATGCGGACGATGTCCTGTTTTTCCTTACAGACCTGAACAGATCGGGACCTCGAATACTGGAAATTATGAGAGTATTTGGCGAAGTATCAGGACTGTACCTAAACCCGCGCAAGTCCACCTTGTGGGTGCTGGGCGACCCTGAGGGACTCGGCTCATGGACCTCGCCACTACAGATGGCTACCAGAGGTCTCATGTACCTGGGAGTCTTTCTGACGACATCACCAGTTATTGCTTGGGAGCGCAACATGGTTCCGGTTTGGGATCGAGTTCGGATGGACATGAGGTCCTGGTCTCATATGCCCCTCAATATCTATGGCAGGTCGGCCTTCTTTAAAATGGTTGCTCTTCCACGCCTGCTGTACCAGCTTCAGAACCATCCATATTTGATCCCGCCACAATGGTTCCGACAAGTAAACTCGGCGCTAAACCAATTCCTGTGTCCGGGGGGAGCCGTGAGAGTGGCCCTACGCACTTTCTTTTTGTCTACGTATTGCGGAGGGCTTGCGACGTCAGATATTCTGTCCTATTACCAAGCGTCCCACCTCCTTATCCTGAATGAATGAATGGGGGTATGGTGATAGAGGAGACCCAGCATATGCCCTTGAGAGATACCTCATGGAACCGAACACGCTGCATACCATTCTATACTCCGCACGGCTGAAGAAGGGGCTAACCAGGGCCACTCAGGTGGTCTTCCAGATTTGGAGGCAGATGCTGCGCCGCGTGGGTTGGTTGGGTAGGCTGACAGAGGAGACCCCGCTCTGGCACAACGGTCTATTGCCGGCACTGGCGGCACTGGAGGGCTTCCGAGGCTGGGACTCCATAGGGATCTCCACTCTGGGCCACGTTCTGAAAGGTACAACACTCATTCCTTTCAAGAACTCAGTGAGGAGTTGCATATGCCCCGAACGCAGTTTTTCAAGTATTTGCAGTTCCGTCATGCCATTACACCTGCTCTGGAGGGCTTGGACTCCATGCCGGAGTTTAGCCCAATAGAGGCCAAACTGTTCATGGGAGACCTGGAAGACAAGAAAATATCCTGCATTTATCAAACCTTAGTCACACATTGTTCCTCTTCACTGCAGAAACTGCGGGATTCTTGGGAAAGAGATGTGGGGGAACTGGAGGAGGATTGGCGAGAAGCCCTTGAGGCCCCAAGAGGGGCGGCGATTGCTGTGCGCCTGCGCTTTATCCAATTTAAGTACCTGCACAGAGCTTACTACACCAGGGAAAGACTCTGGCGTGCTGGATTGATTGAATCCCCTGAATGCTTGCACTGTGGACATGAGCTGGGCACATTCTTACATACGGTATGTTAGCTAGATTCTGGACCGGGGAGTGGGACTGCTTGGCTGAGGTGTTGGGCTGGGACCTTCCTCGCACTCCCAAATTGGGGCTTCTCCACGTCTTTGATGGTGTGGGAGGCAACATCTACAAGAGGCATTTGCTCAAGGCTGGGCCTTGTGGTTGCGAAGAAGGATGTTACTCAGGCCTGGAAAGACCCCCAGGCTCCCAAGATCGGGGTGTGGAAAAAGGGCCTAGATTTTTGCATGGGGGTGGAGCGGCCAATTTTCGAGGCCAGAGGCTGCCCTAGGAAGCATTACAAAATATGAAAGAGGTGGGCAGACTACAGGGCCATATGGCTGGAACCACCAGCACTGCCAAGAGACACTGAAGGACTGTGGTAGAGGGGTTCTAAGGGCGTTGTGCCATGTGCAGCACTGGATATGTAACTCATTTTTTTTGCAGGATGTAGACGACATTGTGCCGGGGGGAAAGGGGGATCCGGGTTGGGGGGGGGGGGAAGAGTAGTGGTGGGTGGGGGTGTAGATGGGTCGCGAGATTAAGGGGTTTGTTTTATGATAAAATATGGATTGCTGTTTCTGATGACAATTACCTGCTTGCAGCTCCTCCGGGGTATGGAGTGCTGCCGATTACTGTCTATGTGCGATCTACCAATAAAAAGAGTTTTGAAGAAAAAAAGTAAATCACCTCTCTGGGTGCCATCTGTCCTTATTTCATGTGGTGCATATGAGGCACAACTTGTCTGAAGATGGATCTTCTACTTCCCTTAACAGGAGTTGTGATTAAAGTATGGCTGCAGGCAGGTTCCACCTTTCTGCATCTACTGCCTGAGGGAATGCTTTAACCCTTGGCATGTTGCTACTGTAGCACTAGGAGGGATTTGGCATGAAAGTGAACAATGATGCATGAACACCAGTAGTGGTCTGCCAGAAAAATTAAATCTTGGCTGACACGACTGCTGTGCTTTAGGCAGGCAATATCACAATTTATAAATGTTGACAAAGTGTAAAAAAAAAAAACAATAAAAAAACAAGGTTTGCACACAATTTACCAATATGCAACAATTTTCAAATTTGAAGAATTTCCTAAGCAAAGATAGGAAAATAAGTTTTTCTTCTGTCAGATTTTTACACCAACGTATTTACAGCTTGTTGCACAACAAAAGTGCTTCTAAACATGCCCTTGATTTAGATATAACTTGGGGTAAATATTTGTCAATGTTCCATTTCATATTTTATCCTAGTACAGCTATGTAAATTCTTTATGCACATTTAGAGCTGATATAGCGAAGTGTCACATTTAATACCTTGAAGCCATTTTTTAGACTTTAGCTGGATTGAGTTATTCCAGAAGTCAAATACCAGATGCCCAGAGTGTAAATATTAATACTAAATTATACGGAAAACCGCAAAAAGAAAACTTTCCTATAATGGCCATCAGCAATATCCCTTTAACATCGTAATATAAATGAAAACATTCTACATCCCTCTAGCTTCTTCGGACATGATAATGATCCCCCCACCATTTTCCTATCACCACTTGACCTGTATAGAACCGATCCATTTTTATGCCTCAATAGCTCATACCTGATCAATGAGTTGTTTTTGTCCTATTGCTTTTTCCTTCTCATTTATTTGCCGTATCTCTTCTATCTTAGTTCATGGCTGGCCTCTGCTTTTTTGTTAGCCTCTCTATCCCGTTGCGCTTTTGTCTTTTTGCCTGCGTTAAACTAACCCTTTTCTCCATGAAAGTTATACACCCCCCTCCATGGTGGAGTCGGGGTTGCCTACAGAGCATTTGCCGTCTTTGGGACCTCCTCTCTGGCATTCAGACATCAAGCACCTCTGACCAGAATTCTCAAGCCTCTTCAAAATGCAGAGTTGCTTATCTAGAGCCGCTGTGTTGGTAGTCCACTTCCTCCAGCAATTAGCCCCCTGCCCTCCCACCACATGAATAGGACCGCATGCCAATGCATGGGCAGCCGCTTCTGCCCTCTCCTCCTAGAGACCTTTAGAGACCATCCATACCCCTTTGCTGTCATTTTTGTCCAGATCTTTATATTACCACTTGATCAGGTAGGAGGAAGAGACTACCCTATAAAAATTAACCACGCAAGACGTTCCATTACCAGGTGTCTATTTTTTATTGGTAGCCGAGGAAAGGGGTGAATCCTCTTTGCCAGCTCCCCTGTTTCAGCACTGGGTCAGAACCACTGCAGTTTTAACACCTCAGCCCTTTATCCCATCAAAACTTCAGAGAAATAGCAGACTTAAAGAACTACTCGAACTGACTCACATTTGCCTTCTCTTCGAGTGGAAGGGCTGGAAATGTACTGCAAATCACAGCACGTCAGTCAACAGCAAGTGGTAAACTTAGTCATCTTATGTAGTACAGAGAACAATTAAGTCAGTCACGTGTGGAAGTAGGACACAGGAAAGAAAGTTGATAAACTAGATCAAACTAAATTTACTTAGAGAATATTTAGAATACTTCACTACTAGGTTTTTCAAAATGTGTAGTTATGAAAAAAGAGTAAGGATAATGGTTTGCCCAGCGTCAAAGAACGTGCACAAATGGAGAACAATTATTTCAGAAACACTACAGCTAAACCCCAAAAATACATCAACAAGACAATATCGCACCAGCTCTCCTACGGAGATCACAATATCTCAAATGCTGCACTTCGGTTTACGTCATGAAACGTGAGAAGAGTCACAAGCTCCCAGCACAAAAGATAGGTGTAATTGCCTCAAGCTTCACATACAATTGTACAAAGACTATGGCACCTTTTAAACTTTTCAGCTGTTATTAGGATAGTCTGGTTCAGGGCACATATCTTTGCAACTGCAAGTTATGCAAACCCCACAAAACTAGGATTCATTTAGGTCTCCATCGCAGAGCTACCTCTAAACGCTGTAAAGAACAGTTACTACAACTGAAAATAATGGATCGGGCCCCATAGAGATATCTGCAAGCCACTCAGACCAGATACGGGTGAAGTGGAGAGCTGAGGTCATACTTCAGAATATATTTGTGTGACTTTGATATTTATGTCATTGGAACAGTAAAAAGCATCCCGATATCTAATACAGGAAGATTTCAAAGTGATAATTTCTCGTACAATAGCTCACCAAGTCGTTTTTCCTTGCACTCTGATGCTTTAATGAGGTTTTTCCTTTTAAGCAGAATATACATAAAAAAAGACATGAAATTACCTGCATACGTCCTAGAAGGGATTACTAATTCTCTTTATAATACGGTAGTGTTCCTGGAAACCGATACACCCAGTGATACATTTGTTTGGTTTATTTTAGCACTCTCAAAGGCAACTGTTCATTTCCATCTAGTCACAAGGAAATTTTTCAATAAACCATTAACATTAATCGAATTAAAATAAAGCTTCTCTTTAGCTTAAAGGTACTATTTACAGTGCACTTGCTGCAGCTGCCTCCATCCCCTAAGCTGTGCACAGAAGAATCAATCACAGTTTGAATGCGGGAGTGAAATAACACCGATTATGTTTTTTCCACTAGCCCTAGCTCGCACTCAAATAAGCAGGACGAATAGCAGCTGGACCTGAGCGGTGAATCTGGTGTTCAGGCCTCTCTGCCCATTCCTGTCCCGGCAGGGCAGAGTCCCACCAGCCACGCCGCCACCACAGGCTTTTTCCCAAGGGAAGATGAAGAGGTCCATGTTCCTACACTTTTGGTCAGCATAACTGACAGAATGTGTGTAAGAGGCAGTGGTTTCCATAACACTTTGTTGTTTCTTGTGAACCCCAGTAGTTTCCATGGCCTGTCGGAGGCACAGACTGAGATGGTGGGGTCTGAAAGAGTGAGAGCGGCCAGAGATTGGTCTGGGTTTCTGGGCTGATCACTCCAGGCTGCCTTCTTGGCTAAGTGGACAATACCGCTTACCACTAATCAGAGCTGCAGGACTACTCATCCTTTAGGCAGCTATGTCACAGCCGAAGTATTTCAGAAGCTAATTATATGTAACAGCTAAATAAATAACAAAACTGAGCTTGTTTTCTTCTGAGGTTTTTGTTGCATGTTTATTGAGCAGGGCTTTGGGTTAACGTATCCTGGGCAGTCATCTACTAGATGACCAAAGCGGACTGCCTCTCTGAATTCAATACTGTCCACAAAGCTTTTTTTTGCCCCTGATGTTGTCTTTTCAGGATTCACCCTGGTTCTGGATACTACGGTTCAGGAAAATTTTGCTTCTGACTCAAGGCTGAGCGATACCATGCCATCTTTATATTTGCTCAGGATTTCAACGGTCCCTCAAGAATAGGGGAGCAATTACTTTCATCCCAAAGCCCAACAGACTCCAGTGTCAATGCCTTACAGTCCCATTTTCGATTCACTAGTTGATTTTGGATTACCCTTAAACTTAATCTGTACCCTTAAATAAAGAAGAGACCAGTGAAAACAGAGACTATCACAGTAATCAATAAATCAAAGAACTATTAATTAAGGAGGAACGTAGAGTGGGTATCGCCCAAAAGAGCTTTGTAAATTCACCCCCTCAACCAAACTGAGCATGTAAGTGACGCTACTAGAGGGATGCCAAAACCAAGGCTGCTTTCCGCTCTCCAACCCGATGTCAGCTGCTGTAAGAAGTGTAGGCGGTGGTTGGGGCCACATACTGTACCATGGGGAGCAACACAGCTGCTGCCCTTTAATGTTGCCATGTATGACATAACTATATGACGTTGTACCCAGGAGCATCTTATTCAACCTTCCTTCTCACCATCCTATTATTTATTTACCAAACTTTGTGAAAATTGGCATGGTTAATGTTACTTTTAATACTGGGTCACTGTCCAGATCTGGTTTGGATAAGGTATTTTACATTTGGAGCCATCCATGAAAATGAGTGCAGCTGGTGGGCTTTAGGTGCTAGACTGTTGAGAAACAGTTTCAAACGCTCAATAATTGTACCTGTGGGCCGACACTGCAGAAACACTCGGAATTGAAGATGTGTCAGAACAAGTTCAGATCATCACTCTTGTTTAGGAAAAAAAATCAAATGTATTGCTTTTTTAATGCTTTTTTAAGAAAGTCTTTATGATGCTTGACTCTTTTACAGAATTCAGAGACATGAACAACTACAACGGATCAAAGATCCATCAATCCAAAAGGTAAAGTAACAGACAACATGTGTGTCGCCCCCTTACAGTGGCTGTCTGGCCTGGAGCTTCCTCAGGACGTGATATAGGGTTAATGGCGGGGTGTGCTCATCTGGTAGGCGCTGCAGAATTAGGATCTTTCAAATGAAGAACGTCCGGTCATTGACTGGTCTTATCTATTGGCATTCAGTAAAAGAATCAAGCATCACAAAGACTTTATTTAAAAAGCAATATATTGGAATTTTTTTCTTTAAAAAGAGTGATCTGAACTTGTTCGGATAAATCTTCAAGCAAATTTTCCAAAGAGGGGTAATGGTCTCCCATTGTCAAGGAAAAGTGAATCACAACTATCTGTGGCTCTATTATCAAGGATTGCAAAGGACTGGGACCCATTACCCTCTAACTTCTGATAGAAATTTTTGGACTGGCAGAAGTTATTTTATTTCAACTTTACAATGGCAGCAGTGGATTTGATTAACCACTTATTCCACTAGTAAAAGCTGTGATGAGAAAACTTTTTTGTACAGAAGCAAACGGAATTTTATTAATGGGTGCTAAATCAGACACGTGCCTTGCTACCATAAGGCTGAAACTTGGATGAAAGGGAGAAAAGAATAATCCCAAAGCACTGTCTATTGAGTCTGGAGCACTCCTGCAGATGACAAAGTGTGAACAAGTAACAGAAATGTGAGCCGCTAAAAATACACAAATGGACACCAAGGTCATTAGTTTGTTTTTCAATCAAAAAATAAAATGTAATGCTTCAGTTTTTGATGGGCAGTCAAAATGACAAAATAAATTGTGTGTACATTATTATGTGAAATATATGGGACAGACCTTTGAAATATTTGTCATATGAAGTTTCAACATTTACAACCGGATGTGTTACAATTTGTCAAGAGTGATCATGGTGAGATGAGAAACAGCCAACACCAGTTTTGTTGATACAACTTTACATATATCAATCTAATTACTCCTTGATATAAATAAAAAAAATCAAATCCAAAGGGATCTTCAAGAATGTGCATCAATGGCTTAAATAATATTGACGGTACGAGGAGTTATTTGTCGAAATCTTGCTGGACCGCAGTATAGCATAAGAGTAAGTTCTCCCAATAATGTCAGGTAAAGTATCTAGATACGATTGGCGGCTGCAGTGACACAGGCAAACACAAAGTTTATGAACTTATCTAGATACTTTCCAGATATTGTTGGGATAACTTACTCTTATGCTGTACTGCGTTCTAAGGCTTCAACAAGTAATTCCTCACACCTTATTAGTGTGTCAAAATTATCTTAAACCATTGATACACTTCTTGAAGACAATCTGAATTTTGATTATTTCTGCAAATATCAATCTAATACATCTCGTTCAAGTAGTATTGCGCCTGCTTTTTCTCATCATGACCACTCGACAACTTGTAAAACATCATTGGGTTGTAAATGTTGAAACATATGATAGACATTTCACAGGACTGTCCGAAACATTTCATATAATACTGTAAGCACAAATCGTGGTATATATTGTAATTATTACCAAAAAAGAAATGAAACAAAAATAAAAGTCAATATTGAAAACTAAACCCCTCAGTTTCCGTTAATGTATTTCTTAAAAGCTCATATGTGTTACTATTTGTTCTCACTTTGTTACTTTGTTGGTGTGCTCCAGACTCAATAGTTACTTTATTTCACACAAAGGGTCTGTTTGCTCTGCTCGAACAGAAATAACACATTGTATTGATTATACTTCAATCTCCAATTCGTGATTGACCAAAATCACTACTTTTAGAAGATTAGCCAGTGTACTTCCGTCCTCGCATTAGAAAGGAGTTTACTGAATGACTGTTGCCAACGACTTTGAAGTGCATTGAAAAAGTCTGCATAGTATTAACAAGCCAGACCGAATCACATAATGGCTGGAAGGAATGGACTAAATCCACAGAAATAAAGATTGACGTAACCATCAGAGCAACTTAACACGCAATCGTTACTTTCATAAATGAATACAAGAGTGTGCTACAAAAGCCAAGTATTTGCACCTGTGCACTTGGTAGGGGGGTCACTCTCAGCCAGGCACCTGCACCTCTGGAGAGCAAACACTCACCAGAGTGCATGAATGTGCAGTCCCGACTGGACCAACCACAGAATTCATTTAAAAATCAAGGAAAAACAATTTATTTATGGTCATAAAGGGTCAACATCTGCTGCTGTGCACTGTGACCTACAGGTCACCAATTATGCACAGCGCTAACAAACTGGGTTTCGTGCTTACTGTAAGATCTGCCTACAAACTACATGGTAAACATCTGAACCTCTGCAGCTAGGAAGGCTGTCAGTCTCTATATCTCTTTAACCTTATCGCTCATATCCCTGTTTGGGCCATAAAATGAGTATGAAAGTATTCTAACAAACATTCATAAAAAAACACGACCAAATTACATTAATCGCGATGATCAAATTTGCTACAAGTTTGTATCATCAGATGGTACTGCAAAGGGACAGAGTTAGCTCTATGATTGGCCAAACTGATGATCTTCTAAGGGTCCTGATGTCTTCCTGAAGGAGAAAAATTCAATAACAAATGGCACCGAGCTGAGAAGGCAGGAAGGCAGCTTGCCTTTACTTGGGATGTTATTGGGTAGGAACTGAGATGGGATTCTGAGGATCTATAGCCTCAAGTACTCTGTACCTTTTGAATCCTTGCCACTGAGGCCAGAGTATAATTGTAAGCAACACCAGACTCACTTGACGGCACTGTAGTGGATGTGAGGGATATACCATCTGAACACTTGGAACTGTTCTGATCATGCGCTAACTGAAGTCTGCCTACACAATACACAAGCACCTATACAGCATTTACTACTATCGCTACTGGTATAAGGCTGAAGTGAAATCTCAGGAACAACTTATCCAAATTTTACACAATTATTTTATTATTGTTTAAATGTTGCCTAAGCTAAAACACGAAATTTAGATATTGCAAGCTTAGCCATGGTTTACGGCCACATTAAAAAATGACAAACAATCCTGTAGAACAGCCGAACGACAATGGAGAACTAAAACCGGCGTAGATCAAATGAAATATAAACAGTCTCACCATACTTACATAAAGAATATCAAACTGGTGAAAAAGCTGTATCTAACACATCGGATAAATAATGCAGCCCACTCTAATAAACAGCTCTACAAAATATTGAAAGAGTTCACCTCTCCCTACGTAGAGCAGTCTTCTCTCACTCCAATGGGTTGACTCTGTATCTTTCTTTTTTGACGACAAAGTTAGAACCCTTTACTCATCATTTCCCCAAGGTGACATAGACCTCCATCAACAGATTAGAAGCCTATGTATGCCATAGTCACAGCTGGAATTCAATGGGGTGCCTCTGCTGTTGGAATTCGAACCCCTAACCGTTGAAGACGTGTTAGGCGGCCTAATCAAGATTAAATCAGGCTCTCCCATGGACCCTCTCCCCCCCTGCCCTTGCATGAAAGTCTTGCCCCATATTGCAACCACACTTACCAAGATTTTTAATATGTCATTGGAACAAGCCAGGGTCCCCACCAGATGGAAAACTGCCCAGGTTAAGCCTATTCTTAAAAAACCCACGTTAGATACCAGTCTTCCAGCCAACTACCGTCCCATCTCATTGTTACCATATTTTGGTAAAGTACTAGAATATTTGGTCAATAAACCACTCACTGCCCACCTTGAGAACCATGGTCTTTTTGACCTTCTCAATCTGGTTTCCGTGCAGCTCATAGCACTGAAACTGCAGTTGTAGAGGTTACTGATAACATCTGGCTTGCACTGGATAAGAGAAAATCAGCAATATTAGTCCTTCTGGACCTATCCGCAGCCTTTGATACCATCTCCCATAGCATTTTCAAACATCGACTCTGAGAGGAGGGAATCAGGGGGAAGGCCCTTGAATGGTTTGAGAACTATCTAATGGACCGGACAACAACCGTCCTCATTGACTATTGCCTCGTGTAGCCGATTAGTAAGCGTAGGTGTCCCACAGGTTTCCATCCTTAGCTCTATGCTTTTAAATCTCTAGTTAACACAGCTGGCTGGCATCATCAGGTCATATGGTTTTGAAACCGTGTCATATGCTGATGACACTCAGCTACTTATCCCCTTTGGTCCAGACTATGCGGACACAAAATCCGGTTTCAAGCACTGTTTGGTCTCTGTTAATGATTGGATGGGCATGGACAAACTACAACTCAACGGCAGGAAGACCGAGATTACTTTTTTGGGTAGAGCGGAGGAACACTGGTCAAATGATTGGTGGCCCTCGGAATGGGTTCTTTGTCATCTCCCAAGCAAGCAATGAGCAACCTTGGTGTAATTATTGATAACACTCTGTCCATGAAAACACATGTTAATACGGTACTCAGTATTTGCTATCATGCGGAATCTCCATGGAATCTTCAGATGGTTACCCATAGAAGCCAGTAAATCTTTGGTGCAAGGTCTTATCAGCCATCTGGATTATGGAAATGCACTACTGGTTGAATTAAATGAAGATCTGCTTTCCAAACTCCAGATTCTTCAGAACCTGGCTACCACACATTTTAAATCATTCATCTAGATCGCCTTCATTCCCCAGCCTTAAAACTCTCCATTGGCTTCCGGTGCGACTGAGAGGCCATTTCAAAATCCTGTGCCTCACACACAAAATTCTGTATGACACCGGCCCTAGATACTTAGCCAAGAAAGTCCAATGGTACAAGCTCAGTAGTCCCTTAAGATCCAGCACTAAATTCAATCTTGGCCTACCACGCATCTGAACGGCCCGAAACGGGGGTCGATCACTTGCTTAACTGGCCCCCAAGCTTTGGAATAAGCTGCCAACTCATCTTCCATCCATAGTTGATCACAAATGCTTTCGAAGAGAATTAAAAACTTGGCTTTTCATTCAGTAATCGGTTTGTCATACTGCCTATCCTGCTGAAGCTCTACTAGCGCCATGAGACCTTCCCCGGTGATATGTGCGCTTAAGAACGTTTGACATTTGAGGGATGAGAAACGGACAATTAAAAAAAAAATAGTAACAAAAGAGGATATTTAAAAAAGCAATTACGTAAATATATAGTTTATATATAGTTTACCATTAATATATTGAATATAGGTGAGCTCTTCAATTATTTTCCTCCAGCACTCAATTCCCTTGTTACATTGTCATATGCTCTGCTAATGCCCTCATGTTTTGGGCCTTGGGCAGTCTGTGGTTACTAGGCAGTATCCATGTGGGCACTTACATATGCTCCGGTGTCCCAGAGCCACAAATACCAGTGCACTCCTGCCGGACAGTACAACTACCCTTCTTCTCCAACCCCCCCACCCCAGATTACTTGAAAGAGGAAAGCAACAGAGTGGTGGTTGAGGATTTAATGGGGGAGAATTAGTACACGAGGGACAGAACAAGAAAAGACTTCCACTCCCATTGAGTGCTATATTTAAAAACAAAATATTTCCTTAAATGCAAGCTGAGAAACACAAGTCATCCTATCGGAACACAGTAAAGAAGACATTCTCCAGAGGCAGAATAAAAGGGATAGGGAGGAAAGCCATGGAATAAGATGCAAGTAAAACGGATGGGCAATAAAGCCCAAAAAAGCAGGGGCTGGCCCAAAGCCCACTAGATGAATACATTTTACTCTTTTACAGACAAAAAGTACTCTACTATAGATAAGTGGATGCGAGACCCTAAATAAAGCAGGAAGCAAAGAAAGATATATATTTGCAATCAGGGGAAAACATGTCGAAAGGCGAAGAAAAAACCTGCATGGTGATCTGGTGTGTTAATTTCTGCAACACCGTAGCACCATTCCCTTTTATGTCCCTTAAATAAAGCTGCTACTACTCTCGCCCAGGTCTAACTGCCACAAGCCACATTAAATACAAAGCTAGTTTTAAAACGTCCACACATTTACAAGTTAACATCTGAATTCGCTCTTCTCCATGTTGGTAATGCCTCGAGGCCAATGTCACTCGATATCAGTCACAAGCTCTTCTCACTCCCAAATTCAGACTTCGCCACATCACTCCCAAAACACCGGCAGTTTTACTCCTTACTAACCATCATATCTCTTAAGGAATAAACAGCTCTGGAATACCAGCTATCTAATCTTTTGACTGGTATTTGCACAGAAATCCTAGATATCGCCCAGTTGAAAATGTGACTTCAAATCAAACCTTAGAGGAACAAGTACTTCACTGGATTAATGAGGTGTAAATTAAAGTGACAGCATGCTAAAGGTTGGACATGTAAAAAAATAATTGTTTCCTCCATTTGCTAATTCTGCATTTATCTATCTTAATATAGGGTCTGTCCACACATTAGCTTAAAAAAAGACCTGTGTCAAATACCTGTAATACATGACTGTTGTCAAAGTTGTAGGCGCTTGGCCGTCCCTCCAATGTCGAGAATGCCACATTGCCCCCAGTGAGTGGGGAGATATCACTGAACTCATCTGTGCACAAGGCCTGCTGCTCATCCTCCCCAGTGCGAATGAAACCTCGGTTTAGCTTCTTGTAGGTGTTCTCACAGGAGCCACTGTAGTATTGGTAAGGGACCCACGGACCATCCTCTCGCGTACGCTTGTAGATGGCAAAGCTCTCCGGACGACTGGTGTGGAACTTCAGACGCACATATGTGATGTCGAAGGATTTACCTGAAATGAAGCAACATGAAAAAATGGTCAATTTGAGGAAGAAGACTGAGAGCAATGCAGACTTAAAATATGTTGTCCAGGGCTATCTCACTCCCTGCTTGCTCTTTAGACACAGACAGACAGAGAGTGCAGCTGATTAAATAGAATTAGATGCTAAACTTCATGCTTTGACTAATTAATTAGGTCTGAAATGATTTGTCTTATGCATTTATTTCTCTTTATGGGAGATTTTTGCCAACTATTTGATTTTTGATTAGCCTTGCAAGACTATTTTTTCTTAGAAACTCCTTAAGAATTTTGAATGACATTTTGCGCCACATTTTCTATCCTATATGTAATGCTTATATGCAGACTGTAATATGTTCTGTATTAATGCTATTTTTCCTGTTTTCCAAATTCTGTAGCCTGATTGATATTTTACTAATGAATAAAGGGTCAGAGAAAAATTAACTTTTGACTAGAAAATAAAACCCTTTAAATACTCAACAACTCTCTTTATTGGCTTAAAATAATAATTGCATTTTTGACTGTTCATGATTATTAAAGTCTCCTGAAGGTAATACATGGTGTGAAGGGCCCAACACCTTTTGAGCGGTAAATTAGAGGTAGCATGAGGGTTTTGCATTGAGAAACTACCAGAGGAAATTACCGCTCCATCAGTCCATTACAGAACCCTACATTGAACAGCAGCAAGGCGAGGCGATTTTCACAACGATGAGGGCTGCATAGTGTTTTTTTTTAAACATATGGAGGTGTTAAGTGTCCTGTAAGGAGAGATCGCATGCATGGACTTACTCTGTAAAAAGAGGAATGTGCCAAAATGTTCTAATGGTTGGATGAAGCTGTACTGCTCCATTGTCACAGCGGGAACTGTATCAAGAAGGCAATCTAGGGATCACCATGTACAAACAATGCTGTGACTTTGGATCCAAGATATTCTGTATATACATTAAAAAAACATATATAAACCACACTGCTCCCAGGGGAGAGCAAAATCGTTGACAAACTGCTTTTGAGAAAACCGGTGTACACGGGCTGCACGAGCGTCAGAGTTAACAAAAGCGAGAGCGAACCAGAGACAAGAGTGAGTCAGCTTAGTGCTACCCAGAGACGAGAACGAGCCAGCAAACATCTGACCGAAAAGACTGCGTACACTGAAAGAAGGAAGACCGCTCCAAGCTACCATACAGAGGGAAAGCCGGATTCAGACAAGGAATTTGATTAACCACTCCACCCTTAGATTGTCAAGACCCGCCAAAAAAAAGCAGGCTACAGTTTAAAATGTTCGTTATTGCGCATCCCAACACCCGTATACAAGAACACTCTTCCAGCACTGACCTGGAAATGAGTCAAGATCTTGCTGCGTGCAGATCATCCCCTTTTCCAGTGTGGATTGCAAGCCATCTCTTCATTCCAAAATACCACAGAAATGAGTTGATACCTAATGCACATTTTATCAGATGTAGACTTCTAGCCTCAGATTCCTTACCTTAGAATTATCCACAGGTGTCAGACTGGAGCCGGAAGTTTAACATGAGCAGTACCTCTGCATGTCAGTAAGTGGAGTCATCCAGCCCCACGTGGCAGCGGCATCCACGACGTAAGTGACATGCGTGGTTCCTATAGAGGCACCACCCCATCACGCTGACATCAGTTCATTTCTTTCTACGCCAGTCAGCGTACATACGGAGAGAGCTACCCCCAGTCATTTTTTGAATGAACTTTTTCGACTTTTTGTTCTTTTTGAGATTTTCTCCTGGTGTTGCAGGATGTTCCACCAAAAAGGCTGGTTTCAAGCCCTGTGGCGCCTGTCACCAATAGATGTTGGTGATGGACCCACGTCCTGTCCATCGCTGATGTCTTGAGCACGACCACAACGAGAAGACCTGCGTCGACTGCCGCGCTACACACCCCAAGGCCTTGAGGGAGTGGTCCCTAAGCTCCTTGGCGCTTGACGGCCTCAATCCTGGTCGAGAGGAAGGTCCTGGTATCAATCGCCAGTCTAAGTCGGCCAGGCGTTTGGGTAAGTCTCACAAAAAGAAAAAGAGTCCAACGTCGAAGAGGTCTTCCACTACCCCCGTCCGAAGTCATCTGGCGAGATGAGGGAGCGTTGTCATTCACGGCCTGGCTCCGTGGTTGCGCCTGGGCCGGTTCCGCACCACCTTGACTTAATGAGAGAGACTCCCGCCCAACTACGCACATTTTATGGGGCAATGCATATCATATTTAGGCGGCCAGTTGCTACTGGCACGCCTTCAGGCCCTGTGAGTTCAGGAGGGGCACCCACTGGATCCCCGCCCGCAAATCCTCTCTCTGCATCAGTTGGGTCTCCTGGACCCACTGATGGATCCAGACCACCGCCGGTTGTACAACCTTGATCTTCCCAATGCCGGATATCACACTCCCAGTGCCATCCCCATTCTCATCTCTGGCTCCAACACAGAGGTGGATGGGCATCATTTGAAACTAATGCCTCCACAGACTGGAGCCATTCCCTCCAGGCCAGTGCCGGAGCCCTGTTCCTATAAGCTAGGACTTGGGGAAGATTGGGACGGGCCACTGGACCCTGACGAATGCCAGCCCCTCGATATTGACATGCACTGGTGTGGGGAATTGGAAGATGCCAGTGGACAAGACATCTCTGGTGATACTGGCATGGTCTCTTCTCCTACTGAGGCTATGGAGAAGAGTGCCACATTTCATATGGTGGGTAGGAAGGTGGCAAAGGTCCTGGACCTTCAACTGCCCTCGATGGATGTCTTGACTGAGGTGCTTCAGCCAGGAGTCACCACTTGGGAACCGCTTCTCCTATTTAATAAAGCTCTCACAGGCATCTAGCCTGGGGGAGGGTCCAAGCCCTGTATAGGAGCTCCAGTGAACAGGACAACTGCTCACCGCCATCGTCGCACCCCAGGGGACCCCTCTTTCCTCATCCAACACCCTACCCTGGAGAGCTTGGTGATCCAAGCTCCCACTTTCCATGTAAATCCTGGCACATTCCCTACCATTCCATCAGATAGGTAATCCAAGAGGCTGGACACCTTTGTTGTGTGGTTGCGGCTTACGGTCCCAGAGGAGGGGTGGACCATACTCTCTCAAGCTATGGCTAATGGGAGAAATGCTGCATAGTCTACAATAAGATGTGGACTCGACATAGACTCACTAAGAAAAGCGGTTTGGTCTTCGGTGGCCTTATGATGCCTCGCCTTGCTGAGGACAATAGCTTTCAGGGGACATGCTAGCTTTGCTTAAGGACATGCCCTTTGATGGCCCCTGTCTCTTCTGGAGCCCTTTAAAGACAGCATGGCTACAGCCAGGTCCTTGGGGCTATCTATGCCCTACCCAGCCAGCCACCAGGGCCCGCAGGCTTCACAGCATCTGCATGGCCGAAGACACTGCACACACATACCTTGTGGGTCAGGCAGCCAGAGATCAACCCAGTCCACCCCCCCTCTCCACCCTCTAGCAGCTGCAACCTCCATGCCCTCCCATTATCAGGGGTAACCAGTGAGTGGCAGGATATGCCATTTCCTGCAACACTGAAGGTCAATAACATCAGACCACTGGGTTCTCCAGATTGTCTCTGTCCCCTTCATGACTACCCCTTCATCCATGCTACCCTCGTACGACAGGCTGACTGAGGACTATCTAGTTTTACTTTGCCAGGAAGTAGCAGCTCTCTTGGTCATGGGAGATATAGAGAAGGTGCCAGCATCAGAAGTAGGTTGTGTTTAGATTCCTGCAACTTTCTGGTGCCCGAGAAGGACTGAGACCTCGGTCCTATCTTAGACCTACCCCCTCAATTTCTTACGGAGCAAGGTGAAATTCAAAATGCTCAAGTTCGTGCAAGTCCTGTTTGCCCTCAACCCGGGAGACTGGTTGATTGCAAAGGATTTGCAGGACATATTTCCATATTCCCGTTTTGACCACCCACAGGCATTACCTGTGGTTCCTGATGGGCCACGACCATTTTCAATTCCCTGTGCTCCTTTTCAGCCTTACCAGCGCCCCTCGGGCTATATGATAGCGGTGATCGCAGCTCATTTGTGAAAACTGGGGTTTCCAGTCTTCCCCTATCTCGACAACTTGCTGTTGAAGCCCGGCTCACCGCAGGCAGTCTTCTCCCACATCCAGACTACAGTGGACCTCCTGCTCTGGGGTTCACTATCAACGTGCCAAAGTCACACCTGACTCTCTCTCAGAAACTCCCTTTCGTCTAAGCTGTTCTGGACATTGAGCAGCTTCGGCTTATCCTCTCAAACTGAGTCCAGGATATTCAGGTTAGGATACCAATGCTTAAGCCTCTATCCTGGGTTTCGGTGAGAATGACTGAGTCTGCTGGGCTTCATGGCATCCTGCCTGTGACATATGCCCGCTGCCATAAGCGGGCTCTGCAGTGGGACCTGAAGTTCCAGTGAGTGCAGCATCAGGGGAATATCTCCAACATGGTCCAGTACTCAGAGGGAACTGCAAAAGACCTGCAGTAGTGGTTAACAGACCACAATTGGAGGGTCAGCGGCAGACCTCTCTCCCTATCCCAAAAAGATCGGACACTGGTGACAGATGAGTCACACCTGGGATGGGGAAGGCATCTGGGAGATGTGGAGAGCAGAGGCCACTGGTCTACCGCAGAATCCAGACTCCACATCGACCTACTGGTGCTCCGGGCAATCTGGCTGGCATTGAAAGCCTTTTTATGCTCCATGAAGGGAAGGCTAGTGCAGGTATTCACCGACAAAAGCACTGCCATGTGGTACTGCAAACAGGTCAGGGTGGAGTTGTGGACCCTTTGTCGAGAGGCCCTGCGCCTGTGGACATGGCTGGAACATTAGGGCATGTCCATGGTGGTGCAACACCTGGCAGGCACTCTAAACGTCAGGGCGGGCAAGCTCAGGAGTTGATGCCTAGCGCATCATAAATGGCGACTCCATTCGGAGGAGGTGAATGGTATCTTTCTGCAGTAGGGGGGGCCTTGGTTAGATCCGCTCGTCAACGCTGAGAAAGCGCAACGTCAGCAGTTCTGCACGCTGAGGTTTCCAAGGCAGCTCTCGCTCGGAGACGCTTTTCTTCTGGAGTGGTGCGCAGGCCTCCTTTTGCCTTTCCACCCATATCATGCCTGCTCAGAGTTCTCAAGAAGATCAAGAATGACTAGGCCCAGGTCATCCTTGTGGCTTTGCACTGGGATGAGAGAGTTTGGTAACCCGAGCTGCTGAGCTTGGCCATCACCCGATCAGGTTGCCTCTTCGGGATCTTCTGTTGCAGGGGAGGGTTTTCCACCCAAACTGAACCGGTCAACGATCCGACTTCATGAGTGGCGATTGAGCGGCGACAGAGGACAGCTTACGATCTTCCGCCCAAATTCAGAAATATTATCTTGGCTGCCAGGCGTCCCTCCACCAAGATGGTATACGCCTACTGCTGGGGCAAGTTTATGACATGGTATACAGAAAAGCAAGATGCCCCCTTTTCTGCTCCCCTTTCTCAGGCCCTTCTATTTATTCTTGCTCTTGCCAGACAGGGCTCTGCTTTGGGTACCTTAAAGAGCTATATTTCTGTCATCTCAGACTGAGAGGTTGTCAGATCAAAATGCACTGTAAGTGTAGAATTGCACTCCAAAATGTAACCTATTATGAATGAGCCAATACTTATACTGTAGTAACAATTGTTGATAAGCGAGCAGTCTAGCTGGGGGAGTTCCTAACCCCCTAATTGAACAACGTACTGTCGAGGCCAGGAAACACCCTGGGCTGAAAGGCTCTCAGGCTATGAGACCTAAGACGGTCTTTTAAACTTCAACAATTTAAATGCAATAATCCTCAAGACTATATATTCAAAATTACTTTAGCAACAAGAAACACATAACAATGCTCTCAATGCTTTCATCTTTGTATTTGAATAGATTATTATTAGAAAGCAGTATTCTGAAAAAATCATGAATGAATTTAACTCATGAATCAATCAATATATCATTGGTACATAAATAAATGGTGAAAATCAAAAACAAAACCCAATGCATTTCGGGTCTATATACGACCCTTCTTCAGGGGAAAAACATTTTCAATATATTATCATGAGTATGTTCAATATCGTATTCACATTGTCCATAGGTCCATAGGGTTTCATCGAGCTGGCTCTGTAAAAATATACATACACCAATTGTTCGCACATTCCGTTGTATATGTCACAATTAAAACAATAGGGTTTGCACATGCGGGACTCTATATACAGTGCTGCATATGGGGACCACCCAAAGAAACACCCAAATAAAAGAAGAAAAGTGCTTGAAGTAAAGAGCCACCGATATGTTCAATATATCAAAAGTTCAGAAAACTCACGTGCTGCATAAATGCTTTTAACTCTGTGAATTGAACTAAAGAACCAAATGAGCCTAACGCTTTCAAGCTAAACTTTCCCAAAGTATAACTATATGCTCAATGTGAGGGGCTTACCGATACTTTCAATGAAACAGTCTTCACATATGTTCAATAGGAAGTGAAAACACCAAGTAAATCAACGGTTCCCAAGTTTCCTCCCCGTCAGGATTCGAGATCTCGTCAATGTGGGTTACTGAATAGGCGTTTGCTAGTGTGAAGCCGTGAAGCAGTAAAAGAGGTTCAATTCTTACCAATGGATAAACAATTAGAATCCTCGCCAATCTACCCGCAGTGAATGAAACCGCTAGCGATAGTAACCGACGTTGCCACATCCGTAAAAGAAGTAAGCTCCGCCTCTCATAGTCACGTGATGTTTGTAAACCTGCCCACACCGGTTCAATGAAACTTTGTTACAAAGACTCTCACACTTTTATTTATGTACCAATATTTTATAATATAAATATTTTATTTATGCGCCTCTGGGGAGTGCAGGTGGAGAGGGGAGTTGTCTCCGATTCTGTACACCTTCATTAGGAGGCTAATTCAGGCATCATTCGATCTAATTTAGGACAATTAGATCTTCAAACAATTCGCTTTCCTGGCTAGCTCTCCTCGCACAGCATTTCATGGCACCAAAGCATTGGAACCTCCCCTTAGCGAGCCCAGCCTTTAGAATATGAATGACCCAACATGCTGAGGGCAAGCCAAGGCCGACGGGAGTCCCAGAGCATTTAATCAATCAGAACTGATATTACAGACACCAAGACAATAACATGTTATGCCTTTTTAGAACAGCTCAGTGGTTGCGTTTGTCTCTCTATGCAGACCTTCCCAATTAGATAGTTTAACAATGATGTGCACACAAGTCGAATGTAAATTTCTAGAATTCTCCTAACACTTATGATTTGGGTGCACTCAATTGATCCCTATGCGTCATCTGGAGACTCCCCTCTAGCTGGACTGGGAGCAAAAGAATTGGAGACAGGAGATGGAGTTCAAAACTTTGACTCAAAGGATGCTTTTGGGTGGTTAACCATACACCCCAAAAATATGAGCTGCTGGTTAAGTTAAGGACAGCGACTGTGCACATCAAACTCATCTGCACCCAAAGTCAAGGGACCTTACATCTATCACTACTTGTTTGCTTGCAAATGGATACCCCTCAGATTGGCACCCTCGCCCGCTGTTTTTCAAAGAGTAATAACTTAGGTCAGGAGTTCACCAAGTTGAGTTGCCTCCATGAAGATTTTCTGATATGCGGGCCAAGCAAATATTTGACAATCTCTGGAATTGTTATTCTTTGAACTAATGAAACAGCATTGGATGATTAAAATGTCACAATGTCAAATTAAGCTGAATGTTTCATATGCGGACCGCACCTTGAGCAAGGCAGGTATTGCTCTAAAAAATAAGTCTGTAAATAGTATAATGTAAGGAGGATTCTGAACATGTTGTTTATTTACGCTCCCATACAACACAATAGGGTGACGTAATGATTTCTAGAAATTTGACTTCACAATTATGCATTTTAAAGGTAAGAAATTTGTAGCACATTATTTGTCTATGTTTTCAATTCACAGGTTTTGGCCTCTCGTGCAGCCAATGGGGGATACAGTAGTCACGCACAGAATAATGTTAGACTAGCAGATTTAGAAATAATATTAGAAAATTATTTGCAACACAATTTTTGAAGATAATGTGTCAAAACGGAACTCAAGCCCATACGTTTTTCAGGGAGTGAATGAAAAAAAAAAAAGATGAAGGAGCAGATGTTGGATGAGGAAATACTTGCACATGGGTGCCTAAAGTCAGATATGGTGCGATAAGGGTGAGAGTTCAACTGAGGTAGGACTGATGAGATGGAACGATGTAGGGCTGCCAATGGGATTCCAAAAGAAAATTAGTCTAGGTCATTGGTACTCTCAAACATTTTTACAGGGGCAAAAGGTTTGCTCTGATGTGGCAGAGGGCCGCATTGATGCCAGCAGCTGGCGATACGAAGGGGGAAGGGTTCCGGGGTTTGGGTTTTAAGGTGGGATTTAAGGGTAGTGAAGCATAAACATTCAATGAGTGAATTGCACAATGTCAAACCAGAAAACCTGGGATTAATTCCGGCTTCTCCACCTTATCAAATTGCGTGATACTATTCAATTGTTTTATTTCACTTTCAATCCTTTTTCGTCACTATCACATACATGAGGAACTCGAAATACATGATTTCAGGATGTGCACTATACATAACCTTCTATGGGGTTTGATTTTATAAACTATGGTAAATTGTTCATGTATAATAGAAAGCCAGGCTACCAAAAGAGGGCAAACATCGGACATGCCTCTAAGTTCACTATTGGCACTGATGTCAGGGTGAGGGGGAGGAAGGGGGTGGGGGGGGGGGGGGTCAGAATGATAGTTTTCAAACATCAATTTAGAAACTATCACTTTAAAAAACAAACTTATTAATGCACGTATATAATCTAATGAACTAAGGTGAAAATGTTCTGCATGTTAATGAAATAAACTTTTAGAATTTTGAAGAGACTATCATATTTTTACAATTTTGCTTCAAGGTGTCTTTAATAAAAATGAAAGTGTTCCAAAAGTTAAGCTGGAAAAATAGGGAGAAAGTAATTTGATTACAGCTTTAATATAATATGTGAAGCAATGGTATAGAAAAGAGATTAACAGGAAGGTTAAGAGTTTAATCTGTCAGTGGAAAGTAATAGGCTGGGCACCAGGAGCGTGATTGCTTAAATGATCCAGGAGAATCATAATATGGTGAATGCTACGACGGGTCCGTTGGTTTTGAAGTGACTGGGAAGGCAGCTAGCACAGACTAAATCCCGGTTGGATGCAAAGAGCAAGAATCTAAACTACTATTATAAAGAGAGAACTTGCACCTTTTGGCCAGGTAAACTCGGGAGCCACAGCCCCAATCTACACACCCAATACATCTATGAAAACGTCAGGGTGTGTAGATGGACATAGGCAACATTAAATAAAAAAAAATCGTAAATTAAAATTTGTGAACAAAGAAGTCCCCTAAAACAAGCGCCGGCCGCGATGCAGCGCTGATCGCGACCTAGACATAACGTAATGACGATATGCGGGGAGGAGCGGTGACTTGCGGTGAGGAGTGGCGGTGAAGAAGTCCGGAGCGGGCGGCTCAGGTAAGGCAAAGGCAGGCGGGAAGCTCAAGGCGCAAGGCGGTAGGCGGTATGGCCAATGTCGGGGCGGGCGGGAGGCTGAAGGCTGAAGGCGGGAGGCGGTATGGCCAATGTCGGGGCGGGAGGCAGGAGGGATGCGGTCTGGTCAATGTCGGGGGGGGGGGGGGGAGGCTTATACTGCTGCCCCCAGCCCCCTTCTGCCCCGGGCAAAGCCGGGGCGGGCTACTAGTGGTTTATATAAAAAAAAAAGACTGAATAGACATGATGAAAAAAAAATTGCTGCAAAAAAGGGTAATGGTGGCGGTTAAGCTAGGTGAATGGGTTCAAGTTAAGTTGACCTGTCAGGGTGGGAGGCAGTCTGCATTTCAAAGACAAAATAGTATGTAACAGTGGATAATATGCATGTGCTAATTAATGCACAGAGCCAAGATAACAGTTAGTGTGCCACATAGTACATGGGATGCCAGTTAGTGTTAAATGTTTGGATCGTATAACTGATGTGTTCAAGTCCTGTAGAACGCTTTTTAGGTCGAGCATAGAGGCTGCAAGCATGCACGGCTCTGCAAGGTATGCTGTATGGAATAGAAGCCCCACCCACTCTCCGCCCATTATTTGTCACTGGCTTGTGTCATTGCCCTTCGTAAATGCTGGCTTCTGATTTGTAAATAGGCGTGTTAGTCCCTCCTTAGTACCACCTTGTCTTCATTTGTAATCTCCAATGGCGACTGGCTCTTACTTTGGTTGTTACACAGTATGTCAGTCTGTAGGCACTATTTTCTTTATTGAGTTTCTTTTACTGAAGGCAGGACATGTACTGCTTCAGCTGGAACCACTTGTGTTTATTTAAGCAGCACAGCTGTGCTTTATCTTATGTGCTTTTAAATTAACATGGGTGCCCGCTTTATCCTTAACACGGACACCCGCTTTCAATCACATAGGCGCCCGCTTTCAATAACACAAGTGCCCACTTTCAATAACACGGGCGCCGGCTTTCACTTTAACCCGGGCGCCCAGCATTATCTCAATACCCCAAACACCCAGTCGGTACTTAATCTCGTTTTACTATCTGCGCGCCTTGCCCGCTTTCACTTTCCTTTTGTTTTAAAAATGGCAGCCACCACCACCTCACCATTCACGAGACGCTGCCCTTGAGGTAAGTGACTATTTCTTCTATTTATTTGTTGTATTGAGAGTGTTTTCACGGGGTCTCTCCCTTGGCCACTTCTCTCGTAGTCTCAGGGTGCCGGGCGGGAGAGTGTTTTTCAGGGTCTCTCCCCACTCTACTCCCACACTGTCTCTTGGTACCAAGCTGGAGAGTTTACTCAGACATGAGTCCCTTTCTCACTGCACCATCAGGATTCAAGCAAGCCGGGCCGAAGACGGCTGAAATGCCAGAAACCGGTCCCCGGTAGCTTGTCTCCTTTCTGGTGAAGAATTGGCTTGGTAGTTTAGTCTGCCCTTTCCCATGATGCACTGGGCCAGGGACAGACTGATTTGCATATAGCCAGGTTCTGAGCTGGGATGGTGCAGTGAGATAAATAACGGTGATGGATCAAGCCCTGATCTTTGGACTGGGTAAGAGTGGTCTGCTTAATTCAGACACTCTGTTCATCACCACCCCCTTTTCTGTATCGGAGAGTTTCCCCGGGTCACTCTCTCCCCCGCCTTCACTCACACTGTCTCTTGGTACGTACCGAGTGGGTGAATTTTTTGCCAGGTCTCTCTCTCGCCCATGTCTGCTCTCGCTCTGTCTCTTAGTACTGAGCGGGAGATTATTTCTTGAGGTCTTGTTCTCTCCTGGCTCCTCCTTCTTTCTCTTGCTGTCGGCCTCTCAGTTTCTTCCCAGGCCGCTCTGCCCCCCGTTTCTCCAAGTAGTGGAACTGTGCAGCGACTTGAAGACCATGGGAACGCAAACAGAAGAAGCCGCAGTTCGGGAAGCACTGGCCGCTGCAGCTTCCTGAGGCTCTGGTGTCTGGGGCACGCAACGCAGTAGCTAGTTCCCTAGAGCCCGTGATGCCTAGAGGGCACAGGTAAACCTTTAATGTCTAGTGAACACAGGCCTTTTTAGAACCTTGAAGCTTGCGCTAAGCAGGGAGCACAGGCCGCTGCAGTTCCTTGAAGCTGCTTTAACCCCTTCCATGCTCATGACGAGCTCAGCTCATCATGAATCACAGTGGAGCTGTGCTCATGACGAGCTGAACTCGTCATAATGGCACGGCCCACCCACGCGCGGTTAATTCTGTGCGGGAGAATTAATCAGTGGGCAGTCTGTGACGAGCCCAGCTGTGAGTCATGACGAGCTGGGCTTGTCACGAGCACAGCAGCGCCGCGGACCGCACCCCCCCCTGCACCATGGGTGGAATTACCCCCGCAGCGAAGGGGTTAAGCAAGGAGCACAAACCTTTGACAGCTCATTGTAGCCCTTGCTGCCCATAAAACATACACCCCTGCAGTTCCTTGAAGTTCTCGTGGGCTAGAGAGCCCAGGCCCCTTAAACCTTGCGGCAAACAGGGAGCACAAGGTGCTGAAGCTCCTTGAAGCTCTTGCTTCCTGGAGAGTGCAAACCACGCAGCTTCTTAAAACCCATGCTGCAGAAAGAGCATAGGCTGCTGGGGCTCTTTGAAGCTCGTGCTGCCTAGAGAGCATAGGATGTGCAGTTCTCTCAAGCTCATGCAGACTTCAGGGCCTAGGCTACACAGCTTCTTGAAGGCCGCGCACCTACGTGAAGTCACGAAGAGAACATAGGCAGCTGCAATTAATTGAAACCATTGCTGCCAAGAAATCACCCTCCGCGGCCAGGCAGTACAGGCCGTTGAAGCCCTTGCTGCCAGGAGAGCACCATTCATGTGCAATGCATTAGGTCTCACATTTGCAAGAGTTTGAGCTATTGGCATTGTAAATGACAATGCCTTCTATTTATGTGTTTTGAAAAATGCGAGTAGTGCGTAAATCCGCACTTAAACACATAAATAAAAGGTATTGTCCTTTACAGTGCCAAAAGCTTGAACTCTCACAAATGCGAGACCTATTGCATATGCTTGCTGTTTTTTATGGGATAATGCGGTCGCCTAAAGCATGCATGTCCTAGAACACTACTCTTTTCTGGGGATCCTGATCTTGAATAAAGAACTACATAATAACATATTTCAATATGGTTTACTTTGCAACACAGGTGCACCAATAAGAGGTTAGTTCTTGCAACTTTCAACCAAAAGCATAAGAGTTATTCAGTATCTATTGTTTTGTGTGGGTTGCGAGTGGGTGTGAACATGTTCTTGTTCCACAGTAGAAGACAAATGAAGTGTCCACGTCGTTGTCCGTCTGTACATTATTCATCTCAGTGTCTATGTAATCAGTTTCGAGAAAATCCCGATCCCTGTAAGCATGATACTTTGTCTAAGTACTTACTGCCCTGCTGTTTGTGGATTCTATATCTTAGTACAACATCACATCTACTAGCATTCCTGTCCCGATCTCTGTCCCCCTGTGAAAAATGACCAAGATGTTTTGTCTTTGGAACACCACGTCATTACTGTGAGTAAATCCATGTTGGCACCCAATTGCTCCATTACCCGCGTCTCCATCTCAAAGACATTTACCCACACTCCTAAATAAAGTACATGCCCTCCCCTTCACAGTGTACAAAGTGCACTATCCTAAACTGTTCCCAATCGTAGTGTAAGAGTGACATACTTAGAAGGAATATTTATGAAGTAGAATGTGAGGCTGTCTGTGTCAGGAGACTGTTTAAAGGGTACTGATTATTTTAAGGGGAGTACGGATACCTGAATGCATGTAGACAACCAAATAGGTGTTTGCCAGGTTTGCATCAGGAGCATGCTGCCACTTAAGGTGCTCGTGGAGTGCGTCCAGGTACCGGATGGAGAGGAGCCAGCAATCTAGACCGCAAGTGATACAGAAAGTAGCTTACCTGACAACTGAGGCGAAGCAGGTCCCACTGAAGAAAATGCAGACATCAGAAGAACAATCCCTTCATTTCAATGAACCTGCATCAGAACCTTAGGCAACAAGGTGGGAAAGGGTCTGTGGGACCACACTGTCCCGATGGAAAACAGTGTATGGTTCTGAAATGCAAAGGCCTTGCAGTTTGCTTATGCATCCATTTGGCATATCAGAAACTTAAGAAAGAAGACTTCTAGGACAGCAGCTTCTGAAGAAGAAAGTGTAAGAGAAAAAAACATTCTAATACTACTCTTGGCTAAAGGCAAGTTTACCAAGTCAAGCATGGAAGGGGTGGAAGGGCCATCCATGGCATGATCATGTGTGACACAAAGATTTGAATATGCTTTTTTTCAAGCAGTTTCCAGTACCGTCACTAGGTGGCAGGATACACCAAGAATGACAAAGCCAGGCCATAGAACCAACGAGAATTTTAATGACCTGCGCAATATCAGAACTACAGACCTAGCAGTGATCTTCCTGCCTCTAGTTATGCAGTACTCCTGGACAAGCAACTCTGAGTTTTTTCACAGATAACAATTAGTGCTACTAATAGGCTACATTTTCTACCAGTAGTGACTTAAAGTCTGTTCTTCTGATACACTAACAATCCTGGTCATGTGAATGCCGAGTGTTCAACAAATCAATCCTTGAACTGCAAAATGCATTCCCTCCCAAAGTGAAAAGCAAAATGCCAGAATAGCGGAGGAGTTGACCTGCCCCTCCCGCGTTCACTGGCACAGCACCAGTTCCCAGGATGGGGCGCGCAGATGCGGAGCAGCTGTGTTATGTTCTGCTTGACTTGGTGGAGGGTTTACGTCAGGGACTCATTACAGAGAGACGATCTGGGGCCAGATTTGGCCAAGCTCTTAAGTCCCAGTGATCTAAAGCAAGAGAACAAATCTCGTCCTCTAAGTAAACAGCTGCTCTTCAGAGACCAAGAGCCTTCGGCCCTTATTTAATATATGTTTGCAGTTAGCAAAAACCAATAGAAATTGTAATACATTGTCTAAATTGCAGAAACTTTTAAGTACAAGTGCCGGGCTTTGCAAAACAAATGCACTTGAGCTGCTCGCTAAACATACTTTTAAACAAATATACGGCAAGATTGTTTTGACAGAATCGTTTAAAATCCTTACAAATGTAGGATCGTGCGCTCTCTCCTCCTTACTGGGAAGAGCAGTGACTAAAGTAGGGTTCCCTTGCCCAGAGCCCCGCTCTACAGCGCACAAATGGTCCTCAAAATGTGCAGCAGGGCCCTGCCTTGCACAAACTAAACTGATTGAACATGCCCCATGTTAACCTCCTGGTAACACGCCTCCTGCAGAATGCTTCAAGTTCAAGAGACCACTGCAATTTGATGTTTAAATGAGTTGAAATCTTCCGACCTTCAATTTCCTTAGTAGTTATTTACTTTTAAAGGCAATGAGTGTGTGGCACAGATGTTAGGAGGTTCGCTTCTTTCATAAAATGCATCTAATGATGTACGGCAGGTACCCTGAAATGCCAGCACGGAGCCCGCAAACACCTATTAATATGGATCCAAGACTGGTAAAAACCCTGACCTAAGCCACACACCTGTAAAGAGCTTCAAATTAAATGCTGAGGGTGCATTTTAACATAAAACAAGCTAATGCAGGATCAACTTTGCCCTAGCGGATTCCTTAAAGACTGGCTCCAAGACAGCTTAGAAAGGCACACAGCAAGCACAGAAATCAGAGCAACCTATATGCATACACTTGAAGTAGGGACCACTGAACCAAAGCCTAGCAGATGAAAATCAACAAGTTGGTCTGTGAAGCTTACAGATTGTGAGGAAATCTGAACTCCTTTATTGGAACTAGGACCCACTGGGAACGCACAAAACTTTCTAGAGGTTCCACCCTAAAAGGCCCAATGGTACCTCTTTTTCGATTTTATGCGGAGCTGCATTCCTTTGTGCCAAGGACTCTTGGTTTATTACAAAATCTGCCCCACCTTGTCCCCCCTAAACACTCCACTCCCACTGTAGGTGTTCTAAAACCATAGCAGAAGCCACAGTAAAGTTGTTGAGCAGCCTTTCAATTGGTATAAGAGTTAACCCATGGGATCTCAAAGCAAACCTGGGGAGGAGCCTTGCTAAGCGAACCAGTCTGACTCAATTTCGAGCTCACATTTCTTTAGATTTCTTAAAGCACTTTATTTGGGGTGCGCGGGGCAGTTATGTTTGAATTTGAAGATACCAGGTAGGTGTGTGCATGCTTTCTTATTATAGGATCATATGCTCCTTTTTTCCTCTGCCCCAGAGATCGGCCGCTGAAAGGGCTGACGCCCACTTTTAATTCCCTTCAACATCATGCATTTGAAAGAAAAATTCACATCTGGGTGATCCCACTATCTGCTAGGGTTTGAAGCTTTAATATGAATAGATGCTTTATTGTACTCCTACTTGTAAATACACTGAAGCTTATAAGCACACGCGATCACATTCTAGTATGCCAAGCGCGGAAAATCGAGACGCGCGCTCTTAGGATCCGGCCCCCCGGGCCCTGCCTCCGGCCTCTTGTGGTTGGGCGGCCGGGTAGTCCAATGGGCAGCCGGCCGCCTTTCACTTCCGGGTCAATGGGTGACGCACTTCCGGAGTGGTGGGGGGGCGGAGACCTGTGGCCTATTTAGGGTCCAAGCCCCGGGGCCTCTGTCCCTGTTATCACTCCAGTCACCCAGACGCCACGCCGGCCCTGAAGCTGGCTTCCGCCCTTCTTCGGAACCCCGACCTTCGAGAACTCCCACCCACCGGTCCCTTAGATTAGTGGTTAGAGGGGCGTGTTGCGGTGAAGAGACCTGCGATCAGTAACAGTGACTAACACAATGGACGGGAGTCTGCCTTGCGTACTCCATTGGCCAGCACCGAGGGGGATATGGTAAGCTCTCCGCTGGGAGGAAGTTACCACCGGCTGGGGAGGCTAGGGCGACAGATTTCGAGCCTCCTGGCTCCCTGGGCAGCCTGGTGGTCGAGGGGTGGGCCCTGGTAATGGCGGACAAGGATCAGAGGTTGGGGCCCACCACTCTAAGGGGCAGGTGCGCGGCACCTGGGTAGGATGCCCAGTTGCGAGATGCGAACCAGATGGGGCTCCTCCCTTGGTGCTGGAGGACATGAGAAGAACCATCATCAATTCGCTATTAAAAGTGTGATTTTGAAATATCAGTTATGCATGTAAATTGCTTGTCATGTTTATGCATTGTTTGTGAATAAACATGGCCGTTTTTTACACCTCGTAAATCTCATGGTGATTTCATTGTGGGCTTGCATGTTAATGTCAGATAGGGGGAGGTGGGGACAATGCTGGGGGGTCCGGGTCCTATGAAGACATTCTCAGGTCCCAAGAATGCCACTTTTCAAGGACAATTACTTTCTAAATGGTAAAAGACTCACACCAGCTGATTAAAGTCTCCTAAACTGAATATGAGGACACTTCATGGAATCTTTTGGCCTCACCACGATCAGTTTTTCATAATCAACACAAAAATGTCTACAAAAACCACTCTTAGTTTTCTCGTTCATCTCCTCTCTTGGCACAAAGTAAACCGCATCACCACCCCACTTCCCTCCATTCCCTAAGCCAACTACTCCGCTTGAAGGGTCTGGGATCCATTGCTTTTCTGCAGTCAGCAACTCAATCAACCTTCTGCCAGAACCTTATCTCGCCTCAGTAGTCTGCATTTCCCCTGGAGGTAAATCCTGCTAACTTTGGCAGACAAGGAAATGCCTAGGCAACACTGGCGAGTAGCTCTCCATTACCAGCCAAGGACTCTCCATCGCTTCCTTCAGTGGAGGATCAGGGGCCAGCTGCGCCCCCAGGCTCCTGACTGCAGTACTTCAATCACTTTTGGTGACCACAAAGGTATCCTTTATATAGTGGGGGAAAGGTGCCTTGAATGGCACCACAGCTCTGCGAGGACGCTCTTCCCCAAACTGGGGCACCGTATGTGGACTGAGGACAGATATCGGGGTCTGGGTCAGGCGTAATGATGCCAGCAGCTCTTTGTTAAAGTCTAACCTCCCCATAGCCAGCATCGTATCCACATCCCTTCCCCTGCATCTTTCCTTTTCATGCAAGTGCCATGCCCAGCCCAGCGACTCGAGACTACCCCCATGTTATGGACAAAGGGCAATGTTTTGTGCAATCTCGGCGATGGTGGGAGGGGGAAAGGCAGGGTATGATGGACAATCTGCTGTGACATGCTTGTTCTGTTTCTATGGTTTGAAAATGCAAATAAAAACAAAAAAAATGTTTGTTTTTTTTAAAAGACTACCCTCATGTTAGACTGTACCCAATTGCTAGTAATGGACTCCTACTGGCTCTTAATAGGACGAAAATCTGACCTACTGATGGCACCAGTTACTCGTTGGTGCGAGAAAGTGACCCAAAGACGCACCAAATTACTGACACAGGCAAGACCTGCAACCATAGGCCTGCCCAACCCAGCAACAAGACCTCGGCGGATCACAGCAGCACTCTGTACACTGTTTTTAGTGACTTCACTACTGTATTTCGCTAGATCCGAAATGACATCCATGGAAACACAAGCACCCCACCAACACCCCACGCCCTTCATACTGAAATAAACTAACCTGCTCATCAAGTACCCAACATTTATTGTTGCACTGAACCGTTAAAAACTCTTTCCAATTGAACAGACTCATGTCTTCGGCAAAATGAAATGCATTAATGGAAAAAGATCTGTTTTAGCTAACTATATCAACTTCCTATATCTGGACCTGCGCCATGATAAAGGCAGCTCTTTCCTTAATCAATACACAGAGCGTGGATTGCCGAAACACAATAAAAGGCCAACGTGCGTGAGGCTGACCGACAGCACGATCAGGGCATAGCGCCTCGGCGGCAGGTTCAGATGTTTGCGAAGAGAAAGCGCCTCTGGGCGGCCCTGCGCGGCTCTGGGAGGCGCCCATTCGCCTCTGGACATGTCTGATTGCTGAGCAGAAACACTGACGGTGAGTCACAGATTTCCATCCGCCATTGAAGAATGTTTACTTTCTGTGAGGAATTCCAAGTCGTCATGTACGGAAGGAAGATAACATTTCTTGGGCGTGCCAAATACAACATTCATGCTCCTGGGTGTACTCGAGTTGCAAGCACTGGGCAGGTCGGGTCGAGACGCTGCTTCAGATCTGCAGCTGGAGCCCAACCTGCTCGGGGCGAGGCAGCTCTCCCAGGCCAGCAGCCATCACACTGCACATGCAACGAGCGCGCAAAGACTGAGCACCTCCACCACCGACTGCCGCATCCTCTCAAAGACTCTGCTGCGGGCGCAGCTAAATGACAAGTTGGCATTTCCCAAGCGCACCTTCCTTAAAGATGACGCGCAGAGAGAAATACTGGTGGGGCCAAATTACCAGTGCTGATGTGGACACGTTTGTGTCCGATTTTAGCACAAATCCGATCAGGGTCCACAAAGCTCTCAAAATCACTAGCATTCCCTTTTAAGAACCCGAAACCATCTCGGAGAATGCCCATCATATTGAAAATCTGCACTGATGGTCACATAGTTCCATGGTCTCATTTAAAAGGAGTACTTCCACGTTTTTGTTTCTCCCCGTCAACACGTCTAACCTAATTTTGTCATATCTCTAGACATCTTTGTATATAAAAGTCAGTCCCTCACCTCTCTCCGTAAAATAGGTTTTTATTTTACCCCTTCCTTTCCTGTGACCCATACTTCAGTACCTCCAATTATGTATACTTTAGCACCTATAAACCTAACAATAACTTTGGACCAGTCCTCCATTCAAACTACAGGTTCTCCACTAGTACATATTCATACCTCCAATATTGCTACCCCTTGCGAGGACTCCATCACCTCCCTAGTACATAGCTAGAGGGTATCCGCTCTAACGCAATGTATACTTTAGAAGCTATACTCCTACCTGTATCTCGGTGCCAGTTTCCTCTACCCTCTGGGTTACAGCTGTCCTGTTTTCCAGTGTTTTGGGTTACTGGGTATCTCCTCAAACAATTTAATACCAGCGGTTGGGAAAAATGTCTACCTCTTCCAATAGTTTTTCTTGCAAGTATCGACAGGAGGCCATTCAAACAAGGGTATAGCGTTTGATGCCAATAGCACTCAAAATGTAGCAAAGATGTTGGCATTACTGTGTAGAGCGACTGTACATTAAAGGTACACCACATTAAAGGTATTTACATTTCCCTCAGTCACCCTGCCTGGCACACGATGCTCACCCCAGCGTGCAAGGAAAGGACTGTATGCAGCACGCAGGAGTGCCTGTCACAGGTGGTGCAGCGGCTGGACCAAGGGCATGCACACATGCCCGACACTTGGGGCCAAGCCAGATTATTCACACAACCAGACCATTTCCTGTTCTATGTCGTCTGAGCCTAAGATTATCAACTAACTTTCACGGTCAGGCAATCGAAACATGAACAGCGGGAAAACGATCTCTTTCACAGTTGGACACATGCACTTGGCACCGTTTCATTGATATAATAACCCCAAAATGAGTTGGCAAGACCGGTAGACCCTTTTTACAAAAATAGTTTGTCCTAGCTCAATTGCACTTCCAGAAGAGGGTAACATCGCACGATCGAAGGTCTCCCAGGTTCTGGGGATCTGCAGGACAAGGCCATCCGGCATCCGCATTTATTTCCATATACTAGACTGGTTTCCGCCACTGGTCATAATATTTTCTAGAAACCGTCACACCCAAGTCCTTTCTGAAAGCTGTCCTGCTTTCATTTGCACTTTGTACCATGTTTATTCGGGTTGTTTAGACATTTCTTCTACTCGACTGTGGCTGGTTAAATAGATGTGCTTGTTTGGTAACAGTCATTGTGCTCCTGGCACCTGGGCGAAGGAATTCTGACGTGACCAAAACGTTATACCATTGAGTATGGGCCACCTAGAACGGTCCCACATCTCTCACTCTTTCTCCACCCCAGGAAAGCAATGCCAGGGGGAGCTATGAGCAGAACTGCCGCGAACGAACGAACCACCCTTTCCCTACAGTATTCTTTGATTTCTGGTGGGTTAGGATGCCTTCAGTGTAAATATCTTTCTGCAGAACTCCGAGGTACCTACCAGTCTACTTTTTCCACTTTTCTTTGTTAGAAAAAAGAATGGCAAATAAATCCGTTCCTCCCCTTTTCTTTCCTGTTTTGCTCATACATTTTTGAAATGAGATAAACGAACGTGAAAACACAGGACTGAAAGGAACCACCTGCAGCCTCGGGAAACTGGAAACAACTCGTTAGTTGATAAGGAAGTGAAGGTTTAGCATTTTTCAATAGAACATTCGGTAGAGGCAGCAATCCAGCAGCGCGAAAGAGCACCAACTTACCAAAAACTTAAGCAGCCAGACGGACATCTCTAACGTGACCTGTGGATGAAAGTACCCAGGAGAGGGGACCTACTATGGTGCATCGGTGCGGTTCATCCACGAGAGGTGGCTTTACACCAGACCCTGTATAACCAGGCTGCACACAGTGCAGACACTGCAGCAAGATGCAGTTGAATCAAACACCAGTACAAAATAAACCAGACACAATTATCGAAATTGGGAAGCAGCAACAGGTCATTGTGAGCAACACAACGAACATGCACATGTTAAATGCAGGTTAAAAGCATCGCATTTGTTATGACTTCCAGGTCCCTCGGCTCCATATAGTTTAATTCTGAGTAGGTGCCTGAAGCTCCTTGTTACTTATGGCTCCCATGAATAAAAATGTTTAAAAAAAATAATCTTGTCAAGTGCAAGACCTGTTAACACTACCAACGAGCTAGGTAATTTGCCAATCTATCTAGAAGCAAAGACATTTTTAGCAGATTTCTTGAAGTTTAAGTAAGGACATACACCCGGTGTCGTTCATTGGTCGACAAAACTCAAGTTAAATCGGATACAAAGCTCTACAGTGAATAGGCGCTGAAGCAGCCTTGCGAGTACGAGCGAGCAGCAGTTTGTAGTCTAAACACTGCCTGGGGAGAGGGGGGGGGGGGGGGGTGAGTTCTGATGTGTTTGTAGTTTCTTAAAATCCCACTTCACAAGAGGGGAACGAGTTGGAAGGGTGGGGGCGGCGGCTAAATAATGAAATTGGGAGGCCAATTAAAACTCCCATTTCAGGAATTAAAGCCGTCTAAGCGGTTCTTTTCTAAAGGGACACGTAGTGCTTGGGAGACCGGAAAGACACAACTTCCGTCCATCCTCCAGGGAAGACTCGCGGTGCACAATGGGAAGCCTTGTAGCGCAGCGTTTGAGAAGAGAAGCGATGGCCTCACCAAGGAGCATCATCGGCCTGACCTTTCCAGCAGATGTGAATGCGGGAAGACTCGGGCACTCTGGGGCTCAAGATCCTGCTCTCGCCCCAACACGATAAAGAAGCCCATGCCTGCGGTACACCATGAGCTCGCCCAATGTTCAGAAGCGGAGGAGATTAACCAGCCCCTTACCATGTACTCACTTGATTGAAGGCTGAGCAAACAGGCTTGCAGGGAGCAAACACCCACGAGCCCCTCAGATCAAAGTATCAACATATCATGCAAAACATTCAGCAAGAGGTGCTTTTATTTAGCCAATAGCACACGGTGTTGTGAGCTTTACAATTTCGTTTTAAGGGCTGTAAGCATGGGGCTAAACAGTTCAAGCATGTAAAACTATAGGGGGTGAAAAGCCAGAACTGTATGAAGGTGGCCAAGCACTTGACAAATGTTGCATCCTTGCTACGACGGACCATTCCATACACCAAACGCATGCGCTACATTAGACATCCTAAATTAAACATAGGCATTTATCCATCGAAAAATTTGATTCTTAAAGCCTTGAGGTGCAGGACGGCTAGGCTATCAACATTCCCACCACTCAGAAGAGCTGTACCGCTAGTCTGACACAGTTTCGTTTGATATACCATCACATAACTAGATACGTTGTTTTGCAATTTATTTTGTGCTTTAGAACCCTGATGAGACATTGATGTACTTTTGGTGGATAGATAAGTTGCTCGGTTGGTTTTGGCCCTTACGGTAGAGCGTACTTGATGAATATGGCCTCTGTATGTGCCCATCTTTTGAACTCTTAAACACAGCCTCGGAGTTCGCCAAACAGCAAATACAGCAGTTTCAGCCACAGTGGTAGTCAGGGGCAGGAGGATAAAGTGGATTAGCATTAAAGATTTTGAAAGGCTACCGTGATTTAACCTGGCATCAGATTTAACAATACGCTTCGATACACCAGGTATACATGCTGATATGTTCGATGCAGACAATGTAAAAGGTTCGCCCTTAAGTGCCACAAAATGTTGCCAATCATTTAAGGACAAGTTTTAAGGCAAATCCTAACAGTCATCCATGTGGGATTGAAAATACAATAGATTTTGCATAATCTGGGATAATACAATTACACCCCACTACCCCCCAAAAAATTGAAAAAAATACACTTAGATTTCACACATCTGGTTTAAGGAACAACCACAATGACTTTTTTTTAGAAAAAAACTGAAGTTAAAGACCATCCAAAACCTTCATGGCAATTAAACGAGTTACCATCAACTCAAAACAGCATGATTTTTCTGTGGGTTTCTCGTCATAGGAGAGACAAGAGGAACATATTGGAAATATAGTCCTAAATTATATTTAAAATTAAAAACACACAAACAACCAAAAAGCTCCACAAAACAGTGACAGTAAAAAGAAACATACCACGCTTGGTAGTGGAACATGAAAATCTCCAGGTTCGTCAATAGAAGACTGAATGAAGTTATGTCACTGCCCTTTAGTTGGATGTACACTTTAATTCCAACAAAAAAATTATAATAATAATAAACTTTATTCGGATTTTAAAGATCCATAAAAGCAGTACAGGTAAAAAATCTTCAGTGAAATATAATTACAGATTACTTAAAAACAGCAAAAAAGAGTTTCGGTAATGTATACAGTACTATTATAATTAAAGGTTTTTCCTGTGTCCGTATATACATTTCAGAAAGTTAAGGACATGGTAACATGTGGCTTCGGTATCCAAAAGCTGCAAGCTCAACATGGCTACTCGGCATTGTCTAAGACCCCAAGATTTTAAAAGAGTTAGTAACCAGAGTTTGCGGTGTTCCTGATAAAATTTGCAGAACAGAACAGTATGAAGGGTGGTTTGACCTGATATCCCATCGCATGGACATGGAAGTGGATTTGGGTCCCAAACGTTTGGCGTTGGGAAAGCTACCAGTTTGTGAAATATGTTCAGTCTGAATCTTATCAGGAGAAATCGTTCAAAGGTACCAATGTCAAGGTTTAAATAGGGCTGCATTAAAAGGGTAGATTGAACCATTATTGCGTGCTGCACCGACTGTTTCCCAGCTTCTATTTGTAGTCTCAGATTGCCCAGATGGTCCAAGGCTCGTTTTTTTAAGTTATTTTTTGAGAGTTCTCCAATTTTTTCGGGGTTTGAATAATATTTTCCTATTCCGAGGTCAAAAAGAAAGGTCCGGATATAGGCCAGCCATTTAATTTTTAAAACGTAGTCCAGAGACATTGCATCCGCCAGTATTGTTTTTGTGATGTCGTTTTTATCTGACGCCCAGATACGTCGCCAAAGGAGGAGTGGTTGAATTTTGGCAAGATCTTCGATATATGGTGCCCCCAATTCTAAGTGGCAGGCGTAAGTCGAGGAACTTTTGGGGGCGGGTAAGAGAAATCTGAAAAACTTGTTTTCTGCAATTTGCAGAGAGGTGACATCCGTATGGCCCCATAGTCCTGCTCCATATAAAGCTGTAGATTGACACTTGGCTTTATATATGGTTATCAATTCCCTGGGCGGACGTTTTCCTAGTTTTTGTGTAAACGACACCAATGCGGCTAATGCTCTTTTAAAACAATGTTTTCTGGCTTCTACTGCTGGTTTCCAGGAGAGTTTATTATCTATCATGACTCCCAGATAGCAGTATTCGTTTGTAGAATCTATTCTTTGGCTGTCAAGGTAGATGGAGTTTTGCTGTTTCCTCCCAACCCCAGCCTTCATTACGAAAGTCTTTTTTACGTTTATATGAAGGTCAAGGGTTCTCATAAACTGCGAATATCTGTTAAGGGACCTTTGGAGTTCACGGGGGGTTTGTGCAAGGAGGACGGCGTCGTCCGCATAGAGTAGGGCGGGGATCGGGCGATGTTTGGCCAGTGGAAGGTCACGGGCACCCTTCAGGAGCTCAACCTCCAAGTTGTTGGTATAGAGGGAGAAAAGGAAGGGTGCCAGGACACATCCTTGTCTGACCCCACGCTCTACTCTAAAAGACGCCGTCAATTCCCCCTTTGTCCCGTAGCGGACTCTTGCGGATGGATTGGAATAGAGTTCCCTTAAAAAGTTCAGGAGTGATGGATCTACCCCCATCTGTGCTAAAAGGGACCACAATTTTGTATGGGAGACGCAGTCGAAAGCCGCGGACAAATCTACGTAGGTCATATAAAGTTTTGCTTTCTTTGCATGCACATATTTTCCAAAGATTATTGATAAATTTAAGGCTTGTTCCACGGTACCTAGTCCTTTTCTAAATCCAAATTGAAGGTCGGATAGGATGCCTCTCTCTTCCGCCCAGTCCTGAAGTCTTTCTAAAATCACTCTTCCTGCTATTTTTCCCAGTGAGTCCAGCAAGGAAATTGGGCGATAGCAGGCAGGGTCCATACGGTTACCTTTTTTAAATATCGGCACCATAATGGACCTTGTCCATGACTCCAGAATTCCTAATTTTGCCGTAGCGGTGCAGACCCTTGTTAAAATCGGTGCCCAAAGTTCTGTTTGATGTTTAAAAAAGTCTGCCGGGACTCCGTCCGGCCCTGGAGCTTTTCCTTTTTTGGTTGAGTTCAATGCCACAAGAATCTCGGGAATTTCAAAATTTATATCTATAGGGTATGGTAGGAATGTTTTTTCCTCTTCTTCCGTCTCTTGGTCAGAGGTTGGTTTTTGGAAGATGCTGGTGAAGTGTGATACCCAAGTTGCAGCGTCTATAGCAGCTTCGATTTTTGGGCAAGTGTCGTCTGCCAAGAAAGGAGTTCTTATAATTCTCCAGAAGGCTTGAGAGTTTTTTTCTTGGGCACTGGTGTGGAGTTCTTGCCACAGCGCTTGCTTCAGTTCCTCTTTCCTCTTTTTCCTTATTTTATGATATTCATTTCTGAGGGTGGCTATTGTGCGGGAATCCCTTTCGTTTTTGTTTAAGGCTAGCTTCAATTTTGTATGAGCCTTAGTGCACTCTTGGTTAAACCAGCCTTTGTGCCGGGATGGACCGAATTTTTGTTTTTTGTGAGTAAAACCTTTAGTTTGTCCATGATTTGGGCAAAGTTATTTAGAAGCTCCGCGTCCTTAGTTGCTATGTCCAAACAAATTTTAATTTGGGGATAGACTGATCTTATTAACTCTTTGGTGAGTTCCTCTGGGTTTATCCTTCCCCATATTATTGAGTACCCGTTTACTTTGTCCATATTGATATTTTCCTGGGTCAATGCATTAGCTATTATTACTGGAGAACATTGTTGATAGTTTAGTGAGACTTCCAAGGTTAATATTGCATGGTCACTTTGGGGGTTCGGTTTGACTTCAAAGTTTTTTATTCTTAGTTGTAAGGATGTTGATATAATTATGAAGTCTACAGTGGTTTTGTAGCCTCTTCCTATATAAGTAGGTGCAAGTGAATTATCCCCATAGTCCAAGGTGTTTACTATCTGGAGATCCAGGTCGGATAGGAGATCATTCATTTGTCTACCCATTTTGTTATGTGAGAAATGGGTGAGTGAGAGGCCATCTTCTGTCACCATGCCAGGACATTTTCTTTTTGGTTGGGTACAGGCGTGAAGATTGAAGTCGCCTGCCCATATTATTGCGGCCGGGCCTCTTTCTCCTTGTTTCATTCTGAGAGTAGTTAATTTTTCGTGAAGGTGGGCCAGGACTCCCTCAAAGTCCAGTTCATCCAGGTTGTTATAAAAATTAATGATAGCCATTGACTCTTTTTTCTGGAGGAAAAGACCAAGGATCTGCAAATTAGATGCCAGTTCTATAACCTTTATTTTAGCGTTTTGGATAGTGTTGGCTACGTAGATGCACAGACCTCCCTTTGGTCTACCTGTGTGTCCCGACTGCGCGAGAGAGGAGTACGTTTTGTACCCCTGCAGGTGATGTTCTTGTAATGACCATGTCTCCTGTATGCATATTACTTGGTGATTATGCGTGTGGTGCATGATTGTCCCATCCTCTATTTTTGTCCTTAATCCAGCGATGTTCCACGAGATCAGACTCAGGATTGTTGGACTGTCCCTTGAGCTTTTTACTCTTTTTGATTCGTTAGGGATCTCTGGGGCTGGAGGAATCTCTGGGTCTGGAGGGACTAATAGGGAGACCGTGGGTTCCAATAGGTCTGTGTGGATTTGGGAGTGTTCTTGTGGTTGTGGTAGTCAATCGACGCACTCCAAGGCGCTATACCTGTTTGCTAATTGAAGGCCATTCCAGCTATCCCAACGTGTGGGGTCACTGTACTTTCTCCAGTGTTCCTGTCCACTCCATTCATCCCTGTCTCTGCCTTGGTGATTAAGGCCTAGTGGGTTGGATGGGGGAAACCGTCCTTGCCGCGGCTGCTGCCATAGGTGAGTGTTGTATTGCGTGGATTGCTGGGGTTGCCACCACTGTTGGGTGGTATGGTATGGGTATTGAGGAGGATGAGCAGGTGGTTGGGTAGCAAGGTGTATGGGTTGAGGAAGTTGGGCGGGTGGTTGCCACTGAAAAACTGGTTGTTGTGAATTTTGTGGGAATCGTGGCGTGTGTGGGTGCTGCTGGTGTTGATACATATTGTATTCAGAGGAGTTTGTAGGCCCGGTGTTTAATGGGAGTACGGGAAAGGGGAAATTTTGCCTTGAGGATGGGGGTAGGAAATAGGACAAGGGAAGGGGGTTTATTTGGGTGGCTGGTCCTCTGTTGGGTGAGTTGCAGATATAATTTGATGCCCCTATCTCCCTGAATTTGATGCTGATGACATCCCCCGCTATTGCCTTCGTGCTTCTGCCAACCCAGTCTCCTCTGCGTGCGGAGAAGATGTCACCCCTGATGTGAGCGGGTAAGGGTTTATGGAGTTGGAGCCACTGGGCGCATTTGTTCCTCAGCTCTGCGAAAGTTTCTCTTACGCCCTCCTTCAGTGGGGGAACAGCTGTTAACACCACCACGAAGGGAGAAGCTTCCGGGGGTAAATTGATTATTTTGGGCCGAGGCTGCTTGGTCTTCAGTTCTGGTGGTTTTTCTTGGGAGGGGGTCTCTGCTGGAATGGTAGAATTTCCTTTTGTTTGTCGGTTGTTTGTTTTAGTTTGACCTGCTGGACCTATTTGTGTGGCAGAGGGGAGATCTACCGCCACCGGAATGACTTGGGAGGCATCTAGATTACTCCCTTTTTTAGCTAGGGGTTGTGTTACTGCCGCTTTTCTGGTTGGTGAAGTGTGAGGCTTGTTTGTTATACCTGTTATTTGTTTGGTACTAGATGGTTTTTTTGGGAGTATTTCCTTTGCCCCCTGCGTTGGGGCGGGACCATTCCCGCTTGCCTTACAACTGCATTTGGTATTGATTAGTGACGTAAGTCTGTCCAACTTTGATATTAGGGGTTTGATCTGTGCTGTAATTTTGGCTTCAAGGTCTGATTTTAGGTCCACAACCATGTTTTCCACCCAACAGGGGATACCTGCCGAGGAGTTTGGGGTGGGCGTGATCAGATTATGGTTCTTTGTTTTTGTTTTAGGTTTTTCCTTGATAATTGGCATAGCCTTAGGGAGGGTGGAGGTGTTTTTCCTTGTTTTTGTTGGTTCTAGGGTCGTTTCTGGATCAGGTAGTAAGGGATTACTGACGGCACTCTGGTCTAATTTTTCAGTCGGTGATTGGCAGGCTTCTAAGTCTGGGGTTGCTTCAAGGTCGACATATGATTGATCAGAGTCAGTTTGGGTTACGGATAAATCTACAGAATTTGAAACAGTCATCGTAGGAACGATGGTTAGTGGCAGTGGTAAAGAGCAATTATTAGCAACCTGGTGAGCAGGGGAATTTGCGGTGGCAAGTGAGCCGAGCGAGGATCGTTTGGCCTGCATGAGGTCCAAGGAGACTCTTTTCTCCAGTAGGATGATACTCTTATCGATGGTGTCGTTTACCCTGGATATGAAAAGGTCTATAGGACCGGTCACTTGTGTCACCAGTGTAGCTTTCTTAGACGTGCTTCTAGTTTTGGGACGCATCGTGATTCTCAGTGATGTTCGTCAGAAGTCGTGGGGGCCTGCGGGAACGAAGTAAAGTACAGGGTGACAGGGCCGGGGCCGTCCTCTGCCGTCCTCGAACGGCCTCAAACGGCCCTGTCTTTGCCCAGTCTTCGCCCGCGCTGCGGGAGTGAGATGTTATTAAGTAGGGGGCGTAAAGGGCAGGGGGCGGGCCAGCAGGGAGAGCGGACCGGAAGCTCTTCCTTGGTCTTGCAGGGACTTCTGGGAAATGAAGTCCCCGCACGCTCGCAGCCCCGCTGGTTCCTCGCGCCCCTTACCGCCTTGCTGCCGGCGTCCTCGCGTTGGTCCTTGGAGATGCTGCCTCTACCAGCACCCACCAGCGAAGCGGCACCCGCGAAGCGGGTGCGGCGAGAGGTGGGCTGGGAGGCCGGTGCGCTGCTGGGCTGATAAGTTACAGCGTGAGTGATGCCTTCCGCTTCAAAAATAAGTAAGTAGGTGTCCCAAAATTATATTTTTAACATGATCTTTCAATTAGGAAAACATTAAAGAGAAGGAGGTCTGCAGCTGCAGTAAAATCATCAGCAGACAACGAAGTTCTGTAGCACAAAGCAATTCTTAAAGAAGGCTCCCTACTACTGGAAGAAAACTCTAGGCAAGTGGTGTTGACTCTAGTAGCAGTTTCAGGTGCTTGAAGCAACGTGGCTTTATCGGACTCTGGTATATCTTTGCAGAAACCTGGAAACTCTTTCAAAGCAGATGCATACATTTTCTAAATCATCTCCGAGGTTGAAAAGATTGTACATTTCGGGAAATTACACAAATCTTTTTGGTTGTCATGTTTTCCACAAATTCCCAAATCTTTCCAAGAGAGATGTAAATCTATTTTTAGGCAATCCATTTGGGTTTCAGACACACTCCCCGATTTTGGCCCAGATAAACCGGAAGACTTCACAAAAATGAACTACCAACCATTCCTACACCCTCTAAACTCAACCGTGAGTGCGTTTCACTTCTTTGTGGAGTCCTTCTACCTCCTGGCTGAAGGCAAATATGAATTTGGGCAGTGAAGACCTGCTCTGCTCTAGTAGTCATATATCCCTATAGGACCCGGATCCCCCAGCATGCCCCACGCCCGCTCACCCACCAAAGAATCATAACCTTGAGAGAAGTGGTGGGTGTAAAAAAGGCCATGTTTAATAGCATCTCATAAACATGACATATGATTATTCAAACATTAAAATTATGAGCAACATTTATCACTTTATTTATTCAAAACATCTTCATCAGCTTGCATAATGTATTATTCAAATTCTCTTTGCTCATAACTTCATCTTCCTTCCCCCAGCACCAAGGGGCCCTCTGGTTCGCATCCCCCCAGGAAAGATGCCCACGCAAGGTGCAACGCACCTGCGCCCCTGAGCGATGGGCCCCAGCCCTCGGGTCCTTGTCCGCCATTTCCAGGGCCCCACATCTCGTCCACCAGGCTGCCTAGGAGGCTCGTACCTGTCACCCTAGCCGGTGGTCTCCATCCCCCTGCGGAGAGCTTACCTTCTCTCCCCTCAGTGCTGGCATAGGGAGTGCGCAAGGCGGACTCCCGTCCATTCTGTCAATCTATTAGTGTTCAAATGTCTCTTTTCCGCAACGCACCCCACTAACTACTGCCTTAAGGGGAAGGGTGGGTGGGAGAATTAAAGAATTAATCGCCAGGCGACTGGCAGTAATGGATCGCGGCGGTGCGGACAGGTCCGGTGCTGGCGGGGAAAGAGTCAGAGTGTAGCGTGATCTTGACCTAAATAGGTCATGGCCTCTGCCCCCACGCCCCCACCGGACGTGCGTCACCCCGCATGACCCGGAAGTACTTCTCCTGGCCGGCCGCCCATAGGGCTGCCGGCCAGGAGATCCCACCAATGAGGGCGCGGCGTGGGCCGGGGGCCGGGCCCTAAAGGCGGGCTCGTCTAGCCTCGCCCTTTGTAATATCACCTGAAAAGTCAGGGATAGGAAATGCCAAGACACTGATGTCAGTCCGACATGCTGGTTGATCTGCTATAATTTGCGTAAAACTTAAAGAGACCTACTGGGCGCTGCCAGAACGACGGCCAATAGAAGAATGTGAAGCCCTCCGGTTTCAAAGTGTTCTTTCTTCTGCCACTACAACGCCTTCCAATTAGCATCGCCTCTGCTTCCCTCTAATCCTAGCGAGAGGCTGTGCCATGTCCTCTCACTGACCCAAAGAAAGCGCTTGCAGAGCACACACACTTCACACGGCTCAGAGGAGGCCCCCATGCCCCCTTCACAAACAGAAGCACGCTCCAGCTTCAACAAGCTGGAAGAGAAGAGACAACCAATGGGACTTATTTCACTTTGTGTCAACAGAATACAAATCGGGCCGCCGCTGGATTTACATCTGTGGAACCTTCACCCAGAGAAACATGAACGAGGCCAACCTGGCGGGGGGCATAACAAGCAGCCCTACTAGGCGCAGATTCCTCACGCCGAACAAAGTGCCAAGAAGTAGCCAGTGCTAAACCACATCCTTAGCAAAAAGGGCGGGAGTTCTAATCCAGTGCACTGTTGTCATATAATACATAATCAAGATGTGCTCAGTACAAAACTCGAGACATCTGAAGGGTGGTTAAGGAAAGCGTGGTTGTCTCATACAGCCCAATGCAGCACATGGCCCATCAAAATGTGCGTGCTTGGATCACACCCAGGCGATTTAACTAATTGTTTGCTTGTGTTGGCCATCCCAATACAGCCACGGTTCCTCCTGGTCATCCTGATCTGCTTTTTTTTATTTAGTAGGCTATCAACATCGTTTTAGGCTTTCAGGCCCCCTTGCACGGAGCAATGCTCTGTTCGGCACCTGCAAAGTGGCAATTTCTGTCTGGTAGCTGCTGAGCTATGCCAATAGCTCTAACAAAAAAAAAATGCGAGACCTATTGCATTTCTAAAGCTTGTTCTTTATTCTGGTTCTTGCAAAGTTTAGCAGTGCCTATAGAGTCTAGCAGTGCTTTCCGGATTGTATTAGTGTTTTATATTTTTCTATAGTTTGTGTGTGGTTTAAAGTTGACTGCAGTGCTGCCTTGATATTTTACCCAGTAATTTTTAAAACATACTTAGTGGGCTTTGTCCGTGCCAGAACAGAATTTCTCTTGCTTCATGCTGTTGGCTTTTAACTAGTACTACCATTGAATGCGCCAGGGACTACATTACATCTGAAAAGTAAATTCAACGATCACTCTTTCCCACAGTTTATACACGTATTTGTATTTTGTGAATAAACCTTTTATAGTGCCTTTTGTAACTAATAACTTGATAAGCATGGTGTAATACACTTTTAATTGAAGTTTGGTACTTTAGTGTATGGTGCAACATGTAAACCATTATGTGTAGGCATGGCTAGCTGGCATGTTAGTATGTAGCAAGGTCTGTGTGAACGATGGGCATCGCAGTAGCTCATTGTGAACTTTTAAACATCTGCTTCTCAGCGCTGCTGTATGACACACACTTTCCTTTCCAACGCGTTTCTTAAAGCAGGCAAAACTGCGAATGCATATGACCCACACATTCCACTTACAACGCAAGCCTTACGGGGGCACTGGACTTTTGAATGGTATAATTTACAATTCCATCTCCAGTCCTTGCAACAGTAGGGAAGGCGTTGGACTTTAAAGTCCAACGCCGCTTTACCTGTCGCTGTAACTACTTTTAAAGATAAAAAAGCCACAAAAAATATTTTTTTGTTCATAATTTCATGGGTCTGCAGATCAACCGCGGGGCTCAGCGCGGCCCCCTGGAGAATCACTATGGGTCAGGGGGCACTACAAATAAATAAAATAAAGGGTGGTGGTGTGGTTGTAAAATAAATGGCCTGGGTCTAACCTCCCCAAAGTGTCTGGCCAAAGGCAGTTTGTGGTGAATAAACTACTGGGTGTTGGGCCATGCCCTGCACCCAAACTCCCACCGTGCATGGGCTGTACGCGGCAGGGGTTTTGGCGTCCACCCCACGCTACACACTGCGAATGGCATCTTACTTAAATTAAGACACTAGAAATTTCACAAAGAAAAATAAAGGTTATAGTAAGGAAGGGATTGTGCCAATATCAAATTTATTTTTTAAAAAACACCTTCAAACTACACTGCAAAAACCTAAGGTTAAAAAATGTCGCACTAAGGTGAAAATGTCAGTTCAAACACACCATTTTAAACAAACAAAACTACTGAAATTCGCCAGCTATAGTTATCTCAAGTAAATAGAACTTACACTTGGGGTGCCGCTCGTATTGAGGTTCTGACTGAGTGTTCCACCTTGTTACCTGCATCACGCTACAGGAGTAGCTCTTCATTTGCCCAAAGCATCGTACCACCAGAGGGAGGAGGAAGCCTTCGCGAGGCCGCAGAGGAGGTGAGAGGCGCGGCCCCGGGACTGCGAGGAACAGCGTCAAGTCCATCAGCTGTTTCCTCTTCCCGCGTGAGCCGCGCCCCCTCCCAGTGCCCGCCCCCATCAAGGAGTTTAAAACCTCTCGCGGCCCCCGCTGCGCGGGGGCCGCTCGTATTGAGGTTCTGACTGAGTGCTCCACCTTGTTACCTGCATCACGCTACAGGAGTAGCTCTTCATTTGCCCAAAGCATCGTACCACCAGAGGGAGGAGGAAGCCTTCGCGAGGCCGCAGAGGAGGTGAGAGGCGCGGCCCCGGGACTGCGAGGAACAGCGTCAAGTCTTCCCGCGTGAGCCGCGCCCCCTCCCAGTGCCACGCCCCCTTTCACTCCTTACTGATTTAAACGAGGCCAGCAACGCGCATCGCGGGACGCGCGCGGGCCGCAGCCCGGGGCGAAGCCCGGGCCAAGGGCGGGCCCGTTGTTGCCCGTTAGTGCCCGATAGAGACCGGTCCGGGCCACCCCTCTTTCATTACTGAACCCGCAATTAGGTAACCATCATGCCACCAAAAACAAGGAGCTCCACCAAGCCAAAATCCAAACACGCACAGGAGGTAGCTCAAGTTACAGGTCCTATCGACCTATTTATCTCGCGGGTCAACGAGACAATAAACCAGAGTATAGCTCTGATGGAAAAGAGTATCACTAGATCTCATGAGTGCTAATGCGAAGCGCTCCTCTCTAGGCGCTATAGCAAACGCCACCACTCCGATCCATCTCAACACACAAAACTGTTCACTTCCAATGTCTCTGTCAGTACCAGACACAAACACAGTCCCGTCGGTAGTAAACCTTTCCGTCACACAGTCCGAGTCAGATCTCTCCATTACGTTTGATGATCTGGAAACAACCCCTGATCTAGCTGTCTGTCATACCCAGGGGGACGCCCAACCACACAATAACCCGCTTCAACAAGGGGAAAGGGAAGGAGCAATCTCAAAAACTCACCCAGCAATCACTGAAGAACTAGCAACCAATGCCCCGTGTTCAGAACACGCGCCAATCCATTCAAACCCCACAGCGTTCCATAGCATACTATTTCCCCCAGTAACTAATCAACCCCACAAGGCAATTTCCAACAACCATTTAGAAAACCAATGCAAAACTTGCAGAGTTACCTCACAAATCCTCACCACAACAAAAGATCTGTTATTTCAATACCTAAAGCCCATTCAACTCAGTATCAGGAATCTCGAAGCTCAGCTAACCATTATCTCGGCTACCCTTCTAGACACAAACACCCGTATAGAAACAAAGGGTCAGCGTAACATGTCGCAGCCGCCTAAAAAACAGCATCAAGCACACATACAGAAAACAGCCAATCACACAAATCCAACGTCTTTAGCACAGAAAAACCACAAACAAAACACCACATTACCTAAATCTGCAGCTAAAACGCCCCAACCTCAGAAAGAGAAACCTCTTGCTATATCCATTCAGCAAACAGTAAACACAGATCCAGTCATGATAGACACCCCAGGTCCAGCGACAAACAGACAGCAGTAGAGCTGGCTCAGGAAAAAGGCCCGAAACTTTTCCTTCGAAACCACTGCCCTCTCAAACGACCCCTAAAAACACATCCAAAAAACCTTCAGCAGCTAGACGCCCTGCCCACTTGCCTCCGGAAGCCACTCCTTACACAATAGTTCTCACAGGTGTACCAGAGCTAACCGATGACACACCCGAAACCGCATGGTCCCTCAAAAACAAGGCCATGCAGTGGTTAAGCATCAATAGACCGCTCGAATCCCACCTATCCGGAGGGATCACAACAGCCCGTAGGGTAGCCTGGATAGGCAAAACGACAAAGACAATCCGCCGAGACTGCATCATTGTAACATGCAGAGATCCCTCAACAGTGGACTACATCTGTGCCTGGCCTCAGCTTGATAAAAAAGGGGGGATTGACACCCGTCATCTCTCCTTTTTTTATCCGCCAGCAAAACATCAACGTAACCCTCCACCCTGGTCATGGCACCAGCTCCCCAAAGAACCATGGAACCAGGAGCCATGGTACCAAGTGCCATGGAAACAGATGGAATACTCATATGACTATGTAGGTAGGGGTGGACCGAGAGAAAGGCCCAGAGAACGCCAGAGGCCCTACTGGCAAGAAAGACCCTATCAAACCTATGAAGGATGGCAGGGCCTCTCAACCCAAAACCGTTTTGATTGTCTCGAAATGGTTGATTGACCATTCAGGGACAAATCGAGACATCTTAAACCCGATACTACATTGCAATCACTGAACGCTAAGCAGTATCCAATATTCCCAGAGTCTCCACATGTGAGTCACGAAATCACATCGCAGGAATCATATAATATTTCCCTCACCAAAACTGAAAAACTTACACATACCTGTCAGGGATTACCTAACGCTCCAAACAAGGCTCCGACTATTATCCCCTCAACAGAAGCTGATACTAATTCGGGATTGTGTCTTCAGCAACCCGTAGCCTTTAATAAGAACCCGACAAAACCACCACACACCGTGACGGAATCCTCAACCCTGACTTTGACTATCGCTTATTGGAATGTCGCAGGCCTAACTACAAAAATAACCTCTTCCTTATGGCTCGACACAGCAAAGAGCCATCAAATTCTGTGCCTGCAAGAGACCTGGTGTACAACTCCACTTCATTTAGTGGGCTATAAAACATTTTTTACTCAAGCAGTATCTACTAGTATGGGCAGACCAAAAGGCGGGCTTACGACCTTCATTTCAAATACCCTTCCACTCACTGTGAAACTGTTAAAGGAAACACCCTTCTTCCAAATCATACAAATCACACAGTTAACAGTAACGAAAGGAGATTTACATATATACATAAATTACTACAATAACTCAGGCACTGTGGAATGCTGCTCACACCTAGATGAAATAGTCGCATACTTATTCTCATTCCAAAAAACAAACAATAAATCCACAATCTACCTTATCTGGGGTGGGGATTTTAATCTCACACTGTGCCCAAAGCACAAAAATGGGAACTGTGGGCTCCAGAACGAACTTGGAAACCCCATCCCTCACTTAGTGCACACGCCAGGGGGCAATAAATTAAACGAAATCCTCTTCACCCTAGACCTTGACTTTGTCAACGAACTAGTCAATCCGGAGCAGGTCTTTCTACCCACCTTTCACGGGCGAGGCTGTCTGTCAACCATCGACTATATTTTAGCCTCAAACTCTTACAAAGGGCAACTAAGTAACTATAAAATTGGGTCCAACCCAATCAGCGACCACTATCCACTCAGTGTGGAAATCCACATGAAGCAAGCTGGGATACCCTCTTCAAAAGCTAGTTCTCTAGACCAACAATCGCTTGCCATGAAGAAGCTGAACGGGTATTCAATTAAATGGACAAAGATCGATCCGGATGAGATGACACAGAGGGTTCTCAAAAAAACACAGCTCTGGCTAACCAACTGTCTGTCCCCCGAGGCACCCCCAGAATTAATAGTCACCTCTTTCCAAAACATCCAGGAAGTAAGGGACAAGCTATTCATTAACCCAAAAAACAAGCGAAAACTCCCTACCACGAGATGGTTCGATACCGCCTGTCGGAAGGCCCTTACGTCTCTCAAAGAAACCTTACGACAGCAACCGAGAGACCCTCAAAAAATTTCCCAGTTAAGGAAAACCTACAATACTGCCCGAAAAAATCGTAAAAAACAGATAAAGCAAGATCTATGGCTTCGACTACATGATAGTGCACTAAGGAAAGACAGTACTGTTTTTTGGCAGACCATAAGATCACCTCTCCTGGCCAACATCAGCGACCCTGACCATCTCGATGTGGCAATAACTGAGGATGACTGGGTCTCCCATTTTTCAAAAATCTTCAGAATACCATCGGATGCCACACCAACAATCCAAATACAGGAACCTGAACGGGTAAAGAGCAACATCTATCCAATCAACCTACGCTTTACTCTAAATGAGGTCAGAAAGGCAATCAAGGCCTCAAAAACAGGCAAGGCCCCCGGCCCAGACGGGGTCCCTATGGACTTGTTCCTACACGACGTCGACTATTGGTCGAAAATAATTACATGTGTCATGGCTGCAGTCGTCTCAATCGGTCTCTTCCCTTCATGGTCAACATCGACACTATTGCCCATCTTCAAAAAAGGGGACCGTAACGACCCAGCGTGCTACAGGCCGATTTCCCTTCTGGACTCCATGGGCAAGATTGCAGGTCGAATACTCCTGGACCGACTACAATCTTGGGCCCGGGAGAACAACATCATTACTGACCTGCAATATGGTTTCCAGAAGGGGCTCGGAACGGTCGAACAGGCCCTAAATCTTGTCCTCCTGGCTGGAAAGTACGCGCGCGCTAAAGGAGGCAACATCTTCCTGGTCTATGTAGACTTAAGCGCGGCGTTCGACTGCGTACAGCACGCAAAGCTATGGCAGATCCTAGAACACCTCGGAGTGGACCCACCCATATTAGCCTTCCTAAGAGAGTTATACACCAACGCAGAAGGCCGAGTTCGATTTGGCACCGGCGGTGAACTATCACGACCCTTTAAAGTCTCAAGAGGAGTAAGACAGGGATGTGTACTGGCTCCCTTCCTGTTCAACCTATACACAAATGGGCTTGAACAGGCTATGCTGGAAGGGAGCCAGGACCTCCAGCAGATAGACCACCGCCCGATACCCATTCTCCTGTATGCCAACGACTCCGTCATTCTGGCACGGACTTCGAACCAACTCCAACGGCAACTCAACAAATATGTGACCTTCATGGACTCACTAGGCCTTAAAGTCAACATCAAAAAAACTTTTACAATGAACATCGGCCCAAGGCAAAGAGTCTCCAAGCCCATACTTATTAACAACAGCACACTAGAAAAAACATTGGTGTACCCATACCTGGGCATTCTAGTGGATGATACAATGACTTGGCGTAAGGCAGTGGAAGCCAGAAATCTTAACCTCCGCCGTGCTACATCAGCACTAACTGCTTTTTCAAGGAAACTAGGCAAACCAGCCCCAGCGGAACTGTTAACCATATACTATGCGAAATGCCACAGTGTGGCTACTTACGGAGCAGGTATCTGGGGCTATGGATGTATCGACCAACTCCAGGTCACCGAAAACGCCTTCACCAAATACATCCTAGCCCTTCCCCAAAGTTCCCCGATTTCAGCCTCACACCGGGAGCTTGGTATGGAATATATTATCGACACCATACGATGCCAGCCTATCCTACTGTGGCAGCGTATATGGTGCAACCCCGAAAGTCATATTACCCGTTCCCTCATCACAGACTGTCTTGGCCTAGCGCACTGGCGGAAAATTCCGTGGCTTACCTACATCCATAAATTCTTTGTAGATCTTGACTGTGAGCACTACTTCCTCGAACCACCCTCTATTGAAGACATCTCGAAGAGACAGCTGAAGCAAATCTGTATGGGCCATCTAAGGGAACTCCGCAACCAAGCTGAGATCACTAAAGCACAAAATGAAAAAATTTGCACATTGCAGACAGGGAAATTCATTCAGCCCTACCTGACATACTTTTTGTCGAACTACGAAAAATTTTTAATCACAAGATTCCGGTTCGATCTTTTTCACCGTTTGGTCTCATTCCCGGAAATGAAGAACTGGTCCCGAAATCTGATAAGCTGTCCTTGTGATGGAGTTTCTCTACAATCCACGATCCATGTCCTCCTTTTTTGCAAATACTACAGATCAGCAAGAAAAACATGGATTCTCCCTATCCTCCGATCTAGCGGACTAAGACAATCGTATCCAGCACTTTCCCACTTACAATCCCCGAAATCTCCGCATGAAGCAAAATTGATAGCAATCTTTCTTAAAACAGTAATATCAACCCGTCGCAAAGTCTCTATCTAAACCTGTATTCTCTCATCTTCGCAGAAACAGTATCACCATTTCGAAACTCCTTTCTTCACAGTGATTCAAGTTTTGTGATCCTTTGTCTATTGATTTTAATCTTTGATTTATGTTTAAAAATTTCCTCATTTTAAAAAATGTACTTTTTATGATTATACAAACCTATAATCGAATAAAAGTTGATGAAATGGAACTTACACTTTAAATTAACTAGGACCTGCACCCTCGTCATGCACTGCTAATTACCCAACGTGTTTGATGACTACATTGACACAATCACTGCAACAATAGAAATTACATCACTGATGACAACACTGTGCATAGCGGGGGTACACGTAATAGCGATTTGTTATCACTAACTGGTGAGTTTGTTTAAAATTGCTTGTTTATGCAACAGTTACAAATAACCATATCGCCCCTTTAACATACACACAAATATATATATATATATATATATATATATATATATATATATATATATACATACACACACACACACACATATATATATATATATATATATATATACACATATATACATATGGAATATGCTACTTACCAGTATGCATCTGTTCTTGGCATAGAGGGCTGCAGAGTGGTACATTATGAATAGATCGCCATCTGGTGTTGGGCTCGGATGATTGCACTTTGTTTTTCTCTTGGAGAGTCTTTTGTATCTTGGTGACTCCTCCCTTGGTTGGTAGTGCGCATGGGCATCGGCTCCATCCTTAGATTGTTTTGCCATAGTAGGGTTAGATGGAGTAGTATAGTAGAATACAGATAAGAATGCCCATGTAAGTGTATCTAAATAAGATAATGTTGGAACAGACACAGGTTTCCGGGGAGGCTGGGAGGGCATGTACCACTCTGCAGCCCTCTATGCCAAGAACAGATGCATACTGGTAAGTAGCATATTCCGTTCGAGGCATATGGGCTGCAGATGGTACATTATGAATAGACTATACAGCAGTTCTCTCCCTAGCGGTGGTCGCCCGTGTCTGTTGCAACTGTCTGAAATAAGGTTTTTAATACTGCTTGTCCCACTCTAGCTTGTTGTGTTGTGTGCACATCTACACAATAGTGTTTTGTGAAGGTGTGCGGTGTAACCCAGGTAGCTGCTTTGCATAGGTCATCTAGTGGAATGTTTCCCAAAAATGCCATAGATGCTCCTAGTTTACGTGTAGAGTGAGCTCTAGGAGGAACAGTTAATGTTCTCTTTGCCTTTAAGTAGCATATTTGAATGCATTTTACAATCCACCTGGCAATGCCCGCTTTGGAGATGGGATTGCCTTTATGTGTAGGAGAAAACGCAACAAATAGCTGTTTTGTCCTACTGAAAGTTTGTGTTCTTTCTATATAGTACAATATGGCCCTTCTAACATCCAATGTATGTAGGGCTCTTTCTGCTACTGTTTGTGGTTTTGGAAAGAAAACCGGTAATTCCACTGACTGATTGATGTGGAATGCTGAAATTACCTTTGGTAAGAATTTTGGGTTTGTTCTAAGAACCACTTTATTTTGGTGTAACTGCATAAATGGTTCTTGAATCGTAAAAGCCTGCAGTTCACTTACTCTTCTAAGTGACGTGATAGCTATGAGGAAGGCCACCTTCCATGTGAGGAATTGTATTTCGCACCTATGCATAGGTTCAAAAGGTGGCCCCATCAGTCTGGTAAGTACTATGTTGAGATTCCAGACTGGGGAAGGTGGTCTTTTTGGTGGAATGACTCTTTTGAGTCCTTCCATGAAAGCTTTAATTGCTGTTACTTTAAACAGTGAAAGATGTTGCCCGTTTTGTAGGTACGCCGCTATGGCTGCGAGATGAACTCTGATAGAGGTATATGCTAAGTTACATTGCTGCAAGTGTAGTAAATAGCAAATGATTTGTTTAGTGGATGCGTCCAGAGGGTTGATGTGCTTACTGTTACAGTGTATAGCAAACCTCTTCCATTTTGCTGCATAGCATGCTCTGGTGGTAGGACGTCTTGCTTGTTTAATGATTTCCATGCATTCTGGTAGTAAATCTAAATATCCAAACTCTATGACCTCAGGAGCCAGATCGCTAGGTTCAGTTGTTTGGGATCTGGGTGCATTATTTCTCCATGGTTCTGTGTAAGATGCATGGGTAATAATTTCAGCTTTTGATGTGGTACTTGTGAGAGTTGTAGCAGCGTGGTGAACCACGGCTGTCTTGCCCACGTGGGTGCCACTAGTATCATTGTCATTGAGTGTTGCTGCAGTTTCCGAACCAGTAACGGAATTAGTGGTAGAGGAGGGAACGCGTAAGCAAATTTGTTGGACCAATTTATCCATAGTGCATTGCCCTGGGACCGCTGGTGTGGGTACCTGGATGCGAAGTTTTTGCATTTTGCGTTCTGATGATTGGCGAACAGATCTATCTCTGGTTGCCCCCATTTTTGGAAGAATGGCTGCAGTATTTGGTCGTGCAGCTCCCATTCGTGTACTTGTTCTGACTGTCTTCTTAGGATGTCTGCTATCTGAATTTGAACTCCTGGTAGGTGTTCCGCTAACAGGTAGATCTTTTGAGGAATGGCCCATCTCCATATGTCCTGTGCTAGTTTGGATAGTTGGAGAGAGTGTGTCCCCCCCTGTTTTTGAATATAATACATTGCAGTCATGTTGTCTGTTCTGATCAGGACTGCTTTGCCTGTTATTTGCATTTGGAAAGCTTTTAGTGCTAGAAATACTGCTAATAGTTCTAGGTAGTTGATGTGCAGTTTCTTTTGCTGCACACTCCACTTCCCCTGCACTGTGTATTTGTCTATATGCGCTCCCCATCCGGAGAGCGATGCGTCCGCTGTTATTATCACTTGTGGAATTGGCTCTAGGAACGACCGTCCCTTGGAAATGTTTTCTGTGTTCCACCACTTCAGAGAGCGATACGTCCGGTCGTTTACCAACACCAGATCTGTAATCTGACCTTGAGCCTGATTCCACTGTGTCGCTAGACACTCCTGTAGTGGGCGCATTTGTAGCCTGGCATGTGGTATTAGCAGTATGCAGGAGGACATCATGCCTAATAGTTGCATAAACACTCGTGCTGGTAGTGAGTGTTGTGGTTGAAATCTTTGTATTAACCCGACCATTGTCTGTATCCTGATTGGGTTGGGGTATGCTATTGCCTTTTCTGTGTCTATCGTAGCCCCCAGGTATTGCTGAATCTGGTTTGGTTGCAGGTGTGATTTTTTGTAGTTCACCGTAAACCCTAGGTGGTGCAGCAATTGAATTGTCTTCTGTGTGTTGTGAAGACATTCCTCTTTTGACTTGGCCTTTATTAGCCAGTCGTCCAAGTATGGGAAGACATGTATTTGTTGTCTTCTTAGGTGTGCCGCCACCACAGCTAGGCATTTTGTGAACACTCTCGGTGCTGTTGTGACACCGAACGGAAGGACTTTGAACTGATAGTGTTGTCCTTCTAAAACAAACCTTAGGTATTTTCTGTGGGCTTTGTGAATTGGGATATGAAAGTAAGCGTCTTTTAGATCCAGTGTAGAAAGAAAGTCCCCTTTCTTCAGTAAAGGGAGTACTTGTTGGAGCGTGACCATGTGGAAATGCTCCGAATTTATGTAAGCATTGAGAGGTCTGAGGTCTAATATTGGTCTTAGGGACCCGTCTTTTTTGGGGATTAGGAAGTATAGAGAGTATACTCCTGTTCCCTGTTGATCTTTTGGGACCTTCTCTATTGCATGCTTTTGCAGAAGTGCTAGTACTTCTTCTCTTAATAATGTCAGATGATCTTGACTCATTGGACGCTGTTTGGGGGGGATGTTTGGTGGGGTAGCTGTGAGTTCCAGGCAATAACCATGTTGGATAATTTGTCTCACCCACTTGTCTGATGTGATGTTTTCCCAGACAGGTAGGAACTGTGCTAGACGTCCCCCGACCGGTGTTATGTGGTCTGGGGGGAGTTCTATGAAGTCACTGTTTTGGGGTTGAGGCGTTGCGGTTGTTATTATTTCCGCGGCCTCTACCCTTGTTGTTGTTACCTCTGTAACTTCCTCTTGAATTACCTCTGGGTGATGTTGGTGTGAAAGAGGTGGATTGCTGATTTGTTCCTGTATTCTTTGAGCCCCCTCTATAGGTGGATCTACGAAAGGAACCTCTTTGTGTTGGCTGTTGCAATGCTCCCATTGACTTAGCCGTTTCTGTATCTTTCTTCATTTTCTCTAAGGTCTCATCTGTGCTTGAACAAAACAGTGTTTTTTGATCAAATGGTTTGTTCAGTAGTGCCGTTTGTACTTCCTGTTTGAATCCTGAGATTCTAAGCCATGCATGTCTCCTCAACATTACACTGGTGTTTATGGATCTTGCTGCAGTGTCTGCTGCGTCTAGGGCGCACTTAATGGAAGTATTAGTTATTATTTTACCTTCCTGTATTAACTGATCTGCCTTTTTCTGATGTTCTTTGGGGAGATGAACTGATCTGCCTTTTTCTGATGTTCTTTGGGGAGATGTGTGATGAGTTTTTCTAATTCATCATAATGTGCCCTGTCATAACGTGCGAGTAGTGCTTGTGTATTGGCTATACGCCAGCTATTTGCCGCCTGTGATGCTACTCTCTTGCCTGATGCATCTATTAATTTTGACTCTTTATCAGGTGGAGGAGCCTCTCCTGTAGATAATGAGTTTGCTCTTTTACGAGCGTTTGAGACCACCAGCGAGTCCAGGGGTACATGCCCTTTAATAAAGATTGGATCCTTTGGAGCCGCCTTATATTTTTTATCAATTCTTGGGTTTAACACCCTAGCCCTCACTGGGTCTTTGAATATTTCTTCTGTGTGACTGAGAAGACCCTTCAACATAGGAAGAGTACCTGATGTTCTTTGTGCATTAGGTAGAGTCTCTAACAGGAAATCCTCTATTTGGGGTTCTGTATGTATATCTACCTTATGATATTTTGCTGCCCTATTAATGAGCTGCGCAAACCCTGTGTTATCATCATGTGGTGAAGGCTTTGAGGGATATAACTCTGGGTCGTTGTCTTCATCTGACCCTACGTCATAATTTTCCCATGGGTCATCCTCATCTGGGATGGTTTCGTCATCCCCTTGAGGTTCTCCCTCCCCTAGATCACTGTCTACATCAGACTGAGGTGTAGATGGTCCTGGTGTGGAAGGTGTAGGAATATTTGGCATAGTGTGAGGAATAGGAGAAGAGGGTGTGACTTTATGTCTAGGAGAAGTAGGAGGAGTATTTGTCCCCAGTGTTCTCTTTTTTGAAGGAAGAGATTTATCTTCTGTCTGTTCATTCTTTCTCTTCTTCGTCACTACTTTGCCAGTTTGCGGATCGATAAACAAGATCTTTTGTTTGGGATCTGTCTGTTGCTCCTGAATCGGTACCGAAGGCCCTGGTTCCGAAAGGTGCTTATGTTTTCGATCGTCAGTGTTCGGTGCTTTCTGCACCGAGTGTCTACTCGATTCCGACTTCCTGGGTATCGAGTGAATCTTGGACTACGAACCATGTTTATGTTTCGACATGGAATGTTTCGATACCGAGCTTTCCCTTGTATGTAGCCTCGGTGTCGAAGTCGATGTCGCCCTTTTCTCGGATCCGACATGGTGGGAGTCCGAGTGTTTCGGTTTCAGTTTCGGTTTCGTTGCCGGGCCCGAGGGCGGGGCGTCGGAAACTTTTTTCTGCGGTTTGACCGGGCTCGAAGGCGGGGTCGTTACCGCACGGGGTCGGTTTTTCAGTAAGGGGACGTCGTCACTCACGGTTTGTTGCTCGTTGAGTTCTTCAACCTCCGACTGGTCCCCTTCCGACCCCGACTGATCCTCTTCTTCTTCCATTTGCTCGTCTCCGAACAGCTCCGGGATCGCCTCCGACTGCATTCTTGAAACCTCGTGTCTTCGAGCTCGACGATTTCTAATCGTTAGCTTGGAGGAGAATGCTGCGCAGGCTTCGCAGTCCCTGGATTCGTGTTCCGGCGATAGACAGAGGTTGCACACCTCGAGTAGGTCCTTGTGTGGGAACTTAGCACCACACGTTGGACATTTCTTGAATGGAGTCCTTTCCATGGACTCCGGGCTTGACTGCGTCGAGAAAGGTCTCCTGTTCGTCGACGTTGGTCTAAGTTTTTTCTTCGATTTTGAATTTGCAACGCGTCAGAATGGAAATGAAACGCGTTCGATAACAATACCGTCGAATTGGAAAGGGAATACGCGCCGATAAATCACTTTTCTCTGAAGTTGATCTGGAGCGTCTCGATCCTCATCCGAACCCGATGGCGGAAAAAAACAATCTAAGGATGGAGCCGATGCCCATGCGCACTACCAACCAAGGGAGGAGTCACCAAGATACAAAAGACTCTCCAAGAGAAAAACAAAGTGCAATCATCCGAGCCCAACACCAGATGGCGATCTATTCATAATGTACCATCTGCGGCCCATATGCCTCGAACATATACATACATACATATATACATACATATATATTCAAACTGGATTTCCTTCCTCGACATCCCAACGGCGAAGAAGAAGGCGCGAACTCCACTTGGATTTGGCACGAGAATCTTTTATTGCTGCTCACTTACAAAGTACACATACATATAGTTAGACCGAGCAGTTTTCGATTGGCAAGGACGTGTCAAAGCCAGTCCGAATCCACTGCTCTAGATACTAGTACTATACATGTGTCCGATAACCTGTGCTCGGCCTTAGCTAGCTTGGGACCGAGCAGTCAGGCTTATTATTATCAGGGCCCAAGTGTAAAGTTTTAGCACACCACCATCCTCGCAACACATTGCGTCCGCAATAAAAAGGCCTCCACACCATATGTACACACACTGAAATAAAAACAAGATACCGTCATGAGCGTCGGTTGGCCTGTGCTCATGACGGAACCATTCCGTCATGAGTCCATAAGCCCAATGGAACGTTCAGCACAGCGCACGAATTTGCGCCGCTCTGATGAGGTTAAACTACACCAGCCAGCGATATACGCGGCCCCTGCAAGTGCCCCACTGACAAGACAGTCGGAATCACTTAACACGAAAGGAACAGTTTTGCCCATCCAGATTAGACCTCCAAGCGACCGACGGCACTTGCATGAGTGCTAATCCCGACCCCCATGTAGACAAAAGGCTGTGACCCAGAAAGCTGGTGCACTTCCTAGTCTGGAGAAATGTTTCCACTGAGGCGGAAGTGTGAAATGCCATTGACCACGGCAGTCAGCTGCAGGTGCCCACAAAGAACACAAAACCCCTTAGGCTTCTCACAAGGTTCTAAACAACCAAGTACCTTATGGCATGACATGCCCCAGGTCACAACAAGTATGTGGACAGTCCAGTTGAAGTCCCGCCTGCCCTAATGATCCCTCAATTCACTGTCCAAGCATTGAACCAGCATAGTATTGTCCCAAATTTAAAAGCATCTCTAACAGCAGAGGCCACAGCCCCAATAGTTCTGCCATCAATGGCCTTTAAAGGTACAATCCGTTCAAGAGGGCACCTTTGAAATGCACGGGCCCTCTCTAAACTCTGTCCTGCCGGCCATCCTACACTGGGAGGTAAGATCGCTATCTTTAGTGGGGCAAAGACCCTGCCCCTTGAAATGCAGGCACCAATTCCACCCCCACATCACCATCACAGAAAGACAGCTCAGAGTCAGAGTTCTGCAGTTTCCTTTGAGCCCCTAGTTTGTGGCCTTGAATCAGGAATCCACAGATATAGCGGTCACCCTAGCAGCCAGATGTGAATTGGAGACAGGCTGACAAGCATACAGAGCAATGAGCCTCGAAATACCTACTTTCACAAAAGTGACATTTCCACAAACGTAATGTTGGATCCACTCGCACCAACGGAGAGGATTCACCATTACAAACTCATTGATATCAAACACAATACTGCTACTACTCTGCCCATAGGAAATACTGCTCAATAGCCTTTTCCTACATTCCCTCAATCTAATCCAATACTGGAAGCAGGTCTCGTCGGACCCAACACACCACCCGGTGCCATTTACGACCCTTGCATTAAATGCACACATGCAATTGCCCTACCTCTTCCCATTACCGCACCCTGCCCCCAGGGAGAACGGATATAGGATGAGACCAGCAGAAGCTTGGTACATAGTTTTTTAAATGCCAACTTGAGTAATAGTAACCTCTGCACACATACCTGCCCACGGCAAACCTGTGGCACAATCGATAAGCTACCTCTGTGGACGCAAAACCAGTGATGCATGCCCTGCTTATACATCTTACCCACAACAAGGGACTTACAGCTAACTCGAATCAGCCAATCATGTATAGGACTAGTATGGCGCTCCAGCACTGAATGGCAATGTCAAACGTGCTTAAAGTCCTACGGCTAGCTTCCAGATCTGCGCAAAACCTGGAAAAAGAAAACCAAAAAGTCAAAGGAAAGCACCCTAGATATATATATATATATCTATCTCCAATACCTCAGCCGGGGTAAGAAAGAATCGGCAACTTCAGGATCACAATCATCGAGTTTATTGTAAACGCTGCACTGGCCAGTGTATTGGAGGAATTTATCAAGGATCCTGAGCCCAACACAAGGCACTGGCACAAATGTGGTAGTCCGTTTCAGCAAGAGTGTTTTTAGATACAGATATATCCTGGATTGCACCATTGACTTTTGAAAGAAGTTTTAAATGCATTGCATTGGAGTAAGCGCCCTGCAAGGACACCTACATTGCTATCTGTATTAAAACATTGACGTAAAATAAAAAGTCAAATAATAAGACCACCAAAGCTCTTACTGGGTTGCTAACTGGAACAATATGAAAATGAAATAAGACCCCTATACTATTGATGCCAATAGTAAGCCCAAACAAGTGTACACATATTAAATGCATGGATCAAGATAATCATCAAAGTCGACTCTCTTCAAAGAAAAGGGTGCATGTGCAGGATTTGAAAATAGTAAATTAATACAAAATACATCAAAAGTCTATCATCACGTCTAAAATCCATGTATTCTTTGGTTAGGTGTTATCCATTACATCACCTACAGAATCAGCAGATACAGTAAACGCATCAAGGCTGACTTTCTAGATGAATATAATATACAGTGGGTTCTGTTGGGTGAAACAATTGCTTAGCAAACCAAATTAATGATTAACGGTATCTAACCTAAATGACACTAAATGCTGAAGAATGGTCTAGAAATGCGTAAATAGGTTAAGAGACTAGGGACATGAGCAGATCAAGGACTTCATTGATCTGCTCATGTCCCTAAACTCTTCACTCAATTACTACGAAGGCAGTCCAAAGGGTGTCGATAGAACTGTATCTACCTGAAAAGGGACGGACCTATGTAGTATATATATGTATCTAGTTTATGTATATTGTGGTTATTTTTCATAACCCTGCATGCACTTCATGTCACTTGTTTACCAAAAGTCACGTTCTTTATGTTGTTTGTTCTGCCATTTGTGTATGTTACAGCCATATACAAATGTTACCATTATAAATAATATATACATCTTTTGAAAAAAACTGATCTTTTGTTTGTGGTGTGTTTTGACATCAATTCCCGGCTAGAATTATTACTACACCATTCGACATTTAGTGTCCTTTAGGTAAGATATGGTGAATCATTAATTAGGTTTGCTAAGTAATTGTTTCACCCAACAGAACTATTGCTCATACCCAGGTTCTCAGGGACACAGGGTTTGCCCCATTATCTTTAATGGACTTTGTAGATGAGGCTTCTTATTCTATTAAATGAAAACACTATTCATTCCCAACTCAAGCACCCTCTTTCTGTACACTGCTGCAATTTACACGCAAGGAGACATCACTATTCACAAGTTCAGCAAATAGGTTTGAGGCTACAGAGTCAAAGCGCCTAAATCAGAGCAGGATCAGTGGAATGACACTAAAAGACCTCAATCAGTACTTGGTCCATCCTCCATCAAGAAACAAACACAAAGAAAGAATGTGAAACTGACACATGCTGATCTACGAGAAGCAAGGAAATGGGTGACAAATGCAACCAATGGTAAGAAATGGGAAGGCTCTAATCCCCATTTAAGTTAACAAAAGATCTTGCAGGCGTCAGCACATACACGATCTCAGACGAGACCTTAAAACTGTCAACTGTGCACTTCTATCCTGACATACCTGTTGCAAAGTCATCCTGTGACCTGGGCACCCACCAACTGTTTGCTGACTGGAACTGGGGGTAACGGACTCTAACTGAACCTGGGCTCTGTTTAACCAGGGCCAGTGCCAAGCTAAAAGGAACACATTAGAATACAGTTAAGACACCAAACATACACTAGGGTACACTATGATATGGTGGGGTACCCCTGTAATTGGCAAGACCTACCACCTAAGCCCCTAGTGTGTAATAGGGCAGGGGATTGAAACTACCTAGAAGTCTCCAGTATCCTGAGGCATGGCAGTTTAGAGGCCAGCAGATTCTCTGCACCAGCATGTGTGCAGTGCTGAAGCCTGAGCTCAGTTTAAAAGCTGCACTGGCGGCCAGGACAGCTTTTAAACCTTAAATTGTGCCCAAACCCGACTTTGGGGGTAGGGGCCCTTAAAAGCCTAATATGTTTTTGCATATTAGGGTCACCCCTAGGTATCCCAGGGGTGGGGGGTCATTTATCTATAAGGAGCGCGCTTATAAAATGAGTTTTTATATGCCTGGGTAAAGCGAAATTTTACATTTCACTCCCCACATTGTATTTAAGAGCTGCTCAAATTCGACTTTGATGCTAGAAGGATTGGGTAAGGATGATCTGCAATATTTCTGCAGATTCAGAACCCCTGAAGTCTCCCCTAGTTGCACAGGGGAGGGGGGTCCTATAGAAATTAGGGAAATGCTTATTAAATATGGTTTTATAAGCCCTGGTTCTTGAAAAGTGGCCCAGGTCATTTTCCCTATTGCAAACCCCATGGCCCATAGGTGAACATGGTAGGAAGTGATTGGTTAATAAATATTGATAGGAGAGGACTAGCCGGACCATTCAAAGACTCCCAAGAATGGTAGTAGTCTGCCCCGATTGGTCAGAGTTAAGTGGATTAGCCAGGTTGCTGGGAGGGCAGTGTGCTGTTCTATAGGAATGCCAGGCCAGGAGGTGGCATTGTAAACTATGCTCTTCAAAGGCAGAAGGGAGGCCTGGGTTTCCGTCCACTATGACAGTCTTGACCCAGAGTCAGGACTAGGCTTAAGGAAGGTATGTGCAGATGGTAGGGGGAAGAGTCCATGGAAATAAGATATCCCAGGGGGTGTGTTTAGCCAGGTCTTACCTCCTTGCTGGAAAATCAGCTATTATGGATTTGGAATAATGATGCACTCTGTGACAAACTAGTGCCACACTCTACAGGATGTGGTCATAACTATGAGGAGTTGCCCTGCTCTCATTGGTCAGCAGTGACCTGGTGCTTGACCCAGAGAATTTTGAATAAGTATCTGAGAGGGGCAGAGCCCTCCAGATCTGCTGCTTGAAACTGAATGAAGCAAGTGCCCTGCTGAAGATTTTGCTGTGTGCAAGGAACTCAAAGGCCTGACCTATGAAGACTGTACCATCTGAAACTACAGCCCTGTGGATTACCTTGCTGCCAAAAGACTCAAGAGTGGAAACTCCCGGCAAGCTACAGGTTAACAGAGCTCACCTGGACAGCCCCACATAGAATTCAAAGCCTGGAGTACCACTGAATTTGTCAGGGTTTTGTTCAAGTGGATTGCGGAATTGAAGTTTCACATTTTCAAGGACCCTCTTGGAGATTCCAGAACGAATAGTTTCTTACCTGTCGGTGTAGTTTTGCAGCGTGAATCTTTCTGGATTCACTATGCTGTGCATATTCCGCAATCTGGTGCTTGGGTCCGGAATCGTAGTCTTTTTTCTCATTTTTTTTTTTGTAGCCCAGGTGGGCGTCGACGTCCCACCATTTGGTGTACCTTCGGTGACGTCGGCATGCTTCCGGCGGAAGCTACCACCCTTGGGCGCCATCTTCAGATTCTTTTTTCCGCTGTTGGGTCTGGATCGTCGCATGAATCTCCAGAAGTTTTGGAGGAAAAAAGGAGAAAATAAAACTACTATTCGACGGTAAAGACCGGAAAAGTTGAGGAGAAGAAGACCATCAGAGAGGAGACGACGAAGAAAGAGAGGAGACAACGAAGAAAGAGAAGAACTTCGAGATCTTCGACGTCCTTGGAGGAATGCGCATACAGGGGGCCCCTGAGCGCAGGGATGTACAAGACTCCGTTTAAATTCTGCAAAAACTGCCACCACAAGTTCGCGCAGAAGGACCAACACCCGGTCTGCAACCTCTGCCTACCTGTCGACCACGAGAGCAGAGACTGCAGCCCTGCTCCGTCTTCAAGCCGAAGACACTCCGAGTTCGAGAGAAGCAGAGGATAGCTCATCGCACGATGCAGGGCAAGGGCCAGGCCCCGACGCTTTACGAACTGGGCCTCTCCACCGACGACGAGGACAACATCGCCGAAGGTCCAGAAGACTTCACGGTCGCAGAGACCGATAAGAAAACGCCTGATAAGGTAGGAGAGTCTACGACCCCGAAAACCCCCTCAGGGCTTCGAAAAACAGAGGCGGACCCTCGAAAGACAGAGTCCAAAGCCTCGAAAGGAGCAACGGCGCTGAAAAGTTCGAAGCTGCATCCTCTGAAAAAGAGCCCAGCGGATCCTTCTACAAGGACTCCCGGAGGCAGAAGACCGGCGAAAAGCAGAGGTCGTCGAAGCAAGCCCCCGAAAAATGGTCTTCGACTTCAAAGAAAAAGGAGCTGAAGAAAGCTTCGACATAGACGTCGACGCCGACGCCGAAAAGAGCAGCCGAAACGCTCGGCGACGACCAGGCCGCAGAGATGCTGAGAAAGAAAAGAAGGCTCGAGGCCGAGATGGAGAACATCCTCCAGAGAAAGAAAGACTTCGACGACAAAATGAAAAGTTACAAGATCCCCTCGAGGCCGGCAACGTCCGTCGCGGAGGTGGTACAACAGGAGGAGTTCGACGTCGAAGATCCGCCGAAAACTACGGGGCTCTCGGAGCACGAAGAGGAAGAGGACCTCTATTATAATGAAGAGGATTACGGGGACCAGCAGTCAAGCTACGGCTCGGGTTCCTCGACGGACCAGGACCAGGAATGGCAGGACATCGAGGCCGAAAACCCGGAGGAGGCGGTGGAGACATATCCGTCGAGGCCTTCGCCACCGGACGACATCGGGGCATACAACGAGGTCGTAAGGAAGGCAGCAGCAGCTTATGGGGTGAAGCTAGAGGAGGAAAAGCCAAAAGCAGATTTCCTACAAGAAACATTACTCCCCACACAAACAAGAAGCAAATTCCTTCCCATGCTGAAAAGCATCACAGACCAGGGGAAGGAAGCCTTCAAGGACCCGGCTTTGAAATTGTGTTTTTAAATGCTTTACATACCTGTCTTTGAAGTTAAGCCAGTCTGCTCACAGCCATGTTACCAAGGGTTGAGCAAAGGAATACTTTCTAAGACCTATGCTGAGTCCTATCTTGTGTTAGTGGCCTTATTACCAGTGCCAGACCTACATTTGCCCCTACCAATAACCCACTTTCCAACAATACCTAACTCCCTCAGTTATTTTCCCCCACCCAGTTCTGGCTATGCCCTTCACTAAACTGAAAACCCAAAACTTCACCCAACACCTGACCCACAGGGAATGAATCCTCCGGATGATGCATCCACTTCACCATTCCCTCTAGCTCCACCTTTATAGACAGCAGCACATAGCTTTGTAACCAGGTTTGCGCTGGTAAATCCATCAACATCACCGCATTTCTGTAGACATCATAATTGCCTTCCGGATTTTTACATCCTGCGATTTGCTAAAGCTGAAAATAACTAGAGACATTTAACAAAGCCATTCAGTCCCACCAGCCTACCCTGCTTAACTCCGGGGACGTGCCAAAAGTGGGCTACATGGATTAATAGTTAATTATGAGCCTAGGAAGAGATGGATGTGGGGGAGGGGCTTGAGCATAGAGTTGATGCTGCATGGCTGGGTGGCTTGGAGCCAGGCAACTAGGCTCTTCAGCAGCCCTCACAGAGAACAGGAAAGAGGAGGCATTGGGAAACAGGAGGAAAATGACAGCAAGCAGGAGCCCTGAGAGCATGCATGCACAATTTATTGTAGGATGGAAAATAAACCGCCCGTAGGAAGCCAGAGCTGCCAAGCTTATGGTATGTAGGGTAGCGATGGACACCATTCAAAAACCTCCCTGAGTCAAAGGCCTGCACCATCCACATGTATTCTAATGGTGCATATTCCATCAATGCCCATAACTAAGGCAGAATAATGGCACAGAGAACACACATGGATAAAGTGCACGGACAAGATATTTACTCCCCATAAATATTCTATGGCTGCGACTCGTCGTACCTTCTCAGGTACATCCTCCGAGGCCGAGACTGCAGCCCTATAACAGAAACAGCGTGGAATGCATTGAAGTCCTAGCAACGAGAAGGGAGAGGCAAAGAGACATTTTTTAACTTGGAATTTCTGATTCAAGAACATTGAAGGAGTTGAAACGATGCGTTTTGGCAGAGGAGGGGGCAGGGGAGGAGAAGAAAGCCTCGAAGACTATCGCAAGGTTATCGCTGAAGAATGCATATAGAATGTCTCCAAACAAAACACATTCCTGCCTTTCAGATACTGGCACAAGTTAAAACTCAGAGCAGCGCCCGTATCACCCGCCCGAAGCATCGCTGTCAAGAATCCAAGTCGAGAGCAGAGCTTTCCTATCAGTTATATACATGTATTAAGTATGTACAATTCCATGTATATAGGTTTATAGGACATATAAATACTTATTCATTCTCTCTCCCCCCCCTCTCGAGATCTCTATTGGCCAGGCCCCAGATTCCTGCGTTCTGGGTTTAGAATTAGGACTAGCGTAGTCCCTGCAGGCAATGCCCTTACACTGAAACATACAGGCTCCCCAAATTACTGACATCCGGGCCTCTAGGGCAGCAAATTCCGTTTCCTTGAAGGAGCCATTTAACTGTGTCCCTGGCTAGGCTTTAACTGCTTCATTGAGCTTCAAAACAATACAGCACGACATTTCTAACGCGAGTCCAATCCCAGAGTGACAGAAGGTACTAGGACAACTGCAGACTATTCCTGAAGAATATAAGACACCACACTCCTAGTGCCATTTGGGGATAAAAACTAAACCCAGTCAGTTAAAATTATTTAATTCGGCATATACACAGCAATAAAATACACATAAAAACAAACTATAAGAAAAATAACTGATAACAAAAAATGCAAGAGATTAGATTTATCGAATAGCAGAAACTCCCACCCTGCAAGAAACCCATGCAATATGCACATAAAACATAATGTGGCAGCCCATACCTGCTCTAAGAAGGGATAGTACATCCTATTACCCATCCATGGATCTACCCCATCTTACAGTGGCTTTTAAAAAAGCACAGATCTCATTGACAAACTTCGCAAGAAATTATCAAAAGGAGGTGAAACAGTGCATCCTTATCCTTTCTTAAGCCTAAGAATTTGAAAAGCGGTTTTTAAAAAGCTTTAAAAATGTATCTGAAAACGCACACAAAAAAACCCCAAATGCATCAAGGATTGCTCCGAATGACCGTCATGGAGACAGGCGCCAGATGTGCGCCTCCACCCGGGGAAACCGAGAAGCAGCAGCACCATGGTGCCGGCCCTAAGACAGAAACGGAGAGATATATCCACCATGGCAAAAGTAAGGTGAGATCCAGGATATCATTTTCAAATTCATGGGAAGCAAAACACAGTTTAACTGTTCTTATTATTCATGTCACTTACAAGTCTTTGGGAGAGACATTGGTCTAAAAACAGCAATTGGTCTTTTCCTTCTCCGATTTCAGAATTTCGTCCGGTGAATCAAACAGAATTGATAGGTTCTAGACATCACATATTTTACTTACATAGGCTAACCACGAGATGGCAAGTCCATTATCAAAATTCAAGCAGCCCATAATAATATCCCTGTTTACTTTTGCCTTGCGTTTAGACCAAATGCTAATCCATAATAAACATGGAACCAGCTTGCCGAGGCCAGTAATATACAAAAGTTTGAGATCCGTGTGCAGGATGAAATGCCAGCTTGAGGGGTAAGTTTATTATACACTTGCAAATACTTTTTTTCTTTGGACTGTAAGGCGACAGTATTACCAAAGCCCCAGATCCCAGCCCCATAGAGAGCACGTGGAGACACACTGATCATCATACATGTTAAGAATTTGGGAGACGGCGTCCCTACCAGCAACAAATTGTAAATTTAGAATGCTCCAGCTGCTCTGCTAAGCTTTAGGCATGCATTTCTGATCTGTGTGTGCCAAGTCCCTGCACTGCTAAAGGTAACCCCTAAATAGTTGCAATCGTTTATACCACCCTGGGGATTTCCCTTCACCATTATATTATCCAGGGGATTCTTTCCTCTGTCCACAAGCCATTATATGTGACTTGCTGTCATTAGTGACCAGATTCTATTCACTGAAAGGAAACAAAGGCTTCTACGAGTAAACGAAGGCACCCGGGGTCCGTTCCATTAGAACCCCATCATCTGCGTAGAGCAGTGCTAGCACAAAAGCATTGTTTTGTGGGATGCTGGTGACTGTAGCCAAAGTGGAACACAAGTTGCTAGTGTAAACCACAAAAGGCAGAGGGACCACAATACAGCCCTGGCACACCCAGAGCAAGTGAGTCGGATTCCTCCCCAGCTTTAACAAACTGAACCCTGGCAGTCAGATTCTCATGAAGGGAATATAAAACAGGTATGTTACACAGAAAGAATGAGAGAAATTATCCTAGTTACCTTCTCCCACATAAAACTGCTAGAATCAAAATTGGTAACTTGGCAGAAAGGTGAACAAAGGAAGAGACCACTATCAAAGTTTACCGTAGACATTCAAAAAATTGGAATAGAAGCATCACCCACTAATAGTGGCATGCTTCATCATCGGCGCCTATGCACACCCTGGTAAAATAACACCAGGGCAGACTCAACCAGAAGTGGGAGTTCTTAAATAAAGTATCTTACTGGATAGAAACAGGGATCCAGAATCGGATAAAAGGAAACTGTAAAAAAAAAAAAATAATAATACCACCTCCTGGTATACTATTTTTAGGTCTCACCTGAGACAGCGCATGCTGTCTGTTCGAGACATTTAGTAAGAGGCTTTTAAAAAAGAGCCACCAGAGGCATTTGCTGGCTTCCAGCTTGGGTTCATGAGCGCGTGCACAGCTGCCATCTGTGTTTTTATTGCTGTAATCACGCTCCTCTGCTTGCACCACCCCGCTCTATTCTCCCCCTCGCTCTTCGTCAGTTTCATTTGGGTCTTCTATGCTGTTAATGCTCCTCTGCTCGCACTCCCCCCTCCCTTCTCACTCTCACTCGGTTTCATTTAAGTCTTCTATTGCTGTGAATGCTCTTGCTTCCGCCAGGCGCGCACATACACCATCACTCAGTGCACGCTTCCACCAGGCACACTTCCCCCAGGCACACTTCCCCCAGGCATACACACCACCAGCCATCAGTGCATGCTTTCGCACCAGGCACACACACCACCAGCCGTCAGTGCACGCTTCTACCAGGCACACACACCACCAGCCGTCAGTGCACGCTTCCACCAGGCACACACACCATCAGCCGTCAGTGCACGCTTCTACCAGGTACACACACCACCAGCCGTCAGTGCACGCTTCCACCAGGCACACACACCACCAGCCGTCAGTGCATGCTTCCACCAGGCACACACACCACCAGCCGTCAGTGCACGCTTTCACCAGGCACACACACCACCAGCCGTCAGTGCAACAGGCAGGCTCTTCTCAGAGTTTCTTGGTATATATGTTTGATGCCTGGGAGGAAGTGGGTCAAGTTTCCTTAACCCCTTCCACGCTCATGACGAGCTGGGCTCGTCCTGGTGTAGCCCAGCTCGTCATGTAACATGGGTTTTTTAAAATCTCAGCATACAGCCGTAATTACAATAGCGCCCATGAGGTTAAACCATGCTGAGTATGCAGGTGCATTGCATGAACTCCTGTGTGAGTAAGTCGTGCTGCCTGGGGCTCACTCACTCCACACTTGTAAATTGCGCCTGCACCAGGCTTTTTCCCATTTGCAAAGTTCGGCACATGGGCATAGCTAGGCAGCCCCCACACCCCCGGGAATGACTTCTTCTAACAACCAGAATGGAAACAACATTCAGACCAATGAAAACAAGTTCATTTGATACAAAGAACTGTTAACAAAAACCATGTCCAGCTATTGTAGAACTGGCAACTTAAACAAAACAGCAACAAAAAAAACAAGCATTGGCTTAGCCAATAGGTCTCGTTTTTTGGACCCTATACATATTTAGTTATGCAGCAGAATATCCTTGGTGCAACACCAACTGTTGCATGGCTCAACACTTATAAGGTCCCAAATGCGAGACCTATTGGCTATGCCAATGCTGGTTATTTAGGGTGCCTCGAGTATAGATAAAAACATAAATCTAGGTTTCTAAAGGGTACATGCGTAGACAGGCTGGGACAGTTAATCCTGACAAAGACCCCAGTCCCGGATGGGCTCTATGCGAGGGCTGAAACAACTTAACTAAAAGTAAAAAATTAAACTGTGGTGCTCTTCCACAGCCAAAGCGCTTGTGGGTGGAAGCATCTATAGAAGACAAAGCTTGAGTATCACCACACACAGTACTTACTCTGCTCAGCCTCTCGCCTCAGCTTGACAAACGCTTCATTATACAGGAGCCACAAACCCAACAAGGCAGGATCCCCATCAAAAGCAGCATTGCAGGATGAGCCACATTTCTTTCTAGCAGCTAAAAGAAACTCTCCATTGTATCGATGGAGGGCGTGGTGGAGAAGGGCAATAGAAACAAACCCCTTTTTACAAGGCAAATAGCACCCCTCCTCCAAAAGTCCTAAAAGGCTGAGACACCCGCTCAAACTAGCTATGAAGCATTAGCGTTGTGATTCACATATCATTACTTATGGAATCAGGCACACTAGATCACTCTTGCCAGTGTGCCTCATGGAAACAGTCCATCCTGAATTACCAAGCCAGGTCTTCCCTGGATCAGAAACAAGCATCCTGTGACTGGTTTCGGGCTAAAAGCCCCCATCAGCCAGGCTAGCTTGAATCTAGTGGCAAAGTGAGCAAGGGGTCCACGTCTGGGCATACCCTGCCAACTTAGGGCGAACAAAGCAAACACAAGCATATGATGGACGGAGCGCTGAAACTTTTCAGACACTCACCCCCAGTCACCGATCTGGGTTTCAACAGCATGGAAAGACCTGGTTACCGGGCTCAAGGAGGGACCAATGTATTAATGCTGAAGTGACTATTTAGGGGTCTGCAAATGAAAGTTTTCAGTCCGGTGGAAATTTGGCAGAACTGCTTATCGGATGCAGTTTGCAATATTCTCAGGAAGTGAGTGGTGACTGCCAGCCTCTGACGTCAGCTCAAAGCTTAAGAATACCACTTTCATCTGCAAAATATTCACTGACGACACACCTGGAGCCGCCATTCTTCCAAAGGCAAACAAGTGGTGGTCTGAGTTAATAAAAACCAGAGGATGTAACGAAGTGTGGAGACCCATCTCCCAGATGTAAAGGAGCTCGATGTAAGAAGAACTGCAGAATTTCCCACCCAAAAGCACTCGTGTTGTAGGCAAATAACTTAAAAGTTAAGGGTGGAAAAATGACAAGTGGTCCTCTTTTTACTGTTCTAGCATCATCATAAGCTCTAGTAGTTAGTCTGACAATTTTGCAGCAGGAAGTGGGAAAACTGCGCAAGCAAAACCCAAATTATGAAACTGCAAAATAGGCAACCACGGGCCATTGGTCATGGAAATCCTTGTAAAAACACATTCTCAAAAAAAAGTCAGCACCCCCAACACAATGAGGGCTTCATATGATGAATACTTTAAGACGGAAACACACAACTGAACTTCCATTTAATGAAGCCAACAGAAAAAGAGGATAGAGAGAGACATGCTTTCCTTCAAACGCTGTTAACTATGGGCGCTCAACTCAGGGCCGCAAAGTAAAATGGTAGACCCATTTAGATCCCATTTTTGCTCACTAAGTCAATATGCCTTTTGAAAGCCAAAGACAAAAATTCTGTTAATCACATAAAAATGAATTCAGGCCGAAAAATGGATTGATTGAACCAAAAATGAAATGTCAGGTTTTGAATCCACTAAGATATATATAGATGGATAACCGTGCCTGCCTTCATTTTCAGCCAGTAGCCCATGATGAAGTGCAGAGGGGCACGAAACGCGTCGGGCTGTCCTGGAGCTGGCAAGAACAGTCAGCTTTTGTTTCCACGGCATCTTTCAATAAAGAAACAGCAATACTTACCTCCTTGTGTGGGCCCCCCTCATTGCAGGCAACTCTTTTTTTGGAATCGGAATATCTATATCTATATATATATATATATCTATATATATATATCTATATATCTATCTATCTATCTATCTATATATATATATATATATATATATATATATACACATACATACATACATACATACCGGGGGCAAGTCCAAACGATTTATTTAAGGACTCACGGTGAACAAACCAGAAGCGTTTCAGCAATCGCTTTTGTCAATGGTGATGCGGTATGTACGAAACTGCCCTCTTATGTCTTTTACATTTCCTTAAGATCGAAAACGGCATTTGCAAACGACATGGCAGACATCTTGGAATATGTTATTTCATTATCAACCATACTTTTTACCATGAACCCAATACATAAATTGCATTGTACTCGTTTGCCATTACTGCACATCCGTGCCTGGACCACTTATACTTAATTGTATAAATTACATAGTTCATTGCATTACAGACATTTTTGACGCGCGGGTCTCTAAGGAACTACAATTCCCAAGATTCCCCCGGTCCTACGTCACAGCCCACTATCACATATCGAGCCCACTGATGGGCCTAGTTTTGTAACACCAGTTGATATATTGCCCTGTATGGGCTAATGCAAATCTTGAACACATGCATTAAATAAAATGCCTACTTCAAAACAGCAAAAAAAAACACTCAATTTCATTAAAGGTTTACAGAAATCCATCAAACTAAGACTAAACGGTTATCAAATATCATTATGGTTAAAAATATCAGATCTAAAATTATTCATCAGAGTCCTTAAATTTAAACTTGTTTGTACACACCTTCAGCTTAACAAATCATGATTTCGAAAACCTTCATTCTTACTCCCGTAACAGTTACTCTCCCAAATGCACAGCTAATTCCTCGTGAGAATTTAGACCTCCGGGTGCTTTCGTCTGCAAATCAATAATAAATCTTGATTCTAGTCTCCTCAGACTACTCACCCTGTCACCACCTCGTGGATTTATTGGGACGTGGTCTAATGCAAAAAATCTTAGCTGTGTTCTATCCCCTTTGTGTGCTGCCTTAAAGTGGCGAGCCCCTGGGTAAGTCATGTCACCATTCATGATCGCTCTTGAGTGTTCTAGCACTCGTACCTTAGTCTGGTGAATAGTGCTCCTGATATACTTAAGCCCACACGGGCAGACAAGACAATAAACGGTGTACGGTGTACTGCAGGTTAGAAATGTGTTCATAATTTTCGGCTTCTTAACCCCCGGTACTTGATATATCAGGACCTTTTTACCTCCCATGCAGGCCTTACATTTCCCACAGGTTTCAGCCACGTTATGGTTAGAAATTAGTATTTAAAAAACCTTAGAAATTCACTGAAAAAAACCATAGGTTTAACACACGTTATAGTTAGGAATTCGCATTTAAAAACCTTGCAAATTCATTTTAAAAACCATAGGTTTCACACATGTTATAGTTAGCTGGACATTTCACTCATACAAAACCTTTGAAATTCCCCCCCGTTATAGTTAGTTCAGCTAACTATAACTCACGCGCCCGCAATGCACTGCTGATGAGGTCACATGTTACATCACTCATGCAGGGGCTGCGTTGCAGAGAGGTGTAAAAAGGGGCGTGGCCTCATTACACCTCTCTGCAAGGGAGCCCCCTGGCCCATACTGGAGGCTCCTGGTGGGCTAGTTGGTCCCCAGGGACCCCCAGTATTCAAGTGGAATTAGTTCCACCTCTGCAAACGCGCCAGGGGGCGCGTTTGCAGAGAGGTGCAGGGAGGGGGCCACGCCCCCTCCCGATTCCGTTTTTTTTAAAACAAAAATACTTTTAAGAAGGGGGGCTGTGTAGCCCCCCTTCTTTTTGGCCCTGGGGACCCCATCCCCCAGGGCCTGCCCCCAATTTTTTTTTTTTTTACTTTTTAACGGGAAGGGGGCCACGTGGCCCCGGATAGGTGGCGGTCCCTGGGGCGTGTGGGGGGCTCGAGCCCCCACACAGGTTTTTTAAAATGTTTTTTATTGGAAGCCTCGGGGGTGGTGGTCCCCAGGGCTGGGGGGTCCATAACGGACCCCCCTGTTTTAAATATTAGTGCCCCGGGGAGGTGGCGGTCCCTGGGGAGTGTGGGGGGGGCTTGTGCCCCCCACACATGTTTTTTAAATTTATTTAATTGGAAGCCCCAGGGGTGGCGGTCCCCGGGGCTCGGGGGCCTTAGAGGCCCCCCATCATTAATATCAAAGCCCTGGGGGTGGCGGTCCCCGGGGCTGCGGGGGGAATTGGCCCCCCCCCCACCTTTTTATCATAATGCCCCCGGGATTTGGTCCCCCCCCGGGGGCTAATTTCAAAACAAGCAGACCAGAATTTTTTTTTTTTTTTTTACGGGGTACACATACCTACGTGTACCCCGCGATTAAAAAAAAATGTTGGGGCCTTGGGGGTCCTTGCGGGACTCCCTGAGCAGGCCTAGGGGGTCAGGGTGTTTCTACCCTGCCCCCTTTGCGTGTTTTCCACCTTAGTTTCACAGCTTTCTTATGCCTCGGTTCTACCGAGGCACAAGATGGCTGCCAACACTTCCTGGTTTGGAGTGTTGACAGACAATTGACAGCCAATAAGCATGCAGCTCGGGAAGGTAAACTTCACAGTATGCTTACAGTACGCGTACGGTAAGCGCCTATAGATATATCTATGATTTTACTTTTGATTTTCTCAGAAACTACTAAACGGATTTAGACTATTTAACAAAAAGGGTAATCTGCGAACCGAACTCTACCTTTTTGCCAAATTTGATGTAAGTCCGTTCGGGCTGTAGCCCTGGCTAAAGGTCCTATGGAAAATTGCATGGGGAAACCACGTTTTGGGACACCCCTTATTTCTCAGCCCCTACTTGACGAATCACCCCCAGGAGCGGAGCAGGACATTTTCTTGAAGAAATTCACGAAGATTCGTCCACCGGTGCTAAAGTTATTCCAAATAGAATGTTGCGGATTTTCTATGGAAACTAGGTCCTAACTATAACTACCTACTGACGATCTCCAGTAGGTAATATATACATATATACACACACACACACACACACACACACACACACACATACAAACATTTATTTTAAGCTACCCAAGATAAACACTCTGACCAAGACTCTGTTTAGTCTAAACATGTTATCTACTGTCATTTGCCCTTAAATAAATTGCTATCTTTAGCACAACTCCGGAGTGGCTGGCTTTTTCCCGGGATCGTTTGGGGATGGAAAGAAATAAATATTTATGTTTTTTACTGGAGATAAACAATCTGGTTCCAGACTACCATCCTCATCATTCGCATCACCACACCGTAGCATGCCAGAACAGGAGTACTCCCATGTGCCCCCTTGTGTGCGACCACAATTAAGTTATAACAGACAAGTCAATGTATTCTCTCCTGCATTTGTAGCCAGTGGAGGGCGCGTAGTACTGGCTTTGCCGAGCAACGATTGTGGGTTCCCATGAGCAGTCTTGAAATGAACGCAAATGTAGCCAAACTGGGCCATTAAATATAACAATCTCTCCGTTACTATGATTAATCAATCAATCAGTCATTTGTTAAGCGCACTACATACCCGCGAGGGTCTAAAGGCGCTACTGAGTAACAGTAAGTCTTGTTAATAATTTTTAAGTGTACATTCCCACGAGGACTTGCTATAGAAGAATACGCAAAATGCTACCAATAGTCCATTTATTTTGAGGGTCTGCCCGCCTCGCAGAAACTTGAGAGCAACTCCTAAGTCAATGATTAATGTAAGTCGGTCGTCAAACGTCGATCCTCCAGGTTTCACCCACTGATGCACGATCTGCCCTCTGTTTGCTCATATCCAAGCTGGGCGCCAGGCTGTTGACATTATCCAGTCTGAGGTTCCGCATCACATCAGAGTGCCAAAAAGATGATTGCCTCCAAATTAATTTTCCGAGAAAACAGATCTATTTAGAACAAAAAAAGTTGAGGAAATAACTTTAGTTGGTCCCAAACGAATAGTAAACGAGCAAAAAAAAAAAGGTATTTTCTTAATGAAAGCGCTTGCGCTGAGCTCCTTGCTCAACAAACCATTGGAGACATTTTAATACTTAAAAAAATGAAGCTTCTGGCTGACAGTACACAAGTATCCGAGGAGGGTTGTGGAAGTTGTGACACAAGGAGGCCAATGACTGGGGTAACTAGGTCAAACGTTGCCCACAATAGCTAACAGGTGCCCATGGATGCGTGCTGGAGTTTCTCTTTACTACTCTGCGCATTTACATTCCACTAAAAACCCACAACAACCTGCTCTGCAGCTTTCAATTAACCTCCCAACCCCAAGAATGTAAAGATTAACTTGAAAGGTGAACAAAAGGCTGACTGAACAGTAACCACCGCACCCCTCCCCCTCCTCCTCCTCCCTCCCCGTGCAAGGTACAGGCGGGGATTGTTCGGAATCACCGCTCCCCTCTCCATCCGACCGGCCCTCGGCCCTGAGAGCCTCTGCACGAGTGGCGAAGAGGCCCTTTCCATGGCCTGAGGGTGCAAGAGTGGAGCACGTGAAGCCCCTGCAGCTAGACCGAGAGCCAGAGGAGGGAAGGCCCAAGCGCTGCAGCAGGGGCAACGAGTGAGAACCCGACGGGGGGGGGGGGGGGGGGAAAGTCGTGATAGCGGGCGGGCTGGGAGGGGGGTTTGGCTTACAAGAAGGGCCAGAGAATTCGAAATCGGAGGGAGATACGGGGCTATGCACATTTTAACGCGTGCAAAGCCTGGCAACATCGCCCTTCGGAAAGGCGGGTGAAGTTCCCACACTCTGCCCGAAGCGAAAGGCTGCTCAGGATCGATTCCCTAACACCCAACGTTACACCAAACAAGAGCTGAAGTCAGACTGCACGGGATTGCGCTATGTGTTAGTGGGGAAAAAACCTGATGCAGCTATCTATATTCCATCCGTCCCACCCACAAGAAGTCCCACCCTAAGGGGTTGTCGGTGAGAGACTGCAAGCATTACCAGCCAGCTCGAGGTCCTGGTTAGCAGGAGGCCATTGTCACACTGTTGTGCAAGACCCCATTTGTTCATCCGTCTCTGCACCATTCAACATACTGCCCCCCTTTCTAGGTTTTGCCTGAGACTGTTGCAACATTTTTTGTAAACGAACAAAAAAAAAAAAGCCTAAAATGGGCTTGGAGCACGCACCTTACTAGCCATTGGTTGGTTTTGACGGCACTCCTTTCCCTTCTTCTCAGTTATCAGCACTTCCTGCTTCCACTTTGTGTCTTCCACAGAGCATGGAATAAGTAAAGTTACCTGTATGTTGTCAGTGCTCTTCCACAGTTCGCACGCTTACAGCTGTACTTTTATTTTTTACTTTTAATCTAGCCCTCTATAAGACTGCATGTGTTTGCAGGTCCTCTGTAACTCTCACAGTCACTCTCGCCCCCTCTGCCCTCATTACTTGCTCCAGACACTCCCAGCCCTTCCACATCCTTGTTGCTTGTCCCAGTCTATCCTGTCTACCACAAACTTGTTGCTTACCACATTCCCTCCACCCCCTTCCACATCCTCCTTTCTTGCCCCACCACCTGGTCAGGTAAAAATTAGCTATGGTGCAGATAGCGCTGTCCGAGTCTTAATGCTTTTTTTTAATTCTTTACTTTAAGCCATTTGCTGCACATGTGCAACATGTCTACAAAAAAATAATGACAAAGCCTATAGATCAGTCTTCAAAATATTACTCCGCACCCCACCCAGTAGGAAAAACAAATCGCCTCTTCAGTATTTCACACTTTTTCTATTAAATTGGCAATGTTTAAAAAGGTCTATTTAAAAATTGCAGTTATATTACCATTTAAAAAATGCAATCAAATACATGATTGCCAAACATAAGATATTTGTTGAAATCAATCCTAAACGTTTTAAGAATTCGCACCTGCAGGCAGGCGGTCACTAGCTGGTTGGGCGCATCATCGAACATCCTTCTATGCCGTGGAGTAAAATTCTTGACTCTGGTAGAGACTTTACTCGTGAAAAGTGAAACAGATTAAACTCGGGCGATCTTTTTAGGATTTGTAAATTTTATGAATACAAATGTTATCTTGTTTTTATACCGATGGTCATTTTTATACATGTGTAGTACTTTAAGGTTGTGATGAACCAAATAAAGTTAATTTTTGACTTGATTGCCAAACATACTATTCTAGTCAGGCAGGCCTTACTAACATGTACAAGTATCCACAGTGCGATTGTTAAAAATGGGTGTTGAAGTTTTAAAGAATATTTGGAGTCCCTTCACTTTTGACACTCCCAACTGGAATATAAATAACAAAAGATTTAAGTGACATTACAGAGCAGCCGTTTGGCTAAAGCACTGTTGTCAGCATAATGCTACTTTTGGCCAGAGCCTGGAGTCCCCCAGTTTGAAAACACCTGCTATATAGATCATGCACAGGGAAAACCTATTGGCTTTGGCAATGCTTGTTCTAAATGCCTTGACTCTGGGAAATTGATGAAAATGTACATTTAAATAAAGTGTGAATTTCCATAGTATTTGACGTTGCACACACTGAAGTGTGGAGTACTGCAAAAGCAGAAGACAGATGGATAACTAGTACAGGGGGGTGGTGAAGGAACAGGGATTTTCATAGGGCTGTTATGACATGGGAGAGGGTTTACTGACTAGGTTGGAGACGCTTTACACCAGGGGTCTCCAACCTTTTCTGTAGTGAGAGCTACTTCTGATCAATGAAAATCGTCGTGAGCTACTAAAGCCGAAGCATCATGCACATTTTTTCGCTGAACCCCTCCGCACACCAAGTTTCATGGACTTTAAGTCTAATTTCTTTGGAGCCCATACTGTGGTGTGAACAAAATACTTAAAAAGTTTCCTAGAATATACTCTCATGTTTCTAATTTTACTCTAGGGCACATTAAACGCTTAAAAAGGTCTGCTTTATTTCAATGATTTCATAGTACTCATCCCATCTCCGATTACTAACACATCACAAGTCACCCACACATTCAAGCTGTACATGCCATTATGATACTGTCTCTGAAGAGCACTCTCTAGTTGAGCTACAAACAAAGCAGAGAGTGTTGTAAGGGAAAGGAAAACACCTGAATGCTGTTATAAATGAACATAAGCTACTCCCTGACTAGACTGGGCAGCTGAGTATGGGGTTCTGATCCCTGGCAATGGGAAGATGGAGGCTGGTACTGAAGGTGTCTCAGTATTCCCACATTGAGTTTAATGTGCTCTCAAAAACAATACCTTGGAGCACAGCACTTATTCAACAGCAGGAAAAACAGGGTTTTCCATGTACCTCACATACACAGCCTCATGCATGCCTCTCCGCTTTGCACATGTACCTCTGTACCTACACCTCACATTTACTGTCATGTAAATTTGTTCCCTGCACCTCACATGCAGTGTTATATTTGCTTGTTTTTTACACCTCGCATGCACATCTTCATGTGTGCAAGCCCCTCAGGTAGAGCTTCTTGGGTGAACCCCTCCCTGTGCCCTACATTCGCAGTATCAGTATGTTCCCTACACCTCACATATCCTCATGTTTATCTGTCCCTTCACCTCACACACGTGCACACCTTCACTCAATATTTCACACACGACTCAACATGCCACACCATTGTTGAATATTTCACACATGACTCAACATGTCACACAAGTGCAGCACGCACACCCTCACTCAATATTTCACGCATGAATAAACATGTCACACAAGTGCAGCACACACAGTTACTCAATAGTTCACTTCCCTGGCGTGCCCTTACTTCTCCTGGCCCTGTCCTCTCTACCTCTGTCCTAAAGGTGTGATGGAGGGAGTGAGAGGAGCAGATGCAGTGCAGTTTACTTAAAATACTCTGCACTCCTTGTGCCCCCCTCAGTTCTACAGCATGAGCAACAAATTAGGACATTATTGAAGGGTAGAAGGGTTAAGGGCTGGACCAGGCCGAAGTTCAACCTGCGAAGTCATCAACACTCAAAAAGTTGCCTGATGCGACTTCTCTCCCAGGGATTATGTTAAGTCGACATCCATACTTACACCTTTAAGAATAAACTGTGCCGAGTATGTTTACTCTTAGTGTGTTTTTGTCCATTTAATTTTTATCTCATCCGACCTTCCACGTTCTCCTCAAATGCAGTAAGGCCCGTGTCCCGGAGGCGCCTCGAAGCTCTCCTGTGAAAAAGCGCCTTCTTGCAGCCTGTTTTCAGTCGGCCATCACCACGGGCCCTCGGGCAGCTCAACCCTCTCCTTTGAGGCCTGATTCTCGCCCACCTGGCTGCTCCTATTTTTTAGAAACAAACCCTCCAGGCTGCTGCTAGAGCCCAACTATTTGCATTTTGTGATGTGTGACCTAATCAAAAGAGGAAGCCGCTCCGTTTCACCCAGCCCACCTGTTCGCATCTAAATAAAATCACGAGTGCATTATTGATCTCTTCTTCCCCTCCTCACGGCATGCCCTCTTGACTGTGGCTCTGGGCAAGAATATTTTTGGCGCCTAGGGCTTAGAAAGACGAAGGATAGGGCAGGGGCTAACAATTACTCGACAATTAATTCAGTGGCCAGGGCTCAGCAACTAGTTCAGGTCAGGACTTAACTAGTGAAAGACTCTGAGTCGGACTGGAAAAGGCAAGTTGCGCGGGCACTGATAGAGCGGTAGGAGTTCAATACTGCCTGTTCCACGCCACTTGCACACCAACAAGCTTTTCGGGCCCTGCTGCTCTGCACCTGCAGTACACACGTCGCGCAGGATGTCAGTAAGCGCTGTGCAGGGCTCCTGAAGGCAGTAGGAGCAGCTCCATTTCAGTAGTGCACACGTTGCGCACGGTGAGAGCGTGGTGCCAGGCTCTTGATGGTAGGGGGGGGGGGGGGGCAGAGTTGCGCACGGTGAGAGCGTGGTGCCAGGCTCTTTATGGTAGGGGGGGGGGGGGCAGATGGGTGATGCTACGACGATGCAAATGACGTCATCCTCTTCAGCCCGCCCCGGCTAAGCTTAGGCCTATCAGAGCACCTGGTTAAGGTATGGGCGGCCAACAGCTCTTAAAAAAAGGCCCAAAAAATGATAAAGACTATGAAGGGCTAAACAATTAAAATGCGATCGCGAGCTACTCAAGGGGCCTCGGCGAGCTACAGGTAGCTCGCGATCGACCGGTTGGAGACCCCTGCTTTACACAAAGAGGAAGTAGTCAAGAATGTTCATTTCTAGTGATCCATACCACGGGTGGAAGGGGGCGGTGGAGGGGGGGGAGGTGGGGGTGTTAGTCTCCTGGAGGTCTTCATTGTTGGAGAATGTTTCCACAGCTCACCCATGAGCTCGCTCTGCCTTTCACTGCTTCCTAAAATGTTTGCTTAAGCAACAAGGGCGCGACCACCTCCCAGACCTGCCCTGCCACAGAACCCTGCGCTCATTCAGCCTAGGAATCCTCTTGTTCATGCTGCAAATACAAAGGCCCTCCCATTCCTCTTCTTTTAAAGGAACATTCAACTCAAACGGACATGCATCAAACAATGAAAGAGCTGCAAACAAAGGGTAGGGATTTATGGAACATGGTGCAGCAAAGGGCACAGAAAGGAGGCCAAAAGGAGGTAAGCGACATGGAGCAAACGTGAATGATTGCTGCCTTTCCTCAAAACATCAGGTGTATTTTGAAGCGGCATAATGCACAGCAAAATTCTAAAGAAATGACGCTGAATATGCATGTTTGCGGGCTAGGAAGGACCGAGCCTGGCAGTTCGGCTGAACTGTTTCCACGTGGAGCAGGGTCAAGACTGATGTGAATATGGCGGGGTCCAAACTGGGGAAGCATAGTGAGCAAAAGAATGATGGATTTAACACAGATCTGTGACTAGGGGTGAGTGTCTGAAAAGTTTCAGCACTCGGTCCATCATCTGGTTGTGTTTGCTGAAGATAAAAACATTCCTTTAATAAACTCTGAGATGATTTCCCAAACATGAAATACACACAAGCCCTTTCTGTGGCTACCGCTTCCAGCACACACAAAAATACTTCACTCAAGTGTACTTATTACCCATTGCAAGTTTAGTGTTAAAGTGTAAGCATGAAAGGTGCCCCCACAATCACTGTACTCGCACGCATATTACTTTTTCTATAAGGCGGACAACATGCTCAGTAGAAGAACACCACATTTTTGCTTACCTGGCACTGTGGCCAATACCATGTACAAAATTAGTTATCCACACTACAAGCCAGCAGCAGCAGAACATGGAACAGCACTCCCAGGCGCCCGCAGTCCCAAGACACGTCCAGCTGCCACGCCCGGCGCTTTAGAGATGTATCTATGACTGCATGGGTCTACGTTAAATAAAGGGACTCCTCTCACCCAACAGATAAAAGGAGTACCTGTGAGGGATTAATATGAAGACTAATGTACTAATCCCCTGACCACACATCTAAGCAGAACTGAATCAGACTCCAGTCTGCAATAAAAACGTTTGGAAAGTTATACCTCGGACTATGGAAAGGCACAGCAAGCCATGCCGCAAGTGCTAATGAGCAATAATAAACTTAGCCAGGTTATCAGTCAACAGAGCCAAGATACCACTTGGGGCGAACAGGAGCTCCAGCTAGCACCTAATGTCATTTCACTGACACGACTGAAAGAGTAAAAAAAAAAACAGCTCAAAGGCCAACCCGCAAAACCACTAAACCGACAACCTCAAAGTGGCCACAAGCAGACATGAAAATATGTTTTGAAATACAAGCTACAGCTCTTTTACATACATTGTCCGAAAATGTACACGCATGCATTCCATTCTACTTTATGGTTGCTAATGGACTGCAGACCTATTCTGCAATCACTGAAAACTCTAGCAATAATGCATTGTTCCGTTCTTTCTTAAACCGCACCAGGTGTATCAAAAGCCTTGTGACAAAATATGGCCACAGATTGTGCACTTAGTTTTTGCAATCAATCTTTAATTTTGCAATGCGACCTATGTACTGTGGTAATAGGTCCAATCGAAAAATGTCCAGTCCTAGAACAAGCTGAAATTTTGCAAGGCGTTATGACCCCCTGTGGTTGGCTACAAACACAAGAGTGGTGGCCCCCAAGGAACAACAGATCAAGAGCTCTGAGTGTATATTCTCAAAAGTGTGTCTTTTGTGAAAACTGCAGATGAGTGGGAAGGAGGGGGGGCGCGGTCTTAGGAAGTCAAAGCCTTCGCCATGAGTTCGTAAATCCATTTTAGGAGTCAGAAACTTTGCATTTCATAGGATTGGCAGTCCAGAAACTACTTTACACATCTCGGTCACAATGTCAAACATGGTTTGGAGCAGTACAAAAAGTAAGTCACAGATGGTGCACTATGTGCTGACAGGTAATTGGTTAAGAAAAGGAAACAGGAATGTGACACCCAAGCGAGTGAAGGAAAGTTCGCTTCACTTCAAGTCCAAAAGGCTATTATTTTAGAGAGTAAGATTTCCGGTTTGTGGTGAATCAGACTGTTGCAAAGAAAAGCAGGCTCAAGCACAAGGACATTGTGCTTTATCTGAGCTGAAGGGAATGTGCCAGCACAGCTGATTCAAAACGAAACTATTTTAAGACGACGTGAAAGAAAACCATGTAACAACAAGCTTTGGTAAAGACAATAGATCTCGTCTATGGGACCTACTAACTTTGGTAATGCCTTGTAGCCATGCTGTACAGAATTGCGAACAAGTGTTGTTTTTTTTAAAGTGTGGTAACTCGGGTCTGTCATTTTGTAGTTCTATATATGTGTTCTATTACACATGCAAGCCTACAAAAAGTAGTGACTAACCACAAGGGCGAACCTAGAACAAGAACCAGGGGTAACAACCAAAATATTCCAAACAATGGTTCTTGAGCAATATAGTCAAGAAGGGAAAAACCCACCCGAAGAATAAGAAAAATTAAAAGGTAAAAAGCCTATGAGTCTCACAATGTCACAAAAAACCTTACATAAATCAGTGCTCAAAAAATATTTAATGTAATCAGATGAAAACAAGGGCGCTCAAACAATTACACTCACAATTACTACTTTAAAAAAATGATACATATAAAATCGAAAAACAGTGGCAGAGAATAATAAACAAACCACAATATACACGATACCTTCCAGATAAGAACTTTGACAAAAAGTGTCCAAACCGGTCATTCAACAATCACGTGGACAATCGCCAGAGAGCATTAAATGATTTCATTCATTTATGGGTAAAGGTCAGACGATCGAGTTTTGCACCAAAGACACCATCGTCTTTGGTGCAAAGTTCTTATCTGGAAGACTTGCCTAGTTCTGGCTACTCTGCATTCTGCCAGGTTCCCTGTTGGAATACAATTGGTACAACAGGTGAAAATTTTCTCGGCGTGTAGAAAGACCGCCAAGAAAGTCCATCAAGTGGTCGTTTCCGCTCCTGAAACTAATTTGTCCTGATGATGACCCTTAAAGAATTTTTGGATTGAAAAGCAGTCGTCGCTTTGTACATGGCACAAATCAAGATCACATTATTTGTCTATTGTGTATATTGTGATTTGTTTATTATTCTCTGCCACTGTTTTTTGATTTATATGTTTGTTTTTGGACTGTAGAAATTGTGAGTGTAATTGTTTGAGCGCCCTTGTTTTCATCTGATTACATTAAATATTTTTGAGCACTGATTTATGTAATGTTTTTTGTGACATTGTGACACTCATAGGCTTTTTTCCTTTTAATTTTTCTTATTCTTCGGCTGGGTTTGTTTCCCTTCTTGACTATATTACTTAAGAACCATTGTTTGGAATATATTACAAAAAGAAGTGGGCACCATTCATGTGGTGGGGGAGCGGGGCACAGGATTTCAGATTGGCAAGTCAAAAAACTAATACCACAGGTAAGAGGCAGGGGAAGCAGCACTCTAAAAGAAGAGCAAGTGGGTGGGGATGAAAAAGTGGCACAAAAGTGAGAACACAACTTCAGGAGAGACACAGACAAGGTTAAGCCCAACATGGAGGGCCGGGAAAGAAACACATCGTCGAGCAAGGGCAACATGGTGAATTGTAGAGGGAGGTAGAGAAGTACAAGTGGGAGACCTCAGTAAATCACCCTCGGGAAGATTTAACCAAAAAGAAGTGCCTGAAAAGTAAGCATTGGAAAAACAAGTAACAAGGCTGTGCTCCAGGGGGAGGGAGAAACACAAAGAGGAAGGAAAGTTCACACAAGCTAACAAATAAAAAGGAAGCAAATGCCAACTGATGTCACGGAGGAGCAGTAGTGTGTGACTCAAACTTCAGTAAACCGGACCATTGGGGCAGGCCACAAGCCAGTGAACAACAGTATAGGGGTTCTTAGCCCTCGCATAGTTGCAGTATCAGCAGCACTCTGCTGGTGGAGTGCAGTCCGGACTTCAGGGTAATCATTCCAGAAGTGGTCTGTGATCGCCCCCTCTAGGTGTTCTGCATGCAGCCCTCGCTTGCTCTAAGCATCAATGCTGTATGTTCCCATTTGCGAACAGGATAGGAGAACTACACATTCCCTGGAAACGTCATGCTGTTAACATTTGTAATCAAAGTCAACGTGGAAGACTAATGTGTTTAAAGGGAAGCCAATAATCCAGTCCACTCTGGTTTAAGATGGGAATTGCAGATGAAAAGAGGAAGAAGGGACCTGAGGTGCTTTATATCCCTGTGGGATCAAACAGGCCATGACTAAAATAAATAAACAAGCCTAGATCAGATATATTGACTTGGTCAGTATTTTTTTTGCCATGTTGTACAGCAGCACTATGCACCGTCCGTGTACTGCACCTGTACCTCCCTGGTACCTCTGCTGCCTCTGCCAGTCTACCCTCTGTACCCCCACTGAATAACTCAGCACTGTGCAATGACACCAATCACGTGGTTCTAGGGAGATGTGGCATTTATAACTCCAGTTCACAAGTGAGCCACTTTAAAAAATGAGGCCTTTGATACACTCTGATATCTCTCCTCTGAACCCTCACTTCACTGCATCTCTTCCCTCTGTGCACTGGATCGCTACCCTCGGACATCTCTGCCTCCACAGCCTCGTGGCGTTGCATCTCTACCCTGTAACTTCTCAGCCTCTGCACCCTGAGGGAACTGCATCTCTACTGAATAACCTCGCTGCCTCCTCACCCTCAAGTCATTTGATCTCTACCAGAAGGCTGCTTGCATTACGCACCCTGTATAGGTTTAGGACGTGATTCCAAGCTCTGGGATGCCCACTGGTCAACTGCTTCTATAGTCTGTTTATCAACTCTGGGAACTGTAGCTACAAAGAACTAGTGAGTCTGTCATCAGTCTTGCCTGAGCTCTTGCATAACGATTTGGCTTTCAACTGCATGTTCAAAATACAGTTTGGTACAGCATCAATTAAAGTTCAATAGAGGTATATGGGAAGTTGTGGTGCCGTAATTTTTTGCAGTTTTATATAAGCGTGAAGTCGGTCCAAAATGATTGGAGAGCATTACATGAGCACCAGTTACATTACACAAAGGCAGCAGCTCTGGCCGTTTCGCTACATCGGTTCCCCTTCAGTGTGCTTCGTGCAGGGGCGCCGGAAGGGCACTCACTTATGTTATAGTTGCAGAGGTTCCTCGCTGGACCCTGAATCTGACTGGCACTGGGGGCAACCCCTGCTTCTTGCAGGAGCTCTTCTCTGCCCCCTCAGAATTGTACGGCTCTTCGTTTTACGTCCTGCTGTCTGCGCCGGTAAAAAAGAACGGGAAAGCCAGAACAAACTGCGCGTTTTCAAGGGCTCTCCTTACTTCCTGCCGCACAGCGACCTCTTCCCCACGCAAAGCGAACTGCCAAGTGTCATCACACGTTGTTCTGCTATGGTCGCTGCCGGTGTGAAATCGCCATAGTGTAAACATGTACCACAGTGTCGAAATGCGATGCTTGCTCATATGACTTTTTTGTGATCTGAAATGACAACCTGATGCAGTGAGTACCAGTACTCTCCTTGTTAATGGAGAAGTTCCGGTACTCTGGAGGGGGGGGGGGGGGGGGTGCTGGTACATTTAAAGGGTAAAGCACTTAATATACTATAAATGCCCCAATACATTAATTTCTTTTCTACTCTAATGCTGCAGTAAGAGAACTTCTCATGAGAGGTTCTGTACATTTAATTGCAACCCCCCTGGCGTCTGATAAAGTTTTATTCTCACTGTTTGACTACTTCTAGCGCTATATAAAAGACCAAATAATATATAAAAGACAAAATAAATTGGTATTTGAATAGATCCATCACCAAAGAGAAATGTAGTATAAGAGCAAGGCGAATCGGTGGTACGCGCCATTATTGTTCCATTCTACATCTCTGCCCTAAGCTCGTGCTTTCCTTCTGTAAAAGATGCAGCCCTCCTAATGTTTTACAACACTAAATGCGGTTGGCGGTGGGGGTGGCACCAGAGGCCGACTGCAGAACTGTGGGACAAGGTTCGAATCTCAATTCAACATCCTGCGATTCTAGGCAAATCACTATACCCCCCCCCCCCCCGCCTATAACAATTAATTTGAACTTGTGTAATGTAATCGGAGCTCGTGTAAAGCCCCCCAATAGCTTCCAGTTGGGACCTTCTACTTAAAAATGTAAAAAAAAATGGTATCTAAAATAACAGCAGGTGCTGTAGACGGACACTAATAAAATTTAAAAAACCTGTACTTGGGCCAAGCTCCACACAAAGATCATGCAGTAACGTGTGGTGTGGCACGTGCTGACGCATTTTTTTTTTTTTTTTTTTTTTTAGATACCCCCGGCTCGTCACCAAGGGATAGCGCATGCACGCTGCCTGAAGGCGAGACCTAAAAATTGATTCCCACCAGAAGAGACTTTTTCAGAAGTAGTTCCAACATCCCTAACCCAGATCAGATCTTCTGGTGCCTGCCCTGCAGAACAAGTAGCCGCCGGCGGGCGTCAGGCGTCCTAAAATTAAACAGGAAATAGAAACCCAACATGCCAGTGTGAGACCACAAAGCAAGGGTGGTCACTGCAGAGACAGGCGGGTGTTACTCAGAGGATTGACTTGCAGTAAACTGACACTCTCAACTATTTCCGACTTTGAGCGGGGTTAAAATGCAGATAAGTGGAGGGAGCTGGGGGCCGGGGGAGACAGAACCAGGGGCAAGGGAATGAAAGGTCACACGCAAAATAGCACACAGCAAGTGGACAATAAAAAGTAATGTTCTCACTAAAATGGCTTCCAAATTGAGGTGAAGCTTTGTGGCAGGGAGGGTGGCTTAAGGCTTTAACTTGGGTTTGTTAACCGCACCAAGGCGTATCATTAATCAGTGTGCACCCAGACAAATCCCGGTGACACCAAAGGACTTCAGCCGCCCAGCATCTGTCTGGTGTGGAGAGAGAAAAAACCGAACCGAAGGCATTTGAAGAAGAGGCAGTGTCTTATCTCCCTTCACAAGCTTCACAAAGACTCGAGCTCCCCTCTGCTAGAATACTTTACAGGTGAAGTATTTTGATCCGATATTATAACTGTGGGATAGGAAGTCTACAAAATCATATATCGGCCTGTTTTGTTGGAAAATGGTGGCTACCGCCAAACTCTGCGTAACATGCTCCGCAAGCGTGGCAGGTTGAATTGCGCTTCCAAACGCAAGAAACACCAAAGGAAAGGATGGGGAGCAGCACAAAGACACAACACGGGAAACAGAAATGATGGCGGCTGAAAGGAGAGGAAGAGAAGGAGCATGAGGGAGGGGAGCAGAAAGTCACAACAAAGCCACACAGATCAACTTTACACTTATCTGCACGTCTGTCTGGAAAGCACAGAAAGACCCTGGGGCAGTTTCCAGACATTAAAGAGAAGGGGGCACCCAAGGCTGAGTAAGAAAAAGAACAAACTAAAATGCTCGAACAGAAGGTGTGAGAGCGCACGAGACAGAGGTGGAAGAGGCTGCAGTTTCAAGGATAAGGAATGCCTCAAGAAACAGGAAGCAGGTACAGCCCAGGTTTCACAGGCGAATCATAAACTAAACACAGGAAGCTGTAAGTATTGCCACAAATCTGGAGAAGATACCTACAACTTTACAAGATGAGGGAGCTTTAACGAAACTGAAAATACATAGTGGCAATGCAACCTATAATGTGGGCAAGATGTTTATTTATGATACGTTTTATACTACGCAGACTACATCCACAGGGTGTCAAAGAGCTTCACATAAACGGATACATTATGCACGCCATTTAGATTACCTACATTACATTCTGCAGCAGACAGACCAAGTTGCAAATTACTTTCGCTGCTAAGCTTTTACCTACTAGAATGCTACACCATTTTCTGGCTATTTGGGGAATACACTCTTAGGCCTTTATAACTTTCCGCACAAGGTATCCACGCAAAAAAATGTGAGTTTTTTCTACCCAATATCCTGGGAATACTAAAGTTATTCCAGGTTTGCAGATTGCTTTGTAGGTTGCCAAAAACGAAAGGCAGGTTATAGCTACATTTAGTTTTTTTGTTGGGACACGTGGGGCCCGGTGGGGGGGGGAGGGGGGAGGGGTAGAGTGCTCATTGTTTTTTGCCCTACACATGGCACCATCAAAAGGTTTCCTGTGTCAAAATCACCATCTTCCCAGCTTTCAGGAACACAGAACTTCATCAAAAAAAAATTTTTTTACCACACCACAGTTTTGGCGTTTTTCTAAGAGGTGGCCTAATTGTCTGAATTTTTATGCTTTCAGACTACTTCCAGTTTGTGGCGGAAATAAGTGTGAAACCCATGGTGGTTACCGTAAACCTAAACATATCTGAAAAATAGACAAAACTGAATTCAGCAAGGGTCATTTGCGTAGAATCTTCAAGAAACTGCTGAAATAAAAAAAATACAGAAAATGAGTAGAAAACAGCCATTTGAGACATTTTAAACTAATTTCTTGTCACAGTGGCAGATTAACAAAAGTCATACCATTATGTTCACTAAATGCATCAATTCAAGACAGAAGTAGGATGATATAGGGACTTCACCCAACTTGGATACCCATATGTTTTTGTTTTTTTAAAAAGGGAAAAAAGCAAACATCAAAAATAATCTAAATTTACCCGCTTACATTAGGGATGGGAATGTTTTAGTCCTCGGGGGCAGAAAGACCCTATTGCACATTCCTGGGTGGCAGCATTTGCTTCATGCCAAAATAAGTCCCTCTAGCATTTTGTTTGTTCTGGCGCCATGTTGAAATCCCAGGTGTCTAGTGGATTTTCTGTCTCCCTGGGGCAGTTTTTGGGTAAACAAACCTAAATCAAGGTGGGAGAGTTACAATCACAATACTGAATTTATTGAAAGGGCCATCCAGTACACAACACTTCTCAAAACACCAGCTGACATCAAACAAAGAAACAGGCTAGAATGCCTATTGCTGGAGATAGTTAGAGATGCAGAACTGGGTAAAGAAAACGTTATTGTTCCTCTACACTGCAGGGCCACTTTAAACAATGGAGCCCACAAACAGACATGTTCGACACCCCTTGATAGCCAATTACCATTCTCCTAAAAACACCACTATAGAAGTTAAAGTGCTTAAGTGTAAATTCAAGCAGTGATAGTAGGTGCTATGCTAAGTGGACAGTGGTTTTCAATAGAATATGGGACCCAAGTACGAGACTGCGCCTTAAAGCCAATGAGGATCACAAATTATTTGAATAACCTGTAATTAATACATATCAAAACATATCCCGTGGGGGATATAAAGAGACACGCACTGCCAAATATGGTTCTCAAGGAAAATATTTTAGTATAAACGTTGTTGTGAATTAATTCACAATTTATGAATAGCTGTCCAGAACAAAAAAACACAAGACTATGTATACATTTAGTGATCAGGTCAGGACTGGTGACAAGGTGATGTACAAAGTTAAAACAAATGACAAATAATCATACATATAGACAAAAAATAAAAATTATGAATGTCCACTTTAAATACAATTGTCACAACTGGATGAACTATTCACTCTACGCGTCGCCCTGAATGGACGCGTATACAGACGTGGACGTCCTCACTTCTTCACAAAGTGACCGCTACAGTGACAGCTCCCTCCCCCCCCCACCCCCCCACCCCCCGATCGTTCACCGGCTGGTGTAGAAGATCGATTAATACAAAGACATAGAATCCATTTCTCCAAGAATTACTATTGAGTCTGTCGGCTGACATTCTCCCTCCCCTTGAAGGACAGACCCAAGGAAGTATATACGCATATTCAGGCTGTCCTACCTCTCCCTTTTAGTTCTGATGAAGACCAGACACAGATGCATACAAATCTGCACATTTATATAGGGTCGAAACGTCGATGTTCTTTTCGTGTATCCGTCCACACAGAGTCTCAACAAAACAAGGGAATAATTCATCCAGTTGTGACAATTATATTCAAAAGAGTACATTCATGATTTAATGTTTTGTCTATATGTATAATTGTAATTTTTTTTTTACTTTGTACAGCACCTTGTCACAAGTCATGACCTGATCACTAAATGTATACATAGTCTATGTGTTTCTTTGTTCTGGACAGCTATTCATAAATTGAGAATTAATTCACGACAAGGTTTACACTAAAAAAATTTACCTTGGGAACCATATTTGGCAGTGTGTGGCTCCTTCTATCCCGCACGGGATATGTTGTTTTGATATGTATTAATTACAAGTTGTTCAAATTGTTTGTGATCCCCAATAGAACCATTGCTATTATTCAGCTTCCATACCCAGGTTCTGAGAGTTACTGGGTTACCCCATTACTTCTAATGGCATTAAAGCCAATGAGCAAGACGGACGTGCCAAGTTAAATAAAATGTTGTCCCTAACAAGACGAGATATGGAACTGCCACTAAAGGGACCCTAGCAGTGAGAAATTAGAAGCACTGCCATTTCTCGTTCACATAAAACATTGCTATGGGCGATAAAGTGCTTGCGTGCAAATTCAGACACCAGAAATAGGTGCTAAACTAAGTGGACAATGGTTTTCAATCAAGTACGGTACCTATATATAGGACTATGCTTTGATGCTGAGCCAATATACAAGACAAAAGGTTCAATGTGGAGTAAATTAATACCTAATTTCTGAATTACTTTCTCCACACTCATAGTCCAGAAAATATGAAGCAAATACTCACTAGAGTCTCTTTTCTGCTGCAAAACTTTTCAAAAGCATTCATATTCTTACAGTACTAGACAGTCGGTCACATGATATTCAATACACACAAGACTGGCGGGGACAAGTTACACGTTTTGTTAACCCCTTCACTGCGGCGGCTATTCCGCCGCAGTGCTAAAGGAGGAGGGCGGCCGAGCGGCGGGCGCATGCTGGTGACGGAACCGGTCAGTCACCAGCGTCTGTTGCGCTGTGCTTATGACGGAGCGGTTCAGTCATGGCCCCGCCCGCTCAATAGAACGCCCAGCGCAGGCGCAGAATCCGCGCTGCGCAGACACGTCGGGCGGGCCATGACGGAACCGCTCCGTCATCAGCACAGCGCCACTGCGGCCGATGACGGAGCGGTTCTGTCATCAGCAGGGGAGGGGTTAAAGAGGGCTAGTAAGCGAAACCTAGAATCACCAGGCAACAGGCGACCAAACAAAACCCTGGAAGCAAACACCTTTGGTCAAAACCAGTGGCCTCTGGGTACTGAGACAGCAACAGGTGAGACACCCGACAGTACTAGTCACAAGGCGTCTAACAGAGACCCATGTTAAGTGAAATTTGCAAGGGATGGTAACCTGGCTCAAGGATGCCCATACTTATTAATACTCAATTTAGTACCCTCAAAGGCAAAGACTACAAGCAATAAGAATCTAATACAAGTCCAGTTGCACTACTCCTTTGAAAAGGAGCGAGAAACTGGCAACAAATAAAGGCTCAACCCAAGGAAAGCAAAAAAAGGAAAAGCAAAGTAGAGAAATCCCGGGTGTTGCCATTCTTTCTTGGCCCACATCCACAGAGCGGCACGCAGATTCCACAAACGGCTCCTCCATCAGTAGAACATAACCTGTTTAAAAGATCCCTTTACCATAAACAGTGGAGCCAGATAACCATGGAAAAAAACTGAAAAAAACAATAGATTTCACCTACGCAAGATAAATTTGCTTTTGTCAAGTTTTTTGTTTTTTAAAAAGACATGTTGCACAGTATTGCAGGAGCAGTTACAGTGGAGGGAGAATTGACTACAGAGACATGCACTCTTAAGAGTGCATGACAAAGGTTTTGTTTGTGTAATGTACCCACAGAAGCCCAAGGCCAGTGAAGAACACTGGCCTCCGAGAGAAAGCTGTACTTGGTCCATGCTCCGTGGCAGGGACACACCCGGTGCCCCAGGACGACGCATTGGTAAGGAAGGGCTCGGACCAATAAGCAGCAGGGAAACGAGTGACGTCGGAACCAACCAATGGTAGAAATGGTAAGTAATAGGCGGGCTCTAAGCAGTCAACTCTTTTCTGTTTAGAGTAGATTTCTCATGCACAGCGCAAGTACTGTGCAGGTTAACCCTAATAGGAAAATTTGAGGCTGAATTGTTAATCTGCTTCCTATAAAAAAAAAAAAAAAAGGAAGATCAATAGCATTTTGGAATATGGGACATAAAAAAACTCTACTACTTCTTTCTTTCAGCATTTGCGGATAGAGAGGATCTCAGCGTATGATGCTGCCAGTAGCAAAGAACACCTGTGCCATAGCTTCCGTCGCAGACGCATAAACACTGGGGTCTTTCACCAGCCAACAATACAGTCATGACAGACAGATCCCTCCCACCTTCCTCAATTCACATCTGGGCAAACAAGCGTACTCGCGGCTGGGAGCAGCCCCCTCACCCTCACCCCCACCCCCGCGGAACTGCAGACAAGGGATCATAAATAGTCTCGAGCCGCTGGTCCATTTTTGGTAGCAAGCAAGGACAGTGCGCCTCCCTGGCGGAGCTTGGGAAAGACACTGATAACGGTAAAGAAAGATTCGACTTCTAGAACACTTTACACTGCCGTTGGAGAAACCGCATGGGGAACGGACAAAAAAAACGGAATGTGCCGCAATCCCTAAATATTCAAATACCCCTATCCCGGACACACCGCCCTGAAACCGACATATGACGTCTTACACTATCAGTGGTAACACGTCTAGGTTCCTGTGTAGGAGTAGAGCTCTCAGTCTGGATATCAAAGCTGTAACGTGCATGAAAAAGCAATGGTTAGTGGACTTAAGAAATGCCAGGACGAAGCTGCGCAATCTCTCGGGTGTAAAGTGAGGCAAGTGAGTGCTGCTGTATAGTGACAACTCAGAAGGCAGAAGAGACAGCTGGCAGCTTAGCGTTCGAAAATGAAAGCTGAAGAAGACTTTGTAGAGATGCTTGCAGAGAAAACAGTATCGTAATGGTTTCTAATATCAATCAACTTGATCTGAAAAAAATGTGGTGTTAACGTGCAAATTTTCAGAAACGTATGCTTCTGAAAGGAAAACAACTTTAACTCCTCATGCTACGAGTCTGTAATGATATTGTGTTGGCAGTTATGATTCATATATTAAATTGTAGGCAAGACCTATTAGCTTTTTTTCTAGCAGTAGTATTTACAGGAGAAATGCCTGAATCCTGGCTGTATTTCTAAGTAAAAATCAGCCAAAGTGAATTGGTGGGCTTTGTTTAATCTCTTGATCATGCTGCAGTTTTGAATTTGAGCAGTGGCGCGTGGGGGGACTTGTCTTGGTTGTATTTCAGCCTTTCATCTCTTTAACCAAATGTACTTTGTCTAGGGTTTTTCCAACACTTCAGACCGGCTAGGTGTAGCCCACTCCGTGTAGCAAACCATATTCCACATTATAAAGTTGATAATAGCACTACACATCTAGGGCTCGAGTGTAAATTAATGTAAACGTTTGAAGTATATTTGTTGCAACTTGATTTTATATAAGTACAGTGAATAGCTATGTATCAATTTTTATGAAAGATGAAAATAATGATGGATAAAAAATAAAAAAAACAAATGTGTAAAAAACGAGTTGGGAAGGGGTTTGATCTTTTCACGCTGGCCGTAATGTTGACATGTAAACGTAAGTTGTGGTGTCTTTTATGTATCAATGTCTTATTGCTGCTGCCCACTGTGCGATGTTCTGGAGCATGTTTTTACAATAAAAAGATTTTTTTTTTTTTTAAAACGAATCTCATAATAGCAGGAGCTATGAACGCACGTTGCCAGCATTTAACTGCAAACCGTAAGCACGACTCCTAAACTGAGGAAAAAAAACCCTCACCGGATCCAACACATCAAACGCCCATTTCATGCATCCGGTTTGTATGGAGTGCCCAAGGAGGCGTTAAACAATCAAAGGCAACACGTTCTAAAGATAACTGCACTCTGGACAACCGCCAAACCGGGGTTGGACCAGGTAACTGCAGCCCGAGGGCTTCAGATGCGAGATGGAAAGGAGCCCTTGCTGTTGACTGGCTCCAGAACAAGACATGGAGCAGGAAGAGAAAAGAAACCGCTTGTACAGCTCATCCAGGCTTCAAAACGGATATGGAAATCTTGAAGAAAGTACCATTAAAAGTCGTCATAAAAATCCAACACAGGAGTTTCCTTTTAATGCTAAGCGCTCTCTTTTGTGAATAAAATAGGTTTAAACACCAGAAAATTAAGCAAGAATGATATGCCTACTTAATAACAAGACAGGCCAACTATAGCAGTGATAAACTAGGCACATAAAATAAATTTAAAAATTCCCGACTTACCACTAAGACTCAGCCGGGTAACCCTGACGTCAAAGCACACAGAACTAGTGGCTTGCGGTTGAGGGATTTCAGCGATGGTCGGTGCTACATTTTCGTTGTTAAGTCAGATGTAAGACAAGCCAGTTAGATTAGGTTCTAAAATACATGGTACTTTCAACATCGGTATGTATTTGTAATGTTTGCTTTGGGCATTGCCCACCCATCCTGTACCTTGGAAAACGAATAATATTTGTTTTGAAAAAAAAATACATTTAAAAACTGTGGGCTTAGAGGGAGAGGCGCTCCAGCAGTCAGCCTAGCAGGATAGAAGACCACTAATCCGAGTCAATCATTCATGACCTAGGATTCAATTTGGTGATCTCCAACTCCATCTCAAAATATAGTCAGAAAACGCTGCAGCTGCCAAAGTGAAGGCAGGTTACATGAATGGCCTTTGGCCACAGCAGCTAATCAAGACTGATACTTCAAATTATCATCCACACCCTTCTCCTTTCTAATAAAGTCCCAGGGCATCCCCTGCCCAGGCATCCAAGGGAAAAGTTGAAAAAAGGCAGTGGGGTTGCCAGGTTGGTCCAGGACCAGATCCTTTGCTTTTGTCTATATGCACCTGTTGGAAAACGAGGCAGCATCTGCGAGGCCTTCACAAATAACATGACTGCATTTGTCCTTCACTGGGAACCAAACACCCAATTATAGCGCCTGACTCTAAGGGTAGCGTTGCAGAGCAGTCTGAGGCTTACTCAAGGGAGGTGGTGTGGGCTAGTAATCGCCGTTTGCAAGTGCGCAGGAATAACACTCAATTGATTGTCCAGTCTGTACTTTGCTTTATAAGAGTACATTTATTAAACATACACACTACTCAAAACTATGCACCAATTTACAAATATACATAAGCTGTTGGAATTACTTTGTGACATTGCATAACATCTCCACCCCTCCCGCATGGGGGTGGGGTCTAGTACCACCACTCACTCCCTTGTATGCACATCATCTTGTCCCCCAATGCAATTAGCTGAACATAACCTGGAGCGAGGGCCCTGCGCACGGACACCATCCCAGTGTCCCCCCACCCCATTACATCAACAAGCATTAAACAGGAGTACACCTGCCTTGGTGACAACATGACCCTGACTGACCATCTCCTACTGACCATAAAGTATGTACCTCTACATCTTAAGGGCTAACAGTCTGGGTTCTTCACCTAAGGGCAGCAGCAAGAATACAGGTTTACGCGCACTTTAGAATGACAGTACTCATAACATTTGGAGATCATTAAAAATGCATTGCAATTTCAGCCCCTAAAGGCATCACAGATGAAATCACAGAATTATGCATACACAGCCAGACACCCTAGCAGGAATGTCTGACAACATAACCCCACATGGCTTATGACATCACCTTACACCAGCACTTCACATTTCACAACATGTGACTTTCAGTCCCTCTAAAAGTAATAACCTTTAGTAAATGCATTTCTGGTGCAATTACACTCTTGACCTCTAGGGGATGCCCTTCTCCAGACACCCTTAACTCAGCCTTTCACTCCTTGATGCACTTTTAAATCCTTTTCCAGGTGTAGAACAGAAGTTCCAGCCAAAGAGGAGATGAACCGGTGACTGAGCCCCTCAGGGGCTCAATCCTTTTTAAGTCCCCATGACGCTTAGGGTGGGACTTTTTTTCTTTGGGCTGGGGGAAGCTGTGTTGCTCCTGCAGCTCCCCCTGTCCCTCCTTTAACAAATGAGGGTGACCCCCCTCCTCTGGGGGACACCAGCATCCAAAACAGCAGAGTTCCTAATGCCTTTCAAGGCATTCTGGGGCGCTTCATGCCAATTTCCCCGCATATTAAATGAGTGGCACTCCTGCTGTGCCGGGGAGAGCTGCGACGTGTGCTCTACGTCGCTTCGGATGTTTGTGGCAGGGTCCGGTCCCACCCGGACCCCCCGGCTTCATTCGGCTTGGGGAGCCCACCCCCGGTCGATCTGCCGATTTTTGGGGGCCGTGGCACCTCTCGCTCCTCTTAGGGGGCCCGGTCCCCTCCGGGACCCCCGCACGCAGACTCGTTGGAGGGCAGCCTGGGGAGCCCACCCCCGTCTGCCCCCACCGGCTCCCCGCCCGGCCAGCACCCTCGCGCGCTGCAGAGGGAGCCGGCTCTGCAGGTGTGTTCAGCCCGCGCCGGCGGGCCGACACAGAAGCGTGTTCCTGCCTCAGGGGAGTGCAACGGCACTCCTCCCTCCTCCGGCCACACTTCAGGGCCCGGGGATGGGGTCCCGGGCCCTTAAGCCAACCTCAAGGGGGGGATGCGTCTGCACTCATTCCAGACTTCCGCATTCCTGCTGGGGTCCCGGGCCCAGTCTCCTCTTCGCCGGGGGCCAGGGTGGGCTCCTTGCACCCCGTAGGGGTAAATCTTCATGGGGCTTTGACGGTGCACCCCCGCCTCCTTGTCCCTCTGCAGATTTTCTCGGGGGTGTGACGGTGCTCCCCAGCCTCAGGTTCGGCAGGGGCCAGGGTGGGCTCCTGGCACCCCGACTTTGCTTCTGCTGGGGGCAGCCCCAGGGACCTGACCCACCCCGGGGGCATCTTTGAGACCGGCGGCAGAGCCCCACAAGCTTCATCGCCGGTCTTCTCAGGGGTCATAGGTCGCCTACCTTCCGGGGTTGAAAAATCCGGGCAGCCCCTAGTGTCAGAACCACCTTCTGACAGCACCCAAACAAATAATGCATTCATCTCTCAAGCACCAGCAAAAAGGTTAACTGCTCACTACACCCACTCACTTCCACCACTCAACAATCCAAAACACAATGGCAACACAGAAGCACACTAACACAATATCAGGATGCCACAAAAGGATAATCTTCAACAGGCCCTCCAAAGAAGACCAATCGTGCCTGCTCAGCTACGTAAAGGCTACCTTCTATGAAGACATTGATTTCTCCTCTGTAACAAGGCAAAAAGTGTGCCTCAGTCATTACCTATGGCATCCTTCCAAGTTCTCTCTAACCGGGGCAGATAGTGGACAGAACTTGGTAGCAACAGCTTGTGGTACTCAGCAGACCTCAGGCAAGACCTCTGAAACAATGAAACACCCGGACAGCTGTTTGGTGATGGATAAATGAGCGACTAGCCAGAGTGTTGGGGAGAGAAAAGAAGAGGAAGAACCATTTCAAATGAGTGGTGACACAGTAACAGACAGCACCAGTAGTGTGCCAAGGGGCACTGCACTTACCTTTCAGTCGATGGGCAGTTGTACTTTCCAAAAACTCTCCCTTGTCACTCCCCCACCACTCCTCCAAACTTCCTCCGAAGGAGGGTGGCGGATAGTCATCAGTGGTGTGCAGTGAAGGGGACTCACTGAGAGGACTTGGGAAGGCAGGACTTCATGACACTAGCACAGGAAAAGGGGGGAATATTGCCAGCTAGGGGAACTTGTCAAAGGGACAGAACCACATGATGGCATTCTCAGACAGAAGGCTGGTGACACTAAAGACAACAAGCATTTGAATAGCCAATATGTCTCGCCGTTGTGTCCCTCTAAGTTTTAAACTATGCAGCACATTATCCCTGGTGTTACAACATTTCCTGTTAGTTTATGTTCCACTGGTGAAGGGCCAGACATACCGAAGGTTGTGCATTGGTGCTATTTTTTGTTCACTGGAAATGCAATTGATGGCTTGATGGGGTAAGTATGTAACCTAAAGGAATGTAAGCGTTGAATTAAAAAAAAAATAATGCGATCACTAAAATCACCAGTTGGTGATGCAATTAAAACAAACCTATATTGATTAATGGCAGGAGTGACATGATATATGTTACTGGATTATTTTTGCTGTTTCCCAGCAAGTAAATACGAGATGAATTTGTGTGAATCTAGCATGAACATGCTCAATGTAATTTTGCAAGTGTTTAATAGTTATTAATCTGATTTTATTACGTGTAGTACTTGGTGGCTATGTGGGCAGCGTTAGGGAGATTACAAGAAAAACAGGATCGATCCTCAACTGGAAGGTTCAGTGTCTGCCTAGGGTATGTATGGTTCTCCCCGTGAGCAGAAAGGAGTTATTAAAATGACAAAGACATGAGATTGTTGTCAGCACTTTGAGGCATTATGTTTCTGTGGTTTAAAAGTGCACATTGTCTAAACAGTGTACTTGTAAGTTAATTTATGTGTACGTGCTGCATTAGTCTGTTTTCTGATTGTACTCCTGTAAATCAGGAACATGCACACAATAGGCCACAGTAGGTCCTTGCATAGTTTATCAAAACAGCTGTAATTAGGACTACTTTGGTTAAGCGAATAACCTTGCACCTACGATATGGCACCTTAGTAAACGAGTTTACGTGCAACTATAAATGTGAATGTTTGAATAAAGATATAGAAACATTTTCATAACACAACTGTAACTCCAATAAAAATACTGTACATGTACGGAGCAAATGTCGGAGCGAGAATGCTCTGCAAAAAAATAGCGCCTGTAATCTACTAGAAGTTATGGAGTGGACTTGGAACCCAAGCAGAAAACAAAGTAAGCCTAAAATCATCCTAGTAACGAAAGAAAACAGAGAACCAGAAGCAGCACCAAATTCGAAGCGGAGCACAAAAGCAACTATAAATGTTAACGTTTTTTCATGACACACAAACGTGACACACAAAAGAATCAATAAATGTCATTGTTTAACTAAACGCTCAGATATACTGCAAACTGCAAGCCTGTTTACAAATACTGAGCTAATGTTGGACCGAGAATGTTCAACGATAATGAAAGTCGGCAGGCAGAGAGAGTGCCAAGTGCGGAGTTCAAACATGAGTTGGAAAGTACGCGCCGATAATGAAATAAAAAAAGTCTCCTCAAAATTAATACAAATAGAGGTGGGCGAGCCATACTGCAGAACAAAGGAAAGGCGCAGCTGCCATACTTAAAGAGAGCACAGCATGCCGCGCTGATCACATGACTGCAACTTTGGCTATCACAGCTAAATTAATTAAAACAAAAAAAATAAAATGGGATTGTACTGTAACTAAACATATGGTCAATAACGAAAGGGGAAGAGGTGTGGCGCAGCGGCCAGTTTGCTGACTCCGGAGCACGGGGGCTAAGGGTTAGATCCCCGGCATCGGTGGCAGGTTAGCCCAGCACCATGTGACTCTGGGCAATAGCTCACTTAATCTTCCTGACGGCCCCCAACGCCTTGACACCCTCGGGTAATTGTTTGAGCTTTACAAATACTGGTATTATTATCCATGTAGCAGGAACAGTCTCCAGGGAGGGAACTTAACAGTCAAAAGGTAGGATAAATGTAAACATTCACCAACAGCAGCAAAGGAATTTCGAAAGCCAGAGGAAACAACCAATAAACAAGCATTGGAAATGCAATAGGTCTCGCAGCATTAGAGTTAGTGCTTTTAGAATTGTTTATGGGTTTTTTTGTAAATCTTTAGCATTTTTGTTTCCTGTAGCCAATGCTAAAGAATTACAAATAAAAAAAGCCATAAACAATTCTAAAAGCTCTAACTCAAATGCTCCGATACCTATTGCACTGTGTGAGGGTGAGGGGTTGAGGGTGAGTGAGGGTGAGGGTGAGTGAGGGTGAGGCTGGGTGAGGGTGAGTGAGGGGTTGAGGGTGAGTGAGAGTGAGGGTGAGTGAGAGTGAGGGTGAGTGAGAGTGAGGGTGAGTGAGAGTGAGGGTGAGTGAGGGTGAGTGAGAGTGAGGGTGAGTGAGAGTGAGGGTGAGTGAGAGTGAGAGTGAGAGTGAGAGTGAGGGAGTGAGAGTGAGGGAGTGAGAGTGAGAGTGAGGGAGTGAGGGTGAGTGAGTGAGGGAGTGAGGGCGAGTGAGGGAGTGAGGGTGAGTGAGGGTGAGTGAGTGAGGGTGAGGGTGAGTGAGGGTGAGTGAGTGAGTGAGGGTGAGTGAGGGTGAGTGAGGGTGAGTGAGGGTGAGTGAGGGTGAGTGAGGGTGAGTGAGGGTGAGTGAGGGTGAGTGAGGGTGAGTGAGGGTGAGTGAGGGTGAGTGAGGGTGAGTGAGGGTGAGTGAGGGTGAGTGAGGGTGAGTGAGGGTGAGTGAGGGTGAGTGAGGGTGAGTGAGGGTGAGTGAGTGAGTGAGGGTGAGTGAGGGTGAGTGAGGGTGAGTGAGTGAGGGTGAGTGAGGGTGAGTGAGGGTGAGTGAGGGTGGGTGAGTGAGGGTGAGTGAGGGTGAGGGGTTGAGGGTGAGTGAGGGTGGGTGAGTGAGGGTGAGTGAGGGTGAGTGTGGGTGAGGGTGAGTGAGGGTGAGTGAGGGTGAGTGAGGGTGAGTGAGGGTGAGTGAGGGTGAGTGAGGGTGAGTGAGGGTGAGTGAGGGTGGGTGAGGGTGAGTGAGGGTGGGTGAGGGGTTGAGGGTGAGTGAGGGTGAGGGTGAGTGAGGGTGAGTGAGAGTGAGGGTGAGTGAGGGTGAGTGAGGGTGAGTGAGGGTGAGTGAGGGTGAGTGAGGGTGAGTGAGGGTGAGTGAGGGTGAGGGTGAGTGAGGGTGAGTGAGAGTGAGGGTGAGTGAGGGTGAGTGAGGGTGAGTGAGAGTGAGGGTGAGTGAGGGTGAGTGAGGGTGAGTGAGGGTGAGTGAGGGTGAGTGAGGGTGAGTGAGGGTGAGTGAGGGTGAGTGAGGGTGAGTGAGGGTGAGTGAGGGTGAGTGAGAGTGAGGGTGAGTGAGGGTGAGTGAGGGTGAGTGAGGGTGAGTGAGGGTGAGTGAGGGTGAGTGAGGGTGAGTGAGGGTGAGTGAGGGTGAGTGAGGGTGAGTGAGGGTGAGCGAGGGTGAGCGAGGGTGAGGGTGAGTGAGGGTGAGTGAGGGTGAGTGAGGGTGAGTGAGGGTGAGTGAGGGTGAGTGAGGGTGAGTGAGGGTGAGTGAGGGTGAGTGAGGGTGAGTGAGGGTGAGTGAGGGTGAGTGAGGGTGAGTGAGGGTGAGTGAGGGGTTGAGGGTGGGTGAGGGGTTGAGGGTGAGTGAGGGTGAGGGTGAGTGAGGGTGAGTGTGGGTGAGGGTGATTGAGGGTTGAGGGTGAGTGAGGGTGAGTGAGGGTGAGTGAGGGTGAGTGAGGGTGAGTGAGGGTGAGTGAGGGTGAGTGAGGGTGAGAGAGTGAGGGTGGGTGAGGGGTTGAGGGTGAGTGAGGGTGAGGGTGAGTGAGGGTGAGTGAGGGTGAGTGTGGGTGAGTGTGGGTGAGTGAGGGTGAGTGAGGGTGAGTGTGGGTGATTGAGGGTTGAGGGTGAGTGAGGGTGAGTGAGGGTGAGTGAGGGTGAGTGAGGGTGAGTGAGGGTGAGTGAGGGTGAGTGAGGGTGAGTGAGGGTGAGTGAGGGTGAGGGTGGGTGAGGGTGGGTGAGGGGTTGAGGGTGAGTGAGGGGTTGAGGGTGAGTGAGGGGTTGAGGGTGAGTGAGGGGTTGAGGGTGAGTGAGGGTGAGGCATTGAGGGTGAGTGAGGGTGAGGCATTGAGGGTGAGTGAGGGTGAGGGTGAGTGAGGGTGAGTGAGGGTTGAGGGTGAGTGAGGGTGAGTGAGGGTGAGTGAGGGTGAGTGAGGGTGAGTGAGGGTGAGTGTGGGTGAGGGTGGGTGAGGGTGGGTGAGGGTGGGTGAGGGGTTGAGGGGTTGAGGGTGAGTGAGGGTGTGTGAGGATGAGGGGGTGAGGATGTGGTGAGGGTGGGTGAGGGTGAGTGAGGGTGAGGGGTTGAGGGTGAGTGAGGGTGAGGGTGAGGGTGAGTGAGGGTGAGGGGTTGAGGGTGAGTGAGGGTGAGTGAGGGTGAGTGTGGGTGAGTGTGGGTGAGTGTGGGTGAGTGTGGGTGAGTGAGGGTTGAGGGTGAGTGAGGGTGAGTGAGGGTGAGTGAGGATGAGGGGGTGAGGATGTGGTGAGGGTGGGTGAGGGTGAGTGAGGGTGAGTGAGGGTGAGTGAGGGTGAGGGGTTGAGGGTGAGTGAGGGTGAGTGAGGGTGAGGGGTTGAGGGTGAGTGAGGGTGAGTGAGGGTGAGGGGTTGAGGGTGAGTGAGGGTGAGTGAGGGTGAGGGGTTGAGGGTGAGTGAGGGTGAGTGAGGGTGAGGGTGAGTGAGGGTGAGTGTGGGTGAGGGTGAGTGAGGGTTGAGGGTGAGTGAGGGTTGAGGGTGAGTGAGGGTTGAGGGTGAGTGAGGGTTGAGGGTGAGTGAGGGTTGAGGGTAAGTGAGGGTGGGTGAGGGTGAGTGAGGGTGAGTGAGGGTGAGTGAGGGTTGAGGGTAAGTGTGGGTGAGGGTGGGTGAGTGTGGGTGAGGGTGAGTGAGGGTGAGTGAGAGGTTGAGGGTGAGTGAGGGTGAGTGAGAGGTTGAGGGTGAGTGAGGGTGAGGCATTGAGGGTGAGTGAGGGTGAGTGTGGGTGAGGGTGAGGGAGGGTTGAGGGTGAGTGAGGGTGAGTGAGGGTGAGTGAGGGTGAGTGAGAGTGAGGGTGAGAGTGAGTGAGGGTGAGGGTGAGGGTGGGTGAGGGTGAGTGAGGGTGAGTGAGGGTGAGTGAGGGTGAGGGTGAGGGTGAGGGTGAGTGAGGGTGAGTGAGGGTGAGGGGTTGATGTTGAGGGTGAGTGAGGGTGAGTGAGGGGTTGAGGGTGAGTGAGGGGTTGAGGGTGAGTGAGGGTGAGGGTGAGTGAGGGTGAGGGTGAGTGAGGGTGAGGGTGAGTGAGGGTGAGGGTGAGTGAGGGTGAGGGTGAGTGAGGGTGAGGGTGAGTTAGGGTGAGGGTGAGTGAGGGTGAGTGAGGGTGAGTGAGGGTGAGTGAGGGTGAGTGAGGGTGAGTGAGGGTGAGTGAGGGTGAGTGAGGGTGAGTGAGGGTGAGTGAGGGTGAGTGAGGGTGAGTGAGGGTGAGTGAGTGAGGGTGAGGGGTTGAGGGTGAGGGTGAGTGAGGGGTTGAGGGTGAGGGGTTGAGGGTGAGTGAGGGTGGGTGAGGGGTTGAGGGTGAGTGAGGGTGAGGGGGAGTGAGGAGTGAGAGTGAGGGTGAGTGAGGGGTTGAGGGTACAATGGCTGGCATAAATTTGTACAGGCCTAATGTAAGGAAGTTGAAAACCGTCAGGCAGCCTTGAGTGATTGGTTCGCACACTGCACTCCTCAGTACAAAGTAATAATGTCCCTGGGCCTCTCTCGAGAAGGGAGGGTGTGGCACTGGGGACAAAGCACTCCCACTGGGTGAGGGTGAGGGTGAGGGTGGGTGAGGGTGAGTGAGGGTGAGTGAGTGAGGGTGAGTGAGTGAGGGTGAGTGAGGGTGAGTGAGGGTGAGTGAGGGTGAGTGAGGGTGAGTGAGGGTGAGGGTGAGTGAGGGTGAGGGTGAGGGGTTGATGTTGAGGGGTTGAGGGTGACTGAGGGTGAGTGAGGGGTTGAGTGAGGGTGAGTGAGGGTGAGGGGTTGAGGGTGAGGGTGAGGGGTTGAGGGTGAGTGAGAGTGAGGGTGAGTGAGGATGAGTGAGGGTGAGTGAGGATGAGTGAGGGTGAGTGAGGGTGAGTGAGGGTGAGTGAGGGTGAGTGAGGGTGAGTGAGGGTGAGTGAGGGTGAGTGAGGGTGAGTGAGGGTGAGTGAGGGTGAGTGAGGGTGAGGGGTTGAGGGTGAGTGAGGGTGAGTGAGGGGTTGAGGGTGAGGGGTTGAGGGTGAGTGAGGGTGAGTGAGGGTGAGGGGTTGAGGGTGAGTGAGGGTGAGGGGTTGAGGGTGAGTGAGGGTGAGGGGGAGTGAGAGTGAGGGTGAGTGAGGGGTTGAGGGTACAATGGCTGGCATAAATTTGTACAGGCCTAATGTAAGGAAGTTGAAAACCGTCAGGCAGCCTTGAGTGATTGGTTCGCACACTGCACTCCTCAGTACAAAGTAATAATGTCCCTGGGCCTCTCTCGAGAAGGGAGGGTGTGGCACTGGGGACAAAGCACTCCCACTGGGTGAGGGTGAGGGTGAGTGAGGGTGAGGGTGAGTGAGGGTGAGTGAGTGAGGGTGAGTGAGTGAGGGTGAGTGAGTGAGTGAGGGTGAGTGAGGGTGAGTGAGGGTGAGTGAGGGTGAGTGAGGGTGAGTGAGGGTGAGTGAGGGTGAGGGTGAGGGGTTGATGTTGAGGGGTTGAGGGTGAGTGAGGGTGAGTGAGGGGTTGAGTGAGGGTGAGTGAGGGTGAGGGGTTGAGGGTGAGTGAGGGTGAGGGGTTGAGGGTGAGTGAGGATGAGTGAGGGGTTGAGTGAGGGTGAGTGAGGGTGAGGGGTTGAGGGTGAGTGAGGGTGAGTGAGGGGTTGAGTGAGGGTGAGTGAGGGTGAGGGGTTGAGGGTGAGTGAGGGTGAGTGAGGGGTTGAGTGAGGGTGAGTGAGGGTGAGGGGTTGAGGGTGAGTGAGGGTGAGGGGTTGAGGGTGAGTGAGGATGAGTGAGAGTGAGGGTGAGTGAGGGTGAGTGAGGGTGAGTGAGGGTGAGTGAGGGTGAGTGAGGGTGAGTGAGTGAGGGTGAGTGAGGGTGAGTGAGGGTGAGTGAGGGTGAGTGAGGGTGAGTGAGGGTGAGTGAGGGTGAGTGAGGGTGAGTGAGGGTGAGTGAGGGTGAGTGAGGGTGAGTGAGGGTGAGTGAGGGTGAGTGAGGGAGTGAGGGTGAGGGGTTGAGGGTGAGTGAGGGTGAGTGAGGGTGAGGGGTTGAGGGTGAGTGAGGGTGAGTGAGGGTGAGGGTGAGTGAGGGTGAGGGGGAGTGAGAGTGAGAGTGAGGGTGAGTGAGGGGTTGAGGGTACAATGGCTGGCATAAATTTGTACAGGCCTAATGTAAGGAAGTTGAAAACCGTCAGGCAGCCTTGAGTGATTGGTTCGCACACTGCACTCCTCAGTACAAAGTAATAATGTCCCTGGGCCTCTCTCGAGAAGGGAGGGTGTGGCACTGGGGACAAAGCACTCCCACTGGGGGAGGGGTAAATGTGTTACAAGATAGACCACAGTGCAGACAATGACTTTTACAGATGATGAGCCTCAGTTCCCAGGTAGAGCACGTTCTATCACGACTGAAAATGGTGAAAAGGACTACATTTCCTTTGCTCACTTTCTACTTTTGAATGTGTATGCATTCTAAAGAGAACTTTCATTACTTTCTGCTTGTTCGTGCCATCAAGCAGGGGTGGAGACCGTATTAAGTGTAATGTCTAACCGGCAGCAATGCATTAAAACACGTTTATCCTGAGAAGCTTGCCGTCTTTATCATTTGTGTTTTGGAAAGCGGATTTGACACTGCATAACGTTGAAGGAGCTCCCATTTCCCATTGAAGGATAGCTGCAACCTGTCATATCCTTCATCTTTTTGCCTGTCAGCTGCCGGTTTCATTCAGCTGCCACTCCTGTTTAATATGGTAGCAAGTTTTATATGTTGTGTTTGCTGGCGGCTTTTCTGACTAGATGGCTATGGAAGAAAAGCACACGGACTTCAGGTCTATGATCAGTCTGTCAGTAACCCTTTCCTTGGAGTTGTGATGTAAGGGTTCAGGAAACTCACCTCAGTGAAATGCTACAGCTGTGTCTCTTGGAAGAGCATTGTATGCAAAAAGCATTGACAAAGCCAGTAGATCTCGCCCTTGGGAGAGCTTTTGGCATTGGCCTCAGGTGGGGGGTGGCAGACAGTGAAGGCGGGGTGCATAACCGGATAATTTGAAGGAGCACTATGAAGAGGCCAATGCTGGCCGCTTAATAGCGCTTTTTAGATTGAGATTACAGAGATTGGGGCAGGTGAGCGGAAGGAGGACGAAAAAAAGTACAAGAGAGGGAAATGAGACCATGGGAAGGAGAGGAAACGGTAAGAGAGGAGAAGAAGAGAAAGACTAAGGGTGATGATGTAAAGGGAAAAATCGAGAGAGAGTGGAACAGTGTATCAAAGAAAACAAAATTATGAGGTAACGAAAGCATTAGAGTGTGGCATGGGAACAAAGCAATAAATAAAAATTCTAACAGCAACATCATGAAAATACACTGATACACGGCGGGTTGGATGCGAGAGAAGAAACGGACGATATAGAGCTGGCGAGAGAAAAGGCAACAGTGAAGGAGAAAAACACAAGAGGCAGGAGAGAAAGAAAACAAGACGGACGGACGGAAGAGAGGGGAGGAGAAATGCGACACGGCGGGAAGGGGAGGGGGCGGAGCAGGTTAAATTAAACAAAGAAAACAAAATTATGAGGTAACGAAAGCATTAGAGTGGGGCATGGGAACAAAGCAATAAATAATAAAAAATTCTAACAGCAACATCATGAAAATACACTGATACACGGCGGGTTGGATGCGAGAGAAGAAACGGACGATATAGAGCTGGCGAGAGAAAGGGCAACAGTGAAGGAGAAAAACACAAGAGGCAGGAGAGAAAGAAAACAAGACGGACGGACGGAAGAGAGGGGAGGGGGAGGAGAAATGCGACACGGCGGGAAGGGGAGGGGGCGGAGCGGGTGAGCTGCGCGAGGGACGCAAACCGCGTGGAGTCTTACCGGGGGAGGGGGGGGGCTTGGAGGAGGGAGACAATCAGAGCAGATCGCCGGGGTTATTCTTGGCGGCTCTTAGGGAGGTCCGGTTATTTTGTGTGCCGATGAGAATCTAGGCGCAGTTGTGCATGCACAAGGCTATTCCTGAGGATGAAGGAAAGGGTTAGCCTTAGTGTTTGAAAAGACGAGTGATGTGACCGTTGCGGCGGTGTTACGCGGAAGGAAGTTAGACGGCGTTAGACGGAAGGAAGAGAGGGGAGGGGGAGGAGAAATGCGACACGGCGGGAAGGGGAGGGGCGGAGCGGGTAAACAAAGACGGACGTGCACGCGCACGCGCTTTTAAGGTCAATGCGCATGCGCATAAGCTCAATGCGCATGCGCATTGACCTTAAAAGTCACGGGCACTGCAAGGAATCGCCACGATTCCTTGCAGTGTGGATAAAGAGTGGATAAGTCTCAATACTCTCGCTTGCTCGATGCGCATGCGCATCGACAGGCGAGACCTAAAAATGCTGGGCGTGTTCAAAGCCCATAGATTAAATACTAAGTCTCAAAGACCGTGCATGCAAGCTGCCTAGGCTACGTCTAGAGGGAGACATTGTTCTATGTGTTTTTGGTATATTTTCCCCTTTTTCCTCCTTGACCTATAGTTTTTCCTAGAGGGGGGTGGTCCCTTTTCTAGAACGCTGCCCAGGCTTGACCTAAAAACACACAACAAAAAATTTAAACTTAGTAGGAAATCAAGGAAGTCTTAAAAAGGTGTTGTACACTGAGACCTCGGTAAAATCTCTGAAGCTTTAAATGTAGAAATAGGGGACTTGGAGGTCAGTCAGTGTTCATTTCAGAGCTTCAAGATCTCTAGGAATTTCAGACATACCAAGTGTAATGCCAACACTAGAAAGCATGATGAATCAGATGAAAATGCTGCAAGAGTAGGATAAGAGTGCTGGGGTTTCCCTTTTAAAGAAAAATGCAAACACATTATCCCTCCGGAACATCAGGCCCTCAACCAGCTGACAGCAGTACCATCACTGTGATCGTGAATATTCCTGCACTCCAAATCCTGTTGTAAGGAATGCAGGGATTGAAACGAGTGTATGGCAAAATATATTAATTCCCCCTTATTAGTATCAAATGTGTGCAAATCCTGTAGACTTTCCGATGAACCATGCAAAGTTGAAAGCACAAGTCAAAGCACAGTTTGTCCTGAACGATAAACTAAAAAGGGATGCAACAAGTAGCAAAACCCATCCTTGGTGACCTGACACGATTTAATGGTTTTCAAGCACAGCTCTTTGTGATGGAATTAGAGACGTGACTGAGACCATTTGGGGTGGCAATCTTAAAAAGAATTACACGCACAGGGAAATACAATTCATATCCTCATCAGTAATAACATTATTGGGCACACTGAAAGACTTGAATCACTGGATTGAATACAAAAGCAAAGAATTATCCCCGTTGGAAAATAACAGATAAATGGAAATCGTGTTTTTGTTTTTTAATGTGCATGTTATATGTGAAGATTTTGATTCACTGGATCCAATGGGAAAGTTGTAACTATTCAGGTTGGAGACAGACTAATAGAGCATCTTCTGAATAAGGAGACTTTGTGTGTGGATTTCTAAGAAGAAAATAAATGAACAGTTCTTTTAAGCATGTTAAATCTAATAAAATAACGAAAATGTACTCTGTTCCATACTCTGTTGTAAAAGCATTCATGATCAAGGAATACATTTTGTGATCAATGTTTGCCTAAACTCTATCCAGTTTCTCCCCAGCATGGGTGGGGGAGGTGCGAAAATGGGGTGCAGCCAAAGAAGGTGTTGTGAGACGAGGAAGTGAAGGGAATGCGCAAACACCTAATATCCCTGGAGTGGGCACAGATATTACACCAATTTAAACACAAAACAACACCAGAGGAAGCGCCTGAAGCCTCCCAACCCCAGACACCACACGTATTCTCAATCGGACCCGACAGTAGTACACAATATTCTGAGCCCAAGGACCTAAGATGGTCGCCCTACCCGAGCAAACCCAGTAGGCCCTATACACTGCACCAACACCGCCCGTAACTGCCCGAGACGGTCCTCCCATGTATGCACGATCACAAGGTGATGTCACACTACGACCAGCTACATATCGGATTTCAGCAATACATATCCCCGTTCACCCTCCTTACAGCATTCCCAGTTCACCCCCTCAAGTTTTAAGTTCATACTATCCATCGGCAGTTCCATAGTCGGTGATCATCAACAGGGAATGTATCCCTTACCTATTAAACTACATAGCACCCATGCATCTGTAGCAGGGATTCTGCTCCTACACAGAACTGTGCATAGAGACTTGGAACCTCAGTGAATTAGGGTGTGCCAAAAATCACCTTAGTACCCAACATCCCCTACCAGACTAGCATCAGGGTCTCATTGGCTCTACCAAAACACCAATGATTAGACAACCCAGAACATGGAACTTAGATTACCTCAGGCAATGTGGAACTCATGAACACTTTTTCGTTATACTCTCCTACCAGTCCAAAACAGGGAGTAAAATGAAGACACAAGCAAGTTTGAAATATTTATTTCTAACGCAGTGTTCTCATGCGCAGTATCTTAGCTAATACAAGCAGACATATTATAAGACACAAGATTATCAGCATAGTTACTATTCCATAAAATACAAAAAGGGAGAAAGCATGCTACAATGCTAAATGGAAACGGGTTTAAAATATTCCTATATTTTACCCTCCCTTGCTAGTAAGGTTATTTTATATCTACAGAAGGTCTCTTGGGATTACAAGGGCGGCCCCATACCTCTGGTCCTAGCAGAAATGGTTCACATCAGATTCTGCACCAGCTCTCAGCATGTGAATGTTCTCCAAGTGTGTGTGTGATAATGCCTACGCAGTGCATTATTAAACGCGCCAAAATCAGAGGTGGCCTCAGCTGAGAAGTGTGGCTCGATGGTTAGAGCGGCAGACCCTAATGTAGAGGTCTGGCCCGGGACCAGGGTTCAATTCCAGACTCGGTGGGTCTTAGGCTCAATTTCCTCGGACCTGATAATTCTCGCCTCGGTGCCTATTCTAATCATGAGTCCAAATCTGCAACTCTGGGCGATAGCTTGCTTAATCTCCACAACGGCCCCAACAGCGCTGGGATGCCTGGCTTCACCATGGGGGTGCCTAGAAGTGGACATTTCACAGGGAAAAGCCAGGAAGGTTCCACAGAGGTATGCGTACAGCGCTAGGAAAACCCGGTTGGGGTATAAGTGCGCTTTACAAGTACAAATTCATTTCATTTTATATATGTTCTGACTAGAGCGTGCACTGATCAGTCCGAACAACCACTGTGTTGAAATAACCTTGAAGACCTCAGCACTCACTGGTCAGACAAAGCTTACCAAGCATGGTTGCTAATATAGAAAAACATTATTCTCGTGTGAAGCAAAACACTCTGCTAACTCTAAACATTTATAATAATGTGTGCCGTGTTCAAAAGGCAGCAGAAAGGAAAAATGGCGTTTAAACTTATAACAAGCTCATGTCAACTTAACACAGTGTAAATGCAAGGCTCAGCCCCACGACATCAGTATGGGGATAGGCATAACTCAGGACTCCCAGGAACTGCTTCCAACCAGGCTATTGCACGTCTCTTAAAATATTCGGACCTACCGAATAGGTAGCACCCAGTCTATACCACCGAGAAATGTTACTTGTACACTGTATGAACAGTTATTGCAAACGATCATCAGTAGATGTTTCCTTCTTTGTCCGCATTACGAACACGTATCGCTCTATTAGGACTGTACTATGCCAATCTGCTATGTATGATGTTAAAAACCAATAAACAAATGTAAACTAAAAAAAAAAAAACGATCCTGTTTCTCCCCATTAGGAGAAATGATTAAGTTGAAGGTAGTGCTGTCGGGTAATGTGGTTTCTTGCACAATGATGAACTGCAAAGTCTTGTCGACAGCATAACGGGCAATGTGCATGAAGCATAATCTTCATCAAATGCTGCAGAGATAGACATTGGAAGCTCAAGGCATGGACACTGCTTGAGAACTTATTTGTCACTGGCAGATGCGGGGAGGAGATTTATCATGGTAAAGGTTCTTTCTTTGGACCACCGTTACCCCCTGTAGCTCCAGCATCCCTCCTTTTTGTATTTTCCCTTCTTTTCCTCCATCTTTCACTGTAACCCCCCTTTTTTTTTACTTGCATACTCAATCCCACCTGAAATGCTTTATTGTTCAGAGAAGTTCCTGTTTTATTGTCTGTGCTGGTCACATATAAAATTTAAATTTTGGGGCAAATACTATTGCCTCACAAGTGAAGCGGAGGTGGTTATACCTAGATAGACAATACTTGAATTAACCTGAACGTGTAAAGGACTACCTCTTTGCAAGTATGAATGAGCTCAAACCTTTGAAGACAAAATTAGTGTTAACCGCCAACTCAGAGTGCAAATTTGGGTCACAGTCAAATCTCGGGAGCTTCACTACAAATATTGTCAAACACCCTGAATCCCTGAGATTATCTGTAGATCCCAATCTCATCTTCACAAAAAACTACACTATAATGTAATGTAATGTAATGTAAAGGGCTCTTGTATAGCGCAGACTACACTCCAGGGAGCATCTTGGCGCTTTAGAGAGGAACAAACAGGAGGCCATGTTCATGTAGTGAGATAGGTTGGTAGGTTTAGATTAAGTTTTTACATTGTGAGTCAGATAAGGTGTAAATCCACGTTTTGAGGGCCTTTCTGAAAGCTGTTTCTGTGGTGATTTGACGGAGGGTTGGTGGGAGTATGTTCCAGGCTTTGGAGCCCAAGACTGCCAGAGCTTTTCCTCCTCTAGTTTTAAGTCTGAATTTGGGGATGGTGAGGAGGTTGGCATTTTGGGATCTCAGACATCGCGAGGGAGTGCAGTGTTGGAACATACTCTGAATGTAGCTGGGTCCGTTTCCATTGAAGGCCCAGAAAGTAATTAGGGCGATTTTAAAAAGCACCCGCTTGTGGATTGGCAGCCAGTGCAGAATGTCAATTGCTGCTGTGGCCCTTCTTTTCCATCCTAGCACCAGTCTAGCCGCTACATGTTGCACCATTTGCAGTTTGTGGCAGACTGCTCTGTTAGTGCCTGCATATAGGCTGTTGCAGTAGTCGAGGCGTGATGTTATAAGTGCTACTGCAACCATTTTTCTTGCTGAGAAGGGGATAAGGTCGAAAACCTTTCTGAGCCCTTTTATTATGCCAAAGCCGGTCCCTGCTACGGCCACTGCTTGCCGTTTGAAACTCAGGGAGGGGTCGAATTTAATCCCTAGGTTTCGGGCAGAGAGAGCAGTGTTTGTGGGGACGATGGCGTCCTCCGGCCACCATAGTGTGGGGTTGAACATGTTCCCTTTTCCAAAGGGTAGGATCTCGGTTTTCCCAGAGTTGCATTTGAGATGGTTCATGTTCATCCATTGGAACGTGGCTTTAAGGCAGTCTTTAAGCTGGACTTCAGCTTCACAGGCATCGTCCTCCATTACCAGGATGAGCTGTGTATCATCCGCATATGAGATGGTATTTATGCCAAAGGATGATATGAGGGCAATCAGGGGGGCCATATAAACATTGAAGAGCGTCGGGCTCAGACAGGAGCCCTGGGGCACTCCTGAGTTGAGTAGTTTTCTTCTGACCTGAACTGGCCTAGGATGACCACTTGTCGCCTATTTGCTAGGAAACTTTTCAGCCAGCCCAGTACACTTCCGGCTATTCCTGCCGCGGCTAGACGGTCTACCAAGATGGTATGGGACATCGTGTCAAAAGCCGTGGACAGGTCTAGGAGTACCAGAACTGCTTTCTTTCCCTGGTCCATTGCGGCTCTGAGTGTTTCGGAGCTAAAGATTAGAGCGGACTCGGTTGAGTGCTGAGCTCTAAAACCTGCTTGGTTGGGGTGCCAGATGTTATTGGCCTCCAGGAAGGCAGTTAGCTGTTTATTTACTGATTTTTCTGTTAGTTTACAGAAGGTAGGAAGTAGGGAAATGGGTCGCAGATTTGTGAAAGTAGTGGGGTCTGGTAACCGTTTTTTTTTGCAGGGGCTTAACTGCTGCAAGTTTCCATTCTTCAGGGACTAAGCCTAAATTGAGTGAGGAGTTTATGATACTGTTGACGATGGGATTTGCAATCTTCACCAATGTGTGGAGAACAAACAGGGCAGGGGTCGAACGGTGAGCCTGATTTTATCTTAAAGATTTCTGTCCGGGATTCCTCTAAGCTAACAGGTTGGAAAGAGGACATGAGGTCCATCGTTATGTTGGCACTTTTTATTAAAATCTCCTCTTGAAGTAGAGGGTGGGGGAAATCTTTAGTGAGCATTAGAATTTTATTCTCAAAAAAGTCTGCAATGGTGTTGCATAGAGTTTGAGAGGGGGGGAATGTCTCTCTGCATAGTTTTGGGGTTAATGAAGGTGTTGACAGTATTAAAGATTTTTTTCTGTTTATTGTTACTTTTTGTTATGGCTTCCGTGTAATATTCATTTTTGGCCGTTTTTATCATCCCATGATAGAGGCGGCGGGCAATTTTATACTGATTCTGGTCAGATTCCGTATAATTAATCCGCCATATCCGCTCAAGAGCCCTGACCTTCCTTTGCTCTTCTTTCAGGGTTGGGGAAAACCAAGGGGCAGAAGGTCTGTTTCCTACTGACCCTCGGCTTTGGTGCAGCATAGCCTTTTCCTGTGCTTAGGGCAGTCATCCATTCCCTAAAGGCCTGACTGTCCTTGGCCGGGTATCCAATCAGAGATGGCATGGATCCTACTGCTCTGGTCAGAATCTCCAGTTGTCCTATCAAATCTTTCCAGCAGGGTTCCCCCTGGAGCAGACAAGACTTCCTACCGACTATAAAACAATTGCCAGTCACCAACTCTTTGCTCCACAACATCGAGGCATATCTTCTGGAATCTGACTTCAGACTCACTGTCCAACCTCTAATCCAGTCACACCTTCATGGAATCAAATTATCTTCCAGTTATAATACCCCATCAATAATCCAACAAAAAGGCATACACAGTACCACGTCTACCAGAATTAAATTAAAAAAAATAGGACAAAATTACTCTCAGTCCAAGAATTCAACTGGATCCCTGTATCTGAAGTAGGGTCTACAAAAACCTGCTGTAACTTCCACAAAAGACTAAACTCCATAACCTTGCAAAATCCAGAAAGCAAGCTCAACGGTCATGCAACACCTGGAGTAGCATCACATGGCTTGAAACAAGAAAGTGCAAGATAGAGAGGATGAGCCATCAGGCCTTCTCCTATTAAATAATCTGGATCCACAACTGAATCCTAACTCCGATTCAACCGGCTTTCTCACCAATCCACTTCCAGAAAAGCTGAATGCATGTTGCTTTGTAGGTATTTGAAACTATGAAACACACAGAAGGGGATGGGGCTACTACCTGCAATAAGTGTAGCCACAGGCAATCACTCGGGGTAGCACTCCAAACCATCGTTTTTTTGCTTCTACATGCCACCTCAGTTTGGACCCAGTCATACGCAAATCAGTCTTGAGCCTGCTCCTCATGGGAACAGTCCAGCCCAAAGTGCCGAGCCAGGTCCACCCTGAACTGGAACACAAGCAACCAGGTGCACTCTAGTTATGGGCTCAGCAGACAGATACAGCTTGGTGACAGTGACACAGTGAGCATGGGACCCACATCTGGGCAAAGCCGCACTTGGAGGTCAACTGCAACATCAAGTTGATTGATGGAAGGCTTGAATTAATCTCTGCCACTAGCAATCGCTCGGGACCGCATACAAAACCATTATTTTTCACCCACTATGCCACCTCAGTATGGACGCAGACATATGCAAATCAGTCTTGACCCAGCTCCAATAACAACAGTCCTGGCCGAACTGCCAAGTCAGGTCCTTACTGAACCAGAACACAAGCAACCCAGGATCAGTTTCACCCTAGTTATGGGCTTGTCAACCAGGTGCAGCTCAGTTCCAGTATCCAGGATGGGACACACATGTGGGTATACCCATGCCACTAAGGGCGGTACATTAAAAACTATAAATACAGGACCTTCAGTGGTAGGCCAATCTTACATCTCTCATATCAAGGGCATCCCAAATGTTCACTTTAAAAAGCTGCCCTTTTAGCAGTTTCTTCAAACTCTTTATACCCATTCCTTACTTGTCGCAAGGCTTATGCCTACGTCGTCCACGGTTGACTGCGCTGTGATCCAGAACTCTAAAGCAACTTTGTGGCACTGTGTAAGTCAAAAATAAGGCCACGATAAACAGCTTTGCTAAATACACCAAGGAGGCTTACCCATAGAAAAATCACAAAGTTCTGCCTATACTATGGCCTTTGTTATGGGTAGTTGTGCAACTATCATGGGGCCACAAACTCCTACTATGAGATCCACAGTAACCCGGCGGATCTGTGGCAGCTCACCAGGAGGCTCCACTCAACGCACATGCAGGTCGAGTCCATGGCAGAAAAAAAAACAGGTCAAAATGAGGAATTACTGCTTTTCCTAGTAATCCTCATTTGCTTGCAGACCCGTAGGGCCTCACTCGTAATCGGCAGTTTAAGGCACTTAAATACCACCCCCACCAACCACCACACCCTATACCAAGGGCAACAAGTACCACCTAACTAAATAGCAATGGATCACACAGGAATGGATCAGTGTGTAGAGGAAGAGAGGGGTCTATACTGGCAGAAGTTCCCCGAGGAAGATTAACCGGGTTCGAGACAGCATTCCGCGGCTGGAGAGTGTTGTCGGTAGCCGGCAATTCCTTTGCTGTGAATCGAAGATAGAAACCTGGTGTCCTGCTCATCCCAGAATACAAAAAAAAATCGGGAGATAGTCAAGTTCAAAATAAAGATGCTTAAACTCGAAGAAGTCATCGAGCCCACCAGCCGGGGTCACGTGCACATGACACCAGCCTTCAACTAACACAACAGCAGCAGCTCTAGTGGCAGAGCAAGGAGTCCCCATCGGCCAACAAGGTAGAGTCCGGGCACAGCACGGGCTGATAAAACACATTGTAGTGGAAGCTACAAATAGGCACAATGCCCAAGTTCCCAGGATACAGCACCTGGTCACGGGGCCATGGGCGTAGGAGACACTAAATTTCTGGGGGGGACAGGGACAACCTTGTGGACTTTCCAGTGACCCTATACAAATCGCCCATTGTGCGAGACCGTACGCGTGTTAAACGTATACAATCGCATAGTTATGAAGAGAAATATTGAGAAAGGCAGGCAAGTAGTCATAGTCTGCAAGTATGCTTTATTTTTATTTACATTCACAATAAAGACCAAATGGGAAAAAAATATGTATATGAATCTTGCATCTTCATGCACCAAGAAAACAAAGGCGGGACAAAAAAAGGAATAATAAACTAAACGCTCTTAGCGACATTCCTACATCTCAAAATGCAATCGGACAAATTAGAAATTGTTTTTCTTGCTGCAGGAATCTGTTTTAAAATTATGAACTTTATTTTGAAAAGCCAAATAATTTCTTGCACCGTTCATTGCAGAGTCCATCATCTCTCTTATGTTGCTGCAAAGTGGAGGGCCCTTTCCAAAGGTTGACTGGTCACCTTTCTCATTGCTGCATTTGTATGTTACACTGGTACTAACGAGGCAAAATCTTTGCAGAGACTGGAGGTATGTGTAAAAACGTCAAAATTCACTGGAAGTAACTTATTCCTTAAATTATTAATTGTTCCCCTAAATTAAGAATTTTAACCAAAACTAAAGTCATGTGTTTTTCACATGTCTTATAAAAACACATGTAATGTGTGTCACAGAACATATCCAATCACAACAGGATTTTGGTTTTCTGGATCATTCTATTTTTTCATGTCAGCTGATTTCATTGCTGTTTTAGTAGTAGTAATTCGCCCCCCCCCCCTTCCCGGACGATGTCACTGTCATGTCATACCTGTGAAATAAGACCAATTAAGTACGGAATGGCAAGTTTCACTGTTGTCTAAGCTGCATGCCAATACATTTAGTTCACAGCAGCACCAACCCACTTGTCTGGGCTTCACCTTTGAGGCTTTTGGATTCAACGCAAGGGTGGGCAAAGGGACTAAAGTGATGAGCTCAAGAAAAAGGTCAGATACCAAGGAACAGGAAAAAGTGGCTGAATGCCAGCACAGTCCCACTTTCCTTTGCAGTGTAGGGTGTTGCAGTGACGAACAGCCTACAATAACACCAGTGTCTGTGGGGTGCTGCTTGCATTCTTGGGTCTGTGCTGAGCACCCCCAGCTGCTCAGAGGCCCCAGCTGACGTGGTGTTATGTACTGGAGTCTGTCACCAGGCAATGTAGGCCCTAGACAGGCTGAAAGACATGAAACCTATTGAGTGAAGTGCATTGAAGGATGAGTGATGTCTGTGTGAGTGCAGGGTGAGCAGTGTGCCTGTGTGAGTCCAGGGTGTGTGATGTCTGTGTGAGTATAGGGTGAGCAGTGTGCCTGTGTGAGTCCTGGGTGAGTGATGTCTGTATGAGCGCAGGGTCAGCAGTGTGCCTGTGTGAGTGATGTCTGTGACAGTGCAGGGTCGGTGATGTCTGTGTGAGCGCAGGGTGAGCAGTGTGCCTGTGTGAGTCCAGGGTGAGTGATGTCTGTGTGAGTATAGGGTGAGCAGTGTGCCTGTGTGATTCCTGGGTGAGTGATGTCTGTGTGAGCGCAGGGTCAGCAGTGTGCCTGTGTGAGTGATGTCTGTGACAGTGCAGGGTCGGTGATGTCTGTGTGAGTGCAGGGTGAGCAGTGTGCCTGTGTGAGTCCAGGGTGAGTGATGTCTGTGTGAGTATAGGGTGAGCAGTGTGCCTGTGTGATTCCTGGGTGAGTGATGTCTGTGTGAGCGCAGGGTCAGCAGTGTGCCTGTGTGAGTGATGTCTGTGACAGTGCAGGGTTGGTGATGTCTGTGTAAGCGCAGGGTGAGTGATGTGCCTGTGTGAGTCCAGGGTGAGTGATGTGCCTGTGTGAGTCCAGGGTGAGTGATGTGCCTGTGTGAGTCCAGGGTGAGTGATGTCTGTGTGAGTGCAGGGTGAGCAGTGTGCCTGTGTGAGTCCTGGGTGAGTGATGTCTGTGTGAGCGCAGGGTCAGCAGTGTGCCTGTGTGAGTGATGTCTGTGACAGTGCAGGGTCGGTGATGTCTGTGTGAGTGCAGGGTGAGCAGTGTGCCTGTGTGAGTCCAGGGTGAGTGATGTCTGTGTGAGTATAGGGTGAGCAGTGTGCCTGTGTGATTCCTGGGTGAGTGATGTCTGTGTGAGCGCAGGGTCAGCAGTGTGCCTGTGTGAGTGATGTCTGTGACAGTGCAGGGTTGGTGATGTCTGTGTAAGCGCAGGGTGAGTGATGTGCCTGTGTGAGTCCAGGGTGAGTGATGTGCCTGTGTGAGTTCAGGGTGAGTGATGTGCCTGTGTGAGTCCAGGGTGAGTGATGTCTGTGTGAGTGCAGGGTGAGCAGTGTGCCTGTGTGAGTCCAGAGTGAGTGATGTGGATGGGTGAATGCTGGCTTAGTGATGTGTCAGGGAAGGGTGAGTAATGGGTCTATGAGTGCAGGGTGACTGTGCCTATGCGAATGCAGGGAGAGAGATGTATCTGTGCAAGTGCAAAGAGACTTGTCTGGCTACTCCCAGAGATGTATTGGCCAAGATACCTCTTTCTCAAATGTGCTTAAGAATGCACTATTTGCCCACTCTTTTTTCAAAATGTTCTCGTGGGAGAACCCCTGAATCCCCCATAGGTGGTTGGGCCTTGCTCGCTGCGCGCGCTCGTCACAGTGCAGTATTTACGGCCTACCACTTTCAAATGTCACCAGCCGCCCCTGCCTTTTAAATGAAAATACACTATGAAAATTACAGTGTAGGCATAAGGTGATCACATATCATTTCACACACTGACAAATCGGAATACACAATGTAATACAGCAATGTCTAGCACCATCCCCTAAATGAATATAAAAAAAAACCTTTTGACCTAATGTCAGATGTGTCAGTACGAATCTAGTTATACTGAAAAAATTCACAGTCTTAACTATCACAGTAGTTTAAGGAAGAAAGTCTTGAAAATTTCCAAAAGGCTTCCTCAGAGTTCTTAAAGAACACTACAGCACGTCAACACAGAGCATTATATAAGTGTCCAATCTGCGGCTGTGCTGCGCCACGCCGGGCCCGAGAAGAGACCTGCACCTGGTGTGCCCAGAGAACCAAATGTGTGTGCGGAGCTGCGGCTGTGTGAGGTGACCTGGGGCTGCGATGTATACACTCACTGCACTGACTGCATGCCAAGAACAACGGTGCGGGACGCTGCTCAGAAATGGACAGTGACAAGAATGACAGAACAGAAGGTAGCGCTAGCAACCCTAGTCTATGCGTTAAAAACACACGAATGTCCATTTTCGCACAACAATCTCCAAAATCTTTCCCCATCTTCCTACCTCGCAGATATTTCATTCACCCCTTGAAAGCCTTGTAAGCAGCCGTCTGATTAATTCCCAGTCCTTATGAGGTTAGATTTCTCACGTCCGCGCTCATAAAACTAAATCTACTTTGTAAGCCTCATTCAGATAATTAGAAAAGTATCACATGTAAGCAAGAATATTGAGCCACAATGCCTGTGAATAGCCGAATTTAGAGACCAGCCTACAAACACTAGTCCACGGTGAAATTTACACAATTCCAATTTATTAATTACAGAAACACGACGTGAAAGGGCCCTTTGTTATCGGGAGTTATTCAAAGTGCGGAATTAGGACAGAACATACATGGGCACAATTTAAACTAAATGCGACGAGGAGAGGGCTTTCACGCACTATAAATAAAATAAATAAATAAGCAGCACTGGCAGCAGAGGTGAGGGCGAGGCAGAGCTGAGGCTCAGGCTGCACTCCAGACTGCACTCAGTCACAACTTGTAAACCCCACACCCCCACCACTTTCAGTGGCGTAAAAAAACTGGAGGGGGCCCCCCTGCAAAGTACATAGAGGGGGCCTCCCACGCATCACTGCCAAGGTGCTAGGTTGCTTATGTGTGACATTTCAATGGCTGAAGTGTGCTTATGCGTGACTTTGCAGTGCCTTATGTGTGACACGTTGAGTGACACTTTATCGCAGGTCAAAGTAGCTGTGCCTGTGTAATAATGTTAATTTCAGAATGTCCTGAGAAACCTTGAAAGAGTGGAGTAAAGGCGTATGTAGGTAGGAATGTGCTTGTTTCCTGCAAAAGGGACAAAGCCTGGTGAGTGTTGCATGTGTCCCAGTCTAAATTATAAAAAATATAAGAGAATACCCCAAGTAGCAGGCTGGCTACACAGGGATTTTGCCAGGATACAACATCTGTAGTAAGCTCTGGTGTCACCATGTGCTGAGTTCAGCCACACATACCTGCAGTAAAAAAAACGCAGCAAGGCTGAGACTGTAACAGCTAGGGGATGGTATGACCAAGACATTACAAACACAAGGAGATGATGGACAGAGCACTGAAACATTTCAGACACTCACCCCCAGTCACAGATCTGGGTTGAATCCATCATCGTTCTTTAGCACACTTCACCACCCCAGTTCAGAGCCAGCCATATGCAAATCAGTCAAATTTGTGTGTCTTGGGAACTGTCCAGACCGAACTGCCAAGTCAGGTCTTTCCTGGACCGGAATCAAGCATCCTGGGAACGGTTTCGGGGTATCACCCATCATCCGCTAGGTTATCTTGAATCCAGTGACAAAGTGAGCAAGTGACCCACGTCTGGGCATACCCTGCCGGCTGAGGGCAAACAAAGCAAACACAAGGAGATGATGGACGGAGCACTGAACATTTCAGACACAAACCCATAGTCACAGATCTAGGTTGAATCCATTAGGGTTCTTTAGCTCACTTCGCTACCCCAGTTCAGACCCCGCAATATGCAAATCAGTCTTGACCATGTGCCTCATCGGAACAGTCAAGACCAAACTGCCAAGCCAGGTATTCCTTGGACCGGAATCAAGCATCCTGGGACCGATTTCAGGGTAACACCCCTCATCAGCCAGGCTAGCTTGAATCCAGTGGCAAAGTGAGCAAAGGACCCACGTCTTGGCATACCCGTCCCATTCGGGGGGGACAAATACAAAAAGAACAATTGATGGACAGAATACAGAAACAATGTCAGATGTGGGTCCCATGCTCTCCATGCCACTGGAGTTAAGCTATCCTGGCTGAAGGGGGGGGTGAAACCCCGAAACTGGTCCTAGGTTGCTTGTTTCCAGTCCTAGGAATCCACCCACTGTCATCTCTCATTCACAAACAAATTGGTTGTATTAATAATGACGTCTTTTTTCAGGCAATGCAGTTAAATATATAAGGGTAGCACTATAACTGCCTTTCCACTTTCTGCCTCCTTTCCCACCACATACTGGAAGTCATCCATCACCATCCATATCTGGGCTCCCCATCCTCTCTCTCCTCCAGCGAGTCTGTATCTTCATGCCCAGTGTGTCAGCCATTCAGACCTGGTGCTTTGGTGAGGAGTCAGCACTTTTATCACATAAACAAAGTAAATAAACTCTTGAATCTTGCCTCTACAAAGTTGATTGGGGAGACCGAGCCAAAGGGACAGAAAAAAACAGAGGCACTCCATGAAGGACTACAAATCCTAGTGTGTGAGTGAATTCTATGTTTGATCCTTTTTCTATCATTTCTTGTTGCCTCAACGAACACATTAAACAAAATAGTAAACAAAATCTAGCAATAATTGGGGGTACATTGGTCCAATCACAGGCTTTTGCCCCAGTGCAACAGCATCCGCTGCACTGATTATCGATGGGCCTGCTCCTTCCTGCAGAATCCAATGATACTGGCCTACGGCCTAGTTGTGTGCGATACAAGTGATATTTGGCAACACTAAGAGAACCCTCATCCCGTGATTTCGGAAACCTTAACCCCTCCTGCCCAGATATCGGATCATTTCTGTCCATTTCATTGGCGCTCTTTTTGACTCACCCTCAAATGCAATAAATAAATTGAAGTTTCATTAAAACAACTAGGAGTTTCCCTCAAAACTAGAAAGCCCAGAAGGGTTTGTCGTATGTTTGTGACATGGGTTATTACATCAATGTATTTTGTGGTTTCCCTCTCTGCCACAGCACTTTACAGAATGTATTTTACACACGTCATGGTTACAGAGCAGTCCTGGATGTTATCGGCTTGATGAGGATGAGTAGCAGAGACAGCCCTGCTGACATCTGAGCCTGTTTATTGTACATTTTATAAAAAATATCCACAAAAGGCACGCACGGTCCTGCATCACCACAGTCCTCCCTACCCCACAAACACCCATTGGAGTTTACAGATACAACATGCAGAATCTTTGTGTTTTCCCAAAGGCACTGACTCCATTGGTTGTTCTGCAAGGGCTGGGTGACCTGTGTTCATCTGACAGCCTTTCCAGATTTTTAAGGCTCATAGGCTATTTTAGGGGCAGATACAGAACCTTTAACTTTTCACCTAACACAATTCATTGGCCATCCTACAAATATTTGCCAGCTACCTTTACAGGAACCTTTCACATATGAAAATAAAAAATGTTCAATAAAAAAAAAGCTGTGCAATATTGTAGGGGGTGCCTGTTTTGAATTGGGGTGGGAAGCTGTGAAGTATTTCCTTTGCAAATTTCTCAATTCCTGAGAAAACTATCATTATTACCAATTGTAGTTGAATGTTGGTTTTCAAGTTAAAATAAGACATTTGTCAACCAATTAAGTTGCTTAATGGAAAATTAATCGACATGCAATGCACCTTAATTTTTAGTTCCAACTACTACTTTCAAAGAAATGTTTCCGTTTTGTGGGTAAAATGACACCACTAAACGTTAATGAAAGAAGAACCTCCTAGTTGGGCAAGAAGGCCAATAATCTGAATCAACGAAGACTTTGCTCATGTAATAAAAAATGCGCTACCCGTGCTTTGATGTGCCTGAATAAAATATCAGGGAATTCTGATATCCAATACTGTCAGTATACAAGAGAATTTCGTTTCAGGCTTTTGCTTACTTGAAATTTTACAGTGTTCTGCTGCTGATTTTCAGCAGAGCCCACTGTGCACATGCTCTGGGAGCTGCGACTGCTGACCTGCCTAGTTCCTGCTGCTGCAATCTGGGTGTTCAGTCCAGGCTGCCAACATGTGCCCTATGCTCAGAGTTCACCCAACCCTGGAGAAAGGGCTGAGCAGAGTTCTGGGCGCAGCGCTTACCTTCTCACTTAAGAGCTGGCTCTCAACATGCTACTGATGCTGAGACCGCCGTCCCTGCATCTGGTACACGTGGTCGCCCGGGTGTGGCAGTGACACTCCTGTTAAGTTTCTGGGCTCTCAAGGCACCACCCATTACATCCTGTTCCGTCAGACAGCACGATTCAATCACAGCAGCACAGGGGTCCGGGATTCGAACAAGATGTGACAAAAGGCATGATAGAAATAAAATTGTAACAATCCAGGCCCAGAGACGAATTCCATGGCAAACATAGTAATCTGTCTCTGGGCCGGCTTGTACACCCCTGGAAACATTTAAATGTGTAAACAGATGAGCTCTGACTGCGCACTTGCCGGAATGACTCTCCAAAGCTCCTTTACAAAGGGACAGGGGCCCAAATGCGTGAATATTTTTTTTTATTGCAGTGATTCGGGACGTGACTTCAAATGCCTTAGGCATGATGCTTGGCAGGGCTGGCCCACGCTGCCTACCCAGTCTGGTGCTCTTGGGCCTTCCTGTGCACAGTGCTGAAGGGGGCCCCCCTCGAGCTCAGCACCCCCCCCCCCCCCCCCCCGCACTGCATGGTCTGCGGGGGTTATTGTTACGCCCCTGACCACTTTCAAATGTCACCAGGCGCCCCTGGCACTGCAGTGTAACAGCCCTTGCCCCTACTTACAAGTTAACCGAGCCTTCAGCCCTTCTGTCTTCAAGTTTGCAACAGAGAAGTCCGACGACGAGGTCAGGTCAGCCAGCAAATCAACCAGAGCACTGGCTACAGGCAGCTGATGTGAGAACTAAATCATTCCTGGAGCCTCAGGGGTGCTGAGCCACACAAAGAGTTCAAAAGGGCAGTGGTAGGGGGGCGAGTGGCCTCTGACGTCACCTTATGCTGTGACTATCGGATCATTGGCGGCTCACAGACCGGTAACTGGAGAGGCGCCAGGTCAAGTGCAGGGCCATTGATTCGATAGTCACAGCATAAGGTGACGTCAGAGGCCATTCGCCCCCCTGCCACTGCCCTTTTGAACTCTCTCAGCGCTGATGGCCTGCCAATCTCCCTCTCAGGAGGTAGAGGGGAAATTTGTTTGACCCCTCGTCCCCCCCACCCTTGTCCCCTGTGTCCCCCCCACTCCAAAATCTGGGGGGGATATGTCCCCCGCGTCCCCCACAGTTCCTACGCCCATGCACGGGGCAGTTGCTGCTGCCGCCACGTGCCTGTCTGCTGGGAGGCCAGCAGCAGCTCCACAGGGAACGCCTCTTAAGTTGACTTCCGAGGTGCGCTCCGACGAAAGGTGGAATGCGTGGCTTCGGGCACAGCCACAGCCATCACAAGGAGGGGCGGCAGGGCCACGCTCCCAAGAACCGGCGGGGAAACAGCAGCAAGGGGAAGCCCTCAGCAGTGGGGGGACCGAGAAGGGCGAGTCGTCTGGCAGACCGAGTGCTATTAACCACCACAGGGGAAAACTAGACCAGGGCCGGCATTTAGCCATGTGCGAGCTGGGCCCAAGCCCAGGGCGCCAATCTTCTGAGGGGCGCAAAGCGGTGTGCATTTTCACCCATGTCCCTGCCTGTTATTTTCTGTCAGTTTAAAGTGGTTTTATTCTTCATTATTATACATCGGGAGAGGTTTTAACACCCCCTTTAGCTCCCTTCCTTGCACTCCCTTCACCCTCTGACCCCTGCTGACACGTCAACAAAATCATCTGCGTGAGACACCCGAGCTTTCAGGTGATTTAAGCGAGCTGAGGGAGGTCCGGGGATGTTTGTGTTCAGGGGCCAGTCCCTGCTCCTCAGGGTAATGACCTGTAAACACAAAAGGGGCCCCCTGCTAACTCATTTAATTCACCACACAAGTGCGCCACATTTCTCTCCTCTCACGCCCGGGGCGCAATATTACCAAATGCTGGCTCTGAAGCAAGTATTGGCAGCGTTGCTAAATCAATTTTTCGTTTTATCAAAGCTTTCTTTTATCATGGCCTTTTTGTTAGGGACGCTGTTGTGCCATCAATATAATAAATGGTTTGCAAGCGAACATTTGTGGATCTCTAAAAGCATACAATGGCATAGTAGTCCCCAACCACAAAGAATCATTCTTGTGCACACGTGCCCCTGGTGTAAGAGGACAATGCTCTCACAGTGAAGTTAGCCAATGGCTTATGTGGGCAGACACAGTGACCGATAATGTATGGTGTGTAGTGGGCGGAAAAAAAATGTTAACATCAAAAGAACAATGGATGAAAATGCTGGCTGAAAGCAATATAATTTTACTAAAATCAAAAGGTCTGATGTAACGGCAGTCCTAATGAAAAGCATGACCAGAGTTAAAAAATCACTCGGCCTCAGTCAAGTAAAAACTCGTTTCAGAAATACTTCAGCAGAACGCAATCACTCAACTCGGTTATTTTTCCATACTTTCAGGCTGGAATGGTTCCGTGCATTTAGTGGCACCAAATTGTTGACCCACTTTCGAGTAATCGAGGAATATTTGTATTTCTGTCGAGGCCCTTGGTGGGGAGCTCTGCTCGCATCACCGCAGCACAAAGGGTGCCAGGGGCACGCAAAGGGAGGGGCGGGCTGTGCAGCAAAGCCGGAGCTGCGGCTGAAGTCATGGTTGTGTTTTCTGTCACTTCCAGGTCACCCCAGTCCGCCTGTGGACAGGGCATGTGCCAGGGATAGCCTGCACATCAACTTTGACGCTTCTCACGAGCCTGAAGCGCTGAGTATTTTTGCTGCAGCGCTCTTCTGGCGAGGAGCTGTTATTCTAACCGCTGGAAGACCAATTGTTCCTAGTGTGGGAAGCGAAGTCACACGCGGTCATGGCTGCCAGCGGCAGGAAAGCTGCGAAGCCGGGTGGCGATGGCGGAAACGCAGCATTTGGATACCTCGTTAGAGAGCAGTTCAGCTCTAGGGCAGCGTGAGGCGCCCCCCCCCCCCCCTTCCCCCTACGCTGCTGGTCTCTTCTCCAGTGGGCACTAAACATCAAATGTGGGGTACAAAGTTTCGCCCCCATAGCTTGAAGTGTGAGGGACGCGGATCACACCACTCTGACGTGCGCTCCAGGGAGCATAAGTCATACAGGCGTCAACTAGCCTTACAATGACGTGTGTGAAAGCAGGGGTGTCCATCTCACTGAATTCCTCGAATGGAGCGCCCAATAGAGTGGACAATCGGGGCCAGGGCCGCTCTCCGCAAACAAAGTCACAGCAGCGTTTAAGCACACAGAGGTGGTCACTAGCTGCACACCCTGGGCACATCACTCATGTCCAATTAGAACATAAGGAAAGTAAAACACAGGTGCATGCAACGTCACTTACTGTTGAAAAACTTTATCTAGCCATATAACCTACCCCCGGGTGCTCGATTTCTTACTTTCGCTTTCGAAAGCTCCGCTTTCTGGGCGTTTTAAAAACTTGCTGGTCTGATACAAACCAGCGTCACTGCGCACACGAGATTAGTGGCCTCTGCCGAGCTGCAAATTTCTTTTGTTTCCGCCTGTGTCCCACAGGCTGCATTTCACGGCAGTGTTAACTTGCCGTTCACTTGCATGTGGAGTTCACACCGCGCAACCGATACTGTATGATTTCAGGGGGTCCCAATTGGATTTCGAAGGGTCGCCACATTCCAAGGGGAGTCAGTAGATGACGCGCCTCAAGAAGACTCCTTGGGTGGCTTTAATAAACTGTAGAGTATTATGGCTACAGTCTGCCTCCTGGCACTAGATAAACTCTTGTGTGTGCTGGGTTTCCCTCACCAGGAGATGCCGCCCTGTGGGAACTGCGTGTCACCCACTGCAGCAGCCTGGCGACATTTATCGACCTGGTTCAAGTCTGTCCGGCCCCGCGAGGTGCCAGCCAGACACATAGGGCACAGGCGCCACCGTGGGCACAGAGACAGGAGACTTAAACAAATAACGCCGATCCGTGCACAAACGCAGCCATTGTGCGTGCCAGCGCCGAGTGTGAGAGCCGCTCTCATTTCCAGCAGGGGAGTGCGCGAGCGACGGGGCGCGCCACGCTCGACCTGCTGTGACTCTGGCACCTCGGGCCTTGGGAATCAGTCACCGGGCGGAGCAGACCGGAGGGCGGCCCTGGGCGGTAGAACTGCGCAAGGCTTCCGCCTCACAACCGGAACACGAGCAGCGGGGGCTCCAGCAGCATAAACACGTTACCAATACCAACTATACACAATAGCAGCCAAGAAGCAAAGAACCTCTGCCTTCCAAAAAGGGCCACGAACAACGTCAATTAACACGCATGCACCGTCAAACCGGGACCTGTTCCTGGACGTCAGCGGGCTTCAGCTCGGCTAGAAAAGGCCCTGGTCTCCCGCGCGGTCCGCCGCCGCACGCAAGTGCCAAGCACACATCAGGCCCTCAAGCCATGGGACACCTCAGGGCACCTCCCCTGAAGTTAGCATACGGTGAAAGGTACCACCGTGGGATCTGCCCGACTCACCCGACCCGCCCCCCCACCTACTAGACGAACACAGGGCCCACCCCGACTTCAAACTCCGCGTGTTCCTCATCCACTGCACACTCAGCTGGGCTGCTGAAAACAGCACTAACCGCACCAATAAAACTAACCAAATCACCCCAATCCGAACACCATCTCATACCCATAAAGAGGTCAACTCCCGCGACAAACGGGCCCCTTCACATCGAAAGTGCTGAAAACGCATTTGCCCAGACTTTCTCTAGCTCCACTGGAGGAACAAAGCCACCCATCACACCAAACAGAGGGGGTCAACGGTACTGGCGACACCAACAGACATGTCAGGTCTGCAGCCGCAACATAGAATGAACCGACACACAGAAGAGGCCTCTAATCACTTCAGAGACATGTGCCAATTTGGGCCTTGGTAAACTAGGAATCTGGTTATTTTACAACTAAGAGAGAACTGTATTACTAATAGAAGTAAGCCCACACAGCTAACATTTCTTTAGAAACGAGAACAAAAAAAATCAGTCGACATTAATTTGATGAAGACGAAATGACAAAGTAAAGTGTGTCTATTTTATGCTTCTACGGCACAACATTGAAGAAAGTGAGGAAACCACTTAACTATCCAAAATCATAGGAGACCTAAAACTGCCAGTGAACATGGAGTGTTTGCAGATTCCTCTGGCCATCAGTGAGACATTTTATTAAACATACGTAGCAAGGCATATACCCTCACAGATCTCCTAAATAGTTAAAACCCAAGCATTTCAACTTTATTTAGGACTTCTTAGAACCGAGGTGCCAAACGAAACTGGCATGGTAGAATTGATTTCTTATCACTTACACAAGAGTTGGATTACATGCAATTTTTATGTGACCTACCTCTTCACAAATGTGTGGGGGAACATCTGTAGCAATACCAACTTGAAGAAAATGGCACGATGGGACTTTACCTAGACCTGCTCTAGAAAACAGATTTGTCTGAAGATGACCTCCTTTACAGTGAAACCTAGGCATAGAGTTGCAGCCCGTGAAAGCATAATATACAATGGACGGATAGGAAAGTACATAGGCCAAATAAAAACAAGGTCTAGAAGAGAGTGAAAATCTGGTATGGCCATGCAGAAAAGGCTAATTTGCCAAGGCCATCTTACATTTTCCCCAATAGAAAACCACCTCGAATGCTACATTCACAAATTATAGCACACAAGAGGAAAAGGTAGCTAATCAAAATTGCATGCAAGGATGACAAATTAAAAGTATTCCCTATGACTAACAAATAGCAATGTGCTCCGAGCAAGCAGTGATGGAAAAGTCCAGACTTCCAGAAAATTATCCAACTCATTTTGACTGAAGTATAATTGCCAGTCCCGCACTATTCAAAGGGAATGGCAAAAAAAAACAGCTTTTTACAATAACCACAATGTAGGTTCTATGATTGCATAACAACGGTCCCCTTCCTCAGCCACTTCCACAAAAGGCATCATCCCTGGCTGAATTTTCCACCGTCACCAAAACCTGCCCCAGTCACAGCGGTCTATCCAACAGTCCACTAGGATTCAAGTTATCTGCTACTCTGGCTCTCCTTCGGGAGGTCAATCGAGATAGTAGGACCAGATGAGTTGAAAGTAAAGTATAGCTTTGCCAGATTCAGGCTTGTAGGAAAGTAGAATCTGCTTTCATGGTTACCCCCACTTTTTTGTGGGTGTCAGTATGTTTTTTTGACTGGTCTGACTGGGATTCTGATAAATCAGGACCCCAGTCGCTGTGTTTCCTTCCTAAATTTGACATGGTAAGTACTTTTGTACCTCCACAATTGGCTACTGGTGTACCCTGGTAAGTCCCTAGTACGTGGTACTGAGGTAACTAGGGCATAGGTACACCAGGGGTCTCCCATAGGCTGCAGGTATTATGCCACCCATAAGAGACCACTCAAACTGACTACAGGCCTGCCATTGCAGCTTGGGTAAGCTGGTGCTAGCACCACGTACAATAGATATAAGTTTCCTTAGATCTGAGGTCACTAAACTTAAAACCTATGTCACCCCTAAATAAATAAGGAAATTACTTTCAGTCCCGAAGGCAGGGTACTGGGTTATAAGTGTGAGGGTGCCACTGTACACTGCATGAACAGGACACCCCTACAAAGCCCAGAGTCAATTCTCCAGCTTATGTAAGTGCCGCCAGCTATTTTGATAAAATAGTGGCAGTCCGTCATCATGCAAAAGCTAACTATATAGTGGCTGTGCCGACCCTGGGTATGTTTGTTATCAAACATGTTGGAATCATACCCCAACATCGTAACAGGTGTTGGGGTAAGATTGCATGCACTGGGGGGCTGCTCCGGGAAGCCCCCAATACTCCTGGTAAAAATCTGAGGGTCTGCTAGCAAGCTAGTGATGCTGCAGACCCCAGACACGATTCTAGCCTCCTGTGCTGAGCTGAGCTCGAGCAATAGAAAGTAGAACATTAGGTGTCCTATCACAGGGAGGTGTGATCACCTCCCAGACAGGACTTAGTACATTGGGCTGGGGGTACTTGCCAGCGCCACTGGACTGCTTTGAAGGGCACATTTGGTGCCCTCCTTGCGTACTCCGGTTTGAGACAGTTCAGGGAGTCGTTGGCTCCAACTTTGGCGCAAAACTGTATAAAGCACATGGTGGTATCCTCCACTATGTTCAGCCCCTCATATGGGAGGGATCCCAGAGTCATCCTAACCCTTTTCTTAGGGTACCAAAGGGCTTACCTGTGGGTGGGTCCTCCGATTCGTCATGGGACAAGACTCGAGCCTGAAACCACGTCACTCTTCGACCATCTGTACACTTGGACTTCGCCTGGAACCAAGACTGCATCAAGGAAGACTCCTGCTGCTCCTGGTCTCGCTGTTCTGAAAGTCTTCTTTGCAGTCTGTGCTTCTTCCAGGATCTTCAACAGACCTGTGGGCATCAAGGACACCCAAAGTAATCTCCCTTGGAGTGAAGGAGTCACTCCGCTGCATCTGCAGTTGCTGCATCTGCAGTTGCCGCAACAAAGCTGACCGTCTACTTCTTCTGAAGTCCCACAGATTTTGAAAGGCCCAACAACACAGATGGTGGTTCTTCAAGTCCCTCAAGGCCTGACCTGCCATCTCTGCAATTTTGAGGTCAGTATCCCTCGTCAGAACCGCTGGGACCGGAACCCTGTGCACTGCGTCGACTTGCCGTTGCAAAGGCTTGTTGGCTCTGCACTACAGGGATCTGCGGGCTACAGGAAGCTCCACCATCTCTTTCTGCCAATATCATCCTCACCACATCCTCTACAGGGTCGCCCTTCATCTTTGGTGAGCTGCTAAAGGTCCTCTTGCGACTCCTGTGCCTTTGGCGTGTGGTTCCTCTCAAGAGTCTTCTCCTGCTTCAGTGGGCTCCCCTGCTTGCTCAGGGCCTGCTATGACTCTCCTGCGCTTAGTGAGTCCTTTAGACCTTGCTGGTCCCAACGTTGCCTATTTGTTTACCAGGTCTGTTGCTGCTGCCAAGGCTTGTTGGTGCTCCTACCAAACACCGATCCCCAACTTCCAACGTGGGACAGCTCGTGCACAGCTCATGGTCTTCCTCAGTGATGCCTGGTCCTCATAGCTGCAGCAACAAGGTCACAGTTATCACTCCTGCATCGTCCATCATCGGTGGGCACTGCTCTTCCATGCCTCTTGGTCACCTCTGAGTGGCATAGACTCTGGACCCTCTGCTTGCAGGTTATTCTTTTAAAGATCCACCCTTAGATTCCACTTGACTCTTGCACACTCTTTGCCAGCGACATCTTTATTGAAGTCCTCCATTGTGGTCTATGGCGGTTTGGGATGTCACTTCACACCTATTCACCCGGCTTACCTAGTGTAGGGATCCTGGGGTATCCATGGGTCGGGTGACTCTCCAGCCTTCCGTCTTCCACTAGGTTTCTTCAGGGTACTCTGGGAAGGGTCCATGCACAACCCAGATAAGAAGACTTGCCGTTTGCACATACCCGTGCCATACTTTCATCGTAAGCACGCTGATTAGGACATACTCGTCCTGAGACGTGCCCTCATTTTTCATTTCTGCACCAAGGGAGTTACCTTTTCCCCCCGTCACCACCATACCCCGGCCTCCAACCACGCTAGGCGCCCTGATGAGTCATTACCCGTACACGGTGTGAAAACCACGTGTCGGCTACTTGCTCTTGTATGTACTGATCCATTCTGAACGATTAAATAATTATCACTCCACACGGATGGATTCTGAAATCATTTGTTGAAGGTTTACTAAAACTTTGGGTTCTCACCTGAGAACTACGTTTGAGAGATACGTGTGCACAGGACACTCTTTGCATTTCATTTGGCAGGGGATACGTCTCTCTGTCTTCGCAGGGGCTGTTTTTCTGCTGGTTTTGTTCCCCTGACCGGTTTGCACCGGACAAACTTATTCTACTACCACCTACATACTGGGTACCCGCTGAGCGCCAAATCTTCCTGACACCCTTCAAAACCATTTCTCTCCTATGTTACTCTGGGAAGGGTCCTCCGTCTCCGAAACTGCAACTGTGACCTTCCCATTGACTTCTATTGAATACGCAGCTGTGTTTCCACTCTGCACACAGCCTCTGTGGGGTTCCTGGGTACTTACCATGGGTGGTTTCTTGTGCCCCCAGCTCTTCTGAGTCTACAGGTCCAAGTCCCGACTTCAGTAGCAGTTTGCATTTCACTTTTAGTATATGGTTTGGTCTTGTGTATTTGTGTTGATATCTCCGAGTGGGAGATATACCAATGTGTTAGTAAGTGTTGTGTAATAGACATATTTCTATGACTACACTGTGTGGTTCTTTTACATTTAACAACCTAAACGGTCTATAATTAGATCTGGTAAAACAAGCTGCACAAAACTCCTTCTGGACTAAGCCTGAAGGCTGCTCCCCAAAGCTACCACTAAGAGAGCTTTCTATGGTTGTCAAAGACCACTAAAGTCACCATAAGGGTTGTCTGGATTAGCACAGGGTGCTTCCCTTTAAGTGTGCACCATATACTAAGCCAGCCTTATACAAGGCTTCCATGAATTTGTTCTCAGTTTTAGTGCGGTTTCGACTTACTACCTTAATGAAGCTCATAGCAGAACTTCACAGCTTGCCTCCGAAGCACAGCTCCCCATCAGCATAGAAGACGCCGAATGGTTTCTCAGACTGCTCTCTCTCACTGGTCCACCATGGCCAGCCTCACTGCAGTTCCTCTAGTTCACTCAGATGCGGGGGATGTTATGTTCTTGTAACCAGCACCCAAACACCAACGCAACCCCTTCATGTGAGTACACAAGGTTTTTGTACTTTTAATAGAATTCATAAAATACTGTCTAAAGCGCCTTGTGAATCCTCAGACTTTAATGGGAATCACATTTAGAATCGGAATAAACTAAATGCATCAATTTGCAAGAATCTGCTGAACCCGTTGGTAAATCTAAAAGCTCTTTTGCACAGAGTTCCATTGGAAAGGTGTGCAGCAGCAGGGGTGTGACTGAACAAAGCTGGACTCTTGTGGTTGCGGATACCTGCAACAGACAACAACAAAGCCAGGGGTACTCACTGTGCTCCCAATACGAGACAAAATACTAGCAATACACTACGCAGGGAGAAAAAAAAGAATCCAAACGACAACGGTACCAAAAACCTTACATACCATTCTCCTCTGCAGCTATCGGGGGCAAAGCATGAAGAGGAAATCCATTGTCACCCAGTCCGCAGGACAAAAGTGATGTTCTTGATGAGAATCAAGCCATGTGCGTGTCAGTGTGCATGCAAAGTCAGTCCGCTGAAAAAGCTGAAGAAAGGCGACTAATGTAATGACCACATTGTATGTATATTTGTACACGGAGTGCTCGAATAATCGGGAGGAAGCAGGGCAAACCATTCTACATGGATGAAAAAGCAGCGAAACAGGAAGAGATGGGCACAGAGTGGAGGAGGAAACGTAAATGAAACATTAAAAGGAGACCAAAGAACGCAAGCAGAATGGAAGAGGATAATCGGGTAACTGGACCATTAACTTTTGGGCGTACGAGAAACCAAACTACGCTTTTCTTAATGTTATATTTCAAACGAATGGCAAACTAAAGAATCTCGCTGAACTACTAAGCAGTTCGGGGCTCAGAAAGGTGACATCACTGCATTTCTACGAGATTCTGATTTGGGATTTGAAGGATGTTGATAGTGTTCATTTATATCCATGAGTCACTTCTTTTGAATTACAGGGCACTGTTCCAACAAAACTTAGCCTACAATGAAATATCATTTCATGCGCAAGATAGCAGAAAAGCATACAGAAGCAATCACTGTACACCTGCCAACTCATGCCGTCGCCACTGAGACTAACAACAAAATAACATTAGAACAAGCGTATGGCTGTGGAAAGAAAATATGACAAAGTCAACAAGCTGGGCCTAGGGAAGCTGTTCATTTTTTTATTGCAAGCATCTGTCACAAAAAGAAAAAAAACATGCTACTGCATAAACTTGGTGGCCATATGCTTGCAATACAAAAAAAAAAATCACAATTAACCATAGCAACAGCACAGGTGCTTCCTAGCAGGAGGGTGTACATACAACCTGTGGAAAAACCCTTGGCCCATAACAGGAAAATATGACTCACTGGTGCAAACAAAAGTTTTATTGACTTCAAGTTGGTGTAACCTGAAATCAGTTTAAAAACAAAAAGAATGACAAAAAGCATGAATAGTTAAAAAAAACAATTGTCGGCCAATTAAAGTATTGGCACACTGACCATATCCCCCAAATTAAGCTACTTTTTAGGTGGTTGTACACATGGTGAACTAAATGTCATCAATCACAGTGCAAGAGAGCCAACGGCTGACGTGGGCTGACCCACTGCCTCATGTATGCTGTGGCAAGTGAAAACAAAATCTGAACAGTTAGAACTGACCAATGGATAAAGTGAGCCTACAAAGCCCATTCACGTATATGTAGTCATGAACATATATTTTGAATATATTCATTTTGTTTCTTACGCAAGTATGGTTAAACAGCTAACACTTTCTGTAGACCAACCCTAAATAGAATGATAGGACAAAGGAAAAAGAAAAAACCCACAAGCATTGCCGAAGCCAACAGATTTCACATTTTTGCCACAGCTTTGTGTGGACAACATAAATGGCTTTTCCAATATTGGATACTTTTATAACGCACTGCAATTGGCCAAGTCAAATGAAGCAAATGATCATGTTTAAAGTATAGATAACGGTTTTATATGTTTTCAGGATTGGCTGCCACACTGCAGCACTGAACACTAAAACATAACCCAATGGCCGCCTGTAAAATATATAAAACTTGGATTTAATTACTTTTTAAACTCTCATATTAGTTGCAAAAGAGCATTACATTGTGAAAATGTTAAAAGCACAACAAGTAGGGCAACAAAGGAGAAGGTGGGTGGGGAGGGAAAATAAAGTGCAGAGGCAAATGGTAGGTGTTCTAACAAATTAGCAGAAACGGGTGGGTTGGGGAGATCAGATGGGGTTAGAGAGCAACACAGCACATGTGTAGGGGCATGAAGGGAAAATCAGCACACAGGGGTGAGAGCAATAAAATACATGCACTCCCAGGGAGCGCTAAATGCACAGATAAAAGATGATCCCAGCGTCTAAGCTGTGGAAGGATACAAGTCATCCAATCAAAAAGATGGTAAATAACTATGCTCCTGGGGAGGTACAAACACAAGAAGAGAAAGGAAAGTGATATGAAGCAACCAAATGATACTGACAGAGCCAACCAATAATATGCAATAGGTTGACCCATATCCCACTGAAGTCTTAGTATTTGTCAGCAATAGGGTCAGAAATAGGTCTTTCAACACCATACAGCTATAAGCTGCTGCTGCAAAAAATATTGACAGCGAGTCTGGCTTCTAAATCACAGTGCAACAAGGCCTATTGGCTTTGTTGGCTTTACCAATGCTGTTTCAAGTCTCTCTTACAGACTATTTGTAAGAGTATAAGAGGGCACTATAAACAGCATTGGCAAATTCAATAGGTCTGGTTCGCATGGTGTTTTTCAATTTATTTATTGAAACCAGACCCACTTGCTTCGCAGGTGTTGGACTCTCGTATGTTTAACACCAGTAGTAGGGCTCCTCCAGGTGCTCTCGCTCACTGAGCAGTGACCACAGCAGGATCTTAGGAGAGCCACCACAGCAGGCAGAGACGTCCCTGAAGCACACAGCTGTAGCAGGGGATAAGACCCTTGGGGTGAGACTTGCACTTCGGTCTTGACAAAAACGACCACAAATCTCTCATGCAGAAGCCAATTTAAAAACATTGTTTCGGTTAAAGCAGCAGCGTACAACATGCCACTAAATGTATTTTTAAGGAACGTATATTTCAGAAGAGTTTCCCAATCAACAGTATAATTAAGTTTGCTGGGCATACAGACTCTGGCAGGGCTTGGGGGTTAACTGCAGGACTTTTTAACTCTGAGTGCACAGATGTTGTGATATCACAGGTTCAAGGTTTACACCACTCCGCCACACCACACCCAAAGAGTCTCACGTGTTGCCACTTCTTAATAGAAAAGAAAACAAGGTTGTCTAAAATGTGGAGGAGCATTTTATAGGCACAAGGGGTTCATGACTTGTCATTCATTCAAACACATTTGTAAGAACCACAAATGTCATTCCTGGCCGTGTAGACTGCCCTCCTTTATCAGTGCAGCAGGTGAGGCTGCTTTTGATACGTACACTGTTTTGTTTTAAGACCATATCGGACAAATGAACACAGCCCTGCCACATTTTTTTTGAAGAATCATACAGGTCTATACAATCAGTTATGATGGCACTTTGCTCCCCTTGATAAAAGCAATCCTGCTATTCGATGTGTAAGGAGATTTTGAGGGGAGGCGACTCCGTAGTCTTCTCAGAAGGAAGTTGAAATCCACAAATAGTCACAAATGTAGGTAATAGGGCTGTTTTTAATCACAGACGGGGATTTCAAGCGATTTTGACTTATCATAGGTAAATTTAATTATAACTATTATTTTGTATTGATCGCATGATTTTAATCACAAATTGTATTGTTACCTTTACTATCAGTTAGAGTGAGCGCTGCAGTACAGTACTTCTGTGCAGAAAATTCCTTTTACTCCTCTGTTCTTGTTGAATCATTACATTGAAAACTCTTTGAGAGCAAATGTGGAAAAAACAGCTGCAGGAAACCAAGGCCAAGCAACGTGGCAAGAAAGAACCATCATCTGGCGGTGTGGTCAATAAGGTAGCTCATGACAGACTTAAGTTCTAGACAATGCAGGGCTGTAGAGAACAGCTCCACACTCAAATTATGTCTTTCATGACAATAGTGCCCTAGTTGACACAAAAAGAAACAATTATTCTTCCACAGGTCAACCGTCATTTAAGTATAGTCAAATCCAAACTGTTATAAAACAACTAGAAATAAAACATTTACAATGAGACACATGTAAAATTCAGTTAAACAACAAGCAGCCCCAAAATATGGTCAAACTGTGCACCCCACAGAATGAAAGTAAACAAATTAAGAGCACCCAGCATGGCAATAAAAACGTTAGAACTGAAAGGGCAAATATTAGACATTCATCCAGAAAATAGGTACAAAACTTTAGCTAGAGGTTTTCATGTACATTTTAAAAGGTACTACTATTATCAGGTTATAAACTTTAATAAGTAGGGAGGAAGACTCTTGTACAATACCGGATTGTTGACCTACGCCTGTTTGTGGAGGATTTTAATGTATTCATGATTGTATATATACCTTCTTTGTAAGAGAAACAATAAAGATACTGTTCCTCGTCACTGGTACTACAGACATCCCAGTGTCACCTACAACAAAACAATAACAGATCTAAAGCAGCATGTTCAAACGGCCTCATCATGAGCAAACCGCTTGTGGGAACGGCTTCAAACCCACGATGTGAACAAAGAGTCATTTCTTCCAATAATACGCAACACATGCTTTTTTTTTAGTTTTTCTACCAGTGGTTACCAAAACAGGGGGGCAAATCAGGGGCTTGTACCTGGCTTGGCCGTTCGGTCTGGGCTGTTCCCATGAGGCACAGGGTCAAGTCTGTTATGCATATGGCTGGGTCCAAGCAGGGGTGGCGTAGTGGGCAAAACAACAATGGATTTAACCCAGATCTCGACTGAGGGAGAATGTTTGAATCATTCAGTATCCCGTCCATCATTTGTTGCAGTTACACATAGAGAGGGGCAAACACAAGGAAATCCCACACAAGATAATAAAAAAAGAAGCAAATGATAAGTACAATAAAGCGATCTAATTATCACCAAGGGCTGGATCGAAGCTCACAGTAAGCTAACAATAAGTTCTTTCGCTGCCAGACTGTTGTGGGAGAGGGTTGTGCTCAACAAAGGCAAACTCTGATTTCTGCATCACTGCGCGGTGCCTCAGGGAGGCTGTCACCTTTGAATGGGTTGACTTACTAGTGGAGGTGAGGACCTCGGCTTGGGACTGGCCTGGACGGAGGTGGGCACATCTCCCTCCAGGTCCGCAGTATGAGCAGTCCGGTTGGCAAGCCCTACACAAAGTTGGATACAGGATGATATCAAAGAAATACACACACATTTTCACTCGATTAATGTCTATGTCATGCGAGTCACTCCAATCTAACATGGAGGTTTGGATCTGCTTTATCTTCCAACAACTTTGTGACACTCGAAGGCAAAAAAATGTTATATTCTACATTTGAATCTTGGGAGTTAAAGATAACATGGGTACAGATGTCTCAAATTTAATAAAGCGAAGCATATCGACTGCAAACTAAACCAGGTTTAAAAAGAAAAGCGTTTGGGTGGCTTTTCTTTCACCTATAATCCCATACCTTAAATAGTGTCCGGTAAAGAAGGTGGAAAAAGACTCTTCCTTTTGCCCACGTTTGTGCTACAACCGACTGTGCTAGGTCTGCCACAACCATAAAGGGTTCAGCTGTAATTGGTGATTTTTTTTTCATTATAAAAGGTATTTGAAAGTGCCCTCTGATAATTAACCTCTTGCAGGTCGTAAAAGACCGCTTCATAATTAACGCCTCCATGTTTATTATTTGTAACTTATGGTTTTTTAAATGGGGCAGTAGCTGCAAGTCTGGAATAAAAAATAGAAGGAACCCGCTTTGCGTGATAGAGTTGTGTTGCATCTAAATCTTCAAAAGCTAAACTGGATTCTAAAACTATGATTTTCTGCATTGACGCTGCTTGGGCTCTCGAGAAGTAGGCCTTCCACATTTTGCAGTAGACTAATATGGTTTAACTGGAGAAAAAAAAAACATCACAACAATTCGCTTGGCATCGTCCGGTCAAGGGCGTCACTATAGCCAGTTTAATGTGCACAGAAGCTCCTGCCTCAGACATTTCCGAAAGAGTAATGGCATACCAAGCAGCTCTGATGTCGTTTGCCAAAATTAATGTTCGAGTGGCATTCGTCTACTGAGGCGCTGAAAGGCGCCCCCGGGGCTCTCATGCCAGTATTCTGCTCGCAGGGTTCGCTAGTGCTCTGTATTTAGATTAAGCATGTTCTGAGCATTATTAGTACCACAGGACGCCATACCGCTGTCGGTGGATTTAAGTTTGGCACGTCCCGGCTCTTAACATTTTAACAATAGGTGGATACTGGGGCCAGAATAACCGCTTCTTTCTCCTGCCGCTCTACGACTTCCTTTAGCCCCCGGCTGCAGTAACAGGGCGGCCTGGCAAGTAAGGACACGGCCCTGCAGCCTGCCAGCCACCGACGAGCTGGCTACCTGCCCGACCTGCGATCAGACGCTGTGTTTCCGTCCCAGGCAGCTGCCAAACACGGAAGAGGATCGGCCTCCAGAGCCCAGTCCTGGGCACTGGTGGCACCCATTACAGCCGAGATGTGCCCACCTGCGTCCACCCCAGTCCCAAGCCGAGGTCTCAACCCCAACTAGCCAAGTCAACCCGTTCTAAAGCGACTGACGCCCTGAGGCACTGCGCAGAGATGCAGAAATCCAAGTTTGCCTTTGTTGAGCACCACTATACAACCCTCTCCCAAAACAGCATGACACAACTGCAAGGCCCTCCCCCATCCTCGCTCCCCCCGCACCGCTAAGGGCACTGCACAAATAGCCGGCACCGCTCGCATCGCAGAGCCACACGATCCCAACCCCCAAAATAAACGCCGCGCCGCTGCACCGGGATATTCCTGCCGGACCGTCACCACGGGGGAGATGAGCAAGAGGGTGGTGTGTTGGAGCCAGACAGGGGAGGGCACTGCAGTCTGGAGTTAAAAGGCAAAAAATGAAAGGGTTCTGAGCGTTAAAGCAGATTTAAGCATAAGCCGGAGTTCTGAACAACTGATGACTATTAAAAAAAAATGCCTCCCAAGCATTTCGTGTTGCAACCTGCAAGCATGTAAATCAAGTCCTTTGTGAGACTCGCTGGAACTGAGCGCCCCGGGGCTCTGCAAAATACCAGCCGCAGAGGTAGGGGCGGCTGCTTCTGCTCTGGAGGTGGGGGGCGGTAATAAGACAGGGCATTTACAGTGGGCCCCCGCTTCTTCCAAAGGCCCATGCCGTGCCAAGCCGCACTCGTGCAGAGCACCCCCCCTGTTAGTTCCAAACTTCAGCAGACACCATCCCCAGCCCCAGATGGCTTCGGCAGAGACCACCCAAGACCCATCTGAAGGCACCCAGAGAGCCCTCCCACCCGGGGCTGGAGGAGATAGTCCGATCTGCATATTCCAATACAACTTTTGCGCTGGCATTTTAAAGCGGGTAGCCCTAGATACGAAGTCTAATGACCGCGAAGGTGCTCGTGCAGTTATATCTCCGTGGCCCTACCCGAAAAATATATTTTTTTACAACTCTTGGTGTTCACTCATCTCGAGGAAAACAGGCCACGTGGACAGCTCCAAAGCCTCCTGCAAATGTGCGCTGATCAGCGATCTATTTCGGTCAACTGCTTTGTGGAGCTAAAATGCAGGCTAACCAAGAAAATCTACATCGAATTGTGCTCAATTTACCAATACTTTGCTGTGATTTAATCCAGTAGTACTTCTGGATTACCACTGGAGCTCAGTAGCAAATCACGTATATACCACAAAAGACACTCTGACAGCAACACCGGGGTTGGCGTTTCCAAAATCAACAGTGGGGTGTTCATTTTGTGGAGTTTAACCCCTTCGAGGCTATTGACGAGCTGGGCTCGTCATCGCGCTTACCTGTCCTGCGCGGATGACAAGGCCAGCTCGTCACGTAACGCGGTAATTTCGAATTTGCCGCGCACAGCGGGAAAAGCCGCCGCAGCGATGCGGTTAACGAACACAAAACACTGGTAAATACTAGCTCCTATATGCCGGGTACTTAGGCAACAGAATACAAAACAGCAAGAACCCAGAATATAAGCATTGGCAAATTAAATAGTTCTTGCCTATGCGAAAGCTAGTTCACTTGCAAGTGTCTTTTAGACACGTTGCATAGCAGAATGGCTATAAATTCATTAAACAAGCATTTGCAATGCAATAGGTCTCGCATTTGCAAGAGTTTGAGCTATTGGCATTGTAAATGACAATGCCTTTTATATATGCATTTTGAAAATCTGCTAAATTTGCCATCTGCTATGCAACTTTTTTTTTTAATACAGCACAACTGCTCGCCAAGTTCAAAGGCTTTGCTAATGCAGTCTTTACTCAAATGTTTAACACATGAGAAAACTGTCCTACTGGCACTAGTGCAGCTTATTAACAAAAGTAGCATCATTTTTCTACTACAATATCAGCAATGCGCTGGGTAGGCATGGAGAGGAAACAATGAGATTTATTTCCCCGGGGCCATTACGCCGGTAAAGGATGAGCCCCTCAGCTTCTGTGCATTTATACTTTTTTTGCAGTTTTATACAGCACTATCCTTTTTCATATTTCCCTATACTATTTCTCCACTAATCCGTTTAGGGTTCCGATGAAGCACTTTGATGCCTCATCACGGGTAGTAAGCGCTATATAAATTCAATTACAATAGCACAAACTCTACCTGAAGGTATTGGAGCACTTAACATGAGCACAAGGTCCATTATATAATGATATATTCATATTTTTAAGGCACTGGAAGAGTAAGTGATTTGCTCAGAATCACAAGATGTGTTGAGTGGGTGCCGAGCCTCGAATCGAGTTTCCCACTTTCATAGTAGGCAGCTCTGGCCACATCGCCACATCCTCTCCCCATTCACAGACTTAAGCAGGGCACAGTGTGCTCTCGGTGTCCATAAGCAGAACCTTTGTTTGGGCTTCATGGCCCCCTTTAAGCCCACATCCCAGCACCTGAGATTATTACAAAGCGAGCTGCAAGAGAGATTAAGGCTCGGTTCAGCTCTTCCTGGTAGGTAACCATCCCTTCCACCCCTACTGCCAGCACAAGAACGGAGATCAGATAACATTGGAATTAAACAGAGCAGAGGGAAGGCGAGTAAGGGATCCCAGTGACAAAGGACAAAGTGACGGAAAATTAGGCAGCAACTGGGGCGATGGAAACATTACCCCATGTCCTGGTTGGGCAAGATCGCTGCGATCAAAATGACCGTTCTTCCTCAGATTTTAGATTTGTTCCGCACTATCCCTCTCCGTCCACCGACAGGCTGGATAAAGCAAACTCAATCGGAATTGGCCCCGTTTATATGAAATGGGCAAAAGCCACATCTAAAACTAAGGCTAGCGACCCTCCTACCTGAAGGAGGGGGGACTTGGAATGCCGGACCTTATGCTTCACTTCCAAGTGGCCCAACTACGCCTCCTGGTGGAGTGGAGTAGGTGGGAGTCCAAGAAGCATTGGTTATTTCAAGATCAAGCGGTGGCTGGCCGACCTTTACAGGAAATTCAGTATCTCCGAAAGCAGCATTGGCCCCCTAATCGCATCATGCATAACCAGGGTCCCCATGGAGGTTTGGGACCAAACCAATGTCAAACACGAACTCACCACTTTCCCATCCCTGCTCAACCCTTTGGTGGATAACCCCGACTTCCCGCCGGGTACAGATTCGGTGGCATATGCGGGGTGGCGGTCGGCTGGTTGCCGATACCTCTTCCATATGTATACACCGGAGGGAGGGATCCCCCTTCACGCAGTTTAGTCAAACATATGGGTTGCCGGAGTCGGAGAGGCTGCGATACCTCCAACTGCAACATTGGGCACTTAGCGGACAGGTATGCCCGGTGGCCGATAGACACCTTCTGCCCTATGAGCACTGGCTGATTACACGCACAACAGACAAAAAACTAATCTCTGGTTTATATAAAATGCTGCTGGCTAGGAATGCTCACACTTATAGTGCTGGCGAGGCGCACTGGGAGAAAGAGCTAGGCAGGACACTCAGCCATAAAGAAAGGGAGGGAGTATATTATAGAGCGAGGCATTCAGCGTATCACATGGGACTCACTGACACTCTCACTAAGATCGCGACCTATTGGTACTATACCCCTGAACGTCTCAACGCAATGGATCACACCAAAGAAGCGACATGCTGGCGGGGTTGCGGTCAGGTGGGTACTCTGGTCCACTTGCTGTGGGACGTGATCATCTTCAGGCGTATTGGAAGATAAGATTGGATGAGATAGATGCACACCTTGAGACATCCCTCATATGTCCTCCTGGGTCTTCCTAATCCCCGGGCATATCCACTGCGCTCCCGCAGAGGCCGCTTGATTGCCATCGCACTGGGTTCTGCAATGCAGAATATACTCACACACTGGCGGACTGCACAGGTTCCCACATTCAATGGCTGGCTCCATCACTTATGGCATGTGCTTGGGATGGAGAAGCTTTCACTGACTCTGGCGGGGGAGGAATCCAGATAAGCAAAGCTGTGGCAGCCCTTCTTGTCCCTATTGGCCTCAGAATTCCGAGAGGTCACATGCCCTCGATACCTCCGGCTATTACGCCTCTCTGATCCCGAACATCAGAGAGCAGACTAGGGTCACAGACATTGTAGGCGGTGGACTTGGGACACGGTGGGGCAAGGGTAGGGTGAAGGGGTGTTTAGTTTATTATTTTATTTTTCTTCTACCAATATGATGGATGCAAAGCCTGTTTTGCAGTAGATCAGATTCGCATCACCATGGTTGGACTTACTGAGACACTTTGATCTCTTGTCTCTGCTATAGGATTATGATGTGATGGCTGTAGTAGACGATCTTGTTTGTATGTGCTGCAATTCTTCCATAAAAAACATTTAATAATAAACACTTTTATAACTTGAATTCAGAGTCACACCTGAACCCGGATCATTAGAAAATGTAAATATCACAGATTTTAAACTAAAATCCTCTCTTTACGGTACTTCAAACCAACAATCACTGAAAGATGGCGCACACAAAACTGAACTGGATCTTAGAACAGTCAAATTCAACAGCTTTTAAAACCTATAATTTAAAAAAAGCAAGACCAAAAAGTGACAGAAAAGACATCCTTCAATTGCCCAAACACGCCCTGCCCACAACCCGCATCCCCACCAGTCCAGTTCATCGCGATCTGACACCTGCACAAGGAAATCTCCAAAATAGAGCACAGCTATGGTGCAATAAATAACTGCTCTCGTTAAACAGGCCAAGAGTCAAAATATAAACGTAATCATGACCTCAAAATAAGTTATTCAAGGTCCCTCCGAGTGACTGGAACAGATACCTTCCAGGCGCAATACTCTAACCACATACATAAGCAACTGCAACCAGTGCCAACATGTTTTCCTTCCAAGGCCATGATGGTAGAAGGAGGCATTCCAGCATTGCATTCAGGGGGTTCTACAAATGTCTACCAAGATGCGATTCGCCCAGGCGCCCTCAATAGATAATATATACAGCAAAGAGAACAAGGCAAACAGATGGATGAATGTGCAATTGCACTGCCCTCAGCGAACAAGGCACGCTGCACGCCCTGCTGCTGTAGTACTTATTCCAGTCCCTCGTGCGTGTTGAACAATAGAAGGCTACAAGTTTAATTAGGGGAAACTAAGAGACAATGCTAACGTTGTTAATTGCAGACTTGCATTGGACTGAAGCCTCGGAAACCGGCAGAACATCCAAGCAACCCCGCCCTCATAAAAGAAATAAAAACGCCCCAGACAAAGTAGCGATTGAAAGGTTTGCTTGCAGGCATGGACCCCTTCGACTGCCAGGAAATAACCTACCGCTCTTCCAAGATCGATCAAAGTAAAGCGTAATTTCACTTCAGTAAATCAGGACAAAACAGGTTACAGTGCTTAGTTGACAATGCAACCATCAGACAATGCGCCAGATGTACGACCATTTTTAGCGGTCACAAAAGGAAAATCGGGCCGTTTAAGACAGCTAAAAGGGGTTTTAGGATGTACAAACCGTATTTTGCGAGTCTGTAACCTATTACTGACTTGCAAAATAGGGTTTGCAAGTCGCTGTTAGGAAGGGGCATGCCAAGGGCATCCCACTCTAATAGCGAGTCACAGGGGGGTGACTGAATGTTTTGTAACGGCAAATGTGGTCGCAAAATAATTGCAGTTACCACCAATTTCAAATTGGTGGTAAGCCAGTCACAAACAGGAAGGGGTCCCCTGGGGGCACTTTCCCTTCGTGTTTAGCAGCGGAAATATTCCCATGGACCACTTCCTGACCTTGAAAACTGAAAAGAAAACTTTTCATTTTTTCCCTTTCAAATGCATTCCATTTTCCTTTAAGGAAAACGGTCAGTATTTGGAAAAAAAAAAGCATTTATGCTTTTAATCATACTGGGTCGAAAGAGTATGTACATGGTAGGTTTATATCTTAACTGGTAAAGAACAAAAAATGGAAGAAAATGCTAAGGCCGCCTGGGAGGTCGAGGGAAGCCGGAGTACTCCCCGAGGAGAATGTTACTCATCATAATTCACCTAAAGGTAGGAGCTCTGGTGTCTGGACACAATCTAGCACTGCCAGCCACATGTACATTCTACAGGCTATCCTAGCTCTGGTATGGTTTGCTACATCCCAAACTAATTTGGAGGGGTCTGGCAGTTCCCAGATGCTCCTGAATGACACACAAAACATCGCTGGGGGGGGGGGGGGGGGGGGGGGGGGGAAAGACAGATCCAATTCCAGACACAGTTAACAAACTGCCACAATCAACCTGGTCCCTCAAAACTGGCCAATAAATCCAGCTGTCAGGCCAGCTCTCCAAGTGCAGGGGTGTCTCTAGGGCAGTTAGCCAATCATTGTAAAGAGTACTGCCTCTGTCCTTGGAAGCGTAGGAATCAGGTCCCACTGCAGGTTTACCGAATTGCCAAGTACCTCCTCTTTATGCTGTGACCTAACTCAAGGCTTACTCTTTCAAGGTGGTTTGGGGAAGAACAATCAGGTAGCACTAGTTCTCTGCATAATAAATATAATGTGCAAACAGTGTTAATAATTTCAAGAGATTTAAGAATTAGGATTCAGTCACTTAGTAACTAAAGACGTTTTGGGGCATTTATTTAATTTGTGCAATAGTGAATGTACTACAACAATTCTGCGCCCACCAAAGAAAAAAGGAGGGTTAGGCATGTGAAGGGAAAACAGGGTTACAATCACACTAGTATTTTCCCCAAAATTTGCCATACACTGCATCTGCTAAGGGAACACAGGTTTGTGCAGTAAGTAAGTAAAGTAAGCTTTATTCGATTTTTCAAGTAAAATCATAAAAGCACTACAAAAACATTTATACATACAACGATTAAAAGTATTGTATGCATAATCAATACAAAATAGACGCTCACTTAATCATTGAGAATATTTAATGAAAAACAGAATAAAAAAACGTAAAATACAAACATTTCATTAGGCAGGCGACGATGAACCACAGGGAGAAAATTTAACACAAAGATTTTCTGTACCTTATTACCTTTTAAAAAACATGAGACGGCGTAAATGGTATGATCTAACTAACATTTTTTGATATGCTGGTCTACATTTTCGTAACCCCCATCGTTTTAATAACGGCATCAAAAATTGTTTTCTGGGGTTCGTATATAGTTGGCAAAAAAACATGATATGAATGTTAGATTGCACCGAGATGTTATCGCAAGGGCATATTAATTTGTTAGAGGACCAGTCATTAACATTAGGTAGGGTAACCATGCGGAAAAAAATGCCCAGACGCAAGCGAGTCAACAACATTCGAAGGTATGGGCTCTGTACCAGAACGAGGTAAGTTTGCAAACCCTCAGTTGGTGTGATTTCCTGGTAATTTAATACTGTGCGCCTTGATTTTTCGCTGTTCCATCTAACAGTTTCTAGGTGGATGGTTATCATTTTTTTCAAGGCTGATCTTGATAGTCCATCCAAGGTTCTAGGGTTATTAAAGTACTCTGGGTGGCCCAGATCAGTAAGCGTGGATCTCACGTAAGATAACCATTTAACATTGGCTGCCCCGTCTAAGGCCAGACAGTCTTTGATAAGATCTCTATTGAAACTAGCTTCATGTGTAACCCACACTTTGTGCCAAAGCAAAATGGGGGACATCTTAATGATGTCATTGAGATATGTAACTCCTACCTCGATATGTGACATGTACGTGGAGGTACTTTTGTCCACTCCCAGAAGGTAGCAAATGAATGGTTTTCGCAGCTCTGTAGGGAGTGGTCTTTCTCAATACCCCATATGCCCGCGCCATAGGTGGCCGTAGAGACGCATTTAGCCCGATAAATCTGGATCAGCTCCTTAATAGGCTTGCCGCCAGTTCTATCGGAAAAAACACGCAAGGTGCCTATTGTGCGGCTATAGGCCAGCTTCCTAGCGGCTATCGCTGCCTGCCAGCGGCATCGTCTATCGAACAAAACGCCTAGATAACAAAATGTATCTGTAGTTACAATTTTTTGGTTATCTAGGAATATGGGACAAGGAGCTCTATTCTTCCGTGTACAGGGCATTGTGAATGTTTTCGAGATGTTAACTCCAAGTCCTCTATCCCTCATATAGCACGCAAATTTGGTTACCGCCCTTTGTAGACCAACTTTGGTCTGGGACATTATAGCCGCATCGTCGGCATATAATAAAATTGGGACCGGTGAGCCTTTAACAGTTGGATAATCATTAGGTAGGGTTGAAAGGTGCTGTCCGATTGAAGTAGTGAAGTAGTGTGGCTCACTGGTTAGAGGCGGCAGACCCGAGAGCAGAGGACGGCCCGGGACCAGGGTTCGATTCCTGGCGCGGCAGGTTTCTGGACCAGGGTCAGCGGACTCGATAATTCTCTCGCCTCGGTGCCCACTCTGATCAGCGATCACACTCGGCAACTCTGGGCATTAGCTTGCCTCATCTTCACTAACGGCCCCACCAGACCGCCGGGGATGCCTGGTCTCACCCTGGAGATACCCATTAAGGGACCATCTCTCAGGGAAGCCAGGAAGGGTTTCGCAGCGGTCGAAGCGCCTTGGGACCCTACGGGTAAGTAGTGCGCTATATAAATGCCTATACATATACAATTAATATAGTATGTGAAGAGCAGCGGGGCCAGAATACAGCCTTGTCTCACCCCTCTAGTAATCGGGAATTTCTCTGTACATTCCCCCTGTTTACCATACCTAACTCTTGCCCCTGCATCTTTATAGAGCTCTTTAATGAAAGTAATGATGCGGTTATCAATGCCCAGTGCACCCAGTGTTGCCCACAGCAATACATGATCAACACAGTCAAACGCGGAGCTGAGATCGATAAAAGTTATAAAAAGAGCTCTGCGTTTGGCGTGAGTATACTTGGAGACGAGGAGGGACAAATTTAGGCACTGTTCAATTGTCCCTATTCCTTTTCTGAACCCGTACTGTAAGTGGGAAACAACATTATGGTCTTCCTCCCAAAGTTGTATTCTCTTTACGATAATTCTTCCAGCCACCTTCATTAGTCCATCCAGTAGGGATATCGGCCTATAACAGGTGGGATCATCCCTGTTACCTTTTTTAAATATAGGGACCACGATAGCATCAGTCCAGGTATCAATGAACCCACTCTGATTTCCCTTATTTAAAACATTTGTGAGCAAGGGGGCCCAGAAGTCCGGCTCTGCTTTATAGACATCTACCGGCATACAATCTGGTCCTGCGGCTTTGCCTGTTGCACTTTCCCTAATGGCATCATAAACTTCCTCCATGGTAAATATTAAGTCTATAGGGAATGGATGGACTGGGGGATATTCTGAGCCACTGTTATGTACTCCCTTTTCTGTAGATGGGCACACCCCTGATGGTGTTATACTGTCTCCAGAGATTTTGTGGTTGTACAATTGTCTAAAATGGCTTAACCACCTTTCACCCGTTATGGCTAAATCCATAGTGTTAACACTATCCCTTGGCTGGTATAAAGATTTTACCGCCCTCCAAAAAAGATAACTGTTCTTCTGCCTTGATGCCTCCATTAATGGTTTGTGCATATATTTTGCTGTGCAGGTGTTCAAGGTTTTTATAAAGTGTTCAGTGCTGTGGTCAGCCGATGACACAAGGCTTGTTGCTGTCAGACGACCATGGGGTGGTGCACGCTCTCTTTGGGTTCCTGCACCGCTAGAAGGACAAACTTTAGCAGGCTGCAGAATTCTGTGACAGTTCTCATTGAAGACAAGCATCAGATTGGGAGGATGCTGGGAAAACAATGCTTTTTCTAGTTTCCTGTTTTCAGGTAGGATGAAGCCTCTTGGTCAGACGCTCTGGATGGGGTGCAGGGGTCACGAAATGGTAGTACAACTCCGGCTGCTGCAGAGCTAGCGGGTGGAGTAGTGAAGGGTGTCAGCAGAAGTAAAGGATGGAGGAGATGTGGCATAGCAGACAGAACTGACATTGGAACCCGGGGACCTTTGTTCAAACCCCAGCCTATGTGTTTAACTCCACATCATGTGATTCTAGACAAATCCCTTAAACTCCCTGTGCCTAAAAATGTTAAATGGAATTTATGAATTATACTCGTGTAATACCCACTTGATGCACATGATCTTGCATATTGCCTCCCATTCCTCCAATTAATATACAGAGCTCTGTTGCTTCCTAGCTTGTCTCAACTATATAAATACAAACAAACATAATATACTTCCCAGCTAGGTTTGCATTATATAAATGTCAAAACATACATACATACATGGGGAGCCTTCACACTACCAATGCATTGGCTCACTGCTGTTACAGGTTGTCACTCTGAATGTCATATCGCAGTCACATATTGGTCTCATGCCGGTTCTTAAAGCAGGTCACTCAGTTTCTTCAGTTTGCATGGAGCATTGTCCCGAGTCTTGATATGACTTAGGACTAGGTACAAAAGAACATCGGAGCACACCACCAAGTCTCAAATCTAAGCGAAACAAGAGAGACAGTACATGCACATGGTAGTCTACTTCCTTCTAGGAGTGAACAGCAGCCAGGATACCCTATTCAGCCCCAAGTATATAGTCCTTATCCCTTAAAAAGAAAACAGGTAAAGTTTCTTGTTCTAGTCCTCTCCATTCTCTACACAGAAGTGCTACACATATAATGATAAACAATGGATATTCCAGATGGGACATCTTATATCCCCTCACCAGGGACAGTGGGCCTAAGCCACCTGTCCAATCAGGTGTGAAATTAGACCTAAACTTGTTGGGGAAGAAACAGAGTAGAGCACACTTTCAGGGAGTCACAGCTCCACAATATAGATCTTTAGGTCCAACCTGCCACTTTGCTTGTGGGTTCCAGGCAGTTGCTGCCACACAAACTAGAAGATGGAGAGGGGGGACATGTCCTTCAATAAGGGGTGTGCTTCTTAGCCTAGATTCCAGCACACATCAGCTATTTGTGTGTTGCTCAGGCTAGGTTCTAGTCTCTTTTTTCCTCCCTTTCGTACTTGGCTACACAAGCAGTTGGGGTCTAGGAGTCATTGGGAAAATATAAGCAGCAGTGCCAGAAGCAATACAGGGAAAGGGGAGCCAGCTAACTGGACTATCACTAACCATATAAGGAATCTTTCAACGCATAGGCAATATACACACACAGGAGTAACCCCACCTCTCATGTACCGGAGAACATAGAAACACATGTAACAAACACAAATATACATACACAAACGGTGGGATAAGGGACGCCATCATAGCATGCTATACAGATTTACCAGCAAGAGCTGGTAGATGCCTTTCCCAACCGGAGATAAGGCAAAAGCACTTGCACTCCACTATACTAATCAGCTGCTATCAACCATTGGTTGATTCATGGCCTGGTCATGGGAGCTGTAGAGCCCCATATTAAAGCAACATAACAGAGTCACTCACTCTTTCGCAACATACCAACATATACAAAACTTCTCAGGAGGCCTGTGCCATGGATCTTCTGTACAAGAAAAGCTGGCAGGTCTGCCAAAATGACAAACCAAGGAAAAGGTTGTCATTTGAACACTCCACCATGGAACCTTTGATCCCAACACCAATGAAGCAAACGCCCTCACAAGCGCATTGAAGTAATGGTATGTTTGTGGGTCTTCAATATGTCCTGACATGCACAGTGACCATGCCAGAGGACTCTTGTACAACACCATCAACCAAAGAAAAAGTGGCACACCACATATTGACCATTAAGACAAATTGGAAAGTGGAAGGAGTCTGCACAATATGGGTCGGGTCACAAGACACTGTTCTGGGAGCCAAATGCCATGAACACTGGGTGTTCTAGTGAAGTAGGGCTGAAAACAAAAGTGAATCGAACCGGATAAGTTAACAAGCCCTCTTCCTGAGGCAGCTGGCCACAAGGTTTTCATTATGTCCATCAAGGTAATCACCAAAAAAGCAATATCAATTTGGAGGCATAAATGGCCAACTAATCGAGTCAACTGTCAATCCACATGTAGGAAGAATATGAAAACAGAGAAGCATCAACAATGAGACCTCCTAGACCCTGCAACTATACCTATCGGAAGCAGATGAAAGTCCTGCGGCACCAACAACCAGTCACACCAGGTAAACCGAGCTTCTTATGTGCACGAAAGCAGGGGAAGTAGGGGTAACCAAGGCTGGGTATGCAATTATATTTAATGTTGCTATCCTTGATGGAAAAAAGGCAACTACTAGGTCCGATTGGCTTCCAGGGATATCTGTTTAACATTAAGTACACCAGGAAGAACTCAATTTCATGTTACCTGCCCACAGAAATCAGAAACAGGGGTGTGGAATGTAATAAAATATCTACTTGCCCATGGAGCAGGTTGCTTCACTAATCTACTTGTCCTGTAACAAAATCCAAATATCCCTTTTGTGCCATGTAATGCGGCAACAAACTATGGCAGCAATCTCATTATACAAGATCTCTGATATAGCCTCTCTGATTATGCCGGGCTCATACCATAGTAGGGCTTGAATACTGGCCATTCCCGTATGTTGCCACGTTTCCACAAATCTACATACTGGGGCTGATAGTAGTGGTAAGCAATAGTTCCAGGGTTGGAATGCCCCTCTGAGTCTGTGCAAACCTACTAACTTGCATGTTTTAAGGATTTTCACCAACTTTTCTCTAATCTTTTCCCATACTTAGAAAGATTGGAACTGAACTCCTGACCATGGCAGATGTGAAACTTCTTCCAGGGTTGGGAAAAAAGTGGTTGGAAGGAAAGTGAACGTGCAAACACTCAGATTCGCATAAGGAAATCTACAAATGCATATTTGCTCATGCTAAAATACAGTTCACAAATATTTTCTAGGAGTTATATTTCTTGGCCTACTTCTGTAATTTGTTGTGAATTCACGAAAGTTGTATGTATATCTCTACACTTAATACAAGGACATATACCATGGGTGCACTTTTTTGACTTTCTTTAATAATTGGGTCCCTAATTAGGCCTGGCGTTAACCATGGCCTTTTGCGTTTATTAAAATTCTCTCTCTCTCTATCAGCTGGCTTCACTGTGAGTGGCAGCATTCTGCTCTATCACAAGGAGCATATAGGCACACAAAGTAGGTAGGTTTAGTGCCAGGAACTACTGGGGCAATGTGTGCTTTTTGAGGTCAAAAACTATTTTTGCAAATGGTAAGGGCCCGGCAGCTCCCACACCAATTTGATTGTACAAATACCATGCCAAACCAAGTCAGACATTGACAAAACCAAAACGCTGACCATCAATTTCAGACCTGTTGGCTTTAACAAAGCATATTTATTTTTATGTTTCCCACACTCTTATTGAAGCTGATTACACTTCTTTTCCATTAAGAATATCTTTGGGGTATGCTAGCATTTTACTAAATGATGTTACAAATAAATGTTACTTCAAGTTTTACAGTAGTTAAGCCAAATGTTTTTTCCTACTAGCATTTTTTTATGAATATTTCATTTTGAAAGCAAAAACTCCCCAAGCCTGCTTTCAAGCCTCTGCAAATATTTGCATCTTATCTATCACATAGCATTCTGGGGGCATTATACATAGCCTCATATTGCTAAACTTTGAAATTGTGTGTGCACTTTTTACTAGAACCACTGTCAGTAGTACAGTCTGAGCTTACATTTACTTAGAGCGCTCACCCTAATAAAGGCTTTGCATTAAGGAACCATAAATACAAGTTTGCACAGCATTAACACATGGACACAAATATTACGTTAACTGCAGACACTGCTCTTCCCTGGTCCATAATGTGTTACTGTAAACTGGCAGCCAAGGAGTTTGTGCTGTGAGGGGGTTAGGCCTACTTGTCCCAAGGACAAAATACACATTAAAACTTGTTGCCCTTGACCCCAAACAATATGTTCTGGGAGTCTGGCTATAGTAATTCCACATCCCTGCAGACAAGAAAAAACGTTCACAAGCCTCTAGATTTTCACAGTAGATGGCTTATTTACAAACGTGTAGGTGGCGTAATGTTATCTTGATAGACAAGACAAGCAAAAAAAAAAAAACAATTCGCTATAGGGCTGCCAAAAGTCGCATCTTGAAATATTAAGTTGTACCGGAGAAGAGACTGGGATGCTAAACAAAGTAGATAAGCGGGAACTCATCCGGCAGTAAAGAGAAAGGTAAAAGGCTTCCTTTTGGCAGTGGGTTATATTACGACCTCGAGGGGAAGGTGTGAGGGAGCTAAAGGAAATGAGGTCACTGCATTCCAATCTAGGAAAAAAAAAACAGTGGAAACTTGAAGAATGCAGGTTTATTTCTTTTCGAAGCCTTCGATGTGGGAGCGGTCTAAAATTTAAAGGGGAATGACGGACTACAAATTGCAGGCAACTTCCTGCAAAACATTTTGGAAATAAGGACAAACTCTTTAGAAACAGAGTTAATGTAGGCAACATTTCTTCCGGTCTCTCTCCATCTATACAATAGCAACTGCCATTAAATACTCCTCAGTAGTCCAGTACATTTTCTTTAAGTCGTTAGTTCTCGTGGCAAGAGACATGAATGGGCATAGAGGATGTCTAATAAAGATTAACCATAAACCACAAAAAAAAATATATATATAAATGCACGAGTGGTAATCTTTCGGGGGAACATATCGGATGCATTTGTCCCATCTAAGTGAACAAGAAAGTTTCCCAAACAGCAAGTAACATTTGGGGCAGATGTTAAGTGGGGCAGAATTCTGAATCCCACAAATCTGTGCCCTGTTCACACATCAATCAATAAATCACGGGTGTGTACCCTGTGGGTCTCAAGGCGCTGAGGGGGGGCTGCTGATCTGCTTGGGGGTGGAGGTTCAGTGGAAGAGCCAGGTGTTGAGATCCTTCCTGAATTGAGTCAGGGACGGGGAATGCCTGCGGGGTAGGGTGTTCCAGGTCTTGGGGCGAGGTAGGAGAAGGATCTTCCTCCGGTTCGGATCTTATGAACCAATGGAACAGTGGCCAGGGCAAGTTGGGCAGAACAAAGTGTTCTGGCGGGTACGTGGAATGAGAGGCGTGGTTTCACAATGCTGGTCCTGCATCGTGGAGAACTGTGTATGCGTGTGTGAGAAGCTTGAAGGTGATTCTCTTGTGGACTGGGAGCCAGTGGAGTTGTTGGTGTTGAGTGATGTGGCTGCGGCAGGGGATGTCGAGTACCAGTCTGGCTGCAGTGTTTGGGAAGTTCTGTAGTTTTCTGAGCTGTTTAAGGGTGATGCAGATGTAGAGTGCGTTGACTTAGTACAGTCTGCTGGTGATGAGTGTGTGGGTGACAGTCATTCTGGATTCTGTGTGGATCCATCTGAATGTCTTTCGGAGCAGGCAGAACGTCTGTTAATGCAGCACAGCATGCGACAGCGGTGTTGCCGTAACTTCCCACAACACCCTGTCACATGCTGTACTGCATTAATCTGCAGATCCCAATTGGGAGAAACTACCCGTTTAATGGCTCAATCATGTTGGTTAATCCCAACTCCAGAGAATTCTTTCATCATCATGATAAACCCTAATTGGGGGACACTGCCCGCTCTATGCCATATTTCTACAGATTCTACCCAGTTGTAAAGAAATTGTAAATGATTACGAAAACCCTGATGAAGTCCTTTACAAGACGAAATGATTTGTCTGGGCTGAAGCGCGGACTATTGATGAACACATTAATACGTTCTCACTAGAAATGCGTAGCTCCCTTCTCTTATGAGGACTAAAAGAAGAAATTGATTGACTTAATTGTACATTAATCTGAATCTTTAGATTCAAATTGTGTAAAAACACTTTAAATGTTCCTTCTTCAGTAGAATTTTGTATATATGTTTAAGAGGTCCCCGGCAGTGGAACCACAAGGGGCTTAACACTATTATTGGATATATCCAACAAAAGCACTAGTGCAGTCGTTCTAGGGCCAACACGGTTTTGCTGTTTTGTGCTGAAAATTAATACCACTGTTCAAAATTTTGGGAGGTGGGGGATGCTTAGCTCTGAGTTTAACGACTCCGTATGAGGGAAGTGTGTGGTAATATTGTTATTACAGCCAATGCGGCTGGTGAAAGTCAGAATGGGGTTGTAAAAGGTCACTGTGCGCATTCAGTGTATTCAAGGGTGGTTTTAGAACACCCAGGACCCTGCCTTGGCAAATTCCACCTCCTTACAACTGAGGGCATTCTCTAACTCGTTTTTGCAACCGAAAAAGCCGCTTAAACAGTTGAGCACAGGCTGTGTGTGACATTTCCCAGCCTCGACACATTCGGATACGTTTAGCAGACAGAGGCAGTAAACTTCCTAGTAAAATGGTGAACTTTACTTTGTTCATCAAGTTTTACATTTCAGGCAACTTGCTGTGTAACATTTACGAGGTGGCATTTTCTGCAATTTCGGGACGGGGACGTTCGGCTAGAACGATAAACAAGACCCGCTGCGCAGGACTACATAAATGTTTGCCGGATCCGCGGGTCTAAAGCAAGCCTCGTTTTAGGAGCGCTCTTTCCGTCAGACCTGCCAGGAAAGAATGCGCCGGCTCTCTGGAAATAGCACCGGGCCTTGCCAAGGGCCTCGAAAGCTGGGAGCTCCTGCTGCAATTGTTCTGAATGGACAATTCTTTTTGCGCTGGGTTCCCAATTTAAACAATCGGTCAACGTACAATGTATGCAGGCTGCATGCACCTTTCTAGCTTTCTGCACAAGGTGCCAACCTATCCCTTAGCGAAATCCCGTCAGGTGTTCCGGCTGGCACGATTTCCCGGCAGGAGATTGCCCGGCGGCGCTTGGCTTTGTCTCCAGCTGTAACTGAAGTAAGGATGCCAGAGACGGGCCAGGTGGTGCATGGATTGTGGCCCTCAAGGAAACATTCACTGTCAAGTGTGTCTGTTCACTTAGACGTGTAGTAGAGGCGCTGATTTACAACATGCCTAAGCAGAGGTCACGTCCATGTTGAAAATCCCTACTCCACACATCACAAACACCCAAAGACAGCAGAGAGGTTGGCACAGGTATCACGCCACAGCGATAAACATACCACATCACAGCTGGTAACACTAAGGAGCTAACATTCGCGAGGGACTATTTCAAACAAGCACTACATACCAAAGCGGTCAAAAATATTAAAGGTAAACTGGCCACCATGACAGAAACGGATTATTGACTAATAGGCAGAGCTCGAAGGCAGATCCTGGAATTTGCATAAAAGGCAGCCAAGATGAAGACTACTGCCTGACTAAATGGATATCCGAGTGGGCTACGGCATCAGTCGCGTGCTCCACTGTTGCCTACTAGGGCACACGAAACTTACCCACTCGAAAAAACTAAAATGGCTCTTTAACAAAGGGAGTGGGCTGGGGGTAGGTAATGTACTATACCATCGTGCGCAAAGTGTTCAGATGCTCGTCGTGGAAGAAGTGTTAACTCCCGCGCAGCCAGCATACCTTAATTAACTCATTTAGATTAGACGGTCAGGCCCTGAAACCAGCAAGTACATTCTTGACCGGAGGGCAGGAAGGCCCGAGCAAAGCGCCCCTGCAAGTGGACCGCCTGCACCCAGACACCACTGCCTTTGTCTCCAGGCCACGGATTAAACACTGCCCGGGCTTTGTGGCCTTAATTAAGTTCGGACGTCACAGAGCTGCGATTTAGTCCACCCCGAAGGGCCCCAGCCCCCGATAGTGCATTAACAATCCTGCTACACATGGAGCGGCGACGTCAAACCCCCTCCCAAACAAAAGTGTCTTTCTGCACGTCTCGCGGCTTCCAGCCTGCCCTTTCTCTCCCCGACCATTCTCGGCGTTCCCAGGAAGTGAGCACAGTTTTACCCGGAATGAAGCAGTCAAGGGGAAGGAGGCCGCTGCCGCGCCCTAAGAAGGCATCTGAAGACCCGGCGCAGGCCGGGCAGGAGGACGGAAGTAATTCTTCTGTGCACTGGGCAGAAGCAGCAAGCAATAGAGCTTTGACACCCGAAACTTACGAAGCACTATAGGGTCCAGGGGCCGAGGCATCTTCAAAGGAAGGCGTCACGCCTCAAAGGCACTCACCGGCCCCTCTGGCCTGCCTGCTATCAGGCTGACCATCGCCAGTTCAGTCCGACCCCTGACAAGACCTTATCGGACCACTCGCTCCTGCTGGTTGATGGGACAGAGAACACATCTACGGACAAGACGCTCTGTATGCTCTTCCCACCCTCACTCCAAGCAGTGATGAATCTGGAGGCTGTTTATTCTGAACCACGCATGAACCCCAGATAACGCATGCTCTGATGGGCACTTCTGATTCCCACAGCAGAACTGGTACCGCCCTTGTAATCCGCGAGTTCATTGCACACCCCGCTTGTAGCCTTCTAGACATCACCCGCGCTTCCAAATGTGACAGACGCACTCTTGACACTTCACCAAAATGTTTGCAAGAGCGATGGTGTAAAGTGAATATCACACTAGTACTGTACTTCTAGAAGATTATTCGGCCGAATTCCAGGTTTTACCACCAGAAATACCACGAAAGGTTTCTGTAAACCTTTTTTATCAAACAGTATTCCAATGTCCACAATGTTTTGTTCTTGCAAATTCCTCGAGGTATTGCTTGCAGGAAACTGCAATATGCAAAAACGAAGGTGAAAGCACCACCTGCGTGAAAGCCGCGATTCCACACCCGAAGCAAATACAGTGAGACTTGAAAGAAGGTTACAGCAGCTCTGGAATGAGGCAGAGTGCAGTGATGACATCACTTCCTCGACAATACAGATTTTCTGCAGTGCCTGTAAATAATGACAAACAGGATGTGCACTGCGATAGCACAAACATGTGATATATGGAAGACATTAATTAGTCTCAGCAACTCTATTTACTCTGAGGCATTCCATGATTTTAGGGTCTCAGCTACAGGCAGCTTTGCTTTCGCTCGAAGGCCTCCTGTGCGCTTTCCAATGTATATGGGCTCTTATTAGAAGTGGTAAGGTTAATGTCGATAATACGACAAATGCTGATACCATACAACGCAATTATGAGTTTTAGTATAAATACAGGCAGGTCAAAGCTGCAACTACTTGTCAGGGGAAAACACTTGGTATTTAGAAGATCATGCAGCTTTTTGTGCAGAAAGTATCAAAATCCACATTATTGAACAGAACACTAGTAAATGGGTGCCATTTATTACACTTGATAAACTCATCACACCAAATACCTGGCCACTCGTAATGATGGCAACAGAATGGGCTTTGAGTCAGCCCTTGCTCATGACTGGATCACTTTCTTGACCATCTATGCACTTCCCTTTCTTATACCAAGCAGTGCTTAATTTGAGCCCCTGGTTTCCGGCGATTGGCGCGGGCACTTCACTGCTATCACCGGCACTTATGACAGTCTGCCATGGTGGCGCTGCTTGTTTCATTTGGAGATGAACATAACAGTTTTTATTAATTAAATATACGTTAAAATAACATACCTGCCACCCAAGCCATTCTCAGAGCTTTGGGGAGTCTGAATAATCTGAAGTGTCACTCTTGTAGGCGAATGATGGTTAGTCTGTGTTTTTGTACCGTCATCAGCAGTACTGTCTGGGGCAATGGGTGGTGCAAGCTCCAGTGGCCTCTTGATGAGGGCCCTGGGCACTTATTTTTTTTTAACAAATGAAGCCCCATTTTCATGGATTTCCTCACTATTCTTGTTTATGTCGCACCTCTGGAAAACTGCTGCTTTCTGACTGAATACGTTCATCCTTCTTATGTTGACTATGGAAACTATTTGTTTCAGTACTTATAGGAGACCATCACTTTCCTCCAAGAGCACAGTTGGGGACTTCCATTGCCCCTGGTTTGTTCAATTCCTGTTGTGAGCACCTGGCCCAGCCATACAGGCGGGAAAAGTGTTAATTGCGACACGTGGGGTAAATGCTGGGTGGTAGGAAGTTTGTCCCTGAAATGCAAGGAAAATGTGTGACTAGGCAAGGTTTCAGGTTTACAAGGAATAACTGGTTAGAAAGAATTGCTAGCTCCATGCAAGCCACACCACTCTGAATTCCCCAGTGTGTCTAGTTTGGAAAAATACCTAGATTTGGTAACTTTCTCTAGGTGGCAGCCAGTCGGGATCCAAATCTGCAGCTACCCATATTTTTGATGTTTCCAAATTGCGTTGTGTGGTCTTGTGTTGCAGGCTCTGAGCTAAGCCACATAAAAGGGGTAGCGTATTTATTGGGAGGAACTTTAAGTCACAGTCATGTGAGGAAAAGTAGTGATTTTAGGCAAAGTTTAAGGTTTACAGGGCACGGAGGGTCGGACAACATGAGAGACACACACAGCACACCATCATGGACCCCCCCATGTCTAGATTTCAGAAGAGTGGGTTTGGTAGGTTTGCCAAGTGGAAGCCAAGCCGCAGCCCCATCAGTGCAGCAATTCAGCATGGCAAGCTGGACGATACTGGGATTTCATACCACTCTGCTGGCCCATTTGTAAAAACAACACCCCCCAAAAAAAGTCAAAATGTACTCTTGCCTGCCTAAAGATGCTTTAGTCCCAGGTGAGCAGAAATATTGTTGAGGCTCTGGGGGTGGGTCCAGATATCAGGGTGGAATAGAAGCCATTATTTTACAACATATTCCTGGCAGCCAGTGGTACAGACACACACAGAGACACACACACCTGAAGAAGCAAATTCGGACAACCCTCCCCTCGGTAGGGCAAGAGCCCTTTTACTTTATTCAAATGTACAATCTCTGGTGTTCAGTTTGCCTTCTACCACTCCAGGGGCAAATTATGGAAAACCTTACAATTCAGGACAAATCTATTTGCTTCCGGAGATGGGTGCAGGAATACTGTAATGCCCTATCCGAGGTGGGGTATGATGACCTGGTACCACTGTGGGCCACCCAATCTTTGTTTCTTTTGGAACCTTTTAGAAATTGTGGGGGCTAGTGTGCTTTCTGCAACCCCTTACCCTGTGCAAAGGCACTCCCTGTCCCCTCAAGGTGGTACAATTACTAGTTTGCCCCAGGTGGGGTCATGGCCCTACGCTAGGATGGGCGGCTCCATCCCTTTGTTTTTGATAAATTCCTGGCATTTAGTAGGCTTTCTACTGCACTGTGAGCTGCCCAGCCTTCTCTGGTTTCTAACTTTCCCTGATGACCAGTGAGCTTCATTGGGGGTAACCACCCCCATTCACCCTTGGGGGGTGGTGGGGGGGGGGGGGGGGACAGAAAACTGAAAATGTTAAGGGGGGGGCAGAAAACTGAAAATATTAGGTGAGGCGGGGGAGCCCAAAGGGTAGCTCCCTCTACAAAAAAATCCCATGTCTAGTGGAAGCACAAGGCAATCACATCCCACTGATGATTCATTTGGAGAACCCCCCCCCCCCCCCCCCCAAAGAGCAGGTGTGTCAAACTCCAATCCACGGGTGATTTACAGGGGGCAGGAGGGACACAGGAGCAATACTCACCAGCTGTTGCGCTAGTGCCAGGTCTGTAACTCCACAGCACCCAGATGTGAGCGCCATGAACGTGGACCTCATTGCATCCATAGCACCAGAAGGGTTACAAGAATTTAAAAAAAAACTCCGAGATGGCTGCCTGCCACCAGCACAAACATGCCTGCAACATTGCAGAAGATAGCTCTACATGTCAACTAGCATAAAATTGAAAGTAGCGCATCTTCAGAGTTCAGCAATGCAAATACAACGGCGCTCAAAGTGGCCTTCATGATGAACAGATGCACAAATGTCTTGTCCCATATTTCTACATGGCAGGAGACCAACAGAAGTGCCTACATTACACTAGCTGAGCGCTATCCTAGCGTACTACAGCATATCCTTGTGATAAATCTGGTAAAATCCCTACGCTCTCTCTATGACCTGTATGTTATGTTATGTTATTTTTTGTCTTGTATAGCGCACGGCTACTCATAAGAGTGTCCCGGCGCTTTATTGCAGACCTGTATCACAACACAACAGAGAAAAAAAAAGGCAAACAAGAAGAAAGATCCCTAGCTAGTAATGGAACCTTATCACTACATAGTAAAAAGCCACGTTTTGAGGCCCTTCCTAAACGCCAGTAGATTTGTACCAGCACGACTCACTAATTGAGCAGGTGGACAAAAGTAGTTGGAAGACTAATGTGTGATCCGACTAAAAAAGAAAAAAAGTGCAACACTTATTAATACCAACAAAGTGCTGTACAGAAAAAAAATTGCCGCAGGAGCATCTCAAACATAAGGCATCACACTACTGCTTGAACGTGTATATATGAATCCAGGCTGAAGAGGTGGATCCCTATAACTGCAACACTCACAGCAGCTTTGTTAATTTGTTTCCACGTTTCCAGCTTTTGACAAGAAAATGTCCCTCAAAAACCACACAGAAAGTAACAAAGTACTTCCGACCTCTTAACACCAAGCTGAAAATTCCAATCGATTCTAGTACCGCTCAAAGACGGCGATAGCAGTACCGCAACACAACCCTTATAGGGCAGCCAGCATAGACATCACATAGGAACAGCAGCTGCCAGCAATCGTTTGCCATTTGGTACATCCGCTTTCAAGGTCCATGACAACAGCAGCAAGGCACTGACTGAACCCAGAGCCCAGTGGTCTTTCTGGATTGCATACTGCGTTGCTGTTCTGCCATTCAGCAGTTAATATAATGTCGTTGCGGGGCTATGAAGTCTGACGGCTTTGGGGTTGTCCCTTCAGCTACCCCCGGCATTTAGGTGAAGCAACCTCTTTGGAAGGCAGCTAATTAAACTCAGTATCTGACGTATGGCAGCTCCGGGCAGGACAAATTATTACAAGTGCAGAACCAACCACAGTCTGAACCTTGATAGCACATAAAACATTACAAGTACAGCAGGTTAGCATGACGCACCCACGACTGCAGGAGTTGCTGGGCAGTCAACAGATTGAGAAGGGTGTATCAGAAATGACTGGTCATAATGAGCTCTTAAATGAATGAAGGTTGAGGGCAACTCTTAAAAGTCGGCTGCAGCTACACAGTCCATAGGCAAGGGACATCGAAAACATGCAATTGCATGGCCGTTTTTTAAAGGTAAGCATGAATCTGCTTCAAACTCTCCAACTAGTGCAATATTAGCAAAAATTACCAAAAAAAATTACCCCGGCTGCTTAAAAAATTAAACAGGTTGTGCGTGGGGTACACAAAGCAGCACCTGCCAATTTAGCGGGTGATCTTTCAGACGGATATACTCAAATAGGTAAAATTTTTGCCCAGAGACTACAACGACCACCAACACCCCGATGAAAAAATGGGAGGGTTGAATTTGTGTCGGCAGCTGCAAACAAATACAAAAACACCTGAGAGGATTGTTCTTGTGACACTGCAATTCATTTCAAGTTTATATCACGGGCATAGTTCTCAAAACAGCAGTGCTGCTAAAGAAACTCAACTTATTGCATATTTTTATGGTCTGGAGTGTTAAAATCAAAATTCCCGTCAATAAAAACGTGCATAATATGAAATAGGCACGTCTGTTCTGCTAGACGGGTTCTTAGTGGAAATAGATGCCCCCAGGGGCCTAAAACGTGTAACACAAGGTAAAGTGAGAGACTTAAAGGATATTGAACATAGCTGGAAGGTACAGAATAAATAAAGAGCGTTTATTATTACAAGTGTTTACAATTTGGTTTATGTATTTTGCTGAGCACAACCCCGAATTCACCACACAGCAATATTAATACAAAGGCAGAGTTTAAGGCAGGCTGAATGGCTAGATTTATTACTCTCTGAATCCACCAACAGTGCTTTATTCGAGGTGTATTTAAGCATGCAGTAAGCACTTTCGCAATCCACATTCCTTATGACTGGGGCTAGAACTAAGGTCACCTTGGGTTCGGGAATGAATACGTCCCTCCCCCCACCCCCTCATTTTAAGGACCTGGGAACTTATGCCTCTCCAGACTGTATTTTTAAGTGACAGGAGACTGTGTAAAATATAAGATTGTGTTGGTTGGCGAGTCCTTGTCCCGTAACTAGGGCTGCAGTATAAGGAAGTTTACAAGAGACATCTGCTCTCCGAGAGGGAGGCTTGCTACACGGCCCTGTTAGGATGTTAGATCCTCGGTGCGGAGTTGGGGTGACGTTCCCCTGGCATTGATGTCCGAGGTTGTATTTTGAGTTTACTTGGTAGATCTCTCAAGTGCTGCGTATGGATGATACTACCCGAATACAGAGTTGGGGTGAGTGTGTGTGTGTGGTGGGGGGGGGGGGGGGGGGGGCGATTAACATCTTTCAGGCTGATGTTCGCCCACAGATCCTCTGTACGAAGATATTGGATGTTTTAGTTGTGTCGTTCTTTGGTACTTGCCGAGATGCGACGTTAGTGTGATGCTCCGGTATTACTGCTCCCCGAGACTGTCGAGTTGTGTTGAGATTAGTTGGTAGGTACTCATTCAGGTGCATTGGGATGATTATGCTCCCTGGCCTCTGCACCCGGGTGAATGTCTCTGGACTCACCCGGGTGCAACGTCAAGCAGATGTTGCCCTGGAACTGAGCCCAGTGGTTTAATATTTTTATGTGCTACCCACCCAGGGAGGGGGCTAGTGTGATGCCTCACTGTTACCCCCCCCCCCCCCCAAGGGTGTCTGGGTGGGTTAAGGTTAGTTGGTAGGTTATCGGGTACAAACAAGATAATGAGGGTGCTTTCCCAGTACTCAAACAGGTGCAATGTCAGGGTGATGCTCCCCGAATGGAGTTCTGAGCTTTGGAGTATGCTTGTGATGTAAGAGGGGTTGGGGGTGTTAAGATGTCTCTGCACTCGCACAGCTGCAGTGTCAGGGTGATGCTCCCCGAATGGAGTTCTGAGCTTTGGAGTATGCTTATGATGTAAGAGGGGTTGGGGGTGTTAAGATGTCTCTGTACTCGCACAGCTGCAGTGTCAGGGTGATGCTCCCCGAATGGAGTTCTGAGCTTTGGAGTATGTTTGTGGGTAACGGGGGTTGGGGGTGTTAAGATGTCTGTACTCACCCAGATGCAGCGTCAGGTTGATGCTCGAGGGGTACTGCACTCCTGCCAGCATGCTCTGGCTCTGCCACCAGGTGGTGTCCTGGGGGTTGTTGTAGTCGGTCAGATAGTCAGCACTGTGCCTCAGGGCCGGGGAGCGCGAGTCACACGTGTGGCAGCTCTTGGTGACGCCGGTGACCCCCGTCTGCACGCAGTACTCCTCCGGCGGGGAGCCGCACGTGTTGGTGGCCTCCACCGTCACATTAAAGGCGGCGTTAACGAACTCCGGCATGCAGCGCTGCGGCAGTCCCTCCTCTGCCGTGCATTCGTCCATGGCTGCGCGCCCCCGGGCGCAAAGCAGCCCGAGGCAGAGCAGCAGCAACGGGTGCCACATTCTGCGCCCTCCGGGGCTCCCCACAGCCAGCGGCGGTGGCGCACGCTCCCCCTGCGCCTGGTACTGCAGAGCTCGCGCCCCACGGAACTGCAGGTGATGGGCTCGCGCGCCACCTGAGTTCTGAAAGTTCTTGGGCGGTGCAGCCTGGCGCTGGCTCCCCCGGGCTCGCGCTCCGCTGGCTGCAGGGCGGTGGTCGGGGCTCGCGCTCCGCCGTCTCCAGCTGGTGAGTGAGTTCACGCTCTTGTCGCCGCTTGTCCTGGGGGGTGCACTTCTCGCGTCCCCCTCTTTGCGGTCCGGAGTCCTGGGCTGGCGCTACCCCCACTTGTTGTATTGTACCGGGGCACTCGCGATCCCTACTTTGGAGGCGGCGGCTCGGTTCCAGTGGAGCAGCCCCAAACTTTTCTCAGCTGAGTCCCACAGACGCTTTGCGTCGGGCTGCTCTCTGTGCGAAGAGGGATGGGCCGGGGGACCAGCGGTGCACTCTGGGATCGAAAGCGAGGGCCATGCGCTCGACAATCTTCGGCTTCTTCCGTCTCCCCCTCCCCTTCCCACATTCCAGCCGTGTGGAATGGCTGGTAGACTACGCAGCAGCAGTGTTGCCGTGTGACGACAGAAGTTCCATGCTGACCTTACTCCCAGACCTACTCACTAGCCTCAACCACATGATACCACCCAATTGCCTCATTTGCAACTCACAACCCTACCAACGTCGCATCACCCACTATTTCCTCTCCCCAATTCCCACCTCGCCCGTTTGCCCTTGCAGCGCACAACGTCCGCTGCCCAAGTACTTAATTTGAGCCAATAGTTGTTGGCGGGGTCCGCTGGCCCTCTATTTTTTGGAGCCCAACAGGGCTTTAAATGGGCAGGTACTTACTGTCCGGTACTCAGTATCTGCACACCTTTATTTAGAGATGGAAAGTACCTGCACTTCTCAGCACTGTTCCAATACATTTACTGGGAGAGTACCAGTACTTTTCAGGAGCAATCAGATACTCCAGAATGATTTCATTTAAAGCACCGGGTTCCAGCGCTTAGTTTCTTTATCAGACTTTGACCCAGAGCAAGAAAGAAAAACACAAAGGGAGCAAGAAAATATGGAAAAACAATGGCAAAGAACAAAAGCAAGGGTGAAAACTTGAACATTGAGAAAAAGGGACAGGGATTGTCTGGTGGTGGATGAAAGAGGCATGAGATGGAATCAAGACTACTTAGCCTTAGTATTTGGCAGGGCAACAATCGATTGCGGAGGCCGCGGAGTTCCCTGCAAACATTTGGGCCATGACACTCATTCTTTTACAAATAAGGCACAATTCTGCCACAAAAACCCTACTGACCCACACTTCACTCAATACTCACTACCATCACGCATCACCTACTGCATCGTGAGATGAGTGAATGCTTGAGTGTGGGGCATTTGTGAGTTAACAGGAATGAAGGGGTTGGGTGAGCCAGTGCTAGTGAGTACACAGTGAGGCAGTATCTGTATGTGTATTGCAGTAAGTGAATTCAAGAGGCCTGCAGCGCTGACTTTCCAAAATACCATACGCTAGAGACAATATGGATGTTTATTGTGCTAATTATGCTTTGGCAATCAAAACACAATACCTTTACAGCACATAATCCTTTTTTTAATTTTACAAAACACTGACTCAAGAGCTACCCTTCTTAGCCCATTTCCTCTAATAGCCCAGCAGTCTCCTAACCTTCTCTTCCTTTACTCTTTCACACTGTTACTTTTTCTGGCTCTCATTTCCATTCCTTTTGTGTAGTCTTGACCCTGTCTTTTTTAGGTCAAATCCTACCAGACAGCGCAGCTGTCTGGGCTATTGACATCCTGGGGACATTCAGAAAGCTTCCCTGATAATGCATTCTGCCCGTTGTTTACCATTAGTTTTGTAACTGACATTTGCTTGCTTTCTATTTGTTTTAGGCAGTCCAGCTCAGGTTCGTCCTTTCCCTTGCCCAAACCCTATTTACTGTATTTTTCCACCAGTGCTTGATTTCTGCAAACAGGCCTTTAAATCTTGTTCCTAGCTTGTCACATTTGCTGTGCATTGAAAGAGAAAGGACAAATGGCAGGCTCGCTCTTCCAGGGACCTTGGTGTTTTCTTTTCTTTGACTTCAAAGTGAGAACATTTGTGAAAATCATGCTGGTTCTGGCGAGTGCTTGAGGAAGGCTGTACAATGATATGTTTTTCTAGCTCAGAACACAGTTGAAATGTCTCTAAATGAACTGTGCAGATATTTCAGAATTAGAACAGCCCAAATGAAGCAAATGTTAGAGAATTCTGGAGTGTGGTGGAAAGAAATATTTTAAAACGATCAAAACAAATCAATACACTAGGTGATGACATTTCCACACATTATTGTTTGTGCACTGTATACTTTTATCAGTGAAACTTCATGTCTGTGCACATGTAATGGTGGTTTCAATTGAAGATGTGTTGTCTGTAATGGACCACATCATGCATATTTCACTTTACGTCACTGCACTCTACTCCACTCTGCACTTTTCCATTCTACGCCACTGCACTCTACGCCACTTCACTCGGCACCTCTCTACTCTACTCTGCACCACTCTACTGTATGCCAATGTAGTCTATGCCACTCAACTGTCCACCATTGCACTCTTCGTCAATGCACTCTTCGCCACTGCTCTCTACACCACTCCAATCCAGGTCACTCCACTCTATGTTGCTCCACTCTGTCACTCTGCAACACTTCACTCTATGCCACTGCACTCTATGCCAATGCACTCTACACTGTGCCTTTCCACTCTATGCCCCTGCTCTCTATACCAATCCACTGTATGCCACTCTAATCTACTCTGCACAACTGCACTCTATGCCACTGCACTCTAAACCACTTTACCCCATTACTCTATGCCACTCTACGCCACTGCACTCTACCCTGTACAACTCCACTCAACCCCATCTCAGTCTACCCTGCACCACTCCACTCTACACCACTTCGCTCTACTCTGCAAAAATCTACTCTACGCCACTGCACTCTATGCCTCTGTACTCTACGCCACTGCACTCTACGCCAATGTACTCTACATCACTGCACTTTACTCTGAACCACTGTAGTCTATGCAACTGCTTTCTACACCACTCTACTGTACATCACTGCACCCTATTGAACTCTACGCCACTGCACTCTGACACTCTATTCTGCAACACCCCACTCTATGCCATTCTGCTCTGCACTACTGTACTCTATGCCACTGCACTCTGCAGCACTCCACTCCACTCTAAGCCACGCCACTAAACTCTCTCTGCAGCACTCTATGCCATTGCACTGTACTCTACTCTGCACCACTTTATGCCACTGCACTCAATTCCACTCTAGTCCGCACCTCTCTATACAGCTGCACTGTATGCCACTCTACTGTACACCACTCTACTCTGCACTACAGCACTCTACACCAATGCAGTCTATGTCAACTACTCTGCACCACTCCACTCTACTATGCACCACTCTAATCTATGCCACTGCATTCTACAACACTGCATTGTATGCCACTGAATTCTATGCCACTACACTCTATGCCACAAAGTCTGTAACGCTCTACGTCAATGCACTCTACACCAGTCCACTTTACTCTACTCCATAATAACCCACTTTATGCCATTGCACTCTGCACTACTCTACGTCACTCTGCACTACACTACTGCACTCTACTCTGCACCACTCCACTCTACTCTATACCACAATACTCGACGGCACTGCACTCTACACCACTGAACTCCACGACACGCTACTCATCAGCACTGCACTCTACTCCACTCTACTCTGCACTACTGCATTCTTAGTCAATGCGCACTACACCACTGCTCTCTACGCCACTCTATTTGACATCATTCCACCCTACTGTACCCCACTTCGCTCTACGCCACTTCACTCTGCAGCACTCTACTCTACGCCCCTGTACTGCATGCCACTGCTCTCTGCAGCACTATACTCTACTCTACTCTACGACGCCACTCTACGCCACTCTACTATACACTACTTCACTTTACTATGCAACACTCTAATCTAAGCCACCGCATTCTATGATGCCTCATTGTACACCACTGAGCTCTATGGCACTGCACTGCACTCCATGCCACTTTACTCTGCAAAACTATACTCCAATGCACTCTATACCAGTTCACTCTACTCTACGCCAGTATACTGTAAAATGGCTAGAACACTTTGGCAAAGTAAATTGCTCTTGCATAGGGTAGACCTTTGGCTTTGCCAATACTGGTTATGTATAGCACTGATCACGCCTTGAAGGAGAGAGAACATTGTACTGTAAGGGGAATTGCAACATCTAGGAAGTAGATGCTATGCAATGCAAATATATATTTACAAACTGGCATGTATACTCTTTATTTTATAAGTAAAAGGGACAGAACACAAACTGGTGAACATGATTTGGTGATCTAAGGACAGAGAGACCGGTCCTGGTGAGACCCAGAGTCCAAGGTCTGCAACTATAAAAGTTATATGCAAGAATTAGCATTTTACAGGAGGATGGTGAAATACTGGAACCTGGGTCGGTGCTCTGGCTGTCCTCCTCATAGGGAATTGCCGGACCCAGAAGTAGGCAAGTGTCGGTGAGAGAACGTAGCTGATGTAGTTTGCTGTTGAAGCGGACTATGAGGCGAAATGGGTGACCCCACGAGTACTGGATCCCTAGTTGCCTGAGATGATCCGTCACTGGGCGGAATTGGCGGCTGCGTTGCAAGGTGACTAGGGCCAGATCCTGGTAAAGGACTGGGGTATGACCCTTGTAGGAAATAGGATGAAGAGTTCTCGCTTTGGAGAGGATGGCCTCCTTTGTCTTAAAGTCTTCTAGGCACACAAAGATGTCCGCCAAGGGGGGGGGGGCATTGGGCGCACATGGGGGGCCCACTCGATGTGCTCTGTCAAGAACAATGTCTATGCTGTCAGGTACCCCCAGAATATGTTGGAACAAGCCCGCACTGAAGGAAAAAAGATCTGTGGTGTCGTATGATGCTTTCACCCCCTCGATCCTGATGTTGTGCCTGCGAGATCTATTTTCCAAATCCTCCACATGTTCCTGAGTGTCTAAGTGCTGATCTTGCAGTCGGATGATTTCCTGTTGGAGCATGTTCATCTCGGTCGCCGTGGTATCGCTATTATCTTCCAAAGTGGCCACTCTCTCCCCCACATTGTCGACATCTCGGCGAATCTCTTTTAACTCAAACTCAACCTTCACCGCCTGTATGTCTGATCTGAGCGTGTTGAAGAGCGACTCCAAGAGGACCTTAGTGATAGGCTCATCGGTAGGGCCGTAAGCTTGCTGAGAGGACGCCATCTTGGGTGCCACAATGGCCTGGCTGGAGGCGGGTTGAGCTCTACCAGAAATATCTGTCAAGGCCCTCTGTTTCCTCATTCTGGATGAGGACATACTCGTGCGGGCTCTGGCATGCGGGCACCCCCAAGGGGCGTGAGGGATCTCATAGGGGGAGATGAGACACCTCTGCTAGCAGCGTCATTCACCACCGCCTCTCACCGAATGCGCTAAGCAGAAGAAGGCCCCCGCGTGCCTAGTTTAGGGGCCGCCTGCCTAGACTGAGGGGCATGCAGGGAATCGCCTAGCATGGGATGTGAGGATTTGTCGCCTCCCACAGGGTCTTTGTACAGTCAGTGGCTATAGGTATCTGCCCAGTACCGCGGGTCCCCGCTTCAGGAGTGTGGACAATCAGTGGCGGCCCCTGAGCTCGGCCCAGGCCCCCCTTATGCACCCAAACGTCACTCAAGCCTCTCTGCGCTGGGAAAGTCCTAAAGAAGCACTCACCGCTTTTCACCGACTGCAGACCTGTGCTACTTCAAGTGAGGTTCCGTGACAATCGTAAGTGGTGTTTTCGACTCGCACGAATATGGTCGAGTCTGGTATCTATGAACCGCAAATGACGAGTTTAGTAAGTGTGCGCAGTTTCGCTGTGCTAACTTAAACCGTTCGTTTGTTATGTGGGTTTTTCATCTGTACCCACGGGTTCCATCTTAGATACGGCATCCATTTTGTCTCTTGCCCTCAAGTAGCCAGCGAACGGACGCTGTCCGCTTCGCGACCCTGGGACTCCCAAGATATTTGCGGAAGACACATGTTCTTTGTAAGTGTCTTTATGACGAGGGGGATGCTACTGTAAGGCAGATGGCGCCGCTCGAGGCTCATCTTGCCGCACGGGCTTATTGTCTCAGCCGTGCATCTCATTAGGCGCGTCCCTTTGATGCCTGTATCTCGTGTTTCTCGATACCTCCCCTTTTACACCCTTTCCGATCTCCCCACTGTCTCCGTCTTCCTTTGCACCTGTCTTTGTTCCTATTTCGATCTACTTTACTGCTGATTGGAATTTGCTAATGGTGGGAAGATGGGTTTTTACAGTTGGGAACCGCCAAATGTTTCCGTACTTATGTTCCGGACCTTGTGTGTTTCAAAGTGACCAAAGCGACCCCTCTGGGGGCTAATTGTGGGAACCGGGTTGTAAACTTTTGTGCTCAATGTTATCCTATGGGTAAAAACTGTATAAAAGGAGCGATCCACAGAACCAATTTGAAGCAGTCTCCCCGAACTACACTCGATGTACTTCCTGTGACTTCTGTGTTCCCTGCAGCAAATAAACCTTGAATCTTTGACGCCGAAGGAAGTGTCCCGTGTCTCTGTGACTTGTACGCCGGAGCAGGTTACCCACGAAGGTTTCAGGTGTTGTGCCCTGGCACCGCTGGGCCCAAAAGAACCCAGTCCTTCAGTTGGCGCCCGACGTGGGGCTGCATCAGTGGTACCGGTCCAAGCCCGACGATCGTGAGGAACTTCGTGTGAAATCTCCGAGGGAAGGTGCACCCCGCTTCATCGATCTTGTTGTCGAAATAAGTGGCCCGAAGACTTTTCCCGCGAAGATTCCCGCCTCCTGACGGCTGCGACGGACTGCTGCCCTGACTGTAGACCTGTTTTGGCGCCTGGCGTAGACCTTGGTATAGCGAGACAACTGACGGGCCTTCCTGGTGACGCCATCGATCTTTGAGTTAAGTATTTGTGGGTCGCTCCCAGAGTTCTTGGTTGTTGACACTTTAGCGAGTGTCTTTGTTGTAAACGCTGTGTGAGTGTTTTTGTCGGTGACACTTTGCTAGCGTACTTTGTTGTTGTATTATTTGACGACTGCAGCCGCCAAAAACCAAGGGTTTTGTTCTTTGCTGGGACTTGGTAAATCCCGTCACCCTTGAAGTTTGTGAAACTCGGCTAGTGTGCAAGATGCCTGGTCGCAGTACTTTGTTTAGTTGTTTCAGACCTTGTGGTGCGGATTCCCTGCTGGAGGACTCGTGTCCGATACCTCCAGTTGGAACTCCTACTTATGATTTATATAGCAAACATGGGCTAGGCCCGATTGCTTTTAACGATTATTGGATTAAATATACAAAGAAAGACGGCGACCTTCGTTGGCCACCTCACGGTAGCTTCGAGGCGTCGATCTTAGATAATTTGGAAATAAAGTTGTTCGAACGTAAATCTAGGCCGGCCATGTTTGATGCCTTTCGGTTGTGGCGCAAAGAAGCCCGACAGAAAGAAATCAGACAGACTAAACGTAGTCAGCGAGATAATGTTGCTACTATAGTGAAGAAAGCTGAGCAGTTTCAGCGTGATAAGGAGGATAAGGATAAGGAAGTGTTTGAGAGGCTACAGCGTATGGCCATAGATAAATGCTATCCTGCTTTGCCTACGGAGTCGGATAAGAAGGAAGAGGCAGTTGAGGATCCTTTAATGTCCTATCTTATGAAGTCGCCACCTCCGTACGTACAGGGTACCGCGGCTCCTGTGGTCCCTGCCGTACCTGTTCTTCCACCTATTGTTCCTCCACCAGTTCCTCAACCTGCACCCGCTCTTCCGACTGTTCCTGCTCCTTTATCTGTTTCTATTCCTACTGCTCCTCCGCTTCCACATACTCCTGCTCCCGCTACTGCTCCTGTGTTGTTAACCCCTGTTGTTGCTACTGTCTCTACTCCTTCTCTTGTTAGTCCTGTGTCTTACTCTTCTCCCTCTACTCGTAATCGTAACTCTCCCCTTGCGACAAACTTCTTTCAGTCGCTCGGACCTGTTTTTGGGTCTGCTGGTTCCGATGGTCCTCAGAGACGTAGTCAGCTTCCTGGAAACAGAGAACGCGTTGCGCTGTATAATATGGCGATGGGTTGGATGGTCAATCCTCAGAGAAGTCCACCCCGCGTTGTCCTCGAAACGTTTAGTCAATTCAACATACCAACTCAGAGATATGTGTTTGATGAAATGTGCAAGTTCCTGCATGATCAGATAGCGGCCGATGCGCCTGACGAGGTGCTGACCGCCCTGTCTGAGCTTCGGCTTCAGTTCGCAACTGGTCTGATAGTAGATACTAATGTCCGACGTGCTATTGAGCGGTTGCTATCTCTTCGTCCCGCTCCTATTCCTCATGCATTGTTCGTTGAGGACATTGAAAGACAATCAGACGAGTCTGGCCAATATCCTATGCGTGAAGTGCCGCCAGTTTGGATGCCAGGTAATCCTGGGGCAAACCCCCCGGTTCCGCCATTCTTCCAGAGAGTATGGATACACCTCCCATGGAAAAGATCGGAAGTATTACAGGTGAAGCAATCTTTGCCTGACCCTCGCAAAAATCCTGCAGGGTATTACAAAGAATTATCGCAGCTCGTAGATGCTACGGTAATGAATCTCGCTGATATCGACATGTTGTTTGGCAATGTCGTACCGCAACCGGTATGGGCTAAGATTCGTCAGGAAAATCACACAAACGAACTGGGTGGTGATTGGGCGGCCATTGTAGCGGCAGATGGGTTGCAAGTTGGTGGCGCTAAACCCGATCAGTTGATTGCTGCTCTCCCCCAGCGAATCATTGCATTAATGAAAACGCTTATGCCAGCTATGAGGGTAAATTGGGACAAGTTGTCAGCCTGTAAGCAGAAGAAAGATGAGAGTGTTTCAGACTTCTTTACGAGGTTCGAGGAAGCATTCATTGATCATAGTGGACAGGATATGGGTACTGAGGGTGGACAAAGGTTGTTTGTGGATAAATTCGTGTCGAACTTGTTGCCCGATCTGAGCAATAAATTAAAGAATTCAGAGAGTGCATGGGCCGTTTCTACCTCAGCTCAGATATTGGCTACGGCACAATATTACGAGAATAGAGAGAAAGAGGAAAATGACCGTGCTGATAAAAAGACGAAAGAGCTAAAAACTAAAGTGTTGTTACAACAAGCGTATCCGCCGCGTTCTAATCTGAATGCGCCTCAGCAGAATAGATCACAGTCGCAATCGAATCGATCGCAGTCGCGTAATGATTCTTCTTTCCAAAGATCTTCATTAGGGTACAATCAATGTGCTTATTGTAGACAGGAGGGACACATTAAATTCAATTGTCCTGCTTTAAATGAACGTAATAGTGGTAATTCGTCTAAAGGAGGCCGTGGTGGTTCACAGCACGCATCACGTGGTAGAGGTCGTGGTGCTCAGAATGATCGCTCTGACCATTCATCAAATTCTAATAACTGTTTCGATCAACGTGGATCATCGCAAGGACGATCTGCGCAGTACAATGTAGACGATTATTACGTCGATCAGGGGACTGACGATAGTAATTACTAGGACAGCCAAAGACAAGGAGAGGGAGTGGTATCAGTTCCGGTTGATCAGAGAGGGCCTTACGTCGCAGTTGCTACATCGGGCGTCGTTGAGCCTTTTCTGTTGGACACTGGTGCAGCGAAAAGTTCTATCATGCGTTCGAAACTCCCTGGCGCACCTTTGTCTGGCTTAACAAATGTTTCCGTTGGATTCTCTGGCGCCCCCGTTAGCAATCCAGTTTCACGCCCTTTGCCCCTTCAAATTGGGCCACGTGAGCTAGAGGCTCCGTTGATTTTAACCACAGGTTGTGGCGAAAATCTTTTGGGTCTGGATTTGCTTAAACGTTTGTATGCAACTTTGTATTGTTCTCCTGCGGGTGTAAAGCTTACGTTAGGAGAGAGGGTAGTCTCTCCCATGTATTTGTCTCTCGATAAGCTTCCACCGGAATTGAGTTCTCTTCCTGCGTCTTTGTGGGCGACGGGTCCAAATGATGTGGGCCTGCTTGATATCTCCCCTTATGTTGTTCAGTTGAAATCTAATGTGCGATTGCCACGTATTCCCCAATACCGTATCTCCCTTGATGGTGAACGAGCTCTGTTAGCGATCATCTATGACTTGATCGAGAAAGATGTCATCGAAGAAACTCGGGGAAACGTGTGCAATAGCCCTGTACTGCCCATTCTTAAACGTACTGATCCTACCAAACCGCCTGTTTATCGTTTTGTTATCGATTTACGGGAGGTAAATAAAATTGTGGTTCCTCAATTCCCTGTTGTGCCTGATATCACGGCGCTACTGACTCTGATTCCAGCTACTGCTTCATGGTTTTCGGTGGTTGATTTGAAAAATGCATTTTTCAGCATCCCGATTGCCGAAGAGAGCAGGGACCTTTTCGGTTTCTCTCTTGGTGGACGTAGCTTCCGGTTCAAACGCGCTCCTCAGGGCTACTGTGAAAGTCCATCGATTTACAGTCAAGCCTTGAAGGGTCAACTGGATGCGTTTAGGTTGCCGGTTGGTGCGGCTTTAATCCAATACGTCGACGACTTATTGGTGGCTGCTGATACTCAGGACATTTGCAAAATTGCTACAGTGTCGTTGCTGCAACATCTCTGTGAGTTAAATCACAAGGTGTCACCTTCTAAACTCCAATATTGTTGTCAAGAAGTAACCTATCTAGGTCACTTATTGTCAAAGGAGGGAAGAAGATTGACCCCAGAGAGAATTGCAGCGATTGCGCGAATGGCTGTGCCACAAACCCAAAGAGATGTGCGTGCCTTTCTAGGTATCACGTCGTACTGCAGGCAGTGGATTCCTAATTTTTCATTGCTAGCGAAACCATTGGTGGCTCTTACGTGCAAGGATGTTTCAACTCCTTTACCATGGACGGAAGAATGTCAGAAAAGTTTTTCTGAATTACGTGATTCATTGTGTTCAGCTCCTGTGTTAGGTACCCCTGATTACAGCAAGCCGTTCACGTTATATGTTCACGAGAGGGAAGGTTGTGCTTTGAGTGTTCTAACGCAACCTTTTGGTGGTAAGCAACGTCCATGTGCATATTTTTCCTCGACCTTAGACCCAGTAGCTAGAGCATTGCCGAGTTGTTTGAGAGCAACTGCGGCAGCTGCGGTCTCCATCCGACAATCAGCAGGATTGGTCATGGATAATATGCTTACAGTGATGGTTCCGCACGCAGTCGATACTCTTTTGAATCGAACGAAAACTCAGCACTTGACGAGTGCGAGGTTATCTGGGTACGAATTGACGCTCTTGGCAAGCCACATTCAGATAAAACGTTGTAATGTCCTAAATCCGGCAACTTTGTTACCAATTAGTGCAGAGTCAGATGAAGTAGCAGAACATGACTGCTACTTGCGGACAGAAGAGGAAACAAAAGGTCGTGTGGACCTTAAAAACACCCCATTGGAAGACCCGGATGGCACTCTGTATGTGGATGGGTCATGTTTTAAGTTGCCGAATGGCGATGTGACTACTGCTTATGCTGTTGTAACATTGAATACTGTTGTTGAGACTGCAAGATTGAATCAGAATTCTGCCCAAGCTGCAGAGCTGATCGCTCTTACTAGAGCATGTGTGTTAGCAAAAGGTAAACGTGTGAATGTGTACACCGATAGCCAGTACGCTTTCGGTGTAGCGCATAGTTTTGGACGATTGTGGCGAGAGCGTGGTTTCTTGACGTCGCATGGCACGAAAATCCAGCATGGCCAGCTTGTGAACGATCTTTTGGATGCATTGACTTTGCCTGCGCAAGTTGCAATTGTTAAGTGTAGTGCGCATTGTAAAGTGACGGATGATGTTGGTCGTGGTAATGCGTTTGCAGACGAGATTGCTAAGGAGACTGCCCGGAACCTTAGCACTCGAATGTATGTGACGAGTTCGGTTAGGTGGCCTGCAGAATCAAGTATGTGTGAAAATACCATAGAGAGCGTGAAAGCAATTCAGAATGAGGCCACCGACACTGAAAAGATGAAGTGGAAAGAAAGTACGGGAAAGTTGGATGTGAATGGTTGCTGGATTGATTTGTCGGACCAGAAAAGATGGATGTTGCCTGATGCGTATGTGCTGGCCGTTGTGACAATGGCACATGGGTTAGCACATATTAGCGCGAAAGGCATTTGCAAGTTGTTGGCTGCTGTGTGGAAGAATGATGGCATTACGAAATGTGCTGAACGTTTGGTGAAGAATTGTATGGTGTGTATAATGTACAATCCTGGCAAAGGAACCCCAACTCCCCCTGGCAGTTTTGCTCCTCCTTCGTATCCCTTTGAGGTGATTCAATTGGACTTCATCCATATGGAGCGATGCAATAACCTGAAATACGTTTTGGTTGTGGTTTGCGCATTCTCCCGATGGATCGAGGCCTATCCCCTCAAAGACAATACTGCTTTGTCTACTGCGAAAATCCTACTGAAGGAATACTTTCCTCGGTATGGAATGCCTAGAGTCGTGTGGTCAGATAACGGAAGTGAGTTTGTTGGAAGTGTGATGAAGAGTGTGTGTAAGGGCCTTGGAATAAATCAGAAATTCCACAGTGCCAATCATCCCCAGTCAGCTGGATTGGTTGAGGGGTACAATGGCACCCTTAAACTAAAGCTAGCAAAGATTCAGGCTACGACTGGACTTTCGTGGCCTGATGCTTTGCCTCTAGCATTACTGTCAACTAGGGCGACTGTACACTCCCGAATAGGGCTTAGTCCCTATGAGATAGTGTTCGGCCGTCCTGCGAATGTGTGGGGGGTTCCTAGGCCAGGAATATTCTCTGATCTTGAGTATCCGATGTTGATTGACTACTTACATGACTTGACTGCTAAACTGAGGTTAATTCACCAACAGGTTTACGACGCCTTACCGACGCAGACGGAGGGTCCAGGCCACCAGCTCCAGCCCGGGGACTGGGTGGTTACTCGTAACTTCTCACGCAAGAACAATCTGGACCCCCGATTTACCGGACCTTACCAGGTACTCCTGGCCACGAGGACTGCCGTTCGTCTTGAGGGGCGGAAAAATTGGGTACATGCTACCCATTGTAAGCGAGTCCCTATTCCTTTGCCGGCAGACCCGTGGGTAAGGAAAGGCATTGCGTCAACAGAAACAGAAACATTGCCGGCGTTTGTACCTTTTAGCGACGCACAGCTTGTTGGAGAACCCTCAGTACAGCAGAAAGCCACTGTTGAACACTTGTCAGCAAAAGACTCAAGACCAGATCAACCAACTGATCAGCAGGACGCTGTCTCTTCAATGGATCCTTTGTTCGACGAGCAGACACGTCCCGGGAAACATCGATATTCTCTGCGATCTCACACTAAGGACAAATAAAATTTTCTTGCTTTGCTGAAATTGACAACTGCAATATCCTCGTTTCCCGTGATCAGTTTTGAACATTCGTATCACTGTGATTTGTGTACATATATATACATATATTGAGTTCCTTCCTTGTATCTTTTTCCTTCCACAGCTGAGAGACATTGTGCTAATATATATACATATTGTGTATTGAAGGCCGTAGGGCCGCGCGCGTACTTCCTTCTGGACAGTAGGTCTTGACGCTAGGTTAAAGGCCGTCGGTTCCTAGGAACTCCTGGGGATTGACTATTGCTGCACAGAACGAAGTGCGTCAAGAAACGTTGCGGACGGTCGTAGGGAATGGCATTTTCGAAGCTGAATGATTTGGAAGGAGCTCAGGCGTACAGATTCAAGCTGCAGCAACTCAGTCGTACCAAATGCTTTATATTCCAACTGTTTGTATTATTTTTGACTGCTTCTGCATTTTTGACGGGTGGGGTGTATTACACTATGTCTTACTTCTTACTTGCTACCCCTACTCCTACTCCTTACCCTAACCTTACTTCGACTGTTTCTCCTCATTCCTTTCATATGTTACCGGAACACGAGCAGGCTAGACGTGTAGAATTCCGCAACAATTCCTTTATTCAGCTCCTCCATCAGCATCAGTTAGTGGTTAACACTACTAATTGTTGGGTGTGTGGGTTGATGCCACATACTACGGGTAAGGGAATTCCATATCTGGTATTACCGTATAGTTCCCAAGGGTCAGCTCGAGCATTCCAAACAATGTTTCGAAGCGCACTGGGTTTCCACCCCACTCAAGAACAACGTTCCCCCTACTCTGGTCCTACCTCGTATCAGAGGCTGCTATCGATGGCAATAGAGGATATGGAAGATGAGATCCATGATCCTTTTCTTATCCCTGAAGAAGAGGTACAAATCTATAGGGTCCTAAGTAGAGGGGAATATAGTATGTTCACTAGTGAAAAGCAGCTTAAAAGCTCGCCTCCAATATGGGTCGTACCCCACACTGGTAATCTTTGTCTTATGGGTCGTGGTTCGCAAGCCCCACTTGGAGCAAGTGCTTGCACTGAAAATTACATTCTGCCAATGTTCTCGTCCCCTGTGTTTCTGGCTGCCAAGGGTACCTACTTTATCTGTTATGATCGTGCATACACATGGTTGCCCGCAGACTTCATGGGCTCATGTTTCATTGCAAATTTGTTGCCTCCGACGTTCACTGTAGATGCCGATTATCATAAGACTAGAGTTGTACGAGGCGTAATTAGCGAAGAGGATACTGCCGGTCAAGAGGCAGGAGACTTTTTCAAGGGTTTCCTCCCGTTTTGGGGACCTATGGTTAATAGTAGGAACCTGAGACAGTTGACTCGAGTGGTAGAATCGACAGCTAATATTACTGCCAGTGCCCTTGGTAATATCACCACAGAACTTCAGGCGGAGAGACTTATGACGTTACAAAACCGTATGGTTTTAGATGTCGTCTTAGCAGATCGCGGTGGGGTATGTAAGGTGATCCATTCGAGCTGCTGCATTTTCATTCCAGATAATGCTCCTACTGTCTATCAAGCCATCTCGAAGTTACATAAGATCTCCGAATCCATACACGTGGATGTAGGGGATTGGACGCTACTTGGATGGTTTTGGGGCCTGATGTCGACTTGGGGTTGGAAAATTCTGATGATCATCGGGGTTGTGGTAGTGTTCCTGTTCACGTGTTGCCTTTGCGTGCAGTGTGGTCCTGCCTTATGTGGCCTCTGTGCTACAACGTGTATGAGACAACCATCTGTTACCAAGGGGACTCGGTTGGACAGAGCTATGCTACAACAACATCTTGATGGTCTGATGAATATCGAATATGATTCCGACTAGTGCTTGCCTACATGAGGGCAAAAGGAGCGTCTGAGGTTCCGTGACAATCGTAAGTGGTGTTTTCGACTCGCACGAATATGGTCGAGTCTGGTATCTATGAACCGCAAATGACGAGTTTAGTAAGTGTGCGCAGTTTCGCTGTGCTAACTTAAACCGTTCGTTTGTTATGTGGGTTTTTCATCTGTACCCACGGGTTCCATCTTAGATACGGCATCCATTTTGTCTCTTGCCCTCAAGTAGCCAGCGAACGGACGCTGTCCGCTTCGCGACCCTGGGACTCCCAAGATATTTGCGGAAGACACATGTTCTTTGTAAGTGTCTTTATGACGAGGGGGATGCTACTGTAAGGCAGATGGCGCCGCTCGAGGCTCATCTTGCCGCACGGGCTTATTGTCTCAGCCGTGCATCTCATTAGGCGCGTCCCTTTGATGCCTGTATCTCGTGTTTCTCGATACCTCCCCTTTTACACCCTTTCCGATCTCCCCACTGTCTCCGTCTTCCTTTGCACCTGTCTTTGTTCCTATTTCGATCTACTTTACTGCTGATTGGAATTTGCTAATGGTGGGAAGATGGGTTTTTACAGTTGGGAACCGCCAAATGTTTCCGTACTTATGTTCCGGACCTTGTGTGTTTCAAAGTGACCAAAGCGACCCCTCTGGGGGCTAATTGTGGGAACCGGGTTGTAAACTTTTGTGCTCAATGTTATCCTATGGGTAAAAACTGTATAAAAGGAGCGATCCACAGAACCAATTTGAAGCAGTCTCCCCGAACTACACTCGATGTACTTCCTGTGACTTCTGTGTTCCCTGCAGCAAATAAACCTTGAATCTTTGACGCCGAAGGAAGTGTCCCGTGTCTCTGTGACTTGTACGCCGGAGCAGGTTACCCACGAAGGTTTCAGGTGTTGTGCCCTGGCACCGCTGGGCCCAAAAGAACCCAGTCCTTCACAAGGAGCGAAGGCGGACTATTGCAACTTCAGGCCAGTGGTGTGTGCCATCTCCAAAGGATTTGGGCCGGAGGTTCAGTGTTGTGTCTGCATTCACGTGGGAGAATTTGGCTGCCAAATCAAGTCTCCAGGTGCACCTGCACGATCTCAGGAGTCCCCTGTGCAGGAGTAGTCTAGATCTAGGCACCTCATATGGCCATCAACTATTTCTGGTGCCTCGGAGTGCTGTGTGTATGGCCTCTACCCCCTTCGGGTCTTTCAGCTGTAAAAGGTCCGGCCGCCTAGCACACAACCAGTGCCGCAGCCGCGCCCCAACCTGGTTGCACTGGCTTGTCGAGGAGGGCATCGGTGGGTCCCCACCCGCCGGCGCTGCCACGCTCCTCCTCAGCGCTTGCTCACTGTGCTCATCTAAGCTGCACTGCCAACCTCCCAGACGGAGCTCAGGTTGTGCTGCTCCCGGACACCAGGCAACACCACTAGCTAGCGTAGTCTCCGCTGGCCGCACAGGAGCCTCCGCAGTGCCAGTCCCCCACCTGCTCTGCCACTTTTCACCTGTGCCAGGAATTCAGGGCTGGGCACGGCTGCCCCCCACGCCTGCACCACACCGCCGGTCCGTCACTCTCCACTTGGGGTCTCTGCTGTCTGTGCTCAGCAGGTGGGCCGCCCGTCCCCAGCGCCGCTCCAGTGCCTGCGAGGATGATGACCCTCATGATACCAGCTCCAGAAGATCCCCAGGTAGGTGGCGCCGACCTCCGTATAGGGCTGTGCGGCCCACATGCCCACCGGGTTCAGCAGCGCGGCCTCTGTGCCTGTAGCCGGCCTTGGCGACCCTTGGCACGGGCCGCCCCTAACCCGCACTCTTTCGCTCACACCTTTGTCGCTGCTGCTGAATGTCTGCAGCCACCCACCGCAGGTGTACGGGGTGCAGAGGACGCAGGGAAGTCTCCCGGGACTGCAGTAGGCTGGCCGGACTCCTCCAAAAGCTATTAGGCGCTAATGTCGGTGGACGGCGGGAAGGAGCTCTGGGAAAAGCGTCCTACCTCGCTGCCTTCTTGGCCACGCCCCCCACAAGCACTTTCAAAGTCTCTATAACCATAACCCAAGTATGAACCAGTAGCTGGAGGAGCACTGGGAACAGGTCACACTCACATTAAGATTCTCATTGGAAGAGGTAAAAATTGGAATTGGAGGCCTAACCAGGAATAAGGCCTCGGGCCCGGATGGGATTCCACCCGACCTTTTCATCAGTAAAGCGGATCTTTGGGCGCCAATCCTGACGAGGGTCATAAACGCAGCAGTGAACACTGTAATGCCAGTATCTTGGACTACTGCTATGATTGTCCCTATTTTTAAAAACGCAATAAGGATAGTCTGCAGTGTTATCGCCCAATTTCCCTTATTGATGTGTCAGCGAAGGTGATAGGACGGGTGGTTTAAAACCGGCTGATTGACTGGGCAGAGGAGCATCGGGTCATAACTGACCTCCAATTTGGTTTTAGACCTGGAAAAATCTACCACCGACCAATGCCTTAATCTGTGCCTTATTTCAGCTAAATATACAATAGTATTGGGCATTCATGGACCTGACTGCGGCCTTTGATAGAGTTAATCGAGGGAAACTGTGGGCTATTATGGGTGAGCTTGGTGTGGACCCAGGGCTCATTAACATTTTAAAATGCCTGCATTCGCACACCACGGCAGTGGTCAGATACAGTCAGGAGGGGAAAACAACAAAACCCTTTCTGTGCTCCAGTGGGGTCAGACAGGGTCGCATACTATCTCCCTTTCTGTTCACACTATGTATAAATGGTGTGGACCATTAATTAAGCAGGTTACTGGTGGACACCCCAGGAATAGGCACTCGGGGAGCCCTGTTCTGCTTTATGCAGATGATGCAGTACTTTTAGCTCGCACCCCTAAAAGCTTGCAGCTTTTAATTGATGGGTTTGTGTCATTTATGGAGAATCTGGATTTATCACCCAACCTGGCAAAGTCATATGTAATGGAAGTGGGGAAAAAAACGGGTAAATCCTATATGTACACAATCTGATCGTATCACCTAGGTAAGGTACAGTCCTTTTCATACCTGGGGATTTTATTTGACCACCTACTAAATTTGAAACACCTGATAGAAGAAAAGCGCCAGGCTATGACCAGTTGTACCTGGTCCATAATGAGTTTTGCGCACAGGTTAGGACGCTGTTCCCCTGAGCAGATGTTGAGATTATATAATGCTATGTGCTGCACCAAAGTGCTGAATGGAAGCGAGATGTGGGGTTTTATTCAGGCCACACAGCTACAAACTGAAGAGAATAAGTATCTTCGGTGCCTGCTAAAAGTTCCTCAGAGTACGCCAGCCCACATTGTTCATGAAGAACTGGGTGTCCGATATATCAAGGACAGCATTGCAGTCAAACCCTTAGTCTGTTGGTTAAAGATCTGGGCAAGGAGGCGGCTTTCAGCAGGCAGGTTATAGAAGACTGTCTTTCCCTTGATCACGGGCAACAAATTCCTTAGCTCAAATAGGTGAAGGTGACTTTCGAGAAAATTGGTTTTGTTGACCTATTTGCCAACCCCTCTAAAGCAGGATTGAAAGATAAGGCACTAGTTAAGGAGTGGTTCTTTAATTATGCATCAATGCTCCGTGAAGACACAGAGCTAGCTAAGCCGTCGGTGAGGGAACACCTAGTAGTTAGGTCCGCCAGAGGCATTGAACCATACCTGTCTTGTATAAACAGTGCACATGATAGATTCTTAATGACTCGGTTTAGGCTGAATCTCTTGCATCATGTTTTAGCGGACCCGACAGGGTTCACATCTTCTACAGAGATGAAGGGACCCTGTGGCTGTGATCATAGATCTCCTCAGGACACCCTCCATTTCATCCTACTATGCCCTTTATTCTCTTATTCTAGGAGACTCTTCCTGAAGGGAATTTGAAAGAAAGCCAGATTCAAACAGGCACGGGTGGCACTGTTATTTTTAAAATCGGTTCCAGATGCTTTTACACTTTTTGTATCATTAACTTTTTAAGGGCTGCATTCAGATTAAGGAATGCAAGGGGCAGCGGTAACCTGTAGATTCCTTGTCCTAATTACCTATTAGTTTTAAAAATTGTCCCATTGACTGTAGATGTATTGGTTGGAGGGGGATAGGTGCAATGTAATCTTTTAATCCTTTGACTGAAATTGTATGATATGGTTTTAAACTGATGGGTTATCAACTCTTTTTATGTTTGTACCTGTAACCTGTTTTGGATAATTTGTTGCTTTTATGGTATTTTTACATATCGAATAAATTTGTCTAATAATAATGAAATTCGTATAGACACTAAAAGCTTCACCTACAGAAGACTCCATTTCAGATTATCTTTCTTTGATTGAAAAATCTTGATACTCATTTGAGTTTTGATGTATGGGAGCTTGATATTTCACTGAACGAATTACACACTGCATTACTCACTCTTAAAAAAGATAAAGCCCCAGGCCTAGATGGCTTAACTGTTGAATTTTTCTTACACTTTTCCCACCTACTTCTTCCTAAATTACATAACCTTCTAAATTCCTTTTTGCAAGTGGGAACTTCTCGGGTTCCTTTTTAAAGGCCCTAATCTGCCTTATACCCAAAGAGGACAAATATCCAGGTTTATGTAAGAATTATAGACCAATCTCATCAGTAGATATAGATGATAAGATCTTCTCAAAATCCCTGGCTCTAAGATTAGAATAATTTCTCCCTGGTCTTTTAAGTAAGGAACAGTCAGGTTTTGTAAAGGGTTGTTTCCTGACAGACAATACTCGACTATTTTTTTGACCTACTCTCTAAATCCTCTCACTCTTCCAATTCTTTAGCGTCTATTGCTTTAGATGCGGAGAAAGCATTTGACAGAGTCATTGGCCTTTTATTTTTTCAGCACTCAAATGGTTTGGTTTTGGTCCTAAAATTGTTAGTTTAATTATATTCAAATCCGAAAGCGGCAATATTCGCAAATGGCCTTACCTCCTCTTATTTTAGTTTGGGAAGAGGTGTTAGGCACTGAAGTGGAACTCGGGATGTGAGCTCCGCAGGCTTGAGATCCTATTGTGTACTTTATCCCAGTACAGCCTCAGTATGCGAGATGAATATGTAGATGAAAAGAAACAAGAAGAAACTGGTAATTAAAGAAACTGGATTTAACTACTCACGCTCTGGAAGTCGTCTGTGTAGGAGCGGAGCACTGGAGCCTGGAGGGGGCTACGAGAGGAGAATGTCTGCTTCCCTGCATGCCGCTTTGGAAGTCGTCTGTGTAGGAGCGGAACACTGGAGCCTGGAGGGGGCTACAAGAGGAGAACGTCTGCCTCCCTGCATGTCGCTCCCTCCCTGCATCAGGGCTGTGCACTGAAAGTCGGGGAGGGTAAAGCTGTGCGAGGCGGAGGGAAGTTTCTTCGCAGGCGGGCTCATCCGGTGGAGTTTATCCTGGAAGGGATCGTCCGTGTCTGCCGCAGCAAGGAGGATCGAAGGAGCGCCCGTGTCTGCCACTGCAAGGAGGAACGAAGGAGCGCCAAGGAAGTGCTAGCAGAGAACGTTCCCTGCACCACGAGGCACCAGTAATGTCGGCGTCCATTGCGGGATAAGGTGGAAGCCTCCACCGAAAGCCGCAGGCACTGCGAGAGAAGGAGCACGTCGTGTGGAGGAAATGCACCTCAGCCCTACGCGTCCCTCGCTAGTGTTAGCGGGGTCCGCTGATCCGGTTGCAGAGAGGAAAACAGCGCAGAGACCTTCAGGCTTCTGCAGCAGCAGGAGCACGTTTTAGTGGCTGCATTGTGCTAAATGTCATAACGGCTGGCTCGCCCCTCCTTTCTACGCGTGTCTTGCTAATGAGAAGCAGGACAACGCGGGAGAGGGACAGGGACAGGGTCACGCCGGGGAGCAGGAGGCAACAGCTTTTTGCAGCGCAGAGGCAGGGGACTTGGGAAGAGATGGCCATCACCTGCAAAATCCACAGTGAGGCGCTTTTGCTAGACCTACTGGAAGAGGTGAGGTGAATTGGTTTGTCACTGTGGGAGTGGTGCAAGAGAGGGGCTATTTTCCACCACACCTTCTCACTGCAAAGGGCTAATTACATACAAGATATCCCCATTTACGTTCCATTTGGGCTCCATTTCAGGTCATTGAAGGGATGCCACCATTTTGGGGGGTCTGACTAATTGTTGGTATGAAACTTTATCTAGTAAAGTGCAAAATGGCGTTGGACTAAAATAGAGACTAGGACTAGCGCAATTAGTAAATTCCAGTGAATTGCTTCAAGGGTTTTGCAGAATAGGAGTAAACAGAGGACTTAATCTAATGAAGAATGAGTGGAAACTAAAAGAGGACTGTTTCCTCAAGGAATCTGGTCCATTACCAGTGACAAAGGACTACACTCCTGTCTGTTGCTATAGGGGCAGCCATCTTGGTAGGGGCAGAACATTGCTAATAACAAATATTCTGCTTTCTAAACCATGGCAGGGCATCATCTTAAACCTCAAGGAATGAATTCATTCTCAATAATTTACCCTCCTAGACTTACTAAAAATGCATCCAAAGCTTTTAAACAAAACCTTCTCAGATCTAATCCAAAAATGCTAATACTAGATCCTTCCTTCAACTTAAAAAAAAGGTATGATTTTTAATTACCTTATCTTCTTTACTACTAAAATGGCAAAATGGAGAAAAACTTTAAATAACTCGCTGAAAGTACAGGAATCAAAAACATTCCCTATGGAATGAAGTTGCTCATTACACCTTCCCGAAAACTAAGAGCAACATTAAATATAACATGTTATAAAAATGGCACGATTCTCATCCAAGCTGTCAACAAAGATCTGGAACGCTTTAGCAAATTTTTCGCTACATTAAAAAACCTTGTACGCAGCGGCCCCACCTCAGGAAGTAACCAACCTAGTGTGAACTATCAAGTCATTGCCGGACAGGGGAACCAACCGGCTGTGTCGGAATTAGGCAGTGCTAGGGATCCCCAACAGTCTAATCAAACTATATCACTGGATTGACATTAACACCAATGAAGAGCCCCATCCATTGAATCAGGTAGATAGGAAAGGGCAGGATAATACAAATGGAAGAGATTGGGCGTTAGGTTACATAAACCCCAATGTTGAACGCCAATTGCTACTGGAAGTCATTGCCCCGATCGATGGCGAAACAGGAACTGCCAGGACGATTGAATCCCAACAAACGGTTCATGAGATGGCATTAAAAGGCATTTCCACTAAGGATGAGCCCCAGCAATTGAATCATGAAACCAATAAGCCAGAAGACAGGGGCCTCAACACTTAGCTAGCATTAGTTACTTCAGCCATAGATTCTAGCTCCCCTACAACGCCTGACTTTAAACCTGACCAGCTGACAGGATCTGTAAGCAGGTCGGAAAACACACAAGTCAAACAAGTTAACTGGAGACGAACACATGTGACCTGCACAGGGAATTGTAGATCTATTTCCAGTCTCAATAAACCTGGCACAGATCCATCAGAGATGTGCAAAGCTAGCCCCCTAATACGGACGAAACCTACAACCACTATACATAATAGTCTTGACTCGGAAAAGACTAGAACCACACAAACAAATGGGGATCTTAATTATCTCAGTTCACAAAGCCATGCTTTCCGCCATCAGAGATATGAAGAACCTGCTGTGCTTATCAAAAAATTTGGAGGCTCTTCAGTCTTCCTCTTTTGTATCAAATGTTAATCGCTGTTCCACCCCGATGGCGGCGTCAAACAGAATCTGCCGCCCATTCACGCAACTCAACTATCTAACAGACAGTGAGTTAGCATCCATTCTGTCTACATATGATCCTATTCACACATCGCAAACTAAGATAGGCGAAAACGTTATCCAAACCATTGTATCGAATACGGATAGAGCGTCCCAGGCTAACAATAGAAGAACTAATGCTAGCAACCTAAAGATGGTGACAGCAATGCCTGAAATGTCTGCTCCGCCAATGACCAACTCCCATAAACTCTTTCGTTGCATATTACTCAACTGTCGCTCAGCAAACAAACACGCGGTGGACATAGCTGACCTCATACTAAAACATGAAATTGACGTAACCATCTTATCTGAAACCTGGCTTTCCGACTCGTCTTCCCCATGCTTAGACCTGTTAGTCCCCCCGAACTACCAAATTATGAGACTGGACAGACAAGACAGATTGGGTGGAGGCATCGCTTGCATACATAGGTATTACCATTCTTGGGAGCGACCACTGTGCCCTCGGCCTGGTCGCCCCCACGCTCCTCTCTTCCTCTGCCTCAGAGCCTCACCTGCTGCCTGCTCGCCTGATCGCCTGATCGCTCCCGGCGCCCCAGCCGCCACAGGGCCGCTCGCCAAGCCCGCACAGATTTCCCGCCGCTGCCTGCCTGTGGCCCCGCCCCCGCGAGCCGATTGGCTCCCACACTCCCGCCCCCAGCGAACCCTCCCTCCCGGCTCCCCTCTTATGACGCCCCCAGAGCGACCGCGCAGCGGACGCGCGCAGCGGGAGCACCGACTGAGCGCCGAAGGTGCGCCAAAGGTAAGCCCGTCTGCGCCCGTCCGCGCCTGGACCGTGCCCAGTGCCAGGACCCCTGGCCCCCGCAGACCCCAGCCCACCCGCCGGACGTACGACGCCGCCACCCTCAACGCACTCAACACCGGCCGAATCCCGGGATGCTACCGAGCCACCCCGAGATGAACCCACGGACCCGTCAGCTGCCACACCTGCAAGTTCACCTGCATCCGGACCTGTTCCGCACCAACACCCGCCAAGCCGAACACCAGCAGCAACCACCTGAAGTGCATCCTCCTCAACACCCGCTCCGTCCACAGACACGCCATCGAACTCTGGAACCTCCTCGACACCACAGCTCCTGACGTCGCCTTCCTCACGGAAACCTGGATGAACGACTCCACAGCGCCCGACATCGCCATCGCCATCCCAGAGGGCTACAAGATCACCCGAAGAGACCGCGACAACCAGACTGGAGGAGGCATCGCCATCATCTACAGGGACACCATCCGCATCAAGACCAACACCGACGACACCCTGACAACCGCCGAACACCTGCACTTCCAGATCCACACGGACCCCAAAACCACCCTCAGAGGCACCCTGATCTACCGACCCCCGGGACCACGCACACAATTCAGCGAGGACATCACCGACTTCATCAGCCCGCATGCCCTCCCCTCCGCTGACTACATCCTCCTGGGGGGCATCAACTTCCACCTGGAGAACAACAACGACCGCAACACCATCACCCTGCTCGACAACCTCGCCAACCTCGGTCTCAAGCAGCTGGTGTCCACCCCCACCCACCTCGCCGGACACACACTCGACGCCGTCTTCTCATCCTGCAAAGACATCGCCTTCAGCCACGCCACCGGTTTCCACTGGACGGACCACAGCTGCGTCCACTTCACCTTCAAAAGAACGACGATCCACCACCACCAGCAACAGGTTGCTCGAAGAAGCTGGAACAAGATCACAGCCGACCAGCTCGCCGCTTCCCTGAGCCAGGACCCTCCCGCCAGCTCAGCGAACCCCAGCCAGGCCGCCGACAACCTCACGAAGTGGATCAGCAACTGCCCGGACGAACTCGCCCCACTGAGGACCCCGCCCAGCAGACCCGGCAGCAAGAAGGCCCCATGGTTCACCGACGAACTCAAGAGCTCCAAGAAGAACTGCCGAGCCCTCGAGAAAGCCTGGAGAAGGGAACCTACACCGGACAACATGGCCACCCTCAAGCTTGCCACCCGGAAGCACCACCAACTGATCCACGCCACCAAGAAAACAGCATTCAAGGAACGACTGGACAACAACGCACACAACTGCAAGGAATTCTTCAACATCGTGAAAGAGCTCTCCAACCCCAACGCCGGAAACAACGACATCACCCCATCGCAAGACCTCTGCAACTCCCTCGCCTCCTACTCCCACAACAAGATCGCGGACATACACAACAGCTTCAGCACTCAACCGACGCACGCCACGACCGAACCACCGCCCCCCACCACCTCCCTCCGCGCCTGGACTCCGATCAACACCGAAGACACCGTCCGCATGATGAACTCCATCCACTCCGGATCTCCAACCGACCCCTGCCCTCACCACGTCTTCAACAAGGCCGACGCTGTCATCGCACCCCACCTGCGGGACATCATCAACACCTCCTTCGACACCGCCACCTTCCCGGAGAGCTGGAAGCATGCCGAACTCAGCGCCCTACTCAAGAAACCTACAGCGGACCCCACCGAATTACCGCCCCATCTCGCTCCTCCCGTTTCCAGCCAAAGTCATCGAGAAGACCGTCAACAAGCAGCTGGCCGCATTCCTCGAGACAAATGGATCCCTCGACCCCTCACAGTCTGGCTTCCGAGCCAACCACAGCACCGAGACCGCCCTCATCGCTGCCACCGATGACATCCGAGCCCTGATGGCCAACTGAGAAACAGCGGCCCTCATCCTCCTAGACCTCTCCGCGGCATTCGACACTGTCTGCCACCGCACCTAGTGCAGCGCCTCAGCAACGTCGGAATCCAGGAGAGGGCACTGGAGTGGATCATCTCCTTCCTCGACGGAAGAACACAGAGAGTCCGACTACCACCGTACAAGTCAGAGGCCACCAAAGTCATCTGCGGCGTCCCTCAAGGATCCTCGCTGAGCCCCACCCTCTTCAACGTCTACATGAGCCCCCTTGCGGCCATCGCAAGCTAGCACAACCTCAACATCATCTCCTACGCTGACGACACCCAGCTGATCCTCTCCCTGACCAACGACCCCGCCGCCGCCAGAGCCGACCTCCACGAAGGGATGAAAGACGTAGCCGAGTGGATGACGACCAGCCGCCTGAAACTGAACTCAGACAAGACGGAAGTCCTCATCCTGGGCTCCTCGCCCTCCGCCTGGGATGACTCCTGGTGGCCCCCCGCCCTGGGCACCGCACCCAAAACAACAGACCACGCACGCAACCTGGGCGTCATCCTGGACTCCTCCCTCTCCATGACCAGACAAGTCAACGCCGTCTCCTCGTCGTGCTTCAACATCCTGCACATGCTACGGAAGATCTTCCGGTGGATCCCCACCGAGACCAGGAAGACGGTCACCCAGGCCCTCGTCACCAGCCGACTGGACTACGGCAACGCCCTCTACGCCGGAACCACCGCCAAGCTCCAGAAGAGACTCCAGCGGATCCAGAACACCTCAGCCAGACTCATCCTCGACATCCCACGTCACAGCCACATATCCGGACATCTGAGAGACCTGCACTGGCTCCCCGTCAACAAAAGAATCACCTTCCGTCTCCTCACCCACGCACACAAAGCCCTACACGATCAAGGCCCGAGCTACCTCAACAACCGCATCAACTTCTACGCTCCCAAACGCCATCTCCGATCAGCCAGTCACGCCCTCGCCGCCGTCCCCCGCATCCAAAGAACGACAACAGGAGGAAGGTCCTTCTCCTACCTGGCCGCCAAGACCTGGAACTCCCTTCCTCCCGACCTGTGCCTGACCCAAGACCACCTCTCCTTCAGGAAAAAGCTCAAGACCTGGCTGTTCGAGCAGTAGCAGCACCCCCCACCCCCTCCCCAAGCGCCTTGAGACCCTCCGGGTAAGTAGTGCGCTCTACAAATGTCTTTGATTGATTGATTGATTGATTGATTGACCATTACTAAAATTCATTCTGACCCTTTAGAGTCTTGCGAATATCCAGGCATGTCTTTAAGATCAGCAGACAACCAAAACTGTAAACTTCATGCATTCTACCACCCGCCTGGTACAAAGACCAAGTTTCTAGACCAGTTGTTGAAAATCATTACCGTCAACTCTAGTCTTCAGTCAAATGATATCTTCTTAGGTGACTTTAATATTCACTGGGATGATCAGGCTGACAATAAAATCACCCTCCTTAAAACCTTCCTGGAAGAACAATCTTTAGTCCAAGGATGTCATCTCCCCACCCACTCCAAAGGTTCAACCTTAGACTGGATCATAGCCAAAGAAAAAGCAATCGAGAATATTATAATCACACCATGCGATTGGTCTGATCATCACATAATTACATTAGAAATTCCCCTGAGAAAAACAAAATCGACCTCACAAGCTATTAAGCCAAAAAAATGGACCAGGTACACTAGAGTAATCAATATGGAAAACGTAGCAACTCGCTGTGAAAGAGAGTTGCAGCCACCCAAGAACATGGTTGACGTCAGTGACCTCACTTTGCACTATAACAAGTCCATGTCAAGAATTATTGAGGAATTAGCCCCTCTAAAACTAAAAAGGATCTCTGACAAAGACAAAAATCCATGGTTCAGTAGTTCCCTAAATGAGGAAAGACGATCACTCAGACTATCAGAGCGCAAATAGCGTCAATTCCCTACCTCACCCCACTTAATCCAACTGAGACAATCCAGGAAAGCTTATAACAAAATCATCCTTAAATCTAAAAAATACATTTTTAGGAAAGAATTAGACAATGCAATAAATAGGCCAAGGAAACTATTCGATATACTCAAAGAACAATCGAATACATCTGCCAAATCAGCACCAGTCATGGCCAAAGCAAGCTTAAATAGTGAGGATTTCTCCTTATTCTTTACAGACAAAGCTAAAGCACTGGAGAGGGAACTCAAAAAATCAGCTGAAGACTTTGAAAGGGAGAAGGGTTCCTCAGATGAACCACAGTCCCAACAAGAATTGGACAAACCAAAAAACAATGCTCGATGGTCAGTGTTTAAACCAATCAGTGAATTAGACATCTCAAAGACCATGTCATCCACTAAACCTAAGAACCACTATAACGACCCCCTACCAGCAAAGTGCTGGTCTTCTCTAAACCACCTGCTAATCCCGTCTTGGACTAAGATCATAAATGCCTCGTTATCGCAAGGCCAAATACCTGACTGCCTAAAAACAGGGCAAGTCATTCCTCTCTTAACAAAAACAACAGAGAACCCTTCTGATCCAAGCAACTTCAGACCTGTAACTAACATTCCCATGCTAGCCAAAGTTCTGGAAAAATGTGTCCAACAACAATTGAGTCTTAACATTTCGGATTTCAATCTACTTAATGATTGCCAATATGGGTTCAGACCGAATCATAGTACAGAAACTGCAATCCTGAAAATAGTAGATGACGCTTTACTGGCTCTCGACCACAACGATACATGTCTCCTAATATTGTTGGACTTGTCGTCTGCTTTCGACACGGTAAACCATGCCAAAATTCTGGATAGGTTGAAAAACAGAATGGGGCTAGATGGTACAGTCCTAAAGTGGTTCACCTCCTTCCTAGAGAATAGATCACAAAAAATCATTGTCAACCAAACCCTATCAGGTTCTACCAGAAATGCAATTGGAGTTTCACAAGGTTCAACGTTATCCCCAGTGCTTTTCAATCTTTATGTAGAACCACTAACGGTTATACTACAAAAAGCGAACATTTCATTCCATATGTACGCGGATGACACGCAGCTGTATATCAAGGTGGCATCAACAGGAGATATAAAGACTATGAACCAAGCCCTAATGAGAACCCGCCAATGGCTAACCATGAATCACCTGAAGCTAAATCCACATAAAACTGAATTCTTACTGATTACACCTCAGAAAAGTACATTTAAGCTAGCAGAATGGTCCAACCTTATCACTGCTATAAAATGTACCCCGAATATTGTCGACTCCGCTAAATCTTTGGAAATTACTCTTGACAAAAATCTGAACATGATTTACATATCAACACAATGGCAAAGAACGCCCGTTTCCATCTAAGCTAACTGCGGAAACTAAAACCATTCCTAAATAAAACAGATCTTAAAACAGCAGTCCAGGAAATGGTCATATCCAGGATCGAATATGGGTGCACTACACTGGCTGGGTTTCCCAAGGTCACAACAGCCCCATTGAAATCATGTCTTAATGCAGCCACAAGACTGATATCGGGATCCCAAAAATTCGACCATATCTCCCCTCACGTGAAAGTGCTCAACTGGCTACCCTTCGAAGCAAGAATTCACTTCAAGTTAGCTTTCACCACTCATAAAGCATTGCATCAGAAAACGCCAGTTTACCTTGCACAGAAACTCATGCTTTCAGGAGGACACTGATTCTCCAGGTGCAAAGAAGATCTACTTCTGAAACCAGCTCGTATTTGTAAGAAAAGAACTTATGACCGAGCATTCTCCGGGGCAGCACCAAGAATTTGGAACGCACCCCCCCCCCTAGCATTAGAAGAATTCCATCCATCGCAGCATTAAAAAAAGGAGCAAAATCGTTTTATATCAGAATTTCTACCATACAGCAGTACCAATGAATGGCTACAAACTTTCCATGTCTGCTTCCATGCACCCGCCAGCCTTTCACTTCCCACATATGAGAGTGTATATATGTAGTACATGTGGTGGTGTGTTTTTATGCGCTTTGACATTAACTCAAATTGTTGATTGGTATATATGTTTATACGCTTTCCTGAAGTTTACTGTTGTAAAGATTTAGTGATTTGCTGTCTATAATGTTCTAGTGTTGAAATACTTCTGTAAAGCGCTCTGATACCCTTTGCAGGGTCATGTACGCACTATAGAAAACACTAAATAAAATAAAATAAATAAAAATCCCCCTTTTTGTTCAATTTAGCTTTAGAACCTTTTCTATCTAAAATTCGCCAAAACTCAGAGATCTTTGGTTTTGTCTCTGAAAATACACATATTAAGTTGGCAGCATAGGCGGATGATATTTTATTTCTCTCGAAGCCACAATCTTCCCTGCCTACTTTTCTTCATGAAACAAAGGCTTACTTTTCTGTCTCTGGTTATAAATGTAATAATGATAAATGTGAAATTTTTCCCTTGACTAAATTTCCTTTAAAGATGATTTTAAAAGAACTAATTTGAAATGGAACACCAAACATAAAAAAAATACCTAGGTATGTACTTTTCAGCATCAATCAAATCGTCAATATCCGTTAACTTGGATAAATGTTCCTTAAAAATATCTTCCCTGATTGACAAGTGACACCCTTTATACCTCTCTTGGTGGGGAAGGTTAGACACAATAAAGATGATGCTTTCCCTGATTGTTCTTTTTACTATTGGTAATATTCCAGTTTCCATACCTCAAACAAAAAAATTACAAAATGAATTCCTTATTATCTTCTTTTCTTTGGCATAACAAAAAGGCCTGTATGTCATTAACAAGACTTATTCACCCTAAATCGGAAGGTGGAGTCAACTTTCCAGATTTTACAACCTACCATAAAGCTTTCAATCTGCGTCAATCATCTTATTGGCTAATAGATTCCTCGCTGGATTTATACATCATTCCCTTCTCTTTTCAAGAATATCTGTCATTTACCCGGAAACCTCAGAAGTTACCCACTCCTATTGTTAAATACATAAATTAATTATTAAGTACATTCATATCAGATTACTCTGCTGACATGGGTTCACTTTTACAGTCCTCCATAAGGCATAATAATCGCATATTGATTAAAGGTAAACCCATTTATTGGAAATCATGGAGGCAGAAAGGTCTTCTTTGGGTTCATCAGTTAATCCAAAATGATAAAATCATATCCTTTCATCAAGCTAGTACTATTTTTGCTTTTCCTATCTAATTTTCCACGAAATATGAATTGCTACACATTGCTTTAAGTCTTGCTATTAATCAGGCTGCTCTCACTCCTGTTTCGTCCAATATTACTTCCATCATCACTCATGCTTTTCTAAGCTCATGTCCCAAAGTATCAATTATTTATACCTGTTTACGCAAGTTAAAATCTCCTAGGGAAAAGACTAAAGTGGAAATCGAATGGGAATGTGATTTAGAAGTTGACTGGTGCATCCAGCTATGGAACAAAATTTGGCTTAAGGTAAGAAAATCCTCTAGAGCAGCTAATGCCACACAGACGCATTTTTGATTTATAATAGATTACTTCTTTCCCCCATATTTCTTCATAAGATATATGCTGATACACCTGAATCTTGCTGGTCCTGTACCTCCACAAGTGCAGACTTAAAACATTTAATTTTTACCTGCCCTTTTGTACATGATTTCTCGAAATGTGTTTGGAAACAAATCATCCAAATCTTTAAATCTATGGTGTCCTTCTCATTTGCTAATATTTTTCTGGGCTCTCTTTCTGATGATTGGTCTCAAAGTTCTTTAAATATGCAAGCTTTGGATTTACTGTTGGGAGTAGCATTTCAGCAGATTACCAAACATTGGAAAAATCTATCTGCTCTCTCTTTCCAGGCTTGGTGGTACGCTGTATGTCACAACCATAGATTGGACACTGCTCATGTATATCCTGTGTCTCTGGCTGTAAAACATTTACATTTATGGGCCCCAGTTATGAAATTTATTGATTGTCATACTAAACTTTCACATGTATGCACGACTTAGGAACAAGAGGTTTTAAAACCTTCTTGACATTCTGTTTTTCTGCTTTCAGCATTGTTTATACAGATTTAATAGAATTATGTTGTTATACTCCTGATAAGTGACCAAACCTGTTTTACATTTTACATTTTTGTATTTTCCTCTACCTCATCTTTAAATTTTTATTGATAACTAGCTTACCCGTCACGCGTTGCTGCGATCTCAGAAGAAAGGAAATTCAAGGAAACTCCTTATGATAACCTTAAATTTACATTGTGTCATTGTTATTGAAACGTATTCATTTTATTTTTGAAAACATTTCCAAGTGTGGCTTGAGCAGTGCGTCCTCGATTGGCTTCCAATCTTGATTCTGGTTGCTCTCCTGTTTCATTTGAGCGGGCTTGAGCAGTGCGTAATTGATCGTTTTCCAATCTTGATTCTCGTTGCTCTCCTGTTTCATTCGAGCAGGCTATGCTTGTTCGTTTGAGAAGAACGGGCTTGAGCAGTGCGTACTCGATCGGCTTCCAATCTTGATTCTCGTTGCTCGTTCGTTTGAGAATTACGGTCTTGAGCAGTTTGTATTCGACCAGCTTCTAATCTTGCATCCCGTTGCTTGTCTGTTTCTGAATCTCGTAATGCCTTTTTCTTTCGTGCTTCTGATGTAGATTGACCAATCGATTTCCGTTTGGGGGTCAAAACTGTCGACGATGCTCGCAAATTTGCTGTCTATTTCAGTATTCGAAAGATTATGAAGGCCCTGGGGAGGCGATTAAAAAAAAAAACAATTTGACAGAAACCTTCGCGGGAGTGTACTCAACAACTTCCCAAAGTTTCATGGCGATCGGATGAATGGTGTAGTAATGCATAAAGGACAAACAGGCAGACAGACATACTTTCATTTTTATATATATAGATGTAAACATACATTCATGTGCAACCATATGTTCTCATATATTGTATATGTACTCTTAGTGTATTTTCTTTTTCTGTCTTTTACTTGAAAAAACTTTATTTTTTGAAACTTAAAAAGCCAGAAACTGGACAGTTGCACTAATTCCCCCTGGAACTGTTTAATAATAGCAGGATGGCTAGAACTGGATTGGCGGTGAAAACTATTGCATGATCAGCATGCGGCTTCCCTTTCCCCATAGTCCCTGCGAAGGAACTTTATAAGTAAACGTTCCATGTTTAAGTCATAAAAGCTGGGGGTCTGAGGGCAAACCAGTTTTGATCCGTCCTTATTCTAAGTCGAAATTTTAACCTTTGGCAGTGATTTTTGTGTTCAGTTGCTAATTCAAGACGCACACGCATTTAATACATCTTTGCCCAATGATTTTCTTTTCCAAGATGTCCCAGAGGAAAACTCTGGGAACGCTCCTCAAACTCCATTTATGCATCTAAAAGCAATACAGGATCTCAGCCCAAACCCACAGAAACACTGCCAGCTTTGTTTACAAATAAATCTATTCTCTTTATCTAGAACCATGTTGTCAATGAGCAATTAAAATGGGTATCTATTTTGGGAAGTGTATTGCGAAGAGCTTGACATATTCCTTTAGATCTTTGCATCAACATTTAAAAGGTGGCTAGGTCATTGTGACCTACAGTCACAGAGGATCTTGCCATTGCCACATGAAGATGGCAGTTCTCATGTCATCCCATAAAGGGGGCCTCAACCTATTGGAAGATATTCTTGTACAACTTTGAGAGAAAACCTGAAAAGGGTTCCATTGGGCACAATAAAGTCCTCCTGGTAACTCTAGGCCTCTCAGTGACGTCTCGGGATATAAGATTAGTGTCTGGCATATTCCTAGCTGGCACATATGATTAACTCTTATGTGATGTATATATGTGTTGGTATCTGTAGTGAGTGAGCCTAGCTTGAGAGCAACAGAACTACTACAGGAAGGCACAATCATCTGGGAAGGTCAAGAGCAGACTGTCAAGTTAGGAGTAGTACTCTTTGAAGAGGTGTGTCTCCCGTTTTGCTTTAATTGTAGGTGAATCCATGCTTGTATGATGTCAATGGGGGTACTGTTCCAGATCTTGGAAGTTTGCTCTCTGTTTTTTTCTTTCATGCATTTATTTGTCTTTAGTCTGGCAATATCCAGGCTAATATCCAGGCTTCTGGTCTGGCACTGTCCCCAGTCATGGCAAGTTTGTTTGGTGGGGAAGCTGGGGTGTTGTGGTTGAGGGCTTTATAAGTGAAGCACCTGGTCTTCAAGATAATCGGGCTGGAAAAGGGAGCATAGTAGGCCTTTTAATGGAGGTGTAATATGATCAGATTTCTTTGAGCCCTTGATGAGCCACGCAGCTGAATGTAGATACCTTTCAGTAGTCCTAAGGTAGTATAAAAGAGGAACAAAGGTTGTGCAGTTGTTCTGAATTCGTCTTCTGTGAGAAACCCCTTCAACTTTTTCAAGAGGTGAGTTGAACCAAGCTGTCTTGGTTTTCCTGGTGGTGAATTAGTGGTCTTAGTCAAAGGTAAATCCCAGAGATTTTGCATGCTCTGTCAGCTGGGCAGTGAAGCCTGTAGGTTTAAGTTAGAGAGCCAGGCTTGAATCCGGGGATGCTTGGTCCTATTGGCAAACGGGAAGTATTCTGTCTTTGTAGAGAGTTAGCTTCCGCAAGTTTGTTGACATCCAAGATTGGGTATGTGTGAAGCCAGATTTGAATCTCTAACTATTGTTTGATGAGGTTATTTTTAGGCAAAGTTAGGTATCATCTGCATATTGATGGCTATTGATGGTGCTGTCTCCAATAATGGATCCCCATGGCTCCATAGAGAGGATAAATGTTGCTCTGCTGCTCCAATTTACTGTCCAGGGAATGTGCTGGCAATACCATGAATGTGGGGGTTTAAGGATTTTCCAAGCCACACCTGCAAAGGCAGAGCCATGAATAGTTTCAAAGAAATTTGATACTTGCTTCGCAAGCAGTGAAATTAAATAAATATCTTTCAGGAGAGCCTTCTCAAATGACCAAAAACTATGAAGAAATACCTCACCTATTAAGCACAATGAGCAAAGATGACAAACCACAGAGTCATGAATTTCAGAATGGCAGTAGGTGGACTGCATGACTGGGACAAGAAAAAAGTCAGACCTCTGATATTGATTGAGGGGCATGGACAAATTAACATATCCTCCGTCATGCCGAGTCATTCACCTGCATAAATCTAGCACATCAAAGGAGCTTGTGAGTGACTGAACAGATAGTCTAGTCTGGTTAAGTCTACCATTATATCAGCAGTTTGATGTTGCCAACTGAGTCTTCAAATGCCATTAGAGCGCGCAAAAACAACAGTGCCATCCCATCCTACCAACTATACTCCCAGATTAATAAAAAGTGTGAGTTATCACGGTTCAGGCCATAAAAATAACAGATAGTCCATGCAAAAGTAGGCTCTTGAATATAAGTAATAAAGCAATTACCTGAGAGGGACAGGTTATATTGAAAATATAGCATGGGCTGTTTTTTTAATTTGGGAATGCATACACAGTGATGATGGTTTGTTGTGCCTTGCAGACCACCATCCCTGTCTCCAAAGAATCCTACAGTTTGCCATGTACATTATGGAAGTTGTGGTGATTTCATGAGTTATCTGCCCCATATAAAAATGTACAATCTTGTAAGAGGAGCTAGGCTTTGTCTTGAAGCCCTGGAAGTCAGTGATTACTGGCTAGTGTTACCTAAGTGATTACTGCAGTTTGCCAATGGTGTCCCATGGTCAATAATGATTTAGTTTTTTACTTAGGCAAACAAGTTACTCCCTTATGGCTCTTGATTTTTCCAGGGGTAGCAAAGTTGAATAGTCAAGAAATACTGATAAAGATGGAAGGGGTTAGAGACTCAATCTATAGCATGACTAAGTAAATAACACATCACTAATTGAAGTCAGTGCTATGACATCAAAGAAGATTAGGAATGTATTTATAGGATGCTTGTACTTAGCCTATGATTGTACACGCGGCGTGACGGGAAGAGAGGTGAATAAATACTCGCATTTTGAACAGGGTCACACACTTTCTCCGTTTTAAGGCCGGAATCAGTTGTTTTGCTGCATTATCGTCAGTGCCATGTAGCGCGTAATAATACACAACGAAAAAGATTAGACTCACCTTGAAGAGAAATCATTATCGTCGTTAACAAGCTACCGAGTATCAAACCCGCTAACTGAAACCTCCCACTCAGCTGAATAACTAAATACATCAAGATATTGAAAAATGTCAGTGAAACCCAAATACAAGCATCAATTTATTTAAATATGTGCAATAGACGGCTACCTGATGAAGGCACGTATGCCGAAACACGCGTAGTTGACACCTGCCGCACTGCCTCCATCATCTTTACGTCTATCGTATATTATGGATGTACAACTATACTGCTTTAAATGAAATATGAAAACAACAAAAGTTAAAATATGAGTTATATACAAAACAATAAAATGAAATATGTTTTGATATATATATATATATATACATGAGTGCATAGCCATTCTGTTATAATATGGTGGTTTTGTCTGTTCTAAGTCACTTTCACTTCAGAGAAATATATTATTGATCTACTGTTGAATTAATGCCTAGCTAAATTCTTTCTTATTGTATATTTTCCCTATGTTTAGCTAGTCGTTATATAGGGGTCCCTTGTTTCCTAAAAAATGTATAGGTATCTGCAACAGGACAGTTAAAAGTATGAAATGTCCCAAAAAGTAAGATGCTTCTGGGTCAAGCTATGACTCCAAAAGTAATTATAGCATTTATGTCCTAGGAGCTATAAAATCACGCAACATCGATTCCTAAAACCTATTTCCTGTTAACCAAAGGGCGACTCATCACGCAGGGTCACTATGCTAATATCAATGGCTTGAGGCTCAAGGTCTCGTTCTAGAGATTCTACAACAGTGTTTATTATTTATTAATCTCAGTCAATGGGGTAACGGTATCCGATCAGGAGTTGGCACACATACGGATGGCTATGTCATACCTCTGCCCTAGCTTTTTGGCTATTTAGTGCAAAAGTGTGCTACTCAGAAGATATGAGACCCTAGAGCTTAGTTTCCAGCAAAAATAGACAAAAATCCCTCAACCCTAAAAACTCTATTCCAGAAAGAGGAACAATAGTTCTGCCAAAATTCAAAAGATACATTTTGGGCACCAGCACAAGTTCTTTAGAGTCTCTGTGCTCAGTCAACGAGACGGCTGAGGATCCAGTTGTCAGTTTCAAATCGGATGCAATATAGTGTAAGGCCCAGCTGGTCTTTCAATAGGATTCAACGTAGTATAGGCTGATATCCACAAAAGCGCCCCAAAAGGCACCACATTTTTATCGTACATCTTAATACTGGCTGGTCATGGTCAAGATTTCTGGTTGGCAGGGGCACCCACTTGAATGTGCAGGCTTCACCAGTAACACATGGGAACTGTGATGGTTGTGTTGGGATCCAACCACATGTTTGGATGAAGATATCTCCAAAAATATAATGATGATACAAAGAATTGAAATGTTTTTGTATTCAGTACAACCAGCAGATGCCACAAACACACCCAAAGAGCAAAGAAGCAATTTCAGGCACCTGTGTGTATCAGCTAAGTCAGTGACAGGTCAGGCCCATCACAAATGTTTTCCTATTAAGCTAATTGACTTCTAACATTGCCTGTCCTCTTCTTAACGATTGTAGATATGTGGGCTGCAAGGGTTTTGTATGTTTTGGGCAGATTACTCTCTCGAGGCAATCTTCATGAAAATCTGCCGCCAACTGGGCCTTTGGTGATATCTAGACCAGGGGTTCTTAACCTTTTGACTTTTGTTGACCCTCACTGAAACATTACTAGAATCTGGGAACCCCCACTGAGTTAATATTTCAAGTCATGGACCCCTGACCTAAAAATAAGTATAAAGCAAAAAATGCTCAAATATTGAAATATTTTTTGTTTAATTCACAATCAAATATAGAAAACGGTTTCAAATTGTTAGTTTTTGTTCGTTATTTGCATATACTTTATTCATTTTAATTGATTCATGTTAATCATATTTAATTTTGTAAACTAGTCACAGACCCCCTGAGTAGGCCTCGCAGATTCCCAGGGGTCTTCTGACCACAAATTAAGCACTTCTATTCTAGACAGTGGCCTATCTGTACTGACTATTCAGCTTCCAACTTTTGGTGAGGTCACAGAATTAAGTATTTCTCCTGACTCCAGGGGCCTTGTTCCTAGATCTTGCAGTTGACAGGTACCAGCGAAGGTCCTGTCTGTGGCAAAGGTCCAGATGAAGTACACAGTCCTTGGCTCGGAGTGTGATTGATTATCCATTCATCTTTGAAGACACTGAGGGAAAACGAGAGCCAAATAAAGTCCTAGCTTTTTCAGAAAATGGGTAGTCTGTTTCTGGTCTGGAGAAAGTGCATTTCCTTCTTTGATTTGCCCATTCTTGGCTTTTCCAGGCATGAATTGTCAAACTAGTAAAAAAAAATTACGTTCATTTGTGGATTTATACTGGATTGTTTGAGCCAACGTCCTTGAGTTATCAAGCGGTTGTCAGCAAAACACACGAACAAGGGACTGGTGAGTTTCAGTAGAGACGAGAGAAAACTGACCTGACAACTCCAGTACTGGAGGGGGTTGTGGGATTTTGAACAGAGAAAATGCTGTATGTTACATTCACCATGAAGAAGGCATGCCAACAGCGAAACCACCAAATTGTTCAGTTCACATACTGTGGACTTGATTTAAATGTCGGTGGACGGTGTTAGCACCTTTGCAATGGCAGAATACTTTACTTTAAGATGTCTGCTGGCCCAGCATTTGTGATGGGCCTGACCTGTCACTGACTTAGCTGATACACACAGGTGCCTGAAATTGCCTCTTAGCTGCAGTTTTGGGTGTGTTTGTGGCATTTACAGGTACTGGTGTAAGGGTGTTTCCTGTAAATTCAATGAAAGTGTGATTTTGTTTTTTAAAATAAAAATAACAATGACCCTTGCCATTGGAGTGTTCTCCATGGAGTGGGGGTGGGGGCGGGTGTAATGTAAAAGGTTTTATTTTTACATACCGTCATGTTTTAGGTGGTGGTTTGTAAAAGTAAAAACTGTCTAATTGTCTGTCCACTCTAAATTGGTCCCCTTTACGCTAACTCTAAATCAGGCCCTATGTCCCAAATTAGCACCACATTAAACATCATTCATCTGGAAAGGGAAGGTAAGGGCCGCAAATATGGTGGACTGGTCAATCTATAAAGGAATGTGCCAGAACACAACATTCCCACTAATAAAGCACGTGGAAAGGCCTATAACTCTAAATATTTGCCTCCTACCTCAGTCGAAGTGGGCAATACAGTGGCGGCTCCTCCTCTAAGGTGGAGGAGTGTCGCCCCACTGCTTCGCAGCAGTAAAGTAAACATAAAATGATTATAACTTGTGTTATTATAATTTTATGTTTTCTTTTGCTGCAGCTTTGTATTTAGAGTGTGGCTGCTCTGAGGCACAGAGGAGCAGAGGAGTGGTCTGCCCACTCCTAAGTGCACATTCCTGTTCATCTCATGCTGGCCAAACATTCATGCACAATTCACATCTTCTCCATGCAGGCTGCATTACAACCTGAGTGGAGAACGTGCCTAGGCCCCTATTCCCAGGCTGAGCGCTGATCTACGGCGCTCAGATCAATCACAAAACTGCATTGGAGAGTTGTGATTGGCCATCGGAAGGTAGGGAGCCAGATGCTTCCTGCTGCTGTCAGGGCACAGCACAAAGGTGGGTACATTCTCTCATACAGTCTTGGGTATGTTCTCTCACACTGACAGAGTATATATACACCTTGTGTCAGATAGGATTACCAGGTCCATCCAGTCTACACATTTGCCCTAGATACACTACCTAGATACCAATGCTTTCCTAATATTGTTTCCATCTCTTTCTTGGTCCTTTCTTTGAAATTCCAATTACTGCATTGGTTTCTATCATGTCCTCTGGGTGTAGCCTTATGTATTTTGATTACCTTTCTGTAAATAACATAACTAAACCCCTCGCCATCCGTCACATCTGTTTGTATGAACTTGTATATTGCATTATATTGTCATCTTTGGTTTGGTCTTCTGTTGGTGCATGTTAGTTTGTGTGAGGAAACAAGCCCAGAATCCTTATACTCACCACAGGAATGCCCCTGCAACAGCCAAGTTGACCATCTTAATTACCGCAACACCTGAGAAAGAAACAAATAAAGGGTTAAACCAGGAAGGCTAACGAGAACTACCCATCAAAAAATGGACTACTATCTCTTTAAACAGGGAGGCGGGATGACCAGGGATGGAGCCAATCCGGTAAGCCCCAAGGAGGAGGAGAGGGGCCGTCATCAAGCAGGAAGTGTGCGCAAGGAGGACGGCGAGGCCAGAGGAAGGTGGACGCTGTGTGCCAGAGAAGAACCACTAAACATTAGAGAAACCTACGAGGATGCTGTAGACCAGTAGGAAAGCGCAACAGCCTGGAGCCAGAAGGAGTGGTCACCTCCAGAGAAAGCTGATGAGCCGCCACAACTCAGAAGAGTTACGGCGCTATGGGTGAGTACCTAGGAGAGGGAGGAGGTTTTGTGGGGTGAGGGAAGGGCACGGGTGATGGTGGTTTCTTCTTTTGTTGGTTATTAATAAACGCTATTTGCTGGAGACATCTTGTGTGTTTTGCTGTTGACCCTATGTGGGAAGGGTATGCCCAGACGTGGGTCCCGTGCTCAATACGCCACTGGAGTCAAGCTATCCTGGCTGAAGACGGCTGATAGCCAGAAACCGGTCCTAGGGTGCTTGATTCCGGTCCAGGAAAGACATGGCTTGGCAGTTCGGGCTGGACTGTTCCCATGAGGCACAGGGTCAAGACTGATTTGCATATGGCCATGTCTGAACTGGGGTGGCTTGGTGAGCAAAATAATGATGGATTAAACCCAGATCTGTGACTGGGGGTGAATGTTTTGCCATTGTGCAACATTCCGTCCATCATCTTGTGTGTTTTGCTGTTCACCCTATGTGGGAAGGGTATGCCCAGACGTGGGTCCCGTGCTCACTACGCCACTGGAGTCAAGCTATCCTGGCTGAAGACGGCTGATAGCCAGAAACTGGTCCTAGGATGCTTGATTCCGGTCCAGGGAAGACATGGCTTGGCAGTTCGGGCTGGACTGTTCCCATGAGGTACAGTGTCAAGACTGATTTGCATATGGCCATGTCTGAACTGGGGTAGCTTGGTGAGCAAAATAATGATGGATTAAACCCAGATCTGTGACTGGGGGTGAATGTTTTGCCATTGTGCAACATTCCGTCCATCATCTTGTGTGTTTTATTGTTCACCCTATGTGGGAAGGGTATGCCCAGACGTGGGTCCCGTGCTCACTACGCCACTGGAGTCAAGCTATCCTGGCTGATGACGGCTGATAGCCAGAAACCGGTCCTAGGATGCTTGATTTCGGTCCAGGGAAGACATGACTTGGCAGTTCAGGCTGGACTGTTCCCATGAGGCACAGGGTCAAGACTGATTTGCATATGGCCATGTCTGAACTGGGGTGGCTTGGTGAGCAAAATAATGATGGATTACACCCAGATCTGTGACTGGGGGTGAATGTTTTGCCATTGTGCAACATTCCGTCTATCATCTTGTGTGCTTTGCTGTTCACCCTATGTGGGAAGGGTATGCCCAGACGTGGGTCCCGTGCTCACTACGCCACTAGAGTCAAGCTATCCTGGCTGAAGATGGCTGATAGCCAGAAACCGGTCCTAGGATGCTTGATTCCGGTCCAGGGAAGACATGGCTTGGCAGTTCGGGCTGGACTGTTCCCATGAGGCACAGGGTCAAGACTGATTTGCATATGGCCATGTCTGAACTGGGGTGGCTTGGTGAGCAAAATAATGATGGATTCAACCCAGATCTGTGACTGGGGGTGAATGTTTTGCCATTGTGCAACATTCCGTCCATCTTCTCGTGTATTTTGCTGTTCACCCTATGTGGGAAGGGTATGCCCAGACGTGGGTCCCGTGCTCACTACGCCACTGGAGTCAAGCTATCCTGGCTGAAGACGGCTGATAGCCAGAAACCGGTCCTAGGATACTTGATTCCGGTCCAGGGAAGACATGGCTGGGCAGTTCAGGCTGGACTGTTCCCATGAGGCACAGGGTCAAGACTGATTTGCATATGGCCATGTCTGAACTGGGGTGGCTTGGTGAGCAAAATAATGATGGATTAAACCCAGATCTGTGACGGGGGGTGAATGTTTTGCCATTGTGCAACATTCCGTCCATCATCTTGTGTGTTTTGGAGACATTTTAAAAGCATACTGTGAGCCCCCCAGGCACAAAAACGAAACAGGAGCATATGGTGGTAGAATCATGGTTTTGATAATGCACAAGAACCAGTGTGCTCGCCTTATAGGAACTGCCTCAATCCTTTAATAAGTGTCCTGAAATACGAGGACATAGGTTCTAAGTACCTCCTGAAAGCAAACAGGGCATTTATTCAAAGGCCATCAGATCGTTCCAGGGAACCAGTTAACCAGATCAATAGCCCCTATTATTTATTGGGATTGTTGTTGAAAACCTAACCCATAGCAAATCCCATGGCCTGATTATTAAGGCCTACTTCACGCTAAGGTGAAGTCACCGTAGTAAGAGGTCTAGTTTATCCCCCACCCTACGATAGAGATCCTGGAAAGAAAAAACGGACACACCAGGGTGTAGTGATGGTATACTATATTTTTAAATACCTAACCTCTTACTTACCACTATTCTTCTTTCCTCAAGACTCCGGGCCGGCACCATGCAGGAGAAGGAATCTGAAGGAAGAAAGGAGAAGAAACATCCATAGGTTGGCCCCTTCCTAGCATGCCAAACCACCCTGGGAAATACATCAGAAACCTTTACCTTCTTTGGCATTCTGCATTACCAATAAATCATAATTACTGTACCAATAAATCATAATTGAGAAGAAAACTCAACCTCCTCGTCCATATATCCACCCTTCACTCCTACACGTGGTACCAGAAGTGGGATCCGCGAGTATGGAGGCTGTGGTCAACCAAATGGATAATTTTTTTGTAAACAGTATTTAGAACACATACTTCGGTCAAGAGATATTTTTCCTAAATTTAGTCAGACATACAACCTATGACCTTCCTCTAGTTATGGAAACGTTTTCTGGCTGTCAGTTATCCTTGAGGTTCTGCGTCTTGTATGGTTTGTTATGGTTCCCTTGCATGTCTAGTGTGCCTGTTCTTGTGTTTGTGAGGTAGTCTTCTGTTCATTGCTTTGGGCCCTTGTTGCCACCTTATTCTTCTGCCCTCTAATTGTGTTCCTCTGGAGCATCTCCACTACTCACATTCATGTCTGGAGTGTTCGGTGGGGGTATTTTTAGGTTTTGCCTGGCCATGCGCTTTGCGCATGCGCCAAAAAACCTCTTGAGTTGTGTGTGTGGGTCGGGATACGCCCCCTCCTCCGATTGGCTAGCTCCATAAATGGAGCATAGCCATTGGACGAGGGGCCTGTCCGTCAATGCCGGACCAGATTCGGGGGCGTTCCCGAGATTCTTTGGCTTTTGCCGACGTCACGCGATGTCAGCCAAAAGCCGGGAACGCCCCCGAATCTGGTCCGGCATTGAGCCGGCACCCGCCTTCTTTCCACGCTCCATTATCCAGACAGAAGCACGCCCGCAGTCATCAGCTCTCCATGATTAGAGGTCTTTATTTTAAGACGCACGTTTATTTCCTCTTCTGATTTTTATTTTCCACGTCTAATTCTGTCTCTGAGGTAACCTGTGACATGCAGCCCTTCACCCACTCCGCTCCCGTGGACCTGCTCCTCGGACCTGCTCCTCGGTAAACTGCGTCTTCTCCGGTCTCCTGGAGGACACGCTGGCGCTCACAGGCTGCCTCCCGCAGGCCCGGAGCTGCCGTGGATGGCGTTAAAGCACGCCCAGCGCCGAGAAGCAGCCTGGTCCCGCACTGCTGGCGGGTGTGTCCAGATCCACGCTTTGTGAGCCTAGGATACAGATTTTGTGTCTACTCTTAAGAGGCACAATTGGCAATTTCTGTTTGAGTGGTTGTGCGGGTTGTTGAGTGGGTGAATGCAAAGTGAGTCAAAGGGCAGATGCATGGATCGGTAAGAGACTGAGTGAATGGGTGCCTCGTGCCTGAATTCATATCTGAACAGTTGAGCGAGTGATTGGGTGAAATGATGCTATTATGTTTTGAGCTGTTCACTCACACATGCATCCATTATTCAGCCAGTCAGTCACCCCCTTGATCTATCCACAATTAGCTTCAGAAACCCACTTAAAGCGCTCTGATGCCCCAGGGTCTTGCCAGCGCTATATGAAACTCTTTAAACAAATAAATAAATAACCCAGCATGCAGAGACACCGATTCAAACAGTTCCACACACCAACCTATCCCTCACTTACCAAGCACGTTAAAACACCTGAATGTCTCTTCCTGTTGATTGCAAGAAGAGTGCACCTCGTTGCCTTTTAAGCGTCTGTGTATTGCCCCCACTTAGCTACACGAAGACCAGCCATCATGTTCTTCATGCCCTGGACTTGACACAAGAAGAGATCCCCCCACTTCGCCCCCCCCCTTCGCGCGCTGCCGCCTCCGCAACCTCAAAAATGTTTTTTCCATGCAGCCTGTTCGCTACTTCAGCTGTACAGGATGTTTTACAGGCAGCTCTCACCTGTCCAGGCTGAGGAAGGATCGAACATTCCACAGCGTGGGCGAGCGCGTGCAGTTAAGAGTTTCACTGCACGCCTGTGGTGACTGAGCACCTTCCCATCAGCACGCTGATTGTGCGCCATGACGCCGCTTCCTGGACTGCACTGAACGCACCACCAAATTATGCACTGTAAATAAATCCTGAAACCTGGACGCCATCTGAACTTTATAGGGCTTCAGTGCTATCAGGGAACGACACGACTTAGCAAACCAATTTTCACCCGAAGATGTAATGCTGGGCAAGAAGATTAGACTCCACTAACACGCCTGAATTACGGGAACAGATGCCCACTAGGATTGTAAATGGTTTTTCATCCCCTTTGGAACTCTCTCATTCTCACCTAATGCACTGCAGACTGCACCGTCAGTGAGAGGTCAGAGGTCGCTCCTCTCAGGAGTGGTTCAAACTATACATATGTGACGTATTTTGAAAACAAAGCAGCATGAAAGGCCCCTATATTTTGTACAAACTATTTCCTAAGAAAAGAAAAAAAATGACATTCAGGAATCGATTTCAAAGAGTTTTATTCAGAGTCAGAGTGCAGATTCAGAGTGCAGAATGCAGAATGCAGAATGCAGAGTGCAGAATGCAGAGTGCAGAGTGCAGAGTGCAGAGTGCAGAATGCAGAGTGCAGAGTGCAGAGTGCAGAGTGCAGAGTGCAGAATGCAGAATGCAGAGTGCAGAATGCAGAGTGCAGAATGCAGAGTGCAGAGTGCAGAGTGCAGAGTGCAGAGTGCAGAGTGCAGAGTGCAGAGTGCAGAGTGCAGAGTGCAGAGTCATAGTGCAGAGTCATAGTGCAGAGTCATAGTGCAGATTCAGAGTGCAGATTCAGAGTGCAGAGTGCAGATTCAGAGTGCAGATTCAGAGTGCAGAGTGCAGATTCAGAGTGCAGAGTGCATATTCAGAGTGCAGAGTGCATATTCAGAGTGCAGAGTGCATATTCAGAGTGCAGAGTGCAGATTCAGAGTGCAGAGTGCAGATTCAGAGTGCAGATTCAGATTCAGAGTGCAGATTCAGATTCAGAGTGCAGATTCAGATTCAGAGTGCAGATTCAGAGTGCAGATTCAGAGTGCAGATTCAGAGTGCAGAGTGCAGATTCAGAGTGCAGATTCAGAGTGCAGATTCAGAGTGCAGAGTGCAGATTCAGATTCAGAGTGCAGATTCAGAGTGCAGATTCAGAGTGCAGATTCAGAGTGCAGAGTGCAGATTCAGAGTGCAGATTCAGAGTGCAGATTCAGAGTGCAGAGTGCAGATTCAGAGTGCAGAGTGCAGATTCAGAGTGCATATTCAGAGTGCAGATTCAGAGTGCAGAGTGCAGAGTGCATATTCAGAGTGCAGAGTGCATATTCAGAGTGCAGAGTGCATATTCAGAGTGCAGAGTGCATATTCAGAGTGCAGAGTGCAGATTCAGAATGCAGATTCAGAGTGCAGATTCAGAGTGCATATTCAGAGTGCATATTCAGAGTGCAGAGTGCAGATTCAGAGTGCAGAATGCAGATTCAGAGTGCAGAATGCAGATTCAGAGTGCAGAATGCAGATTCAGAGTGCAGAATGCAGATTCAGAGTGCAGATTCAGAGTGCAGATTCAGAGTGCAGATTCAGAGTGCAGAGTGCAGAGTGCAGATTCAGAGTGCAGATTCAGAGTGCAGATTCAGAGTGCAGATTGTGTGGGTGACTCTATGTGTGTGTGGGTGGCTTTGCGTGTGTGGCTCTGTGTGGGTGTGAAATGCAATAGGTCATGCATTTGCGAGCGATTAAGCTATTGGCATTGTAAATGACAAGGCCATTTATTTAACGATTATGCTATTGGCAATGTAAATGACAATGCCATTTATTTATGATTTAAAAAAAAAAACACCCCAAAAAAAATGTCATGAGCAATGCCAATAGCTCTACCTTTAATATTGCCTAGACCATTGCATTGTAAATGCTTGTTTACACTGTCACCCTGCCTCGGAGACACACATTTCTCAGTCAGTCCCTTCAACGCTCAGTTGGAAGTTGCCAAAAACCATTTTTGAACTTTAGACACGCAAATATCCGGTTGTATATTATTAGATATGTTGAGTAGCCCATCAAGTCTGTTTGTGTTTTTCCTTTTGCTTTTCATGTTAAAAATGCGAACTCGAGCAGCGGAAAACCCAGAAAAAACGTGAGCAGGCGGACTACTTGCTTGTAAAAATCTTTCTGAACTTCCTAGTCAACTGCTATTAAACGCGTAAAGTGTATACATGTTGTATGTGGTCGTTTTTAGGGTGTGCAGGCAAAAATGGGGGTAAAATTGGGGTCTGCAGTGCTACACGGGGAGCTCTCCTAGATATCAAGTGTGTATGTTACTGTTTTAAACACATTTTTGGTCTGGCAATAATTGTCAGTATGGAACTAATTAAGTTCTATCAAGCCCTGTGTGTGGTGAGTAGGGCACCTCAGTGTTACACATGCTTTTACTGAGGTTTAGGGACCTTGTTGCTTCACTGCTGATTGGGCTCTGAGACGACCATCCTGCCTAGTTGCCTGTTGTGAATGGGTATAAACAATAAACGGCCGATTATGGTGCCGGTTGGACCTATCCCCCCTCAAGAACACAAAGAACCTACTGACATTTTCTACCTGCAAATAGACCATCTAATTTGGAAAGACCACCCTGTGTCCTTCCTGATTTTATTTTCACCCAGTCACTAATCTCAAACTTATACTCCTTTCTCTCCATGCTCACATTTGTCCCCTTGCCTCCTACACCATTTCAACCTTTCAGCCATGCAGGGACCAATTTAGTACCAGGTAAGCATCACACATCTATTGAAATGGGGGTCGCAGTGTGTAGGGCTTGCAGTGTGTGGGGGGGGGTCAGAGTGTGTGGGGGGGCTCTGTGTGGGTGTGTGTGGAGGGCTCTGTGTGGGTGTGTGTGGGGGGGCTTTGTGTGGCTGTGTGTGTGGGGGGCTCTGGGTGTGTGTGTGGGGGGCTCTCTGTGGGTGTTTGTGTGTGTCATTTGCGAGAGATAAAGCTAGTTGAGTTGTAAATGACAATGCCATTTATTTATGTTTTAAAAAAAACACATAAATAAAAATAATGTCAAGAGCAATGCCAATAGCTCTAACTTTAACAAAGGCAAAACCATTGCATTGTAAATGCTTGTTTGCAGGTTCTGTCTTCTGATCCTGCCAGCATCATTCCTGTCCTTCGTGGTAGCTATCTTCTGTACTATTGGTCTTCCTGTTAAGTGGATACATTTTCCAGTCTCTTCTTGGCTTTGTTTAAACCCTATGCTTGGTATGGCTGGTAATTTTGGAAAGCGGTGGGACTGTAGGGGGGGGGGGCAGGACTTGTTTTGCCTCCTTGCAGTTTGCCTATTTTGTTTGTTGTAGAGGTCTGGGAGCCTCAGGCTTGATGGTAGCTGGGTCTCCTGTTGTGCCGTTTACTTTTTCGGCATCCATTCCCAGACTGTAGTATGCTGTGGTCCAGGATCCAGCTGCTTGTGGGCTGTAGGGTCTCTGGGTGGTGTACCCAAGTCTTTCTTCTGTCTTGGCTCCTGTGATGGCTTATACAGCTGTCTTCTCTTGGGCTGTACTGTGATTCTGGGGTTCCAGGCTCTGGAATGCTTGGTTTGCGTTGGGGGCTGTCTTGCTTCTTTATCTGGGGGTTGCTGGCTATGGTGTGGTGTTTTTGGCTGTCTTCTGGTTAGCTGTTGTTTGTCTGCTGCATTTTTCTTCTCCTCTAGCCCACTTGTACCCTTGTTCATTTGTGCAGACTAGGCTGTCTGACCTGACTTGGATTGCTCTACCCTCTCTGGTTGTTTGGGTGGTACTTGAATAGCTTGCAGTTTTCTGGCCAGTGACTTCACATTGGTGCAGTTTCATCTGATCTGTGTGCTTCCTTTGTCTTGTGTTATCCTCAGAGCTTTAAGTGGGCCAGGTCGTGTTCTTAAAAGCAGGTGCCGAGACTGGTCCCTACTAGAGTCTCCATTTTTACCTTCAGGGTTGGGAAAAAAATCTTAACTCGCCAATAATACCACCCCTCACTGCTTTTGATGTACCTTCAAAGAACACATTTTTCCGTTTTATATAGCGCAAACATGAGCACCAGTTACATTACACAGGACATATTTGTGTTTTGAATCACAAGCTGTTGAGCCGACGTGAGGATCGACCCTGCTTTCTCAGTTCGAAAATCGGCAGCTCTAGGCACAACCTCGCCCACAAGAACGGGAGCATTTTCAATATGATATACAACAAAGTCAATAGTTGTTGCTTTTTTATCTTATGGTATTTACAACCATTGACAAAGTCAATAGTCCTGGTTTGTTGTAGGTGTAATGTTACTTGTTGTGTTACATATCTGGATGAATTGACAGAAGCAGCAAAATACCAGTGCGGCAGCATGCTATGCAAAGACAGATGTTTAGCTTGTGATTAAGCCACGCCCTTAATAACATCGGCCACGCCCCTTTGAGAGACCCCCCAGTTTATTCATCCCACTTAAAGCCCTTGCTATCCTGTTTTATTACATCCCTTTTCATGACTGTCTTTCTAAAGTGTTGTTCTGCTGGGTGTGCACAGCTATAATCCTGTATGTTCCCTCAGTCTGCTCATGCTTTGCTGTTTTAGAACATCTGTTAATCAAGAGTGGTTCTGGCCTAGTTCCTTTGTCCATAGTGGCATTTTCTGGTCCTTGCCTGGGGCTGTGCCTTTTTGGATTAGGATGGCTTACTGGCAGTGTTCTTGTATTGGGTGCCTGCCTTCCAGCTCCGGTGCCTCCTGTGCCTGGGTTGATTCCTCCTCCACTGGGCTGGCCTCTTTAAGGCAGTCTGCTGGCATCATGATTTTTGACGGATGGCTGTTTCAGCTCTTGCTGAGCCTCTCTTCTGTGCTGGCCCTCAGGATCTGCCTCTTGTGTGAGGTTTTCTTCACTGGCCTTCCTGTGGCCTATCATTCCTCCCAATATATTTCTTGCACCTCTGGTTTGGCTGACTCTGTGGTATTTGGTTCTTGTGACATTCTTCCATGTGGCCTTTTTTAGCCTGTTGGCTGACTGTGCTGTGGAGATCCTGGTCCACGTGTTCTGAGCCCTAGGCCTGTGAAGATTTTGGTTAGGCTGCTCCTGGGTTTCTTGGCTTATCCTAGTACTAGCAGCCCGTCCCGACGTTGTCCGGGTATGAATTGCTGCCGGCCAGTAGTATATTGTTTTGTAGGATTTCGTTTTGATAGCATTTCTCATCTGTGACAGGCCTGAGAAACGCTCCGATTCACGGTGCACTGCTGATGCACTTAAGAGTGCGCGTTCAGTAGTGTGTGAAGTCGAATTTCCCTACTTTATTTTTCCTTGCAATATTATATAGCGCGAACTCGACAACATGGCATGAGCACAATTTACATTACAGAAGAACACATCCATTTGTGGTAGGTACGGGGAGACAAAGCGATTTGCCTGGAATCACAGGATGTTGAGCTGATCCCGATATTCGAACGTAGCTCCCCAGCTCTAAAGTTCGCAATTCTAGAACCTGGGGCAGGAGGTGTGTCTAAAAGTGAATGTCGGTGCTGGCCATCAATGAGAGAGACCTGTGCATTTTTCAAATGGGTGGTGAAAAAATATGAGTATGTTGCTGGAGATGTGGGCCGCCGTACCACCATGTACTTACCGGGGGAGGGTAAACACACATTATTCCGCAACTTTCTTTCCACATACCATCACTCCGCATACTTTCATTACGAAAGTACCATGACTCCGCAATGCCATTATAACGCATGGCATTACATTTGATATGCTTTTACCACGCATACATTTACAACGAAATTCGTTGTAAATGCATGAATGGTAAAAGCATGTTTTTTTAATGTTTGGATAAGGTAAGTATGGTTATAGGGGTATATGTTTTGGGGTACTGAGGTATATGTTTTGGGGTGTTTGGGTATTTTAAGGGTTCAGATATAGTTTTGGGTTATGGGGTACAGGGGTAGTTTTAGGGTTTTAGGATAGGTATGGGTTTTGGTGTACAGGGGTATTTTTAAGGTTCAGGACTAGGTTTGGGTTTTGGGGTATAAGGGTATTTTTAGGGTTCAGGGGTAGGTTTGGGTTTTGGGGTACAGGGGTATTTTAAGGGTTCAGGGCTAGGTTTTGGGTTTTGAGTACAGGGGTATTTTTAGGGTTCAGGGCTAGGTTTGGGTTTTGGGGTACAGGGGTATTTTAGGGTTCAGGGGTAGGTTTAGGTTTTGGGGTACAGGGGTATTTTAGGGTTCAGGGGTAGGTTTGGGTTTTGGGATACAGGGGTATTTTTAGGGTTCAGGGCTAGGTTTGGGTTTTGGGGTACAGGGGTATTTTTAGGGTTCAGGGGTAGGTTTGGGTTTTGAGGTACAGGGGTATTTATAGGGTTCAGGGCTAGGTTTGGGTTTTGGGGTACAGGGGTATTAGGGTTTAGGGATAGGTTTGGATTTTGGGGTACAGGGTATATATATAGGGTTAAGATGGGCTAGTGTTTAAGGGTGTTGGGGTATTTTAAGGAGTAAGGGTGGGTTATGATTATGGGGTGGAGGGGTATTTAAAGGGAGCAGGGTGGAATTAGTTTTTAGGGTGTAAAGGGGGGCGCGGGGCAAGCACACCCGGAGCTGGAATGTACAGAATCTGGGAAGAAAAAACAATGAAATATTGGGCACAACGCTCGCTTTTTTTTCCGTAATCCCGCGACCCGCACACGCCCACAGCAAACGATATGAGACATGGCATGAAGGGCGGAACGTACGACACGCCCCAGCATTTGTCACACCCCCAGCACACGCCCACAGCACAACGCAGACACGCCCACAATGGACTACTTTGCTGGCACGGTTCTTTTACCTTTTAAATGTATATGGCGGGCGTCTGCATAGCCTATGTCCTTCTGCTGCAACTGCCCTTTCCAACGCTGTATTGGGTGTTGTGATTGGTGCTGTGATTCCTGAGATTACCCGCCTCAAAGGTTTGGGCTCTCTCTTTATTATATTAGTATGGATAATTTCATCCTTGATTTTGGAGTGTTTCTAGTGTGTTGCATTTGCAGTCATCTGGTGGGGTAGTTCAGCTTTCCTTTGTACCCTGTATCACTGACCCACTGCTCTGTTCTCTTTAGCTGGGTTCCTGGACTCTCCCTTCCCGCCTTCTTGCATCCATGCTAGAATGGTCCTCTCATGCTTTGTTTTCCTCTTTGGTTAGGCTTTTGTCTGGGGTCTTGTTGGTCTGTGTGTGGGGATGCTCCCTCACTTTGTCTAAAACCTTGTGTTTGCAGTGGGGGCTGGGGTGTTCCTGGCTCAATACACTTGTAGTTGCTGTCTTGGTTGTTTTTCCTCTTATAATGCCGAGTACCTCTTTTTGAATGTTTTATTTAATTTATTTATTTATAAAGTATTTTATAGTGCGAACTTGATCCAGAGGGATATCAGAGCGCTTGACAATTTGAAGGAAAGGAAGGTAACAGTTAAGTGCCTGAGTCAAAAGGGGAATACACACAGACAATGAATCAAATAGGGCTCACATAACAGGCCATCTACAATCCTGGGGTCAGCAATGAATGGGCTAGTCGCTGATACATATCGACATAGAAGGGGAGCAAATGAGACAACAAGAGAGGAAGGAGAGGAAAATAAAAAAAAAATACTAATACACAAGATTAACAACAAGTTCTGGAGTATGTCCAATGCAATTAGAGCAGACAGTCGCAAGTCATATTAAGGTAAGAACTTATTCATGAGGAATCTTTTTATTTCCTGTTTGAAAGCAACCTTGGAGGAGATTCTCCGAATTTCAGGTGGAAGAAGGCTCCAGATTTTTGGTGCAGAGCCGGAGAAGGCTCGTTGGCATGTTCTCTTTTTGCGAAAGATCTGAGGTTTCAGGAGGAGAGTGTTGGCACTCCTAGATGGTCTACCCCTCCGGATAGTTCTAGCTTTTGCGCTAGCTAGTTGGGGGTTTTGAAGTGGAGGGCTTTGTGAGATAAGCTGGCTATCTTTAGCTGATTTCTAGCTTCATAGGGCAGCCAGTTTAGAGATTTTGAGACGGGGGGATGTGGGCACTTCGCTTGGTGCCCCTAACCAATCTGGCCGCCGCGTTCAATGATGCCCTTAGTGGGGCCAAGGTATATTTGGGGGGCCACAAAGCATAGCACTGTCATAGTCAAGCCTCGGAAAAACACGTGGACCACTTACTTGAAATCCACTTGAGGCAGGAAAGGTTTGAGAGTCCTCAGAAGGTGGTTAGTTCCCTTGCACACATTGCTGATATGAGCCTTTATATTCAAGTGCTTGTCCAGGGTGATTCCTAGAGATTTAGTTGAGTCAATAATGCGGGGGGAGCAGTTGGAGGCTGTGAGTTGGTTCAGCCAGAGGTCAATTTTAGGAGTGTGTTTCGGGGGAGAAATGAGGAGGAATTCTGTTTTGGAGGTGTTTAGCTGGAGGTGGTTCTATAGAGTTGGGTGTTGTCTGCATACATATGGAAGAGAATGTCCATGGATTTTAGTTCATAAGCTAAAGGTTCCAGGAACAGGTTGAAGAGAATGGGAGATAAAGTGGACCCTTGGGGAACCCCCATGGTGACTGATGATGGCTGGGAGAGAGAGTAGTTTGACTTAACTCTTTGGGATTTGTGCTGGAGGAAGGACGAGAACCATTGCAGCACCTGACCAGAGAGGCCCATCCTATGCTCCAGAATGACTAGGAGATTGTCGTGATTGACAACGTCAAATGCAGAGGAAAGGTCAAGGATTCTAAGGAGGCAGGATTCATTTCGGTCAAGCATTATTAAAATGTCATGCATCACGTGAGTGAGAGCTGATTTAGTGCTGTGCCCACTACGAAAGTCAGATTGGTGTTGGTCCAGGAGATGGAAATGGAAATGGAAATTTTAATTATGCGCACATAGTTGTTACTGGGCACATCTTTCAAGGAGTTTGGCTAGTGTAGGAATGCTGGAGCTAGGGCGGAAGTTGTTAAGATCAGCGCTGTCTGCTGTAGTTTTTTTAAAATATAGGTGTTACCTGAGCTGCTTTTAAGCATTCTGAAATCATGTTTGTGACGAGGATCCATTGACAATCTTTGTCCAGATGGGAGAGATGGCATCCTTAATTTCTTTGGAGATGGAGGGTGGTAATGGGTCACTGAAGTGATTAGATGGGTTGATACTCTGAAGAACCTTTTTGATGTCACTTTCATTGAGGGGGGGGTAAAGGTGTCCCAGGATGCATTGTTCTTGATACCCCGGCTACTCGGTTCAGACTTGTCTAGTAAGGCTGGAGGGGGGGGGGGTGGTGCAGACCCATTGGGTAGCAATAGAGCCCATTCTGGTTTCCAGATCAATGTTAATGAGTCGAGAGTTCTCTGTAAAGAAAGCAGGCAAATCATCACATGAGGGAGGGCTGACTTCAGAATCAGATCGGTTAGGGGCTTCCAGCGATTGTTGTTTAACCAGTTCAAAAAGTTTCTTGGGACGATTTGCAGCTTGGTTAAGTTGGGATCTGAAATATTCTGCCTTAACTGTCTTGATTTGTTTGTTATAAGAGCTTCTACCTAATCTGAGGATTTTTAGCTGGTCCGCGGATGGAGTGGATCTCCAGGAACGTTCAATAACCCTTAAATTGCGACGTTCCGAGTTTAGTTTGCCTTTGAACCATGGTTTGGATATTTTTGTAGGTGCATTTTTTTGTTGGAGTGGGGCCATGGAATCCATGATGTTAGAGATAGAAGAGTTGTAGAAGTCTGTGAATGCATGGACCTCGTACATGTCCACTTGGGAAGAGAGGGCACACTTACAACAGGTTGCTAGATCAGCTGTGTTGATATCTCTCAGGCCCCTTTTCCAAATCTTTGGTTTTGTTCTTTGAGCCTTACTCAGAGACACCTCAAAGTTGATATGGAAGGAAATGATGTGATGGTCAGATCAATCGCAGGGTATCATGGAATCCATTGCGATGGTGTGTCCTTTGGTGATGATGAGGTCTAGTGTTTCCCCTATAATTGTAGTGTAGTTCCTAGTTTCCCACTAGGCCCTGCGCATTGGAATAACATAAACAGTAGTATCGACGTGGAACTGCGGATATTCCAGGCCTCTACTGACTATGCTAAACTTAATTGGGTTGTGTTACCAACTAGCTCAGAGGTCACTGGAAACTTTCTTCTCTGCATAGGAAGTGATCAGCTTCCTTGGCACAGACAAGAAGGGATTCAGTTTTCCAACAACCGTGCAACATGACAACTTTGCTCCTCAGATCAAGAGTCAATCTCTAGGGTCGTGTGAAACAATAGACATGTATTTCACTCAGTCAGTCTAGTGCAGTTTACTTTCACGAGATGTAGAGAATAGAGAGACGGGCGTTTGTCAATAAAGGGTTAACATTTATTGAACAGTCTTTCTTCTCGTGCAAGAGAAATGTATTGCCACAATTGCAATAATTGTTATTATAAAAAGTACGTACAGTAAGATAAGTATTGCGAAATAGAACTGTAAAAGCATTGATATGGTTTCTTAGCCATACAATGGTTTAAAAGTAATAAAACATATATACAGTCATATATACATTAGGCTAACATACTCAACTGGTGCTTCTAACTAAGCCTACCCCAGTGTGCCTGACCTAAGCCTAACACGTGAAAGGGGAGTAAGTAAGTAGCTTTAAGTTAAGTTGGTTTTGCCAAGGTTTGTTTCAAGAATTCTCGTCTAAGGGTTTAGTCAACACCATACCTCTGAATAGAATGATGGAGGATTGGTATCTCCTTCAGGGGTCTTTCTCGATATCCCAGTCACCCGCGAGGGTAAACCGGAAGCGCCGGGACTGGATTTCTCTGCACGAGAAATGCAGCGGCTTCTCTTCAGCGCGTCGAGGAAGGAGGGGGGACAGCGTCTGCGGGCAGCTGGAATCTGCTGGATGTCTTCGCAGAGGACGGCTGTTCAGCTCCTTAAACGTACTGCACCATAGTTCGCGCTGTAGCGGCGATAATGGTAATCAGCAGCTTCACCACCACAGGATAGCAGGCTGCTGCGACAGAGTGCTAGATTTACCAACACAGGGTCATGCAGGCAGCTGGCATCAGCAACAGGCAACGAACATTGCTTAAGGCAACGTTGGTAATATTTATACCTGACAGGTGCTGGGTTTGACGCAAGTTTGCTGGACATAAGACGTCAATTAAAGATGTCACTAGGAAGTGATAGTTATCAGTTGCTCATTAGAGTTCCATTACTAATCAAAACATAGCAAGCGGGGATTTCCAGGTTTGCTAAGTTTTTATCTTGTTGAAGAACTCGGAGTGTTATCTAGGAATATCAGATAGGGACTGCTGCACTGTCATTGCACTAATTGGTCGCAAAGGAAGTAGCAGAGAGTCATGCTGGAATGTGGCTCTGTTCGTGTGAGGCCAGAGATGACTTTTCAGAAAATCGCACTTGAACGGTTATGCCAATATAGGGAATAAATGGAGTTATAGCCGAATAGGGGCATAAGGTCACAGTATCGATCAGGAACCTAGATAAACACGCAACACCCACTCCACGGGTTAATGTCCATCAAAATTACTAAAACTAAAGCAATTAGATGCATGTGTAACATTGCCCACCCCAAAATACATAAATGCATTCGAAATAGGCGTACTTGTAATACATGAATTTTAGGTACTGTACGTTTTTTAAAGCATAGTAATCATTCAAAAAATTATTGCATATGAAATCAATGAACGATTATGCAAAAGGAATTACACATGAAGTATCTCTGACAGAAGAAAGGCGAGATAAATCATCACATAAAAATGCATTGTAATAACATGTGTGCTAGAGGCTGGTGTTATGTTGTTATGTCTCTAGATGTGTTTAGAAATAGAAGTGTGAAGCTTCTGTTCTCTAAGAATAGTTTTTACGTTAAGCAAAGAATTGTTCGTGCCAAAAATGGTCAATATTAGAAAAATTGTCCAATTCAAAGAAAATAGATTTCCAAAGCTCTTGGCAGTTTTTGTTGATCAAAACTGAAGGCCGAATTCAGAGTTCATGGGAACGCTGTGTGTCGGAAAGCTTCTCAAAAGTTATTGTTTCTCTGTGGGTGAGAACATCGTATCAGACAGGCTCTCAAAGAATTGGTCTACAAAATCAGGTGATAGTTCAACCAAATTAGATAGCGCTGTAACTTGGCAGGTGTGAGAATGATTGCTGTCATCGAAGGCAGGACCAGCAATGCTCACAGAACGTTGTACCTGGATGATGTTGCTTTTGTCACTCGCTCCACTGTTACCACTTGGCTGTAGTACAGGAGTCTCCACGAATGCCGTCATCAGGATTGGTAGCCGCTGGGGACAACACAATGCGTGAGCCGTTATTGGACTGAGCAAAGTATCGACGTCCATTGGTACTGCTGATGGAAGTGAAAGACAGATGTCCAACACGCATTCATCGCCGCAAAGCATACACCGTAGCACAGGTAAAATGCAATTTTGCCATATCGGTCTGAATGAAAGGAACCAGGTCATGTTTAGATCTCTCAGCCTGGCCAATCCGAGGACGTTAGTTATCCTGTCCCGGTAGCGCATTGCTAGGATTGTCTCTTCCATTCCCATGGGAGCTATGTCTGAGCCGAGGCTTGCCATAACGTAGCAGGAGGGTCAAAAATAGAATCCCTGCAACGAGTCCCAAAAATAATGGTATGCCGCCAAAAATGGAGTGCACAAAATTAGGAAAGATTCCCAAAATTGCCTGGAAGGGTGTTAGCAGTCCCGTAAAGACTGTCTTAAATATGCCTGGGATGCTTGTAGCACTAGACATGTTAAGGAGTTGGCTGAACATTTCTACGAAATGCACGGGGCAATTTGTTGATAAAAGGTCATGAACCTCAGTAGCCGTCCTTGCGACTAGAAGATCATACGTCTCTTTAGATGACGTTATAGGCACTGTTGTCTGTAAAAGTACAGATTTCATTTTGCTTAATGTATCAATTCGTATAGAATAGAGATTCAGACGAGGCCAGAGGGGAGTCACTATGTCTGGAGGCCCGCTCGGGAACAATGCTTGCATACAACATTTGACCATGGACGTTACTTGTACTAGATAACTTTTCCCTGGCGTCAGGCCACAACATCTGTGATCCGTTCTAAGAATGTAACTCCCGTTTGCGAGTTGCATAAAGAAGGACTCTATCTGAGTTGCAGGTGTGACTAGCTGGTGGCATGAAAGGTTGTTTGAATTTCCATCACATGCTCCGTGTAAATTAATACCCTGACACAAAAGTATACCGCTTAGTGAATGTTTACAGTTCTCACCACTAAGAAATACATTTTTGTCACTGTCACTATAGCAAGAATGAGTGTATGGTAATTTCCATTCGGATTTAACATATCCTTTACCCAATTGTTCATACTGGCCAGCAGGTATGTACTCAAGGCACTTTTTAAATCGGAAAGTTGTTATCGGAATTGTGATAATTCCGTGTATTATCCATTCAATGACAGGACTCTCTGACATTGTCAATGGTAATCTCTCGAGTTTTTCGATGCTCAGGATTGTATAGTCTGCTCCTTTTTGTGCCAAACTGATCTGTTTATCAGTAAGGTTAAAACTGGAAAATAATGACGTTGTGTTGATTAAACGCCAAGGCACATAGCCTGAACGAAGATTTTGCAGCGTCCAGCCTAATTCTATAATAGAGCGTAATTGAGACTGGCCATGTTGTAACATTAGCAAATCTATGTCTATCACATCAAAGGCAGAGGATACAATATTGTCCAAAGAATATATTCTGGAAGACAGAGTCGTTAACCCATTGTCTACCACAGAAAGTGATTTCTCCAAATTAATACGATCAATTTCTCGTATTTTTTCAGCAGTTTCAATTTGCTTTACTTTCCAAGCCTCGTTGTAAGCAGCATAGATACTGGTCGCTATGAAACGCTTTTGACGCTGTTTGCGTGGTCCAAGAATGAAGTCGCGCAAATCAAGTGTTGCTTAATTTCAGCCAGTGTGGACGAAGTTAGCCATTCTAGGCAGAGTTTCCCTACACTGTATGTTGTTATAATCCCTGGATGTTGTCTCTGGGAGTATCTCGAGTCTAATCTGGTCATTTTTAACCCCTGTGTTTTATTCAGGAACCTATCTTGACAGCTATTTGTGTCTGTAGGCCAGATTAACCACTTTTTCCAATCAGGATGTGTTCTGTTGAAATGTAAAATGTGTGACACGTCTAACTCAATATCAGCGGTTGCATTTTCAGGTATTGGCTTTGGTATAGACGGTGTTTTAAGGTCTTTGATCTTAGCTAGGCCAAGACAAGATGTTTGGTGTATTGTGTCATTTAAAAATAACATTTGTTCTGGTATCATGCAGGTTCTAAATAGTGCTTCAATGCCTTGCACCTGCCAATCTTTTGTACCCCAAATTGTTTTCGTTTCAATATTATTTTTCCAATAATCAAAACCAAATGTCATCATTTTGTCATAAAATGCTTCTGAATATATCAATTTAGAATTTGTCAGCATTGTTTTCATTCCTGATTTATCTAACAGTTTGTAATAAAACGTTTCTGCATTACTGGTGTTAAACCCTGAGAAGTATTTGAATTTCTCAAAGAATGCTTTAGAACTGCTTTTAGGTGGTGTAGAACAATGTTCCCATTGATTATACATAAAAACATTTCTAGGCTGTGCAGATTTATGCAAGTAATGATCCCCATAGTGGATGTAACAGAATAATTGCTCATAACTAGATGAACCTTGTAAATAATCATGATCTGTGAATCTAGCTGACATTACTAAATCAGACATCATGTCATTAATACTGTTAAAGTCCCAATCATCAGAGAATGTACTAGGTGTCACAAAGTCACTTAAGGAAACCTTTAGTTGATGAGGATACTTCAGGATTTCGACCGGACCATAGATCTCATAGTCTGTTTTCTCCCATACTACCCCACCAGGTATCGGAATTGCTGTGACATTTACTGTTGACGGTTCTCTTTTCTTCACGTGGGATGATCTGTGTGGTTTCAGGACTAGGTTGATGTTCTGACTTGCTGTGTCCATTGTAATATATTTTCCTTCAATGAATTTTCCCAAACACAGTACCATGATGAGCCAAAGCAGGAGGAAAAATACACCTAGACCGAACCAGAACTCTAGCCAAGGGGAAATAAGGTAGATTTCCTTCAGTTGATAAAAGAGTTCCGTTGCTTTTTCTTTAAAAGACTTTTTTGTTTCTGGCATCACTTCGGGGTCGTTTAAATCTTCAGAGAAGTTGTCGAAGTTGATGAAATAACCAGAGGCAGTTCTGTCAATTGATGGGATTGTTCTTTCAATCTGTCTTTCGGTAGCACTTTCTGATGCCACATCATTGTAGACTGGTGTTGTTTCTTGACGAACTGTTTCAATCTGTGTTTCAAGAGGCACGAGTTCCATGGCATTATTGCATAGTCCTTCATTGTGCACTGCAGGCTGATCGAATGTGATGAGTCTTTCAGTTTGAACCTCTTGGATTGTTGCAAGTTTGGGTATTCTGTTGTTTCTTGGGAGTCCACTGGGCCTACTGTTGATTATAGGCCACATGCTTGTGGTTTTACCAGATCGATAGACACGACTCTGTTCTCCTTTTTACCAGCAAGGGGCGGTAGCACAACTGATCTTGTTCCGGTGACTGCCAAGACAGGTACTGCTTTTCTGTAAGAAGGCCCAAATTCCTTCTTCACCGCGATCTTTTCTCTGACTAGATCCCCAATCTTTGGAATCCAGACAGGCCTTGCTGGGGCTGTTGCGGGTGGTGCCTCGTCAGTGGTACTTGGCTGTTGCTTTAACATTATGTTGCTTAATGATTTTCTTGTTTTATTCAGTTCCTGTAAAACAGCCAAACGGTCTTTTACATCAAAGTGTGTTGTTTCTTCTTGTACCACTGACATCTGACTATCGAGGTCCTGAACGCGCATTCTAATTCCGAACAATAGTTCGTATGGGCTGAAACCTTTTAGAGAATTTCTTGGCATGTTGTTAAGACTAGTTTGGACACTTATTAAATGTTTGACCCACCCAGCGCCTGAACCTAATACCTTCGCTGTTATAGATTGCTTTATGTCACGGTTTTTTCTTTCTACCACACTATTCCCTTCGGGGTGCGACGGACAAGAATACCGCAACCCAATTCCCATGCTGGCCATGGCCTCCTTATAAGCTCGAGAGCTGAAAGCAGGACCCTGGTCAGAATGGAACGTGGTAATTGCGTATGTGCCGATATTGACTCGCAAATCTTTTATAACCGTTCTAGCGTCAGCCGAGCGCTGGAGGCCTCATTATTTTAAGTGCTTTTTGTCTTAACTGTTAATAGGACGCAGGATGGGGTGTAGGCAGCGTTACGCTTTTTCTGACTGGTAGCCGGTAGCAAGGTTCCTTACTGCGATCCCTATTACAGTTTTCACAGTTGTTTGCATATATTTGGTGTTCTACACTCATTCCCGGCCACCAGAATACTGATTGTAATTCAGTCAGTGATTCCTTGATCTCTCTGTGCCTTAGACCCAAACCCATGTGTGCGTCTGCTATTAAAAATATTCTCCTGTTCATGTTTGGAATTACTCTGTCCCCCACTCCAGGGATTCGAGCAAAAGGAACGGAGTTTGCATCGATTATGTATGCATAATTGAGTGGATAGTTTACGGGTAGTGCTGCACAGTCGCCTTTTACGGTCGTTCTTACTGCCAGCATGGTTTCCCCGTCTATGTACTTATCTGTACACTTTTTTGTGGCTACGGAAGCCGGTTTAGTTGCTTCCGCAGTGGCTGTAGTAGCCAATGAATTCCCTGCAACGTGAACGCCATCACGTTGAAGACTCTGTGCGTGAATCACGTGAGTCTTTTGTAGTTCTTTGTGTAAAAGAGCTACCTGTTTCCAGAGCAATTTATGCTTTATTGTGGCACCTGTGTCATCTTTGTAGTCGTTTTCGATCCAACTCTGCAGTTTATTGTTGTAAGAGTTGACGCAAAAATGAGAATCGCACACTATAAGTGTCGGGAATTCACGTTCTGCATTTTCGAGCGCCATCTTTAAAGATCTGATTTCAGTTCTTTGAACCGAACAGTTTCTTACAGATTCAGTTTTTGTTACTTTCTGTCTGAATTTACCGCACAGCCAACGACCTTTAATGATCGCACATGCTGCATCGTAAGATTTTCTCTCTACGTTGAAATGCTGTACAAAGCTATCTGTATAGATTATACAGGCATATTGTGGGAGAGGCAGTATTTCGATTGGCAGAGGATATTCTTCTTCATATTCTAAATCATTCAGTTCTTCAAATTGCGGGGTGAAATAGTATTTCACATCTTCCGCTCCTAGAGAATCTATGCACTGTATCCATTTCGGATCCAGTGACACTGTAGGCAGGTTTACTGGGCTGAATAGCGCCTCGAAGGCGGATTTCGCTGTAAGGATATTAATCCGTTTGCCGTGTGCTAGTTCTCGTTCATTTGCTAATGCGATTTGCACTGCGTTCACAGTTCTTTCTGCGCGACTGAATGCTTTTTCTGCTTGTGTGTACAAGTGAGATTTAATTGAAATTGGTACCTTTTCTCCCTCATTAGAGGTTAGGTACGTGAATCCGCATCTTCCTGGGATGACTCGGATTACAAGATCGATCGTGTTGTCACGTGTATCTAATTTTGTTTTTGCTAACATGTCTGTTTGCAGTGATCTCAAAATTTCTGTGTGTTTTTGAGTCCAATTGATTTGTTTTAAATCAGGTTTTATTAGTTGGTAGAGAGGTTTAACCCTCTCTGCGTAATTTAGAATGTAAGTTCTTCCGAAATTCAGAAAACCTAGTATTGATTGTAAATTCTTCAGCGTTTTTGGAGCTTGGAGTACAGCGCACTTCTCTAAGAAGTTGTCCGCTAGGCTTTTCCCTTCACTTGATAATTCGTACCCTAAGAATAGTACTGTCAGATGGGCAATTCGGGACTTTTTAAAGTTGAATTTGTAACCCTCTGCTGCGAACCCAAGTATAATGGTGTTCACTCTTTTCAAGTGAGTATCCAAGTCGTCGTCTGTGACATAAATATCATCTACGTAAGACAATGCTTCATCATCATAGATTTGTAGTAACTCTGTTACCCTAGCTGAGAATAGTCCTGGGCTGTTCTTGAACCCCTGTGGGAGTCGACAGAATTTTTTCTGCGACCCAAATGCAGAGAAAGCGGTCAAATATCTGCTTTCTGGTGCAATGTTTTGACAAAAGAAACCATTAGATATGTCTAATGTCGTTTTGTATTTTTTCCTAACTATGTTATTCATTAGGGCTGCACTATGCGAGTTTTGTACTGCAAAGGTTTTGCAACATGTATTAAGGTGTCTGTAGTCCAAAACTAGACGATATGAATTGTCTGGCTTGGAGACAGGAAACAAAGGATTGTTCATTTGAGAGGTGCATGTTTCAATCACCCCCTGGTACTCAAGTTGATCTAAGATCTCCCTGACTTGTTTTTTAGCTTCTTGCTTTATGGGATACTGCCGTTGGGCAGTTGGTTCACTTTTTAATTGGATTTTGTGAGGTGGTGAATCCTCATCCCATCCTACATGATTTTTATATAATGCAGGTGCCTGGGCTACTGCCCATTTCCTTGCATATGTATATTTTTTGTGAATCGGAATGTGATTCGAGAAGGCAGGCATAATCACTTCTTCGCCACGAGGGCACTCCCTGACAAACTCCGGGGGCCAATCTTTTTCAGCTAACAGAATATCATAGCCTTTTGAGAGCTTATCCCAAAATAGACCCTTAATTTTCCTAGTCTTATCACCCTCTATACGCAATGTTATTTCGTATATTTTATGGGGCTCGCTAAGCCTGGCGTCGGCAGTTTCAACTTGAATGTATTCATTCGTGTCCACTGTCTCCAGATGACTCATCAAGATCTTGCGCGCTATACTGATTTCTGCTGCACTGTCCAACATTGTCAATGCCCACTCCCCGTTTTTCAACTGTGTCCTCAGTATTCTCGGCATGGTTGATTACTCTAATACTGGCTACCTTCTTTTTCTGAAATTGAGATTTTTTACTCTGAGCAGGTTCCTTGTCTTTGGACTTGGTGTGCTCTCCTGGGTCTGACCGTCCTCTTCTTTCCGAATTCTGTGGAAGAGATCGAGAGGGACGTGTATCAATACTTTGATATCTATCAGGTTTTTTCAGATTATCCCTATTTCTTAGGTTATATCTTTTCTCAGAGGGCTCCCGTTGGGGAGACTGGCGTTCTCGAGTCGGAGTTCTTTCCCTCCGTCGAGGAGACCTTCCTCTGGACTGGAAAACTTTTTCCTTGGGAGTGGATTGTTTATTTCCATCCTAGCTCTTTTTAGGAGTGTTTAAATTATTTGTAATAAATAATTTTTCAGGATTTTCGAGCAGTTGGGGCTTTACCGGTTTCCCACCCAAGCTGTCTCTACCTAATTCTTCATAGCATTTTTCTATGATTTTTGCAAGCTCAACAGGATCTTTTATATCTGTTTCCCTCAACTTCTGGCGGATCGCCACAGATGCTGCTTCTCCCTTTATGTTGGCTAATAATATAGCCGTGACCTGCTTGAAGTCTTTCAGTAATTTCATACCTAGATTTAAAGCGGGCTCTGGACCGAATTCATTTTGAATCTGTTTTAGCACTTCTGGTATTACCGCCATAGACGGAACACCGTGTGTTTTTGTGTAAATGGAAGCAAAGACTGTACCCCAAGTGTCACAGTCCTCCACGTGTGGTGCGACTCCCATAGGAAGGCAGATGGTCAAGATTCTGTGTTTCTCAATAGGGGTAGTATCAGGAAATACTGCCTCTATTTGAGTGATTTTCTGGGCTAACCAGAAAGGAATTTGTTCCCGTTTTACGGGTGTTTTACCAAGACATGACTGTATGTTCTGTGGTGTAATTTTATTTGTGTTCCCCTGATGTGGGGTCAGCTGTGGTACATTAACAGCTGGTTGGACTGTTGCAGTCCGCATTACATATTGGACTAATTGCCTATGTATTTTTATTAATGTTTTTAGCTGTACTAACAGCTCTTCTCTAGACATTTTTGCAATGTCAGGATGTGGTGTGTAGCTGGCTAGAACCGGCCACGTGGCTCCTGGTCTACCTAGTGGACCGAGCCTAGTTATTTGATCAGTGTGTTTTAGGGCGCCATTAAACCAGAGCAGGTGCTCTTGAAATTTAAGTGGAATTTCAATCTCCTCGAAAGGAGCGTACTCTTCCGGAGGTTTCTCTATTTTGTAATAGTGAAACTCTTTTGTTCCAGCGTTTACAGCTGGAAAGTTTATCCATGAATAGAATACCTCTGTCTGCCGATACTCGTGAGCCTCTATCACGAAAATTACTGTACCACCTTGAGGTGTCAGTCCGTTTTCTATAAGTTTTGAAGTTATAGATTTTCTTAAATGTGCCGGGATGATTATTGCATCCGGGTCTGTGTATTCGGGACCTTGCTGAGTCGCATCTGCTGCGGCCCCAGTGGTTCCGTTTTCTGGCATTGTAAAAATGCGAGGTTTGCAGAGTAGGTCTCCAAGGAGACAAAGATTAGGTGCACAATATTTTGGAACACTGTATCCTTCAACGTTGAATAAACCAGAGCTTTACATAGGAATCTCTTCCTACTAAGGTCGGGCGGATTTTAACCTTTCACCCACTCCAGACGTCTATTGGAGTATTTACGGGAGAAAGGGGTGTGAAATATGCACGACTGAGTTACTCTAAAAGTCTTGTGTTAGTTTATCGCCTTACCAAACGTTTGGGCGCCATGTAGTGTAGTTCCTAGTTTCCCACTAGGCCCTGCGCATTGGAATAACATAAACAGTAGTATCGACGTGGAACTGCGGATATTCCAGGCCTCTACTGACTATGCTAAACTTAATTGGGTTGTGTTACCAACTAGCTCAGAGGTCACTGGAAACTTTCTTCTCTGCATAGGAAGTGATCAGCTTCCTTGGCACAGACAAGAAGGGATTCAGTTTTCCAACAACCGTGCAACATGACAACTTTGCTCCTCAGATCAAGAGTCAATCTCTAGGGTCGTGTGAAACAATAGACATGTATTTCACTCAGTCAGTCTAGTGCAGTTTACTTTCACGAGATGTAGAGAATAGAGAGACGGGCGTTTGTCAATAAAGGGTTAACATTTATTGAACAGTCTTTCTTCTCGTACAAGAGAAATGTATTGCCACAATTGCAATAATTGTTATTATAAAAAGTACGTACAGTAAGATAAGTATTGCGAAATAGAACTGTAAAAGCATTGATATGGTTTCTTAGCCATACAATGGTTTAAAAGTAATAAAACATATATACAGTCATATATACATTAGGCTAACATACTCAACTGGTGCTTCTAACTAAGCCTACCCCAGTGTGCCTGACCTAAGCCTAACACGTGAAAGGGGAGTAAGTAAGTAGCTTTAAGTTAAGTTGGTTTTGCCAAGGTTTGTTTCAAGAATTCTCGTCTAAGGGTTTAGTCAACACCATACCTCTGAATAGAATGATGGAGGATTGGTATCTCCTTCAGGGGTCTTTCTCGATATCCCAGTCACCCGCGAGGGTAAACCGGAAGCGCCGGGACTGGATTTCTCTGCACGAGAAATGCAGCGGCTTCTCTTCAGCGCGTCGAGGAAGGAGGGGGGACAGCGTCCGCGGGCAGCTGGAATCTGCTGGATGTCTTCGCAGAGGACGGCTGTTCAGCTCCTTAAGCGTACTGCACCATAGTTCGCGCTGTAGCGGCGATAATGGTAATCAGCAGCTTCACCACCACAGGATAGCAGGCTGCTGCGACAGAGTGCTAGATTTACCAACACAGGGTCATGCAGGCAGCTGGCATCAGCAACAGGCAACGAACATTGCTTAAGGCAACGTTGGTAATATTTATACCTGACAGGTGCCGGGTTTGACGCAAGTTTGCTGGACATAAGACGTCAATTAAAGATGTCACTAGGAAGTGATAGTTATCAGTTGCTCATTAGAGTTCCATTACTAATCAAAACATAGCAAGCGGGGATTTCCAGGTTTGCTAAGTTTTTATCTTGTTGAAGAACTCGGAGTGTTATCTAGGAATATCAGATAGGGACTGCTGCACTGTCATTGCACTAATTGGTCGCAAAGGAAGTAGCAGAGAGTCATGCTGGAATGTGGCTCTGTTCGTGTGAGGCCAGAGATGACTTTTCAGAAAATCGCCCTTGAACGGTTATGCCAATATAGGGAATAAATGGAGTTATAGCCGAATAGGGGCATAAGGTCACAGTATCGATCAGGAACCTAGATAAACACGCAACATAATATGGGTAGGCTGGTCACAATGTTAATTTTTTTATAATTCTTTTTATTAACCAACATCGGTAAATTATACAATACAGAGGATCGGACACATTTGATATCACAATACATATGGAAGGAAGAACTCCCACAAGTTACACAAGAAATGGACTTCACGGGGAACTAGGGTCATTTTGCTCAATGCTGTGAGTGGGGTACAAATGTTGCCTCTGTAACTATTCCATAAGCCCCAGACATGTGACCATTTCCTGGGGCGCCCCCTTGCCAGATACACTGTCTTCTCTCTGAACATACACCAATAAACATTACCTTCTCAGGCCTCCAGGGTGGGTGGATCTATGGCCCCCCATAATTGAGCTATATTTCTTTTAGCCAACATGAACCCCAAAGTGGCCCCTTGTGTCTGTGAGGCATTCAAATCAGTGGGCTCCCCTATGTTTAGAAGGGATCTTCTGGCCTCTGCACGGAGTGTGATGCTTAACACCTTGCTGAAGCCAGTAAGAGCTGATGTATGTACACTCCCAGATAGTGTGCATAAAAGTGCCAGAGAGGCCACAACACCGTTTACATTCTCTTGAGTCGGCCCACCCCATGCTCACCAAATGAGGCCCTGTCATGTAAGTTCTGTGAAGGATTTTCAATTGAACCAGTCTTAAATGCGTGGGAATAGTGACAACCCTGGGGGAGGATACCGCTGACTGCCAGTCCTCATTTTTTAATTCTATCCCATCTTGCACCCATTTGTCCCTCAGTGTCTGCAGAGGGTCTGTCATATGGTTAATTCGCTTTTTATATATCAGTGAGATCGCCTTTTCGGGGAGACGACCATCTAAAACTCTGTCTTCTAGCGGGGAGATCTCAGGGGGTTCAGTTCCCATGGGTAGCGAGGACAGGAGTGAGTGTCGGGCCTGCAAATAGCGGAAGTATTCTGAATCTGCCATTTCGTACTCAGTTTGAAGCTCCTTGAAGGACTTGACCCCTCCCTTCCTCCACATATCTTTAATGGCTGAAATTCCTATAAGATCCCACCAGTCGAAGCCCTTCGTGTTCATGAGGTCACCCAGCTTCTGTGCGTTCCAAAGGGGGGTAGCTAGTGTTAACTTATGTCTCCAACCCAGGGAGCAGGTGGCACTGTGCCAGATTTGTACTGAGTGCTTTGTGGGGCCTGTTTACAAGAAACGATTGGGTCTGGAGTAAACAGCCCTGTAGTAGTTCCCGCCCGGAAGGAGCCACCGATCCATGGCGTAGCCCGGGTTGTCTGCACGACCGAATTTGCCATGGTTGATAGCTGCAAGCTGGGAGGCCCAATAATGCTTCCTGATATCCGGGAGACTGATGCCCCCGTCTTACCAGTTCAGAGTTAGTTTGTTTAAAGCAATTCAAGGTCTTCCGTCCCATAAAAACTCTCTTTGCAGGCCCTCAATTTCCCTAAAGTAGGATGCTGGCACTATTTCTAAGGTATTTTGCAGGACGTAGAGGAATCTTGGCAGGGCCATCATTTTAAAGAGGGCAGCCCTACCCAGAAGTGAGATAGGGAGCTTTATCCAATTGTTAATGTCACTTTTGAGTTGCTGGAGAGGGGGAAGGAGATTCTGGGTGTACCAAACCGAAGGGTCAAGGGAGATGAAAAACCCCAAGTACTTAAATCCGTCATTGTTACTTTGTATGTGGCAATCTCTTGGAGGCGTAAGAGGGCTCCCCCTCAAAACGAACACCAGGGATTTCCCTCAATTAATGGTGAGGCCCGAAAACCTTCAGAAAATTGTCAGAATGTCTAAAACTACTATGAGGGACTTCTGGGGCAAGGCCATATAAAGCAAGATGTTGTCTGCGTACAGCGATATGCGGTCCTCCCATCCAGGAGACCACCTCAATCCCCTTATCATCGGATCTCAGCAAATCCAGGCAGCCAGGGGTTCCAAGGCACGGGAAAAAAGTAAGAGGGACAACGGGCATCCCTGACGTGTACCACAACTAAGCTGGAATGAGGCTGAAACCTTATTGTTTACTACCACTTGTGTCAGAGGCGCCGCATATAGTAGACGTACTCATCGAATGAACTCTGGACCAAACCCAAATTTAGCCAGAACTGCCCACAAACAGCCATAGTTGTGTCCAATGACACAATCACTGCTGATTCTCAAAGGGTGTGTGCTCTATCGATAACTTCATGTACCCTGTGCAGATTAAGGGCCATATTCCTATGGGGCATGAAGCCAGATTGATCGGGATGTATTAGGTAGGTGATCACTTTTATCAAACGGTTGGCTAGGAGCTTAGCCAAGATTTTGGGCTCTGCGTTTAAAAGGGAGATGGGCCTGTAGGGTCACCCCCTGCCCCGGGGGAAGTATCCCTGCTTCTTTAGCTTCCTCATACATTGTCTTCAAGTGGGGGGCGAGTTTATCAGGCCTGAGTTTGTAGAGCTCGATAGGGAGTCCATTTGGGCCTGGCGCTTTCTCTGAATTTAATGAGCTAATTGCTTGGGCAATTTCCTCCGGTGCAAGGGGGCCATCAACGCAACTCCGATCTCCCAAGGAGAGACAAGGAAGTTTAATGTGGCAAAGCAACTACTGCGAATCCTCCTCCGAAGAGGAGGACTTAGTTGTACAGACTGCTTGAAAGTGCTCAGCGAAGCTATCCACAATTTCTTGCGGGTCCGTGATTGGGACATCTCTTCATGTTCTGAGCTCAGGTACCAGGCGGCTCGCCCACTCCTTTCTGTCCAACCACGCAATGAGTTTCCCGGACTTGTCTCCCAGATCATATAGCCTACCCTGCTGCTCTCTGCTAAGGGCCTTAGCCCTGTCAGTGACTAGTGTTTTGTAGTTGTGCTGTTTTAGGCCTAGTAGATGAAGCTTATCCGGCGTCATCCCCTTCTCCAGGTCACCCTCCAGTCTATAAATTTCGGTCTCAAGCTCAAGAACCTCTTTTTGTTTGTCCTTCTTAGTGTCAGCAATTAACGATAGTGCCTGTCCCCGGACTACTGTCTTGAACGCTTCCCAAAAAGATCGGGAAGAGGATACTGACCCCACATTATTAGTAAAGTATTCGTCTATAGTCTTAATGAGATCTTTATGGATTTTTGGGTTACGCAGGTACCAGGGATTAATTGAGGCCAGTTTCCCAGCTTTTCCCCGTGCCAGAAATAGGCTGATCCAGAGTGGTGAGTTATCAGAAACACCTCTGGGTAAATGTTTAATTTCACTTATATAGGTGGCTTGCGCGGCCGGTACCAGACAGTAGTCTAGTCTAGAGAGACTGTGATGGGCTCCCGAATGAAAGGTGTGCTATATCTGGTCTGGGTGATAGAGCCTCCAACCATCGACCAGGCCCATAGCTTCCAAGACGTTGGGCAGCCAACGGGTGGCCCGCCCCATCTCCCGTGGAGGAAACCTATCCAAAGTGCCCGAAACAACCACGTTAAAGTCGCCTCCCAGTATCAGAAGGCCATCTGGGACCGCGAGCAAGACTGCACCTAAATCGGCAAATGTGGTTCCCTGCAGGCCCAGGGGGACATAGATGGACATGAAGGTGGTAGAACGGCCCTCTCACATACCTGTCACACCAACATACCTGCCTCGATCATCCATCCATGTGGACCTCACTGACAATGGGAATGCGTTTCTCGTCATGATGCCCACCCCCCTAGACCCCGAAGTAAACCTCACGTGTGCAATCATCTTATACCCCCCTCTGTGCATTGCTTTCTATAGGTTTTCGATCAAGTGCGTCTCTTAATATATTGGAGTACGATACTCCGTTTGATTTTATCCCCTAACCCATTCACATTCCATCTCAGAATCTTTATATCCTTATCCCCCATCATCTTTGGTATGACTATGGATATGCCAACAATCTTTTGCGGTTACTTTTGCAGTAGATCTTCCGCCGATAACCTCATATACTGTGCCGATTATACACAAAAAATGTGAAACAAACCAACTTGATATCCCAACCCAACAACCTCCCTCCCTGCTGCCCTGCACTCTGGGCTTGAAACTGCCCATTAAGGTACTTGCAGAGTGCTTGTCGCCCTAACAAATTTCTAAGGAAAAAAAAAAAACAGGGGGAAGTAGCGGGCTCCGTGTCCCTGCCCTAGGCAATAACTTTGTTACACCATTAATTGCGATATTAGTTTAAAACAATAGAAATTCACCAGTCCCATTCGAGTAAAGCACCGGTGTCATCCACCCCCCAACCCGCCCAACTGTTCCATTATATACTATAGAAAGTTGCCTGCATGGAAAGTCCATCATCAGAGCGTCCGAGCGTCCCCTGTGTCCCCGGTTCCACGGTCCGCCGGGCTCCTTGCATGTCTCTACTCGATCCACTCCGTCACTGCCTCCGGCTGGTCGAAGTACTACGCTTTCCCGTCAGCCTCAACCCGGAGGCACGCTGGGAATAACATTGAATATTTTAGGCCTATATCTCTCAGGTCACGCTTCACAAGTAGAAATGACCTCCTTTGCCTCTGTACTCATTGAGTAAAGTCCGGGAAGAAGGAAATGTCTGCATTTTCATAGCAGAGGGGGCTCCAACCCCGGAGTTTTGGAGAATAATGTCCATAGCTCGGAAGTTTAGGACCCGAGCCAACAGAGGTCATGGGAGAGCGCCCGGTTTGGGACGGCCGCCCGGGATCCTGTGAGCTCGCTCAATCAGAAAAAACGTACTGAGGCCTTTGGGTTTCAAATGGTTGAGAATGAGTTTCACAACAAATAGGTCAGGGGTTTGCCCCTCAGCTTTCTCCAGAACTCCTAGGATGCGTAAGTTGTTACGTCGAAGTTGGCCTTCATAGTCATCAAGCTTAAGGTCTGTAGAGTTACGAGAGTCTTGGAGTTCACAGACCTCCCTCTGAAGCTGTGCAACGCCTTCCACCAGACTGGCAGCTGTTATTTCTACCTGCTTGATTTTTTTATTTAGTTTCCCCATATCTGCCCTGATAAGGTTGATGTCAATGGCCTTGGTGTCCATTTTGTGTTTCAAGGAGGTCTTAACGCCAGTAATGGCCTCCATGACGTCCTTGAGGGAAAGTTCCTGCTCCTCTTCCCCTGGGCCCCCATGTGCAGTCTCTTCCGACAATCGGCCCGCTGCGTCTCCTTGGTGACCCTGTATCTGTCCAGTTTGTTGAGTTGAATCGATTTTGGCCCCCGGGACACAGATCCCTTAATGCGCTCCATTGTAGCCTTCAAGGCGAGCGTCGGGCCAGCTGGCGGTGAGGTATGGGTGAAGGGGGGCACCACAGCATGACACTGCAGCCCGCTCCAATCCGACCCCGATGCGTGGCTCACCGCTAGTCCCGATCTCAGGTCTGTGCTCTGCAGATGGTGGGGACTTTGAGGCCGTTTACGATACCACGCCACCCCAGGGCCGCAGCAAGGAGAGCAGGCTGGAGGGCGATGTTCAAGGGGCGATTGGTGGTGTCAAGTGGTGAGGCGTGCTGAGCCCTAGGAATGCAGACGTCAGCCCTCCCGGCCATGAGTCCTCCAACTAACAAGGCTTCCCGGGGCACCACACGTTCAGAGTGGGGGTTTTCCCCAGAGCCCCAGGGAATCCACTTTGTGCCGGTAATACGGCCTCCCGCTGTTGGCAAGTATAAGAAGTATTTAAGCCCATGTAGTTCACCACCAGAAGGGGCGACAAATGCTCAGGTGGTGGAGTCCCTAGAGCCCCGTGGTGCGTGCTCTGCACATCAAAGACAGCCGCCGCACTCATTGGCCCCGCGGCCGGCACACTTACCGCAGTGTGATGCGTTCAACTATGCACCCTGCTCCGGTACACCTCAGCAGGTCGGTCGTGACGTTTTTACCGGACTGATGGGCAGCGTCTCACAGCCGGAGGGTCAATCGTCCAACTTCAGTGTGGCATCCGGCAGAAGAGGACACGCAGTAGAAACGCGCCACCACCATTTCAGTGCAGCGCGGCTGGCGCGTTGAATTGGACCCGATGCAGATTTCAGAGGGGGTGGGGGTGTTCAGGGATGCCAGCGGGTCTTCAGTGAGGCCACTGCCCCAGGTCAAGGAGGCTTCACGGGCTGCTCCAGCTGCAAGGAGGACCACGGCGGCACCCCAGACAGCAGCACTACCTCTGATACTCCCAGAGCCAGCCGAGGCGTTCCCGCGGCAGGCTGAAGCACCGTGGGCCCTGGCTCCAGGCTCCAATGCAGGCTGCAGCTCTCACAGGACAGGATTTCGGGCGTCTGGTACAATCACGGCGTCAGAGCAGGCGAGTTGGGGTCCACTGGCGCTCCGGTGTTAAAAACTGGCAATTGGTATCACGGATAGTCGCTCAGGATAGACATGGGCTAAGAAGGGTGACGGAACTCACCCACTACGCAGCCATCTTCTCTCCGCGCTTGTCCACGCCCCCTGCTGGTCACACTGTTGAATCAACTTGTGTTCATTGAAGAAAGAATTGAGGCATTCGACTGCTTGGTCATTAGGGTTCGACCAGTGCAGGTTGAAGTCCCCAAGGTAGATGTGGTACTGCGCGGAATCCACATTGCCAGAGATGATTTCCATTAATTGTTCGATGAAGGGAAGGTTGACGCCGGGGGGGTGATAGAATGTGTGTGGTTTGAATACCAGATGATTGTTACTAGAGATGTTGAGACAAAGGTATTCACATGTTACTGGCGAAGAGGACTCTGAGAGGGAGACCGCAAGCATGCTCCGATGTATACAAGCTAGGCCCAATCCCACCTTTTTAACTCTGTCTAGACTAATTATTTCATGGGTAGGGGACACCAGGAGTTCTAGCATAGGAGTGGACGAGGGATTGAGCCAAGTTTCTGTGAGGATAATGATGTCTATCTCATTGTGTTGTATGAGGTGGAAGATATCGGAGGTGTGTTTGTTGGCTGACCTGCAATTGAGTAGTACGCATTTGAGTAGTGCCGGTGTTTGGGGGGAGGAGTCTGAATGATGTTCACTCTCGTGAGGTTGTCATTATATAAGACTCTGAGGTTGTGATGGGGTTCTCTGTTCGGGTTAGGGTGAATGGCTTGAATTATTCCATTCGGAATCATGTTGGTGTCTGCGCTGGACGAGTAAGACTTGAGAAGGCTGACAATTTCGTTGGGCGCAAGAGATGTTGAGACAAAGGTATTGGCATGTTACTGGCGGAGAGGATTCTGAGAGGAACACAGCGAGCGTGCTCCGATGTATACAAGCTAGGCCATCTCCAGGGCTGGACTGGCCATAGTGGGCACCGGGTGTTTCCTCCTTGGCTGCTAGGGTGGGGGGGGCGTTTTTGGGCCCCTGGGCGGCCATTTTTGTTACCGGGGGTCACGCAATATCGCCCCCCTGTAACAAAATCGGCCAAAACCAGCCGTTGCAAGCTGCTCGGCTGCACTCCCCCTCACCCCAGGGGGTCCAGCTGAGCAGTTTGCCAGGACCGGTTTCTGTTCCCAGTCCGGCCCTGGCCATCTCCCACCTTCTTAACTCTGCCTAGACAAATTATGTCATGGGTAGGGGCACCAGGAGGTCTAGCATAGGAGTGGACAAGGGATTGAGCCAAGTTTCTGTGAGGATAATGATGTCTATCTCATTGTGGTGTATGATGTCGAAGATATCAGAGGCGTGTTTGTTGGATGACCTGAAATTGAGTAGTACGCATTTGAGTAGTGCCGGTGTATGGGGGGAGGAGTCTGAATGATGTTCACTCTCGTGAGGTTATCATTATTTATGACTCTGAGGTTGTGATGGGATTCTCTATTCGGGTTAGGGTGAATGGCTTGAATTATTCCCTTCAGAATCATGTTGGTGTCTGCGCTAGACGAGTAAGACTTGAGAAGGCTGTCAATTTCGTTGGGGGCAAGAGATGTTGAAACAAAGGTATTCGCATGTTACTGGCGAAGAGAATTCTGAGAGGAAGACCGCAAGCGTGCTCCGATGTATACAAGCTAGGCCATCCCCAGGGCTGAACTGGCCATAGGCTGTCAATTTCGTTGGGCGCAAGACAGGTCAACGAGCTTCTTAGGCGAGAGGCTGCGTTAGGTAGGGGTACGGCTTTAGAGATAGTGGGGAATGATAGTTGGTCAAGGTGAGCTCTAGCACTGTCGCTGGCGGGGGCTCTGGGCAGATTCGGATGAGAGAGGAGGGAGCTCATCAAGGAGAGATATTCAAGTGAGAGGGCTTGCAAATCGTGGAGTTTGAGGGAGAGAAGGTGCAGCTGGAGGGAAATATCGTCCAGGCGTGCCACCAAGTCTGGGTGTTGGGAAAGGGGAGGAAGTTGAGTTTGGAGATCTGGAGAGGGTTTCAATGTGTGCTAGAGGTGTCAGAGCTGGCAAAGGGAGGTTCCGGGGGGTGGGTTGGTCACTGAGTATTAGCGGTGTTCCAGAATGCTTTGCTAAGGAGGTTGGTAAAGGTGATAGGGTTAATGGCCGCAAAATGTGTGGTTCGATCAGTTTAGAACCCAGCAGGGTCTAGGGAAGGGTGGTGGGTGAGGAGAGAGGTGAATCTGAGGAGGAAATGGGAGCATCGCTTTGGGGTGTCCTTGAGGTGACTAGTGCTAGATCTTGTCGCACAGGTGTTGAATTGTTAGCCCCGAGTTTTTGATATTCACAAAGAGTTTGTTGAACTGCTCTAGGTTTCGTTTGGATTCTCGAGTGAGAACGATACGGTTGTTGTAGATAGTAATGGTGAGATCTACAATGAGGATAGGAGAGGAAGTAACAGAAAGACTAAATCCATGAGGTGTTTTCCTGATCTGTTTTACCTGGAAAAATGATATGAGGATTTTTCTCCATTGGGCTCTTCTGCTCGTGAAGAAGATTAGGTCATACATGATGTTGCCATTAGACATACAGCAATAAGTATCTGATATAAGTGTTTCCGGGTGTGTTTTGATTATGTTTTGTGGTTGAATTTTGTTTATGCATTCGAAGTGAGGTTAGGGGGATAAGTAATCTTAAAAGCACTGAGGCCCACTTGAGAGAGTGAGCCTTCAGTCGGGCTAATGGTAGAGGCAGCCATGGTGGGGGGAGGGCACAATCTGAGGAGATGGTGGAGACAAGGGACAATTCTGGTCACTCACAAATTGGCTAGGGCGTGTAATTAATAAGTAATTCCCTGTACTAATCCCGAGCCATCTGGTCTATCATCAGGTCTTGCTTTGTTTCAGGCATTTCACTAGTGTTTCTGGATCAGATCATGGCCTTACTGCTAAGGTATATTCTCAATGACATTGGACAATGACGTGGAGAGGTGTGGCTCACTGGTTAGAGGCGGCAGACCCGAGTGCAGAGAACGGCCCGGGACCAGGGTTCGATTCCCGACGCGGCAGGGTCTTGGACCAGGATCAGCGGACTGATAATTCTCGCATCGGTGCCTACTCTGACCGGGGAGCACACTCGGCAACTCTGGGCATTAGCTTGCCTCATCTCCACAACGGCCCCACACAAACGCCGGGGATGCCTGGTTTCACCTTGGAGACCCCCAGGAGGGACTATCTCACAGGGAAAGCCAGGACGGGTTCCCCAGCGGTCTATAGCGCTACGAGGCCTCCGGGTAGCAGTGCGCTTTACAAGACACAACAATTTACAATTTACATTAGAATTGGACAAAGAAGTATTGAAGAGGTAAATCACCAATTACTTGCAAGTATTCTTTATTATTCTGACTATCCTCCTCGTCCTGGTACTAATAGACCACCCTCTACCCAGGTGATACTCTACCACAATACCTAGTGCTTGGTCGTTTCAGGTGTCGGTGTGGGACTGACATCACTTATAGTCTCTCCTGCTGTGAGGAGCCTCGGGAGGAGCTGAAGGGTATAGGTCAGCATTAACATCATTTAGGGTTTATTACTGTAACCCATCCCTTGCCCCTTGTGACCTCTGGCACTTCATTTGTGATCCCTGCAGAATCATTGGCAAGAACAAAAGGGCTATTCATCCTTATGAGTTTTGTGTCTCCAGCCTCCTTTTTTTCTGCTCATTTTGTTTAATAATCTATTATTTACTATAGGTGTAATAAAAAAAAATGGAGGACCAGGAGCCGAAATTAGACCTCCGATGATAGCAGAGGAAAGTTCAAATATTTTTTTAAATGTATGTTGTGAGCTGTTTTGTTCGTGAGAATTTGTTTGTGTAAGAGAGCATGTGAAGGTGTAAGTATGTGTGTGAGCGTGTGTATGTGAGTGAGAGTCAATGACAGGTAGTGAGTGAGAATGAGTGAAACCATTGACAATGAGTATGAGTAAGCCGGATTGTGTGAGAATGAGTGAGGCTAAGTTTGACTGAAAATTAGTGAGAGTGGGTGAGTGTGAATAAATAAGAAAGAGAGTGAAGGAGTGTTTGAGAGTGCGAATGAAAATAAGAGTGCGTGCAAGTAAGTTTGTATGAGAAAGTTAGAGTAATAATGAATGGGAATGAATAAGAATGACTGAATGTAAGGTCGCACAAGTGACATTGCTTGTGAGTTTGCTGTTGGCATTAGAATACTCAAGGTAATTCTTGCCTTATAGAGACACACATTTCAAAATGCTGGTGCGGACATACTGGAGGCAACTCTAACCATGACAGGCACCTTTGACAAAATACTGGCACAAGAATACAGGAAGTAATTCTTGGAGTAATAGGCATCCATGATAAAATACGGATACTGCCATACCAGAGGTAATTTGTGGCATGTGTTCATCTGTAGAATAAAATCTGGTGCTGGCATACTTGAGGAAATTCTTGGCACATGGAGCACTTGTGGCAAAATGCTTGTGATAGCTTATTCGGGGTAATTCCTTTTGTTTAAAACTCGTTTTACTAAGTAGGTAACCAGCATGTGGCATTGCGTTAATCAAATACAATTCCATACTTTCATATTGTTATCATCTCCACATCCCTGTCTCTTGTTTCGTGCAGCTTAAATCATGGCATAAATACCTGTCTTGGCACAGTACATTTTGATACAGAATATTTCCCCCATATTACACCCTTGACTCATAGCTCCCCCGCTATTTCAAAGGCCGCAATATTGCGTCCATTTCCCCCAAATTTTGTCCCATTTTTTCGGGCAACCCCTCCCCTGGAACACCACCTTTTTGGCGCATTCGGGGTAATTCTTGACATATGGTGGGCATCCATGACAAAATACTGATCCTGACATACTTACGTAATTTAATTTTTGACATAAGGGTCACCTATGGATTATGGGCCCCATTAATTGAAAAATGTTAACACTAGCATATTGTATGTCATTTTTGACATTAAGGAGCACACACGGCATGGGAGCCGGGGGGGGGGGGGGCACACAGTGACAAGATGCTGGCCTTGGCACAATGGAGGTTATATTTGATACATTGAAGCCTCCGTAGCTCATTAACTCCTGAAGTGCACCAAATGTTGTTGGAGCAGCATGGACCATCTCTCCCCTGCATCCACCACACCACCACCGGTAGAAGAAGAACGCAATGGTGTCAGGATGAACACAAGGGAAAGGGGTTTGGGAACAAACATCAAACTAAAATAAAAAGCTAAAGTAAAAGACTAAAACAATTTGCCAAAATAAAATTCCTTTACCCTCCAGAGTTCCCACTTGGACCAATAGAACGGGTAATCATAAGGAAAATGTTAGTACAGATAGCAGTAAAGATATCTCACACAAAACAGAAACTGATAGATGCTACGTACAGGGAACTTAGCATTTCCTAAAGGGAGCAAACAAGATACTGCGCCTACTAATCAAGCACACTGGAGGTGGAGCATCACGCTATGACCTCACGATGGTGTACACAAACAAGAATATCATATGCGTACATGCATTACTTGTCACAGCTCAATATTAGGTACATTTCTCCCATAACTCACACCAGGCTACAATAAGACTATTCTGAGTTCGGCAGACAGCCGGTCGATCCACTGCAGTCTGCTTTTTAAGTAGACCTCCGTAAGATAAGACAGTTGGGTCTGTCTAAAGGGATGTCTACAGTCAAGTAACTTGAAGAATGTATATTTGTTTTAAAGTAGTGATAGAGCGAGCTTTAGAAATATTTTATTTAAGCTTGTGATGTCATACTCTCATAATTTGAATTAATATATTAATAAGTGTTTGCATGATTTGTTTGATTAATCCAACCTAGATTAAGTTTGCACCACACATGAACACGCGGGAAACTAATTATATGTGCTCTTGTTGCACTTGCAAGTCTGTTTTTGTAACACATTATTAATATTGTCCTGTTTGTTATGTCTGTCCTATTGTCTTTGTCACTATTAACATGCAGCTGATCATTCATGGCATGTGCCTTTATATGTGCTTATATGTATGTCCTATGTTGTGTTTGTCTGTCTGTGTATTATTTAATCATCTTTTTACTCTTTCAGAAACATAAAGCTGGATTACATGAAGAATGGTAGTTATTATATGTGTTGCTTTATTTGTTTGCTTCTGCTAGTTGTCATTTATTAATGGGTTAATTACTAGCAGGGAAAGGGGTGGGTAACAGAAGGGTTTGTTTTACCTGAATTAATTATTCTTTTGTGTTTGTTTAAATAATAGTTTTCTGGAAAGTGGCGCAGGGTCGCAAGCAAAAAGTGGCGCAGAAAATTGACGCCTTCTAAAAGAGGCCTACTGATGCTAAGCCACAGGAGAAAGTTATTTTGAAAAAAAAGATGACAAGCCTACAAACTTTTATTTTGAAAGCTTCAAAAAATGAACTGCTAAAGTCAACTCTGTGGAGTGGGTTTGGATGTGCCACGAAAGCTCAGAACGGTCAGCCTCAAGGCTAAAAGGAAGAGACGTGACAAGATTTCCTATTGCTTGAACATTTTTGCTACAAATTGTAGCGGACTATGGAACTATTGCCAGGATTCTGTGCATGAACAATGACTTTGTGTAAAGCCTGGTCTCGTGGTGGAAGATGTCACAGTTTACTGTGGCGTGAGGTGATTCAGCCAATGGAGAGCCAGAATTCAGCTGTTGGAATGTGAAAAATAGTTAGCTCAGCTTATTTCAGAGTATAAGAATAGGCGTTAGTTGCAAACTTTTGGCTTACGCTCTTGATTCCAGAAGGACGTGTTCTGCTGCCCGATGATTACACGTAAGAAATGTAACTTTTAAGACTTTGTTTTCAGGCGATGAGGGTAGCGTCAGTGAGATAGTTAGGTTTTGGAAATGCTCTTCCTTTTCACTTATTTCTGCTAATGAATAATATTATCTCTTTATTAAATGCTGAATAAAACTTATATGACTTTTTCTAATGCTTGCTTAATAAAGTTCCAAACCTAAGTTTTCTTAAATATGTTTTAATAAACTTTTTAAAATGACAAGCTGGTCTTGTTTATTGTAGATAGTTTATTGCAAAGAGTCATTAATAACATATGATCCATTCACCTCACTCACTATGTTTATGGGCCTGGTATTGATTTGTAAGTGTGATAGTGGATTATGACATCATTTATAAAGAATTTTAGTTTTTAGGCTCCATCAGTAGCAATATTATAACCATCGTAGACAGCTAGGATATCAGGAGTGGACCTTTTTCTGGTTCAGAAGATTTTTTATGGCATGTTTTACTTTTACCTAATGATTTCCTTATTCTTCAATGAGTTGCAGGTTGGACATGGGTTAGCATCTGCCAATACTATTGAACAGGTTTTTACGCTTGTGGTTAAAGAAATGAATATCCTCTGATTGTAAAGGGATGATGATCTAAAGCGCTCTGACACCCTTGGGTCTTGTTCGCGCTAAGCTGCACAGATATATAACCTTAGCACTGAACTATTTGGCTTCATTTGATCCAAAATGTTCAAGGTAGAAATCCCAAAACCCCCATAGAAGAAGTCTGGCTCCTTCACTTCACTTAACTCACTCACTCACTACAATACAAGGACTGTATTGTGCCACACCACTTTAGAAGATCATGTCAGCACCATAATATGGGTGGAATCTAAAACAAAGTTTATCCGAGTTGTGGTATGTTAATCATGCAGTTACATACTTTGTAACTTCAGTGATGTCAATGATTAAGATTTATTCAGGGTTAAGGTCATGTGACGTCACTCCATGGGGCTATTTGGGATCAAACGTCATATGATGTCACTTCCTGTGATGTCATTATTGTTAAAGGGTGGGTGATGTCACTTTTGTTGCCTCTGGCATTTTGGTGAATTGCCTGTGGGGAAGCTGACCTACCATAACGACGTTAGTACTTGGATGAGGACCGGTATTCGGAAGAATGAACATTTCCGGTAGGTGATAGTATCCTTTTACACCTACTTACACAAGGAACTGGTGAGCTGTTACCCAGGCTGAAAAACATATACTTGTCACTGCTAGGCCACATCATCAACCCCCATTTGCTATCAAAAACTCAGATTTGAGTTCTTTTAGCTTTCACCAGGGTTGTAGCACAGGGGCCAGGCCAGACTATATTGTTGTGTGTCTCTCTAAAAATGTTCAGTCTTGTGCTATGTAGAGTTGCCACATTTAAATTTGCTACAGACAGGGCTCTATATAATCATGCATGCTGAGGCATACCATGAGTGGACCTGGGGCTCAGGTGGGAAGAGAATTATGGGGCCGCACACCCAAGGTTTATCAGCTCAGAAACCAAAAATGAAAGTGAGGGCTGAAGTTGCTGAACCTGTGCTCACCGGTACTCATCTTTCCTTGTGAACAAATCAACACCTTCAGCACAGTCAACGCCGCTCCCCCCTCTGTAGCAGTGCCACAGAGTCAATATATATACTGCTGCTGGGCAAGCCACCAGCTTCTGTTCCTGCTTATCCCTAGCACTGTCCACATGCAGAGTGGTCATTCAAATGCAAGCAGCTGGGCTCCACATTTACTTTGCAGCGTATGCAGTCACCTTTCTTCACAGCTGTGCCAAGCTGTCAGCATCACAAGCACAAATATACTGCAACTTGGTACGGGCTCCTGAATTCCCTTCACTTCTTTTGTTTTAAAGAAAGCTGACTTGTTAAGTATTTATTTAGCACAGTGTACAATGTAGCTCTTGTGAAAAGTATGGTCCTTTGCTGTCAAATGTGCTCTAGAAGGAGATAGTGGCTGAATTGCACAGTCCCTTACCAGGAAAACAGTTTCAGTCTTGAATAAATAGTGCGACCTTAGTCACATCTTTGACCAGCTCCTAAAGTGTCAAAACGCAGAATGGGCATGGTGATAGTCCTGCTTCTAATGCAGCTATCTGCCCCCACATTTGCGGCATGTGCCGCTGCCTTCCACCCTAGCTTGTGCCATCAGGAAGGGCATGAGCAATCAATCCGTCCTCTGATCACCAACATCACCTGCACAGTGAGACTGGTATCAGCTCCTGACTTCCTATAACTTTGTACTTTATTTAAAAGAAAGATGTCTTGCGTATGATTAATTTACCATGTGATCAGTGCATTTATTTGATGCAGTGCACTTTTGAAATCTTGGCAGAATTAAACACAATCACTGTTCTTTGAGAAGAAATGCAACATGCAAGAAAATATCAATTCAAAAAGAGTTTCAAGACGTCAGACCATTGCTGAGATCCATGAATGCCCACTATTGTCTCATTCATCCATGCTTCTTCAAAGTAACATATAAAAACAGAACTTTCACTTTTGAGGATCCTAATGAGCTTAGGAAATTCATTCAAGTTCATAAAGAAGAAGCTATGGAACTGAGCAAAACTTAATTGTCCTCTAATATGTTCTCTCTCTTGTTTCATAGGTTTTCCCTCGCAACTTGTTGGTGCTGACGTCCTTATCTGCATTATCCATCTGTTTTGTTGTGTAGGCTTCACTCTGTTGCATTGTTTTTCCAATGTTTGGTAAGTTCCCTTCCATTGTGTTGCTTAGGTTTATCGTTTCTAGACTATCATTTTCTATTTTCACCCTTCTGGTATCAGTAAACCTGTTCTTTATCGGTGTTCCTCCTTGGGGTGGCCTCTGTTCTTTTCGCCCCTGTTAGACGGACCGGGAGGGTCGGCCGAGTATAAGGGGAGAGGTCTCCAGGGAGAGCCGTCTCCAGCGATCGTACAGACAAGTAACTTCCCCCCCACAGACGGACACCACACAAGGATAAGGTTAAATGATATTTTATCAGCAATTCTTCGAGTACGGTCAAATGATACAAGGAGGTCTGGACTCAGGGGTCCCCTCGGTTCGGGTCTCTGGTGGGGAAAAGGGGTAGCGGGACAGTCTTGTTACCAATTGGATGGATAGCTCTCAATCCTCGAGCTCGGCGTTCTAGATGATCGGGCCGCGGCGGAGCCAGCAGGTCCCGAGATGGTTGAAGGTAGCGACGGTCCGCGGCGGAGCCAGCAGGTCCCGATGAAGATGGTGGTACAAACGGTCCGCGGCCACGCCAGCAGGTCCCGACGACGATGAAGGTTTACGGAGGTTGCGGCAGCGCCAGCAGGCAGGACGATAGTTCACAAGGTAGGGCTACGGCAGCGCCAGTAGTCCGTCAAGGATGAGTTCTTCTCTGCGTCTCTCGACTCCAGGATACAACTGCCTTCCTGCTCTGGAGCTGCCTCAGTTATAGGGCTGTTGCCCTTTGATGTCCGGACCCTCGCACTTGGAGGTCGGGGGGTCCAGGATGAGGGAGTCCAGACACCCAGCAGGGGGGTGGAGCCAGCGCCCGGGGGGGCTGGGGGCGAGCGGTACCTGGCGGGGGAGAGCCATCGACACCTCTTTCTCCCATTGACCTGCCAAGTAGTCCGCTCACCTCCTGGGTGGATGGTGGTGCCGGGATGTCTGAGGCCTGGCCAGGCCCAGGGTTAGGGTCGATCGGAGGCCACGCGGCCTCGTGGTGCAGTGTCCAAGATGGCGCCCAGGTCGGGCGCGCGGGCCAGTAGTGGATCGGGCCCAAGAGGTCGAGATGTTCAGAGGCAGGGGTCCCGGAGGGGACGGAAAACGTGAAGTGGGGGTGTGTAACACTTGAGGGACCGGGCTCGGGCCTGGTCGGGCAGAGGGGGAGCGGGCCCTTCATGTGGCCTGTCCAACATGCGTCCCCCCCAGCTGAAGGCGGGGAGAGTCACCCATCCTCTTGGGGACTCTCCTCGTCGAGGCGGAAAAAGCGTGACAGGCCATCCGCGTTGGCGTGGTCTTGTCCAGGTCGATGTTCCACAGTGAAGTCCATCCCCTGTAGGGAGATGGACCAACGTAGTAGTTTTGGGTTCTCCCCCCGCATCTGCATCAGCCACTGCAGGGGTCGATGGTCGGTCTGTACCCGAAAGTGTGTGCCAAAGAGATAGGGCCGGAGCTTTTTGAGTGCCCATACCACGGCGAAGGCCTCCCTCTCGATGGTGCTCCAGCGTTGTTCTCGAGGCAGGAGTCGCCTGCTGATGAAGGCCACTGGCTGATCAAGGCCTTCGGGGTTCAATTGAGACTGGACCGCCCCAATGCCGTGGTCGGAGGCATCCGTCTGGACGACGAATTCCCGGCTGTAGTCGGGGGCCTGGAGCACAGGGGCGGAGCACATGGCGGCCTTCAGTTGTTCGAAGGCTGTTTGACAATCTGGGGTCCAGTTGACCTTCTTTGGTTGATTTTTGGACGTGAGTTCTGTGAGGGGCCCCACTATGCTTCCATAGTCCTTCACGAACCGTCGGTAATAGCCCGTGAGTCCCAGAAAGGCGCGTACCTCGGTCTGGGTGATGGGGGGCTGCCAGGACTGGATGGCGGCGATCTTGAGCTGCAGAGGGGCCACCAGGCCGCTTCCCACCTGGTGTCCGAGGTAGGTCACGGACCCCTGACCAATCTGGCATTTGCTGGCCTTGATCGTGAGGCCAGCTCGCTGAAGGGCCTGTAGCACCTCTCGGAGGTGGTGGAGGTGGTCGGACCAGTGGTGGCTGTATACAGCGATGTCGTCTAGGTAGGCGGCACTGAATCCTTCGAGTCCGGTCAAGACCTGATTAACGAGTCGCTGAAACGTTGCTGGGGCATTCTTCATGCCGAAGGGCATGACCTTGAAATGATAATGGCCGTCAGGAGTGGAAAACGCAGATCGTTCTTGGGCCCGGGGTGTGAGGCCGATCTGCCAGTAGCCCGCCGTCAGGTCGAAAATGCTGAGGTAGCGGGCAGCTCCCATGCGGTCGATTAGTTCATCTGCCCGGGGGATGGGATGTGCGTCTGTTCTGGTGACCGCATTCAAGCCCCGGTAGTCGACGCAGAACCGGAGTTCCGGTGTGGTGCCGGGGGTGGCTGCTTTGGGGACCAGTACTACTGGGCTGGCCCAGGGGCTGTCTGAGGGCTCAATGACCCCGAGCGTGAGCATCTTGGTTACTTCTTCTTGGATGCAGGCCCGTACCCGATCTGGTACGCGGTAGGCCCGGTGGCGGATAGGGGGGCTGTCCCCCGTGTCCACGTCGTGCACACACCAGGAGGTGACACCTGGGGTGAGGGAGAACAGGCTGGCGAACTGCAGCAGAAGGTCTCGACATTCTTGGCGTTGTTCCAGGGTGAGGGCCTCCGAGAGTCGGACCCCGTCCACGGAGCCGTCTTTCTCCCGAGTCTGTAGGAGGTCAGGGAGGGGTTCGGAGTCTTCTTCGGCTCCATTGTCTGTGGCCATCAGGAGGCTGAGTTCTGACCGCACGAAATGGGGTTTCAGTCTATTAGCGTGGAGGACCCGGAGGGGGTTCCGTGAGGATTCCATGTCGATGAGATAGGTGACAGGGCCCTTGCGCTCGACTACTTTGAAGGGCCCCGTCCACTTGTCTTGCAGGGCGCATGGTTCGGTGGGGGACATCACCCATACTTGTTGGCCGGGTTCAAATTCGATGGAGGAGGCATTTTGGTCATACCACTTTTTCATGTCCTCTTGACTGGCCTCCAAGTTTGCTTTTGCCAGCTCTCTGAACCGTCGGGTCTGGTTGCGGAGGGTTAGGAGGTATTTGAAGACATCTGGAGGGTTCTTTAGAGGGGGCATTTCCCAGCCTTCCTTGACTAGGCTGAGCGGCCCCCGTACGGGGTGTCCATACAACAGTTCAAACGGGCTGAAGCCGAGGGACTTCTGGGGGACTTCTCGATATGCGAAGAGGAGGCACGGCAGTAGCACATCCCACTGGCGACGGAGGGGCTCTTCCAACCCCCCAATCATCCCTTTGAGCGTGCGGTTGAACCGCTCAACGAGTCCGTTTCCTTGAGGGTGATAGGGGGTCGTGAATCGGTAGGTGACCCCACACTGTTGCCAGAGGGACTTCATATATTTTGAAATAAAGTTCGTGCCTCTGTCGCTGACGACTTCTCGGGGGAAGCCCACACGGGAGAAGATCCCCATCAGGGCCCGGCCGACTACCGGGGCTGTCACAGTTCGCAGGGGAACAGCCTCGGGGTAGCGGGTGGCGTGGTCCACCAGTACCAGGATGAACCGATGTCCTTGTGCTGTACGGGGGTCCAGGGGCCCCACAATGTCTATCCCGACCCTCTCGAACGGGGTGGTGACCACTGGAAATGGTTGCAGGGGGGCTTTTAGTTTGCGGCCGCTCTTCCCACTGGCTTGGCACGTGGGGCAAGATCGGCAATGCTGGAGTACATCATTCCTCATTTTAGGCCAGAAGAAGTGGGTCACTAGGCGGCTGTAAGTTTTATCCTGACCCAGGTGTCCAGCCAGGGGGACATCGTGGGCCAGATTTAGCAAGAAGTCTCTAAAACGGAGGGGCACCACTAGCACTCGACTGGCCCCCAACTCCGCGATCTTTTGTTCACTGTATAGCAGATCATTGTCCCAATAGACCCAATGTGTTCCGGAGGTATCCCCTGCGCTCTGGGCGAGGGCTTGTTGGCGGAGTCCCTCGAGGGAAGGACAGGTCTTCTGCTCTTGGCGAAACTGCTCCTGTGTGGGTCCCCCCTCTTGATGCCACTGGTCGAGGCCAGAGAGGTCCGGAGGTTGAGCTGGTTCTGGGGGGACGGCACGGTCGGCGTCTTCGACTGGAGCGACCGGGGGAGGAGGCGCCGGCCATTCAGGCTCCTCGGGTCGGAGATTGGCACGGGCGGCCATGGACCGGGTGGTGACGCACGCCCAGTCCGGGATGCCTAACATCCCCAGGTGTTCTCTTCGTTCTACGGCTGCCCACGGAGAGCTTTCAAGGTCATTCCCCAGGAGGCAGTCTACGGGGGCATCATCTCGGACCGTCACCTTCAACATGCCGGAGACTCCTCCCCATTCGAAAGGGACGCAGGCCATCTGACACAGACTCTCCGAGTTATCGGCTGAACGGACAGGGCAGAGAATATTTGGTAGGAACTGTTCTGGGGTCACCAGGTGACAGCGGACGGCTGTTACACTGGCCCCGGTGTCACGGAGGGCTTCGGCCCGGCGTCCATTGATGCTCACCCATTGGCTGTACTTCCGGGTGTTTGCGGGTAGGGGGACCCGCGGGACCATGTCTTTCCCCCCTAAGCAGGCTAGAGCCATGGCGGCTGGCTCCCATTCTTGATGTTCTTGCTCATATTCTTCTTGTTCCTCGGAGATCTGTTCTTCCCCCAGGGCAGCGGCAGCCACCTGGCGGGGTCTCGGGCTCTGGTTCTGTGGGCAATTTGGGTCGTTTGCGTAGTGGCCGACTCGCTGGCATCGGTGACACGTGACATTGGCCCTATATCCCGGTCGTGCCGGGGTGCTGCCCCGGTTGGCCGGGGGAGTGGTGCTGGCAGCGGGGGCGGCCGGAGTGCTGTCTCTTCCTCTTCCTTGGCCCCCTCCTCCTCGGGGACGGTGCTGACCGTGGTGGTTTCGGTTCTGTTCATAGGACCCATTTCGGCCGACTCTGGTGATTTCCCACCGGTCAGCTTCGGCTGCGAGCTGCCGTGGATCAGACAATTTGCTGTCGAGGAGGTGCTGCCGGAGCTCGATGAAGCAATTGTTTGACAGATGCTCCCACACCATGAGATTGAAGAGCTGTTCGTAAGTTGTGACATTGCTTCCTTTGATCCAACCCTCGAAGGCTCTGCTGAAATAGTTAACGTACTCCACCCAAGTTGTACCCGGGATGCGGGTGCAGTCTCTGAACCTCTGGCGGTACATCTCGGGTGTGAGCCCATATCGGGTGAGGAGGGCCGCTTTCATGTGGTCATAGGAGGTCATCAGATGGTCCGGGAGCTGTAGTAGGGCATCGCGGCCCTCATTGAGGAATCTCCCCCATAGACCGGCTCCCCAGTCGCTTCGATCGATCCGGTGGGAGGTCATAGCTATTTCGTAGGCCTTGAACCATTGTTGGATGTCGTCCTCTCGGAAGTATTCTCGAACGACATCCTTGGGGATGTGTACCTTCTTATCTGTTGCTCCCGGGGTGCGGGGTTGCTCGGTCGCCCCTGATTCCTTGTTCTGCTTGCGTAAGTCTATCTCAGCTAATTTGCGCTCATGTTCATATGCCAGTCTTTTTTCCTCGAGCTCTCTTTGTCTCTGTTTTTCCTCTCTTTCCTCTCGGAGCCTCAGATGTTCTAAGTTCAGTTTCTGTTCGGCCAACTTGAGTTCACCATCCATTTTGAGCCGGGCCATTTCTAGTTCATGTAGTCTTGTTCTTTCTCGTTCCTGGATCTCGTCTTGCGAGAGGCCCGTTCTTCGCTCCTCGGGAGCCGCGGTGTCTTTTTCTACTGCTGCGATATTTTGGTCCGGGGGTCTGACGGCCCCGGTTTCTGCCCAAGACTCCAGGGCCTGTTTGAAATCATCTTTGGTACTTAGACCGGTGGTAGCGATACCTAGTTCGATGCAGAACTGTTTTAATTCACAATGGCTGTATTCTTCCAATTTCTCCATCTGAAATTTCTCGGTGGATCCGCTTTCTTTGGTTGTCATCGTGATTTCGTCGTGGGGTGAGCTACTCTCTGTACGATTATGCGGTGATTCGGATCGCGCCGCTGGCCACCAATGTTAGACGGACCGGGAGGGTCGGCCGAGTATAAGGGGAGAGGTCTCCAGGGAGAGCCGTCTCCAGCGATCGTACAGACAAGTAACTTCCCCCCCACAGACGGACACCACACAAGGATAAGGTTAAATGATATTTTATCAGCAATTCTTCGAGTACGGTCAAATGATACAAGGAGGTCTGGACTCAGGGGTCCCCTCGGTTCGGGTCTCTGGTGGGGAAAAGGGGTAGCGGGACAGTCTTGTTACCAATTGGATGGATGGATAGCTCTCAATCCTCGAGCTCGGCGTTCTAGATGATCGGGCCGCGGCGGAGCCAGCAGGTCCCGAGATGGTTGAAGGTAGCGACGGTCCGCGGCGGAGCCAGCAGGTCCCGATGAAGATGGTGGTACAAACGGTCCGCGGCCACGCCAGCAGGTCCCGACGACGATGAAGGTTTACAGAGGTTGTGGCAGCGCCAGCAGGCAGGACGATAGTTCACAAGGTAGGGCTATGGCAGCGCCAGTAGTCCGTCAAGGATGAGTTCTTCTCTGCGTCTCTCGACTCCAGGATACAACTGCCTTCCTGCTCTGGAGCTGCCTCAGTTATAGGGCTGTTGCCCTTTGATGTCCGGACCCTCGCACTTGGAGGTCGGGGGGTCCAGGATGAGGGAGTCCAGACACCCAGCAGGGGGGTGGAGCCAGCGCCCGGGGGGGCTGGGGGCGAGCGGTACCTGGCGGGGGAGAGCCATCGACACCTCTTTCTCCCATTGACCTGCCAAGTAGTCCGCTCACCTCCTGGGTGGATGGTGGTGCCGGGATGTCTGAGGCCTGGCCAGGCCCAGGGTTAGGGTCGATCGGAGGCCACGCAGCCTCGTGGTGCAGTGTCCAAGATGGCGCCCAGGTCGGGCGCGCGGGCCAGTAGTGGATCGGGCCCAAGAGGTCGAGATGTTCAGAGGCAGGGGTCCCGGAGGGGACGGAAAACGTGAAGTGGGGGTGTGTAACACTTGAGGGACCGGGCTCGGGCCTGGTCGGGCAGAGGGGGAGCGGGCCCTTCATGTGGCCTGTCCAACAGCCCCCCTCCTCTATTAATATTCTTCTTGTCTGTGATTATTATGACTAAAGTCTTCTGACTTTTTTTCATCTTTTCTTTGGTTACATTCCCAGGGTGACTGTGTTCCCCTTTTGCTTCTTCCTTCTAACTCCTTTATCTTCTACTTCTCTCCCACTCTTTTCCTTTCGTCTTTGCCCTCCATTTAATTGCAGTTTCTCTCTATTTCTACTTTTGTGTGGTATTCTACTATTTTCAACCTGGCATGTTTGATTGGGTACATCAAGCTAGCTGTTTTACTTTCCTTTCTATTTTTCAATTCTTGTCTTTCCTTTTCTCTCGGCCTTTGCATGTTCCTCTCTTCTCTGGCGTTGTTTCCTTTCAGTACTTGTGCCACTCATTGTCACTCTGCCTCTTGCAACTCTCTTACTACACTCTCTTTAAGTTTAATGTATTTTGTATGCTTAATTTTGAATAGGTTTTTTGGATGAGTGGACTTCGTATGATCTCATGGAATGTTAAGGGTATCCGCAATCCAGTTAAAAAGCTGCGAATATTATCTCACCTTGCTAAATTCAAATGTCATGTAGCATTATTGCAAGAAACGCATCTTAAATTGCAAGATTTGTCTTCCTTGCGCAAATTATGGGTTGGAGATGTTTTTTGTTCCTCAGCAGTAAACAACAAGAAAGGTGTAGTAATTTTGTTTCATAAGTCACTAAATGTTCTTTTGCAAAATGAGGTCAAAGACACAAACATTAGATGGCTTTTATTGAATGTTAAAATTAACAATACCCAATTCTCTATTTGTAATGTGTAGGGTCCCAAAAGTATTGATTTAGTATTTTGGAATTATTTCTCCACTCTTATCTCTTCTCATGTCTCCGAAAATGTAATCTTGGGTGGTGATTGCAATCAACTAATGGACACCTTTTTAGACTGGAAATCCCAAAACAAATTCATCCCCAGTAAAGTGCAAAAGACTTTCTACAAGGCTATCACATCTAGAGGGCTGTTGGATGCATGGAGAATTTCCCATCCTGATGTCTTGTCATTTTCCTTTTTCTCCCATATTCACAGGTCTCACTCCTGCATAGATTATATCTTTCTCACCCAATCATCTCTTCAATTCATGACAAATGCTGAGATTGGCTCCATTCTCATTTCCAACCCTGCCCCTGTCATTTTAAACATGTATTATCCCACACCTGCACCTCCTTCACGCCGTTGAGGTTTTAATAATGCCCTTCTGCTGGACTCTCAATTTGTCAAACAATTTACACAGTTTATGCAGGAATTTTTTAACAATAATCTTTCCTCTGCTTCACAATTTTATTTTATTTGGGATTCTTCCAAAGCTATTGCTAGAGGTTATATAATAGACTTTGTTTTTGGCCCTAGAGCACAAATACTTTACCACAAATTGCTCTGATACACTGTCCAATCTCATTACAGCCAAAATGCAATACAATAAATAATCCTGGGACAATGCTTGTAACAATCTCCTTAAATTGAATGCCAAGATGTACCGCAGCCGGAATAAAGCAGGCAAATCCCTAGCTAATTATCTTAAAATTAAAAAACAAACATCCAAAACTGCTGCCATCACAGCGCAGGAATCAGACACATTACAGATGCTAAGATTCTTGATTGTTTCCCTGAATATTATGCTTCCCTCTACACCTCCGAGCTGGGCCGGACTGGCCGTAGTGGGCACCGGGTATTTACCCCACGGGCCGCCAGGGTTGGGGGCCAGTTTGGGGCCCCTGGGGGCTGATTTTGTTACAGAGCCGTTTTTGCAGCATAGCTGTATTATCGGCCGCTGTAACGAAATCAGCTGAAACCAGCCGTGGCAAACAGCTTCAATGCACAACCAACCCCCTTTGGGGGCCGCGGAGCACTTTGCAAGGGCCAGTTTTGGTTCCCAATCCGGCCCTGTCCCCAAGTAGACTCCTTCCACTGATCAAATTGATTCTTTCTTTCAAACCATTCCCAACCCCCTGAGAGCAACATTGACCTCACATCCCTGGATAGTCCAATATTAGAACAAGAAATCACAAATGCCAATAATCTGCTACCCTAAGACAAAACACCAGGTGCAGAAGGTTTTCCTTCACTTCAAACTATTTCTGGTCCCACAGCTGTTAGGCCTGATAAATCACTTTCTAACCACTGATGAAACACAGGGGTCTTTTACTCAGGCAATGCTTTGTTTGATCCCAAAAAAAGATAAAGGCCCTCCTCGTTGTAAAAATGAAAGACCCATCTCCCCAATTATTATGGATCATAAGATCTTTGCTAAACTACTTGCTCTTCGTATTAATCAGGTAATCCCGGACCTTAATAATATATATCAATCAGGGTTTGTAAAAGTGTTTTCTATCACAGATAACTCTAGGACTTTCTTTAATATTATTCATTTAGCCTTGAAGGCAGAGTCACCAGTTGCTGCAATTATATTAGATGCTGAAAAAGCCTTTGACAGAGTAAACTGGGAATTAATTTTTGGTTCATTGAAATGGCATGGCTTTAGCCCCCCTATTATCAGATACATCCAGTTGTTATATTTTGCACCCTCCACAACTATTTGGGCGAATGGATGTCAATCTTACTACTTTCTTATCCATAGGGAAACTAGACAAGGGTGCCCTTTATCCCCACTTTTATTTATTCTTGCCCTATAACCCTTTTTGGAAAAACGTAGACATTCCCCACATTATACGGGTTTCCAATTTTACCACACAGATATTACATTTACTGCGTGTGTGGACGATATTTTGCTATACCTCTCTAATCCCACTACCTCTTTGCCTGCGTTTTTTTCCTTGCTAAAAGAATACTCTCTGGTTACAGACTGAATATTGGTAATTCCGTGGTCATGCCATTAAATAAACATTGTTTTCCATATATGTTTTATGATACGGAATTCAAATGGAACTCCAGGAGTATTAAGTGCTTATGTATCCTCTACACTCATAGTATTAAAGAAACCGTTAAAATCAATCTGCAGACATACTTAAAAAACTTTCTGCACTTATTGATAGTTGGTCCCCACTTTTTTGTCTTGGTGAGGTAGACTAGCTACAATTAAAATGATGTTGCTTTCAATCAACAATTTTTATCTCTCTATGCTCCTGGTCACTCGCCCACTTTCTTTTTTTAGTATTAACCGCTCCTTCACCAAATTTCTGTGGAACAACCGTAAGACTAGGATTTCACTTATTCATCTTCAGCAGCCCAATGATTTAGGAGAGGTTAGTCTTCCTACTCTTAGACGTTACCATTCTGCATTCACCCTGGAATAAGTTTGGACCTTTTTATCTGATTCTGCACATACACCTTTAATGGGTTGGAGCTCTTTAGAACAAGCCCAATACGCACCATTCTCTTTTACTGCACCCGCTCGTTTATCCCAGCCCCTAGACGTTTCTCATCACCTACTTTCACCCATTCTACAGCAGTAGTAACTTCCTTGCTTAAAATGTACCTTTCTCACTCAGATAATTTTGCACACACCTGTCTGGTACAGCAAACACTTAAAGATTAAAAACAGAGCTTTTTTTGGAAGGAATGCATTGATAAAGGCATTATTACACTTGAACATCTATTAAAAGATGGGTCTCTTATGGACTTCACAGAGATCCAAAGGAAGTATGGTATATCTCTCCTACATGCTCCTCATTACTCTCTTCTCCGATAATCTATAATTCACCTTCACTCTCTGAACTCTTCCTTAGTCTCACTCGATCAGACATCCCCTCTCCCACTAGATTTCTCTACTCAGCTCAAAGCATCTGCTATATACAAGATATTATCTTGCCCCACTGATCCTAGAACCAAATCCAATTTAGAACTTTTCTGCGAAAAAGACACAGGAATTTTCATTTCAGACTTGGGGCTCCATCTTTGCCAAAAATTCACACCTCCTCACGGTCAGCTAGTACAACGCAGACTTTATACTATTTCTATAATAGGCTTTTTCTCACCCCTACAGATCTGCATAAATTCAACTTGTTGCAGTCCACAAAATGATGGTCTTGCCCTCATGTAAACAGTGACTTTTCCTTTTCACATTGTGCATGTGTTTCTGGGTGGCTCCTCTTCTATATGGGACACCCAGGGAAATGTGCATAAATTTATTGATCTATTTATAGTAGCTATTACTTTTCAGATCATCACTACCAATTTGAAGGATGCAACAAAAATTTCCCTCCCCGCCTCTTTTAAAAAAGAAATCCAAAATGCTAAATTGCATTTATCTAAGTACAGGTTTAGAAAGTTCAATTGTTTTTGTTCATATACCTATCCCTCTTTTATAGTTATTAAACCTCAATTCGGGTATTTTTACTGACTGACCTTTGTTTATGTAATTTGTACTGATGTTTTACTTTGTTTACTGTTTCAATAAAGCATTCTAAACTTTAAAAAATGAATACCCAGCTAGTGGGATGACCTGGGGGAATATGAAGAGCAAATCATTGTTTATAAAGCACAGGAGAATGGAGGAGTAATAAAGAGAGAACACTGATTCCAAGGTCTTTATTTTATTCTGCAAAGGATTTTTTGTCTGCGGAATGTCAAGCCTTGTCAACTACAGCTTTCAAAGCTTTAGTCTTCCTTATGTTTTCATGCAATTCTAAGTATTTAGTACCTTTTTCTGACATGGCATTTCACCTACAGGATTGTCTTCATCAGTTCCTAGGTCTGTCCATATGTGTTTTTCTCTATCGTGTTCATGGGCTATTACTGTGCGTTCGGCGTGGTCTGGTTTTTCAGTTTTCTTTTTATTATCACAAGGCTTTATGAGAGGGTGATATTTTTGCCCTTACCATGACGTATCTTGAAGATTGTGTACCATAGAAATAGAGCCTCACTCACATGAAAGGTGATTTGAGCGTGTGTTGTTGAAGTGGGATTGAATGTGAATGGGTACCATGACTCAAAATATTCAGTGACATGAGAATCCATCTGCTCTACTCTCAACTAACTTCAGTAATTGGGGGCTGCAGTCCTGTAGTGCTAAAAGTTCGAATTCATCATTAAGAACCTACATAATGGTAGACACTCTGAACCAGGAGATTTCAACAATTCATGCTATATTTCAGCAAGCCACCCCAATGCATCCAGTCTCCTGGCTAAATTTTCCTGTATGGAATTTAATGCGTAACAGTTCACACTCAGCTTTTTATCCCTCTAAGAATAATAATTTGAGTATAGTTGAATTGTAAAATAGTAACATCAGATATTTATAACATTTTCAATTTGAAACTACAAATTAGAAAGTGGATTGTTTGTTAGTTGGGGTGGATGGTAGTCCACTACGAGTAATAATGTCACTGTTTTAGATAGGCCCAGTAAAGGTTTCAGTAATATAAACCTGAGCTCAACCCCTGGTGGCTATGACACACAGAACACAATACAAATCTCACTTTAATTTTTAAACATGAAGAATAATTTAATTAACAAAATGATACCAGAATGGCAAATTTCTAATAAGGGAAACCGGAGATGTGAATTCTTTTTTTTTAATATAAATAGTGTGAAAAAGCACCAACCGGCAATAACCGATTGTGTTAGACAGGGACGATGATAAGTTTTCACTCTGACTATAATAGTGTGTGGGTCGGATGCAATGATCTGGTTCCTCCCTGTTAAACAGTTACCTCCCAACGTCAACAGCCTACAATGAAAGCACGGAGAAGGGTCTTGACCTTGACTGTTTCCGTCGTCAAGATGGAGCCTCAGCGAAATCACTGGTTTATGGAAGAAACTCTCTGGAGAGGGAAGTTCAACCTTTTGCACCACATAGGTCTTTGGCATTGATCAGGTCTCCTTTAACAGCAGTGCAGATGAAGCTAGAATTGGGAACCGAGGAGGGCTTGGCGTTGACAGCTTCCAGAGTCAATAGGAGAATTTAGCAGGAGTTGTAGCAAAATAAGAATCACCATCTATTCACCCTCGGTGGATGAGCTGCCATGGTGGACCAGGTCACTTGACGGTTCGTCTGGCAAAAAGTTAACAATAAGTTTCTAAGTCCCCATCTTTTACTGCTAAGCAATAGGAGTACACTCTCACAAAAGCCAAGTTTTCCAGGACCTCAGGAAGAACACTTCTGTGTCAGGACTCACCCCACAGGAGCCATCAGAAGAGTCCAGGGTAGGTCCATTTAAAACTGGCCAGCTTGGCTTTTCCAATAAAGTGGGCTTCTTACCGCTTTTGTGTCCCTGTAGCTTAACAGGTGTCAGCCAACTGACTCTTGGAGTTCACTTGTTTGTCATGGGTACAGCTGGGAGCAAGCCCGGCCCTAAGAGTTCTTCTCACAGGTCTCAATAGCAGGTGTAGCCTTCCTTCTGTCTTCCACAGGTCCAGTAGCGTTCTGCAGAGGGGTGCTCGGTGTTGTCACATTTTTCCTGGTACTATCTTGTGGGTGGGGTGACTCCTTGCTCCTCCTTAACCACTAGGGAAAAGATTCCGAAGGGGTTACCCTACCCTTTATAGCAGTGTCGTGTGTGCTCTTCTGCAAATGCACCTCATTACCAAAATCAAACCTGGCAGAACCCTCCTTCCCCTGTGCAGAGTTCCTATGTCCACCCTAGAGGTGGGGGGAAGACAGCAAATCCTTTTCTTTGGTCACTCAGAACCAGTTCTGGGGGCAACTCCTCTCCCACTGGGATTAGTGCATGTCTGACTTAATCAGAGAAAGGTAACAACCCGGACAGCCAAGACCATGTCTCATCTCTGGGAACAAATTTACATCTCATCAAATGGGCTATATAGCTCCTGGGTGACATTTGGAAGCTGGTGCAAATGGGCTTCCAGAAGTGTTGGACAGGAAAAAGGTGACATTTTAAAAGTATCTTTTGTACAATGTTTAGTGCAATTTCAACATTACTAATTGATTTGGTTTGCAATAAATATTTTTAAAAGTACATCAATTCACCTTTTAGCTGCTTACTAAGCAGAGATAACTTTATTACCTTGAATAGTGCAGACTAATGTTTTCCTATGGAACAGCTAACCATGCTACAGAGAAAATAGCTCTTATGGCATTGTCACTGTAGAGACTTGTTCAACATTTGCCTTTTACATGTCCTAAATGTAAATACAATATTCCTGCCCTATGGGCATTTATAGCCGGAGTCGGAGAAAAGGTGGGTAAACTGTAGTGAGGAGATAGTCTTTTTATAAAGAGATGAATTGCAAACTGGAATGCCTAGTGGAATTTCTGACAAGAGATGCATCTTCAGTTCCTTCCAGACTATGTGGCTCAGGGGTTAGAGGCGGCAGACCCGGAAGCTGAGATCGGCCCCGGACCAGGGTTCAATTCCCCGCCCCGACGGGGGTTGGGCTCAATAATTCCACGGACTCGATAATTCTCACTCCGGTGCCTACTCGACTCACGGGTTCACACTCTGCGACTCTGGGCAATAGCTTGCTTAATCTCCACAACGGCCCCTCGCGGCGGGATGCCTGGCTTTCACCTTGTGGATACCCTGCCGGGGTATCTCACAGGGGAATACCAGGACGGGTTCCCTAAGCAAGCGCATAGATGCCTGCGATGTGGGCGATTTGCGCTATATAAATACATGTACATTTACATTTACATTTACTATCAGGAGGGTTTGAATGCTAATGTGTATACTAATTAAATGAGTGCACCCATTCAGAAAGCTTGCTCACTGGTTCTCTTTCTGAACTTTTTCCCCTCCATTTCCTTATTTCAGATTTGGAATTATATTTACTCTTGTTGTGGCATTATCCTTTAAGATGGCTAGCTCTCTGCTAGGTACACTAGGGATTTTTGATTCTGGTGGACGTTTAGAAGGTGCACCAGGTCTTGGAGATATTGAAGCTTTCTGGGAGAAGGTTAGAAAGCACTGATAGCCCTTGGCATACATGTTTCATGTTGCTGTACTTCTCAGAAAGAAGAAGCCTTAAGAAAATGATGCAGGCCTGAATCGGGAATCAGAGAAGTTCCTTCAGTGTTCAGGTGATGTGTTTGAATTTGATCAGGTTTCCAGTATGTAGGATGCCTTTCAGACAAGAAAGTGTTGAGTGGATGTATCTTCTGAACAGAGAGCTGCTTTCATCCAAGTGGGGGTGGACCAGTCCTGCACTGATAATCTGAAGTCAGGTTTGAGGAGGACATTTTATCTTTTTTATATGATTTGCCCCAGCCAGAAAAGTATTACTTCAGTTGGCGTACTGCATTTATGTCTGTTGAGCTATATGTATTGTATTGTATTCTAATTGCATTTATATAGCGCTTACTACCCCTGACGAGGGGTAAAAGCGCTTTTTTGGCGAGTAGCACGCTACTCCGGGACCCAAAGAAGTTTAGCGTTGAAATAGTTTAGTAAAACATGCAAGTATACTTTCAGTGGTGGATAGGTTTGTCAGTTATTTGGATTTGGAATGATAGCAGAAGGATAGAGGAGAAAAAAAGGTTTGTATTTATATAGCGCTTGTTACCCCTGATGGGGTTTTGAAGCACGCTACTCCGGAAGCCCATAAAGGATTAGTGGTGAATTAGTATGGTGAAATATGAAAGTAATCTCAGTGGTGGATATTAGTCAGTTATTTGGAGTGCGAAGGATAGCAGAAGAATAAAAGGGGAAGAAAGGTTTGCATTCATATAGCACTTGTTACCCCTGATGGGGTGTTGAAGCACGCCAATCCGGAACCCATAAAGGATTAGTGGTGAATTAGGATAGTTGAATATGGAATTTGAGAAGTGAACATGTTAGTCTGTTAATTTTGATTGAAAAGGATAGTGGAGGGATAAAAGACTGAAGGATTTGTTTTTTTTTCTTTTTTGTTTTTAGGTCTTAGCAGTAGGAGGAGGCTTTTAGATGAGTAAAAAAGAGTGTTGGAAGTGATATAGAGTGTGGTGTATCCTTGATCACATGCTGACAATCTATCATAGTTCACAATGCCCTATCCACTCCTTAGCAGCTCCTATTAAATTGGCTACTTTTTGTTTATATTATTAATTCCGATGGTATGATGTTTTCATAAACAATATTTAGGACAATATATTTTTAACATTATATTCAGGTCATGATATTCTGATTCCGTGCACCCACTACCCTGGGCACCTAGCCCATGCCATTTAAATAAATATTCCTGGCCATGGGCCTGGCTTTCATCACTTTGCCTGTTGCTGGCGAAAGACCACTCCCAGGTAGCTGACGTTCTGACTGTTGAACATCCACAAAGAAAATCTGCTTTTCCCGATCTTCAGTTGTATCTCTTTGCAGTCTGAATGAAACATGCCTTCCCCTGACAACAATTCCTGCTTTTGCCTTTGGTTTTAAATCCACTTGTTCTTGTTACTTTGTTCGTCCTAAATGGTGGCCATTTCCTTTCACCCTTTTTAGGTCTCGGCTAAAGACGCGCGGAAGCGCGTCTCCGCCGAGATCTTTTGTCAATGACTGTGCTTCCCAGGAGACAGCCTCGGCCACGCGCATTGCCTCTTCAAGGAGGTGATTTCCGCTGGCCACGCGCTCGCGAACGCGCTCAGCTGCTGTCTCCTGGGAAGCAGCAACACCACACACGCATGCGCATACACACACACAAGCACCCATGCACGCACGCACATACATACATACAGAGACACCCCCCCTCACACATACACACACACACGCGCGCGCACACACACACACACAAGTGCACCGAGGCCCCCCTCCCCCGCCGTCATCGTCGCACACATACATACACACACACACGAGCATACACACACACACACGTGCACCAAGCCCCCCTTGCAGCCTTTTGGAACTTACCTGGCAGTTGTCGGGGACTCTGCCCAACCTCCTGCTGGCGCGGCCCCAGGACTCTACACCGCTCACAGGAGCCCCGGGCCGCGAGACGCATCGACTCCGCCTGCCTCCTCTTCCGGTCTGGACGTGGCCCCGCCCCCGTCACAGGCGACCGTGCCTGACTTCAGGGGCGGCCGCGGCGGGCTTCCGGGGGGCATTTTTTTTACCATATGTCTGGGTGAGAGTTGGAGCCTGTGCATTATTAACTCAGTCACTGGATGCAGTATGGTGCATTATTGATTAGTTTTACCTTTCTTATTGATTGAGTATTTTTGGTCAAAAGTGCATGTTATCTTTGTGTTTGGTTTTAGCTCTGACGTGAAGAAGGGCACAGTGACCCGAATGGCATTCTTCACTTTCGATCACGCAAATGTACTGGAAAACCAATGGGAAGATGAATGGCATTTGTTAAAATGAGCACGACATGAATAAACATGCCACGTGAATGGCAATCATCGAGGTAGTCTACTTGTATTCACAAGCAGCTGTTAAATGACTGTTGAGTTCTTTTCAACCGAGATAGAAAGATGGTGCACGCATGCAGCTGTTTGCATAATCACAGGGTGACAGTGCACCGCGCTATTTATCTCTGGCTCATTTTTCAAAAAGGTACAAAGAAAGTCTTCCATCATCTAAAGGAGCATTTGTCCCTCTTGCAAAACATCTGGAGCAGCTGATCCATGTTACACTGTAATGTCCTCAAAAGAATGTCATATCTATGTTTTATAAGGATTGAAAGCACACGCTTCTGTCGTCTGGAGGGAACCTCCCATAAGATAGCATGGGATTCTGGCCTGACAAGCCTCATCTCTCGGTCATCATCTGAAGGTGACACAGTAATGCCTGGACCAAACCCATATCTGTTGAAAGAACTCGTGCTCTCAGCAATGGTGTTTTAAAGATGACACTGAACACTGTACACTGTACACTGAGTGCAGAGTAGTGAGTGCAGAGTAGTGAGTGCAGAGTAGTGAGTGCAGAGTAGTGAGTGCAGAGTAGTGAGTAGTGAGTGCAGAGTAGTGAGTAGTGAGTGCAGAGTAGTGAGTAGTGAGTGCAGAGTAGTGAGTGCAGAGTAGTGAGTGCAGAGTAGTGAGTGCACAGTAGTGAGTAGTGAGTGCACAGTAGTGAGTAGTGAGTGCAGAATAGTGAGTAGTGAGTGCAGAATAGTGAGTAGTGAGTGCAGAGTAGTGAGTAGTGAGTGCAGAGTAGTGAGTGCAGAGTAGTGAGTAGTGAGTGCAGAGTAGTGAGTAGTGAGTGCAGAGTAGTGAGTAGTGAGTGCAGAGTAGTGAGTAGTGAGTGCAGAGAAGTGAGTGCAGAGTAGTGAGTGCACAGTAGTGAGTAGTGAGTACAGAGTAGTGAGTGCAGAGTAGTGAGTGCACAGTAGTGAGTGCACAGTAGTGAGTGCACAGTAGTGAGTAGTGAGTGCAGAGTAGTGAGTGCAGAGTAGTGAGTAGTGAGTGCAGAGTAGTGAGTAGTGAGTGCAGAGTAGTGAGTAGTGAGTGCACAGTAGTGAGTAGTGAGTGCACAGTAGTGAGTGCAGAGTGAGTGCTGAGTAGTGAGTGCAGAGTAGTGAGTGCAGAGTAGTGAGTAGTGAGTGCAGAGTAGTGAGTAGTGAGTGCACAGTAGTGAGTAGTGAGTGCACAGTAGTGAGTAGTGAGTGCAGAGTAGTGAGTGCACAGTAGTGAGTAGTGAGTGCAGAGTAGTGAGTGCAGAGTAGTGAGTGCAGAGTAGTGAGTGCAGAGTAGTGAGTGCACAGTAGTGAGTGCACAGTAGTGAGTGCAGAGTAGTGAGTGCACAGTAGTGAGTAGTGAGTGCAGAGTAGTGAGTGCAGAGTAGTGAGTAGTGAGTGCAGAGTAGTGAGTGCAGAGTAGTGAGTAGTGAGTGCAGAGTAGTGAGTGCAGAGTAGTGAGTGCAGAGTAGTGAGTGCAGAGTAGTGAGTGCAGAGTAGTGAGTAGTGAGTGCAGAGTAGTGAGTAGTGAGTGCAGAGTAGTGAGTGCAGAGTAGTGAGTGCAGAGTAGTGAGTGCAGAGTAGTGAGTGCACAGTAGTGAGTAGTGAGTGCAGAGTAGTGAGTAGTGAGTGCAGAGTAGTGAGTAGTGAGTGCAGAGTAGTGAGTGCAGAGTAGTGAGTGCAGAGTAGTGAGTAGTGAGTGCAGAGTAGTGAGTGCAGAGTAGTAAGTGCAGAGTAGTGAGTGCAGAGTAGTGAGTAGTGAGTGCACAGTAGTGAGTAGTGAGTGCACAGTAGTGAGTAGTGAGTGCACAGTAGTGAGTAGTGAGTGCAGAGTAGTGAGTAGTGAGTGCACAGTAGTGAGTAGTGAGTGCAGAGTAGTGAGTAGTGAGTGCAGAGTAGTGAGTGCAGAGTAGTGAGTGCAGAGTAGTGAGTAGTGAGTGCAGAGTAGTGAGTAGTGAGTGCAGAGTAGTGAGTGCAGAGTAGTGAGTGCAGAGTAGTGAGTGCAGAGTAGTGAGTAGTGAGTGCAGAGTAGTGAGTAGTGAGTGCAGAGTAGTGAGTAGTGAGTGCAGAGTAGTGAGTGCAGAGTAGTGAGTGCAGAGTAGTGAGTGCAGAGTAGTGAGTGCAGAGCAGTGAGTGCAGGTGCAGAGTGGTGTGTGCTGTTGAGTGCAGAGTGCTGTGTATTGGCAATGTAAATGACAATGCCATTTATTTATGATTTAAAGAAAAAAAAGAAATGTCATGAGCAATGCCAATAGCTCTACCTTTAATGATGCCGAGACCATTGCATTGCAAATGCTTGTTTCCATCTCTCTTGAGCGATGCCTCCTCGCCAGGGGTAGTAAGCGCTAAATAAATACAATTATAATAACTAAATTATCCTTCTGGTTTTAATCACCTGTTTGGCATGAAGGTTTGAAGTATCTAAAATGCCTTACTTTTGATTCACCCGTATCTCTTTCGCAACATCAAAGACCCGCTAAGTCAGCTCACCTTTAAAGAGTACCCCTATTTTTTTAAACGCTGACTGCTTGAAGTCAGGAGCCATTGCATTTGAAGTTGGAATATGAAAAGCAGCTTACATTTTTATGACATGAATGCACCTGTTGTACTTTCAAGGTCAGCCTGCCTGTGCACTCAAAGACTGATTTGAGATGGGTGATAGATATTGTGTAATCCACTGAAAAGCAATAGTGAAGTACATTGCTCCATGAGTGTAACTTCCTCCTGATGTTTTTAAACTAGAGGAGCTGCTCAGCTGTCCTGCAGGTAGGCACTTCTCAAAAATATGTAACAATCACAGACTGGCTAATAAGGGATTCCACTGAGGGCTAACAGGTTCAAACCAAGGGTAAAATAGATTTTGGCCTGCCACATATGTTTTTGTGTCAATGAGAGGCCCTTTTCAGGGCTTTTAGAGTGGCGGGTAGGTCTCATACTTTGAAAAGGGTTTGTACTGTGCCGTATACGTTTGTCCTTAGTTTTACAAACACAAAGGTCGATTTCTCAACAATGACTGTAAAATCTCTTGAGGTAAACCCATATCACTGTTGCAGTTTCCCTGTTTACATGTCACGTTTCATCTTGTACCTCCTAGTGGACCTCTAGGTGTTTGGGTAAGTTCACATTGTGGGTGGCTGTTCATGATGGAACATGATAAAGAGGTCAGGAGTTGATGCTGTAGGCAGTACACATATTTCAGATTGCCTATCAGTGGGTCATAAAGGTTTTCAGACTATGTGCTCATCCAATCCTTGGACTCGCTGCAGAGCCCACACGATGATCATCATATGTGTACCAATTGGAATTAACATTTTATGTTAAATTATAAAAAGGAGGTATACACAGCTTTCGAAATATTGACAGTACCAGAGATAAAGAAAATGGTGGGAGAGAGAGAGAGCGAGAGAGAGTTTGTAAAAGGGGCTATGCAATGAAGTTTATGCAGACGGACAGAGTGAAAACAGTGATGAAGATGCAGGTGATGACGTTTTAAATAAGCAGATGGAGAATTTCAGAAAGATATCGTGAGAAAAGGTGTGCAAGTTTCTAACAGAGAGGGAGTTTGCAGGGGAAAGTCATGTGAAGGGGAAACAAGAATTTTTGAGACACTACTAAGACTACTACCCCTTTCACACAACTAAGTAATGTTTGATTCACAGTATATAGTTTTGTGATTTGAATGAAACATTTCCAATTTTGATTATTCACGACAAACTCATAGTTGTTACTCATTTATCAGAAAGTTACAAAGCATCGCCAAAGCTAATTAGTCTGTCTTGTTTTAGGATTATGTTTTCTGTTGTGTGATGTGTCTACATGTAATAATAGAACACTCAAGGGGGCACCCAAGTACTTCTCAGGTAGCAAGCAAAGTGAAGCACAGTTTTAGGTTTCATGTTTTAAACCACACCCTTTTTTACATGGTCTACACCTCTGGGAAACTATTGCTACTTGTGCTTCATTTGCCATGCCCCTTTCTGAGATTGTATTGTATTGTAATTGCATTTATATAGCACTTACTACCCCTGACGAGGCATTGAATATCTTTTTCGGGAGTAGCATGCTATTCTGGAACCCATAAAGGATTAGTGGTGAATTAGTATTGTGAAATTTGAAATTAATTTGAGCTGTGGATAGGTTAGTCTGTTATTTGTATTGAGAAGGCTAGTGGAGGGATAGAAGAGGGAAAGGTTTGCATTTATATAGCGCTTGCTAACCCTGATGAGGTGTTGAAGTGCTTTTTGGGGGGTAGCACGCTACTCCGGAACTCAAACAGTATTAGTGGTGACTTAGTATAGTGAAATATGAATTTGAGCGGTGGACATGTTAGTCTGTTATTTGGATTTAAAAGAAATAGTGGAGGGATAGAAGAGCGAAGGGTTTAGAAAGTTTGTTTTTGTAGAGCTCATAGCAGTAGGAGGAGGTTTGGGATGAGTAAAGGGGAGGTGGAGGGGGGAGCGTCGGAGGGAAGGGTTTAGGAAAGCTTGTTTGTTAGATCTGAATAGTAAAGGAGGTATGAGATGATGCAAGGAGGGGTAGAGGAGGGAAGAGTCTAGAAAGGGTTATTTTGGAGATCATAGTAGTGGTATGGGGTTTGGGATGAATGAGAGACTGGAGGTAAAGGATATATTGATAGAGGTATAGGGTGAGAAATATGGTAGTGCATTAGAGAGAGAGTAGACTGGAGATAGAGGATACATTGGGTTAGATAAAGGGTGAGATATAGGGTAGTGCATTGGATATACTGAATTAGAAGCAAAGTAATAAATATAAAGGTACATAAGTACATGGAAGGTATTTAGGTGTAAGTAAGGTAATATATGTAGATTAAAGTTGCATTTAATAAACTCAGATTTTCAAGCGTTGTACTTTTAAATCAATGTATTTGTTTTAATTTTTTGTAATTCTATAGTGAAGCAATTGTAGATAAATAGTTATGATAAAAAATTTACTTATTTATGCAGTCACTTGTATTCATGTTAAACATAGAATATTGTACCATCAAGTAATATGTGCATTTTTTAGGCAGAACTAACAAATATCTATATCTTTAAAATTATATCACTATACACGTTTATACAAAGCAATACACATATGTAGGTACACATCTGTGGTCCAAATAAATTCTTATATACAGAGGGATATGCTGTTTATTTATGTTTGAGTATGGTGGTTATGCGGGGAAGAGCCAATTCTTGAGTAGATGTCTGAAGATAATATGTTTATCCGTGTATCGCATGTTTGAGGGTAAAGAGTTCTATAGTTTGGCTGCTTTAACAGAAAAGTATGTGCCACGCATGGTTTTTAGGTTTCACCTACGACGCAGCGCATTTGCTATCGCTTGTCGACGATTTTTCGACGGAAGGGGGACAGGAGATGTGCACGCGTACGGCTCGTTTCAGCACAATGCGCGCATGGTGCGCTTTCCCTTTCCCTCCCTCCCTGTCACGTGCACAGCGAAAGGGCATGTTTGTTTACTTTTTCAACGAGCTCCAGTCCCCCGAGCTATGGAACTGCTGGGTACCCCGAGCTATGGAACTGCTGTGTTCCAATAACAAAGCTGATGACAAAAGTAGCTTTTGAACTTTGCACAGGTTTCTTTGTATGTCGGGCCGGAGAGGGTTTGTCTCATTCATAGCCCTAGAGGGGCTTCCTCTGAAGAACGCTGCTTGTCGATACCTTGGTTTTAAGCAAGCACTCGGACAATGCGTTACTCTAAATGAAGCTTACATTAGTTAAAAACAGCTATCTCTTAAAAATGGCCAGCCATCACAGACCGTGGAGGTTTAATCTGTGGGCGTGGCTGACATGCTTCAGGTTGTAGATTCTTGAAAGATGACAAATAGATCATTAAATTGTGTGCTATGCTGAATTAAAAATAAAACACCTTCTGAGGTGGTGCGTGACTCCAGATTATTACCCCGACAAAACAGTTCCATCCTGAACTTTCCATTTCAAAATTGTTTTCAGGTGTGCATGGTCCATTGGTTCGCTAGCACGCAGCCAAAACTACACCTCCCAGAATGCACTTGGTTGTTAGATGAAAGTCCACTACTGGAAACAAAGAGTCCTGGTTACAGACGTCATCGGGTAAAAACACAAACTCACTGCCCTGTGCAGGGAGCCTGTGGTGTCCCCACAAACACTGCAAATACACAGGCTCCCCTTGTGCATCCCAGACAGAGAGCAGGAAAGCATTCTGTAAGCCAGCAACTGCACAGGCGCACACCGCTGTTTGCAGTCACAGCCGAGAAACGGGGGCTCCGGTGTGTTTTACACGATTTGGTGAGATTTTTTAAGGCGATTTATGTCTGAAGAGGAGGTGGCCTGGGAGCAACATTACCAACTTTGGAACCTAAATTCTAATGAACTAAAAATGTTTTGACTGGAAAAATCCCTTAATTTCCCTTTGCTTAAAAGATATCAAATGTAATAAACTGAAAAATATGAAATGTAATTATGTAGTTCAAAACGTGTAAATGGCAAGCAACAGCGTAGCGGCTGGGCTGGTAGGATAACTTTAAACAAGAAGTGGCAAAGTCAAGAGGTCAGACCTTGGCAAGTGTACTGTATTGTGTTTTTTCATTTTTATTTTTGCAAACATATGCAGTATACAATAAATATTAAAAACACTGGAAAACATTGGAAAAGTCAAAAGGAGTCCCGAAGCAGCCCAAACAAACCAGCCTAGCCTTTGGACGTGATGAGGAACAATGCTTTAAATATATTTTCTCAACCGAAGACAAACATCTCTCAGAGATGTCCAATAATCATGGCCACGTTCTTCCCTGTTTGGGACTCATCACTGTATACAGGTGACCTACTTTCAGCCTCATCACGCTCCTAAGTTCTCGCATGACTGGCTAGAGCAAGCATTTGCAATGCAATAGGTCTCGCATTTATGCGAGTTTATGCTAAGACACATCACTGGAGGCGCATCTGTTTTCAGACACACTCCAGCAGTGTGCCAGTTTTGCGCTTACAGAAACGTCAGGAACACTGACGTATCAGTAAATCCTTGTGACATGGACTGCCATACACTAAGTATGGCACACCCATGGTGTCACAAGGATGGCACACTGAAAAGCGTTGCATCTCAGTTTTCCCGCAACACTTTTCTGAAATAAAGCTCTATAGGCCTTATTTATGAGGCCCCTTACCCCGGCGTTGCGTCACTTTTTATGACGCTGCAGCGGCATAAAAAATCAGCCACACTATGCCATATGCACATAGTGATGCATCTAGGCAGATGGGTCACTTTGTAAACCCCTGCACTACATTATTCCTGCGACAGGTATAATGTATGCAAGGTGGGCGTTCTGGTCCAGAAAAGGCTCGTAGAAGTGTTGCAGTGAAATCTTTGAGATTTCACGGCGCCACTTCTATGGCCCCACTGCATCAAATCCTTACACCTGCTTGAATCAGGCGTTTGGGGTGATGCAAGCCTTTTCACATGGGACTTGCCCCCTATGAAATTACACATTGCTGAAGTCCAGACACACTACAGCAATGTGCCAGTTTTGTGCCGGCATATACGTCAGAAATCCTGACGTATCTGTCAATCCTTGTGACATGGAGCGCCATACAGTAAATACGACCCATCCATGGTGTCGCAAGGAAGGCATACTAAAAAGTGTTGCATCACTGTTGTACTGCAGTGATACAACACTTTTCATAAATGAGCGCCTATCACTTTTAATAAGTGCTTTTCAGTGCTTTGTTATAACCTGACATATTCAGGGCAAAAGATCCGCATGTTGAAGAAATATGTTTTTTTATTTTGAAGAGACTTTATCATACTTTATGTGACTCATGCTGTATGAGTTACATAGCAAAGATTTTCAAGGCTTGGCTCGTGCACGGGTTCTATGAGCCGAGCTAGACCCAGCGCTTTAAGTGGGCCGGGTCTCACCAGGTCTGAGCACCCGCAGTTTTTTTAAGAGGGCCTCGAAACGGGAGTCTATCGGGCTCTGTTTTGTGCCCTGGCCGTCTGTTTTTTCCAACTGCAGTGACAGCAGGCACATCGATGTGCGCGTGCTCACAATGCTCACTTCTCACTAGTGGAGATGTTACGGCATGACTCTATGCCAGGTGAGCGTTGTAGGGGCAAGGGGAATCTTTTAAAGAGAATCATTTTCTCTCTGGATTTCTCTTCTCTGTTCAAAACTCAGTAGCAGCAACATTGTCGTGGTGTCACCAGGGTTTTAAGTGGAAACTTTTTCAATATTATATACAAGCCATAGTTGCTGCTTATTTATCTTATTCAGCTAACACCCATTGATAAAGCCAATAGTTGTGACTTGTTGTATGTATGATGTTACTTGTTCTATCATATATCTGGATGCAAAGACAGAAACAGCAAAATACAAGTAGGGCTGCACACTATGCTAAGCAGAGATTTTTAGCATACATGTTTTTAAGCCACGCCCTTAATTACATTGGCCACGCCCCTTTAAGACCCCCGACCCCACCACAGTTTTTTCATCCCACTTAAAGCCCTGGCCAGACCCTTGGCTCTGCTCTGGCTTGCCCATCTCTACGAAAACCTACCTCAGTGACCCTCCAGAAAGAAATATAAATCCGAGAATAGTGCCCGTGACTCATTAAAACGGAGCTTAATCTGAAAGAACCGACCCCCCAACAAAACCTTCCGCCTCGGACATTCCCCCTTGAGTACAATAAAACAAGAAATCCCTCCAACCTGCACGTCTAACTACAACGACCAGCAAATGGTTGGACTCCATGGGTCATTTTCTCCAACTGGAAATGGAGTAACTCCCCCTAACGCTGTTTCTGTCTTGGCGCTGTGTTTTTCAAGACTGGTAATTGAAGAACGCTCAACAGATGTGCCCGTTTAGGATGGACAGCCAGGGGCTTATTTACAAGCCGATACGTCACTTCCGTACGTTGCTTCTTCTGGTCCCGCCTCTCTCACTCTGTGCCCTCAGTGTGATTGATGTACAAGAGAGCACGCTGACCAGGCATCCGAACGGTTTTAAAGGCCGCTTTCTGGGTCTGTTCCCTGGTGAACTCCATCTTTTATCTCAGCTGGCATTCCTCTACTTGGAGTTTGCACCAGACTCATGCCAAGGGAGCCCTCCTCTCCTCCCACCCAGGGCTGCATTCCAGCTGTGCCCGGGGGAGGAGGGCAGCAGCAGCAGGACCAGCTCACAGGGAAAGAAAAGCTCCTTATCCGAGCAGCTATGCATTTCTGACAGCTGCAGATTACACCCCATTTTCAGTTTCTTCCCACATTCCCACGTTCACAGAGCGTAACGTCTCCACGCATTCAGGGGCCTTAGGTTACAGAAAACACTCAAAATATTTATCATTTTTTGCTGTGAGTGGCTGACATTCTTGGCCCTCTTGCTGCTCCAAGGATGGGCCGTTTTATCAGCAAGCAGAACCGGAAAATAAACGGGGCCATGGGCCATCAATTTGTTAGGGAAACCATGTGTTCAAGGTTGAGTCAAACCAGTCGAAATTATATGATGCATTTAGTGGTAAGCACTGAAAGAGGATATTTACTAATACTCATGCGTATGCGTGCAGACAGTTTCTCCACACAACATATTGCCATAAACATAACCAGCAATAGACAGAAATTATCACTGTTATGACTTTGTGTTGTTGGAGACAACAGCCTTGAAGCGGGGAGTTAGAACTGCATCTTTGTTTTTTTTTTGTTTAACAAATCTTTGTCATAAACTACACATAACACCTGATTCCGGGACAGAATTATCTCCGATTTTATGTTAAATTAACCTCATGCATGCATGCATACTTATCCCTAGGTATCCATATTTATTTATTCTCCAGTCACACCCGGGGCAAATGCTGTTCTCCTGTTGCTAATGGAGATAGGTTAAAAGCAGGGTCAGACTGGGACAGAGAATAGGCAAGGCATCGAAAAAGTGGCCCCCATTTAGGAACTAGATAGTGAAAAAGTGGCCCATGTTTGCAAATTCGGGCAGCTTTCAACTTGTAAAGATAAGCTGTATAAGTGTTTTGGAAGGTATGGTAGACTGCATGGATTTGAGCCAAAGTTTGTTTTAATATTAGGGAAATCAACAGTAAAAACGGCCCAGTAGGCCCTAAAAGAGGCCCACAAACAGCCTATAACCCGGCCCACAAACTGATCAGTCAGACCAGCCCATCGAGCAATGTAGGCCAGTCTGACTCTGGTTAAAAGAACTTCCATGGTGTAAAATGTATATAAAAATAATAACGAACCGGACTCAAAACGCTGCCTTCAGGGCAGCAAACACCGCTACTCACCCCATTCTACACAGGAATGTATGTTGGAATTACGAATGCTATTACGAAAGGCTTAACAACGCAATTTTTACAATGAAAATGCCTTTACCATGAAACCCTTTACAACGAAAATGTAAGTATTTTACAGGTAAGTGTAGGAAAGTGTGCCCTCATGCATGGTTGCCCCCCACTTTTTGCCTGTTGTTGATACTCTTTGAGTAAGTGTGCCCTGGGTTCCTGCCAACCAGGTACCCAGTGCCTATGTTCTTTCCCTAAAACTGTACTGTTTCAAACCCAATTGGCAACTCTCTTGCCACATTTAAGTCCCTTGTGAAATGTACCATGGGTGCTAAGGGCACTGTGACCAGGGAAAACTTCTAAGGACTGCAGCACACACATATTGTGCCACCCTTAGAGCACTGTACCTTAACACACAAACACTGCCATTGCAAGCTGCTTCTTTTGGTGCAGAGAAAAGTGATGAGTTGACATGGCACACATTCATGTGTGCTATGCCTACAATCCACAGCCTATGGCATAGGTAAGCCACCTATCTAGCTGGGTGCACTATACCACTGGTGAGGGTACAAGTGCAAGAGCCCTGTACCCCTACAGCGTCTAAGTCAATTCGCAGATATTGTAAGTGCAGTAGAGTTATATATGGTCTGGGAGTTTGTCATTACAAACGCCACAGCATCATGATGGCTTTCCTGAAATCTGAGAAGTTTGGTACCTCAGCATATTAAACCCACACTGATGCCAGTGTGGGACTTAATGCCAAATGCACTCAGAGGGCATCTTACAGATGCCCCCTGAAAAACGACCTACCTCTAGTGTCTTGGCTGACTGGCTGCTTGCCAGCTGCCACCCCAGACATGTTTCTGGACCCCTGGGCCAAGAGCCTCCCACTCTCTGGGTCCTGAAACAAAGCACACCCTGGGTAGAGGTGCCAAGCCCCAACCCAGGATGGGCAGGAACAAAAAATGGGAAGCTTCAAAGGCTTTCCACTTTTGTGAGCTGACCCAGCCATTTGCTGCTCCCAGCAACTGACCCCTACCGGTTCTAAAGGTCACTTTGGGAGGGAGAATCGTCAGGAAAACCAAGATACGATGAGAGGTGTGCCCACCTTTGCCAACTCCACCCCTCAGGTGGGGAAGGCGAGGAGAAGCACAACTCTCAGTCCCCACCATCTTGAAGATGGGGGACCCAGCCAACCAGAGTGAGGCTTATGCCCCCTCCCACTGGAGCGTCACATAATAGGGGGTGTACCCACCCCAGGGAAGGGACCCATTGGTCCCGACCTGCACCTACTTGAAACATCCCTAAATTTAGTATATAGGGGCAACCTTGAACCTTGCCTCCTCAGACAAGCAAGAAAGAAGAAGGATTGAAGAGCCGTGCTGAAGGAAGAAGAGGAGGAAACCAACTGCCTTGGGCCCAGCCTTACTGGTCTGTCCCAAACTCAACCTGCTTCAGCGGAATCCCAGCATGTCCTGCAGCCAGCAGCCCCCCAGAACCTGGAGGACCTGTCCTCCCTACAAAGACTTTGTCTCCCGTGAACACAGGGGCTGCTCAAGAACCAGGCCCTGGATGAATCCGAGAGTCTGCACCACTTTGCACCCAATGCCCGCGGCCCGAGTTCGAATGGCCCAAGACCACGAGGACATCTCCCGGCAATCCTGACCTGGGATCTGGAGATACCTGACCTAATTCAAGCCTCCCGATAATGCCTGCAGATCACTGACATAATATTGATTACACTAATATAGACTTACAAAAATATCGAGGATAAAATATCGACTACAAAAATATCGAATTCCTATCTACAAACAGGTAAGTACAAAAATATCAAATCAAAAATATCATTTAAAAAATAGTCAAAATATCTTCAATTTTTAAATGTCTTAAAAAGAATTTAAAATTCATGAAATAATAAAAACAATTAACTAAAATATACTTAAAAATACTTAAATAACCTTAAAAATTAATAAATAATTAATTTGTTATAAAAAAATCATACAATTTTATTTTTTAAACATACATATATATATATATTAACATAATATTAATAAAAAAATATGCAATATTCCTACTGTATGAAAGCGGGAGGGTGAAATTTACTATTACCACTCCAATTAGTGCAACAGTAGGGAAAGCGTTGGATAGCGTAGGGGTAAAAATTACTATTCCCACTCCAGTGAGTGCAACAGTAGGGAAAGCGTTGGATAGCGTAGGGGTAAAAATTACTATTCCCACTCCAGTGAGTGCAACAGTAGGGAAAGCGTTGGATAGCGTAGGGGTAAAAATTACTATTCCCACTCCAGTGAGTGCAACAGTAGGGAAAGCGTTGGATAGCGTATGGGTAGAAATTACTATTCCCACTCCAGAGAGTGCAACAGTAGAGAAAGCCTTGCATAGCGGGACGGTATAATTTACTATTACCACTCCAGTGACTGCAACAGTAGGGAAAGAGTTGGATAGCGTAGGGGTAAAAATTACTATTCCCACTCCAGTGAGTGCAACAGTAGGGAAAGCGTTGGATAGCGTAGAGGTAAAAATTACTTTCCACTCCAGTGAGTGCAACAGCAGGGAAAGCGTTGGATAGCATAGGCGTAAAAATTACTATTCCCACTCCAGAGAGTGCAACAGTAGAGAAAGCGTTGGATAGCGTAGGGGTGAAAATTACTATTCCTACTCCAGAGAGTGCAACAGTAGGGAAAGCGTTGAATAGCGTAGGGGTTACAATTACTATTCCCACTCCAGAGAGTGCAACAGTAGGGTAAGCGTTGGATAGCGTAGGGGTTAAAATTACTATTCCCACTCCAGAGAGTGCAACAGTAGGGAAAGCGTTGGACAGCGTAGGGGTTAAAATTACTATTACCACTCCAGAGAGTGCAACAGTAGAGAAAGTAAATATTTAATATAATAATAAAAATAAATTAAATATCAATACCAATAAAAAATTAAATTAAAGTAATTACCAATTTAATATAATATAATAATCAATCAATTAAAAATACAAATAAATATTAATTATTAAAATTCATTACCTATTAATACAAATTAATTACCAATTACCAATTAATTAATTGCCAATTAAAAATTAATTAACAATTAATTCAAAATAAATACCAATAAATAAATTAAAATATGCAATTAATTACAATTAAATTACTTCCCACCCTATTCTCCTATAAACCCACAATCCGCTACGGAAACTAAATTAATAAAATTGACATAATTATCAATTAATCAATTAATAAAAATGAATTACCAATTAAAAACCAATTATTTACCAATTAAAAATTAATTACCAATTAATTCAAAATAAATGTCAATAAATAAATTAAACTATTTAATTAATTACAATTAAATTGCTTCCCACCCTATTCCCCTATAAACCCACAACCCGCTACGGAAAATAAAATAATAAAATTAACATATTTATCAATTAATCAATTAATAAAAATGAATTACCAATTAAAAATTAATTATTTACAAATGAAAAATTAATTACCAATTAATTCAAAATAAATACCAATAAATAAATTAAACTATTTAATTAATTACAATTAAATTACTTCCCACCCTATTCCCCTATAAACCCACAACCCGCTACAGAATTAAACTACGCAAAAATTAAATAACATAAAATTCATTACTTAAAATAAATTATAATAAAAATATACACTTTTCACACATATACTAACATATAAAACACTTTAAAAATGTCGATATTATTAAAAATTCGATATATTTCAATACCTATATCACCTACTTCGATATTTTGACTTTCTATATTTATAAAAATCAATATTAAATTACTTACCTTAAATTCGATATTTTTGTTGCCTATATTCTGTCCATTCGATATTTTGTCCATTCTATATTTTTACTTCGATATTAATGTAATTCGGTATTTTGGAATCAATATTTTCTCTGTATACCGATGCCTGCAGCCTCTATCTGGAGGGTCCCCCCGACCATGACCGAAGCTGGTAAGGAAAACCTGACACCTAAAGACACCCCTGCACCCGACACCCTAGGGCTTTGCGTGGCTTAACCGACGGTGTCCAAGCATCCGCCTGCATCCCAACTTATCTCTACAACCAGTGGTTGCCTCCAGAAAGTCTTTGTGCCTGAGCCTGTTGTATTTGTTCTGCCAGGAACTTGCCCATTGAACCCAAGAGGGCACACAAAGTCAATCCAGCACCCTGCACCCAGCCGCCCCTGTGCCGCTGTGATTGCACCTTGTGTGTTAACTTGGATCACCCTTAGCCCTGAGCTTAACGCTAGGAGCTTTGCTCCCCCAACCTTGTGGCCTGCCCGAGAGCAGCCACCAACGACGGACCCTAGCCCCATAGGCTAACATTGGGCCTCAGCACTCTGCACCTGGCTGTCCTAGTGCTGCAGAGGGTGCTATTTGAGTGCATCCTTGACCCTGGGGGAACCTTTGTTCTAACCCCAGAAACTTAACCCTCAATACCGTTTACTTCCCTGCAAACCGATAACCTCATTTTTTTCCATAGGATTGCATTGACTGTTTCCCTCTGAAAAAATTCTTGAGGGTGTTTGTATGGAAACCTAAGAAACTATCAGCCAGATTCATGAAGCTACCATTCTGCGATTAGCAAATTGCGAAAATTTGCGAATCGCTATTTGAGAATTGCAGAATGGAATTCATGTACAAATGCGATAAAAAAATGTGATTCGCAATAGATCGCAATTGGCGATTGCGATCTTGCCGCAATCGCAAAATATTCGCAGAATCGGCAATTTCCTAAGCAGAAATTGCGATATCGCAAATTGCGATATCGCTAACTGCGAGATCGCAAAAACGGGAAGTCGCATTTCGAGCCCACTGATGACATCACAACCAGGAAGCAGGTTCACCACACCCACAAACAGAACACAGAGCCAGGGAGTGGCAGCAGGAAACTGAGGAGCACCAAAACCAACACTGTGCAGCACCCCAGCCAGAAAAAAAGAATCCAAAGATGTCCCAGGATGCAGCAGGGAGCAGTGGGCAGGAGAAAAAGAGGAAATTAAAGTTTTCAGAATTAGAATTGGAGCACCTAATTGAGGGGGTCTGCAAGGATCATGCCAGGCTCTTTGGAAAAGACTCCCGGAGGGTGCCAGAGGCAGAGTAGTGCAGTATCTGACAGCGCATTCGCGCAAAGGTCAATTCTGTTGGTGTGACCCAGCGCTCCATTGACGACATAAAAAAGCGCTGGTACGACCTGAGAGGTCGTTCTAAGGAGCGGATTGCTGAGAGGCTTGGGGAGCGACTGGCCACCGGTGGAGGGGAACCTGTAGCCACACCGAACACCCCATTGGAGGACCTGATTGAGGACACCATTGCGCCAGAAGCCTGCGTGGGGGTGCTTCAGCTGGACTCATCTCGACCCAGCCAACAACCTGAAGGTAAGTGCCATACGACTGCGACCCAGTCGCCCAACAATGCCCTTAAGTCCTGAGCTAGCAACATGACATCCCCAACAATGCAACCCATGCTCACAAAAAAAGCCCCATTGCATTGTGGAAGTTGTAGTGTAAACATGTACCCGCAGTTAGCCCAACACTGCCAGAGCACTCAATGTAAGTAAATAAGTAAATAAGTAAGTAAATTCAAAAGCCAGTCAGGGAAAGTAAGGCTGCATGCATGTATCAACATTGCATGCGCAAGATACATAACTTTCATCATGCACCGTTTCACATTACAGGTGCAGGTGAGCAAGCCAGCACAGACAGCGAGGCGCTGCACATCGCCGAGAGCCAGGAGGACACTGAGGGTGAGGGCCAGTCCTCCCAACGACCCGGCCCATCACAGCCACCAGCAGTGCTCCCACCACCACCAACACCACCACCACCCCGTGCGGACAGGGCCACCCCTGCAGCCACAGCAGTGCAGCCAACCCCCCAGCAAACAGCCACAGCAGTGGTACAGGCTCCATCACCAGCGCCTCGGAGGCAGACGAGGCGCACAGCTGGTTCCAGGTCACACACCAGCGCACTGAGGCGGCAGCAGCGCCAGGGCCCAGCAGGCACCGCCAGGGCACTTGAAACACCAGATCCAGGCCTGGCCATCGAACGCCGCATGCTGGCGGTGCATCGCACACAGGCGCGTCACATGGCAGCAATGCTCACACAGATGCAGGCAAACGGCCAACACATAGCCCAGATGACCGCTGCAGTCCGTGAAAACAACCAGCTGCTTGTAGCCCAGCAGTACATGACCCGTTGACGACACCGCCAACTACTGGCCCACCTATCGGCCAACACTAGTTCCAATCATGTAGTTGGTAATGCTACATCTCAGCTGGCATGAAGGTCACTCACCATGCAGGCCCAGATGGTGCAGTGTTGCCAGGATGTGGCCAGGTCACTAGACCCACTCACCGCAGCAGTGCTCGGCAGACAGGCCACTGCCCATGAAGAAGCAGAGGGGGCTGACGACGCAAGTGAGGCTGCGTCAACCAACAGCAGCGCATTCTTGCCACCGATGCCTGCACGTCGCCGCAGCAGCATGCCAACATCAGCAACTAGGGCCAACACCGTCCCTCAGGATGTGGAGAGACGACTTGGGGCGTCTTGTCGTCACCGACCGTGAGGACTCTGACACTCAGAGGGAGGCCATGCAGTCAACCCCTGCAAACCCCCTACCCCAGCATGGGGAGGTATGGAGCAATACTCTATCCATCAGACATTTGAATACTTAAAGGCCAATTTATTGTGAATAAACAATAAAGAGTAATGGTCAAACTTGATACACACTCATGTCATTATTACATTTGTCATGCATGGGTGCAGTGTTGTGATAGGGGAATGTGTGCACTCGAAACAGTTCGTAGTGATGTGGTTGCGGCGCCTGTGTCCTTCAGCAGGATCTTCTCCGCGTGCATGACGTACATGTGGAGGTGGCCGGTTGTCACCTTCAGACTCACTGCCAGATATCTCCACTGGTATCCTGCGCTTGGTAGCAATGTTGTGGAGTATTGCACACACGGCCACGATGCGGCAGCAGACCTCAGGTGTGTATTTGATGGCCCCACCAGTCTTGTGCAGTATGCGGAAACGGCTCTTCAATAGGCCAAATGTCCTCTCTATGCAATTTCTTGTCCGTATGTGTGCAGCATTGTAACGCCGTTGCTGTGGTGTGGCTGGGTTAAGGTATGGGGTGAGGAGGTACTCACGTAGACCGTAGGCGCTGTCACCTGCGGGTAATGAGCACAAGGTGAGTGCCTATTCTGCGCAGATACATAATCAAAGTGTACTATTTGGGGACATGTGTACTTACCCAGTAGGTGTCCTTCGCCAAAGTCTCCCCTTACCAGTCGTGTGTGAATGCCACTGTGCCGGAAGATGAAGGAGTCATGTGTGCTTCCCGGATATTGTGCCACTATGTCCGTGATATAATTCTTTGCGTTGCACACCATCTGGATATTGAGGGAGTGGTAGGACTTGCGGTTGCGGTACATGTATTCCGTTTGTGCTGGTGGGCAGATGTGGATATGGGTACAGTCAATGCATCCAATAACATGCGGAAATTGTGCAATGTTGTAGAATTTCAGCTTGGTGTCATTTAAGTCCTGTTGGGTGGTTGGGAATGAACTGTAGTGGTGTAGCCAGGTCAGCATTGCATCCAGGAAACTCCTAAGGCAGCGGGACATGGTGGGCTGGGATATGCCCCCAGCGACAGCAACTATCCCCTGGAAGCTTCCGGAGGCCAGTAGGTGCAGGCCGCACAATACCTGCACATGGGTGGGAACGGCATTGGTTCTCCTTGTTGGATGCTGCAGCAGGGGGTCTAGGTCCTGGATCAGCTTAATGATCATTGGGCCACTTAGGCGGTACTTGGCATAGATTTGCTCCCTGGTTTGGCCTAGAAGGGTGACCCGCAGCCGGAATATCCGCTCCTGGATCCTACGCCTGTTCTGTGCTGCTCGCTGCAGCCTACGCCGTCTGACCACCATGTAGAGTCCTGGCATTGTGAGAGTCCTCAGTCTCCAGCTGCATGTCCTTTAGTGTGTTTGGTCAGGCCAGCACCTGTATGCAGTTAACTTTAATCAACTTTTTTCTTTTTTTTTTTTTTTTGCTGGTTACCACCTGGTTTGAGTTCTCCTTAAATTGCGCGTCGCTAATAGCGATTTTTGTGTTTTTCGCAATCTGCGATTTTTCATGAATGGCAATAGCGATTATTTAGCGACTTCGCAAATGAATTCTCAGAATCCTTGGTTTCTCGCTATTTCTAAATCGCAAATGGGCAGGTTTCAGGATTCTGCGAATTTATTTGCGAAATCGCTATATTTATTTAGCGATTATGCACTTTTGCGATTTTCAATGTCATGAATAGCTTTTACTCAATTTGCGATCGCAATTGCTAATTCGCAGCAATTGCGATCACAAATTAGCTTCATGAATGTGGCTGTAAGTTTTGATAAAAACTGTTTTACTTACCTTTTATCTAGGAAATGTCCCAGTGTGATATCTAGGTATATCAAACTGAGTAGAATAAGTAATCCAAAAGTACTCAAAAAGTAATCAAAAGTAATCCAAAAGTAATTTTAACTGTATTTGAATATTTCACAAACCTATAACCTAAGTCATTATTCATTCAGCTCGCTTGTTGTTCAATCTGTCTTGAAAAGTACAAATCCATTTACCTGTACCACGTTTTGCATGGTTCTAAAAATAAAATACAACAAAGAAATATTTTTGATACAAACAACTGTTCAGTCTTTGAGTGTGTCACATCATTTCTTATGAGCTATGAGTAAAGTTTTATTAACGTCTTAAAAATATACCAAATGGATCATTTGTGACTGCACTCATCCCAGAAAACATTTGGATGCCAATTTGACATTTTTTATGGAATTATGGAATGAACGCCAATATTAACGTTGTGTACCATGCCCCACTCGAAAGCATACTTATTAAACCATAATAAAAGATAGTCTTTCACATCAATATGTATGTAACTTAACTCATAGTTAAATTCAGACCAGTTCTTATGAGGGCCAAATCTACATCAAAATATGACTCGACATTTGAAAGGGCAGAAAAAATAAGATTGCTTGTTAAGAATCAACCCTAAAGACAAGATTGATGAGCTGTTAAGTTTGCTTGTGCATACGGTTCAGGCCACCCCAGCTGCTATTGTGCGTTGCCAGCCCCAATGTTGCCTGGCACAAAATCACTCATGAATGCAGATTAAATACGTAATCCTCATAGTGAGCGACCCACTCCAATTAAAATTGCAATCAATTGTCTCTAGTCTCTTTGATTGGGTATGCATATTCATTAGCTGCTTAAACGTCCCTCCTGCGAAGTGCTGTCTTGCTTGCCTCCCTTATCACAACACAGTTCCAGCATTTATTCCCTCTCTTCCAAAATGTGGCAGGCATATCGCCATGAATTCAAAAAGGTGCTTCTGACATGCACAAATATATATACTTACCTTAAATATATTTACCATGCGTGGTAAAAATGTGCATGGTAAAGGTACTGCGTGCTAATTACCACGTTGAAAAGGCTATTTCCCCCCAGAATCGGGTCGTTAATTTCAACAAGGCTGTACTCTTCTTGAACAGTTTCCAGACTAGTAAGAGGATTTACTGGACTAATATGGACGTACTTCCTGCTGGGGTGGCCGCAGAACAGTATAGCAGCCACAAAGTGCTTCTTGATGTGATCAACACCTTTCTCATGGGCGTCCACAGGTTGGGGGCAAGGAGGGGCACTTGCCCCCCCCCCCTGGAGCGACCCTCCTTGCCCCCCCTGCGGATGCCCATGAAAACCGAGACTTCAAGATGGGGTTCTCATTCTTTTTCCTCTCTTTTCTTTTATTTACTTCCCTGTGAAATGGATCCAAAAAAGAAAGATGCTTTTGCTGGAAATGCCGTATTTTTCTGACATTTTAATTCCAAAGTGCAGCAATGGGAATAAAAGGCTGAAAATATGAAAAATAGATAAATAACTAAATAAAGTAAGACAGAGTAGTAGCAAACTGGATAAACTGATTTTATTCACACTGAAACACAGTAGCGCCATTTTTACAAAGTTTGCCAGTGAAGCGCTATTTTTGTTTTCTTGTCTTTGTTTTCCCTGGACTTGGAACTAGTGCACCAATCCTGGAGGTACTGCAATGTGTGGATTGGAAAACAAAATGTGTGTCCTTGGCTCTGCGTCCAGGGTTGTGGTCTTTTTACCATACTGCTTACGTTTTGTAAGGATATAAGCAATGGCCATTGAAATGGGTCCATTCAGGGCCCTGTAGTCGTGTCCTTAACTTTTCAGGCAAAAGCACTCACTGATTTCTGAATAGTGAGTGTAAAAGCATTAAGGTAACCATGTTTTTCCTGCTTACATTTCCCATGGTTTGCTAAAATTTGCATTCCCTATAAGTGTTTACTTTTTCCAGGATGTTGTTACTTTTTTTTTTGTAGGGCGCATATTGCTCTTGTCTAGTGCGTAATTTAAATTGAGCCGCATCCAGGTGTTTATAGCGGGCAACAATTGGGTTGTAGTTGAAGACAGTGGGAGTTTTTCTCAGTTGGGCAGTACGGTGTTCAGTGGGGGAGAGGATATGGCACTATGGTCAGAGCAGCTAAATTTGGAACTGGGAACCGGGTTCAGCCTTAATAACCAGCCCACCAGACCACTCTCCTGCGAGAGCACAATCACATGCTAGACCTTAGACGGCTTCGCAACACCTTAGAAGTCCTGGTGTCTTCGCACCAGCAGGTGGACCCTAGCATGATAAGTGTAGGTTAACCTTCAAGGCTTGTCCACCACTATCCATACTGAAGTTCACCTCCAGTCTTGCGGGCAGGCCTAAGAAGCAGCACCCCCTAGAACAACAGTCACTGAGGTCACAGGACCCTTGAGAAGGGCCAGCTCTAGGGCGGTGCAACCAGTGTGACCGCACCGGGTGCTGACTTTAGGTGAAGGCATCATGTTTGCAAGTATATTATGGTTTTAAAAATGCTTGCTGCCTCCTTCCTGGCTTCCAGCAATCTTCAGCAACAGTAAAAACGTCATGATGACTCTGGTGATTAATGTTCTTCCTAGAGAGAGATCAGAATTTTGTCTGGTGAAAGTTTTGACTCATGGAAAGGTAGCTCGGAGGGTTAATGTGCCTGCTGCAAAGAGCATGCACCATGCAGGTCACAAAGTGCACATAATGTAAATAGGTCAGTGGGCTACTGCTTTTGTCAGAGAGATTCTTTTGTTACTTGCAGTTTATAAGTTAAAATCCTAACTTAGAACAGTGAGATATGAACTGTCATCTAAGAGCTGCATACAAACCGCAAGGAATAAATTATAGCGTTATGTCCCCCCCCCATGTCTTTGATTAAAATAATGTCACAAAAAGTGTTCTTTTGGACAGAAATCAATTCTGATTATTAAGGAGAACCCCCAACCATGGTATTACGTTTTAAATTCCGGGTATTGTGTTTGTCCAGACCAATAACTATAAAACTATACGGGCTACTAGTATGGTTGTCATGTGACTCCTACACCTTGTAGTCCTTAGTCTTATGTGACATTTTCTATACAATGATTTACACACATATTGATTGTCTCTGTGTAATGTGTATGATGTAAAGTGCTCTGACACCCTACAATGGTATGAGTGGCCCTGTAAATCAAATTAAATGCATCTGAGAGAGAGTGGTTATGAAAACTTGGGGGGCACAGTTAAAGGGTGGTAGTGAGGGAATCCAGGGCAGAGGTGGTCATTGGGGGGCACTAACAAACATTAATGCACAGGACACCACTAGTGCTATGGCTGACCCTGCCCTTGAGGCCAGTCTGCCTCACCCATAGGTACCTCCGTTGGCCTTGTTTCAGCAGTAGTAGCTGCAACTCACCAGGGATTGGCAATGCAGGATTTGCACGCACATCAAACTAAGTTCGCAAACTTCACAGTCTCCCTGCTTTATTCAAAATCCCTTTTAACATATGCTGCCTGCTGTGGGGCCACTGGAATTAATTATGCAACAAAGGATGACAACATGGGCGTCCTTAGGGAGGGGGGCAAGGAGGGGCGCTTGCCCCCCCCTGGAGCGACCCTCCTTGGGGGGGGGAGCGACCCTCCTTGCCCCCACTGCGGACGCCCATGAAAACCGAGACTTCAAGATGGGGTTCTCATTCTTTTTCCTCTCTTTTCTTTTATTTGCTTCCCTGTGAAATGGATCCAAAAAAGAAAGATGCTTTTGCTGGAAATGCCGTATTTTTCTGATATTTTAATTCCAAAGTGCAGCATTGGGAATAAAAGGCTAAAAATATGAAAAATATGAAAAATAGATAAATAACTAAATAAAGTAACACAGAGTGGTAGCAAACTGGCCAAACTGATTTTATTCACACTGAAACACAGTAGCGCCACTTTTACAGAGTTTGCCAGTGAAGTGCTATTTTTGTTTTCTTGTCTTTGTTTTCCCTGGACTTGGAACTAGTGCACCAATCCTGGAGGTACTACAATGTGTGGATTAAAAAAAAATGTGTACTGCGGCTCTGCGTCCAGGGATGTGGTTTTTTAACCATACTGCTTACGTTTTATAAGGATATAAGCAATGGCCATTGAAATGGGTCCATTCAGGGCCCTGTAGTCGTGCCCTTAACTTTTCAGGCAAAAGCACTCACTGATTTCTGAATAGTGAGTGTAAAAGCATTAAGGTAACCATGTTGTTCCTGCTTACATTTCCCTTGGTTTGCTAAAATTTGCATTCCCTATAAGTGTTTGCTTTTTCCAGGATGTTGTTACTTTTTTTTTTTTGTAGGCCGCATATTGCTCATGTCTAGTGCGTAATTTAAATTGAGCCGCATCCAGGTGTTTATAGCGGGCAACAATTGGGTTGTAGTTGAAGACAGTGGGAGTTTTTCTCAGTGGGGCAGTACGGTGTTCAGTGGGGGAGAGGATGTGGCACTATGGTCAGAGCAGCTGAATTTGGAACTGGGAACCAGGTTCAGCCTTAATAACCAGCCCACCAGACCACTCTCCTGCGAGAGCACAGCCACATGCTAGACCTTAGAAGGCTTCGCAACACCTTAGAACTCCTGGTGTCTTCGCACCAGCAGGTGGACCCTAGCATGACAAGTGTAAGTTAACCATCAAGGCTTGACCACCACTATCCATACTGAAGTTCACCTCCAATCTTGCAGGCAGGCCTATGAAGCAGCACACCCTAGAACAACAGTCACTAAGGTCACAGGACCCTTGAGAAGGGCCAGCTCTAGGGCGGTGCAACCAGTGTGACCGCACCGGGTGCTGACTTTAGGTGGAGGCATCATGTTTGCAAGTATATTATGGTTTTAAAAATGCTTGCTGCCTCCTTCCTGGCCTCCAGCAATTTTTAGCAACACCCAAATGTCATGATGATTCTGGTGATTAATGTTCTTCCTAGATAGAGATAAGAATTTTGTCTAGTGGAAGTTTTGACTCATGGAAAGGTAGCTCAAGGGTTAATGTACCGGCTGCAAAGAACATGCACCATGCAGATCACAAAGTGCACATAATGTAAATAGGTCAGTGGGCTACTGCTTTTGTCAGATAGATCCTTTTGTTACTTGCAGTTTATAAGTTAAAATCCTAACTTAGAACAGTGAGCTATGAACTGTCATCTAAGAGCTGCATACAAACTGCAAGGTATAAATTAGAGTCTTACGCCCCCCCCACCCACAGTCTTTGATTATCCTAATGTCCCAAAAAGTGTTCTTTTGGACAGAAATCAATTCTGATTATTAAGGAGAACCCCCAACCATGTTATTACGTTTAAAATTCCGGGTATTGTGTTTCTCCAGACCAATAACTATAAAACTATACGGGCTACTAGTATGGTTGTCATGTGACTCCAACACCTTCTAGTCCTTAGTCTTATGTAACATTTTCTATACAATGATTTACACACATATTGATTGTCTCTGTGTAATGTGTATGATGTAAAGTGCTCTGACACCCTACAATGGTATGAGTGGCCCTGTAAATCAAATTAAATGCATCTGAGAGAGAGTGGTTATGAAAACTTGGGGGGCACAGTTAAAGGGTGGTAGTGAGGGAATCCAGGGCAGAGGTGGTCATTGGGGGGCACTAACAAACATTAATGCACAGGACACCACTAGTGCAATGGCTGGCCCTGCCCTTGAGGCCAGTCTGCCTCACCCATAGGTACCTCCATTGGCCTTGTTTCAGCAATAGTAGCTGCAACTCACCAGGGATTGGCAATGCAGGATTTGCACGCACACCAAACTAAGTTCGCAAACTTCACAGTCTCCCTGCTTCATTCACAAGCACTTTTAACATGTGCTGCCTGCTGTGGGGCCACTGGAATTAATTATGCCACAAAGGATGACAACATTATGCCGTAGTGTTGACTAAATTATGCATAAAAAAAGGCTGCAGCGTAATGCAGTATATTTTCAGATATTTTATTATTTTGATGTGTGTACACAAGCTAACAGTCTCTGGAAAGATTTTCCCTTCTTAGTACCAGTATAACATACAAACGCAGCAGTGAGAAAGGGGACCAGTCAACTTTACAATAGGCCATCCACTCAGCAGCAACACAAGTCACATTTTATATTAACTTTTGATATGTTTGAGCTACAAACAATTTATTAGTTTAAATGGTCAGATCATGCAGCAGATCTTGCATTATGAGGCAAATATGGCAGAGCCATCATTTTAGAGAAAAAATTTGCAAACTAGGATATTTTGCCATTCATGTTTGAACTGCTGTTGTGGAAAAAGGGAGTAGTGCTGATGATAGAAACTCCATGGCTCGGAGACAAATGGCATGTGTTCCACATTTTATCGTATTTGGTACATTCTGTGATTGGAAGCATATCCCACTTTGTGAATATATTTTAATGTCAATAACTCATTATAACCTTATATAATCATGTGTATTCATTGGTTGATTAAACTGGGCAGTGAAATGCCAAACAAATACTAAAAATTGGGATGTCTGCGCATTCTGGCCACACCTCTGGCTACACCCACAGATCCAATCCTTGGGTTATTCCCGCCCTCTGATTCTCCGCCCACTGTTCCCCTACTTTTTTCCCGCCACTTTAACCACTGTGTAAGACTCAGCATCCCTGGACCTGTGATGTGCCGCCTCTGCGGGCGCCGCGCATTTACGGTGCCGGGCGTCCGCATAAGGGAGCTGCCCATTATTGTATCCCTAAATGTGCGCACGTTGTCAGTTTGACATTGACTACACGTAGAGGGACTCTAAGTTTCTTTTTAAAAATATAGCTAACATTTGGACCTATACATTTTATTTTGTATAAATTAATTGAATGTGTGTAAAATGTAGCAATGCCTGGGGAATTCTAGTAAAGGGAGCACCCGTTGGCGCATCACTAGCGTGTGTGATTGCTGCATTATTTATTACTAACTTTGACGTTGTGCTTTAACTTTGGATGAAAGTTATCATGAATTCTAGCACCAAGAAGCAAATATTGGTAAATATGTGTGCTACAAATAATCCCTAACATACACTGTGCATACAGTATATTTAATCTGGTGCTTTAATCATAGACTGTTTTAAAGTATTGTGATAAAAATCAAATCATTCTGAAGACAGCCTTGATTGGTGTTGGATCGAGGACCCGGAAGTCTGCACACCTAGCAGGCAGAGATAAAGCACCTTGTCAGAAGTTTAGCGTTTTCCCTACAGGTGTTTTTTGTTGGCCTGTCTATCCCAGTTATGTGCCCCAGTGTTTCTTGTGCCCCACCTGGCACACATCATGTCGGAGGATGGTGATGACGTTAACATTTTGCCCCGCCCTGGAAAAATATCTGCGGATGCCCATGACCTTTCTGTATCTTACTTTGCACATGTAAGTGGGGGCAGGATTACAGTGAATGTATGCCCTTTTTACCCAAGAACTGGAACATGTGGTCCTTAAAATGACCCAAAGAAATAATGTCAGGGATTGCTGAACTATCTCTCCTACTTTGGGGGGTCATCCGTCAGCAGCATCTTCAGTAGCAGAGTTCTTTTTATTGGATAGAGTCTCTGTAATTTCTTGAATATTCTGTAACAAGTCCAGTCACGAAAAAGGTTCAGATGAATCAGTTTTTGACTCTGCCATTTTTACAGGGAGATTGAGATCAATTGCATACATTGGGCTCCCATGATTGCCCAATGGTTCTAGACCTCTATGACCCTTGAACCCCAATAGACACACTAGGCTTTAGCGCTCCAGCTCCCAGGCTGTCCTGCAGTCCCCATGCCGCTGAAAAAAGCGCAAAGAAATAGGGCATTGAGCTATTTTACCCCAGCTGAGGTAAAAGAACCCCACCCCACCACCACCCCATACGCAACGATGGCCCTAACCAAAGAAGACTTTCCTTCCTCCCTACAAGAACTTCAAAAGGAAATTAGAGAGGAACTGAAAGCGGATCTTGCCTTCTCTCTTGAAACGTCCGATCTGATGTTGGTGCCCAGCTCATCGCAGTGCAACAAGATGTGGATTCAATTGCCACCTGTAGGAAGCTGGCTCTGTATATACTATACCAAAGTGAGGAATAGTGTGCACAGAGCCCAGTGGAACGCCAATATTTGTGGTAGTGTGGTAGAGCAGTAAGGCAGTGTCAGTGGACAGTGTTAAGCAATTGTTGTACACACTCAGTCAGCAAATGAATTCACACACTCAAAGACTGAACTTCAGACCAATTGTTTTTGTATAATAATATTCTTTTAGTTATTTTATTTTTTAGAACCAAGCAAGCCTGGCACAGGTAATCAATAAATACTTTACAGTAGTAATGCAGTTTGTAAACAGTTTGAATTGTAATGTTATATGCACTTTGTTTTGACTTACAGTATGGTTGCAGAGAAATGCAATACTTTGCAAATACAGTACATAGACTTGAATGGACTTTTCAGTAAAATACCAGGTGAGTTACTGTTTGGATTACTTTTCTTACACAGAGTAGTATACCTAGATACTACCCTGGGAGATTTCCTGTAAACAGATAAGTAAAATCGTTTTTGTTAAACAGCACAATTGTAAAGAATTTCTTTAGGTTTTCAAACTCCACACTTAAAAACTTTTCCAAGAAAAAACAGTCAATGTTATCCTATGGAGCAAAATAGTGTTATCGGTTTTAAGGTAAGTATTTGGTAGTGGGCGTTGAGGTTCTGGGGGTAGACTCAGATGCCCCGAGGGTCAAGGATGCTCTCTTGGTACACCCCCAGCGGACTAGAGCGGCCGGTGGCAGAGTGCTGAGGCCCAATGTTATCCAATGGGGGAAAGGGGGCCTCCGGTTGATGGCTGCTGACGAGCACGCCAGTTGGTTGTGGGAGCAAAGCTCCTGGACTTCAGCTCAGGGCAAATGGGGAAACAAAGTAGCACCAAAGGTGCACCCTCATCGGCACGAGGGCGGCCCGGTGCAGGGTGCTGTTTCGACATCGGGCGCCCTGTTGTTTGCAATGAGGAACCTCCGGTTTGCAAAGGCACTGCAGGCTGGGGGACGAAGGTCTTCTGGGTGCGACCACCACTTTGAGAGGTAAGTTGGGGGTTGGTTAGGCCCTTTCAGTTTGGCCACCCAAGGCCGTGGGGCATCGGGTACAGGGGTGCCTTTTGGGGTCGGATCTTTTTATCAGACCCTGGTCGCGGTTGGAGGGACCTTCCAGATTTAGGCTCCTGTCTCGGCTGGAGCCTTGAGGCAGGTTAGGGATTGCCAGATCTTCGGTCAGGATTGCAAGGAGACTTCCTCATGGTGTTTGCCCACTCGAGCTCGGGCCCTGGACGACGGGTGCAGAGTGGTGTGGATTCGCGATGTCCGGCCGGAGCCAGAGGTTGCGGATGAACAAATCCGGTGTTCACGGGAGACAAATTCTTCGTGGTTGAAGGCAGGCAGGTCCTCCGGGGTTTTCGAGTGTGCTGGCTGCAGGACACACCGAGATTTTGCAGGAGCAGGTTCGAGGTGGAGACAGGCCGGCAGGGCTGGGGTCAAGTCAGGGGGCGTCTTCCTCTTGTTAGCTTCAGCATGGCTGTTCAGTCCTTCTTTTCTTGTTTCAGGTTCTTGCCTCAGGAAGCAAGGTTCAGTGTTGCCCCTAAATACTAGATCTAGGGGCGTTACAGGTAGGAAACAAGGTTGAGACCAATATGTCCCTTCCCTGGGGTGGGTACACCCCCTATTATGCCACCCTGTGGTGGGAGGGGGGCATAAGCCTTTCCCTGGTTGGCTAAGTATCCCCCATCTGCAAGATAGCTGGGGCTGAGAGTTGTGCTTCACCTCGCCTCCCTCACCTGAGGAGTGGAATTGGCAGAGGTCGGCACACCTCTCTTCCTCACTTGTTTTTCACGCCAGTTCTCCCGCCCAAAGTGGGGGTCAGAACCAGTGGGGACCAGTTGCTGGGAGCAGCAAGTGGCCTGGGAAAGCTCACAAAGGTGGCAAGCCTTTGAAGCTTCCCCTTCGTGAACCCTACCCATCCTAGGGGAGGAGGCTTCGCTCCTCGTCCCAGGATGTGCATTGTTTCAGGCCCCAGAGAGCAGCAGGCTCTCAACCCAGGGGTCCAGAAACATGTCTGGTGGTGGCAGCTGAAAGCAGCCACTCAGCCTGGACACTAGTGGTAGGTTAGTTTTCAGGGGGCATCTCTAAGATGCCCTCTGTGTGCATTTTTCATTAAACCCCACACTGGCATCAGTGTGAATTTAATGTGCTGAGAAGTTTGATACCAAACTTCTCAGTTTTCAGTGTAGCCATTATGGTGCTGTGGAGTTCGTAATGACAAACTCCCAGCACCATATTATCTTAATGGCAGCACTGCACTTACAATGTCTAAGAATGGACTTATAGACTGTAGGGGTACAGGGCTCATGCAACTGTACCCTCACCACTGGTATTGTGCACCCAACTAGAGGGGTGACTGACCTATGCCAGGGCAGTGGGTTGTAGGCATGGCACACAAGGATGTGTGCCATATCGACTCTTCACTTTGTTCTGCACCAAAACACGCAGCCTGCAAAGGCAGTGTTTGAGTGTGAAGGTACAGGACCTCTAAGGGTGGCACAATAAGTGCTGCAGCCCTTAGAGGCATTCTCTGGTCACATTGCCCTGGGTACCTTTGGTACCATTTACCAGGGGCTGACCAGTGGCCAGAGATGCCAATTGGGTTTAGGCTTCAATGCAGTTTTAGGGAAAGAACACAGGCCCTGGGTACCTGATTAGCAGGAGCCCAGGGCAAACTAAGTCAAAGCACATCAGCAATTAAGCAAAAGTTAAGGCAACCATGCAGAAAGAGGGCTCTTTCTCACACCATCGGGCTGGATGGAAGATTCTGTGGAGCAATTACGACTCCAGTTGCACTCCACCATGAGAGTATTTGGAAAAGCACTTCCGGGGAGACAATATCCAGATACGTAACCGAGCAAAAGGGGATGAAGGCCCAGATCTGGAAGTTTTTGGTGTGGGCTTAGTCTCTGAGATCCTGGGAGAGAACCATGCTGAGGTGAAGCTCAATTGTGTCCACAACGTGTGCCCAACTGCTCCTGAGGAAGGGGGATACTCTCGCGAGATGTCCAGGCAAAAATGCACTCCTTCAAAGTTAAAGAACAGATTCTCCAAGCCACCTGAAACTAGAGACAGGCTCCTTCCAGGCAGCCACATGCTTACTCTTACAAGACATTGCCCCATCTACACTGTCTTGTTGTCTACAATTCATGCCAGTTACCGACAAACTTCCACGCAAGCACATCAAATATATATGGGCCTACTCCTTCGGCTTCGCCTTTGATTATCAAAACAAGTCTCACCATTTCAGAGAACTGGACAAATCCGCCATCTTGTTGAGAATACAACCCCCAAAACAATGGGGCTTGGAGGGTGAGACAGGTGAAACTTCTATTGGCTCTAAGAACACTTCCTCCACAGGACAATGGCAATCAGAGCGGAGGACGAAGCGCCAAGGTAAACAATGGGCTTATTGGAAGGCCATGATCTGAGTGGCCTACACCTCAGCTACTGCCAGTGCATGGATTGACTCTTTCAGTCTGCTCTCTCTGGTTTTGGGCCCCAGCTCTATGTGGTGAGACCATGACAGATGATGCAGAGACTATTACTTTCCCTTAATGCCTTAAGGGATACAGTGGGCAAAGCGCTGAATGTGTGCTTGTCAGATGCTCTGCTGCACCACCGATCACCTGCCGGTTGCCAGACTACCTTGATTTCTAATAGCTGATATTGATCAGATTGCCTCAAGTTCATATGTTTCTAAGCAATTCTAACTCGTTCTTGGGGAACTAGACCCCCTGTTTACATTATTGTTCTGTTTTTGTTTTTAATGAGCGAGTGGTTGAGGTTTGGAACGCTGGGTAGGAGACATACAGAATGGTTGAAGTGGTAGTCAGGAGCAACATAGAGAAATGGGATTAGTAGTATAAACACATTGTCATGGAACGTTAAGGGTCTTAATTCTCTGGCTAAACGCCATAAACGGTGGAAGTACATGCTGGACTGGAGGCTCAACATCATAGCCCTTCAGGAGATGCAACGTAAGCATAGTGAAGTTCACAAGCTTAAACATAAAGGGTATCCCCGGATATATAAATCATCTAAAAACACTAAGCACAATGGAGTGGCCCTTCTCTTCCATTCATCCTTAAAACTCCAAATCACTGGCAGCAAAACAGATAAAGAATAATAATGGTCAAAGTACACATTAAGGGGCAACTGCACGTTAGCATCGGTCTATGCACCCAATTCAGGATAAGCTAACTTTGTCCACTCTTTGCTTTCTCTCCTGGGTGTCTTTGCGGAGGGGGACACTATATTGATGGGTGACTTTAATTTAACCTGGGATCCCGTCCCCGGCAGCACTCACCCTCATAGACTTCAAACAGGCAAGCATTGAAGCAAGCCAACAAGCAGTTAGGCTTGATAGACACCTGGAGGGCCATTCACCCCACAACCCGAGATTATACACTTTTCTAGCACTTCCACAGCACGTTATCATGACTTGCTACATATTTCTCAACCAGTCACTACAGCACACCATTATTAATGCAAGTTTCCATCCTATTACACTCCCCGACCATGCCCTAGTAGAGGTTATATGTTGTTATGTTATGTTATTTGAATTTTTTAAGCGCACAGCTGCCCCAGCTAAGGGGCGTCCCGGCGCTATAACTGGAAAAGGTAACATAACTAATAACACAGAAAAAGTAGGGAGTGATTAATAAGGCAGAGGAAAGAAATGAGTTTTGACAGCTTTCCTAAAAGCAAGAAGGTCATCCAAAGTGCGAATGTAGGCAGGAAGTGCGTTCCATAGTTTAGAAGTCAAGACCGTAAACGATCGGCCACCCAGTCTACATCTCTGAAATCGGGGGACAAGTGCCAGATTTTGACCAGCAGAACGAAGACTGCGCGAAGGGGTGTTCAAAGACAAAAGGTGCTGAAGGATGATAGGGGTGCCAGATTTAAGAATTTTGAAGGCAAAGCAGAGGGCCTTGAACTCTATGCGCCTGATTACTGGCAGCCAGTGTAGATTGAAGATTGTGCTACGGGCTGAGTAGAAGCGTGGCAGACCCACCAGGGCTCTAGCTGCCGCGTTCTGCACCCGTTAAAGTCGCAAGACTTCCGCCTGGTTGGCGCCCAAGAGCAGTGAGCTCGCGTAATCGAGCCTCAATAGCACGCTGGCTTGGATCACCATCTGGCGGGTGGGGGCATCAAAAAATTTGAGGATAGGCCTCAAACCACGCAAAATGCCGAAGCACATGGATGCCACCTTCTTAGTGTGGAACGAGAAGGTTAGTTTGGAATCCAACCAGACGCCAAGATTTTTGAGTTCGGAGACAGGTTTAGGGGGAGGTCCCAGCTCCTTAGGCCACCAGCTAGCACCCCACCGATCAGGATGTTTCCCCAGCACCATCACCTCAGTTTTGAGGGCGTTGAGTTGTAAACAATTGGACGTAAGCCAACAAGCAACAGCCCTCAAACCATCCGCAAAGTTCGACGTCAGTTGGTCAGAGTCCCCGTTAAGAGCCACCGCCAACTGGGTATCATCGGCGTATGATACCATAGTGAGACCCCAACTCTTCGCAACCTCCGCCAAAGGTTGAACGTAGAGGTTGAAGAGAGTGGGGCTCAACGCTGAGCCCTGCTGGACTCCTTGAGCGATGGCATGGGACTTGGATCTGAACGGTGGCACTACAACCTGAAAGGATCGTTCCGAAAGGAACGATAGAAACAAATCCAACGCCCTGCCTGAAATACCAGCCTCACCAAGCCTTCCAATAAGAATGGTGTGAGATACAGTGTCAAAGGCGGCACTGAGGTCCAGGAGGACCAGTGCCGCCATTTGACCTGCATCTAGTACAGAGCGGAGATGTTCGACCATGAATAGAAGTGCCGTCTCTGTACTATGTCCAGATCTAAAACCATTCTGTGTAGGATCTAGTAGATGTGCAGATTCCAGATGGTTTGTTAAGATGTTATTAACATGGGCCTCTGTAATCTTTGCCACCCAGGGAAGAAGGGAGATAGGTCGATAACTCTCCGGCTTCAACGGATCCAATCCAGGCTTCTTTATGATGGGCATGACGCAGGCAGCCTTCCAACTAGGTGGAACTGAACCGATGGTAAGGGATTGCTCCACCAGATGGCGGATAGGAGGAAGGCAAACGGACGCCGAGTCCATAAACTGGGCAGGTCTCAAAGGGTCATCCGGTGAGCCAGACTTGACCTTGGCTGCTAGGAGATTAAACTCCTGCTCCAATGGTATAGGGAAAGAGGCCAAGCACTGAGAAGTACGCAATGTCAAGGTCGTACTGTCAGGGTCAGCTTTGGGAAAAGAGCGGTAGATGGCATTTACTTTTTCCACAAAGAAGCTGGCTAACGACTCACAGTGGGCAAGGGAACAGATCTCCGTAATAGGAAGTCTGTTCACTGTGAGCTCCTTCAAGACTTTGAAAACCAGTTTGGACGGGTTAGAGCTCGCCTGGAACTCCCGTGCATAGTAGTCAGCTCGGGCCCGGCAAACAGCTCTGTGATATGTCTTTACCTTGGCCAGGTAGCATACTTTCAGGTCTTTATCATAATTCTTCCTCCATGCTCTTTCGGCTTGTCGGCAAGTAGCTTTAATACACCTGAGTGCCTCCGTGTATCAGGGATTAGGCTGAGAATGTCGATTCCTACTCCAGCCGGCTGGGATTAATACGTCAAGGACTTTAACAATCCAGGCGCAAAAGATGGTATACCCGGTTGCAACGTCATCCGTGTGAGCCAGAGGTGTAGTGATCAGGAGACAATGGAAATCCTCCAATTTTAGCTTTTTCCAGGGCCGCCTGAAAGATGTTTTATCAGGCTTCCTAATAGATTGTGTCACCATTGTGACAGAAAGCTCAATGAGGTAATGATCACTCCATCCCATGGGTCTAGGGGGTGAGACCTCGGCCAGTTGAAGGTTTGTAAAAACCGGATCGAGGAGTGGCAGGCCCTGAAATCTAAATTCGGGCGATTGTTCTTCCCAGCATCGCTCACAAGAGAGCGTCTCTTCGGTGACGACCATCATTTCTTTAAAAAAAATATTTTATTGGATTTTCCATTCAGTAGTTACATTCAACATTAGTATCATATTAAAGTTTCATGCGTTATGTTGCTTTACATCTCAAGAGATTTTTAAGAAGGGAATATAGGTATGTTAGGGTAAACCATTGATTGTAAGTAAGAGCTGAGATGTTCTGGAGAGAAGCATGTTTTCCCCTCTAAGGAGGTGGAATATCCCATGTTATTGTTGATGGGCGAAAGTTGGGGGTGGCTGTCTAAGTTGGGACTAAACTTGGTTTAAGTAGTTGGGAGTTGGAATGGGGGTGGGCGTGTGTGGGTTTATCGTTGTATCGTTGATGGCTACGGCGAGGTGTGTGTGTTTTTATCATTGTGTAGGGAGAATTTGTTTAGTCAGAGGGGTCTGTTGGGGTTTCCATATTTGTAGTACTGGGGAGGGTCTGCAGAGGTGGGTGCTCATTTGTGTCCGTGATTGTGAGCTCCGAGACTGGTGTCCCAGTTGAGGTTGGTGATGTTGTGGGTGAATGGGTTAGTTTTGTCTGCTCTCAGTAGCTTTGGAGGAGTGTGGCCCATTCTGTGGAGATATGACAGCAGCGTATCCCTCGTATCTCCTCATATCTTATTGCGTCCAACTCTGCCATGCCCATATATTTACTGTCCCTGTCCATGCCCCTAACGGGGGCCCTGTGGGAGGGCTACTGATCTATCGCCCACCCGGAACTTTAAAACAATTTCACAAAGTATTACCCCACATTGTTGCTGACTTAGCCACTAGCCCAGCCAATTATACTTCATTGGGGGACCTTAATATTCATTTTGATGACAACACAAATCAACCCGCATCAGAATTTACAGCCAGTCTTTCCGCCCTGCAATTAAAACAATGTATCTTTTCCCCCACCCACTCTAAAGGCCACCTTCTTGATCCTGTCTTTAGTAATTGCACAAATCTTACAGTGGGCCCCCTCTCCCCGCTCCCCTGGACCGATCATTTCCTTATTCCCCTCATCTGGACCCCTCATACCTCACCTCCTTCTAACACAACCTCACGGAAACTACGCAACTGGTCAAAACTCCCCCTGGAGGACTGGATAACAGTCTTAGAATCCACCAGACCTTTGAAAACTCAGGACCCCACTCTAGCAAATCAAAGTTATAACAACTGGATTTCGAACTCACTGGACTCTACACTTCCGATATGTTGTACTAAAACTAAACGACAGTCAAAAACCGCACCATGGTACTCCCCCGAACTGCGGGAAAAGAAAAGCCAGTGCAAAAAAATGGAAAGGAAGTGGCGTTTGGACTACTCCCTTTCAAATAAAGTCATTTATAGGGAAGCAATAAGGTCTTACAAAAACGAGATCAAAATCACACAATCTTTCTTCTATACTGAGAAAATCAGCACAGCTTCCTCCAAACCAAAAGAACTATATCAAATTGTCAAAACCCTCACTAAGCTCCCTCATAATGCTCCTCCAACTCTCAATGCACAAAATCATTGTAACGACCTAGCGGAATTCTTTTTTCAAAAAATTCAAAAGATCTACACTTCATTTTCCCCTAGTCACACTCACCCCGACTATACATCCACCTGCCTACCGGAACAAGAGCAGCATCTTCCTAACACTCTGGAGAACTTTCCACCTCTGGACTCAGAGACGCTCAACCTCATTATGCAACAAGTAAAGTCCGGCTCCCCCTGTGATCCAGCACCCCCACGTACTTTGGTGTTGGCCACTCATAGCATCCTCCCCATTATATTGGACGTGCTCAATGCCTCTCTTTCCACAGGCATTGTCCCAACTCCATGGAAACAGGCAATGGTTAGAGCACTTATTAAGAAACCAAATTGTGACCCTAACAACCCCAGCAACTATCGCCCCATCTCTCTGCTTCCATGGATGAGCAAAATCTTGGAGAAACACATCAATAAGGTTTTGACTGAGTTTCTTGAGATTAATCATCTACTCGACTCCTCTCAGACGTGCTTCCGCCCAAAACATGGGATGGAGAACGCGTTGGTTGCTGTGACAGAAGAAGCAAGGGGGATCTTGGATCAGGGAGGATCAGTGACAGTCATCCTCGTCGATCTAAGCGCTGCCTTTGACACGGTGAACCACAGAAAATTATTACATCGGCTCCTTAGCTTGGGAGTCTCAGGGAAAGCTATTGCTTGGATCCAATCCTTCCTGTGTAACCGGTCATTTCAAGTCTTCGAGGGTGATACCAGCTCCCCCAGCAAACCCATGAGTTGTGAGGTACCACAGGGCTCGTCTTTGAGCCCGACTTTATTTAATGTGCATATGAGCCCACTAGCTGAGATAGTCCGTTCGGAATAAAGATCATAACATACGCCGACGACACTCAGCTAGTGGTATCTCTCAACCAGCTTGATCCATATAATGTGCAGGTTAACCTAAAGGGCTGTTTAGAAGAAGTCAACAGCTGGATGACTTCATCCTGCCTGAAACTGGACGGAGACAAGACGGAGGGGATGCTCCTCAGCAGTTCTCCTGCTTCCTCGATCAATTCAATCTGGCCTGTCTGCCTTGGCCCATCCCCTACACCAAAGGACACGATAAAAAGCCTTGGTATCTGGCTGGACAAATCTCTTACCTTCAATTGCCAGGCGACCAAACTTTCAGCCACTTGCTTTGGGATTCTCAGGCTTATCTGGAAGATTCTCCCCCTGCTGCCCTTTGAGGCATGACAGATTGTAATCCAAGGCTTAATCCAGTCTCGCCTGGATTTTGGTAATGCCCTCTATTTAGGAGCCCCTGAAAACACCCTACAAAAGCTGCATATAATACAAAACTGTGCAGCACTCACTCTGCTGCAGGTACCCCGCCGTCTACCAGTTAAATCCGGCCTCAAAAGTCTCCATTGGCTTCCGGTCAGGTAGAGAATTAACTTTAAGACCCTCTGTATTTCCCACCAAGCGTTCTGGATAACAGGTGCTGCTATTAATCACTCCCTGATTACCCCTTACCACCCCACTAAACAGCTCCGTTCTGCTCAGTCCTTTCTTGCTATAGATCCTAGGATTAAAAGATCAAGATGTGGAGGTCGATCTTTTCCTACAACGTGGCTAAACTGTGGAATTCTCTTCCCCTTCATCTGAGATCTCAGCCCAACCTACTCCTGTTCCGCAAACACCTAAAGACCTTCCTTTTCACAAAAGTATAATAAATCCCTGTTATCAGTCTGACCAGAGGGAACAGCCTTCCTAGCGCTAGGACGCCTCAGGGCAGCTACCGCGCTTTATAAATCTTCTTTTCATTTCATTTCATTTCACTGATGCAAACGCATTTCTACTTTGCGGTCTTTCCAGCGCGGGTCACTCCCATCGCGCTTGTTTCCCATGTGGCTAAGGCAGTGAGCCCTGTAATCTCTTGCAATGTGTTGTGGACTGTACCCCAATAGGGCTGTAGGGTAGGGCAATTACAGAACATATGCTGGAATGCTGCGCTGGGAAGCTGGCACCGTGGCCAGAGGAACTGTGTCTCAGGGTAGAAACGTTGGAGTTGTGCTGGCAATAAGTATGCACAGTTCAGTATGCAAAATTCTTTTTTTTTTAAACCGTGGGTTTTGGGATACTTTCTTCAGATATTCTAGGGTGGATTGCCACTCCTTGTCATGCAGTGGGCATCTGAGTTCATCTTCCCATTTCTGTCTGAGTTGGGTGAGTGGTATGGCTGTGAGTTCTCGGATGGCCTTATATATCCTTGTGATTAAGTGGCATCTTGGGCCCATGGTTAGGATGATATGGATCACTGGGTGTGTCGCAGGTTCCCCCCTGGACAAGTCCCCTGTCTGTCGACAATCCGAGTCAATTTGTCTGTGTAGGAGGAATTGTCCGCGTGGGAGTCTACTTTCCTCAGCTATGCAGTCAAACATGAGGAGTTGGCCGCCTGCGAACAGGGACGCCATCTCGAGGAGTGAGTGCCCTGTCCATACCTGCATGACCTGAGCAGGTAGTGATCGCTGACCTTCATAAGACCATTAGGGAATACTTTCAGTAGAACAATCCCTGGGACACCAACTCCTCCACCACATGGGACACTTATTAGAAGGAAATGTATTTCATTGACGTCTACTCTATTAGTATTATTATTAGTAGGTGAACTTGTTTAGCGCAACAGCTTCCTCAGTGGAGAGGCATCCCGGCGCTTGCAGCCGTGTCAGAAGAGAGCAGAAGCTAGACCGTAGGGAATAGGAATGTTTTGATAGCTTTACGGAAGGACATAAGGCAATCTAGCCGGCGGATCTGCACAGGGAGAGAATTCCATAGTTTGGCGGCAAGGTACCAAAAAAGACCGACCCCCAGCTCTGAGGCACTTCACCCAGGGGACCATAGCCAGGAATTGCTCGGCCGAGCGCAACTGGCATGTGGGTACATAGGGGATCAACAAATTAGACAAAATCTCAGGAGAAGACCATTTTAAGGTTTTGAAGGTCAGGCAGAGTGCCTTAAATTGAATCCTTTGAGGCATAGGCAGCCAGTGCAGGCACCGCAATGCGCCCGTCACAGAGCACGTTCTAGGGAGCCGCAATAGGACTCGGGCAGCAGTGTTCTGGACCCGTGAAAGGCGAGTAACTTCCGCCTTGTTGTCTCCCAGCAAAATCTTAACAGAAGGCCCAAGACCAGTTATCGCTCAAGGCTGAGCTCCAGTCAGCGGAGAAGGCACACAAAGATTCTCCCTCGCTGATACTACAAAGGAAAGTAACAGCATTACATGGCAAGCTTATTGTTATCTACACAAATAGAGCGGAACTAAATGTACTGCACCTTAAAAAAAACACATATAAACAAGGGAACAAGATAGGCACACATCTGGTGCAACAGCTCAGTGTTAAACATGAAAAGGAATAATTCAGCTAGTTACATCTGGACTCCAGGGAAACTGTCACTACAAAAGAGGGTAAAGCCCAAGCCTTTTGCAAATTCTATAAATGCTTATACACTACAGACCCCACTGACGAGAAATTGCAACTTGCCTATCTAATGGTATAAACCTCCCACGGATGATGGCAGACCAAAATGAGCTTGTAGGCAGCCCAATTAGAGACGACGAAGTCCAAGCTGCAATGGATGCTCTTAAACTGCATAAATCACTTGGGCCAGATGTGTTCATGCCCCAATTCTACAAGACTTTCAGCTCCGAACGTGTGCTCTACCTGACCACCTATTTACCTACAAAGCTAATTTTCAAGGTGTGACGCAAACTATGGGCAAGTGCCAATATCCATTATACTGACACCGCATAATGACCCATGTCTCTGTGTGTCTTTTCAACCTATTGCGCTGCTTAACCTTGTTGCTAAACTCTACACTAAGATTTTGGCCAATAGGCTAGAAGACATCATTCCAGAATTGATCCATCCAGATCAGCCTGGCTTCATTAAGGGGAGGCAGACAGATGATAATTTGCGGAGGGTGCTTCACCTGGTTGAGAAAGCTACTAAGAAACATATCCTGGATGACGAGAAAGCTTTTGACTGGGTAGAATGGTACTTCCTTTTTCACACATTGCGTGAATTTGGCTTTGGGGAACGATTTATAAACATTGTCCAGGCTAACTCTGCTTACTCAAGATCACGAGTGTTGGTGAACAGTACCGCTTCTGACCTTTTCAGCTCGACCAAGGTACGAGACAGGGGTACCCAGTATCCCTGCTATCATTTGCCCTAAGTATTGAACCCTTGGAAGCTAAAGTGAGAGCCGAACCTTCCATCAATGGCCTATCTTTTAGCTCAGTGAACCACAAAATAACTATGCTTGCACACGATGTATTGCTGTTCCTCACATCTCCTCATACTTCCTTGGATGCCCTACAGGCTGACTACGAACTGGTGTTGGGTTTTTGTATAAATCTCCATAAGTCTTTTCTTCTTAACTTGACTCTCCCCATGAGGGAGATGGAGGTGATAGCAAGATTTACTCCCTTTAAACGGGCTAAAAACGAAGTGACCTACCTGGGTTTCAAGATCACACTAAAAGTGACCAATCTATATGGAGTAAACAATCCCTCCCTCGTGCAACGACAAGAAACTGATCTTAAAAGGTAGGCCCCTCTCTAATTATCTTGCTTAGGTTGCAATAATGCAGTACAGATGTCATTTCTACGAGGACTCATACCTTTTTCAGGGTCATCCCATCAAGACAGATAGAGATTTATTCTCTTTCCTCCTCTCCCTCATCACCTGTTTTATTTGGCAAGACTGCCAATCTCAACTTCCCTACAAGGTGTTAATACTGCCGAGAGAAGTGTTGAGGCTAGCCCTGTTTGACTTTGCAGAATTGTACAGAGCATCTCAGTTGAGGGATATAACTGAATGGTTCATGAGAGGAATTGTAGGAGTGGTTCATGTACGGGGCTTAACCAACTCAGGATAATGCAGCAAGTAAGCTCTTTCAGAGTTCAAAACCCCACTTGCAACTTACTCAGTGATTGTGGAGGTTGTAAAGTAGAACAATTCTGCAGGAAGTTCGGTACCAGACCTTCATCCTCATTGGATGATTCATAGCCAGGAGAAACCATGTTAAGATATAAAATCTTAGATTTCCATAATTCTTGCTGAAACAAACCCAGGGCAACTCTTATAACGTCATTTTGTATCCACCCTTACTGGGGTTCTGCTGTGAAGGAGAGACAGTACTTGATTTATGTTTAGATTTCTTCTTATTCTTAGTTTCCACTGCTTTCTATTTTATGGAACCCTCAGGCTCCCTTTTTTCATTGGGATTTTGTGTCTTGACTTACAAAGATATATTTTTATGAAATAATTTTAGAAAGTTCTTGTTCATAATCTTGATTGGGAACAACAGCCTAAAGCTTGTGCAATCGGCTGTTACTGAGCTTCCCCTCAAATATTACTAAGTTCAATGGATGAGGCAGTTTCATAATTACCAATCAATGTCATGCCTAAATCTACATCTGGAACTGCACCATGCTTTATTTGTATTTGTTTTAACATCTCCGGTATCCTCACCAGTAAAGGAGTGCCATGCATAGTGCAACTACTAGCAAATATTGGCCCTGGTGTCGCCCATTTACTACAATTCTCTACAAGTGGTAGCATACCAAGTGGAACACACATAGTTAACATTCTATGTTTGTCTTGGTGTGTAGTGTCAGAATATGTTGCTTCCTATTGATTGGTTTTGTGAGCAATCCAAATCTCACCTCACTTTGTGGGCACTTTGCCCAGGATTGTATTAATCGACTATGGACTTCCTGGCTGCACTGCAACGTGTTGTTGTACGGCCAAAAGCAAAAAAACAGTCCCTACAGTCTGTACACCATACCTTCAAAGTTGTCTCTATATTATCACTAAGTTTGTTATAAAGGTCTTCATTCCGGAGCATTCAGATTTCTTGCATCTGGATGCAGAATATAACCAGTCAATACAGGCTAGGTAGCCCTGGGATTATCTAAGGGTCCCAATCTGACAATCTGGATGCGGTAAATGCCCACCAAACTAAACGGTTCCTGATATCCTCTTGGAATTTCTAGGCTTTGATAATGTTCATATTCAGCAAGTTTAAAAGCAGGTTTATAGGCGTGAAAGTGCCTAGCATTTGGATCTATAGGATCAAACTCCACCCATGAGTAAATATTTTAAAGGGATATGCAGCATATTAATTTACAACTAAAATGACTCAGGGTAACCCTTTTCAATGAGGTGTTGCGTCAATGTGTGAATGATGCCTTACAGTTCATCCTTATCACAACAGGTTGTGACGCCAGTGTATGATAGATTCAGAACGTGATTCAAAAAATGAAATTGAGTAGGAAGTACCTTTAACTGGTTAAGTACCTAACAAACCCTTCAGCAGACAGCGAGCTCCTTTCTGACGTGCGGGAGGAAAGCAGTATTACAACAGACGTCTTCACTAATCCTAATTATTGGCAGTCTTGTGTGTGATACTCAGGAGTACTTTAAGCTTCGCTTTGCTGCCGGGCTCCATGATGTTTTGTGCAGCTTTCTGCCAAACGCAGCCCAGTTTTTGATTCCCTAGACCCTCTGGCCAAGTACAGGCTCAAAGCCAACTTCGCAACTTGAGCTGGGGATATGGTGAAATGTAACCCACAAACCACCTGCGCATTACATGGGAATGGTTAGTTCTGGGCAATCATCAATCCTGTGAGAACATAGTATTATTAGTTTGTTAGTGAATTCTGAAACTTGGGACCTGGGGGTAAAGCACCACAGATGGGCACACATAAGAATACACACTTCATATTTTAAGGACTTTATTAAAATCTGTTCCCTAATCTAGTGCATACAATATTTATAGATGTAACTATAAAAACAAACTATGCTGTGACCATGAATGCAATTAATAAGAAAAACATTTTTAAAATTCTAACTTTGTGATGGTGCTTCAGAAATTCATTACACTTATTAATGGAGCCAGTCTTTTTTAATCAACCTTTCCCTTTTAGTCCCTAACTAAACAATCTTAGCACCAAAAGTGCCTGTCTGAGGTTCTTGAGCTGGCCTGTAGACTGCATACCTTAATTGAACAACATAACTCTTGTGAAGTTCTTGAGTGCGCTAATAAGGCCGGGCTGTCTCCGAGGATCTTATGGCCTTCACTAGGGATGTTTGTAGCTCAAGTGGACCAGGCTCCCATGAAGAAAGCTGATGGTTCCTCTCTGCCTATTTCTTGTGTGTACCAGGCTTTAATACACTTTTGTGATTATTTTGATAAGGGAAGGTCTCGTGCTAAATGATGTAAAATGCTAAAAATAACATACTAAACTTTTTACACCTTCACTAAATTCTATCACACATAATAAATCACATTGGTACATATATTTTAATAATTGATGTGCTCTCAAACTTTAGGATAGCAAATCGTATATGTTGTACATATACAAACAACATTAAATGCTACACATGTATATATATGAAAACTGTGCAATCAGATACATGAATATATGAAATGCAATGGGGGTACATAAGTAGAAAACGCAAAGATTAAGTCATATCCTTACTACCAACAGCCACCTTTAATTTCAATTAGTCCTCCCTATGCCTTGCCTAAGATGCTCCATCTGTAACAGGCCACTGTACGCATCCACAGGCAATGTCTACTGTACGCCAGCTACTTTTGCTCTGCCACTTTCTCATTGCTCACTCGCTCTGAGCCCCAGCTGTCCTTCTCCATGCCCATCATCATTATATTTCCCTTAATTGGCCCAAGGCTCTCCCTCCCAGCACATTCCTCCAGAGGCCACATCTCTCTGTCTCCCCTGATGTGCCTCATACAAGTGCCTAAATGCACTGTACCCCTAGGACAAATCACCTCATTTAAGTAGCCAATCCCACATTGGCCTCCCTCTGTGCTCTGCTGTCTGTTTGTTGCTGTTGTGTTGCCAAGTCTATAATTCAAAACACAAACATACCTTTAAAAGAAGACCAAAACAAGCCCAATCCTTTCTAAAAGACAACAAATACAAGCAAGTCTTACCACAAGAGCCCAAAAACTATCCCAACCTTCAAAAATCACGAAAAATCTTTAAAACAAGCATTTACAATGCAACGGTCTCGCCTTTGCAAAAGTTAGAGTTATTGGCATTGTAATGACAACTTTTTTTATTTATGTGTTGGTTGTGAAATCAGATAAATAAATGTGATTGTCATTTACAGTGCCAATAGCTTAATCTCTTGTAAGATGTCAGACCTATTGCATTTGCACACACACACTCAGACACACACACACAGAGCCACACACACACACACACACACATGAATGTGGTGGTGGATGTGGTGGTGGTGGATGTGGTGGTGGTGGATGTGGTGGCGGTGGATGTGGCGGTGGTGGATGTGGCGGTGGTGGGGGATGTGGTGGATGTGGTGGTGGTGAATGTGGTGGTGGTGAATGTGGTGATGGTGGATGTGCTGGTGATGATGGATGTGCTGGTGATGGTGGATGTGCTGGTGATGGTGTATGTGGTGGTGGATGTGGTGGTGGTGGATGTGGTGGTGATGGATGTGGTGGTGATGTGGTGGTGGATGTGCTGGATGTGGTGTTGGCTGTGCTGTATGTGCTGGATGTGGTGGTGGTGGTGGATGTGAAGGTGGTGGATGTGGTTGTGGTGGATGTGAAGGTGGTGGATGTGGTGGATTTGGTGGTGGTGGTGGATGTGGTGGTGGAGGTGGATGTGGTGGTGGTGGGTGTGGAGGTGGATGTTGTGGTGGTGGATTTGGTGGTGGTGGATGTGCTGAATGTGGTGGATGTGCTGGATGTGGTGTTGGTGGATGTGGTGGTGAATGTGGTGGTGTATGTGGTGGTGGTGGTGGTGGATGTGGTGTATGTGGTGGTGGATGTTCATTTTGATTACTTTTTGGAAAATGGGCTTGAAGAGGTGGAATGTCCAGTAATGTCGTCTTGCGGTAAATAGAGCCTGTAAATAGCTGCACCTTTAGCAGCCAGCGAGCTGTCGTATTTTTAGTTACAAAATATTGCCTCCAATGTCTCACCTCCCAGCGTGATGCACAACAGGGCTGGTCTCCCCCACCCCAAGCACATTAGTGTAAAAGCAGAGAGAAAGTTATCTGTGCATGTTCAATATGAAGTAGTAAGCTGTACGTATACAAACAGTTACAGTAATCGATACTTGCGCATACGCAAAGCATGAGCAATTAGTGCGGTGAAACGGAGGTTTAACAAGCACATTTAATAGCTCAGTCAGTAAATGCATCACATAGAAAAATGACACACTGTGCTTGTAAATAAGGAGCTTTTGCCGTTTGAACAGGTCTGTGCATATTGTATTAGCTGTACACGCATGCACGGACTGTACAATTAAGGTACTCGGCTGTGGCTAGTACCCTATACTTGAATGCATGGCCCATTAGCAGTTCGTACACATGCATTCTATACATGCACTTTTCGATCAGTCTGTGCATGCGCTGTTTACACGCGTAGGTGGTGCGAGGCAAGTGTACATGCTAAAGGTGCTCTAATAAACCCTAACTGTCGGTCTCATCGTGACAGAGTGCAGTTGGCCTTGGTAATCAGTGCGAGACACACCACGCTTTGAACGGCGCCTGCAGCCAGGCAGATGACAGAGAGCTGCACAGCGCGGCTCCGGGACAAAGGCTGTGGCCTCGGGAAGCACAAAGAGTGAGTGAGGGGCTCCCTCCAGCTCTAAACTCGCCCGAAAGTTCCTGCGAGTGCTGTAAGGTGACACCACAGGCGCGGGAAGGGGCTTCCGCAGACATCTCCCTGTTGCGCCCTTAAGTCTAAACATAGCAGCACCCCACTCCCCGGGCCGTAAACCGGACTCACCGGCAGCGAACAGCAGCAGGCCGCAGCTCCCCAGCAGCAGCAGCGGGAGGCCCGGCTCCATGGCCGCCTCAGCTCCATCAGGCTCCTCTTTCTTAGCGCAGTACACCATCGCGTATTATGTTTCTTTGGGGCAGTTTTATATACCGCAACCTCGACCCGAAGGTAACGGTGAGCAACAGTTATATCACACAAGGAAATATTTGTTTTCTTGTAAGCACGGGGAGATTATGTGATGTGTTACGCAAAGAAGCCCCTCCCGCCCGGCGTCGACGACACTTCCGTTGCCAGGCAACAGCCCCACCGGCACCAATCCCAGCGCGGCTCCTCGTCTGATGTCAGAGGAGCTGCGCTCGGGATTTGTGAGGCTACCGAAGTTCCCGGGCTGCGGCGGTGTTTACGGGGAGGCGCAACCTCGACCCGAAGGTAACGGTGAGCAACAGTTATATCACACAAGGAAATATTTATTTTCTTGTAAGCACGGGGAGATTATGTGATGTGTTACGCAAAGAAGCCCCTCCCGCCCGGCGTCGACGACACTTCCGTGGCCAGGCAACGGCCCCACCGGCACCAATCCCAGCGCGGCTCCTCGTCTGACGTCAGAGGAGCTGCGCTCAGGATTTGTGAGGCTACCGAACTTCCCGGGCTGCGACGGTGTTTACGGGGAGGCAAGTTTTAATTTACATACAATGCCGCTGTGGGAGGCGGCGGTGATTTCAGACAGCGCACCTTCTAGCACAGTGCCTTCACATGCGTAAGGGGAGAGGAGCCCGGTGAGTGGGGTTGAGGGTGGGGGTGTACGCGCGTGTGTCTGTTTGAGTGTGTCTGTGCGTGCGTGCGTGTGTCTGTTTAAGGGGGGGTGCGTGTGTGTATGCAGCGTGTGTCTGTTTAAGGGGGGGTGCGTGTGTGTGTATGCAGTGTGTGTATGTGCGCATGCGTGAGTGTGGCTTGGTTTGAGAATGGGAAAATGAGGCACGGCGACGTGCGCGCTCACGAGGTAGAATCTCCGGCAGGAGACGCTCGTGACAGTCTGCTGTCCACATTCCCCCGAAAGTGATTACATAAGTTGTCTCGCCATAGACAGCAAAAAGCTTCACTTTTTGCTTTCGTCTAGGCGAGACCTAAAAACAATCTAATCCATTAAAGTTAGGAAACATTATTTTAACATGCATGAAAAACATAGGGCTTAGTTTTGAGGACTGCAGGACATACACCAAAAAAAGAAGCAATGTCGCTTCTGCCGAATAACTTGGTTTCTCCTACTCCATTTAGTGAGAGAAAGGCCATGTTTCTGACAGTGGAGGCTACACTAGCTAAGCTGGCATAAACCTTTGACGGGCAGCCAGTCTGAAATTGGGTCACCCATCAATTTACCTGAGACTATTCACACTGGTTAACACAGATGTCCTTGTCCTATGTATATTTTTCCTGTTCATGACTCTAAGGGAAAGCCTGGCGGTACCAAACAGAGAACCAAAGAAATGCCTCCCACCTGTCAGGAAAATATCTTTTTTGCTTTTCAGTAACAGACTCCCACTTTCGTGTTTGTTTTTGAAAAATAAAAAGCTTTGCTTAGTGGGTGCCTTAAACATGTCACCTGCCCAGTATCACTTCTGTGCCTTTGGAGGAGCCGCTGAGACGAGGCACAGAGATCTCTGTCTGCCTGCTGGTGTATGGTGGTTGGCCTTTGGCCAGATCAACTTAATACATGCCTGGCAGATCAAAGGACCAGCCAGCATACTCCAACTCCATACTCCAAATAAGACTCACAGTCAAAGAACTGCAACACATCATGTGTGTATGCCACAGACTGAGGCTCCTGAAGCAGCAGTTTGCAGGCACCTATTTCTGTATTTGTTTGTTTATTTTATACTGACATGATGTATGCATTAAAATTTGATTTTACTATGTTTTTATCTGAGAGCAACTTCGTTTGGTTCATGCTCTTGCTTTAGAAAGTAAGTGTGTGAACAAAATATATACGTCAGCGTTCATGTGGACATATATGGAACTACATTGTGAATTGATTTTGCATTACCCTCTGGAAATCTGTAAACATTATATATGCCATGCTGTTTCATATTTGCTGGTTATAAATAAACGCATTTGAGGACCACAAGACTCTAGTTTATTTGCATAGGTCCGTTGTGTGAAGAAGTGAATATTCTGGGCGGGGTCCAGATACATCTCCATGGGCTGTGGGATTTGACCTTTGCAAAGTAGTATTTAAAGTCGAATCTATGTTTATAACTACACTTGCTCTACATAACTTGTAGTATTGAGTCATACTTTTCTTTACTGACATGTCATAAATATATTTACAGAGTGGCAGTGAAAATAAATGCAGCCAGATAGTACATGCTTTTAGAGTAACTGCACTAATATAACTGCATTCATGTATTTATTACTACAGTGCAAAGGTTAAATTGATATTACCTCCATAACAATGAGTAGCCTGTCTGCTCTCCAGAAACCTACTACGTAGTGAAGTCGAATATTTCCCCCAATATGGCGCTGCCTACCTAAACCGGCATGCAAAAAGGAGGAAGTGCGCCTTCCACACATCCTGTTCTTTTTTTAGGTCTCGCCTATTATATCCCTTTAGGGATAAATAGGCGAGAATATAGTAAGCAGTTCAAAAACTCTACCAAACTGCGGATCGCGTACAGTTCATGTAAGGCAGGCATGTGAGGCAGGCGCGTGCACATCAAACACCATCTGCCTCGGCATCAGACTTCAAAGGAAGCCGCTCGCACACCGCCATTGGTCTGAGCCTTGGCATCAGACTTCAAAGGAATCCGCCTCTCACAATGCTGCACGCCTCACATTGCTGCACGCCTCACACTGCTGAATGCCTCAAACTGCTGCACGCCTCACACTTCTGCATGCTGCACACTGCTGCATTACTCACACTGCTGCATGCTGCACACTGCTGCACGCCACACACTGCTGCACGCCTCACACTGCTGCACACTTCAGACTGCTGCACGCCTCACACTGCTGCACGCCACACTGCTGCACGCCACACTGCTGCACGCCACACACTGCTGCACGCCACACACTGCTGCACGCCACACACTGCTGCACGCAACACACTGCTGCACGCCTCACACTGCTGCACACATCACACTGCTGCATGCTGCACAATGCTGCATGCTGCACACTGCTGCATGCTGCACACTGCTGCACGCCACACACTGCTGCACGCTACAGACTGCTGCATGCCACACACTGCTGCACATCTCACACTGCTGCACGCCACACACTGTTGCACGCCTCACACTGCTGCACGCCTCACACTGCTGCACGCCACACACTGCTGCATGCCGCACACTGCTGCATTACTCACACTGCTGCACACCACACACTGCTGCACACTGCTGCACGCCTCACACTGCTACACGCTGCACACTGCTGTACGCCTCACACTGCTGCATGCCTCACACTGCTGCACGCTGCACACTGCTGCATGACTCACACTGCTGCATGCCTCACACTGCTGCACGACACACTGCTGCGCGCCTCACACTGCTGCACGCCTCACACTGCTGCACGCCACACACTGCTGCACGCCTCACACTGCTGCACGCCACACACTGCTGCACACCACACACTGCTGCACGCCTCACACTGCTGCACGCCTCACACTGCTGCACGCCTCACACTGCTGCATGCCACACACTGCTGCACGCCACACACTGCTGCACGCCACACACTGCTGCACACCTCACACTTCTGCACGCCGCACACTGCTGCACGCCACACACTACTGCATTACTCACGCTGCTGCACACCACACACTGTTGCATGCCACACTGCTGCATGCCTCACACTGCTGCATGCCACACACTGCTGCACACCTCACACTGCTGCATGCCTCACACTGCTGCACGCCTCACACTGCTGCATGCCACACTGCTGCACACCACACACTGCTGCATGCAACATACTGCTGCACGGAACACACTGCTGCACGCCTCACACTGCTGCATGGCTCACACTGCTGCACACTGCTGCATGCTGCACACTGCTGCATTACTCACACTACTGCATCCTGCACACTGCTGCACTCCACACACTGCTGCATGCTACACACTGCTGCACTCCACACACTGCTGCACGCCACACTCTGCTGCATGCCTCACACTGCTGCACGCCTCCCACTGCTGCACGCCTCCCACTGCTGCATGACTCACACTGCTGCACGCCACACACTGCTGCATGCCACACACTGCTGTACACCGCACACTGCTGCATGCCACACACTGCTGCACACCTCAGACTGCAGCATGCCTCAGACTGCTGCACGCCTCACACTGCTGCACGCCACACAGCTGCACATCTCACTGCTTCACGCCACACACTGCTGCACGCCACACACTGCTGCATGCCACACACTGCTGCATGCAACACACTCCTGCACGCCTCACACTGCTGCACCACTCACACTGCTGCACACTGCTGCATGTTGCACACTGCTGCATAACTCACACTGCTGCATGCTGCACACTGCTGCATGCCACACACTGCTGCACGCCTCACACTGCTGCACGCCACACACTGCTGCACGCCACACACTGCTGCACGCCACACACTGCTGCACGCCTCACTGTCGTGTCCACCCAGTGGGCACCTTGTAGCACAAACGATCACAGGACACAGGTTGGTGCACTCACAATGCTTTATTACTTTCTATGCGCAGCTGGCTGTATACACTTCTACCCTCTTCATCGTCCTGTCAGATCTGTCCTCTTCCTGTCCCCTGACCGGATGTGGTGTCCGGTGACCTGGTCACCTCCCTCACGACCCACAGGGTCCTAGTGCCTGCTGTCCCTACTGTCCTGTCGCCCTGTCGTCATTTGTTTGTCAGGTCATGACATCTCCCCCCTTGTTGCAAACAACAGTTTGTGGTACAGTTCTACTAATCATTCCGTGTCACCACCATTTACATCATTAACTCGCCGTTGCAGTGAGAGAGAGAGAGAGAGAGAGAGAGAGAGAGAGAGAGAGAGAGAGAGAGAGAGATAGAGAGAGAGAGAGAGATTGTCAGTCTCGTCGACCCTTCTCCCCAGTCTCTGTTTCCTACTTCTTTCTACGTAGTCTCTTTGTCCCTTTGCATCCCTTCCTTAGTCGTCGTTTTCTGCCGTCATCTTTCTTTCTGCTCTTCAGTTGTTCTCCGTCTGTTCTCAGTTTGCCAGTCGCTCTTTCTCTTTGTCGTTGCTCTCTCCTCTTAGTCTTCTTTCTGTTCTTCCGTTGTCCTCCTTCTGCTCTCTTTTTGCCGGCCTCTCGTCGCCTTGATCGTTGTTCTCTGCCCTCCGTTTTGTTTCTTGCTCCTTTCTTTCTACAGCCGCCCTTTGTTGTATTTGTTCTCTCCATTATTCTTTTTTGTTCTCTTCCTCTTTCTTTCTTCCCTGAGTCTTCTCTTTGCTTGCTCTCAGCATAGCTGTTGTCTTTGTTATATGTCATTGTTATAAGGCCCATCGTTTGGGCGGTGCTGCTGCTCATCAGGCATGGCCCTGGGACATCGCCTTGTAGAACATGAATGTCCTCCTTATTTATTTTGTCATAGTATCTCAGTTCCTCTGTGAACTTCCCCAAGTTAGTTACTTCTTTCCTTGCCCCCCAAGTAAAAATCTTTACCTTGGACGCTCTCAGGGTCGGCTTTACTTCCATTCTCTCATACTCCGATGCACACATGACATTGCAGGTTGCACCACTGTCCAGTATAAAGTCTGTTTCATGCACTCCTACTCTTATCTTTGCATGGTCTGTCTTTCCTCGGGTGCTTCTGTTTGCTGGCTGTGTTGTTTCTCCTGCTTCTTCTTCCTCGCTCTGCTCGGTGTGCACCTCCGACATGTGATATAGTCTTTCTACTTTCTCTACTTCCTCTTCTTCACTTGACTCTCGTGATGAACTCCTCCTTTCGTTGTCAACATACCTGACATGTCTTGTTGTCGATTCCTGTTATCTTCCTGTTCTCCCATTGTCGTCTCTTAATGGGGCACCTTGGCACATACTGGCATAGTGATTTCTTCCACCACATCTTCTGCACGTCTGGCCAAATGCTGGGCATTGACCTCTGTGTGGAAATTCCATTCCGCACTTGTAGCATGTTCTTTCAGGTCGTCTCCTCTCTTTTTGTTCCCTCCAGTCATTCTTTCGTTGGTCTGTGCGATATCTGTTTGTCGTAAAGTGTGCGTTTTCTGTTTCAACGCTCTTCCCTCTTTCCATTTCCTTGGCATGTTCCGTTGCTCTCGCCTCTGCTCTCGCTAGTGACAGGATGTTCTCCAATGAGGTTGGTTCCTTAAGTATTCTTGCTCTGAATCCTGTGTTGCGACAGCCTTCTATAATCCATAGCCTTATGGCTTGCTCGTTATCAAATTTGTCAAATTCACAATGTGTCACCAATTTTCTCAGCCGTGTCGCGAAGTCGTCTAGTGTTTCATCGACTCGTTGACATGCAATGGTAAAAGTATATCGTTCGAAGTCAATGTTTCGTTGTGGGTCGAATTTGGCTGTTAGGCATTTCTTTAGTTGGTCATATGTTTTTGTTTCTTCGGTAGGCAGTGTCACCAGGAGTTCTTCAACATCATCTCCTGCTAGGTTCAACAGTAATCCTAGTTTCTTTCCCTCTGCTACATCTGTATCTTCTGCATATCTTTGAAAACGTCTGATCCACTTCTCCCACCTTATTCCTGTTTGTGGCTCCGATAAGTTGAATGGTAGTGGTCTCCTGTATTGTGCACTGGGCTTTGGATCTGCCATTTTTCTTCCTTTTATCTCCTCTTTCCTCTTTTATTTCCTTTTTCTTTTTCTTCTTCTGTTCTTTTACTTTGTTTTCTTTACCCTTTTGTCTCTTTAATTCTCCTTTTTCCTTTTCTTCTTCTTCTTCTGTTATATTTTCTTTTAATCTTTGTCTAGTTTTCTTTCTTTTGTGTCTCTGTTATTTCTTGTTTCCTTCTTCTTATTCTGTTCTTTGTTTTTGTTTTTGGCCTTCTCTGGGCTTTCCTTGTCTTTTTCTTTAGGTTCTTTTACCTCTTTTCTTCCTTGCCTGGCTCTAAAATGGCCGCTCTGTTTATTCATATGGCTGTTTTTCGATTGTCCTTTTCTTAAGATGGCCGCCGCTCTTCTCGCGAGATTTCGCGATCGAAATCTCGCTTGCCTGACTCAAAGATGGCCGCTTCCCCGATGTCGCCCCTGATTGGCCCAGCCGCCTGACCCCAAAATGGCCGCAGAGACTCTCGCGAGAGCTCACGCCTCTATTTTGAGATCGCGCGCGTTCCTTCGCGCATACCACAATATTTGCCGGTGACTCCTCAGAGGCGGTTGGGTGGGCTCCGATGACGCTTCTTTTCTCCCTGTTTATCCTGCGCATCCAGGGTGGGCTCCTGGTTCTTCAGACGGCGGGTCGATGGCGTCGAGATGCGCATTGGCTCGTTTCTCACCCTTCGTCGCCAGTTGTCGTGTCCACCCAGTGGGCACCTTGTAACACAAACGATCACAGGACACAGGTTGGTGCACTCACAATGCTTTATTACTTTCTATGCGCAGCTGGCTGTATACACGTCTACCCTCTTCGTCGTCCTGGTCAGATCTGTCCTCTTCCTGTCCCCTGACCGGATGTGGTGTCCGGTGACCTGGTCACCTCCCTCACGACCCACAGGGTCCTAGTGTCTTCTGTCCCTACTGTCCTGTCGCCCTGTCGTCATTTGTTTGTCAGGTAATGACATCCACACTGCTGCACGCCTCACACTGCTGCACGCCTCACACTGCTGCACCGCTCACACTGCTGCACGCCTCACATTGCTGCACGCATCACACTGCTGAACGACACACAACACCACCACATCACTCAGGGACATCACTCAAGGGCACCACCACATCACTCAGGGACACCACCACATCACTCCAGGACACCACCACATCACTCGGGGACACCACCACATCACTCGGGGACACCACCACATCACTCGGGGACACCACCACATCACTCAGGAACACCACCACATCACTCAGAAACACCACCACATCACTCAGGAACACCACCACATCCCTCAGGAGCACCGACACATCACTCAGGAACACCACCACATCACTCGGGAACACCACCACATCACTCTGGGACACCACCACATCACTCAGGAACACCACCACATCACTCAGGAGCACCGACACATCACTCAGGAACACCACCACATCACTCAGGAACACCACCACATCCCTCAGGAACACCGCCACATCACTCAGGAACACCACCACATCACTCAGGAACACCACCACATCACTCAGGAACACCACCACATCACTCAGGAGCACCGACACATCACTCAGGAACACCACCACATCACTCACAGACACCACCACATCACTCACAGACACCACCACATCACTCTGGGACACCACCACATCACTCACAGACACCACCACATCACTCTGGGACACCACCACATCACTCTGGGACACCACCACATCACTCTGGGACACCACCACATCACTCTGGGACACCACCACATCACCCTGGGACACCACCACATCACTCTGGGACACCACCACATCACTCTGGGCCAAAGCCACATCACTCACAGACACCACCACATCACTCACAGACACCACCACATCACTCTGGGACACCACCACATCACTCTGGGACACCACCACATCACTCTGGAACAAAGCCACATCACTCTAATACACCACCACATCACTCTAATACACCACCACATCACTCAGCCCAACCACACCATCACTCAGCACCACAACAGCACTGTCCTTGCTTGCTACCAACAAGCATTGCCATAGCCAATAGGACTCGCATTAGGAAAGTGTAAGCTATTGGCTTTGTGAATAACAATGCTATTAATTTATAAATTTTCAAAACCAACACATATTTAAAAAAATTGTCATTTACAATACCAATAGCTCACACTTTCCTAATGCGAGACCTATTGCATTGCAAATGCTTGTTTCTGCATGCTGCAGACCAATTGCCTAGCTGAGTTGGGTATGATCTTTTTTCGTTTTCCTTTTGTATGTTTCATGACCTGCATTAGCAGCCACGCTGTGATTGTTCGATTTTGCATATACGCCCTGCTCAGGGGGAGTTTGCTCCTGACGGCAGGTGGCGGCGCTGAGCGTCCTGGTGCCCGTTCTCTTCCCCTGCTGCCAGGAGCTGTAGGTCAGAGGCAGCATCTGGGACAGTGTCTTGTTCTGGCAGGCTCCTCCTTTGTGAGGGTTCAAGTCCTGTCGCTGAGAGAGAGCGTATGTGGCCTAAAGTTCAATGCTGCCGACTTTGGAGGTGGCGCCAGGCTAGAGTCTCAGCGACAGCTCAACATCTTAAGTTCAGGGCTCTGCGAGTCAGCAGTGGGCTTATTGGAGCCATTGTGGACTGGCTGGCTCCGTGGTTTACAGCTCCCCTCTGTTGTACTTGGAGGGGAGGGCTTAGAACCTGCTGCTGTTCGCTATGTAATACCAAGCGCTTGCCACTAACGTTTGGCATTCCCACAGGTTGGTTTGGTTTGTGGCTCCTTTCCTGCGTGGGCTCATGGTTTGGCGTTTTTTCTCTCCACAGGAGCTGTTTGCCTCTCTCTACTGGGAAGCTTGCTCTGTTGTGCCCTACGCCCTGCTATAGCCAGACCCACCAGGATATAGCAGCATGGATTAGCAAATTTAGCTGCACAAAAATGGAAATTTAGCGGCACAAATATGGAAATTTAGCGGCAATTTTGCGGCATTTTATTTGGCCGTTTTTCCTACAACAAACACAGATATCTTAGATTTTTTTAGTTATTTATCAACATGAAGCTATGTTTATTTTGTTTATTTACAATGTATACACTTTGTTTGGCTTCAAGGCTACACATAGGACATAAACATGTTAATGAATAAATGCCCCAAAAGCAATGCTCCCTAGGAACCGCCACACACTGGGCACGCAGAAAGACAGTGTGAGGTAGTAGTATTCAGTAGTATTCAGGGGGCAGACCTTTAAAGCATGCTTTGATTGGCAGCATGCAGGATTAACATTTGTTGTCAGGGCTGGCTTTAGGGTACTGCGGCCAGTGCCAATTCAGTGGTGGTGCACCCTGGGACCACAAGTCCCACCAGGGCGATGCGGCGAGCGCAGCAGGTTCCCTCGAAAAGCAAAAGACTGCCCGTCAGCAGCCCAGAGCAGCAGAACAGCGTTACAGGCGTCCCGTGCTGCGTGGGGCAAGGCTTCGCTTTATAGCGCGGTGTCAGCGCCTCCCCAATGCAGCAGCCGTGCCCAATTCGGTGGTGGTGCACCCTGGGACCACGAGTCCCACCAGGGCGATGCGGCGAGCGCAGCAGGTTCCCTCGAAAAGCAAAAGACTGCCCGTCAGCAGCCCAAGGCAACAAAACAGAGTTACAGGCGTATTTATTATGCCATTGTAAATCTACGCATTTACACATATTTAATTACCTTGTCAATATAGTGATAGTATTCTTTAGTCAATATTGATGCAGCTCAATAGTAAAAACCAAAGAAGAAAATTATTATTTTATGCAAATCATATACGGAATACATTTGTAATTGTAATTGTAATTGTAATTGTAACGGTATTTGTAGAGCGCGATTGCTGCCCGTGGGCGTCCAAGCGCTGAGCTGACCAGAAGTGACGGAGGAGGTGCTATGGTACAGTGGGTTTGTCAAACAGCCATGTTTTTAAGTTTTTGCGGAATGAGAGAAGATCTGAGTTGGACCGGAGTGAGAGGGGAAGGTCATTCCAGAGCCTGGCGGTATTCAGCGAGAACATTCTTCCCCCTGCTCTGGCTCGCTTTACTCTGGGAATGACGGCAAGGAAGGCCTCCTTTGATCGTAGGTTCCTGTTGGGATGATAGGGGGTGACAAGATTTCTGTTGATCGCTGGGCTTGTGTTCCAGAAGGTGCGGTGCGCCAGGCACAGTGCTTTGAAGGCTATCCTCTGCCTCACTGGCAACCAGTGGAGATTTTTCAGAGCAGGTTTAGCAGACTGAGTGCGCGGGATTTCTAGCAGGGAACGTGCTGCACAATTTTGAACAACCTGTAGTTTTCGAAGTGTAAACTCAGGTGCCCCCATGTATAGGGCATTGTTCGAGTCAAGGCGAGACTGGATTAGCCCTTGGACCGCAACCTTTTTGGCTTCTAGCGGCAGCAGCGGAAGAACCTTCCTCAAGGTTCTTAGTAGGCCAAAGCATGTGGCAGATAGTTTTGTGGCCTGGGTGGAGAAGGAGAGTTTGTTATCCAACCACACTCCCAGGCTCTTCACGCTTTCCTTTGGGGTGGGGGGGGGACCCAGTGCATTGGGCCACAGGGAGGTGAATGGGACTGGGGAGGGTGGGCCTAGGAGCATGAGCTCCGTCTTATCTCCATTTAATTTAAGGGAGGAGTTGGTCATCCAACCCTTTATGTCCTCTAGGCAGTGTAGCAGATCGGCTGGGGAGCGCTTGCTGTTCTCGGTGGCCAGCGAGACCACCAGCTGGGTGTCGTCGGCGTATGACACGATTTTAATGCCATGCGGTTCGACGACACTTGCCAGCGGCCTCATGTAGACGTTAAACAGCACAGGGCTCAGGGAGGAGCCCTGTGGTACTCCGCAGCTTAAGGGTTTGCTGGAGGATACTGTTACACCGTCGAAGATCTGAGACGACCTCCCAGACAGAAAGGATTCAAACCACCTTAGAGCGTCACCTGAAACTCCGATGTTATGGAGACGGTCCAGCAAGGTGGAATAGCTGACCGTGTCGAAGGCGGCACTAAGATCAAGGAGGATCACTGCCACTGATCCTCCTTGGTCCAGAATCCTTCTAGTATCTTCGGTGACTGCTAATAAGGCGGTTTCTGTCCCGTGTTGTGGTCTAAAGCCTGTCTGGGATGTGTGTAACAGCGAGTGGTCCTCCAGGAACTGCACCAGCTGGGCATTTATGTGCTTCTCTAGCACCTTGCTCGTCCAAGGAAGGAGTGAGATGGGACGGTAACTAGACAGGTCGTTTGGGTCTAGGCTAGGTTTTTTTAGCAGCGCCCGTACCATGGCCTGCTTCCAAGCTGTAGGGACAGAGCATGCAGAAATGGACGAGTTCAAGAGATCCAAGATTACAGGCAAGGTGGCTTTGCTTGCCTGCATTAGGATGTCTGGAGGGGCAGGGTCACGGGGAGATCCTGACTTGACCGCATGGGCCACTTTGCTTAAAGTGTCGAGGTCGAGGGGGAGAAAGTGCTCGAGCGACGGCTGGCCTGGACGGGGAAGTGGTCTGAGGAAAGGTGGTTTGAACGCTTCCGGGGGAGTGGCTACAGGTGGGAAGGTGGAATAGATTTTTAAAACTTTGTTATGGAAAAAATCTGCAAGCTCGTTGCATTGCTCCTGGGATTTGATAGGGGGGGGAGCCGTGGTGGCGCTAGAGCATTGTTTTATGATTTGGAAGATTTCCTTGGGTTTAGACTTCGCTTCCATTATTTTCTCAGAAAAATAGGTAGCCTGGGCTGCTCTAATCCCTTCTTTATATACCTTGATGGCTTCTTTATAAGAGGTCTTCTTTTCTGGGAGGAAGTCTAGGCGCCAGGCTCTCTCTCGTTGTCTGCAAGTGCGTTTAAGCTGTTTTAAAGAGTCGGAAAACCAGGGGGCAGATTTATGAGGTCTCTTGGAGGAGGATTTACGCATCGGTAGAGTAGAATCTAATGAGCGGGTGATCCAGTCTCTGTAGATGTCATTTCCCACATTAGGATCCGGGCAGGGTGAGGGGCGGGTGGAGTCCAGTTGGTGCAGCCAGGATTCCAACGGGAGTTTTGACCAGTTCCTCCTGATGGTCACTTGGGGGGGTGCTTGGGGGTTTTTATGAGTGGCCCAAGAGAAAGGGACCAGGAAGTGGTCTGACCACGGAAGGGGAATGGGTTGATCGACAGTTAGGTCCAGGCAGTTACTAAAAATGGGGTCTAGCAAATTGCCTTTTTCATGGGTCGGAGCAGCCACCAGCTGGGTGAGTTGGAGGGCTTCCAGATCTTCTAGTAAATCTTGTGCGATGTGGTCAGCAGGGGAATTAAAATGAAGATTGAGGTCCCCCAAAATCGTGTGGTTGGCTGAAGTGAGGGTTCTTTCCGCAATGATTTCTGGCAGGGACCTGTGGAACAGTTTTACAGGTTCCGGGGGGCGATAAATCAGGGTACCTGAGAAGGAGTTGTTTGCATTAAATTCTAAGCAGAATGCTGCGCTTTCACAATCAGGGATAGTGTCTGCCGAGAAACGGCATTGGTACTGGTTTTTCAGAATAATCGCCAAACCTCCGCCTCTGCCGCCCGGTCTATCCACTCTGAGAATGTGATAACCTACGGGTAGTGCTCGCGCCACGTCTGGATCGGAGTGGGCAGTGAGCCATGTTTCTGTCAGGAAGATTGCGTCAGGTTTTTTCTCCTCGAGCAGTATGGCAATCTCCGTATGGTGTTTCGGTAGAGAGCGGCAGTTTAGTGCAAACATATGGAACACTTGTGCCTTGGCCGACGGAGTTTTGCGGAAGAGGTGCTTGCATCCCTGACATGAGCCGGGTAGTTCGGTGGGGCCAAATATATGAGGGCATTGGGGAGTACAATTCCTACCTATTTGGTGTAGGGCCGCCGAGCTGTAAGTCCTGCTCTGGGCGAGGAGGGGGCCAGGGGTTGTGGCCCTGGGTCCCGGCTGGTCGCGGACGGGCGCAGACGGGCTTGCCTTCGGCGCGCAAACGGCGCTCCCGCTGCGCTTGTCCGCTGCGCTTCCTGTAGATGCACATTTGTAGAGCGAAGGGGCGTGGCCTCAAGTGGGCGTGTCCGGCGAGCGCGCCTGCTCTAATGGCGGCCGCTTTGTTGTTGTGGGTAGCGCGACAGCGTATGCACCGCTGTGTGCTTCAGGGGTATTTGGCAGTTCTATTTTTGTTTTAAAAACACAGATTAACAAGTGACACAAAAGCTTAAAATATGGTTTAGCCAAGTGTTCGTTCTTTCAGTACCTCCAGCTCCCGGCTTCCGCCTCAGGACTGGGTCAGCTGATCGGTCGTTGCGCTGTGGAGCAGCGTTTATATAGTCAAGGGGGCGTGGCCTCAAGTGGGCGTGTCCGGCGAGCGCGCCTGCTCTAATGGCGGCCGCTTTGTAGTTGTGGGTAGCGCGACAGCGTATGCACCGCTGTGTGCTTCAGGGGTATTTGGCAGTTCTATTTTTGTTTTAAAAAACACAGATTAACAAGTGACACAAAAGCTTAAAATATGGTTTAGCCAAGTGTTCGTTCTTTCAGTACCTCCAGCTCCCGGCTTCCGCCTCAGGACTGGGTCAGCTGATCGGTCGTTGCGCTGTGGAGCAGCGTTTATATAGTCAAGGGGGCGTGGCCTCAAGTGGGCGTGTCCGGCGAGCGCGCCTGCTCTAATGGCGGCCGCTTTGTTGTTGTGGGTAGCGCGACAGCGTATGCACCGCTGTGTGCTTCAGGGGTATTTGGCAGTTCTATTTTTGTTTTAAAAACACAGATTAACAAGTGACACAAAAGCTTAAAATATGGTTTAGCCAAGTGTTCGTTCTTTCAGTACCTCCAGCTCCCGGCTTCCGCCTCAGGACTGGGTCAGCTGATCGGTCGTTGCGCTGTGGAGCAGCGTTTATATAGTCAAGGGGGCGTGGCCTCAAGTGGGCGTGTCCGGCGAGCGCGCCTGCTCTAATGGCGGCCGCTTTGTAGTTGTGGGTAGCGCGACAGCGTATGCACCGCTGTGTGCTTCAGGGGTATTTGGCAGTTCTATTTTTGTTTTAAAAACACAGATTAACAAGTGACACAAAAGCTTAAAATATGGTTTAGCCAAGTGTTCGTTCTTTCAGTACCTCCAGCTCCCGGCTTCCGCCTCAGGACTGGGTCAGCTGATCGGTCGTTGCGCTGTGGAGCAGCGTTTATATAGTCAAGGGGGCGTGGCCTCAAGTGGGCGTGTCCGGCGAGCGCGCCTGCTCTAATGGCGGCCGCTTTGTTGTTGTGGGTAGCGCGACAGCGTATGCACCGCTGTGTGCTTCAGGGGTATTTGGCAGTTCTATTTTTGTTTTAAAAACACAGATTAACAAGTGACACAAAAGCTTAAAATATGGTTTAGCCAAGTGTTCGTTCTTTCAGTACCTCCAGCTCCCGGCTTCCGCCTCAGGACTGGGTCAGCTGATCGGTCGTTGCGCTGTGGAGCAGCGTTTATATAGTCAAGGGGGCGTGGCCTCAAGTGGGCGTGTCCGGCGAGCCCGCCTGCTCTAATGGCGGCCGCTTTGTAGTTGTGGGTAGCGCGACAGCGTATGCACCGCTGTGTGCTTCAGGGGTATTTGGCAGTTCTATTTTTTGTAATTAAGTAACTTTCAAAAGTGGGTGAAAAGTTCTCTATAATGATAAAAAGTGGAGCGTGGGCAGCTCCTAGAATTCAGGACACTGCTTAATGAGCGAAGGCACCTGAACTACTTACTGGCTCAGGAAATGTCTACAGGGGTGCGCACATGCGCAGACAACTCCGAGCTATGTCAGCCGTGGGTGGGGACATGAAAAGATCAATGCTACACGTGGTTTTGAGGGTGGCTTCGCAGTAAGTGAATGATGGTGAAAGAATGTGTCTCTGGACTAGAAGGCCAATTTATTGAAAACAAATTATACGAGTGCATGACCTGGTCACACTGTTGAAAAAAATAATAAAAAGGCTCTGTAGCGGTCAGTGTGCATCACGGGATGCAGAGGCCTCAATGAGCAAAGAAAGAAAGACTGTGAAACTAGAGACTGCTTTACTTGAAGGGGAGTGCGTCTCCTGATTGGTTCACAGTGTGAATATTGTCTTGGCAGGTCCCTGGGATGCACGCAGCAACCATTCATAATCGCTCTATTGTTTGACTTTCCTGCTATGTCCTGATGTCCGCAATGAGAGAGGCCAGGCAAATATTACACTCGATTCAAATTAAGATGATATAATCACCACTTGCATGATAAAATAGTAACATAAGGTTACTGATCAACTCAATGTGTGCATGCTCTTCTTGGAGAAAATGCTTAGATTTTCAGCACAACACTGAACATCGAGAGTTCATAGTTCAAACATGTTACAATAGTTGCCAGAATGAATGTGAATGGATATCCATACACGCACGATGCATGATTATCAATTACACACTTCCAGAAAAAGTCCAATAAACTAGATTACGTGATTGAACACTGAAAGATATAGCATGCAATGGTTCTGCATTTTGAAATCTAGTCTAAAATGGTTTAGCAGCATACCAACATCTCCAGTGACTATGCTCCGAAAAAACAGCATTTCTAAGAAACATTTTAACGTTGTTTTTGCATTAATCAGACCCCCAGGATATAGCGGCACGGATTAGCTTTTGTAAAAATGCCGCAATTTCTACAAAAGTGCTGATTTTGCAGCCACTTTTGTAAAAATAGCTGCATTTTTACAAAAGTGCCGATTTCGCGGCAAACCGCGAAATCGCGAAATCCTGGAGGGTCTGTATAGCGGACTGGGCTTATGTAGTACACTAGTAGCAGTTTAGTGTTTTCAGAATGTACATTATTTAGTGTTCTATGTATTGGTTTGAGTTGTGGGTTCTCTTCCAAGTCAGCTAGTGTCTTGACCAGCTTGGATGAGTCCGCTTTCATCTAGTCTGTACCTTGATTAAAGAACTCAAGCTTACATGTGTTCCAGTGTCCAGCTTATTTACCACATTTTGGCGACGATTTTCTACAGACCTGGGACATTCTTGTTTTCGTACTGTAGAACCAAAGTTGTCTGATTTGGTTATGGTGAAGGCATTTTCAAGGTGAGACAAGAATGCTGTGAGAGTGGGCAGCGGCGATCTGACAAGAGTGAGTTGTTCCATTTACTTGCTCAATTCAGTGCCCAGAGTATCAAGAATATTGAGGAAATTCTGGTGTAGCGCTACCTTTGTGACGTCATTCAGCTGTGACTCCATTACCAATGCCAATTGTACCTGGATTCCAGTGAGGCTGGTTCCCAGCAACGTGATATGAGGAGTTTCCAGGCAACTCAGCAGGTGAGAGGTTAACGCAGCTGTGTTCATGCTTCCGTGAGGCTGTATCCCAGCAGCGCATGGCCACGCACCCGATGAGCTAATCCTGCGCAGCGGAGACTGATGAGCTTCACGTTCAAGGAGTGCGTCATCACTGATGTCATCATGCATTCCGTTTGGGCGTCCACGTTGTCGGCCATTTTGAATTTGGCATAATACCTCGTACCTTGTATCCTAGCAACCACACTAAGAAGACGATCTCCGTCGGCTCGATCATCTGGGAACAAGGAAGCATTTTCTTCGGTGATATACAGACCTGAGGTATATCGTTTGGTAACCATTCTCTTTACCAAAAAGGTACTTTTATTAGTTTTTTTTACAAATACTCAGATTTTGTGGTTTTCAAACCTGGCATAGTGGTTATTGGTCACTTTGTAATTTAAGCAGGACTTCAGCCCAAATTTCTGTTGTATTACCTCCTAATTGTTTCGCACAAGCAGGACCACCCTGCTTTCCATGGGAAGATTGGATTCTCATGTTTGAGAATTATCTTGATGCTCTTGATGTTCAGGAGTTTTCTGCTGAGAGAAAGAAAGCATTGTTACTCAGTACCTCAGGGAAAGAAGGGCAACGTGTTTTTCGTTATTTGCCGCAAGCTCTACAAGCCAATGGTCAACCCATGCCTGATGAGTACAAGGAAGCCATTTGTAGACTGGAAGCAAGATATGCTAAAAAGGAGAATTTGGTAACAAATAGATACAAATTCTACATCCAAGATCAGATACAAGGAGAAATAATAGATGAATTCATAGCGAGACTTAGGGAACTATCTATCAAATGTAAATTTAGAACGATGACTTATGAATTGATAAGAGATCAATTAATTGTACAGTGCAACAACAAGAAAATACAGGAAAGACTTTGGGTGGCCAAAAATCGTTCCCTTAAAACAGCCATTGATTTAGCCAAAGTTGTTGAGCAATCTGCAGGGTGTATGAAGGAATTGGAGAAGCAAAGTTTAAGTCATGACGTTTCTGAAGTGTCAGATGGTTACAGCCAAGACAATGAATGCATTGAGGATGACTTTGGTGCAGTAGGGGCCATTAAAGACAAAGGAAATTTTATCAAAAGGCCGTTTTATCTCTAAGTACCTTGGTTCTAAAACATGTAATAGGTGTGGGCACACTCTTCTGATTCAATATTTTGTTTTGCAGCCAAACAAGAATGTCTGAAGTGTGGTCGAGTGGGTCATTATGCTAGGGTGTTTAAGAGTATGTCACGTCCTAGAATTGCTTATGTCGAAGGTAAAGAAGAGGTGGATGTGAACAAAATGTTGGTGGTTGGTGAGGATGGGTCTGAAGACGATGATAGAAGAAAGAATAGACCCAAAGCTATGTTCATTGTTGATGATTGTGAGGTGTGCTTGATGGTTGATACTGGCTCAAATTACACAATAATTCCTAAGAGGTTATTTAAAGAGCTATGGGTTGAGAAAATGTTATTGCCTAAAGACATTGCTCCCGGTGGATATTGTAAGAAAGTGTCTCTGTATATACTGGACCAAAGTAAGGTACAGTGTGTATAGAGCCCCCAGTCCCCAGAGGTTTGGCAGAGGCTAAAGTTAGATATAACCTTATTCTCCAAAATGGTAGCTTGGTCGAGCAGTAAGGTAGTATCAGAGGACAGTGTAAAGCATTTGTTGTACACACCCAGTCAGCAAATGGTCTCACACACTCAAGAACTGAACTCTAGGCCAATTGCTTTGTATCAAAAGATATAGTTGTTTTATTTTAGGACCAACAAGGGATAAAAATATACTTTCTCGGAATGAGTTACTTTAGTTAATTACTTTTCAAATAAGCATTAGACTTTTGGAATGCAATTGTTACAGTTTGTTGTAATTGGCAAAACAATTTCAAACACAATGCAACATTGAGCTCAATGGGAATTTTCAGTCAAATGCAATGAATTACTTTTCTAACCACAAGACTGGATTCTAGATTCAATCCTGGGACATGCCCTGTAAACAGTTAAGTAAAAGCGTTTTGGTTACAGTAGTGATTTTTAAGGAATATTATTGTATTTTAAAAGTTGACACTTGGAAACTTTTTCAGTTGAAATTACCAATGTTATCCTATGGAAGGAAATTCAATTTGCAGATACAGTATGTTCACTTTACTTTTGTAATCCGGTACTGGACTCCTAGGTTCGGCACTGGGACTTCTATCTAAGACAGGTAAGTAATTACGTTTTGGTAGTTGGTACGATTTTTAAAGAATATTTGTAGTTTGTAAAAATCGACACTTAAAAGAAATTGCACAGAAAAACAGTCAATGGTTTCCTATAGCAGAAAATTCACGTTACTGGTAAGAACGATAAAAAGTACTTTTTTAGGTGAATATAAGTTCCAAAATTCCACACTTAGAAGAATTTCTAAGTGAAACAAGTCAATGTTACTCTATGGAAGAAAAGGAAGTTATCGGCTTTTAGGTAAGTCCTCGACTGGCAGAGTTAAGGTTCTAGGCATAGACTCAGGGGTCTCCCAGGGGCAGGTAGGTGCAGTTGGTGCACCCTCAGCGGCACAGGCGCAGCCGGGTGCAGAGGTAGTTAGGCCCAATGTTATCCAATGAGAGGCAGGGGGCCTTTGGTTGGTGGCTGCTGGCTAGCAGGCCACGCAGCTGTGGAAGCTGGGCTCCTGGTCACTTGCTTAGGGCAAATGGGGAAGTAGGATAGGGCAAAGTGTGCACTGCCAGGGGCACTCAGGCTGCTGGGTGCAGGGTGCTTTTGAGCCGTCAGGCGTCAATGTTAATCAATGGCGATCTTGAAAATGAACCAGGGCTGCAGGCTCGGGGACGGAGGATCTTCTGGAGCGACCAAAACTTCGAGGGGTAAGTGGGGATCTTGGAGGATAGGTAGGCACCCCGGAGTTGGGCACAAGGGGCAGGGGGCACCGGGTGCAGGGGTGTCTTTTGGCGTCAGGAAATCTTACCCTCTGCTGGTCGCGGTTTCGGGGGTCCCTGGTTCTGAGGATGCAGGCATTGTCTGAGTCGTCGAGGAGGGCCCTTGGGCATTGGATTCCAGGTCAGAATCGCTGGGGGGACGTCCTCAGGGTCTTTGTCCCCTTGGGCACAGGCCAGGCTCGGCGAGTGCAGAGTGGGCTGGATTTGCGGTTCCTGGCTGGCACCAGGGGTATTGCTGTTTGAGCAGAACCACTGCTCATGGGAGTCCCAGTTTATAAGAGGGTCAAGGCAGGCAGGTCCTCCGGGGTTCTTGAGGTTGCAGTCCCCAGGAGACGCTGGGATTTAGCAGGAGCAGGTTCAAGGATCAACATACCGATAGGGTTGGGACCAAGTCAGTTGGTGTCGTCCTCTTGTTAGCAGCTGCATGGCAGGTCTTCTTCTTCTTGGTCTTCTTTCTTGTTTCGAAATTGGGACCTGAGGAAGGAAAGTTCAGGGTGCCCCTAAATACTTAATTTAGGGGCGGTACAGGTAGGGTGAGGGCAGGGACCAATAGGTCCCTGTCCTGGGGTGGGTACATCCCCTAACCTGCTCCTCTCCTGTGGGAGGGGGGCAGGAGCCTAGCTGTAAGTGGGTAGGGCTCCCCATCCTCAAGATGGTGGTAGTTCGGAGTCGTGCTTCACCTCACCTCCTCCACCGGAGGGGTGGAGTTGGCACAGGGTGGCACACCCCCTTTCCTGACGTAGGGTTTCCCGCCAGTCTTCCCGCCAGAGTGGGGGCTCTCCACCCAGGGGTCCAGCAACAGGTCTGCTGTGTGGCAGCCTAGGCAGCCTCTCAGACAAGACGTGAATTGTAGGTTAGGTTTCAGGGGGCATCGTTAAGATGCCCTCTGTAGTGCATTTTACATTAAATCCCACACACAGTGTGGGTTTAATGTGTTGAGAAGTTTGATATCAAACTTGGAAGTCTTCAGTGTAGCCATTATTGTGCTGTGGAGGTCGTAATGACAGTCTCCCAGCACCATATACTCTTAATGGCATCACTGCACTTACAGTGCCCAGGAATGGCCCTCTGTACTGTAGGGGTTCAGGGCTCATGCACCTGTGCCCACACCACTGGCATAGGGCACCCAGCTAGAGGAGTGACTGATGTATGCCAGGGCAGTGGGTTTGTGGGTATGGCACACAGGGATGTGTGCCATGTCGACTCTTTGTTTAGTTCTGCACCAGGACACTCAGCCTGCAAAGGCAGTGTGTGTGTGTCAGGGCGCAGGGCCCCTAAGGGTGGCACAATAAGTGCTGCAGCCCTTAGGGGTCTTCTCTGGTCACAATGCCCTGGGTACCCATGGTACCATTTACCAGGGGCTGATATGTGGCCGGAGATGCGAATTGGGTGGTAGTTTCAAAACAGTTTTAGGGAAGGAACACAGGCCCTGGGCACCTGATTGGCAGGAGCCCAGGGCACACTCAGTCTAAGCACATCAGCAATTCAGCAAAAAGTGGGGGCATACCATGCAAAAAAGATGGCATTTTCTCAGAAATATCAAGGCGAATCCATTGATGTTTTGGGATATTTTCTTGCACACATTAGTTTTTCTGGCAGACAAATTCAAGGTAAAGTATATGTGGCGAAACAAGGTCCACCTATCCTTGGGTGGGTACACCAGTATGATTTGAGGATCATTGTCAACCCAAGAGCACCTACACAGGTTATGATTGTTGATGATGAGACTATTGAAAGTATTCTTGAGGGGGCAAGAGCAGTATTTAGTGATGAAGTGGGTTTACTCAAAGGCTATGTGCATCGCATTTTATTAAAGAAAGAGGCAATACCTGTACAACACAAGATTAGGAGAGTTCCCATTGTGGTGAGGGAGGATGTCAAGACACTTATTAAGGAAATGCTTGTTTCTGGTGTGATTGAACCAGTGGAGGCCTCTCCGTGGATTTCTCCGGTAGTTATTGCAAAGAAGGCCGATGACAAATTGAGATTTTGTGTGGACTTAAAAGCTTTAAATCAATGTGTTGTTGCTGATACATTTCCACTCCCAAATATCGAAGAATTGGTCTCTACACTTAAAGGTGCCAATTTTTTTTCCGAAACTCGATCTAAAGAGTGCCTACCACCAAATCAAATTGCATAACGGCTCTAAACATCTTACAACGTTCATCACCCCTGAGGGCACCTATCAATTTACACAGTTGCTTTTTGGGTTAACTTTAGCCGCTAGTGTTTTTCAGCGCATGGTTACGGACATCTCTAAAGGAATCAACAATACAATTTATTTCCAAGATGACATTTTGGTATATGGAAAATCTGTGGAGGAGCACAACTTAATCCTGAAATTGGTGTTTGAGAAACTGTCTAATGTGGGTCTCACACTACATAGAGAGAAATGCAAATTTTTGTTGAGCAAATTGAATATTTGGGGTACACTATTAGTGCCAAGGATGTCAAATGTAAAAAAAAACCTTTGTAGTGCTATTGAATTAGCTCCTCCCCCATTAGACCAAGACTAATTAAGATCATTTATGGGCTTAATTGAAAATTATGCTAAATTTGTAAGGAACTTTTCTGACAAAACTGCTTGTTTGAGAAGTTTACTCAAGAAGGGGGTGAGTTTTGTGTGGAGTGTACAGCATCAGGAATGCTTTGAAACATATCAATAAAGAGATCTTTGAAGCCAATGTTTTAGCACCTTTTGATGTGAATCTCAACTCTATTATCACGGTGTATGCTAGTGCCACGGATTTAGGTGCCATGTTATCTCAGCGCAAAGCGGGTTCTGAGGGAACTGTAGCCTTTGCCTCTAGTACATTGACACAGGCAGACCAAAATTACTCAGTCATTGAGAGGGAGGTACTTGCAGCATCTTGGGGGGATTGAGTATTTCCGTACCTATTTGTGGGGTACCAGATTTTTGCTTCGTACTGACCACAAACTGTTAATTAAAATCCTTTCCCCTGGTGGTACTGGCAAATGTTCTGCAAGGCTTGTAAAATTGGCTTCAAAACTACAGGAATTTCAATTTAAGGTAGAATATATTCATGGATGGGGGAATATTCAAGCAGACGGTTTGTCTCGGATGTCTGTTGATTGGAAGTTGGTGGAAGGACCTGGATTTCTTGATGAAGATAAAGATATTCCTGTGGCTTCTGTGGATGATGTAGTTTTTGTAGGTGAAGGTGTCTTTGATGCTAAAGATTGGACACGTGAGATGAAGTTGGATGACACCCTTTGTGTGGTTGTTGATATGTTAAATTCAGGAGCTACAAGTGAGAGTTGTATCTCTATTCCGGTTCGCCCTTACATCAAAATATTGGATGAATTGTCTTTGTGTGGTGAGAGTGTGTTGATGAGGGGTGAGAGGTTTGTTCCTCCTTTTGGTATTAGAGAAAAACTATTAGCTTTGGCTCATGAGGGTCTTCTTGGGCAAACATTAACCCAACTTCGTTTGAAAACGCATTTTTGGTGGCCTTGATTGTATGGTCAAGTGGTCAATTGGGTGGTAAGATGCTCTGTATGTAAGGAGGGTGAGAAGAGGTTAAAAGTAGGTTGTAAATCAGGTGTTGGACATACTGATAATCCTGGTAAGGCTTGGCACAGTGTTTGTTTGGATTTTATTGGTCCCATGGGAGAGTTACTTGAAAGAGACAGGTTTGGCATTGTGGTTATGGATGTTTTTTCTAAAAGGTTGACTGTAAAATTTGTGAGGGATGTCACCACGGAGAGTACTATCAAGTTTCTTGGAGAGTTATTTAGGAATGAGGGTATCCCCTCAGTCCTCATAACGGACAATGGTACTCAATTGGTCTCAAGGGAGATGCAAGGTTTCTTGAAAGATTGTGGTATTGCTCATCACCTTACTTCTTTATATAACCCAGAGGCTAATGGTTTGTGTGAACGGGCCAACAAAGTGTGAAAGGCATTATTCAGAAGGTTTCTGCCAATGGCTCAGTTGTGCGTAAAATGGTAGATGAAATGTTGTGGGCTTACAGGACCACTTGTCAGAGTGATGGTCCTAAATCTTCTTTAGACTTGATGAGGGGTAGAGCTTGGGGTTCCAAATTGGTTCCCACATGGATGAGGGAAGTGGTGACTTTCAATAGAGTTCATTTGGGTTCAAAAACTAAGGTTGTTAATTCTTGTCGTCTCAGAATTGGTCATTTAATTAAAGTGTGAAGTGGGAGGATGGGGCGTGGTCTCTCAACGTTTAAGGGACCCTACAGAGTTAGAAGAGTTTTCAATCACTGTGTTCTTCTTGATAATGGTGAGCGATGGAATTTTCGCAGGGTTGCTCTTTACCAAAGGTGTGGTGGAGTTCACAGTGAGGAAAGTGATCAAGTTCAAAGGAAGGAGGTTCCATCAAGTAGTGGCTATGTCCTGGCTCAAGAAGCTGAGGCTACCTCTAGTCCATGTATTTCTGGTGCTAACATTGGTCGGGGTGACTCCTTGGTGCCTGTGGGTGTTCAAATGGGCTCTTCAGGTTCTGTACATTGATCTGAGGGTTCATTTTGTCAAAGGTTTGTGAGGAGACGCAGACCACCTGCTTATCTTATGCATTGTGTTTGTTGATTTTATTTCTTTTACTTTTGCCATTGGGAAGGGAGAAGATGTGTAGTATACTATTATCAGTCTAGTGTTTTAAGAATGCACTATATTTAGTGTTCTATGTATTGGTTTGAGTTGAGGGTTCTCTTCCAAGTCAGTTAGTGTCTTGACCAGCTTGGAAGAGTATGCTCTCACCTAGTCTCTACCTTGATTAAAGTATTCAAGCTTACATGTGTTCCAGTGCCCAGCTTATTTACCACAGCTTACTGGGCGGTGTCCTCTATGAGCATACGCTCCTTGCACGCTTCTTCTCCTTGTTTGCTCCTGCCTGTGGCCTCCTGCCTCGGTGGGCGGGACTGTACAGTTCTTGCACCATGTTCTGTTAATGTTTTTGGTGTCCCGGACTATGTTGCTCTGCTTCAGCAAGCACAGTTTTGAGTCTCCCGGTTTGGGTCTTTCGCACCCCTCGCCCGCTGCGCTTGGCATTTGTGAGCGGGGCTTGGAGGTCTCCACGTACATTTTGCCCTGCTGTCATGGGCATGTTGGTTGTTTGACTCTCGCCCGGGTTCGCTCTGTGGCTTGTGGCAAGGGGGCTGGGTTTGCTGTGGCCTGGTTTGTTTTCCCCATATGTCGTATAGGGTTACATTGGGTTGGCCCCGCTCCTGGTCTGGCCTCTCCGGATGCCTTCTTGTGGTATGGTGTGGGAAGTCACCTTTGCTGCCTCATGCTTTTGGCACACCTCTGTCGCTCTCTGCTGGCCTTTTTGGCCTTCTGGGGGTCCTTGGCCAAGTTTCTTTATGCTGTGACGCTTGGTCTGTGCTCCTTGCCCCAGGATTTTTGTGTGCACTGTGTTTGGGCCATGCTACAACTATGGTGGTCGTGGCTTTATGTTCCTGGGTGTCCCCTCTATGAGTCCTGCTGCGGGTTGTGTTTGACCTGATGAGTGTTCCGGGAAGGAGTGCCGAAGGTGTCTGTTAGTCTCCCCTCCTCTTGCACTTCGGTTTTTGCCTTTTTTTGCCTGACTATTTGTCTTTCCTTCTTTCTCTTTACGGAGAAGGTACATCGGGTCTGTCATCTTTTGGATTTCTTCTCTCTACTGGTGGCGCCCCTCTCAGTCTGCTGCAGCCGATTTTGGTTGGGTTGCGGTCCACTTCTGTTTTTCGTGCCACGGTGCCCTTCTGGGTGCCTCTGCGCTTTGCACTTACACATGTTGCATGTGATGGCCAGGTCCTTTTTCCGGAACTGCGTTCTCCTGTTGTTGTGTTTTGCAGTTGCTGTTCCCTCATGACATCTCCAACATTGGCTTTGACCGGGTCTGGTGGTTTTGTGGTCTGTTGCAGCCACAATTGGGGCCTGTATTTGGTCCTTATGTTCCCTTGTTCAGATCCCAGCGGATCCATTCAGCTTTTCTTCCTTTTGGGGGTCAATGTATTGAGTGCCATAGAGTTGGGTGGCAAATCACATCTGTTCTTCATCGCCCATATACTTTTCTGTAAAAAGGTAACTGTGCACTTTACATTTGCTTATGTTGTGCTCTCCTGGCCTCTGTTGAGGCTGCCCCTCCTGTGAGGGGTTTTTGTACAGGGAGTCTCTCTTTTTTCCATCTTTTGGGCTTTGTCCCCGATTCTGGATTTGGTTTCCTCCCATCTGCCAGGGGTCACGGGGGTGGGTGTTTGAACGGAAGCCCAGATGGAGTGGTTGTTTTTTGTGCAAGGGGGATGTTGGTCCTCCTACTTTTTGCTTGCACCCAGTTGCGAAGCAGGGCCAGCGGTTCTGCTTGGTCTTCACTGGGTCTGTCCACGCAGCTCCTGTAGTATGCTCCTGTCGTCCCTCGTTCTCTTCGACGCCTGACTCCATATTTCCTTCCCTCTGGTTGGTCCACTGGGAGCTCCCGCTCCTGCCTTTTTACGGTACTTCTTATTGACTTTTCATCGCCGCCATTGGTTTTTCCGACCGTCTTGGCCCTGCTGGCTCTGTGGTTCTATGGTGACCTCTCCCCTCTGTTCCGTCGTATTTCCTGGATTCTTCTCCTTCTCTGGGTATCTGCCCGTCTCTGTCTGCCGGGTCTGGGGGAGATGGACTAGGATCTGCCCAAGCTCTCCAGGGTCCGTCTCCAGGGTCCGTCTCCATTTGTTCTCTGTTTCTGGCTTCTCCTGGATCAGTGGTTTCACTTCCTCAGGGGCTCAATCCTTCTCCCTCAATGGTCTTGGGGACCAATGAGTGCACCTGGGGGAGCGGTGCTCCAGAGGGATTCCTGGCCTGCTATACACATTCCTAGGCTCTTCGATCTTTGTCCTGGTGGCATTGGTGACCTTGTGGCAGGCACTGTCTCTGTTTTGCTCCTCTCTTTCGGCCCCCTGTTTTCTGTGTTCGGACATCCATCCTGGTTGTTTGTGTCTCTGCCTACCTGTGGGGGGAGTTGTGCCATTCTCGGTTTTCTGCTTTCTCCTGTGGGTGTGCCGCTTTGTTGTATGGCCAGTCTAACATTCAATGGTGTAATAGTTTTTTCTAATTCTTTAATATTGTTAGGTCAATGGTAGGAAACCATTGAGTAGATAATAATAATAATAATAATAATAATAATAATAATAATAATAATAATAATAATAGATAGCTTGTAAAGCGCACAGCTACCTTCAACGGAGATGTCCCGGCGCTAGTAGTGCTAGTTTACTTAGGCATGGGGAACCAGTAGTGATGTGTTACGGGAGAGCAAAGAGTCATATTTTTAGTGCTTTCCTGAACATTTGTTTAGAATTGATCTTCCTTAGATGTTCCGGCATAGTTTTCCATAGAGTGGTCGTTTTAACCATAAAGGAACGGCCTCTGGTTCTTGCCTTTGCAAATCGTGGAGTGACCAGAAGACTCTGGTCATTTGATCTGAGTGCTCTCTTATTGCTGTATTTTTGGAGTCTTTGCCTCAGATAGTGTGGATCAGTGTTGTTAATTGCTCTATGTGCTAAACAGAGAGCTGTGTACTCTATTCTTCTTTTCACTGGTAACCAGTGAAGGCTGAGCAGGTGGGGGGTTATGTGGTGACACATTGGCACATTCCGCACCAGCCTAGCTGCTGCCTTTGAATAATCTGCAGCCTTCTGAATAGATACTCTGGAAGTCCTAAGTAAAGGCTGTTCGCATAGTCAAGTTGGGAAGTGACCAATGCGTGCACCACAGTCTTCCTACAGTCCATAGGGAGATAGTAAAGAAAGCTCCGGAGGGCCTTTAAATTCCAAAAGCACTGCCCTGAAACATGGGCAATTTGCACTTTGCCTGACAATAGTGTATCAAACTTAAAGCCCAAATTCCTGGCAGCGGTAGCTGGGCACGGAGGCGGATTAAGCTCAACCGGCCACCAGAGCTCTGGCCGTGGGATAATGGGTTGATTAAAAAACAGGACCTCTGTTTCATCTGTGTTAAATTTCAAGCAGTTCTCTGTCATCCAAGATGAGATGTTCAGGAGACACTGCTTAAAATTAACAAAGGCTGTCTCGTTGTGATCTTTAAAGGAGAACACAAGTTGTGTGTTATTCGCATATGAGACGACCTTCACCCCATATCTCTCAATTATTGCAGCTAAAGGGGTAAGATACACATTAAAAAGCTTAGGGCTCAAGGCCGAGCTTTTGGGACCCCACATTTGAGGGGGCTGGAGGTGGAGGTATGAGGATGGAGGACCACTTGCTGCGTACGTCCTTCTAGAAAAGAGCAGAACCAGGCCCAAACTGTTCTTGACAACCCTACACCCTTATGTCTGTTTAGGAGGATCCTGTGCGACAACGTGTCAAAAGCTGCGGATAGGTCCAGATGGTGATCACTTCCTTAAGATGCATATAGCATGAAGTAAAAATCATGAAAAATATACCTAATATTCAAGCACCAGGCTCAACTGCTTCACTGCTACATTTTATAAGACCATTTCATATCTGTTAGCCAAACCATGCCAAGATCACTCTACTCACATTCACCAATTTTGTGCATGAGCAGGGTCTCCCCAAGACGCTATTCCTACTGCATGCTAGGCTAATATGATATATCAAGAGGGCTGGGCTCCTGATGGGGCCGAACCATCAACACACAAACTGGTGCACTTGGTACACCTGATGGGCACTCGTAGGCGGTGCAGAGAAAGAATATTGAGGTAAAAATATCAAATTGCACAAATATTGCTGGTAAAAATCTAGTTGTTAAAATTATCGATTTTTTTAAATTAATGTTTTGCATTTTAGTATATATTTTATATGTGTGTGATGTTTGTTTTTTTGTATAAGATTTGTTTGTATTTTTATTATATGTTAAAATTTTAGTAGTTAATAAAACATTTTTAATTGAATTTTGCGTTTTTAGTTCCGTAGTGGGTTGTGGGTTTATATGGTGGGAAGTAATTTAATTTTATAAAATGAATTGATTATATATATTAGTTATAATTTTTTAATGAGGGGGCGTGGCCAAGATGGCGGAGTGAGCAGACGTGCTCTGTCGAAGCTCCAGCCGCCGGCCGTTACTTTCAGCACTTTACACAGCAAATGCCCTGAACCGAGCACTTCCCTGGCGGGCCTGTGGCCGGCATTGCAGCGGGGGGTGCAAGACGGTTGTGCTGCCGGTTCCCGGCGTGGAACTCTGGCTGACCCGGCCCGGAGACTTGGCGGCGCTGAAGGCCTGAGTGGAGCGTTACAGGGCATCGAGGCCGCAGGAGGCGGAGCCTACACGCCGACTCGAGCGTTCCTGTGCTCGGCGGCTGCTGCGACGGCGAGCCCGGCCCGCGCTGCTGAGCGCGAGGCCCCGTGGTCACTTGTCGGGGGCTTCTGCGGGCTCGCTACACCACCCTGCTGCCAGACGGAGCACCCTGAGCACCCTGCCGGTGGGAGTCGACAGCGGAACCGGCCTGGGGGACGGGCGAAGGAGCCCGAGGGAAGGAGGTGAGGAGCGGAGGTAGACGGGCGCCCCCCCCCGGCCCAGCGGATCTCCCTTTGACGAGGGACCGTCGAGGGACAGAGGAATCCGACCGGCACCCCCACGAGCGGGACCACTAGCGGCGCGGCGAGGCAGCAGACTGAGGCGGCCGGGACCGCAGCTCGCCTGCGCTGGGCCTGGACGCGTGGCCCCCCGCCGCCGCCGGTCCCCGCTGGCAGCACTGTCCCCATCCGTGGCTGGACCTGCGCGCCTGGACGCTCGGCGAGGGTGGTGGTGACCTATCGGCCTGAGGGGCAGCGAAGAGATCCGCGGGGACCCCCGCACATGGCAGGAACATAAGGGAACTTTTGCTCTGCCCGCCTCGGCGGCGCTGACTCCGGGGCCACCAACACCGACAGCCTCACTACTAGCAGCCTCGGCCCGCACGGAGGTGAGCGGGCCCCCTTGTTGAGACGTGGCCTCTGCAGACCTGCCGCGCTCTCTCACCCTCTGGGCAGTGCAGCGCGGTGGGCCGCGGGCGCCATCTTGGGCAGCTGCCCGCCCGGCCTGGTCCGCGCTTCCTCCCTCGCCGTTGGACCCGGCGTCCCTGCGCCCATCGCCGCTGCGGCTTCGGGGGGCAGGGACATCGCGTCACTCACCAGGGAGGCAGCAGACTTGGAGGGACACGGAGGCATCACTCAAGTAGCACTGGTCGTCCCGAGTCCGGAGAGGCGTCCACGAGGCCTAGGGGCCGACCTGCGGCTGGCAGAGGAAGAAGTCGGCGGACGCGGCTGGGGGCCCTGGGGAGGCATGTCTGGCGGGAGATCCAAGAAAGACCGCACCATAAAGGATCTCTTCACCCCCACCACCATGGGGAAGCGGAATGGCCCCGCGGTGTCCAATCCCCGGGGAGACACAGAAAAGAAAACGGTGGCCACGTCGCCCCCTGGGGGAGCGGACCCCGAGGGCCCGGTCATGCGGTCCTTTCTGGAGTCCCTGTTCACCGGCCTGAGGGAAGACATCCACGCCCTAAAGAAGGAGCTCCAGGACGAGATCAAAGAGGTCCGCTGCGACACCGATGCCATAGGGGAGAGAGTGGCAGACCTGGAAACGAAGAGCGACGCACGAGACACCGAAATAGAGGCCCTAAGGCAGGAACTGGCCCGCATACATGACCAACAGATGGATCTCCAGACACACGCCGAGGACCTGGAGAACCGCTCCCGGCGGCATAACATCAGGATCAGAGGAGTGAAACTGTCCCCGGACACGGAAGACCTCTTTCGGTTTACACAGGGTCTCTTCAACCACATTCTGGGCCGACAGGCGGACGCCCCCCTGCGACTAGACAGGGCCCACCGGACGGGTCCGCCGAGGGCCGACGCAGCGCACCCGCCGGACATCCTGGTGTGCGTGCAGGACTTCAGGACAAAAGAGGAGATCCTGAACAAGGAGCGCCACATGGAGAGAATCACCTTTGGCGACCATTCCCCGACGTTGTACCAGGACCTAGCTGCGCTTACCCTGGAGAAGCGGCGCACCTTTCGACCAGTGACAGCGGAACTGAGAAAACGCAACATTTCCTACAGCTGGGGGCACCCCTTCCGTCTGGTGTTTCGGCTCGGCAATGTCCTTCATCAGCCGCGTACCCTCAGGGACGCCTGCCGCGTACTGGGCCTAGACGAGCCGGTGGCCGACGACGGGTCACCGGGAGAGAGGGCCTCTAATGAGGCTGCCCCAGGACGCTGGCAACAGCAACGGCGCAGACGCAGGCCGAGACGCCCCGCAGCTACTGAGATAGAGGAGGGGCAGAGGGCTGCAGTGGAGACTGTGGCGCAGGGTCTGGTGCAAGCGAACAATGGCTGACCGCTGGGAGAGCGACACACTAGTTCCACAAGACATGGTTGGGTCTGGCTAATCTAGTCCGGCGGCGGGGGCGAGAGCAGAGCGCTCTTTGGCCTTCCCTGGTGGTGACTCTGACTCTTCGCCTACGGCGGAGTGCTAAGGGTGGGCCGACCTGCTCGCGACGTCGCCACTGCTCCCATTCTACGGACTTACTTTACCACGGGTCCAGCGGCCACGTGCCTGGACCTTGGACAATGTTGGACCAAATTTCTTTGCCAGTTGGGGAGGAGGGTTGGGATGTGATACGGGTAGGGGGTACTGGGCGGGAAGGGGTTGCACCAAGGGAGAGGGGGATCCGGGAGGGGGGGGTTGCTCCGGTTGAGCAGGGGATGGGGGGGCAGTTGGGGTTGGAGGGGAGTTGGGGGATGAGGGGGAGGGGCGGGGGGCTCTCCTTGTCCAGGGGGTTCTGATGCCGCGGATGGAGCCGGTAGGACTCCCAGCACAGTGTCTTCCACGGTCCGTTGGCTCGCAGCCACAGCTTCCGGGTGGGGATTGGCATCTTTCTTATTATCCCAGACATGACACGACACCTAACAGTGCTCACGCTTAATGTGCGGGATCTCAACAGTCCGAACAAACGCAAGGCGATACTATCCTGTCTCGAGCGCTCCAAGGCGGATATCTGCCTCCTCCAAGAAACACACCTCGTGCGCAGCGACCAGCACAGACTCAAATCGCGCGCTTTTCCATGGCAGTTCTTCTCCTCATCCCTGAAGAAAGCAGCCGGGGTGGCGATCCTAGTGGCTAAATCATTCGAGGGGAGGGTCCTCCAGAAAGAGGCCGAAATTAAAGGGCGGCTTCTACTTTATAGCTTCCAGATTGCAGGCCATACCTTGCTGGTGGGTTCAGTCTATGGCCCGAATGAGGGGCAGGAAAGATTCTTACATACGGCTCTAGAGACCGCTACGTCCACTACACACACTCACTTGCTGCTGCGTGGAGACCTCAACATTGTATTTCATAACACGGCGGACCGCTCGGGCCAGAGATCTGGGCAGGTGGGGGCGCTCACAGCGGCAGGACATGCACACATAGCAGACTTAGGCCTCATCGATTTATGGCGACATACACACCCCCTGACGACAGCCTATACGTATTACTCGGCGGTGCACAAGACGTATGCGAGGCTGGATTATTTTCTGGGCTCCTCTCAACTGGCACTACAGGTCGAAGGAGTGGAGATACTGCCGGCCGCGCTATCGGATTATTATTATTATTATTATTGCATTTATTGAGCGCACAGCTACCCGGAGGTTTCCCGGCGCTTGCCTTGGGAACCCGTCCTGGCTTTTCCCTGTGAGATAGCCCCTACAGGGCATCCCCAAGGTGAAACCAGGCATCCCGCCGCAGGGGGGCCGTTGTGGAGATTAAGCAAGCTTAATGCCCAGAGTTGCAGAGTGAGAACCCATGATTAGAGCAGGCACCGAAGCGAGAATTATCGAGTCCGTGGACATTTGAGCTCAAGACCCTGCCGCGTCGGGAATTGAACCCTGGTCCCGGGTCTGACCCAGCTTCCGGGTCTGCCTGCTCTACACCGTGAGCCACACTTCTCCACTTCTTCTGGATCACTCCCCAGTGGTAGCGACACTTCGTGTGGGAGCCATGCCGGCTCCACAACGACACTGGAGGCTGCGAGATGGCCTCTTGCAGCTGCCTGACACCCAGACCCGACTCACAGCCGCAATTGACCACTTTTTGGAACACAACGCCAATGATGACACCACGAAGGCCACCCAGTGGGCAGCCCTCAAAGCGGTCCTACGCAGGGAACTCATCTCCATAGCCACGGCCAACAACAGGGAAAGGGCGCTGAAGCGTGCAGAGCTTACCCAACGGGTGGCAGAACTGGAACAGATGCACCAACGCACAGGGGCGGCTAGGGCATGGCGACAATTGTGCGCCGAGCGGAAAATGTTGGCGGCCTTGGATCAGGACGTGGCGGAATACGTCGCTATGCGCCTCAAACACGTCTATTATACCGGAGGCGACCGTTGCGGGAGGCTTCTGGCGAGCAGACTACGGGCGCAAACCCAACGGCAACAAGTGCGCTCTCTCCTGTCGGCTAATGGCGGCCAGATTACGGAGGACGCGGCGATTGCAGCGGCCTTCGGCAACTTTTATGCGGCGCTATACGACGCAGACCACCTAGACCCAAATGCCGGCCCGGCCTACTTGCAGGGAGCGGAGCTCCCCACCCTCACCCAAGCCCAAGCGGACTTTCTGGAGCGGCCCATAGGCCTGGAGGAGGTCATCTCTGCCATTGCCCGCCTCAAGGTGGGGAAATCCCCGGGACCCGACGGCTATACTGCGGCATTTTACAAGACCTTTTGCCAGCAGCTTGCCCCCCTCTTGCGCGACCTGTTTAACACATTCGACACACCTGGTGCCATACACCCGGACCTGCTAGAGGCGTCTATCTCTGTTATTCCCAAACCGGGCCGTGACCCGGCGGCCTGCGGTTCATACAGGCCCATCTCGCTGCTGAACGTAGACTTGAAGCTCTACACTGGCATACTAGCGAGCCGCATCGCACCATACATGCAGCAGCTAATAGACCCTGACCAGGCGGGCTTTATCCCCCAACGGCAGACCAGCGACAACACCAGGCGGGTGCTGCACCTCATTGAGGCCGGGTCGCGCACTAAGCCGGGCTGCATGCTCCTCACCATCGATGCGGAGAAAGCATTCGACAGAGTGCATTGGCCATACCTCGACCAGGTTCTCCACCACTTCGGATTTGGGGAGAAACTCCGCCATCGCATCTTCAACTGCTACCGCCGGCCCAATGCCGCGGTAAGGGTGAACGGTCATACCTCCCCGAGATTCGACATTGGCAGAGGCACGCGCCAGGGCTGCCCTCTGACGCCGCTCCTATTCGCACTGTATATGGAGCCGATGGCTCAGAGGGTGCGGCAGCATGCACTCATATCTGGTATCAAATTTGGTGCCGACACGCACAAGATCAGCCTGTACGCTGACGACGTCTTGCTGTCCCTCACTGACCCGATGCAATCCCTGTGTGCTCTCTTTGTGGAGCTTCACACCTTTGCCCTGGCTTCGGGTTTTAAAATCAATGAAGCAAAATCTGAAGCCCTGAACATCTCCCTAAGCCCAGAGTCTGAATTCAAAATACAATGGTCAGATGCAGCCGTCCCGTACCTGGGCGTTCGCCTGGCTCCTACTGTCCGGGGTACTGCACGAGTCAATTATGAGGCACTCACACTCAAACTCCGGGAGCAGCTCCGGCGTTGGAAGCCGCTTACATTGTCATGGCTAGGCAGAATTGCCGCAGTCAAAATGACACTGCTACCGCAGATCTTGTATCTGTTCCAGACGCTCCCCTTGAATCCCCCGAAGGGTTGGCTTCAGCAAACTCAATCGGAATTGTCGCGGTTCATTTGGAACGGCCGGCGACCTAGGTTTAAGCACACTCTCGCCACTCTGCCCCCAGCGAACGGGGGGGTCGGTGTGCCCGACCTCACCCTGTACTTCCAGGCAGCACAGCTGCGCACTTTCGTGGAATGGTTTCAGCTGGAGTCCGGCAAGCACTGGCTCTTCCAGGACCAGGCGGTGGCCGGCCGTACCCTTCAGGGCGTGCCTTTCCTGCCACGCCGACACCGGCCCCCTAACCTGTACGCCTCTGAAATCACAAGCACCGCCCTGCGAGTGTGGGACAGAGTGGCCGTGGCCAGGGGACTGACCACCTTCCCCTCGCCTATGACCCCCATATTTGAGAATCCGGACTTCACGCCGGGCTTGGACGTCGGAGCATTTACGACGTGGCGGACGACGCCCTGTAGAGCGGCGGGACACATGTTCGACCTCAAGGGGGTCCTCCCGTTCCAGCGGGTCAAGGCGGACTACGGCGTGGCCGAATCGGAACGCCTACAGTACCTGCAGGTGCGCCATTGGGTGCTCCACCCCTCGATTCAGCCAGGGGCCCAACGGCACCTCACACCCTACGAAAGGTGGCTGCTGACGCGCACCTCGGACAAGAAATTGATTTCGGACCTTTATCAACAGCTACTTCTCACTCAGGCACACACGTACAACGCGGGCCAAGTCAGGTGGGAAAGGGACCTGGGGCGGCAGCTCACTAGGAAAGACTGGGAGGGGGTGTACCACAGGGCCAGACACTCGGCGCACCACACCGGGCTCACCGAGACACTAACTAAAGTAGCCACATACTGGTACCACACCCCTGAGAGATTGCACCGCTGGGATGCCCGAGTAAGCGACAGATGCTGGAGGGGGTGCGGGGAACTAGGGACGCTGGAACACTTGCTATGGAGCTGTGAAGCGCTGCGCCCCTATTGGGACCCTATCCTGGACCTCATAGACGCACATCTAGATACACAACTGCCGCGCTTCCCAGCATACATTATTCTAGGCCTCCCGAACGCCCTCATGTACCCTCTGAAGTCCTGGAGGGGACGACTGATCGCGCTTGCGCTAGGGGCAGCGGTCCAAAACATTGTGGCCCACTGGAGAGCAGTTCAGGCTCCGCAGCAATTGGGGTGGCTCCACCGGCTCTGGGCGATCCTGGGAATGGAGAAACTATCACTGGCAGCGGCAGGGAGGGGGGCGGATTTTGCGGAGCTCTGGCGACCGTTCCTCGCCCTGCTTACCGGGGAATTTCGTGAGGTGAGCTGCCCACGCTACCTGCGTCTGCTACGCCTAGCAGAAACACCTCTCCCAGAACCCAAGACGCGCGCCCGTAAGCGCACAAGCCCGGCGCACGCAGCACCACTTGACCGTTAATGGTAGACAACAACCGATTGATTATCCCCGAAATTGGACAAGGAGAGGGGAGGGTAGGGGTGGGGAGGGTAGGGGGGTTGTTTACAGTTCTTTGTTATCTCAGGTTGCACTAGTACTGCTTAGCTTGCACCGTTGTAGCACCTCTTATGACGCGACCGGCCCAGTTGGGTTGTAGGCGGCTTGCTGTGTTAACAGACAATGTGCCCGCTGGCCTTGTGATGGGTGTCAGTGGGGTCGCTGACTTAGGCCTCCCCGGAGTGGTGTCGGCCTCTATAAATATCTCGGAGGTGCATTTTGTTTGCCTATGCTCAATAAAAGATTTAATACATAATTTTTTAATGTATTATTAATTGTTTAATAATTAGTTGTTAATAAATAAAATTAATTAATTAGTGATTAATTATGGTAATTGTGTAATTCATTTAAGGTGGGTTTTGTGGTATTTCTAGGTGTAAATGGTGGGAAGGTTGGGAAATAATTTATTTTTTATTGATGAATTATTAATTAGTTGTTAATTAATTTAAATTATTTAATTAGTAATTAATGATGGTAATAGTGTAATTAATTGTAGGTGGGTTGTGGTGTTTATTGGTGTAAACGGTGAGAAGTGATTTTATTTATTGATGAATTATTAATTAGTTGTTAATTTAAATTAGTTAATTAGTATTTAATTACGGAATTAATGTAATTAATGTTAGGTGTGTGTTGTGGTGTTTATAGGTGTAAATGGTGTGAAGGGTGGGAAGTAATTTTTTTATTGATGAATCATTAATTATTTGTTAATTAATTTAAATTAATCAATTAGTAATGAATTATCGTAATTGTGTAATGAATTTTAGGTGTGTGTTGTAGATATAATAATGTTAAAGTATGTGTACTCAATGAACGTTTATTATCTTTTTTTATTAATAGTATATTTTAAATTCCTTATTAATTATGTTAGTTATGGACATAAATTTCAATGGAAATGTTGATGTCTTTTTTATTTGTGTGGTGTTATAGGGTAGAAAATAAAATAAATACATTTCTGTTTTAAATAATTTTTTATTTGTGAATATTAGTTCCTTTATAATAAATGTTGTTTATAAATGTATTTATTGTTTTTTTATATCATATTTGTAGGTTTTTGTTATATGTAATTAACATTATAATATGTGTTCTTTTGATATGTTTAATATATTTAATTGTCTATTTGTAAAATATTGTTTATTTATTCTTAAGATTATTTAATTTCTTTTAATTGTTTAAATGTTATTAGTAATTTTTGTTTTTTCGGCTATCCAATACCAATATTTTCCCTACTGTTGCACTCACTGGAGTGGGAATAGTCATTTTTACCCCCCTGCTATCCAAAATGTTCCCTACTATTGCACTCATTGGAATGGGAATAGTAATTTTGACCCCGCTGCTATTCAATACTTTCCCTACTGTTGCACTCCCCGAAGTGGAAATAGTAATTTTTAGCCTTCCGCTATCCAGCATTTTCCCTACTGTTGCACTCACTGTAATGGGAATAGTAATCTTTACCCCTCTGCTATCCAGCACTTTCCCTACTGTTGCACTCCACGGAGTGGGAATAGTAATTTTTACCCTTCCTCTATCCAGCACTTTCCCTACTGTTGCATTCACTGGAGTGGGAGTAGTAATTTTTACCCCTCCTCTATCCAACATTTTCTCTACTGTTGCAATCACTGGGGTTGGAATAGTAAATCTAATTCTTCTACTATCCAACATTTACCCTACTTTTTCCCTCAATGGAGTGGGAGTAGTCATTTTTACCCCTGTGCTATCTAATACTTTCCCTACTGTTGCACTCCCTGGAGTGGGAATAGTAATTTTTACCCTTCCGCTATCCAGCACTTTCCCTACTGTTGCACTCATTGGAGTGGGAATAGTAATTCATACCCCCGCTATCCAGCACTTTCTCTACTGTTGCACTCACTGGAGTGGGAATAGTAATTGTAACCCCTCCGCTATCCAGCACTTTCCCTTCTGTTGCACTCACTGGAGGTAAAATAGTAATTTTTACCCCTCCGCTATCCAGCACTTTCCCTACTGTTGCATTCACTGGAGTGGGAATAGCAATTTTTACCCCTCCGCTATTCAGCACTTTCCCTACTGTTGCACTAACTGGAGTGGGAATAGTAATGTTTACCCCTTCTCTATCCAACATTTTCCCTACTGTTGCAATCGCTGGAGTGGGAATAGTAATTTATACCCCCGCTATCCATCACTTTCTCTACTGTTGCACTCACTGGAGTGGGAATAGTAATTGTTACCCCTCCGCTATCCAGCACTTTCCCTACTGTTGCACTCACCGGAGGGGAAATAGTAATTTTTACCCCTCCGCTATCCAGCACTTTCCCTACTGTTGCATTCACTGGAGTGGGAATAGCAATTTTTACCCCTCCGCTATTCAGCACTTTCCCTACTGTTGCACTAACTGGAGTGGGAATAGTAATTTTTACCCCTCCTCTATCCAACATTTTCCCCACTGTTGCAATCGCTGGAGTTGGAATTGTAAACTTAATTATTCTACTATCCAACATTTACCCTACTTTTGCACTCAATGGAGTGGGAATGGTACATCTTACCCCTCCGCTATCCAACATTTTCCCTGCTGTTGCAATCACTGGAGTTGGAATAGTAAACTTAATTATTCTACTGCAATCGCTGGAGTTGGAATTGTAAACTTAATTATTCTACTATCCAACATTTACCCTACTTTTGCACTCAATGGAGTGGGAATGGTACATCTTACCCCTCCGCTATCCAACATTTACCCTACTTTTGCACTCAATGGAGTGGGAATAGTAAATTTTACCCCTCCGCTATCCAACACTTTCCCTACTGTTGCACTCTTTGGAGTGGGAATAGTAATTTTTACCCCTTCGCTATCCAACACTTTCCCTACTGTTGCACTTTTTGCAGTTGGAATAGTAAACTTAATTGTTTCGCTATCCAACATTTTCCCTACTGTTGTATTTATTATGTTGCGAAATATAGGTTTTAATTTTGTTTTTAATTTTAAATTATTGATATGTGTATATATTTTTTTATATAATTTAAAAGTTTAAAAATTATATAAAGATAATAGTTATTATTTTAAAGTAAATATATGTATATGTATAAATTATTATGTTTGTTTATTTTTTTTAAATTAAGTTACAGTTTTATATTTCGGTAAAATGTATATTAAATGTAAATAATTTTGTTACAGATAATATTAATAACATTAATTAAATTTAATATACATTTTAACTAAATATAAAAATGTAACTTAATTAAAAAAATATAAACACACAAACATAATAATTTATACAAATATTTACTTTAAAATAATAACTATTATGTTTATATAATGTTTAAACTTTTAAATTATATATTTTGTTAAAGATAATATTAATGAATCATAGACATTAGGAGAACATGGCGGCTGCTGCGTGAGCTGCCGCTTGATCCCCGGAGACACTCGTGTCCCGCACTTTGGATTAGAAGGCGAAGTTGAATCCCGCCTTACCTTTGTAACTGTTGCTCTTTGGGGAAGTACGGATCCAGCATTCTTTTTTTTGTTGTCTTCACCTTCCAGTGCTGAGAGATGTTTTGATACCTCGGCGCCTCCTGTAACCCGCTTGCCGGCCGCCTCCACCATTTCCACTCGCAGAGAGGTGGCCACACTGGAGCTCAGGAGGGGCCACAGATTAGCAGCTTGCAGGCTCTTCCGGCTCAGCGCGGGCAGCGACAGCACCTCCAGTTAAGGGGAAGATCAGCACCGCTGAGAAGACGGAGACAGAGGCAAAGGCACTCAGCGCTGGCTAAAGGATTTCCTCCTCTACCTGGTTACAGGCGAGTTCACCAGATAAGGTGAAATTAGACACTGGCCTCCCAGTAAAGGGAGCGAATTGAGCCAAAGGGTAGGCGGGGCTCAATTGGGATAGCTAAGGTCTACCACAAGAGGGAGGAAAAAGGCTTCCAGGAAAGAGAGGTCTGCTAATGGGGGTGCAGGAAGAGTCCTCCTTCTCATCTGCAGGCAGGCTATCAGGGTGCAGGCAGTGGCATAGCCTGCTCTGCTTTTCTGCGGTGTGAGGTGAAAAGCAGGAGTGTTTAAAGCTGGGAAAGTAAGAATCAACCCTTTAACCCTTTAGACCATAAGGTCAGGATCACCCCATCGCTAAGATTGTACTGCAAAGTCCAACCCACAGTGTTGGATGTGGTCAAACAGAGAGAAGCACTTAGAAGGGGGTCTGCTGTTTTGTCTCCTACAGGTCTTGGTTTAGACTTTAGAGGGAATTGTGGCCTCACGGGGGTCCCTGTCACTGTCACCCAATATCAACACACAAGGCCATGAATAAGTGGAGGCTGGTTAAGCTGGGCTCCCGGTGAATGCAAACAAAAATGTGGTTAGAGGGTCTCAACAGCTCTGGCTCAGACCGGGGTTGGGAGTGGCCCCCTGGATTCATATGGAGCCACAACGGGGTCCTCGATAGCATCTCTCAAAGCCCTCATCTCCACTCTCTCATAGGACATGTAAAAAGGGTTTGCAGTGTTGGAGGCTAATCGAGGCGATATAAGAAACTTTTGCGAGTCTATGGAAAAGAACATTGATCTCCTCAACTCAAGAATTGACACTTTGGAAAACACTGTGAGAGAATTAAAAGATGATCTTGGTGTGGCAAAAGCGGAAATACTAGCTCTCAAGAGGGAAGATGAGGTTCATCGTTATAAACTGGGAGACTTTAGCAAATAACTCCCCAAGAAGTAATCTCCATATATTGAACATTCCCCAGGGAAGGGAGGGGGACGACCTCAAATCCTACATTGTCGCATTACTAAAAGAGACTCTGCCATTAAAGGAAACAGAGGAAGATCTGAGGAAGGGTATACATAGGGCGCATAGAGATCCTTTCAGAAGAAATACCAACAGAACAAAGCCCAGAAAAATCCTCTTGAATTTCCATACCTATTCCTTGAAGGAAAAATCCTCAATATGGCCCTGAAGGCAAAATCATTGAAGGCCAGGGATTTCTCTTGCTCTGACCTTGCCCGAGTCACACTTAATAGGCAATGGGAGCTGGGTAGAAAGCTGGATGATTTTAAAAAAGTGGTGCAGTGGCTCAACTGAATTTTCATGCAACCCTGAAAATAATGCATAAGAAAAAAAATCATAACGTTAGATCTATAAGGGAGGCGGAGGAGTTACAGGAAAGTTTTATGGAAGGTGAGGCATAGAGAGCTAGTCTACTCTTGCTCTTGGGGCGGTTATATATAGTGGGAGGTCCTTGGGTGCAGGATACTGAAGGGCTCATTATCATGGCGGAAGGATCGATCCTCCCGCCATCACAATGTGATTCACCCACTGCCAAATTAGGATGGCGGTGAGAATCACATCAGTTCCACAGCGGATGGAAAGTCCGTCCGTCATGGTCCTGCGAGGCAGTCTTTTTCTACCCGCCTTGGGGAACCAGGAACCAGGGCATCATTGCGGCGGTGCCATGCAGGCACCACCGTAGTGATTAGGATGAGCCCTTCCGCCTGTCTTTTTGCAGCGGATTTTCGCGCCGCAAAAAGACAGGAGGAGACTGGCTGGGCCCCCCTCTGTGGGGGGGGGGGGGGGGGGTGCACTGGGGGGGTACCCATGGTACCCCCCTACATTTTCATGCCAGAGGTGGCAGGCACTGCTTGGTGCCTGCCATGTTGTGCATGGAAGTGCACATTGTGACATTTTCACATTGTGGACGGTGCTGCAGCCAACAGCACCGTCTGCAGTGTGAAAAGGCCAGTATGCGCCCGCCAATGTGGTGGGTGCATCCTTATTGGGCTGGTGGGACCGCCGTCACTGTTATGATGGCGGGCGTTCTTATGTCGGCCCACCATCATAATGAGCCCCTTAGAACTAATTTGGTTCTATTCTTTTAAAACATACCTATTCGATTACCCGTATATGTACAACGCTGCCTATATAACTATAACTATACAGTGGTTGTTAAGGAACATCCTTCAGTCTGCTCTTGTCTTCATTTCTTTTCTCCTTTTTCTACATAAAGGGACATGTCGAGTCGCCCGGGGGCGTAGAAATCTAGACTTTCATCTGTCCAGGGAAATTGGGAGGGGGAGTTCTCCTGGGAGGGGGAAGGAGGGGGAAGGAGGGGAGCACTGGGTGGGAAGCATAGGGATAAAATACAAAAAAAAATCCTCATTCGCTTAGACTGTAGTTGCACGTTTCTGACTGCCCTAGGAATGCTAATCATGTGCTACTTGGTCTGGTGCTGGCATTTTTTGCTTAGTAAATGGCGCGGATGCTCAGGCTACAAACCTCCATAATAATGTTTCAGTTACTGTCCTGGACACTTAATGGTCGGCGTGTTAAATCTAGAAGGGCAAAGATTTTACAATATATTAGAGATTCCCCCTCGGAGGTTATTATCCTCCAGGAAACGCATCTCCTAAAGGAAGAATTAACTGAGATATTTAAAAAATCTAAATGGTTGGACCACTTTGTCTATTCCAATCAGAGCACGAATATCAGGGGGGTCGCTATACTAATTAAAAAACAAGTAAAAGCCCGCATTTTAGATTCTTTGGTTGACGCCTCTGATAGGTGGGTTATCCTGAAGGTGGATATCTCATGTTTTATTTTTACTCTGGTAGGCTATTATGGCCCTAACCAAGATGATCCCTCCCCTCTTAAAACTATTTTTTCAAATGTATTGGATTACCCGGATCCAGTAATTATGGCTGGGGACTTTAATATTGTTCTGAATCCTGAGTTGGACAAGTCTGCAAATAGCAGAGCTAGGACTCCTTCTAAATCTCGCATATATCTCCATGCTATGATGACGCAGACAGGACTCTGTGGTACATGGAGGGAGAAATCTGGCCATCAGTTAGGCATTTCATATTACAACAGAAAATATGGAAACAAATCAAGGATTGAGTACATCTTTGTCAGCCATAGTCTGAGGGGGAAAGTCAAGGACATTGGTTATCTGACACCCCATGTTTCTGACCTTTCTGGGGTTTGGATGGACCTGGATCTGGAAGGCAGGCAGAACATCAGGACCTGGACTTTTGATTGCACCCTCCTTCTTGACAGCTCTGAGATGCAGCATCTATCTCAGTAGACAGAGAGTTTTTTGGGTTACAGCATAGGATCGGCTGCAACCGCTGTTGTTTGGGACTTGTTGAAAGCTTTCCTAAGGGAAGAGATCACAAGCAGGGTGTGCTTCCGAAATAAACAATATAGAGAAGAGGTGGCATACAAGGAGGCAGAGTCTAGAGATGAAAGTAGCAGAGTTGAGTTTAAATTCTGAGGTGGAGCCTGAGAAACAGCAGGGAAACCTTGAAAGGCTGAAAGCACTAAAAGAGCAGCTAGATACCATCCTTTAGACTAGGGTCATAGCAGGTGGGAGGCTAGGAAGCTTGCCCACTTTGAGTATGGTGAAGATGCGGGTAAGCTGATGGCCTGGAAGGTCAAGGCAGGCAGGACATGCAACTTTATTAAATAACTCAATCACATAGATGTGGTCACGGTCCTGTCTACTGATGAGGAGATAGGGGAGCCTTCTTCGATTTCTTCCAAGACTTATACCGAGAAGTCAGGGTGGTAGATAGATCTGCGGCATTGGAATGGTTGAGTGAAAGCATGCTCAAGCCCCTGAATTTAAGACAGCAGGAAGGTCTTGAGCAGGATATCACACAAGAAGAAGTAAACAAGCACTGGCGTTGCCAATAGGTCTCGCAGTAGGAAAGTTGGAGCTATTGGTTTTGTAAATGACAAAGCCCTTTATGTTTTTAAAATGAAAACAAAAATAAAAGGCATTGTTTTTGCAATAGTAATAGCTCAAACTCTTGTGAATGCGAGACCTATTGCATTGCAAATGCTTGTTTGTTTTTTGTTTTAATGCCTGCTTTGTTTGTCCTGTGCACCATAGCATTAGTGAGTACTTAAAAGATAATGAATATTATTGTTATCACAATACATTTCAGCATGCCATACCACTACAAAATACCTTTGTAGAATCTAGGGTATAACAAGCCTTTCCTGTAGTGTCGGGGAGCACATCACTTGACCCTTGATGGTGCTATAGGAGTTAATGTCTATGATGGCAGAGGCAACCAATGAAACGGGGGTAAAATGTTCCTTAGAATAAAATCACGGGTTATAGGCAAAGAAATGTGACGAAGCGTCATTACCATATAGTTGCATATTGAGATGCTGAACTAAAATTAGATGGTGCTTTCAGGCAGGCTTGCAAGCTGGAAATGGGTTCCACTAAAAAATGAGCTATTGGCATTGTAAATGAGAATGCCATTTATTTATGATTTGATTTTAAAAAAATAAATAGAAAGGCATTGTCATTTATAATGCCAATAGGTTAAACATGCGTAGAGGCGAGACGTATTGCATTACAAATGTTTGCTTAGGGAGAAGGCAGAGTGAAGTCGAATTCATAGTGTGGCTAGAAGAGATGGAGATCAGAAGAAAGCGCTATGGGCAGAACGACAGTAAGGGAGAGGTAAGAATGGCATGGAAGAAGTAAAGTTAAGGCGAGACCTATTGCATTTTCAATGCTTGTTTACTGAGCCAGCGGAGCCGGCCCAAAATCGGATTTACTGGGACAGCGCCCTGGGTGGTATGGAAAGATTGGCGTTTGTTGTGAGGGGGGGGGGGTCCTGGAGGTGTGAGGAAGATGGGGTGGGGTTGGGGGCGGGGGGTATCTGCTGCGCCAGTGACGCTGCCACTGGGCTGAGCGGGCTGCGCCGTTCAAGGCCCAGGCTGTAAGACATTGTGTCTCTTCCAAAGTATTTTTTTGTAAATTTTGGGCACTTTCAATAGTCTATTTATCACTGCTCGAAGTATTCGATGTTGTGAATTGCACCAGTGTAAGAGGTTGGCGGGAAGGGCGAGTTCCATTGCCGTATACGGTGTACACACCAATACCCTTCGCCCCCATGCCCGGTTTGTATCTAGTGCTTACAGGTGGTAGTCAGTTTCTAAGCACTCTTTGCTGTGACCGTTAAGTGATTTTCGGCCCAGGAATATAACACTCGTTCGCTCTGGCTTGTGTGGGAAGCCAGAAGTCGAATTTAAACAAGTATTTTGTGCAGCTGGTAATAGTGCGTTCATTTAGAGGAATCGTGCAGATATACTTTTAATTAGTCCCATGGGGCTCTAGTTGCTCTGAGTGAAACTTCCCAGCTTCAATGTCTTCTAAAGACACGTTCTCTGAATCACACATACTACATAGCATTTGATAGACGTAACAGTTTATAAGAGAAAACAAGTACAGGATTCCGTGTACAGCACTTAGCGCAAGATTCGCTGTAAAGAAAGGAGGGAACGGTAGGCGGAGGTTGGAAATGAAACTTGGAATTCCAGCATCTGCCACAAATCTTCCTGTTTAAAACGAAGTGTTTGCAAAGGAATTCAAAATAACTTTCAAGGAGACGCTTGAATTTCAGCTACATGTGACCGGCCAGCCATGAATAATTAGGGGAGGAGAAGCCGCAGAGCGCACTCTGGGAGAAGCCCTTTGATGTGGTGGCGGCCGTGAAAAAATGCAATTAGGAGGGAGGGAGGGAGGCTGATGCGCGTACTTGTTTGGTCACGTGATTCACGTGAACTCGAAGAAAACCGCACGAAAAAACCCTTGGTTTCACGAGTATTTTGAGCACTTGAATTCTCTCCATTTTCTACCCGACAGTGGGCTAGGGCTACTTGTAACCTTTGCCTAGCCTTAGTTTGTCCTGCAGCTCTCAGTATCCCTGCAGCTAGGCGCCTCTGGGTACTGGGTTGATGTTTCGGCTGCAGCCAGGCAGAGCTGTGCTTATGCACAATGGTCCTTTCAGACACAGGTGTCCAACTCTCCCCGTTACAAAGGAGTTATCTGCTGCTCCAGTGACGCTGCCACTGGGTTGAGCGGGCTGCGCCGTTCAAGGCCCAGGCTGTAAGACATTGTGTCTCTTCCAAAGTATTTTTTTGTAAATTTTGGGCACTTTCAATAGTCTCTTTATCACTGCTCGAAGTATTCGATGTTGTGAATTGCACCAGTGTAAGAGGTTGGCGGGAAGGGCGAGTTCCATTGCCGTATACGGTGTACACACCAATACCCTTCGCCCCCATGCCCGGTTTGTATCTAGTGCTTACAGGTGGTAGTCAGTTTCTAAGCACTCTCTGCTGTGACCGTTAAGTGATTTTCGGCCCAGGAAGATAACACTCGTTTGCTCGGGCTTGTGTGGGAAGCCAGAAGTCGAATTTAAACAAGTATTTTGTGCAGCTGGTAATAGTGCGTTCATTTAGAGGAATCATGCAGATATACTTTTAATTAGTCCCATGGGGCTCTAGTTGCTCTGAGTGATACTTCCCAGCTTCAAAGTCTTCTAAAGACACGTTCTCTGAATCACACATACTACGTAGCATTTGATAGACGTAACAGTTTATAAGAGTTCTCTAAAAACAAGTACAGGATCCCGTGTACAGCACTTAGCGCAAGATTCGCTGTAAAGAAAGGAGGGAACGGTAGGCGGAGGTTGGAAATGAAACTTGGAATTCCAGCATCTGCCACAAATCTTCCTGATTAAAACGAAGTGTTTGCAAAGGAATTCAAAATAACTTTCAAGGAGACGCTTGAATTTCAGCTACATGTGACCGGCCAGCCATGAATAATTAGGGGAGGAGAAGCCGCAGAGCGCACGCTGGGAGAAGCCCTTTGATGTGGTGGCGGCCGTGAAAAAATGCAATTAGGAGGGAGGGAGGGAGGCTGATGCGCGTACTTGTTTGGTCACGTTATTCACGTGAACTCGAAGAAAACGCACGAAAAAACCCTTGGTTTCACGAGTATTTTGAGCACTTGAATTCTCTCCATTTTCCATTCCTTCGGAATGGAAAAGGCGAGACCTAAAAAGGCCATTTTAGCCTGAAAGGGGGGAAAGCTGCTGGCCCGACGGGCTCCCTAAAGAGCTTTATAAATCTCTGGGGGAAGTGGTGATTCCCATCTTGACACAGCTCTTTAATGAGATTCTGAGTACTGGAACAGAGCTGGCAGGTTCATGGGGAGAGAGGGGGCCATCACCTTGATTTTGAAAGCGAGGAAGAATCCAGCGAGTTGAGGGTCATATACACCCATCTCGCTGTTAAATGCAGATTATAAAATCTTTGCTGGGATCCTGGCGAGCAGGTTGGGATCAGTAGTAGGAGATATGCTACACTCTGATCAAAAAGGTTTTGTCAAGGGTAGGAACCTACACGACCTCATATATGACTTCATTGGTGCCATTGATTTGGCCACAACTTACTTGCTTGCCCTCGCAGGCATGACTCTTGACGCCGTCAAGGCCTTTGACAGAGTTAACTGGGTGTATCTGTTGACGGTCTTGGAGAAATTTAATTTGGGTAGGAAGTTCCGCAGAGCCTCCCAGCTGATTTATCAGGATCCGTCAGCTAAACTGCTGGTAAATGGAAATCTAACTGGCTCCTTTAAAATCACGAGAGGTACCAAGCAGTGTTGTCCTCCATCTCCCCTGTTGTTCGACCAGTATATTGAGCCATTTGCCCAGTGGTTAAGGGAGGATCGGAACATTCGGCCATTTAAGCATGACCTGTGGGAGAAGAAGGTGGCCCTTTATGCCGATGATATCTGGGTTCTCACCTCAGATCTCTCTACGGCCTTCCCAGCAGTTATAGCGCTGGTGCAGGACTTTGGTCAGATCTCTGGGTATGAGATCAACACTTAGAAGACAGAGGTCATGGCATGGAATTTGGAGGTGAGCCAGCATCAGACCAAGCGTGATATGAGGCACCTCGGGGTCAGAATAGTTCAGGACATCAACAAGATCCCAGAGACTAATCTGTCCAATGTAGCTAGGAAGTGTCAGAAGCTCATGAAGTCCTGGGTTCACCTCCCTCTTTCCATTCTTGGTAGGATACGCCTGGTCAAGGTGGTGGTACTTCCCAAAATGACCTTTCTTTTTAATACCATCCCATTACACTTTGATAAACCACTTATAGTTAAGCTTCAGCAGGCCATTAATTCATTAATTTGGGTCTATAGGGGGACCAGGATCGCCTGGAAGAAGCTGAGATGTAGGCGGGAGAAGGGAGGACTTTCATTTCCAGATCTACAATATTATGCCTGGGCATTTCAATTATCCCATTCTAGGATGCTTCTAAAGATTCTGGAAAGTGCGGGGGTCGGTGCAATGTTCTCCGCTATGTTAAAGGGTTCTAGTTTGTCTCAGGAGGGCTTCTTGTTTAAATTTGGAGAACCCAAATTCTTCAAAAAGATCAAGCTAAAGGTCCTACAGGGAATGGCAAGAACATGGGCTGAGATCAAACTGTTGACGGTCTCAAATATTTCTCGAATCTGGCCCCCCTGTGGGACACTCCCGGTGCACCGGAGTGCCTGAAGGACAGACTAGCACTACCACTCAGAGCGGCTGGGTTAAAGGTGTGGGGGGATCTGGCCCGAGAGGGCATCCTTTTATCCTGGCAATTACTTCTAGACATGACGGAAGGGGGTCTATCTAAATCTAAATGCATCGTGCTACAGAGTTGGGGCCAAAAATTGAAAACACCCATTGGCATAGGTAATACCTTAGAGGAACAGCTGGTGTCCAGACTCCAGACCCACAAGAAAAAAGAGGTCTCCACTTTGTACTGGAGCATCGAGGATGCAATTGACAGGGATTTTAAAATGGCTGAGGAACTGTGGGGCAACAGTATACCAAATGAACGTTGAGAACACCTGTGACAAACATCCTTTTGTACTTTGTTTGCCACAGTAAAGCCAATATGGCTGAGAAGGAATCATCTCTTTATGGTTCATAGGGCCTATTTAACACCATTAAGGCTGTCAAAGATGATGGACGGTCCCCCAGTCAGTTGCAAGAAATGTGGTCTGGAGAGAGCCTCTGACTTACAAATGTTCATGGTGTGCCCAGCTGTTGCGGAATTCTAGGGGAAAGTTGGTAAAACCGCCTCAGATATTCTTGGCCTGTAAGTCCAAATAAACTCGACCTTGATAATTTTTGGAATAACTAGTGAAGTTATAGGCTCGTCTAGGTCTTTCCTCTTCTATGCTGTACTGCTGACCAGGCAGGAGATATGTAAAAGATGGGTAAAATGTGTACCTCCTATGCATGCTGAGTGGTTGTCCTCGGTGTTCTCAGTATCCAAGTTAGACCTGACCCGTACCCAGAGTAGGAGGAAGAAAGCAGTATGGGATCCCCTATTGAAATGGTCGAAGATCAAGTTGGGTGAAACTGGATGACACTCTCTATTTAAAATCCTGGTTCCTATGATTATGCCTCTTTGGATCTCTCCTGACTGCGGAGGCATCCTCGCTTCCTCCTTTACCAACATTAACAGTCACCAGGGTAACCTGGACTACATTGGAGTGGGACCGTGCCCCTTCCCTTTGGGTCAGTGTTCTAGTCCACTGAGGTACCAGTAACGTGCAACGGTACGGGTGGCTAGGATGCTCACTGTGGTCTGAGGCGAATGAGGAATAAAAAAAAAAGATAGTATTAATATTTTATATTTTTAATATATATTATTTTATTTTATTTACATTTTTAAATCGATATTTTTTACATCTATATTTTTAACTTCGATATTTTTGATTAAATATTTTTGTACTTACCTGTTTATGTATAGGGAGTCGATATTTTTACTATCTATATTTTGTTCTCGATATTTTTACCATCGATGTTTTTACCATTGATATTCTATCAGTGAACCCTGGTAGTTACCTGACGTGGTGGATGTACAAAGGTATACGAGCACACATATCCTCAACCCATAACTACTTTATGGGTTAAGTGGGACAAGGACATGGGCAGGGTATTGACCGACAAAGACTTTGCCTCCCTTCTCACCTACCCGGGGCTAGCTTCCACCAACTCCCAGCTCAAATTTTTTCAATATATGATAGCTCAAAGAACATACCTCACACCACATCGACTACACACGATGTTTCCAGCAGTGGCAGCAAACTACCCAAGATGTACTGAACAAGATACTGACCTCTTACATATGATATGGTCATGCCCTGCCCTCTCCACCTACTAGACACAAAAAGCGTTCACACTGCAGGAGGAGGTTGGGGGGCACTCATGGACCCCGGCAGAAGGCTGCCTGCTGGGTTTCTACCCGCTTCCTAAAGGTTACAAAGTGCAGGCAAAGTGTGCTGATCTGGCGCTCATACTGGTGAAGCGCCTTATCACTAGGCGCTGGAAGTCGGCGCTTTCGTCTGCATTAACGGCCTGCAGGGAGGTAGACTCATTCCATCTGCACACAGATGACCCACAGGGAGCCATGCCTAGGAGTTATCGTTGTTCCGGGCCACATACAGAACTACGCCCCGTATGAACTATGGTACTAAGGCTGCAAGTTGACAATAATACCTGAACACACCTGCCCAGCTCCCGGACATTGCACACTAGAGTTTATAAGCCATAATAGCTACCATTGTTGCACGATATATTGGCCAGATAGGGATTCCAATTCTTTTTGTTTTTTGCTACTGTCTCCTACTGGGAGCGCACTTGTTGGTTGGTGGGTGAGTGGGGGGGGGGGGGGGGGGGGTTGTGGGGGGGGGGGGGGTTGATATACCACTGTAAAAGATACACACACTAAATGATTACTGTATTGTTGCCTTACCCATCGGCAGCGCCGGAGCAGATTTTTTTTTTAATACTGCAGTATTTCATGATGTCCTCTGTGTATAAGAGGGTTTCCACTATCGCATGTTGTATAACAACGTATCTGTTAATCCTAACCCTGTGATCAAATTGTACTTAGATACTGTGTTATCTCTTTGACTTTTTCTTTAGTTTCTTGCTTTATTTCCTTCAGAAAAAAGGGTATGGTGCAAAAGAACACAGTTGGCGTATGGGCGCCAGTTTGTTGGCAGTTCCTAGTTTATTCCAGGACACATACTTCAAGTTCATGAGGTATGGGAAGGTGGGAGGGGGATTCTTTTGTCTTTGTTTATTGTCATTGTTTTCTTCTCACAATGTATATATGTTCAGCCAGATTCCATTTCATGCTTCCACAACTACACATGTACACCACATGCTTCCCTCTCTAATGCCCCGTCAAGACATTCACGTCCACACGATCAACCCGAACGGCAATAACGCTGGAGGCATTGTCCGCCTCTTGACATGGAATATTAATGTTATTCTGTATTTAGTTAAGAGGGGAGCAGTACTCAAGGCAGCTAAATGTTACGAAGTAAACTTACTTTGTCTCCAAGAAACGCCCTTGGCAAACACTAGGGGCCAGGTGCAGCCAAAAATACCCCTGTCCAGATTAAACCTGGGTATAGTTTGGCTCAGGCCTGAGTATACCTGAGGGTATGAAGTGTCCTAGTCTAAACTATACCCGGGGTTTAAAATAGACAGGGCCAGACCATACCCCATCAGGCCAGAATATGCTCCATCTGAACGATGACGCAGAGAACCAAACCTTTTAATTATAATTAAACCTTTTAATCATAATTAATTGTTCTATGGCAATTATCAATACAGAGCACAAATGACCAGAAACTTCCGCCGATATCCAACAAAGAACTTCTGCCAATAGCTAAAAAGCATATTTATGGAAGTAAGATCTTCAATTTTATCAATTGAAGCAGTTGACGGTCTGCCGGTCGGTGAGTCGTTGCACCTCAGCCTTCGCGTTACTTATACGCTTGTAATAGCTTGCCTCTGTAATATACGGGCAATTTTGTACGAACATTTATACTAAAGTAAGCATTATAGAGTATTAGATATGTGCTTTTATTTTAGTGTGTTAACACTACTGAGAAGTATGGTACTAATCTGATCTTTGTGGAAATTTATTATTTTTCTGATTAAAGGTTTTATGGTTGAAGCAATCAAATTCTATGTGTTTACAGTTTTAAGTAAAATGATGAAAAATATAGGGGTATAATTTGGCCTAGAGGGGTATGGTTTGACCTAGGCCATAATATACCCCAGCATATAAATTGGCCCAGGCCATAATTTTCTCAGGTATAATCTAGCGTAGTCAGTTTTAACCCCGGGTATACTCCGGCCGTGGAGTATACTATGGCCTGTTACACCGGACCTAGCCTGAATAGGCTACTCTCAAGTGTTCTATGCAGGTTTTACAAGAGGATCTCATGGAGTAGCTATCCTAATTCACAATAGATTGCCTATGACAGCCACTAAAACCTGGAACCAAAACCACTGTCGATATGGGCACTGTTTGGCCTCCTCTACAGCCATCCCATCGCGGTTGCCAGTGTATTTTCCTTCGCCACCACTTACATATGACTTTCTTAGAATATTTGGGGCATTGCCAGTGCAGTTCCAGATATGGCTGTGGGTGCTCGGGGGGACTGTAGCGGAACAGTGGACTAGGTACTAGATAGAGCCACTCAAACTAAAGAAAAGAACAGGGTACCCCCTTCAATGGCCAGATTCAAAGAAGCAATGTGCCGGAAAGATGGATGAAGGGCTCTCCACCTCCAAAAAATGGGTACACTTACTATTTGGGGCACATAGAGTGTTCTCTCTATATGATTATTTCCTCCTACCTAACTCAGAGTCCCCTAGACTACTTGATAGCCATATCCACGCCAGAGGCTTGTCGGACCACTCCTCATTGGAGCTACAACTACAGCTTGGCTCCTGACGATCCCGGCTAGGGTGGCGCTTTGATGCCTGGTGGCCGCAACTAAGGAACATATTCAGATGGCAATGGAGAACAACCTAGAGGACAATAGGGGGTCAGTTGAGTCCCCTGAGACTCTCTGGAAGGTGCTCAAAGCCGCAAATAGCCGCCAACATCATAAGCATCATTTCAGGGACACGTAAGAGGTGAGGAATAGCAGTAACTAACCACGAGATCCGCACCCTAGACTCAGAGACAGAATATGAAAATACCAAGACAGTCATAGATTCCTTACGCACCCAAACAGTCTTAAAACAGTTGGTCCTAGACAAAGCGTAGACTATGTGGCTCACTGCACAAAGCCGCATTTACCACTGGGGAGACAAAGCAAGCTGGACCCTGCACCAACTATATACCAACAAGACCCGCTCTGCATTTATTGCTCATATAAAGGAAAATGAAGGTAGCAGTCACAATGGGAAGGCTGCTGCTGCTCACGCAACAGTTGGCCTCCTACCACACAGACCTTTCTGCCCAACCCTCATAGATAAACCCACTTGCCCACCAACACTTTATAAAAGACCTACTAAAACACCCCCTGACCAACACCGACAGGGACTCGCTTGAGAGCGCCCTCATACTGGAGGAATTAGGGGAAGCCCTGTACCAATTACTACCCCGTAAGACCCCCAGTCCCAATGGATTCCAGGTAAATTCTTTAAAACATATAGAACTCTTCTTCTTGACTCGTTATATGTAAATGTAAATGTAAATGTAAGGTGTTTTGTAGCGCGCTCAATTACTACCGGAGTATCCTGGCGCGAATGACCGCTGGGGAACCCGTCCTGGCTTTCCTTGTGAGATGGTCCCATGCTGGGTATCTCCAAGGTGAAGCCAGGCATCCCCGGCGTCTGTGGGGGGCCGTTGTAGCGATGAGGCAAGCTTAATGCCCAGAGTTACCGAGTGTGATCACTGCCCAAAGTGGGCACCGAGGCGAGAATTATCAGTCCGCTGACCCTGGTCCTCGACCCTGCCGTGTCGGGAATCGAACCCTGGTCCCGGGCCGTTCTCAGCCTCCGGGTCTGCCGCCTCTAACCAGTGAGCCACACCTCGCTACTACCAGTGAGCCACACCTCGCTATATGAGGTTTTTTGAAAGCTCAAGAAAGACAGGCATGCTCTCCCTGACCTGTGCTTAACAGAGATTGTAGTCATACCCAAGCCTGGTCTTGTGACTGTTCGCTGCTTCTCTTACCAACCCATATCCCTCTCAAAAATAGAAGTTATAATATGGGCAAATTTCCAACCTAGCAGGCTCATGCCGACTCTTGCTTCTGTGGACCCTCAATAATCCAGTTCCCAAGTCCTCCCGTTTGTCTGCATTTTGAAAACTTCTCAGGACTCACTATCCAGGCTAAATCTTTGGTATACCCCATGGCCTGCCTCTCGCCCCCAAAGCTCTATGCTGGGCATCTAAGCTGCAGGTCCTGAGAGATGGTTTCCAATATCGAGGAGTGTATGTTATGACAGACCCCCCATTGTGTCTAGATTAACCCTGGGTGTAGTGTGCATAGCGGGACTATGCGGAGTGCCATGGAGCCAGAACCAAACTCTGTGAAACTCCGTCTAGCTCTGCTACGCCACCCGCCTCCCACAATTACATGACATAACTTTAAAGTACATAAAAACCACTTACCTTGGCTGCAGCATCCCTGGGCTGCCCTCCTCGTCTTCATGGCCGTCTCTGGAAAAACTGCGAATGCGCAGGCGCATGCGCATTTCTCACAAGAACTGGGAGACGAGGGCTGGCCAACTCCGCTCCGCGTGGAGTGTGCAGAGATTTACCTACCCTACGTTACCCGCGGAACGCGGAGCAGGCAAATCTCCGCGCACTCCGTGGTCGGGGAGGAGTTTTCCGCCCACGGTTAGCCTAGATGCACAATATCCAACCCCAATTAGATTGCTTACATAGAGATCTGGGATTTTGGACAACATTACCGGTATCCATCATCGGGCGTTCCACTATCTAAAAATTGTAGCCCTCCCCAGGCTGCTCTACCAATTACAGAATTGTCCCTTTCCCCTACAACAGACCTCCTTAAAGAGGTTTGACTCCCTTCTGCGCAATTTCCTATGGCGCCACCACACTCCGAGGATTGCTCTTTTCAAATACTACAAATCTATAAATGCCAGTGGCATTGTGACGTCGGACATGACATTACAGAGTGGCACACCTCATTATCATGAATGAGTGGTGGTTTGACACTGAAGCAGACCCGACTGGAAAAATGGGCAAAGCCAAGCACATCCCTACTGCACATGTTGTATAGGGGAGCTCTCCAAGAAGACCTGCCACCAGCCACAACCTTGATCTGGGGGGATACTCAAAAAGCCCTTGGATGTAAGGGACATCTAACGAGACAAATCCCACTGTGGTGTGTGGACTGTGATGACCCCCGTCTCAAACCTCAGAGATTTAAACCTTGGAAAATAAGTGGCATCTCCAAGTTGGGCAACATCCTGTAGGCGATACCATGAAATCCTTTTAAGACATACAAATAGAATATGACTTAATCCACACACAATTTGTTAGGTATTGTAACAGGCACAGTAATCACCACAAACGTAGGTAAGAAGTTGAAATCTTCAGTATGTTTTTGAACTCTCATTTCTGTTTTAGCCCTACAAAGAATTTCCTGCAAATCATCATTTTCTCTAAAAGCTTTTTTTCTAAACTTTACTGATTTGCAACCCTGGATTATTAATAACCTTATTGCTTCTTCGTTCTTAAATGTTTCAAATTCACAGAAAGTTACTAACTTTTTTAGCCGTGTAACATATTCATCCATTGTTTCATTTTCCTTTTGTAATACCATATTAAAATGATATCTTTCAAAATCTAGATTCATTTGAGGATCAAACTTTTCATTTAAACATTTGATGAGACCTTTGTATACATGTTGTTCTTGCACAGGAAACATAATTATCAAGTCTTCTACATCATCTCCCACAATATTGAGCAACACATCTTTTGCCTGTTCATCAGTGTATCTTTTACACTTTGCTTTTAAAAATGCTGAAATCTTCTCCTCCATTTTTCCCATCCTTGCGCAATATTTTGTGATGTGAAATGTCAAAAGGTAATGGCCTTCTGAAATTTGTACTTGAAACACTTCCTATACTTTCCTCTTCAATACATTTTACACCATTATGACTAGAAAGAGCCCTCTGCTTCTACCTGCTACATAATGCAATTGAACTTCAAACACTTCAGAATCATTTTATCCCCCTACTTCTTGTGAATAGTTCCTTTATGCAAATTGTACATCCTTCAATCACACTCTGTAGTTTTACCCCTTCCCCCCTGTATTAAGTGTTCACAGAGGACGGGCATTCTCTTCATCACCCATAAGTGTGGAATGGCCTCCCACTCCACATCAGAGCCTCCTCCACTCTTGAATTCCGCAAGAATCGGAAGATTTGGCTTTTTACTTAACCACCCTACCATAGACAAGGCTAAGCAGACACACCTGCTCAGTGCAAGGATACCCTTACAGGTAATAGTGCGCTTTACAAATACACATAACAAAACAGCAATGAATTAAATTGAACGCCTCCCACAATCTTGGGCATCCAGAGTCATTTGTGCCTAGTATATGTTATACATGCTATTGTCCAAACATCCTCTAAGATCTCACTGCTTCTCCAGACTATTAAGTGTGCAGAGTATTGGGTTATGTTGAGTTTCTTAAAAGTGTTCAATGTGGACTTAAATCACTCCGTGTACTTGCCTGCCATACACACACTCTGCACTACATATTATGCATGCTCATACAGTGATCTCACATGATAGCTCATCAGTGATGTCATCAATTATGTGATTTAAGATATTTTCAATGTCATTTGAAATGACATTAGTGGTGTCATAAGGTGATCTCATGTTATCTCATCAGTGATGTCATCAATGATGTAATTTGAAATTTCATTAAAATGCCATTTGAGCTTAAATTAGTGATGTCATGAGTAGCTCTTGACTGGGATGCAAGTTATAACTTGTGTAGCTGATCATAAGCAGCAAATTCCAATGCTGTTTAGGTTTCTCATCATTTATGTCATCAATGATGTCATTTGAGAGATCATTGCTGTGTCATTTAAGATGAGGTGACAGGGAGTGGGTCATTTGAGAAGCGCATACTGTATGTGAATGAATGGAGGTAACAACTGTGGTGTTGTATTTTTAATGCTGATAACTCCATAAACTCTGCATGGATTGTGATCCGATATGCGGCAGTGAGCCGAGCAGAGCTACACCTAGCTGTCTTATTCTCTAGGAAAGAGGATCAGAGTAAACATCAAGACACTGGGGAGAAGTGTGGCTCAGGGGTTAGAGGCGGCAGACCCGGAAGCTGAGATCGGCCCTGGACCAGGGTTCAATTCCCCGCCTTGGCGGGTCTTGGGCTAATAATTCCACGGACTCGATAATTCTCGCTCCGGTGCCTTCTCGACTCACGGGTTCACACTCTGCGACTCTGGGCAATAGCTTGCTTAATCTCCACAACGGCCCCTCGCGGCGGGATGCCTGGCTTTCACCTTGTGGATACCCTGCCGGGGTTATCTCACAGGGGAATACCAGGACGGGTTCCCTAAGCAAGCGCCGGGAAACCCACTGCGGGTAGCTGTGCGCTATATAAGCTCAAATACATTTACATTTACAATGCAACTAGGGGCACACAGTAAGGGCTAAGAAGGTCTTACCAAACATTTCTGGAGGTACAGATACTTCTCCTGGGCCCCAGGCAACGTTGATGTTAGCTGGTACTTTGATAATGACACTGGTCTTGGGAGACTTCATCTCATGGGACAACACAGTCCTTACAATGCTCCCAAAATGTTCACAATCAGCTAAGCAGTTGGCCTCCTTTTGTAGATAAGCTTCTTCTTCAGGTCAAACTCCAGTGCGTATTATCAAAGTAGGAAGGAAACTTCTTCCCTCAAGGCAGTACACATTAAAAGTTATCTGACCCAAGCGTGGTCCCAGTCTGGAAATGTGGACAGTAGTCAGCAGACTCTGGCCATGGAGTAGAAAAAATCTTCTCAGTTATACTGATGTGCAGTTCCTCTCGGTTGATGAGAAATCCTGGCACACCAAACCGGGCAAACAGTTATGAATTTAGTCCCAGAGCCGGCCAATCAGCTGTAGTGCCACTTAGAATTTTGTGGGCTCTTCAAATCAGTCCATTCATAGCCACTACATGATCACCTCAGATCCTGGCCACTTGGAAGCTTTCCCTATGCTGGTTCTATCCAGCCCAGGTACTTTTGTTCATTGGGTACAAACATCCAGGCCAATTCTTTTATGACACTAATTGAGACAGGAAGAGGTGGTGGCAGTGGAACAGCAGGCAAACTACAAAGGGAGGAGTTTGACATTTCCTCCACAGGATAGGGCAACCCATATACAATCAAAGTCTGGGGAGGAGAAAAATATTACAGTGCAGACTTCCAGGCTAACCAGGACCTAGTCAGCCTCACTAAGACCATTCATCATCTTGTAATGCGATTTACACAAAAAATGCCCACAATGGTTTCCTGCTGCAACCAGCCAAAGATACTCACAGGCTTCACATTCACTCAGCGCCATGCATACAGTGTACATATATGTTTCACACAGAAGAAATGAAAAGACTTTATTTAAATGGGACTAGCCGAATATTTTAAAGAGGGGAGGCCAGCAGGCATTTCTTCCTCAACGAGACATGCAGAAAGGCATCTCCCTTCATTACAATCAACCTCACACAGCCGGAGAACCGAGGATGCAGAAGTTACTCTATAAAATAGAGGCATTTTAGTGCCCAGACCCCTCCATGTACATGAGGGATCCCTCAGTAATTATCATGATCTCTAAAGTAAAAATCGAAAACCTGGTGACTGCACATGGAATATTTTAGGGCACGGCCGGACGTTCTCCAGAGTCTGCAGGGGAAATGTCTGTAGCAACATTTATTAGTTAAATAAGTTCTGTAATGAGGCCTCACCCACTTAGATATCAGCCTTGCAGTCTTAGTTAAGACAGTCAAGCCTGGTAAAACTGTCTGCAAATGACTGAGATCAAATTATTTCTTTCATTTCTGATAGCACGATGCTGAAAATTAAACTATCTTCTCAGGGAAAGACTGATGAACTTGGCAAAATTAGTTTCAATGAGTTCTTTGGTTTGATCGGGGTACAAATGAAGGACCTTCCAGACTTCTTTTATGAATAGAGAACTGTCTGCTGGAGAAGGAAGACTTTTGAAAAAGCAATAGACACTGACAGTATCATTTATATGAAAATCTGAGACTCCTTTGGGCAAGAAGGTGAGATGGTTTCTCTTCCCTGCTCTGCTTTCATTGAACCCTTTATATAGTTTGAGAGAACATAATGCTAGAATATCCCTAACTCTAAGATCTAAAAAGACAAATCTTCGATAAAAGGTATTTCAGGGAGGCTTTGTATACTGACTCAAACCCAAGACCCGTAAACTACATTGAGCTAGCATGAGCAATAGTTTTTTTTTAAAGTATTTATTCATTATTTTTTCTTCATTGTAGTTAATAGCTATTATACAACAATTACAATCAATTCCGAAAAACCTTCTCAATGCCCAATATAAAGAACCTTGATCACATGAAGCTTGAAAAAAGAAGCTTGGGAAAGACGTATTTGTTTTAACAGTTCTGATTGAAAGGTGTACCTTATTATTGGCAGAGATTGTAAACCTGACTTCACCGAAAAGGAAGAATCGCTTCTTCTTGGCATTGGCTTGGGATAAGGTTCTTCTGTTTCTTTCCCCAGACAACAGGAATGGGTAGCCCCACACTCACTCCATCAAACACAAAGAAAAAAGCAAAATAATTTGAGGATCGGCATGACCAAGAGCTTTCTTTTGCTCATCAGATCCCAGCTGTAAAAAAGGAAAATCAATGATCAACTCTTGATACTGAGAAGAATCTTCTTCTTGGTCTATGTGAAACACTTATTGATGTGATCAAGGCTTTTGTGGTGAATTATTGCAATTTAGTCTATGCTGGAGCTTCAAAGAAAGACATCCATTCGCTCTAGGGTTTAAAGAATGCAGATTATCCTCCTCATTTGGACTTTGGCGGACAGGCTACTCCATTACAAACGTAAAGGATATCCCATCCGCCACTTTCAAAGAGCATTAGGATATGAAGCACTTGTAATGCGGTGGACGGTATATCAGCCACATTTGTGACAGAGTAATCCGTTTGCCAAACTCTGACTCAGGCCCTATGTCTGCCAGAAAGAATTCAGATCAAATCATCCCTGAAATGTTACCATCTAGTCAAATTAAAAATGTCTAAAACTATTTTTGGGGGAAAAGCCCGACTAACGTTTTGTGTGAAACTTTAGGTCTGGAAATGCAAAGCTTATCACCCATTCCATATTCAGTCCAAAAAAGCATGAAAGTAGAGCAATCACCTACCGAACACCTGGAGCCCACCTCTGAGACACAACAAAGGGCTTGATTGCCAGAGCTTTATTAAATTGTGACACTCATGTTTGAACAAGTGTTGCATTTGTAAGCGGATCGGAGGTTTCCGACTCCTGAGATCTTTACCCTGGTACTTACAACGGGGACATGCAGATTTTGGTGGGAAGAGCAGCAAATCATGCATGTTGTTCTCCATTTCTATGCGGAAAGCGTGTAATGTGCTATTTATTGCACCTGTTAAATGTCGAACCCCAGGGTGTCTGTATTTACAGGATTGATTAACAGCACCTGTTCTCGTGGGCTCTTGTTAGGCACTTGCTCTTGACAACAGAGTCTTCTTTCCCTGTACAGAAGACCGAAAACCAGCCTGTTTATTGAGCCTTTCTACTTCCACTCAAGGCCCTCATTACCAGTAGAAAGTAAAACAGTGGAGTATTTACCACACGTGGCAACTACCACCAGTACCTTACAGTGAGTTTTTTTTTATCAAGTATGGTAAATATTTGCATTCTAATTTTTCTACAGTCAGATTAGAGGTAGCATGCAGAATTGATTTTAACACACCAAATTCCACCTATTGCCTTTTTTCCAGGCCTACTCCCGCCATGCGGATTAATTTTGGCAGGTCTGACCTGCGACAATGTATCAGGGAAAACTGCAAGGGTGTAATGATTATCACACAACTGGCAAATCCGATCCCTGTGGAAACTCCTGTTGGCATGCAGATCAAGTAATTTACCAAGAAACTCGTAGTGTTCCAGTGAAATGTCAATGCGCAGACAGGCGCTCTTAGCTTCTAGATCACATTTTCTTCTCAAACCCCTAAATTCCAGCTACTGCATGGCGCAACTTCATGTAGGAGTTGCATTCCTGCATCCTGAAATCTGAGTGTATCTCATAAACTCAGCCTTTACAAAGCTCCGCACAAGTGAAGTATTCTCACAAGCAGGCTCTTCTTGGCACAAACTAAGGAGTTTCCCAACCACTACTTCAGTTTAGAGGATTCAATACCACCCACTAGGTTATCTTTGAGAAAACATTGTGATAAGTGGGGCTCTTTGCTAAGAGGCCGCACCCATCTTATCAACCTGTGTGTGGATTTAGAAGTAGTTGCGCTGTGCCCAAATGCAGCGACCAGTTCACCTGGAAGCATGCCAGTCCACGTGTCAACAGTACAATTTAGCGTGACCGGGTCACGGCTATCATTTTGTAAATAGCACAAAATAATTTCTACTTTGTATAATTTAAAAAATAAAATGGTGTTCACTTTTTTATTGAAAAAGCAACAGTAGAAATAAAAGTTAACAAAACCCAGCGGAAACACAGTTGAGTACAATAAAATCGTAATCACCTAATACAGCATTTCTTAGGTATCGCCTAGGGTGCTTGTGCTGTCTCTTCGAGACATGCTGTATTCAGGATTTATTTATTTTATTTATATGTGCATAAAGCTCTGCCTACTTCCCGCCCATATTTAATTGGCTCCTGTTCCTGTCCTTTCTAAATGGTGGCTTTTCATTGGTCATTAGTCTTTGTAGTCCCTCCTTAGTATCTCCCTGTCTCTTTTTATAACCTCCCATGAGGAAACCCCCTATTACATGTGTTGTTACACCCTAGGTTTCAATTCCAGCCTCAAGGCCCTATTGTCTTAAAGGCCTTCAGACAGGACACTCACTTGGTCCTAAAAAAGGTTGGCAGTGGTTACTTTACTCACTAGCACATCTCACATTTATTAGATCTTCTATAAATTTCCCTTCATCAGCTACACATAGAGTACAACCTAATCCGGAATTAATATAATAATTATTTTGTCACATTTCCAAGCTACTAATTGTATATATTGATAGTACTGTGGTACTGTCTTGGATGCAATTCATTATGGCTAGGGTGGATTTACCATGTCTTCAAAGTTTATGATGCTCACTAGGGACCTCTAGGTGCAGCTTGCGGTACTGCACCTACACATCTCACATTTATATTAGACCTTCTATAAATTTCCCTTCATGTTCAAGTTCAAGTTCGGTAATTTGTAGAGCGCACTACTCACCCAGAGGGTCTCAAGGCGCTTGAGTGAGGGTAGGTGCATTATTTATTGAATAGCCAGGTTTTTAGTTGCTTTCTGAAGGAGAGGTGGTTCTGTGTGAGGCGGAGGTGAGTGGGGAGAGAGTTCCAGGTTTTGGCCGCTAAGTAGGAGAAAGATCTTCCTCCCATGGTGGATCTATTGATGCGAGGGATTGTGGCGAGGGCTTGATTGGATGAACGTAGTTGGCAGGTGGGTGTGTAGAAGGATAGTCGTTTGTTGAGGCATTCGGGTCCTAGGTCGTAGAGGGCCTTGTGTGCGTGGGTGAGGAGACGGAACGTTATTCTTTTGTTGACGGGAAGCCAGTGGAGATCTTTCAGATGACCAGAAATGTGAGCTTGACGGGGGATGTCCAGTATGAGTCTGGCTGAGGCGTTTTGAATGCGTTGGAGTTTTTTCTGTAGTTCATCAGCTCCACGTAGAGTACAACCTATTCGGAATTAATATAATAATTGTTTTGTCACATTTCAAAACTATTAATTGTATTTATGGACATAGCTATTTGAATGTACTCATCGTACAGTCTTGCATAAAATGCATATGGGTAGGGTGGATTTACCATATCTTCAAAGTTTATGATGCTTACTAGGGACCTATAGGAAGAGCTTGCGGTGCTGCACCTAGACAAGCCGTGCTGGTGCCTTGCTCACTAGTGAGCTCTAGGAGCAGCTTGCAGTACTGCACTGAGACATACAATGCTGGTTCCTGGCTCACCATGCAATCGTTTGTAATACACTAGATCTCGCATTACTGAAAGTTTGAGCTATTGGCGTTGCATTATTATTTGCAACGCCAATACCTCAAACTATCAGTAATGCGAGACCTATTGCATTGCAAATGCTTTCTTCTTAAAAGCAGTCAAGGTGAAAACATATGGTTGTGCACACTTTGATCTGCAACTACATCATCATTGGTGGAAATCAAATTCTTTATGTCTACATTGTTATCTAGTTGAGGTTAACGACAAGCATGCTTTTTAGATGAATACATTAATCCACTCTTGTCAATAGATGCACAATCATATATTCAATGTGTACTACAAAACAGAAAAGGTTAAGCCCCAGGAACCACCAATAATTGCAGGACATTTCTGTTGCTGCTGATGTGCTTTGCAAATGAATTCTGCCTGGTCACGTTATGCATGCGCTAGCTAGATGGTACACTGTACTCCATTTTAGGAGATATAGTGGTACACGATTGTTCCTGTATAAAGGCCTGGCTGCCACAAGCACATAATTCTAGGACAGACTTACAGGCAAAAACTTTGTGACTGTAGGTGGGAGTGATGAAGCGAGTGTTTAATTAAATACAATATCGAAATCCTAATATTTTGATACAGTTTGCTGATATTAAATTGTATCAAAACAGTTAAATATAATAAAACGATTGGAAAACATTGAAAAAAGTTTTTGCAGTTCTATAGGAAGAGGGCATACTGATCAAACTTTCAATGATTTGTTACGTTTGAACCCTTTTGCAAGTATTGTGCAGTTGTTTCAGTCAGTGACAAAGATGTGGTCTTGATCGTCTGTCAATCCTTTGATTGTCTTCATGGTAGAGCCTTTCAGTCCTTTGTTTGATTGGTTCTCCTCAAATAAAATAAAAAGATTATGTTGTATTAAACCAATGGCTGATAAGAAGTGTATCCCTACATAATCACCAGATGTCCATCATATGTGCTCCCCCTTCCGGTCTGTTTAGGCATATACTATGAACTCCAAGTTTTCCCATACGGAAAGTTCTTTCTGGGTGCTCTTTGAACCCCTAAACAATCCCCACCAGTGCCTTGCATTTGCCTTAGGCTGCAACCAGGCCTCAAATTTGTGGCTGCTGGGGACGTAGTTCCTTTCTCCTCAGTGCTCTGGATTAGCGGACTGTTCCTCGCCTCCCTTGTTCTCCGTCTGGTGTACTGAGAATTCCTGTCTGTGATTGCCAAGTCTTCGGTCCCAGCTGGTTTTCCTCCAATGCAGCTGTTAGTGGTGTCCATTGTACCTCCTCACTCTGCTGCTGCCTGTCCACCACTTCTGCTCCATCTCTGGAGCTTTTCATCTGGCAGGCATTCTTGTGGATTTACGGTCACGTCTGACTTCAGATGGAAGTCCTTGTTATTGTGTTTCTGACCTCATCTCCAATTCAATAATCCAGTTGTAAGAAATTGGGTTATTAGTTTAGAGGGGTGGAAGGCCCATTCAAATAATAAACACAGTCCTTATCAGGATGAACCACAAAAGTCACTAAATGAACCTGTGCTGAACAATCTGGTAGCTTGGCACAAAAGCAGTCAGTCTTAGAGGCAAAGTGTAAAGTATTTATGCAGCCCTCAAACAGTAAAAAAGTGAAAACACAACACCAATAAACTCTCAAACCAATTTAGAAAGAATTGAGTAAATTTGGATTTAATAAAATGACACCAAACCGACAAAATGGAATCAGTAGAATCCAAGATGTGACTTTTTAAAGGTTTCGGTGGTAAAAGGGCATATAGGCACAAAGCGGCACTCGTGGCTACCTGTTTGTGTTGAAAGGTGGCAAGTCTCAAGTTCAGACCGAATGCAGTGTAGTGCGGGTCAGATACAGGGACCAGGTTTGTCACGCTGAAGAATTACCTTCTGGAGTCTGTTCAAAGAGCTGCTGTTCGCATTTGTAGGGGCCGCGAGGAGGTTGTCGGCATGCTGAGCTGGTTGGGCATTGTGGACAGTCACTGTTTTGGCATAAAGATCCAGTTGTCACTGGTGCTTCGTATTGGTGGCCTGTAGGTGTGAAAACCCGGTCCTGCTGGTGCTTCACATTGGTGGCCAATTCTCAATGAAAACATGTCACTTTTCACTCACAAGAAGCCCAAAACTTCTGTACCTTAAACTTTTTTCAGGAGGAGTGAACTCTGATGCCAGCCATGGGTCCAGGACTTCGGGGACACCACTTGGAGATCAGGACTTTCTTCAGCAGAGGCCAGCAGCAGGGCTCAGGTACAGGTGTGGGAAGGTCCAGTACGTGCTGGTAAGGATGAGCAATTGCAGTGAGGCCTCTGGAAGCTTGTGTCCCTATATCTCAAACAGGAGGTAAGCCAACTGACCCTTGGAGTCACGTCTATGAAGCCTGGGTTCAAGGCAATCAGGTCGAATTTTCCTTCTTTAGATAGCAGGGCAGTACTTCTTCTGATATCTTTCACAGGTCGTGGAGTGTTCTGATGAGAAGTTCTGAAGGTCCCATTTTTAATACCGGGTGCCAGCCTTTGTGTTGGGGAATTCCATGGCGTACCCCCAAAACTGGTTCTAATCAGTTCTCTCCCTACGCCTGGTCCTGGCAGCAAACTGTCTAGGGTGACATGGGAAAGGGCAGGCCAGGTGTTGGGTTCCTTTGTGTGTGCTGAGGGCAGAGTCCTTTGAAGTTCAATCAAGGCAGGGCACAACTCCTCCTCAGCCATCCTGGCAGGAAGACCCTCCCCCACCACACACACTCATAGACCTCTTTTGTTCAAATGTCTGGAGAGAATACACAACCCACAACAGGAGAGCTATTCACAGTTATCTGATCCAAGACACTGGCAGAAAGGCACAATTTGGGCAGAAAAATAGCAACTTTTTTAAAGTGGTGTTTTTAAAAATTGTAATTTAAAATCCTACTTACCACTAAAGAAGACTTTAATTTACAATTAATATGAACATAAAGATTATTTCTCTATCTGCTTCCAAACTAAAGTCATCACTTATTAAGTGTAATAAGGTTACCCAGTGTTAGTATATGGGAGGGACAGCCTTGCAACAGTGAAAATCAACTTTAGGAGTTTTCATTGGCACGGAAATGTAACCTAAAGTACACATGTCCCGCTTATTAAATACCATGCAGTTGGTGCTTTGAGCCTTCAGGGCCAACCTTTTGATTGACTTATAAGTATTAAAAAGGAAAGTGTAGGCCTGGCAAAATGTTTATTTTGCTAGGTAAATTGAAGTTTAAAACTGTACTACAGGCTGCAGTGGCAGGTCTAAGACATGTTTTACAGTGCTATTTTAGTGGGTGTCACATTAACTGTTGCAGCCCACTAGTAGCATGTTTTCATGTACAGGCCCTGAATACAAGTAATGTCATTGAATAAGAGCTTATAAGTAAATTTAATCTAACAATCAGGTGTAGGCCAATTTAACCATTTTAGCAGTGAAAAGTGCACAGAGTCTTAAAAACCAACAAAAACATGTTCAGCAATGGAAGGCAACAATCTGGGATGACTCTGCAGACACAGCCAGGTCCAGCAGCAGTTTGGCTCTTCCCAAAATGACTCTGCAGTGAGCAGACAACACCATTTACCATTACTAAAAGAGTTGGAAGAGGCAGGCAAAAAGCCACATTAGTAGCTGTCTCACTCACCTGCACTCAACTATGCCTAAAGGCTAAGTTAACAGCCTCAGACACAATGGATGAAGCATTGCTTGACTTGCTTTAGCTTTCTAAAGCAAGTAGCACTCACTTGACTAAACATGTTACTTATTACTGTTTCAACCTTTTTCCTGCAAGCGTGATAGAAAAACACATCCCACATATGCCTCACTGTATTCATACACTTTTTATTTATCCATAAAGCAGCATCTTTAGCCTGAGCGTCTCCCTCTCACTCCTTCCACTTCATCACACACCAAAGCGCAGAAACATGATAGAAGCACAACCCTCATCCTCATGCATGACATCAAACCGCTACTTATAGGCCACATGAAATACAAGCAATCTTCCATCAAAGCACTTCCCTGTAGAGAGCACTCAAGCAGTGTAGTGTGTTACTCACCCACAAATGCGCCTTCATGCCTCATCAGTAGCATGAAGAGCTGTATAAATGCAGCTGCCATACAGTACAATTACCACATTGCCAGGGAAGAGGAAATGGGGTGCGAGTGGTAACCGGGGTCACTTGAAGCGTGCACCAGTCAAGGACCAAATTTATATGACAGGTTGAACAAATGAAGCAGCAAGCAAAGGCACACTAGGCCGTATGGAAAGTCAAATTATATGGTATATTAGGAGATTAAAGGCAAATTGTGGAGAGTATTCTGTGGGATTATTATCTAGCTACTTTCTCATTTTAATTGGCATAGAAACAAATTAACTCCCAATGATAATAAAAATAAATCTGTATTTTATGTGAAATGAATATATATGCGCTTTCAGCAGGTTTTATACAACTTTATTTGCCATCAGTTATAGTCGGTTTTCCATGGAAGCACAGGAACGTCATTGTGTAAACTCTGTTCCTTCTACCACCCAGTTAAAAGATTGTGTAAAACATATAATTCGCACTTTGTAGAAGATGAGCTACATGCACACACTTCTTGTAATAAAAAAGGGTGCCTAAATGATGTTCTCAAATGTGCCCTCAGATGTCTGTTTAAACTTTGTTCACATAAAAGGCCTCTAGAAGCTCCTCTCGTCCCTAACAAGCAGTCCTGCAGAAAGTAAGGTACATTTCATATTTATGCACGACACACTACGAGGCACTTTAAGGCCCATAACACGGGAGGAGTGGATGTGGTATAACGGCCAGAGCTGCCGACTTTGAAGCTGGGGAACCGACTTCAAATATCGGCGTGGGCTCCACATCCTGTGATTGTGGGTAAATCACTTAATCTCCCCGTGGCAAAAAAATAATGTGTCCTTGTGTAACGTAACTGCTGCTCATGTAAAGGCTTCCATTACTTCCACCTACCATAAAATTAGGACATCTCAAACATTCCGGCTGTGCCGCTTCTAAAATGGGCTGATCAAGGAAAACAAATGTTTTTGTTAAAATCTACGAATTATGCGGCTGTAGGGGATTACGTGGCAAATCCAGCATATTATTTTTTAATGGAAAAAGTTGTGGTAGCAGATTCATATTTTTCCTGTACACCTGGCGATTGATGCTGTGCACGTTACGTCACTTGCATGCATTTATGTGTGCGTTTTTAAAGCGCTGGCGGTCTTTTTACATTGACTTCTGTGCATTGAAATGTTCAGAATGACAAAGGAAGGGCAAATAAGCGAGCACTCCTCCACTGATGCAGACTATAGCTCTTTTGGCAGTCTGGGGACGATTTTCCAAACAGCTTTGAGGTTTCAGTCGCATACCAGAGTTTGTCGGGCTCGTGACGTGTTACCGGTAGTGCGCGCTGTCACGTCTCTCATTTTGTCGTTATTAGGCCTTATTAATTGGGCTGTGGGCGTCGGAAGACAAGCTCACTGTCTGGTACACGTAGATAATCCGAGGCTGTTGTTTCTGAGAACGAGACGTGTCTGAGCCATGTTAGAGTTTTGTGCGTTTTTTTAAATAGTGGTGTGTTCTTCAGTGTTCCAAACTGTCATCTTTCTGCGCGCATTAGAGGTTGGAATCCCAGGTAGCTTTCCCTCTGTTTCTCCAAAGCTCCCCCTCCTGTAAAGCTGTACTTATCTCCCTCATTCTTGTGGTAACACGCACAGCTTCCTCCCTGTGGTTAGTTTCCCAGAATTACGAAAAACGGTGGCTCTGACTGGTTCCTGTTCTCTCAGACATTCGCTGTCCTTGAAACAGGGGCCTCTTCTGCGCCCTCTGCGTCTTGCTCCCGCCTCCCTCCTGTCTCCAGCCCCCTGCTTTGGCACTTATTTCTTTTGTTCTTTTTTTTTTCTTACTCAGCCTTGGGTGCCCCCTTCTCTTTAATGTCTGGAAACTGCCCCTAGGGTCTAGCTTTAAAGGCTGCGCTATCCAGACAGATGTGCAGATAAGTGTAAAAGTTTATCTGTGTGGCTTTGTTGTGACTTCCTGCTCCCGTCATGCTCTTTTCCCCTTCCTCTTCTTTCAGAAGCAATCGTTTCAATCTCTCATGTTGTGGCGTTGTGCTGCTCCTGCTCCCCTTTGCTTTGGTGCTTCTGTGCTTGGAAGGTCCTTTTCAACTTTTCACCCCTGCTGAGTATCTAATGCAAATACAGGGCACTGAATACTTGGAGTGTCCTGTTGGTATTCTTAAAAATGTGGCCATTTTAAGCAAAAGGGACAGTATCAGGCCGGGACTACAATACATTCATGGGTGACACAGATGTGCAGCATCTTATTACATATTCTAAGGGTATTCTATTTTTCTCTGCCTCTGGCAAGGGATGCTGATGTGCAACAGCAACATACGTTGTTTGCATTAGATTGGTCAAGGAGGATTTTAAGTTACAATTCTGAAAATGTCACTTTTAGAAAACTGTTTTCTGTTTTACTAAAACTGTTATTTTGCTGCTGCAAAGTCACACTGACCACCGTCAAGAACAACATTTAATATGGTGCTAAATGGCATCACAGTGCAAATTAGCACCACTTTCGCACCAGGTATCCAGGTTCCAAGATCAGCAATTTAACCACTGGACCACTTCTCATTCACTGGACAGATAATAGGAAAGCTGTAATAGAGAGATATTGACATGGAAACCAGGGACCCACAGACACTGGGAGAGGGTCTTAGGGACATTGGGAAGAAGCCAGGAAGACTCCAGTCTTAGTATTGTTTGTTACCCTTTTCAAGTGTTTCCAAGGCGCAAGCAGGGCCGGACTGAGAACCAAAATTGGCCCTGGCAAAGTGCTCGGCCGGCCCCGTGTGGGTGCGACCGAGCTCTTTGGCGGGGCCGGTTTTCGGCCGATTTTGTTACAGGGCCGATTTTGCAGCTATGCTGCAAAAACGGCCCTGTAACAAAAACGGCCCCCAGGACATAAAACCGGCCCCCACCCTTGCGGCGCATCGGGGGATTGCCTGGTGCCCGCATGGCCAGTCCGGGCCTGGGCGCAAGGGGGTTTGGACTAGCTTTGCTATTGTATCTGTGATCAGCCTTTGAACCCTGACAGGCATAGGGGTCAAGTGTATAATATGACTGATAGATATATTGACAGTGGGACAGGGTTAGAAGGGCACTGGGAAATGGAGACAATGATATTCACAATGTTACAGCGAGAGAACGAAATGCACACTAGGATAGGAGAATGCACTGCCTTGGTACGTGAGACAAAGACAAAGGGGCACGACACTAGGACAGTGAAGCAACAAATGTCAAAACGGGGGGGGGGGGAACTAGCCATCATCCACAAAGCTGGAATACAGATTACCAATCTCAAACCTGCAGAATACCTATTGTTTGAATACCTGGGTGTCGAACTCACCACCAAAGGCACCTCATCCATCAAATTCCACACCATCTACCATCCGCCTGGAGAACGTTCTCTTTTTCCCAAAGAACTAACAGACCTAATAACACGGTTCTCCTTGACAGATACCAAAGACGTGTACCTGGGTGACCGCAATATCCACTGGAACGACCCAAAAGACTCCACTGTCCTGAACCTATCCAACCTTCTGGAAATACATAACCTCAAACAACTCTGCAATAAGCCAACTCACATCAAAGGTGCAACACTAGATGCAATCATTACCAACAACGAACTGGTCTCTCTGAGAGCGATTTCTCCCATTGACTGGTCCGACCACCACCTCATTCTGTTCAGGATTGACACACCTGTCAGCCACCAACCTATTTGTGACATCAAACCTAAACTCTTGACCCGAAGCATCAAAAAAGTCCCTTTATCCAAACTTGAATCCATGATTCACCCCCATCTGCAACTTCATCCCTCATTAAGGGCAGCTGATGACCTCACTACACACTTTAACTCAAAATGACAGAGGTTTTAGATCAAGTAGCTCCACTCAAACAACAGAGGCGAAATAAATCGAAACCCTGGTTTAACGTGGAGCTAAACGATGAACGCCGTCAACTCAGACAAACGGAAAGGGCTTGGAGGCTTAACCCCTCGACCTTACACCTAACGCAACTTAGATCTGCTCGGCAGGCATACAAAAAACAAATTTTCAGTGAAAAGGCGTCCTTTTTCCGCAGCCAGCTAGATCTGGTGAAAAACAGACTGAGAGAACTCTACAGCATTGTCAAAAGCCAAACTAACGGCACTCCCTCTCAAGATATCGAAGCCACAAATGAGCGATGTGAAGAAAATGCCACCTTCTTCACTAATAAAGTCTCTAAAATTGATCAATCCTTCATACAAACCGCAAACACTCCTTCCCTCATAACCTGCCCCCCTTCTACTTCCCTTGACCACGCAGAAAGAGCTCTGTATAAGGACAATCAGACGGCCTCCAGCTAAAAAACAATGCGCACTGGTCCGACTATGAGCTAATGGCAGAAAACGAGGTTTTCAAGATAATTTCTAATCTAAAACCTTCCTCCCACACCATGGACCCCTTCCCTTCTACAATCATAAAAGAACTCAACCAAACCATTTCCCCTTTCTGGACAAAAATCATCAACGCCTCTCTCACCTCAGGCTGTGTCCCAGACTCCCTTCTACTAGCACAAATCACGCCCATTCTCAAGAAACCAGGGGCCGACCCTAATGATCTTAACAACCTCAGACCTATCTCAAACCTCCCATTCCTTGCAAAAACATTGGAGTCATGTGTTCTCCACCAGCTCAATAAACACATTGATGAGTTCAACCTCCTCAACACCTTTCAATCGGGATTCAGGAAGGCTGTAGCACGAAAAAACAGCCATACTCAACGTCTCGGACGACATTCGCAAAGCCTAAGATGATGGTGATGCCTGCCTACTCATCCTTATTGACCTATCTGCGGCATTCGACACAGTAAACCATCCAGCTCTTCTGGAGACCTTGTCGAAGCGCTCCGGCATAAATGGTACTCTACTAAAATGGGTCAGCTCTTTCCTCCAACATCGCTCACAACAAATTAAAATCAAATCCTGTCTCTCGAAGCCAACAAAAGTCACACTTGGGGTACCACAAGGCTCGATCCTCTCCCCGTCCCTCTTCAATCTCTTCATGGAGCCCCTCACAATCATCTTGAAAAAAGCTGGAGTGAGTTACCACCTTTATGCGGATTACACCCAAATCTATTTCAAAATCAAGTCCACCGATGACATCCAACACCTCAATACCACTCTAACGGAGATCCAAACTTGATTCAACGTCAACCACTTAAAGCTCAACCCAGATAAAACGGAACTGATCCTATTCTCTCCAAAAAGCAACCATCATCCTATCCAAGAGTGGCTCAAGAATCTGGTTGCCCTAAACTGCCCCCTAGTTCTATCCGACTCAGTTAAGTCTCTAGGCATCACCCTTGACAAGAACCTATCAATGGAGGCCCACATCAAAAACTCTGCAAAAAAGTGCTCTTTTCTCTCTAAAACACCTCAAGAAATTGAAACCTTTTCTTCCCCATGATGACCTCAAGGCAGTAGTTCAATCCCTGGTTCTCTCTAAAATCGACTACGGGAATGCCATCCTTACAGGGACTCCAAAAGCTCACCTGGCCCCTCTAAGGGCAGTGCTGAACATGGCCGCTCGACTTGTATCTGGAGTAAAAAGATTTGAACACATCTCTCCAGCGCTCAACTCCCTCAAATGGCTTCCCATGGAAAGGAGATGTATTTTCAAGATGGCCTGCATCACACACAAAACCCTCCACTCTGTGGCCCCCAACTACCCGAGCAACATACTGGTAAGAGCAGGTCAAGCCAGAACACTGAGAAGCTCCAACTCACTCCTTCTCATTCCGCCAAAAATGAAAAAGAAAACCACCCAATACCGATCGTTTTCTGGCAACGCTCCCAGGATATGGAACGCTCTCCCTGGAGTCCTCAGATGCAACCCCTCTTTCTCCTGTTTTAAAAGGAACCTCAAACTCCATCTCCTTAACAAATACTTTCCTGAACAACGTCAACTAACCTAGACCTCAATATTCAGAGTTGACTCCCATTCAAGGATTGTTGGTGAACGGACTATGCTAATCACCTTGTTTTCTTTTTTTCCCTCCCCCTCCGTTGCAGTTATTTATTGTTCATGCTGTATTCTTTATCCCTGATTTGTTTACTTACTGTCAGCCTTCTAGGTAATGTAAGGCCCTTCTGTTTTTCACAATGTGTATGTGAAGCGCTCTGATACCTACAGGTCTAGCTAGCGCTATACAAAACTTTTAAAATAAATAAATAAAATGATGGGGAGTTACTGATATGAGGAGATGTCACTACAGACACGGTATTCAGGCAGAATATCAAAAACACAAATAGAGAATATTGTTAAGTTAAGTATCTATAGGTAAGTAAAGTTTTACTATATCATAACAATCTTTATTTCGACAAAAGTTGTCATAAAAGACACAAGGCAGCACAGTAAAATCGTAAATGGTACATTAAGAACACACGTCTGCAGAAAATTATAAAACCAGCAAATAGATATTAAAAAGTGTCATAGCAAACAAACATCAGCACGATGGGATTTATAAAATCAGTAAATGGTCCAGACTTGGCAATTGTACAGCGTCCCCAATTAATCGATGTTTTCTCTTGCGCCATATACTTCTAAAGATTTTGCGACAGCAAAACAATCATGTCAGATAAGTCAGTTTTAAAAACCCTATACGCCTGCAAACAGCGAGAGAATCCCAAGTTTTTGCAGACAGGGACAATCCAATACCTCCTAGCTCGCGCATAAGCATGGCAGAAAAACAATATATGCAGCTCAGTTTCTTGCTCTGAATTGCATGCGGGACAATGACTCGGGGAAGACTCAGACCATTTACTAGTATAGGCTCGAACAGGCAAAGTGCCAAACCTCCATTGAAGGTACAGTTTCCTGGTGGCTGTTGGATATATAATTAGAGCTCCCAGTTTTCAGTTTTTACTGATTTTTACAGATAAATACAGACAGAAAACCTTTTATTTTCCTCTCTGTATTTATTTTTAAATGTGGATAAAACGAATATTGGGTTGTTTTTAAGGGATTCTAAATGCTGTCAGTCATGACCACCTGGCCAATAACTGTGTGGATTGTCAGGAAGGGAATTAAAAAAAATATAGGAATTTTAAGCCTTAAACAGCAGTAGATTTGCACAATCTTAATACTAAAATGTACATATTTTCCAACAAGTGCATATTTTACCATGTGTGTGTGTTTATATCATTGAAATGTGTCAGGCGTTTAGGGATGAGTGCACATTAACGGGTTAAATAAATGCAGAAATATACACATTTCCGCTTCATTTTGTCACAAAACCTAAAATAAATATGGATAAATTCTGGAAAAATTTGCAAAAAATAAATATGGATAAATACAGACGGAAATGACTAAAATATAAATACCATAAAACCGGGAGCCCTATATATAATGTCTAGGACTGGTTCAAATTTATACCTGTCCTTAGCCTTCAGGAATGATTTAGTCAGGGTGCCTGAGTCCATGTTAAGTATATATGCCTTAAGTTTGTTTTCGCGGTACAGTGTGACCAATTGTTTCCGTGATACCCTGGTGCAGGAGGACAGGGGGTCTGACCATAAGGAGGCTAATCCCAGTCGCCCTAGTTCATTTCTTATATAATTGAACCAGGGTATTTTCACCACATTTGGGAGGTTCAGGATCTCCTGGAGCTCAGATCTATAATTGACTAACTCAGGTGTGGTCCAAATCCTGCGCCAAAAGGTTACCCGCCTGATTCATCAAACAAAATTGCGCTCGCAAAGGGCCAGATTCTCAGAATCTGGCCCTTTGCGAGTGCGATTTTTGCATTTGGGATTCATCATCCCAAATGCAAAAATCGCTAATTGCGATCTCGCAATTTTGCGAGGAATTACATTTAAGGAATCTCTATTTGAGATTCCTTAAATGCAATTCATCATCCAATATTTTTTTGCGAATTCGCAATTTCTGGCCGCAATTTACAGCGAGGTCAGACCTGGTGGTAAATTGCGAAAACTCAGAAAAATGCATTTAAATGCATTTTTCTGAGTTGCATGTTACACACACACATGTCCTTTGGACATGTGTGTGTGCAACACCTGTGTAAAATTTCATTTGAGGGGTGCTACAGGGTGTCCTTTGGACACCCCTGGCACCCTTCAAATCGCTATCTTATTTGCGATTAGCAAATTGCTAATCGCAAATAAGGAATACTCCCCATTCATTCCTTAGAGCCTCTAGGCCCATAGGAATGAATGGCGAGTTATTCCTTATTTGCGATTAGCAATTTGCTAATCGCAAATAAGGAATATGTAGGAATCGCATTTCTTTATGCAATTTCTACATGAATCCCGTTTTGCGAGTCCTTAATAGCGATTCGCTATGAATCGCTATTAGGGGCTCGCAAAACGGGAGAATAATGAATCAGGCTGTAAGAGCCTGACACCCAGGTCTTCATCAAGGGGGCTAAGACCCAAATCAAGCCTCATTGGCAACAGGGGAGTACTAGAGGGTAATGATAGTACATTCCTGATAAATGTATTCTCTGTTGCCACTAGTTCTCTCTTAATCATTTCAACAATGGCTCCGTCGGGTATGGACACAATTGCTTTAAATCATGTATTTATCTTTAACTCAAGTGTAAGCATAACAATTCTACTTATTATGCCGCCTCTGTTAGACCATAACGTGCAAAGACCAAACACTGAAGAGGGTCAGTACGACATTTTAATCATTGAGTCATTTTTCATTCATGGTTTTTGTTTTTCTTATAGACTGACACCTTTGAATATGCACTAAAATTTACAAAAAACGGCGCAACAATTCAGTGAACAAAGTGACATAGTGTGAAATAAATGTGAAACAGTGACATCAGGTGATCTATATACACGTGCGTGAAGAAAGTCTTTAGAAAGGGAAGCAGGGATAGGAAAAGGCCAATTCTCATTTGGCTAACACTCAAGACCAACAAACTAAATTCAATAGATGTATTATGTTGGGCATGGTTGACTGGTCCTTTGTGTAAGTTTGTCGACGTTTCGACCCTGGGACACCTTATTTTTGGGTCTCTAGCGGGTCTTCTTCAGGACGGGGGCAGGTAAGGGAGGTTGCGCCTGTTGGTTAAATTAAAATTAACGTTAAAAACTATCAGGTTTGGATTTATGCACAACATTTGAGTTTACCAAAGGACTGGTAGTGGGGACGAAAAATAATTTTTACCAGTTCTTCAAGAGTTAGACATCCTGATGTTCAATTCTATCAGACGGTCTTCTTATGTATTTGATGAATATCTGTGACCAAACACAGTTGTTAGGATCAATCTGAAAGAGGGGCTCTGTTTCAACCCTCCTATCATGCAACACTCACCTATTTAATAAGGCATTAGTCCTTGTGTGATCCTATTCACTGGCAATTGCTAATAATTTTGATCCCTTTACGTTGGTTTCCAATATCCTGTAATTAACAATACATATGTATCATTATTGTGTTCTATGCAGTTTCGATTATACCTAGCCACCTCATGCGTTTTTCACTCACCAATAATTGGCTCAAATGAGGTCTCCGTTAGGAAGGTAGGGACCTCGATGTCTTGTGTCATCTGGTGATTTAATAAATCTACAAACAAGTGAAACGAGGGGACAATTAGTGCCAACCCCGTTGGTTTGCAGAAGCGTGATTCTGATTAGAAGGGCCGGGTAGGTAACGTCATTTTCACTCACCATGATGAAGGAGTTAATCCTTTCAGAAAGGATTCCTGACGCGCGTCTGCTCTGCTAGGCGGCTTCTGTCTGTGAAGGCGAGCGCGACCCAGCGGTGGATTTTACTTCCGCATTTCGTCTCGAGGACGTCGCGGTCGCTAGGCAACCACACGTTGATGCGCACTGACATCACAGCGTGTGTGTGTTGCTAGGTGACGTGGTATTTCCCCTCTTTTAGTCATTGTTTGAATAATACTGAGATTATTCAACTTAAATACTTATATTTTGGCCGTGTATCATTGCCCTTCTTTTTCTTATTGTTTACATTGATGTCTCTACTTAGAAGGAGCACGAGTGTTCCAATATCAAGTAAATGACACGTGTATCTAGGCAAAGTTAATAATCAGTGACCAGATGTATTGGTCTTAGGTGGGACATATATGGTATTGTACAAATCACTGGCAATGCATGTCTATGCTATTGGTCAATACTCTTATTCTGCATACTGGATTGCACAAAAACGTATCCGTGCATATGAACAGAGAGAGGGGTAAGTAATTGTGAGAAAGGTGGCTGAGATAGCCAAGAGAAGTGTACAATCCTCTGTTATAAATCTCAATTATCATCTATTGAATTTAGTTTGTTGGTCTTGAGTGTTAGCCAAATGAGAATTGGCCTTTTCCTATCCCTGCTTCCCTTTCTAAAGACTTTCTTCACGCACGTGTATATAGATCACCTGATGTCACTGTTTCACATTTATTTCACACTATGTCACTTTGTTCACTGAATTGTTGCGCCGTTTTTTGTAAATTTTAGTGCATATTCAAAGGTGTCAGTCTATAAGAAAAACAAAAACCATGAATGAAAAATGACTCAATGATTAAAATGTCGTACTGACCCTCTTCAGTGTTTGGTCTTTGCACGTTATGGTCTAACAGAGGCGGCATAATAAGTAGAATTGTTATGCTTACACTTGAGTTAAAGATAAATACATGATTTAAAGCAATTGTGTCCATACCCGACGGAGCCATTGTTGAAATGATTATTGTATTGCCCAGGTTCTGAGGGATACTGGGTTACCCCATAAGGAATTTTTACTAGTTCTCTCTTACACATGTGGCCCCAGAACTCACCTCCATACATAACCGCACCTCTGGCCTGGACTCTGTAAATCTCTAGCGGCGGTCTAATCGGCTTAATGGAGGATTTATTTTTGTTTATAAGCCTGATGATTCCACCCGACAGTTGGGCCAGTTTTAGTTGTGATTTTATTTGATGGTCCCCCCAGGTCATTTTCTCATTTAGAGTAATCCTCAAATAATCAAAGATTTGAACCCTATCTAACCTGTTTGCACCAATATGTGGGTTGGGGCGAGATTTTGATGGTGGATTAAAAACCATAAATTTGGTTTTTAGTGCATTAATCTCGAGGCCATGTTCTCCACAGAACGCCTCAAAACCATCTAGCACTCTTTGGATTCCCATTGGCGATTTAGACAGCAGCAGGGTGTCATCCGCGAACATAATCGCCGGCACCCTGCTGCCTGCCAACTTAGGGGCATCGCTGTTTTCCACCCTATTCAGATGGGCTATAACCCCGTTGACAGAGGCAAAACAGGGTCGGTGCAAGCACGCAACCCTGTCTTACCCCCCTGTCAACGGGGAATCTGTTAGATAAGGCTCCCTCCCTGCCACATCTGACTTGTGCAAAGTTATCTGTGTGTAGGCGCATAACTATATTTAGTAGAGGTTGAGGAACCCCCAAGTTGGAAAGAACAGACCATAGTTTTTTACGGGGTACAAGGTCGAAGGCCGCTCGTAAATCCACGAAAACGGTGTAGAGGCTGCCACCCTCTATCTTAACCGTTTTCCAAAATATAAGGGCCAGGCGGAAAACTTGATCGATAGTTGAGACTCTGTTCCTGAACCCAGCTTGATATGGGCTCAGGACGGAGTGATCAAGCATCCATGTTGATAGACGGTCCAGAATCAGCCTTGCAAAGATTTTTTGTGGGAGGTAGATAAGGCTAATAGGCCTGTAGTTGGCTGGGAGCAGAAGAGAGCCCTTCTTGAAGATGGGAACAATCTCTGCTCCCAGCCAAGTACTAGGCACCGGCATCCCTCCCAGGATTGCATTAAATACCACCTGCAAAATATGGGGCCCAAACAATGGATTCATGCTTAAACAAGTCCCCTGGTAGTCTGTCCAGGGCTTTTTCTGCTGGGAGTCTGGAGATAGCTGCCTCAACCACCGCCACTGTAAATTCATCCTACTCCATGGATGGAATAGAAGGAGGGTCTACTACTGAAATTCCTAGCTCCCCAAGGTGATTTGAAGGTGCTTGGGCATACAGAGATCGAAAATGGGCCTCCCACACAGATGATGCGATATTAGCTTCAACTGCTGGGGTCGGGTCGGCAGAACCGGTTTTAACAATCTGCCAGAATTTACGGGGGTCTTTGGTTTTCAGAGTACCCATCATATCGGTCCAGTTGTCATTATCCCATTCGAGCGTGGCATTTTGGATTAGGACTCTATACTCCTTCCCCTTAACCCTAACCAGAGCAATGTTGTCCTTTTGCTTCATGGCTGCCAGAAGGTCTGTTTTGGCCTTCCTACAGGCGGCGTTATACCATGGGGCCCTTATCCCTTTGGCTTTCTTTTTCTGAATTACCGGGTTAAGTACCTCCGCCAGGGCGCCAAATAGTCCCAGATGCATATCCCCCAATTTAGTGAAATACTCTTCAGTGCGAGTTTGTGTTATAAGAATTTCAACTTTTTGTAGGGATGGGACTGTTTTAGCATAAAGTCGTTGAATGTCTTTTGGGTTCCCTATAATCTTTGACCACCTGACTCTTCGCCTGTCACTAGATAGAATCACTCTAGGGTCCGGGAGGTCGTCAACCCCATGAGAATCAGCAGTAACACCTGGGACCAAGTATTTTAGGATGAGCGCATTATGGTTGCTTTCATCTCTACTGATTACGTCAAAGCCCATGACTCTAGCCCAATCACACATTTCCACCAAAATATAGTCCAACCGAGATTCATGCCCCAGTCTGTTAAAGGTGGGCTTTGGAGGAATGTCTCCTATAACCCGCCCATTGCAGGCCCTTAAAGCATTAGTAAGGGTCATAGATAAAATCTGGGTAGGTAGTGGTGTCCAAGACTTCACTGGGGGGCCCGCCAACGGAGGAATTGCCCATTGGTCATCTTCCTCCAAGGTTGCACCCTCCAGGAACTGTGGTAATGGCTCAAATTAGCAATTGAAGTTAAGTAAAGTTTTACTATATGTAACCCCACATATATGTACCTTGACAATATATATATATATCTTCAAGGTATGTAGATGTAGAGTTAAGTATGAGAAATCTATACTCACCTATTTGCACTTACCTTCTCGATGTTTTGGTCCTTAATATGTTTGATACAATATTCTGTTCTCACTATGTTTGTGTTTTCGATATGTTTTCAGTGATTCTTCTGGACATAGGAAGAGTTGCCATTGGAACCGGGAGACACTGCAATTGGAGCAGATATACAGACACTGAGACTGGGAGATATGGAGAGTGAGACAAAGTGACACACATACAGGCATCGGAAAAGACAGACAATGGTACAGTAGGGCAGGGTGATGGGCCATTCAGTCACTGGAAGCTCAAAGGGGCAACTGGGACATGGAGGCACAAACACTGGGACATCGGGTCATGAGATCTGGTAAAGGGAGTGATTTGGCACTGGGGAAGGCTAGCATGAATATTGTAATGGGGAGGCACATACAATATTAATCGACATTTGGTCAGGGTAACACTGACAGACCCACGGGAACAGACAGAGCTTCGCAGGCGGGGCAGGAAGGCAGGAATGGATGGACAGGGAGGAGAGGATATAGCAATACACCATCACTGGGACAGAGACATGGACACAGGAAGAGTGGGACAGGACACTGGGACAGGAAGGGAATCAATCAATAAGGGGTCTTGTAGGGTGCGGCTCGACACTCCAGGGGTCTTCAGGTGCTGGTGGGCAGTGCGAGCCTCGGTTGAAAAGCCAGGTCTTGACCTGCTTTCTGAAGTCCTTCAGAGATGGTGAGGTGCGCAGACAGAGGGGGAGGTCATTCCAAGAGTTGGTGACGAGTTAGGAGAAGGAGCGGCCTCCACAGCACCTGCAGTGGATGCGGGCGATGTGGGCCAAGGCATGGGTGGAGGATGGGAGTTCCCGAGTCGGTCGGCGGAATCTAAGGTGGTCATTGAGGCAGGAGGGTCCGGACTTGTGGAGGGCTTTGTAGGCGTGTATGTGGAGCCTGAAGAGAGACATCTTTCTTGAACGGGAAGCCAGTGGAGAGCTCTGAGGTGCAGGGTGATGTTAGTTCTTCTAGGGAGGTCAAGGATGAGTCTGGCCGCCGAGTTCTGGATGGTCTGGTGGCGGACCAGGAGTTGTTTGGTGGTTCCGGCGTAGAATGCGTTGCTGTAGTCGAGTCGGCTGGTGATGAGTGCTTGGGTGACTGTCTTCCTGGATGAGACAGGGATCCATTGGAAGATCTTGCAGAGCATGCAAAGGGTGAGGGAGCAGGCAGAGGAGACAACTTTGATTTGTTGTTTCATGGTCAGGTGTGTGTCCAAGATGATTCTGAGGTTGCGTGCGTGGCCGTAGGTGTTGGGTGAGGGGGCGTGTGCAGTGGGCCACCAGGTGTCATCCCATGGGGAGAGTTTGTTTCTAAAGATGATGACCTCTGTCTTATCTGAGTTGAGTTTGAGGCAGTTGGTCTTTATCCAGGTTGTGATGTTGGTCATGGTGTGTTGGAAGTTGGCTTTTGTGGTGTCGACATCTTCTGTGAGGGATAGGATGAGCTCGGTGTCATCAGAGTAGGAGATGATGTTGAGTCCATGGATGCGGACAATGGCATCTGCATTGGGACAGAGAGAGGCAGTAGTACACATGTACAGAGAGCCATTAATATGAAGAAGCAAAGACACTGGCCAGTCCACAGGTAAAGGTGTCACTGAGGCAGAGATGCAGGCACTGGGACCAGCTCCTATAGATACTGAGGCGGTGAAACACAAAGATGGGCACAGGGAGATATAACAGTGGGTAATGAGGCATGGTAACAGGGCTGTACAATGACTGGAACAAGCTGTTTCAGAACAAAGCACCCCAGCTGTTCTACCGGCCTGACCTGCATTCTGCCGAGCGAGCGAGGAAGGCTCTGCCATCATCTTAGACTCCCGCGCTGTTGAGACCCCCCACCGCCTCTCCGCCGCCGTCCTGCTGTTTCCTGCCAACTGACAGCGGGGTCGCCGAGTGGAGCGAGGCGAGGGGCTGCCTACAACTCCCGGCAGCCCTCGAGGTCTCCAGCCACACCCCCTTGACGACGCGCTAGGAGGCGCATAAAGGGCGTTACTGCCACAGGGAAACTGACACACGCTGTTTCAGAACAAAGCACCCCAGCTGTTCTACCGGCCTGACCTGCATTCTGCCGAGCGAGCGAGGAAGGCTCTGCCATCATCTTAGACTCCCGCGCTGTTGAGACCCCCCACCGCCTCTCCGCCGCCGTCCTGCTGTTTCCTGCCAACTGACAGCGGGGCCGCCGAGTGGAGCGAGGCGAGGGGCTGCCTACAACTCCCGGCAGCCCTCGAGGTCTCCAGCCACACCCCCTTGACGACGCGCTAGGAGGCGCATAAAGGGCGTTACTGCCACAGGGAAACTGACACACGCTGTTTCAGAACAAAGCACCCCAGCTGTTCTACCGGCCTGACCTGCATTCTGCCGAGCGAGCGAGGAAGGCTCTGCCATCATCTTAGACTCCCGCGCTGTTGAGACCCCCCACCGCCTCTCCGCCGCCGTCCTGCTGTTTCCTGCCAACTGACAGCGGGGCCGCCGAGTGGAGCGAGGCGAGGGGCTGCCTACAACTCCCGGCAGCCCTCGAGGTCTCCAGCCACACCCCCTTGACGACGCGCTAGGAGGCGCATAAAGGGCGTTACTGCCACAGGGAAACTGACACACGCTGTTTCAGAACAAAGCACCCCAGCTGTTCTACCGGCCTGACCTGCATTCTGCCGAGCGAGCGAGGAAGGCTCTGCCATCATCTTAGACTCCCGCGCTGTTGAGACCCCCCACCGCCTCTCCGCCGCCGTCCTGCTGTTTCCTGCCAACTGACAGCGGGGCCGCCGAGTGGAGCGAGGCGAGGGGCTGCCTACAACTCCCGGCAGCCCTCGAGGTCTCCAGCCACACCCCCTTCACGACGCGCTAGGAGGCGCATAAAGGGCGTTACTGCCACAGGGAAACTGACACACGCTGTTTCAGAACAAAGCACCCCAGCTGTTCTACCGGCCTGACCTGCATTCTGCCGAGCGAGCGAGGAAGGCTCTGCCATCATCTTAGACTCCCGCGCTGTTGAGACCCCCCACCGCCTCTCCGCCGCCGTCCTGCTGTTTCCTGCCAACTGACAGCGGGGCCGCCGAGTGGAGCGAGGCGAGGGGCTGCCTACAACTCCCGGCAGCCCTCGAGGTCTCCAGCCACACCCCCTTCACGACGCGCTAGGAGGCGCATAAAGGGCGTCACCACCCCCCTCGCGGGACGCGAGCGGGACGCTGGGCGAAGCCTGGGCCAAGGGTGGGCCCGTCCAAGCCCGTCACAGACCGGAGGAGACCGGGCCGGGCGCACCCCCCTAACAACCAAGGAAAGGTAAACCACTGAGGAAAGGCTCCTCAATAAAAAGTACAAGCACTCCTCCCTTCTGAACCAAATTCACACAAGGTCATTACCTCTGCTCCATATCTGCACAAAAAACATACAATGACCACGAGAGGCTCCAGAAGCAAAACCATGAAAAAAAACGTAACAACTACCGTCGGTCCAATTGAACAATTCCTACACAAAGTAAATGAAACCATAGATCAAACAGTTATGCTGCTTGATCGTCGTGTATCATACGAGCTAGACCAAGCACGGCGCTCATCTATGGGCACCTTGGCACAGGCCCAAACACCAAACACGATACCCCTAAATAAATCTACTATAGATACAAACGTTGAAATACACGCCCTACCTAACACTGTTGACTTATCGGTAACCACTCAATTGTCACAACTGTCAAATTCGCAATCCTCAGAGGACCTTGAACTAACCCCTGATATCTTCGCAAGCCTCCAACCAACAACCAATGATCCAACACAACAAGAACTAAGAGGCTTAAGAGAAGGAGCAATTCCAAAACAAAACCCTTTACAATTACGATCTAATAACACAGTTCACATAAGCGCCACTAACCCAGATACTGCAAGTCAACAAATTCAGGAGAACATCGTCATCACAGATTCCTCTAAGAACATCATATCTGATGTCCTCATAGTCGAAGATCCCGTAAATAGACCCAGTTCCAATAAGATTCGTCAAGACAAACCACTTGCCCGACCAGAAAAAGGCACAAATCACTCTACAGTAGACATATCACTGTTAAACAAAATCGCAGAAACGATAAGACATCAACTACAACCTCTACAAAAAAGCCTCGAGGTAATAGAAAAACAAGTGGCCATATTAATAGCCTCTGCAAAAACAACCACCATCTCAAAGAAAAATGATCTTCCTGTTCCTCTAGGCGCTGCCATCGACCCAGGAAAAGGAAATATAACCAACCCACCAAAACAAACAGTCAAGAAACCAGTCCATACTACCACCACAAAAACTACAACGAAAACAGTCACAGAACCAGAAAATAAATCTAGCAATCAAAATAACACTGTAAAAACAAAGTCCGATCAAAACAAACCAGTACTCAATTTAAGTACTCAAAACCAATCAAATACAGATTCCAAATTAGCAAACGCCGCACAGACAAATAAACCTCCTAAACCACCAACTGAGACCCCCTCAAGACTCGAACAAACACAGACTCACAACACCAAAACAGGACAGCAAATAAGAGATGGAGAAAGGTAGTTAATCTCCCTCCAGAAGCAACCCCGTTCGTAGCCATCCTAACGGGCGTCCCCGAATTAGGCAGAGACTCAGAAGAACCTACATGGTCCCTACTAAATAAAGTACGCTATTGGTTAAACATCAATAGACCCAACCACCCTAATAACATCTCCAGAATAACCACGGTAAGAAGAGTCTCGTGGATTGGCCACCAGCCCAAAACAATCCCAGGAGACTGCATAATCGTAAATTTTGAAAATCCACGGGCAGTCGATTACACTTGCTCCTGGGATACCCCAGAATACAACGAAGGAATAAGTGTCAAACGTCTATCCTTTTTTTATCCCCGACAAACCCATCGCTCTGAGGACCCTACCTGGCCATCAAACTGGTCCTGGAGCCAACCCGAGCAAGGTCCAAGAAATTGGCATCAGGGAAATAGGGGACAAGGATATAACCAGAGGTTCCACCCACAGAACGACTGGGGATACGAACCCGGCGATCGAGGTGACTGGAATTTCGGTAGAAGACCACATCAACAACTGCATAACGAACCATGGTCGGGAATACCGACATTTAATCATTTTAGCTGTCTAGACATGGTAGACTGACCACCACCACAGCCCCATTCTTCAAATCTCCCGCATAATACCATCACGTCACCACTTCTCCCACCTACTGTTTCCAAAATAAACATCATACGAAAAACTCAGCCCATAACAAGGCTAAGAATAAATGATGATACACCAAAACAGGGAAAACCAAATGGAGCCCGTCAGACCAAACCCACACGACAACACGGTAATTTGGTCCCGGATGTGAAAAAATTGTCATCATCACCTTTAAATAAATGTCTGCTCAAAACAAATCAAATAACTGTTTATCCAAAAACAAGCACCCAAGAAAAATCCGCCCCACTTAACAATCACCCGACAGATAAAGTTGAGCGGAACCTGTTGTTCTGGAATGTGGCGGGTCTTGCAACAAAGCATCAAGAAAAACCATTCTTGGAACTGGTGCACGCACAAGATTTAATAGGGCTACAGGAGACGTGGCTGACCGATCCAGTCCATCTACAAGGTTACAGAACATTCTTTTCAAAAGCTACCAAATCGCAATCAGGGAGAAACAAAGGAGGCCTAATAACATACATCTCGAATCTTTGGCCCTGTCAAGATATAACACCTGTAATTCTTCATCAACACTATCAAATAATCAATATCAAAGTTACCATCAACATTTCTTACACAATAGTAAATTTCTACAATAATATGAGCTCAGAAGACCTATCCAAAACACTAAGTGAAATAACTGAAAAAATAAACATGCAAAAAATCAAATTTGCAAAAACTACACACACAATAATCTGGGGAGGAGACTTTAACTTACATATCTGCAGCCAAAGTAATGCCCCTACCTGTGGGATCATCGACGAGTATGATAATCCCTTAACACACTTGGAACATACGGAAGAAGGAAACAACACACAAGCCACCATCTTCGAGCTAGACCTAGGGTTTGCAAATATGATAATGTCACCAACAACCCCATTCAAGCCAACTTTTCATGGAAGAGGGGCGCAAACACTAATTGACTACATCCTGGTTTCTACCACCAACGCAGACTCTATAAAGCAATTTGAAGTGGTTAACAACGCACTCAGTGACCACTATCCCCTCAAATTAACATACCTCGAACCTGATCGCCACAAGATTCGAGTAAAGGACAACCAACCTTTATTATTACAAGATAATCTCACGTTAAACAGATTAAACGGCTTTACCTTAAAATGGGACACCCTAGACCAGGAACTTATTACCAAAAGAATAGTGGATAAATGCAGGCCATACATCGAAAGCTGCTTAAATCCTTTAGCAGGCGCAGACGAAATCCTGACTGACTATGACAGAATAGTGAAAACCATAGGAAATGAAATAACCAAGCCCAGAAAACAAAACAACACCCAAAGAAAAGGATGGTTTAACACCAAGTGCACAAAAGCCTACTCTACCCTAAAGAAAGCCTTAGCAAAGAAAGAACGAAATAGGGAAGAGATAGCCAAACTACGGAAAAGCTACGCGCAAGCACTTAAAGAACGAAAAAAAGAGATTCAACACAATCTCTGGACTCAGCTTATAAATAGTAGCTTGCAAAAAGACAACATAGCATTCTGGAGAATACTCAAGACTCCTTTTTTGGTGGGGAATAAGGAGGGTCCATCTCTAGACGTAGCAATCAACACGAAAGATTGGGTGATGTACTTTTCAGAAGTCTTCGGAGAGGCAAGAACTGAAGTTCTACCCACAGGACCAGCGCTCCCACCGGTGAAATATCCATTAGATATACACTTTACCATCAACGAGACACAGAAAGCCATTAATTCAGCAAAAAATGGTAAAGCGCCAGGCCCAGACTCCGTTCCAATGGACCTCTATAAATCTCTTCCTGACCTTTGGTCCCCACTTTTAACAAAAGTACTGAACGCAGCTAAAGAAATCACCCTCCCTAAATCTTGGTCAACATCAATCCTAATTCCCATCTTCAAGAAAGGTAACAGAGACAGTCCTTCCTGTTACCGACCCATCTCACTACTGGATTCCGTGGGTATGATGGCAGGAAGGATTCTCCTTAATCGTCTACAGGAATGGTCCCAGGAACACGGGGTCCTCTCAGATCTTCAGTACGGGTTCAGGGCCGGCCTGAGCACCGTGGACCAAGTTCTGAACCTAACTCTACTGGCCGCAAAGTACACAAGTGTCAAAAAAACCAGTCTCCACCTAGTCTACGTTGACCTTACGGCAGCGTTTGACTGTGTGGTACATACAAAACTATGGCTAATAATGCAGGACATGGGGATTGACCCCTCAATCATAGATTTTTTACGTGAGTTATACTCTGACGCCACAGGCAAGGTAAGATACGGGCTGGAAGGACAACTCACAGACAGCTTTCCAAAACGGAAGGGGGTCAGGCAGGGGTGTGTACTGGCCCCCTTCTTATTTACGCTGTACACCAATGGTCTAGAGGCAGCAATGCTACAGGGCACAAAAGACTTTCCAACAGCAGGACGGCGACCAATTCCAGCACTGCTATATGCCGACGACGCGGTGATCCTTGCCCGAACTCCAATTCAGCTGCAAAAAGCCGTAAAATACTACTGTACCTTCATGACCAACCTCAATCTGAAAGTAAACATAAAGAAAACTTTTGTGATGCATGTCGGCAGTAAAAGGAAAAAGATGAAAACAATTTTGGTAGATAACACACCACTCGAAACAACAAAAACCTACCCATATCTCGGAATTACCATCGATGAGGAGTTCAAATGGAAAGATGCAATTAATTCCCGCAAGTTATCGCTCATACGAACAGTCGGCGCCCTAAAAGCCTTCTCACTCCGTCTAGGGAAAAAACCCCTGGCGGAGATGCTAAAGATCTATAATGCAAAGTGCATCACCACGGCTATCTTCGGTGCAGGAGTTTGGGGAATGGCAAACGCCGAGCAAATCCAAAAGGTTGAAAACACCTTCCTCAAATTCTTACTAGCAGTTCCCAAGAGCACGACCACCCTCGGATGCCATTTGGAACTAGGACTAGAATATATCTCAGATCTGATCAAGATCCAACCCATAATGCTATGGCGAAGAATATGGGCAACGGAAGAATGTACACTCACAAGGGCAATTATTGAGGACTGCATGGACTGAGAACACATGGAAATGATCAGGTGGCTTCAGTACGTAAAAACCTTCCTCACAGATATTGGCTTACAGAGGTTCTTCAACGACCCACAGTCAGTCACAGACATAGCAAAAAAGGAACTAAAAAAGATATGTCTGTCCCACTTAAACCAACTAAGACTGATGTCAGAAATAGGCAAACCAGCAGTTCAACATAGCCTCATGATACAATCTGTTCCGTCCATGCAACCATATCTACAGGAAGACCTGACACACTTTGAAAAGCTACTGTTAACCCGTTTCAGGTTTAATCTTTTCCACATCATGGTTTCATTCCCCATCCAAAACAACTGGACATACACTAGAACACCATGCCCCTGTGACTCCACCTCTCCACAGTCCACAATCCATGTCCTCTTCTTCTGTACCTTTTACACACCATTCCGGAAGAGATGGATTCTACCTATCCTAAAAGTAATGAAGATCAGAAGATGTCGCCCAGCATTTTTGGCAATGCAGCATTTGGACAATCTACTAGTCTCAAGATCCGTGGCGCATTATCTTAAAGTGTGCCTTAAACACCGTACGAACTTATAAACATTCCGTGAACCCATCTAAAAATGGCCTTTAGTAAATGCATTTTTGCACAGAATACAGTGAACTAATTTTTAATTCATATCATGTACTTTTTAATTGTATCTATTTTTATCAGTGTTTTTACAGTATAAATTTGTACTTTTGTGGTTTTCATATTGAAATCCGAATAAAGTTAATTTTGATTTGATTTGATTTGACTGGAACAAGAAACATAGCAACTGGGATGGGGCACAGCAGTGGGATATGTAGTCACCTGAACTGAGAGAGGGAGACTTTTGGCACTGGGGAATGGTGTCATGGATACTGGAATGGAAAGTTACAGACACTGGACATTGATACTAGGATAGGGCAACCATGGCATACACATGGCGATAGGGAGAGACTGGCACTCACAATGGGACAGAAAGGTAGACAAGGATGAAAGGGCAAGGAAAGAGGCATAGAAGAGGCATAGAAAGAGGAATACACTGCCATTGGGACAGAGACATGGCTAACAGGACCGGAAACTACAGGTGCTGGGACACAGAACCATAGACAATATAACAGGGACAAAATACTCTGGACAGGAAATCATAGACACTTGGGCAAGCAAACACAAACACTGGGGCAGGGCAAAACAGACTCTGGGGCAGGTATCATGAACCCTTGCATGTTGACATGAAAACTAAGGGGCAAATGTGCAAAGCATTTATTCAGTCGTAAGCGGTCTGATTCGCAGAATCAGGCCGTTTGTGACTGGAAAAATGATTTTTCTGATATACAAAAATGCAATGAGGTAACTTGTTACCGAATCACAAAGTGCATTTGCGATTCAGTATTTGGAAGGGGCGTGTTTTCGGCGTCCCTTCCAAATACCAAATTGGTATGGTATGTATTACCGTTTTGCAACCGAATTCCAATCACAAAATAGTAATACTTTAACACCATTTAAAAAGTCGTGGTAACCCATTTGCAAATGGGAAGGGGTCCACATGTGGGTGGAAACAACATGGAGGGTCAGTGGGAGGCAGCAAACCACATGAAGAGAGAGCTGCGTGAAATACTGGGGGGTGAAAATCAAGCAGGCGAGAGATAGAGCAATGTGGGGAGGAGAAGCACTTGGCTGAGAAAGCAAGGCAGTGAGGGAGAAGCATGGGTGAAAGAGAGAGCAATACAGAGGTTGGTGGAGTGGAGAAGAGAAGTACACGATGGAGACAGCTGGAAAACACATGCATTCTCATGGAGTGCTTAACCAAAAGAAAGAAGTACTGTTTGCAAAGTGAGCAGTGAAAGAAAACAAGTAATGTGGCCATGCTCCAGGGGAGGGCCAAACGCAAGAAGAAGCAGTAAAGCCCAGACAAGCTAACAAAAAGCAAGCAAATGAAAGTGTCAATAAAGCCAAACAATGGTAAACAATAGGCGGGCTCTAAGCCCACTGTAACCTGACAATATATCTTTTGCAAACTAACAAATGTACTGTCTGATAGATGAGACCTAAAGAGACTATGGGACAGGGGGATACAGACACTAGGACTTATAGATGCTGGTCCGGGACCAGGGAGATACTCCCAATAGGACAGCAAGACATAAATGCAGGAACATGGAGACATAGGGAATATGATAACCTTGAGACATTGCGACAGGTACTCATAAAATGAAATGTGGAGAAATAGAAGGAGGGAGAAGTAGACAAAGTAACAGGGAAACATTTAATAGGGCAGAAACAAACACTGTGACATGAAGTCACAGACAGGGATAAACCGAGAGAAGGAGAAAACTGAGGCAGAGGGAAATAGACACTGCAACGTGGAGCTCGGGGACTGAGAAATGCAAACACACACACTAGGTTAGAGAGACTCACATTGGGACATATTGAAACACGAACACTTCTAAAGGGAGATACTGGCATGTTCATTGGCACAGGGAAGCACACACATATTGACATGTAGACCAGGAAACTGGGCTAGGAAGAAAAAGATACTAGAGATATTGGGATAGGGAGACAAGTACAGGCAGAAAACAAAAAAATACAGATATAGGGCTGGGTGAAGTTGGCACAGGGACAAGAAGATATAGACACTGAAATATAAAGTCTCACCCACTGAGAGCGGGAGACATGAAACAGAAAACCATAAACACTGTACAAGAAGCTGAAGACTGAGGGCACTCGTATAGGGAAACCTTAACATAGACTGCATACGGAAACACTGATATGTACACTGGGTTAGGTTGGGACTGACACACACTCTATGATGGGGGACACGGACATTAGATCAGGAAGCATAGACTCAGGGAGTGTGGCATGCTGTAATTGAACATGGAGATATGCCATTGGGACAGGGACACAGATATTGAGATGGGAGTCATAGAAAACAGGCCATTGTGACAGAAACACAGAGATACATGAGATATACGGGTAGGAACAGTGAAATGTAGAGCAGAGATAACAAGCATTAGAAATGCAATAGGTCTCGCAGCATTAGAGTTAGTGCTTTTAGAATTGTTTATGGGTTTTTTTGTAAATCTTTAGCATTTTTGTTTCCTGTAGCCAATGCTAAAGAATTTAAAAAAAAAAAGCCATAAACATTTCTAAAAGCTCTAACTCAAATGCTCCGCGACCTATTGCATTGGAAATGCAATAGGTCTCGCAGTAGGAAAGTTTGAGCTATAGGTGTTATTTATTTTTTTGTTTTTTATTTATGTGTTGTTTTTTCTAAATAGCTAAATTAATAGCTTTCTTCTTTACAAAGCCAATAGTTATAATTTTTGTAAATGTGACACCTCTAGCATTTGTAAAGCAACATGTTTTGTATTAACGGGACTTATATGTGACTTATATGTATTGATATTAAAAAAATCAATGGCTTTAAAAACAATTAATAATTAATACGTAAATAAAATGGATTTTATTGAGTGAGGGTGAGTGAGGGTGAGGGTGAGTGAGGGTGAGTGAGGGTGAGTGAGGGTGAGGGTGAGTGAGGGTGAGTGAGTGAGGGTGAGTGAGTGAGGGTGAGTGAGTGAGGGTGAGTGAGTGAGTGAGGGTGAGTGAGTGAGGGTGAGTGAGTGAGGGTGAGTGAGTGAGGGTGAGTGAGTGAGGGTGAGTGAGTGAGGGTGAGTGAGTGAGGGTGAGTGAGTGAGTGAGGGTGAGTGAGGGTGAGGGGGTGAGGGGGTGAGGGGTTGAGGGTGGGTGAGGGGGTGAGGGGTTGAGGGTCTTTTAGATGCACTGCAAAGTTTTTTTTTATACAGCCTCTAAAAAATGTAATGGTATGTAAAAAAAAAGCTTTAAAGGATAATGTTTATAAATGATCAAACCACCATGCATATCCATTTCACGCAGAATGCTTATAAACGCGCGAGTGTGTAAATATACAGCTATAAAGAGATGTAAAAAGCACATTTTGCCGCTTTAACTTTTGTATTTCCAAGGTTGAATGAAATGCAACGAGGGCGCATTAAATATATGAAGTCTGGTAGGAACGTGCTACATTCTTCCATGTGGCTCGACATTTGCAAAGTTTTAAGTGGGTGAGCTACTCTTTAAGAGCTGTGGTAAAAGTTTACCAAAAGATTGTATCGCTCGTGTGACCCCCTTGGATACTTTGTGTTTGCCTGACCGAATACAGTATAATTCGACGTGGCATTACAAAAGTGCACGGTAATAAAGTTGTTTTTTTTTAACTCTTGAGATAAGTGTCTCGTTCACGAACCATCACGTGTTAACATTACAAATACCAATACAGTTAATTAAAGAAAGGCAGTTACAGATGGACCCTCCAACCATCCAATGCGTGCTGTGCAGCAGCTTCCACAGGACGTAAGCCCAGAAGGTCCAGGATGGTGGTCGAGATGTCGCATAAGTAAAAACATTGAAGCCACGCCCCCAATGACATCAGACGAACATTTACGCCAAAAAAAACAAGACCTCTTAAAATCAACTCTGACACTACTTGGCATTTTGCGCAAGGTTTCCTAAACATCGAGCTGTTGCACCGAGATCATACACTTGAAAATAAAACACTGGAGATGTTCGTCTAAATAAAGGGGGATGGGGATGGGGTTGTGGTGGGTGTGTTGAGGAAAGGGAAAAGGAGAGGTGAGGGAGGGAGGGAAGGAAGGAGGCGATAGGGAGAGGCACAAGGGAAGGAGTGCAGATTATTAAAGAGAAGGGCTGTGGGAAGATAGCGAGCAGAGGGGAGGGGCGAGGGGGCCAGGGGAGAAGTTTAGTATCAAAATAAGTCCTTGGAAGCAGAGGCGCCTGCTCGGCGGCCGGTGCTCCAAGACTTCTAGGGACCTCGGGCAAAGTTTGGGCTGCAAAGCAGACGTGCGGATCGAGAGTGGGCTTCGGGACCCCGGTGGCGAGTTGGTGACGTTTCTGATGATGGACACCCTCGATGTATCTCTCCAGCGCTGCGAGGAACTCCGGGGGTAGGCTTCAGCTCCAAGAAGCCCTCTAAAGCGGGGAGAATATATATATGCACATTTATTGCCAGCTAAGAGCAAGAGATGGCCTTGGGCCAGAGCCTATCTAGTTTGAGGGGGGTCCTGGATACACGGAGGCTTTGGGGATGCAATATTGTTGACAGAGGTTACAAAAGCTACGGCCCCGTATCCTGGGAACGCCGCACCCTTCACTCGGTGTACTGTGTGATCTTGGCTACTGGCAAGACAAGATGGAGGGAAGAGAGGGGAGGGGGGAGGAGAAATGCGACACGGCGGGAAGGGGAGGGGGCGGAGCGGGTAAAATAAACAAAACAAAAAAAACAAGACGGAGGGAAGAGAGGGGAGGGGGGAGGAGAAATGCGACACAGCGGGAAGGGGAGGGGGCGGAGCGGGTAAAACAAGACGGAGGGAAGAGAGGGGAGGGGGGAGGAGAAATGCGACACGGCGGGAAGGGGAGGGGGCGGAGCGGGTAAAACAAGACGGACGTGCACGCGCTTTTAAGCTCAATGCACATGCGCATTGAGCTTAAAAGTCACGGGCACTGCAAGGAATCGCCACGATTCCTTGCAGTGGATAAAGAGTGGATAAGCCCCCATAGTCTCGCTTGCTCGATGCGCATGCGCATCGACAGGCGAGACCTAAAAAGTCACTGGGGAAAGGAGATATCAGTCCTGAGTCATGAAGACATGAAGACATAGACATAAGACAGAGAGACACAAACAGTAGACAAGGGAGACAAACATTCAAAATATCAGTGGTACAGTAAGGCACGGACATTCTCTCGGGGAAGAGAGAAGCGTAAATGAACACTGGGATAAGAGATCACAGACATGGGCCATTGAAACAGGAACAATAACAATCATTGGCATAGCCAATAGGTCTCACCTTTGGTGCTTATAAGTGAATAGAAAGAAACTATTGGCTTAGTTAACATTTTTAACATATGTTGCAGAGTATTGTGAATATTGTGCAGCATGTTAAAAGTTATACGTTATAATTAAAAAAGTGTTATAACCATTTGACACCTTATATATAACATAAAAAACATTATATACAATTGAAGTATCCTAATAAAAACTAGAATTAACACATAAAATGTGTTCTAGTTTTGTTATTATGCAAGGAAAGGGGGCAGTGCGGGGAGGGGGGAGTGGAGGTGTAGGGAGGAAGGGTTTGGGGAGGGGAGGACCGGAGTGGAGGTGTAGGTGGGAAGGGGATGGGATATGGGGGAATGAAGGTGTAGGGAGGAAGTGGGTGGGAGTGGAGGTGGAGGGAGAAGGTGAATGAGGGAGGTGTAGGGGGTGAGGGTGTGAGAGGAGGGTTGGAGGGAGTGGAGGTGGAGGGAGGTGGGAATGGAAGCGGAGGGAGGGGGAGAGGAGGTGCAGGGAGGGAGGATGGCGTGGAAGTTGAGGTGGGAGTAAAGGTGTAGGGAGGGAGGGGGGAGTTGAGGTGGTGGTGGTAGTGGAGGTGGAGAGTGGAGGTGGAGAGTGGAGGTGGAGGGTAGGGAAGGGGGAGTGGAGATGGAGGATAGGGAAAGGGGAGCGGAGGTGGAGGGGGTAGAGTGTGGAGGGAGTGGCGGGGAGAGTGGAAGTGGAGGCAGGGGGAGAGGAGGTGTAGGAAGGAGGATGGAGTGGAGGTGGAGGTGGGAGAAAAGGTGCAGGGAGGGAGGGGAGAGTGGAGGTGTTGGTGGGACCGGAGGTGGAGAGGGGGAGTCGAGGGGAAGGGAAAGAGAAGTGGAGGTGGAGGGGGTAGATGTGGAGGGTTGAGGTGGAGGGAGAGGAGAGTAGAGGTGTAGAGAGGCAGGAGTAGAGGTGTAGGTAGGGGTAGTGTAGGTGTAGTGAGGGGGCAGTGGAGGTGGAGGGCCAGCTTAATAAGAGTAACCAGGAGATGTGCATCTTATCAATACATCTATCCTTGCTGAGCTTTTTCGGTGTGCGAGATACGCATGCAAGCCCACTGCAAATTGTGCTCTGTAAACAGTTGGACACACTTAACATTTAACATAGAGTGGGCTGAGGTGTAGCACTGAATATCATATCTCTTCTGCTATCTTTGAGATTAGACCCCAATCACCACTAACACCCTCCATTGGCAGTATTCGCTATTAACTATTGTAACTGGTTATGTGACTAGAGCCTAAGCAATTTGGTTTCTTTTACTCAAGTGGGGCTCGACGAAAAAAAACGAATGTCTAATGTTTTAGTTTCTCTTTTTATCTATGCTGTCCGCGCCAGTAGTCTATTCACATTGTCTCTCTGAATATTCGGGCAATTAATTTCGTATAGCCTTTCCTGAGTTGAAACATCCAGAGTATAACATTACACAAAAAGTAATTAGACAAACCCCTCACCTAAGTGTTCTGAGAAAGCACAGAAAAGAGCATCAAGCGGGGGTGGGAGGCTGAGTCAAATTACGAAGTGCAGAACTGCTATTATGAGGACCATGACCATCATCATGTAGTACATTACCTGGTGCTTGCTTGCACATACGAATACAATTGGAAAGTAGAACGCGTGACATTAAATGGCATAGGTGTTATGGTGCGCGGTATTAAAACATTTGATTGTGCATCTTCACCTGTCAAGTCCAAACTTCGGTCGATCAGCAACAGGGAGCACCTGTGTGGCGCAGTCTTCCTCCTGTTCTTGCTCTGCGGATATTCAGCCAGCCCCCCAGCTATGAGTTGGCTGATTGCGCCCATAGCGAAGCACTCTTCTCAAACCCCTAGTTCCTCCTAGAAGCTGGCCAGTTCACGTCCAGGCCACGTATTTTTATTTATTTATTTTTTTCAAATAATTTTTATTAACTTTTTTATCAATGAAAAGCTTTCACGATACATCATTTTACTGTTAGAGTTGTTACAACAGTATAAACATGCCAATAGGAGGTATACAATAATCTGTGAATACACGGGTTGGGGGCATGGATCCGCTAATGATTGATGCAGCGTGAGAGCGGGGGGGACACTTGGGGGAAAAGGAGCGGGGAACCATATGTGGGAAAAAGGAGATTGAGAACATAAGCCGTGAGACTGCAAGGGAGAGGAAAGAAAATACCCCAATGAGGGGAGAAAAAAACCCGAGGGGAGAAGGGGGGAGAGGTAGAGAGGCGAAGACTGAGGCAGGGGAGCAAGATTAGACAGGTTGTACAGGGCACATCAGCAGAGAGGGCGGTGGAGGGGGGGAGGAGAGACGCGGGGCGGGAGCCGGAGAGGCGGAATGTGATAAAGGGAGCGGAGGCTAGGTCATAAACATACTAGTGAGGTGTTGGGGATGTGGCGGCGTGTTAAGAGGTGCTCCGAGTCTCACGTTTGTGGGTTAATAGAAACTGGTGTGATAGTGTGGCCCATTCCAAAGACATAGGGCATTTACGCTGGCCTTTTGCTTCCTCCTCCCGCAGGGTGTCCTCCTCTGCTGCAGCCCATTTCCTCACCACTCCCACCCATGTCTCGAATGAGGGTCCGGCATTCGCCCATCATTGCATGACTATGTTCCTTTTGGCTAAGAGCAGGGATAGAGCAGCATATCTGACTTGCACCTTGTGTGTCTTCGGCCTGCGAAAGATCCCCAAAGCAACTGCCTCCCAGGAACGCAAGTTTGTGAGACCTGTGAGAGTGCAAATTGAGTCAAGTATGGCCGACCAGTAGGGCTGAAGGGTCAAGCAACTCCAGAACATGTGTTGGAAGTGTGCGTCCGGGGAATGACTCCGGGGGCATAAAAACTGAGTGTCGGGATAGAACCGCTGCAGGCGCACAGGGGACTGGTAGGCCCGGTATAAAATGTAGTATTGTATATTTTTGAACCTTGCGTTTCTTGAGACTTTCCTCGGGAATTCTAGCGCTCTGTCCCACTCCCAGTTGTGTAGTTGTCGCCCAAGCTCGTCCTCCCAAGTAGCCCTCAGAGTGAGCAATGGTTTGTGTGTGAGTTCCCTGATTGACTTATACAGCCAAGTAACAAGGTGTCTGGCGCAGCCCATACGGGCCAGGCCACGTATCTGACCTTGCAGAGCAGCTGGCAACTCAGTCTCTGCTGCTGGAGGGAGCAGCCTTTTCCTCTCTACCCGGAATCGGCCGGTCAGACGCTGAAAATCCGAGGGGAGCGGACATCAGACAAAGTAAGGTGTTGATTTATTAGAGAGCAGTGCAGCAATGTGCACAGTACTTACACAGTAAAATCATGTGTGGTACACACTGTGAAATTCTGTGCACGATTTTTCTGATGTAGCATTAAGGGGCTCTGATCGTGGGACAGTCACACTGAAACAAACAAAAATCAAGCGCGGGGCGCGCACTGCATGGAATGTCAGGCCTGCAGCTGGCACCCGGCCCCGCTGCTGCTCCCTCCCGAGCTCCCTAGGCCAGGGGAGAGAGAAGGCTGAACATGCACCCGCCTTTGGCCAATTGCGTGATGTCTTTCTTAGAAAGACGCATGCAAAGGCCAAAAGGTGTGATGAAAAAAAAAGCGCACGTATGAGCGTGTGGTGCGAGTTGAAAAGCCCTTATTAGAAGCCTCACCTTGTAGCGCATGCGCGCTGGCTCAGGCGAGACCGAATAAAAGATGGGCGAGACCCACTATCCCCATGTGAGTTTAGGTACTAGTATAGACTAAAGCAAATGGCGAGAGAGGGGATCATATTCAACAAAATACTGTAATTAAATATTCATGTATTATTGGAGCTATAACACCCTGAACAAATATCACAAGAATCAATCCTGATTTTCTGATATTGTAGATGAATGTAGCTAAGAGAACAATACATGAAGAAACAGGCATACCAGCAATGCAAATACGCGATCAATTGCTCTGTACTAAAGCAAGGGGTAACAAGGGGTTCTATGAACAACAAGAAACACATATCTATCCAGCATGTTATTTGTACCTCGTTCCATACATCGATTCACTCAGACAGAAGTAAGTAAACCACTCTTAGTACAAGGAACGTTCCTGAAGAGTGTATCACTGTAGTTTAGGGTAAGTCCTAATGTTGGCTGATTTAAATAAAAGTTGTGGATGAGCATTGCCGCTTCAGTCTCCTATTGTATGAATATGCAAGACCATCCTCTGGGCTAAGAGTAGTAAATAGTTAATGTAGAGGACCCCTGAAAAAGTTCTTCCACTGGCAGGACAACATTACTATCATATACGTGGAATTACACAAGAAAAATTCTTGAGATTACTTGGGAGGGTTAGGACTTTGCAAATTACTTTTCATATAGCCACCTCAGCATGGACCCATGACTGCAATATGGGACCGCAGAATGAATCTGACGTCAAAGCGTTGTAGATCTCTAAATGCATAACTATTTAATTACAATATGTTGTTGTAGATGATCCCCTTGCTGGCTATTTGCTTTAGTATACATTGAAACAGGCAGGCTAGCATTTCTTGCTGTCTGCAAAGTAGGGTGCATAATATTTAAGAGTGGGCATGTTCCATTAAAAATGGCATGTTCCTCCAGTGTCTAGGTCCAACGCAGCACTGTACTAGTACATAGAAAAATTCTAAATATAGATGATACACTTTAATCTAGTACTTTTGATCTGTACCTTCTTCAGACTCCAGTCAAATATGTATTTTATATGGAATATAAATCGAATCTAATGGTAAAGTCAGATTTGTATTATATATGTTTGAAATGTAACTTTTAGAAAGGTACCTTTACGCTGCCCGAAGCTACTGGTGGCTAATTTGCATTAGCTCTTTAACACCTATACAGCGTGTACTTGGCCTGAATTAGGTGTGAAAAAAGTGTTAAACCTTCTCCAGAGCAGAGGCAATGTCCTGGGAGTAAAGAGGTATTTTCTTCTCCTGCAAAGAAGATCAGCTGGGGTGGGCCCAGGAATCTAATTTAATTCAAGGGGGCCTGTCTCGTCATAAGTAAATGTTAGGTGACAACTGAGAAGGCTCCAATCTTTGTCTGCAAAGTCAGGCTGGCACCAAACTCAATGGGAGGGAAACTATCCCGGAACCAGTTTTGAATGACCGCAGAGGAGGGGAATCATTACCCTGACCACACCTGTGGGTGGGCAGACATACTCTTCACGAGGGGAGAAGGCTTTCTCCATCTTGAATTTTTAGAGTGAGAGGAACTATGGGATTGTTTGCAGTAGGGCAAACAGGAACTGCTAAAAAGTGGGTAGGGTTGCCCTTAGGAACTTTTACCCTATTGGTTAGGAAGGGCCCAGGAGTCACCCCGCTCTCTAGTTGCTGCAAGGCATGAATGGGGTACTCGAGGGCACCTCCTTAAAACACTTACTTGACATGCAGAAGAGGACGAGGCTTGCTGTCTGTGACCTGAGTGGAGCCCTGAAGGACTAGGCATGCATCCTCTTGTACCCAGGATAAAGAAGTGGACTCCAGGGGTCGGTGGGCTGACCCACTGTTTAGCTACAGGAACACAACAAGCTGCAGCCGACCAATGGCAATTGAACCTGGACTGGACTTTGCTGTTTGCCTCCGGCTGACACCCTGAGAGTCTCTAAGTGCCTTCCCCTGATATCCTGAGTGTCTTAGAAGTGTACTCCTGTGGTTGTTTGGCCACCCGAAGAAAATTAGAAAACTTTCCCAAAAAAATCTTCAGAGCCCTAGAGCTTTAGTAGGGCCTATGGAAAAAAGTATCCAACCGCAGTTCCCCAGTGTTGAATTGAATTTCAGCTTCATGCCAGTCAAGGCTCCCAGCACCTCAGAAAAAATGACTAAGTCCCATTCTGCTTTGGGACTTGAAACATTTTCAGTGAAATCCCAACATCTCCAGAGCTCCAGTTGGACCAACCTATTTCAAATATCCAGCCCTGGTTCCTCGTCAGCATCTACAATTTCTGTGGCGGCTCGCTCAGGCAGAATTATTGTTTTCAAAATTGATCAAATCCCTTTCTAAAGTGGGACTTCAAAACTATGTCGACCATTACGACTTCTAGAATTTCAACCTGGTCAATCCACTTGCTGTATCTGACCAGGGCTCCATTTTGGTTGCACTCAAATCTTACCCAGTTCCCGATCAATCACTTCCATAGGCTGTCATTAGCGCTTTGCATTTTTTGGCACAATTTTCACTTAAATCTCTGGATCCTCTTATTGGATTTTTGCCAGTTTGGTCTTATTTAAAAAAAAAAAAGTTATTTAAAATTTGGGTGTGAATTTTTATTGCATTTTATGTGAATGTTTCTACTGTGTGTGCACTGGTTAAATACTATATACTTTGGCTTTAATTTAGGCCTTCACGTTACCAGGGATTGAAGACAGGTTTATTTAATTTCTGTGACCTCTAGCAAATGGTGGACTTATCATTTGTGGTGGATACTTGTCCACCGCCAAAAAAAATACACATTCACCCAGTTATGTGCAGGAGAATTGCTAAATTGCTATTTATTTTATCCAAAACTTGGGTTACTGTTCCTAATGAGACACGAATAGTGTCCAGAAGGAAGGTAAGTAGAGAGATAAGTTCCTAGGTTCTTTTTACTCAACATGAGACAGTCACAACTTGTATCTCTTATTGCCCTCCAGATCCCTGTGGATGTCATGCTTCATCATTGGACGTTGCTCCTGGTAGGGCCAGCGATGTAATGTCCTACCATCCCCCGAAGGGTCTCTTTAGCAAAGAACTTTTTATTTCCCCGTATGATGTGTGAGCGTGTGAATTATAAGAGAGGTCATGAAAAGTGAGTTTGTGAATGAGTATTAAAACTTGCTAAGGGATACCATAAATACTGTATAATTTGTTGGTTCCCTTGTCAGAGTAAAAATAACCCGTAGGTTGTTGTTACTAGGGGGGGAAAAATGTCCCCTAGTAACTAAAAGGTCGACATGTTTCGCGCATTATAGTGGTCAAAACGATCCTTGGCGCTTCATCAGGACCAAAATATTTATTTACAAGTGAGAGATTCTGAGTAAGTTACTCCAATTGAAATAAGCGGTAGAGCGGTCCCCCTTGTGTTCTGGTGAGGGTGGCGGCAGTTATTGATAATCACTGATATTCCGACCTAGGGAACTGAGAAGGGATTTAAAGAAAAAACACTCAAACAATACATAGACAGCCAAAGAACATAAAAGTATTATGTGATGAGATTTTTGATGGTATCACATCTCGACTATGCATGGAATGTCAGGCATGCAGCTGGCACCCGGCCGCGCCGCTGCTCGCTCCTAAACTCCCTAGGCCAGAGGAGAAAGAAGGAGGAACATGCACCCGCCTTTGGCCAATTGCGCGATGTCTTTCTTAGAAAGACGCACGCAAAGGCAAATAGGTGTGATAAAAAAAAGCAAACGCACAAGCGTGTGGTGTGAGGTGATAAGCCCTTACTAGAAGCCTCGCCTTGCAGCGCATGCGCGCTGGCTCAGGCGGGACCTAATAAAAGAGGAGGGAGACCCACTAACCCCATGTGAGTTTACGTACTAGTACAGACTAAAGCAAATGGCCAGAGAGGGGATCCTTTTCAACAAAATACTGTAATTAAATATTCATGTATTTTTAGAGCTATAACGCTCTGAACAAATATCATAAGAATCAATCCTGATTTTCTGATATTGCAGATTAATATAGCTAAGAGAACAATACATGAAGAAACAGACATACTAGCAATGCAAATATGCGATCAACTGCTCTGTAATAAAGCAAGGAGTAACAAGGGGTTCTATGAACAACAAGAAACACATATCTATCCAGCATGTTAGTTGTACATCGTTCCATACATCGCTTCACTAAGACAGAAGTAAGTAAACCACTCTTAGTACAAGGAACGTTCCTGAAGAGTGTATCACTGTAGTTTAGGGTATGTCCTAATGTTGGCTGATTTAAATAAAAGTTGTGGATGAGCATTGCCGCTTCAGTCTCCTATTGTATGAATATGCAAGACCATCCTCGGAGCTAAGAGTAGTAAATAGTTAATGTAGAGGACCCCTGAAAAAGTTCTTCCACTGGCAGGACAACATTACTATCATACATGTGGAATTACACAAGAAAAATTCTTGAGATTACTTGGGGGGGTTAGGACTTTGCAAATTACTTTTCATATAGCCACCTCAGCATGGACCCATGACTGCAATATGGGACCGCAGAATGAATCTGACGTCAAAGCGTTGTAGATCTCTAAATGCATAACTATTTAATTACAATATGTTGTTGTAGATGATCCCCTTGCTGGCTATTTGCTTTAGTATACATTGAAACAGGAAGGCTAGCATTTCTTGCTGTCTGCAAAGTAGGGTGCATAATATTTAAGAGTGGGCATGTTCCATTAAAAATGGCATGTTCCTCCAGTGACTAGGCCCAACGCAACACTGTACTAGTACATAGAAAAATTCAAAATATAGATGATACACTTTAATCTAGTACTTTTGATCTGTACCCTCTTCAGACTCCAGTGAAATATGTATTTTATCTACACTACTATTATAAAGAGAGAGCTGAAACCTTTGAGGCGGGTATACTCAAGAAGTACAGCACCAATCACAACACCCAATACAGCATTGGAAAGGGAAGTTGCAGCAGATGGACATAGGCTATAGAGGGTGCCACCATATACATTAGAAACGTCAAAGAACTTTAAGGGTAAAGTAGTCCCTTGTGGGCGTGGTCATTGGCCTGGGCGTGTCAGGCGTGTTCGTGGGCGTGTCAAACTACACACATTTTACTTTGTGGCCGTAACCGTTGTCAGAGGGGCGTGGGCATGGACGTGTCAAACTACACACTCAGAGGGCCGTGGGCATGTCGAGGGCGTGGTCGTAGCCGTGTCAAAGTACACACATTATACTTTGTGAGAGGGGCCTACCACAACAGCGTTCTCAGAGGTGCGTGCCACAAATTTTATAACAAACAAATGGCCGCGTCATTCAGTAGCGCGTCTTTCCATTCACAAGTTATAATCACTTCTCACCCGTCTGTATAGAAGACACAAGGTGCGCCGCATTCACGCACATTGCCATTCAGGCGGTGTTAATAACATATGTTGCAAAGCAACCTTTGTGGGCATAAGCGTTACCGATATCAACAGGGGATAAATGCAGGCGTCTCATAATGCACACGCCTACACACAACAACGCTGAACTGCACGCACATCTCACAACGTGCATGAACGCTAACCTCACTGTGATAAGATTAGCGTTCGTGCACATCGTGAGGTGTGCGTGCCCTTCAGCGTTGTTGTGTGTGGGCGTGTGGATTCTAAGACGCCTGCTGCATTGGAAAGTGGTGGAGTAGCGTTCGGTAAGGTTTGCCGTCCTTCAGGTACATCTTTTTTTATACCAGGACAACGTTGGGACGGGCAGCTAGTATTGAATAAAAATCCAATCTAATGGTAAAGTGAGATTTGTATTATATATGTTTAAAATGTAACTTTTAGAAAGGTACCTTTTCGCTGCCCGAAGCTACTGGAGGCTAATTTGCATTAGCTCTTTAACACCTGTACAGCGTGTATGTGGCCTGAATTAGGTGCGAAAAGGTGTGAAACCTTCTCCAGAGCAGAGGCAATGTCTTGGGAGTAAAGAGGTATTTTCTTCTCCTGCAAAGAAGATCAGCTGGGGTGGGCCCAGGAATCTAATTTAATTCAAGGGGGCCTGTCTCGTCATAAGTAAATGTTAGGTGGCAACTGAGAAGGCTTCAATCTTTGTCTGCAAATTCAGGCTGGCGCGAAACTCAATGGGAGGGAAACTACCCCAGAACCAGGTTTGAATGACCGCAGAGGAGGGGACTCATTACCCTGACCACACCTCTGGATGGGCAGACATACTCTGCACGAGGGGAGAAGGCTTTCTCCATCTTGAATTTTAGAGTGAGGGGAACTGTGGGATTGTTTGCAGCAGGGCAAACAGGAACTGCTGGAAAGTGGGTAGGGTTGCCCCTGGGAACTTTTACCCTATTGGTTAGAAAGGGCCCAGGAGTAACCCCGCTCTGTAGTTGCTGCAAGGCATAAATGGGGTACCCGAGGGCACCTCCTGAAAACACTTACTTGACATGCAGAAGAGGGCGAGGCTTGCTGTCTGTGACCTGAGTGGAGCCTTGAAGGACTATACATGCTCCTTTTTGTACCCAGGATAAAGAAGTGGACTCCAAGGGTCGGTGGGCTGAATCCCTGTTTAGCTACAGGAACACAACAAGCTGCAGCCGACCAATGGCAATTGAACGTGGACTGGACTTTGCTGTTTGCCTCCGGCTGACATCCTGAGAGTCTCTAAGTTCCCTCCCCTGATGTCCTGGGTGACTTAGAAGTGTACTCTTGTGGTTGTTTGGCCACCCGAAGAAAATTTGAAAAATTAAAAAAAAAAATCTTCAGAGCTCTAGAGCTTCAGTAGGGCCTATGGAAAAAAGCATCCAACCTGCAGCTCCCCAGTATTGATTTGAATTTCAGCTTCATGCCAGTCAAGGCTCCCAGCACCTCAGAAAAAATGACTAAGTCCCATTCTGCTTTGGGACTTGAAACATTTTCAGTGAAATCCCCACATCTCCAGAGCTCCAGTTGGACCAACCTATTTCAAGTATCCAGCCCTGGTTCCAAGTCGGCGGCTACAATTTCTGAGGCGGCTTGTTCAGGCAGAATTTTTGTTTTCAAAATTGATCAAGTCCCTTTCTAAAGTAGGGCTTCAAATGCTATGTTGACCATTTCGACTTCTACAATTTCACTGGGATCAATCCACTTACTGTATCCGACTACGGCTCCATTTTGGTTGCACTTAAATCTTACCCAGTTCCCGATCAATTACTTCCATAAGCTGTCATTAGCGCTTTGCATTTTTTGGCACAATTTTCACTTAAATCTCTGGATCCTCTTATTGGATTTTTGCCAGTTTGGTCTTATTTAAAAAAGAAAAGTTCTTTAAAAATTAGGTGTGAATTTGTATTGTGTTTTATGTGAATTTTTCTACTGTGTGTGCACTGGTTAAATACTATATACTTTGGCTTTGTTTTAGGCCTTCACGTTACCAGGGATCGAACACAGGTTTATTTCATTTCTGTGACCTCTAGCAGATGGTGGACTTATCATTTGTGGTGGATACTTGTCCACCGCCCAAAAAAATACACTTTCACCTAGTTATGTGCAGGGCAATTGCTATTTTTTTTATCCAAAACTTGGGTTACTGTTCCTAATGACAAATAGTGTCCAGAAGGAAGATAAGTAGAGAGATAAGTTCTTAGGTTCTTTTTACTCAACATGAGACAGTCACACGTTGTATCTCTTGTTGCCCTCACACATCCCTGTGGATTTCATGCTTCATCGTTGGACGTTGCTCCTCGTAGGGCCAGCGCTGGTTGGTCCTACCGTCCCCCGAAGTGTCTCTTTAGCAGAGAACTTTTTATTTTGCCGTATGATGTGTGCGCGTGTGAATTCTAAAAGAGGTCATGAAAAGTGAGTTTGTGAATGAGTATTAAAACTGGCTAAGGGATACCATAAATACTTTATTATTTGTTGGTTCCCTTGTTAGAGTAAAATAAACCCGTAGGTTGTTGTTACTAGTGGGGGAAATATTTCCCCTAGTAACTAAAAGGTCGACATGTTTCTCGTCTTATAGTAGTCAAAACGATCCTTGGCGATTCATCAGGACCAAAATATTGATTTATAAGTGAGAGATTCTGAGCAAGTTACTCCAATTGAAGTAAGTGGCAGAGCGGTCCCCCTTGTGTTCTGTTGAGGGTTGCGCCAGCTATTGATAACACTGATATTCCGACCTAGAGAACTGAGAAGGGATTAAAAGCAAAAACACACAAACAATACATGGACAGACGAAGAACATAAAAGTATTATGTGATGAGATTTTTGATGGTATCACATCTCGACTAGGTACTCACTTGTCATACAGGGAGACAAACATTAAAAATTGTGTTGTGATATCATTGGCGCCTGCATTAGTTGCGTGGTACTTGCGTCTATCATTTGCTCTGTGCACATACTCTTCTTGTTGTGGTGAAAGTGAGGCACTTGTTTAATCACAAGTCTCTGTTTTCGGAATTGCTCACCTGGTGAGTTGGCCACCCAGTAGGTAGAGAGCAAGGCACAAAAGGTAGGTACAGGCCTTGATGGAGCCCACGCTCTGTGTGTCCAAAGGCTTTGCAGAGGAAGGGCTGACTTGCACTGTAGGTTGGGTGCTGAGAATTGCCAAATGCTGGACCCAAATGCTGGACCCTAGCAAATCCTGGATATGAAGCGGGGGTTGACTGCACACTGGATAATGCACAAGCACTCCAGCCAACTCCTGTGTAGCTGCTTGGGCACAGGCCTGTGTTTTTATATTCTACTACTTCCAATACTGCATGGTCAACCGTCACGGCGCACTCCACTTGACCATGCACAGAGGTGGTTGGCTGTACAAGAGGTTGGCCGCACACAGTGTTGGGTATAGTGGATTATAAAAACACAAGAGTCAATGTAGTATATCATGAACACACTTGAAAAAATGATAAGAGCAAGTAGTAAAGCAAGTAGTCAGGAATGTGGTGGTGCTTTGGGTGTGGAGCAGGAGTGCATCTGTCCCCAGTAAGAAAGGACTGATGATTTGTAATTTGAAGAAAGCTTTGCAGACCATCCTTGAAGAAAGGAATCCTGATAAGAAAACGGAGCTTGGAAGAAAGAAAAGTCTGAGGAGGTGATTTATTTTTGGTTAAGAAAAATAAGGAAAGTTTGTGAACCTTGATAGTCCTATGTATCCTCAATGGACGACGGACCCAAAAATCTAGAACTAGATAAGATAGCTTCATAACGTTTCTGTCTACGCACCTTCTACCTTCCATTCTCTTGCCCATTCTTGACGCTGAGGAAGTACAGAGGCACCAGTAGCTAAAGCAGAAGACGCAAGGCCATCAAAACCAACACCAGATGAAAATGTAGGGTCTTATTTAGTGTTTGACAGATAATGTACTCTGTCAAAAACACAGCAGATATCCTGTCTGCCATATTGCAAGTGTGATATATTCTATGGTACTTTTAATAATGCACAGGGGATATCCCCCACATTACAACGGAGTATTTCATCCACCAGATTAGAAAAAAGACCCCTAGCTTTGACTTCCTTTGTGCTCAAACGAATGGATCAGTCCACCTCGTCCTTGATAAACTCTAAAAGTCTATGAAATTTGTTCACTAAGATTGGGGAATGTAGGTTGTGCTTTCCTCTTTTCATTTATTCATTTACTTACTTATTTCATTTAGTGAAGCTTTTAAAACACAGGCATTAAATAGCTCACCAAATACAATTATGAAAAAATACCTTTCTATACATAGATAAAATTGCCTAAGGCAAAAACCATATCTTCAAATTTCACATGGATACAGGACCAGGAACAATTTATGAAACAAATATGTTTTTCATTGTTGCCCTCCACCGATGGCATTAATCTTCTTATTTTCTTAACAATATTATTACCTTATCTTCTGCGTGTTAAGGCATCTCTCATGCTTGGGTTTGGAAATAATTTGACATAATTGAAGACATCTGGAGAATCCAAGTGAGATCTTGATAACATAACTGGGGATTTCGAGATAAAATAGGTTCTATCAAAACATACTGAGACTTTCCAGCAAAACTGTCTTTTTTATGATTGTTTTTTACTCACCATGGTAATTCCTAGGGAAAGTGGAATTCACCCTTTGTAACATGTGTATCCTGTTCTTCGTACCAAAGCATTAAGACTTAGAATTTCTATTGGGAAGCGTAGGCTGCTTACTTTCCAAACTTGCTATTACGGTGTAATTGTGGTTTAGGGCTGCATCAACTCTACGATTAAATGGTTTGGCACAAGTGGCATCCGATGGGGTTAGGGAAGAGCTTCCCACTAAATGTGAAAACATAGGATCAATATTTTTAGCTTCTAAAAATGGTTTCTTAGCTCTTCTCAGGATAGAGCCAAGATATGAAGTCAGGACACCAATATTATCCAGATCATGTGACTCATTCAGAATTCAACTGTGACTGGAATCAATAGAATGCAGAGGCCTCCATTTTGGAACTTACCCCCCCCCCCCCCGAACCCCACGAGTCAATGACAACCAAATTACATTTGTGCATTTATTAACAACATTTTCACAAATAACAATAACATTAAATTATTATTTACTATGGAATATTGATATAAGCACCATTATAATCATCATGTATAAGTTTACAAATTCTTTGTTCACCAACGTCCTAACCAAGATGTGCTCATATTTACAGGAAGATGCTTAAACAGTTAACACCTCATGAAATCCTGTTGGATGTTCCAATCCAGCACTAAGTGACCCACCAGCCTGTGTCCCAGGGAGAACCAAACAAGTGTAACCCACCCTCATCTTTGAGGGGTGGTCCCCAGTAATCCGATCCTTGCCCGCAACCCCAAGGAGGCCACCCATCCAACACCAGGCCATCCGTGGGGCTCGTAGGTTGTAAACCACAGACAGCAGCCCCATGTCCTGAATTGTCTAACGGTGTGCCCACGCCTTAAGCCATTGTAAGCATTCTCTCTGGGGTTCAGCTCACTGTCCCCCCTTCAGTGCTGCCCTAGCAGTCATGGGCAGCATGATTCACAGGTGGTGCGCATGGAGGGGGTGGTGAGTTCAATTTAATAATAGGCTCCCAGTCCCACCCCTAAGCCAATCACAGCGCTGGTTGGTCAGGATGCGAGCCAGGGGCTAATGCAGGGACAGCTCCTCCACTAGAACGAAGGAGCGTCGCCCCACAAAGGGTTTGGTTGCGGGCGGGCCTGCATTTCATGCAGGGCTGGACAGGGGAGGAGTGGTGTGCCGACTTATGAGTGTGCATGACTGGTTTGGTCGGCCCTCTGGGGCTAACCAAACCAGTCATGCGCACTCTGCCCTTCTCCATACAGGTTGCAATGTAGCCTACGTGGAGAACATAGCCCGGCCATTAGCCCCTGGCTGGGCGGCACCCCGTCTAATGACACCGCTGCATTGCAGCCAACATGGAGAAGAGCAGACGGCCAACCAAACCAGTCATGCGCACTCAGGAGTGGGCATACCACTCATCCCCTGCCGAGCCATGCTTGCAGAGCAGCCCCACCTTCCCGCCCGCAACCAAACCCTTCTGCTTTCTTGCAGTGAGAGAAGCAGAAACATAAAATGGTAGTTATTACAATTTTATGTTTCTGCTGCTCGCAATGCAAGAAAACAGTGGGGCGACGCTCCACCGCCCTAGTGGAGGAGTTGTCCCTGTGCCCGAAGGAGTGCATTGGAGGACCCCCTTGCTGTTGACCAGCGCTCTTGGTGTTCACCAAACCACCTTCTTTGGGATGGGTGGGTGGGACAAACTCCTTTCCGCACCCACCGCTGTAAAGACAAAAATGCTGGGACATGGGCTGCAGTGCCCTAAACAGCCCCAACCCCACAGCAGGCGGTGAGCGGAAGTGGCGCCACACGCCGGCACCATCGTCACAACCTGGAAGTTCAAGGCCCTTCTAGAAAGTCCGCCCTTCTTTCCTCCCTTAGGCCATAGATTCGGGGACGGCCCTTGGAAGGAGGATGGAGCCGACCCTCGGGGACCCCAAGGTCCTAATTCGGCGCGTCGGTGAGTCCGTGCTCTTGCTCAATATAAGCAGGTTAACAGGTAATGGTCTGTCAAATTGGTGAACAAGTCTTCCAAAGGAAGTGATTGAGGATCCAATCCTGGAATATCCAAATTCCCGTTTAGAATATTCAAAAGAGGAACCAATCCTTCATTCTTAATGTACTTATCCTTGGGGTCTGAATTGAAAGGATCGTTTTCTTCTTCAGATACAGCATTATAGGCAAGGAAAGGCCAGGAGGAGACATTTGAAGATGCATCCGGAGAGGATAAAAAAGGTGAATAAGGGACAAGATTGTGAACATGTTTCTTCTTTGAAGTTTTACTCGAAGTTTTTTTGTAATTAGTGCAAACAAAGTCTGTTTCATGAATCCCTATATATTTTCCCATGAAAAGGCTGAAGAATCACATTGCTGGATGAAGAGCTTGGAGACTTCTCTTGTGTTCGCTTGACAACCTAATAATGCAATTAGAAGTGAAGATCAAGGATCCTGAAAGCTGCCAGGATGTAGTTATGAAGACCTAGAACCAATCAAATCATAGCCCATTCAAAGATGGTGCCCTGCCATGCAAAAGTACTGGCAATGTGATGAGATAACTGGCCTGATCCAAAATGACACCCAGATGAGATGTTTGTGGTGATGCAATGGTGCACTTTACGAGCTCTAAAAGAATTCAGTGGAATGCTTCTCCTCGTCGTGTTAACAAAGATAAGTAATATTGCCAAGAAGAGAATTGGAGATCTGCATGCATTGAATTCAGGGTATGAATACAATGGAATCAAACACCAACCAATATGAAAAACATTACCAGATACGGGTAACTTCAATTTGTTGAAATACATTAAATAAATTCCAAAATTTTCGTCCAATGAAACTACATGTTCAGGATAGCAAGGTTAATAGAAAAATAAACACCTACTTTGTTGTTTATAAATAACGCCAGCCACCAAATCTTTGCCCATGCAGTATCAGTAAGCCTTGTTGATTAGAAATACTTGTAGACCTATACCTGAAAATAAAAATCTTGGTGAGAGCAACCAGGTGATCCGTTGGATACAGGCACATACCATGATTTGGGGCTTACTTGAATCCCAGGTTGAGGTGTTTGGAGGCGGAGAGAGGTTATGGCTCAACATCCTGTGATTCTGTGCCAAGCGCATAATCTCCTTGTGCCTAAAAAAAGTGCCCAGAGGTAACGCGGAGAAACTTCCAAAGGTGAGGAATCGATTTCTCTTCTATTTTGCAGGTGATCAGTAAGGTACCTGTCTGAGAGGTACACATACCTTAGGCAGAAAGTACATGGTAGAGGAAACTGACGAGGAGGTCATATTTATTGAACAAGTAAAGCGTATCATGTAGTAATTCTTCTGCCTATGCAATCTCAATACTCACAGAAGGCTTCACTTTGATAGTCACTCTGAAAAAAGAGCCGATATATTTGACTAATCAAACTGACCTATAGCCCTCACTAATCTACAACGTTTTTTAAACATATTTTTTATTGATGTTCACCTTACAACATAAACTGTGGTTGGTGGGTATAATTAAGAGCGTAAAACTTTCTCAATTACATGTTAATATTTTGTCAAGCACGGCCTTAAAGAAGTCCAGACTTTCTCAGTTTGTTGCTACATCTTTCTTACAACACCCACAACCCTCGTTAATTCAGACTCTGTGGTGAGCAGTTTATAATTTCCCCACTTTGCAATTTCATCTACTACTTTCTAATCGTAGAGGCAGGAGAGCTGCTGAAAGCTCGAGCCAGGCTCGAGCCAGATGCTGGGCTCTGGTTTTGCTCGAGGGCCTGTTGGAATCTCCTGCCCATAACGAGCAGAACTTTCATGTGGTTTCTGCTGCCCCTCACTCTACCCACCCAGGATGCAGCGTCCAGGGTGTAGAGAGCCACTCGGGCTCTCCACTACTTTGTATCTTTTCCCCCACGCACGCACGCACAACCCCGGGGCGGGCTCGCGCCGGGGTATAAATAAAGATGCGGAAGACCGCTCGGGGTCTTTCCGGCTAACCAGCAAGAGAGTCAGTGTCCATTCTTTAGGTGCAAGATTGCCACGTGCTAAGGCCTTACCCCAAAGTCTACACTGGCGACGAAGGTGGGATCTCAACTCAGGGTACCACAAGCTAGAGTTGGAGCCGGCCAGCAGGTACATCACCACCTTTTCGACGCACGTAGGGCTGCGTCGCTACACCCGGCTCAGCTTCGGCGTATCATCGGCGGCCGAGGTCTTTCAAAACGCTATTCGCGAGGTGCTGTCAGGACTGCCGGGTGTAATCAACCTGAGCGATGACATTCTTGTCTACTCTTCGACCCTCGAAGAACACCACACCAACCTGAGAGCGACCCTGCAGAGGCTTGCTGACAGCAGGCTGACCTTGCACCGAGCCAAATGTGCCTTCTACCAAGAGTCGGTAGACTTCTTCGGATACACATTCACCAGGGAAGGCCTCAAAGTGGACCCAAAGAAAGCGGAGGCGATCAAGGCGGCCAGCACGCCTCGAAACCCAACTGAAGTGCGCAGTTTCTTGGGCATGGCCACGTACTGCGGACGGTTCATTCCGAACCTGGCTGCCATCGCGGAACCCCTCTGGGCCCTCACCCGAGCTGATCAGAAATGGGACTGGACCGCGGCCGCAAACAAAGCATTCCAGAACGTCAAGGCTGGTCTTCTGGACAACACCACTATGGCCTACTTCCAGCCAAGGAGAAGGACCGAACTGATTGTGGACGCCAGTCCCGTGGGACTAGGAGCCGTTCTCTTGCAAGAGTATGGTCCGGAAGAATGGAGACCAGTCGCCTATGCCAGCAAGGCACTGACGGACACAGAGACCAGGTACGCACAGATAGAGAGGGAGACCCTGGCCATCAAATGGGCCTGCCAGCATTTCCATCTCTACCTCTGTGGACAGGAATTCACAGTGGTTACGGACCACAAGCCTCTCCTACCCCTCTTCGCTGGGACCTCAAGGTTGGCTCCCCCACAGATCGAACGGTGGGCCGTTCAGCTACAGGGCTACCGATTCAAGGTTGTGTTCCGGCCCGGGGCTCACAACCCCGCTGACTACCTGTCACGGCACCCGGACGTCACCTCACAACTGCCGCCCACCGAGGATGGAGAGGAAGTGGAGGAGATCGTGCACATGGTCACGCAGGCCGCGTGTCCAGACAACATGACCGTCAAGGAGATTGGAGACGCCACGGCTGAAGATGAGACCCTCACGAAAGTCCGCCGAGCCCTCGAGGAAAACCGCTGGGCCCGCTTCCTCGATGGCGCCGCTAGCCTCCGCCCGGAAGTCAGCCATGCTAGACAGCAGCTATGGCACATACGCAGCGAACTCAGTGTGGGAGAGGAGGGAGTGATCCTGCGAGGACACCTCCTTGTCATGCCAGAAAGCCTCCAACAACGAGCGTTAAGCCTAGCCCACGTGGGACACCAAGGCATGGCTAAAACGAAGGCGCGCCTCCGGAGCAAGGTGTGGTTTCCAGCGATGGACAGCCAAGTAGAAGCAATGATACGGTCCTGCCACGCATGCACGATCACCGGGGGCGAACCCATTCAAGCACCGGTAATCACGGAAGATGCGCCTCCGGCTCCCTGGACTCAACTCAGTATTGACTTTGGCAGCTTCCCGGACGGAAGGCACATGTTGGTGCTGGTAGATTCCTTCTCGAAATTCCCAATCGTGGAAGTCATTGCATCTACAGCATTCCCACACGTTAAGAAGGTACTAAACCGTGTATTTGCCACGATGGGACTCCCCGAGGAAATCAAGTCCGACAACGGGCCCCCCTTTCAAGGGAGAGAGTTCCAGTCATACCTGGAAACCCTCCGAATCAAGCATAGAAAGATCACCCCGCTGTGGCCTCAAGCCAACGGAGAAGTGGAGAGGCTGATGCGAACGATAAACAGAGCCCTTCGGATAGCGGTGGACAATGGTGAAGATCTGGAGATGGCCCTGGATCAATTCCTAGGAGCCTATCGGCAAACACCGCACTCGACGACAAAGTGCGCCCCGGCTCACGTACTGTTCAAGCGGGCCCCCAGAGATGGCATACCCACGGTGAGTGCGTGGGTGCCGACAGAGAGAGACGCTGATGCCACCCAGGCAAGGAGGCAGGCCACCAACGCCAAAGCAAGCCTGCATCGCAGCGCCAAAGAACCGGACATCAAAGAAGGGGATGCAGTGGTCGTCAAGGATCGCCATCCTGGATGGAAGTTTCGAACGCCATTTGAACCCGAAGTGTGGAGAGTAGACAAGGTTCAAGGGACAATGGTCACAGCAAAGAGAAACGGACAAACCGTGACACAAAACATTTCCTGCTTCAGGAAGGCAACTGAAGCAGCCGCTGGACACCAGCGGGCGGAAGAAACGGAAGCGGAAGAGCTGGTGTTAGAAGACGCAGATTGCCCCAGGTCCCCGAGTTCTCTGCCAGGACCGCCACGAGGAGAGAGTCAACCGAGGCCAATGTCACCCAGCCTCGGCGCCGAGCCGAGTCAACCAAGGGCATCAGAAGCGAGCGCCGATCCGAGGGCAACTCCGGCCGGGGTTGTCGAATCATCAGGGACCCGGAATCATCGCTACAGCCTGAGGCCCAATCCGATGCCCAGCCAACGGCTCAGAGACTTTGCATGGACATCCCCTTGAACTGTGGTCCGTGTGTCGGGGAGCTGAAAGAACTAAAACAAAGGAGGGATGTAGAGAGTCACTCGGGCTCTCCACTACTTTGTATCTTTTCCCCCACGCACGCACGCACAACCCCGGGGCGGGCTCGCGCCGGGGTATAAATAAAGATGCGGAAGACCGCTCGGGGTCTTTCCGGCTAACCAGCAAGAGAGTCAGTGTCCATTCTTTAGGTGCAAGATTGCCACGTGCTAAGGCCTTACCCCAAAGTCTACACAGGGCTTCGGTACTCAGGAACCTGGTTCGAGTCTGGGCCTCCATCAACATCCTGTGATTTTGGGCAAATCACTTCATCTCCCCGTGCGAATAAAAAAATAATTGCATACTTTTGTGATGTAACTTGTCTTCATTTAAAGCCCTGGAATACCTGTGGGTCCAGATCGCGCTATATAAGAACTGCAGAAAAATGTTCAGAGCCTTAACATACGGAAAGCCAGATACACATTTAGTGACTGATTTCTGTAAAGTGAAACTAGAAAGCCTGGATAAATCGCGAGTTCCCTGCTTAAATTGTGTGATCTTAAGCAAATATTTTATTTAAGCAGAACTCTTTTGTCTTCATTATCGCGTATTAAAGCAGTATCAAATATATGAGTTCAAAAAACAATGTACAGGATTTATATGACAACTGTCTTGCATCTTAGTTAATTAATGGTTCATATTTTAAAACTACCCTTTTAATGAGTACTTCTCAGTGCAGTGCCATTTTGTGATGTTTTTACGTGATGTTTGTTGTATGATTTACACCGCAAACATTTTCAAGGCTTGGCTCGACTCTCCCTGTTAATTTGTAGCCCCCCCCCCCCATCTCTAGCTCATCCTTCAGGACCTCTTTCAAATGCCCTTCCTCAGCCAGCACCCACAGGGTCAAGTCAGTTAACCAGGTGTCACACGTGGGCACTCTCGCTGAGATCCAGTGGATCACGATGAGCCACCACCAATCTACAAAGTTGTTTCAAACAGGATCATGATGCAATCATCACAAGTAAAGCACCTGTTGACACTCCCGCCTAAATAAAGGTTGACTTACAGGAAAGACCAGACAGAAAAAGCACCACACACGTCAGGATGAGCATAGATGGAGGGTAACTTACACTAACTCTAACCAACTATAGTAGAGGTCTCACTTCAACTTTAATAAACAAGCCCTCTTGGTAGCTAAATCCCACTTTTTGATCACCCAAGTAAAAGAACAGAAAACTCAAGGACAACTGTTTGCAGTCATTAGAAATGTTCTTAGTCCACTAATCCTCTGCAGGGGGTTGTGGGTAATGCAATTAGTCAGGACTTTAGGGATCAAATGGCAGGCCACTTCATTAAAAGAATCCAAACAATTTATGCTTAAATAATATAACATTCAAACAATGTACTCTGAAATATAAGTGCTCTAGCTACTTCAGCAGTTATTCTTTGCACCACTTAGCAAATGGCTCAGTATTTTGAATGCGCTACCTTTAGAAAACTGCCCATTGATGAGGTAACCCTGCTTTACACTATTCCAAATCGTGGTCACCGAATGACCCCTGTCCACCATCAGATTATTTGCCTTGGTATTAGTCGGAAAAGTCAAGACAGAGTCATTCAATCTCTCTCTGTTTTCGGGGCACCTTCCTGACACTTTGAAAATATGGTGTGGTCTCCTTATTACTAAAAGACTAATCTGAACCCGGCAGTTGTTAGCAACTATTGCCCAACAACTCTCGTCCTTACACTTGGCAACATCTTGGAAATAATGGTGGCCAATCAACCCTCAAGGGCCCTGGAGGATGTCCATCTGATGGATGACTGGCAGATGGGCTTCCATCCAGGTTAAGGAACTAGGATTGCACTAGTTATTATGACTGATGACATCCTAGCTACTCCTGGTTAAAAGTATGCAGTGGGAGGCATTCAATGGCATCTCTCTCTATTATGTTTGATACAGTAGACCATCAGATGCTGTTGAACAGCCTAGATGTGTCAGAATTAAAAGAGACCGTGTTTAACTGGTTTAAATCAGCGCATTCTCAAGCCCTGGCACAGCCACTATTAAATTTCCTAATGCCCCCCCCCCCATTTACACATAGTGTTCCACAAGGCTCCAGGCTGTCTCTGACGCTGTTTAGCCGCTGTGAACAAACACTATATGCATCATCCACTCATTTGGCTGCCGGTCCTATTCCTACTGGGACGACACTCATATTGTTGTTGGTTTAAAGCAACTAGCACCTACTTCCACGGCCGAACTCCATAACTACTTAGGGGCAGTCCAACAATGGGAGAGGCACAATTGTATAACGCACAATGCCAGCAAGAAGAGCATTTTGATTTGGGGAAAAGCAGAACAATTGCTTTTAGGGCTGCATCTATAATAATAATCCACATTTGTAAAGAGCGAACAATCACCCGTAAGGGTCTCTAGGCACTGGGGGCCGTCGGGAATATTAAACAAGCTATTTCCCAGAGTCACATGGTGCTGGGCTAATCTGCCGCCGGCACCGGGGATCAAACCGTGATCCCCAGATTCCGGAGTCAGTCGCCCTGGCCGCGGTGCCACACCTCTTCCATCTACAAGGAATCCTCCTGCGCCGCTGGCCAAACTCAAATCTTTGGAAGGGACCTTTGATTATAATCTGGCTTGTGGCCACCATATATCTACTGTGTTGACCACCTGTTTTAGTCTACTAAGATCATTGACGAAAATTCTTTCATTTCTATCAAAATATTCTTATACAGTCATTGTTTCTGCCTATAACTGGTCCAGATTAGATAATTGCAACTCTTTGTATATAACAACTTCACAGGTGTCAACGTATCCAAAACTATGCTGTGAGATTAGCCTGCAAAGTGGAAAAGTGTAAGTATCAGGGGCAAGAAAAAGGTACACTGGTTGTCGAGTTCAAGATCCAGTACCAGACTCCTAAAATGTTCTACAGCGAGTTCCTGCGTGGGGCCATTGATCACCTAAAGCACTTTTTTCTTCAAAGATGCTGAAGGTCTTCTGACCAATCCCTCCTCCAAATTACTAGAATACAGAAAGCACAGTGGGAGGCAGGTCATTTCAACAAATGTCCCCTAAAATGTGCAAAATGCTCCGTCTCTTTCTCACACAAATGCAGAACCACTTAATCTTCAGGAAAAGGTAGAAAAACGAATCTGATCCACTATGGGATTTGCTGGTAGTTAGATTTAGCACCTAGAGAAGACTGAGTGGCTTACATGCGCGATATAAATCAATAAATCAATCAACAGCAAATAATTTGAAACCACGTGCTATGCACTGTAACCTCACCTATAAAAGCGTATTACAGAAGGCAACAACAACCAAAATAACTTTATTTTGGGTAACAGAATGTAAAGGTAAAAAGCAAATGGCCATTGACAGACAAGGGATATGAAGTTTATTGAACTCTGTCTCCCGTGATTTCCTACAGAAACATGCTGTTACAGAATCAGACTGAATCACTGACTTAGATGCACTACTGTGAAGTGTCAGTGAGGAGGAAGGGTTCCAAACTTACTATAGAACAAGTTTTTATTACCTCGCAAACCTGAAATTTTAAGATATATTCCTTTATTTGTTTTGGCCTCAACGGCCACCAGTATATCTACTAGAGAAAGGTCAACGTTGCAGTTGCTCAAGTTGGGCAAGAGAGCTGTCTGTAATCCAGTCCTGTAAAATGTATGTGGAAGCATAAACATTTCTGTCCCATCCAGGCATTAACTGTCAGCCTGAAGCAACAGCGGCAAAAAATGGCTTTACGTGGTGAAAACGGGCCAATCTCATCTCAAGTACGCCAAGTTCCTTGACTAACCGCCACCTCTGGAATTGCCTCAGTAGAAGCTTCTGCACCCTCAGGATAGGAAGACGTTCACAGCTGTCTCTTGTCCGGCAAATACTTTCTTTTGTCACTTGAAGGAAGGCCCGAGTTTACTGAATGTAGGTGAATGGTTGGCATACAGTGGGGTGCCAAGATTTGCCATGTGGATGCAAAGTTTAGGCTTTTTAATAATTTATAGTATTATTCTTTCTGAATTAGATTAAGGTGGGTTGTCCATTTTTGCAGTTGCTGAGGTATTTGTTTTCCTGGGAGTTATCCATGATGCAATGTCCTTTGAACTTGATCCTCGACTTCACCAGAAGCCAGTGGCGGGGTGTGAAGGTCAGTGAGGAGCCAGTAAGAACTAGTAGTGGCAACCCAGTGAGGGTTGCCAGCATTGGAAACTCTCTCTCAAAAGCTGCACACTTACCAAAGCAAAGGAGAGAACATATCACGGTCCAAAAGAACTATTCACTGAAATCAATAGGTTCCTAATAAAACAGGACTTTGGGGTGCAATTGTTTTGTGAGTGAGGGAAACCGAGTGCAGTGTAGGATTATATGTGATAGCTGTGTATGTACAGATCTCCTGTCCTCTCTGTTTTTTCAGCGATATATTGTACATACACACTTCAAACGTGGACCAACCATCCTCACAACCCGTGAAAGTCGGGGGCCACACTTGTGAATAAACAACACAGCAGTAGAACTCCTACTCTTCTGCCCTTGCTGGTCCCAATGAGGCAGACCACAAAGAAAGCTTAAGAATAAAGAGTGTAGGTTTAAAGAATTTCCTTACAAGCAACCCAACTCTAATCAATGTGCCCTACATTCAAGGATAATAATTCAAATAGACAGGGTGAATTTCACTTTGGCAACCTCTACACAAGCAGACAATTCCTCCCGGGTGGGAGTTGACACCTAGTCATCTAGTTGCTATTTGTTATTTCTGTGGGGAATTAAACAAGCTTTGAAGATAATAAAACACAACTGAATGAAAATTGAATATAGACTATTGAAAATGTAACAGTAATTCAGGATCTACTTCTTTACAGAGTGAAATATATGTGGTGCATGAATTGGGATCATGCAAGGAGACTGTGCACCTAGTTGTTCTGGCCATTGGCTTTTTTAGTGATACATTAAAAACACACACACACACTTACTTTAGCCTGTCTTTTCACAGAGGCTCAAGCTTTATCACAATAAGCGGATTAATATGGTAGTCATAGGTATGTAGCAGATCTCATAACCTGGCTTGTGGCATGAGGTTGGAAATAGGCCTGCTTGATGGACTTGCTTCAAAACTAAGGTCCATATTTTCTAGGAAACTGTCTGAGCGCGAAGTGAAGCCAAGAAGGCCAATGCCACACTCTGACAGTTTCCAAACGCAACGGTGCACCGCATTCACAAGAATATGGTCCACCCCTGCTTTCCCTTAGCGCTGGTGGTAAATGTAGGTGCATAGCGCCAAAGCAAACACTCTTGCACAATTGTGCAAGGGGGCCTGCGTTGCAGGGAAAGATTTTTTATGTGGAGGAAGATGTCCCTTACTGCACATACACAATCATTAATGGCGTTTTGTAACTTCTATATGTGCTGCAGAAGGAAGCACACATAGAAGTTGCAACTCGTCATTTTTTTAAATTATTGTTGATGTGCAGGAAAGGACATCTTCCTGTACATTACCAATCAAGGATGTTTTCATGTTTCTAGGTGTGCTGCACAATGCAGCACACATGGGAACAGCAAACACTAGGAGAAATAAAGCCTTTCTCCTCATTTCGCCATGTTCAGACCAGGTTTTCCCTGGTCTTAATTTTGGCACTGCCCAATATTTACACCACTCTTGTAAATATGGGGGAGGGTCAAAATCAATGGGTGTTGTGGCGGAACACCCACCGCAACACCCATTGCACGCCCCTGTCACACTAAGCATACAGTGGCAGCTCCTCCACTAAGGCGTTGGAGCATTGCCCCACTGCTTTTTTTTCAGTGTAAAAAAAGGAAAAATTAAATTATAATAACTCGAGTTTATTAGAATTTTAGTTTTTCCTATTGCTGCATCTTTGTGGGGTGGGCTGTTCTCAGAGAGAAGGAGGAGTGGTTTGCACTCCCTATGTGAGCGTGAGTGCTTGGCCGGTCCTCTCGGGCGCCCAAAACAATCAGGCACACGTACTATGTGCTCCATGCAGGCTGCTTTACAGCCTGCGTGGAGAACAAGCTCACCCCTCTAGCCCCTGGCTGAGTGCCGTGTCACGGCGCTCAGACCAATCACAACGCTGCATTGCAGCATTGTCCTTGACTGCAGGGAGCCCTGGTGCTTCCTGCTTCCTGTCTCCCCAAGAAGCTAGAAAGAGGACGTAGGAGAGGCGGCTGCCAGTCATCGGGCCGTCCGGGAGGTAAGGGATTTTCTTTAACCCATCCCCTCCCCTTCCCCCAACCCCACCCCACTGCTGCTTCCAGCTAGCAGCCGCCACTGTAAGTGTAGCATGAAAGGGGGCCTTATTCACAAGGCGGCGTTAAGCCACGTTAAATGGCTTAACGCTGCCTTCTGAATAAGGCAAAGTCCCTTTCGCCACAGGAACATCGGAAAAAGTGACATTCCTGTGGCGATGGGGGCTTGTAAATATGCCCCTAGGTCTCCGTGGTAGAACAGCCTGTGTTGTATAATTGTCTAGGAACTATCCCTGACTAGTGACAATGTCCCAGAACTTGAAATTTCTGGTGGAATTGTCTTAGCGGTAGGTTTGCCTCATGGAATTACTTCAGGAGCAGCCTTGGAGACATTCCATTACAAGTATGCCTGTCTGATAGGTGGAGTACTCTCTCTGGTGGAATTAGCTCCAGACGAGGTTTGCATTTTTAGAATTGCCATAGAACTAGCTGTAACGAGGGCCTGCCAGACTTGTGAAATTACCTCAGAATGTGTCCTGTCTTCCCTATGAAAAAAAATTTGTGATGAAGTAACTAAGAACTAATCCTATCTATCTGGTGGAATAGCCTAGGCCTGGGTAGTGCAACTGCCTCACAGTAATGACTTCCTGGTGCAATAGCCTCCCCAATAAACTGCAAATAGAGGCTCCAGAAATGCCCAATCCCTGCTCCTGGATCCCCCCAAAAAGGATACATTGGCTAGTCATTCTCTGATAGTGCCACAAGACTATGTAACCATCTGCCTAGTCCAGGGCCGGGCTGGGAACAGCAACCAACCCTGGCAGACTGCTGCTCGGGGAGGGGGTATGAGGGTGTGCTAGTAAAAAGCACTGCTCCTGCTTTTGTTACTGAGGGGCGATATTGCAGCACTGCTGCAACACCGGCCCCCAGTGACAAAACCGGCCCCAACCGTGTATCCCACAGGGGAAAGGCCCGGTGCCCGCTACGGCCAGTCCGGGCCTGGCCTAGTCACATTCAAAAAGGACCTTGAGCTCCTGCTATTCGACAGACACCTTGGCTAATAACCCTCGACCATTCTTTAGTACTCTCCCCACCAGGATCTGAACTTCCTTCGTCATGCGACCTCACCAATCGATGCTTTTGCGGTGTACGACCTTTGACCAAATGCTGTAATTATCGAACGTGTTAACTTCTGCACGCAACTTCGGATATACTGTAGAAGTAACTCAGTTATTCTGCTACTATTGTAAAGCGCTCTGATGCTCTGTCGGCGCTATATACAATTGCAAAAATAGATAAATAAATCGCTTCATAACTAGGTCTGCCAGCATGCTGGAACTGCCTCACACCCAGGCCTCTCTGTCTGTTTGACTCGCCTCAGGGCGCGGCTAGGCTACCTGCAGAAATCCCTACCCCCCTGGCCCAGGCGTGAGAAGAGCTGCTGTCCGCGGGTTCCTTCCGGCCGCTCCTCCTCTGTGGATTGAGTCCTCAGCCTGTTTGCACTTCTCAGACCCTCCTGACAATTAGAGGGAAACGTTAAAGATTTCTGCGCAGCCTTTGATGAGGCCCGGCCCGGCGAGCCTCGAGTACAAACCCATTATCTCTGAGGGCTTCGGGGAACTGTTTGCACAGCTCGCCGAGCGGGGCTGAGCAAAGACGCCTCCCAGGTGCGGTCACGGTGCAAGCACGCGCGCTGGAGTTACTAATGAAAAGTGATAGATTACCCAACGAGTAATCAGATGTGCAGCGCCGATTAAGGGAAGTGCCTCGTCTAAATGACTGATAACGTTTGCCTTGAATTTACATGAACAGGTGCAGTGAGGGTCGGTAAAGAAACTCCATTTAGCACATAAATGGTATATTCCAAGAAGCCCATTGGCCTGTGTGTGAAAAATAGGAAGGAACTGCCCAGCACACGCAATAGAAAATAAACAATCCCCATAGAAACCTACCAAACTGAACGCCCCATTACAATGGAATGGAGCATATTAGTTAAGCGAAGGTATCCCAGGTGCTTTAAATGGAGGGGAAAAAAGTGCAGGTACTCACCAAATTGAGCTATGACCAAAGGGGCGGGCGAGGAGGCGGGATTAGGGGCGGGGCTACTGGACAACATTTACGGGAATCGGTGTGGTATGTAACTGGTGGTGCATAGTGTGGTAGCCACTGTCATTCCGAGGCAACACGTTTTCCATTCTCATTACCACTAAATTTGCACAGTTGTAGTTTTACTGTCAAAAACTATTCAGCGCACCAAGGATAATGTGCGGAATTGGGTTCCAGCCAGTGAGACATCCAGTGTACCATGAGCCCGAGTGCAAGGGAGGAAATTACCACTTACCCCTGTTTGATCTGTGAAATACGGCAATAATCTGGTTTCAATGGACCCCATTATGAGCTCAATGTCCCATCTCGGCAGGGGAGAAATGAATCAGGTGAAAGACACTGTCTGACCGAGTTGAAAATGGCCCATCTGGTGTCCTGGGTTTTCAGCATAGCTGTATGGATGGGAGGCCCGATTGCTAGAATCTGCTTCCTGGGTCCCGAATGGCGCTGGATGTAGGAATCCAGTCCTGTGCCCCCTGCTTGGCACTGGAGGGAAATCTGATATTCAGACGCTGTTTTGGCAAAGATGGAAGGCCATTGCGAACTGCCTATTTAAAGTGCTTCAAATCCTTCCTGCCACTCAGCTATGGGGAGGGGGGGGGGGGGGGGGGATCTATGCCCGTGTGAAATGCTAATCATGTGAGCATGCACTGCAGAGTAGAAATGCTGAGCATGCTCTCATGATGACCATTTCTTTGGGAACTTTGAGAAATCACAGCATGCTGCAGTGAGCACCGGTACTCTCCGTGGCCACGGGTAAGTTCCGGTACTCAGAGGGGGCAAAAAAATAAGTGCCGGTGAGTAGCGGCCAATTTAAAGCACTGGGTATCCCACATGAGGAATATTTACGTAGCCCTAATATCACCTGGTTAATATTTTATGTACAATGTGGCGTCGAAACGTGAGAGCCGACGTTTCAAGATTCCAAGGTCCATGCTTGAGCGGCTCACCCAGCCCAGGCTATTGCTTTGAATTTTAAGATTCAGTGTAGTTTTGAAATAAACAGGGCTTCAAGTCCCAGAATGCAATGCCTGTGACACGTGAGCCCTGTGGAGGTACAAGGGCAGGGCCTGCACTTGAAATGGAGGGAATGGAGGTTTTTTTTGGGGGGGGTTGTTGGTGATCTGACAGCTAAGATGGCCACCTCCATGCATTTTTATTTATTTATTTATTTTATTTACTGCATTTTTATAAAGCGCAGACTTTACCCGAAGGTGTCAGAGCACTGTACAATAGAACCAGTTACGTTGCATGAGAGAACTGTTACAAGAATGGAACAAACAAAAATAGCATGCCATAGAGTCGAAGCGACGCCGGCAAAAGGCACACAATCTCAAGCACAGCATGAACTGACTGTACAAGCAAAAATAAGAAAAAATATGACAAATTTTACAATGACTAAAGAACTTCCTGGCGAGAAATAGCAGGCCATAGACAACGCAGGCAAAAGGAACACAATATCAAACGCAGCAAGCACAGGATGTACAAACAAAAATATAAATATACGTGACAAATTTACAATAACTGAAGAACTTCTTGTGGGGGTCTGAGAAGGAGGGAATTAGTTCTGAAAGTGTCTTTGGAATAAAAGAGATTTGAGGTCCCCACAAATCCCCCATAAAAGGCGCAGCTGATAGCGTGCGCTCCTGGCCATGGAATTGATGTGTGAGATTAGGTTGAGTCTTTTGTCAAGTATGACACCTAAGGATTTAGCGCAGTCTACAATGATGCGTTTACTGTTGAGTAGATTTGATTGATACATCCAGGATTGAACAGGAGGCGGAGAGAGAGAGCTAGATAAGAGTAGGAATTCCGTTTTGAAGGGACTGAGAATGAGTTGGTGAACTAACATCCAGTTGTGAATAGCGTTGAGAGTAGAGCTGAGTAGTGAGAGATCATGAGGATAAGATACCTTGAGGTAGATGTGGGTGTCATCCGCATAGAGATGGTAGAGGATTCCAGATTTGCTTAGAAGGTTCCCTAATGGTTCCAGATAGAGATTGAACAGAGTGGGAGCAAGGATAGAACCTTGAGGGACGCCTTGACCAACCACCAGTGGAGACGAGAGACTGTTCGCAATCTTGATCATTTCGGATCTGTCCGAGAGGAATGAGGCAAACCATTTGAGTACTGTGCCTTCCACACCCATTCTATGTTGAAGAGTGTTAAGGAGGGTGTTGTGATTAACAGTGTCAAAAGCTGCAGAGAGGTCAAGAAGAATCAGAAGGCACGATTCCCCCGAATCGAGAATATGCAGTCCATCATCGATCACTTGCAGCAGAGTTGTTTCAGTGCAGCAGTTTTGAATAAAGCCCGACTGGAACATGTCAAGGAGATTATTGTCCCTAATGTGTTGGGAAAGTTGTTTTGCAACGCATTTTTCTGTGATCTTTGAAAGAAAAGGGAGATTGGTGATGGGGCGGAAGTTATTGAGGTAATTTGCATCTGCAGAGGGTTTTTTTAGAAGGGGGGTAACCTGTCCTGTTTTGAGGACAATTGGGAGGGATCCTTGACTGAGGAAGAGATTGACTAGCCTGGTCCAGTAGGAGAGAGTGTTAGTATAGAAATCAATGGTGATGCCACTGGGTATGGGGTCAGAAGAATGGTTTGAGGGTTAGGTTTTGCGGATGCATTTGAGGAGACCAAGCTCTGAGATGGCGGCAAAGTTCTGCCAAGTGACTAAGGATTTTCGCTCCTCGATGGGGGTGGGGTGGGTGACCTGTTCCACCAGAGATTTTACCTTTTGATCGAAGAATATAGCGAACTCAGTTGCTTTCTTTGAAGCATCCTTAGGCTTGATGGTTTGGGGAGAACAATTTGGATTTTTGATGAGGTCGAAACGTTTTTGGGGTCTGTTTTTAGCTGAATCGAGGAGGGATCTGAAATGTGATGTTTTTTCTGGAAGATGTGTTTGTGGTATATGGATCTTGCTGAACGTAAAAGAGAGAGGTTGGGGGTGGATGGAGATTGCCTCCAGTGCTTCTCCAAGATTCTAAGGTTTTTCCTTCCGTCATAGAGAGCTTTGTTGAACCAAGGAGCTGATGGGGTGGGTCTTTTCCTTTTGCTTTGGAGTGGAGCAACCTTGTCAATTTCGACCGCAAGGATTGAGAGGCAAAGGGGAGTGAGATCGTTGACATCCGTATTGGGGTCTAAACTAGGAAGTGACTGCATAGCAGAATCACATAGAGTCTCAAGATCAATGTTTTTTGTGTTACGGAACCATGTAGAGGCTCTTTTAGGTTGGCCGAGAGTTAAAATGTGAGAGAGGTGAAAACAGAAGGGAATGAGGAAATTGTCAGACCAGTCAACACGGATGGGTGAAGCAGTGGTAATCTGGTCTGATTTGGATACCACTAGGTCCAGAATTGAGCCCTTGGTGTGTGTAATTTCAGAGCAGTGTTGGGCAAGATCGTTAGCTGAAAGAAAGGTTGCAAGCTTGTTGGCAGCCGAGTCTTCCACGGAGCCCCAGTGGAGATTGAAATCACCTAGGAAGATCTGCTTGTCGCTATGTGAATATTGGTCACTAATGAAGTCGATGAATTCCTCCATGAAGGAAGAGCAATTACCAGGCGGGTGGTAGATGGTATGGAACCTGAAGGGTGAGCCATGATGAACTTGGAGTTCTAGGGAAAGGCATTCAAAGGTGCGAAAGAGGGTGGTGGGAAAGGCTTTAATTTGGAGTGTGTTTCTGAAGATAATCGCAACACCTCCCCCGATCTTGCCTGTTCTGTTGTTTCTGAGGATAGAGTAGTCAGTAGGTAACAAAAGATCAAATTAAGTGTGAGAGGAGTCATTAAACCAGGTCTCAGTGAGAAAGAACATGTCGAGATTGTGGTGAGTGATGGTGTCAGAGATTTCCAGTTTGTGTTTGGTTGCAGATCTGCCGTTATGGAGCATACAGTGTAGCTCTTACGCAACTGTTTTGGTGATGTGAGTATCTGGACTGATGAGGGGGATAGGGATTAGATTCTTGAATGAGGGTGCCACTTGAGTACTGTTTCCAGCCCTGGGCATTTAAGCTACAATGCATTGCTATTAATTGTGTTAGTCCCACTAGTTCAATTAGAGGAAATGAAGACTGCAACACCCAGAATGCATTACATTCTCACATGAAAGCCCAGGATTGGAATATTTGTGATGTCATGGCGAGAGGCCACCATGCTAACTGCTAAAGACGTGAGCCTGGAGGGTACTTTTGAAGTTAAAGAGATGCTGCAGGAATCATCTTGGATAACTTAAACTTTGATGATGAACATGGGGTTCGCAACTTTATATAGGATGCAGTTGGTTGAGTATAGTGTACATGTAAGAACACAAGTATAACGTTACCAGCAATGTGAGGTGAATGATTGCTGGACCTTCAATCCCTTTAAAGGGGAGTGGTATGTATTGAGGAGACACTTCTTGGTCTTAGTTAGCCTGCTGGCTAGACTTTGGCCATGATAACAAACGGTCCAGAGTGGACTGCAACGTTTATAGTGTCTGATAAAATCAGACACAGCAGTGTTTGGAATTTTTCAAGTGTATAAATTACACCTATTTCGAGTTTTGCTCTAAAAATGGGACATAAAACATGCTTTCTGCACCAAAATCCTCATTTCTAAATATCCACATTTCCCGCCACTAAATTTGACAGGTTTTAGCTACTGAAATTTACCTGTAGAAAACTATGGGGGTGTAATGTTTGCCGCAAAACTCACAAAATAAGAGTTACCCCACATACTGGAATTTACTGGGGTGCTCATAATATGGACATTCGACGGAGCTGCACAATGGGCAGTTTAAGCAATGGCCTATTGAGCAAACGGAATGTTTTGTTGGTGATAGAGAAAGTGGAAGCCATGTACTACTAAAACATATTTAACGTGAGAGATGCGACGCCTATCATTGAGGAACAATATTTAGTTTGGCCAGTGGCATTGTTCTGTCATGACTGTTTGTATGGCATTGGGAAAGATATAGTAAGATTTTAAAAGTAGGATTTTGTTATATTGTTAATTTATAGGTGCGTACTACCCCTGATTAGGAATTGCAGCTCTTTGCGGACATGTAACATGTTACTGTACGGAACCCAGAGTTAGATTCTAGTGCTAATTGCAAGTATTTTGGCTAATCATATATCAAGTCAAACTATTGTAGATTCCTACACCTATTAGTTGCATGCTGTCTATAATCCTAAGGTAGATGCTTGTTATTGTTGTTAAATGGTACAGATGTTTCGGTTTCAGGTACTTTTGCATTCTTAATGGGGAGTTGGAAGTAAATACTTTGAAGTATGTGTGCCCTACCCTAATTAGTTGTTTTAGCGCACTGTGTTATTGAATGGGAGTAGTTTTGCTAGTCTTGTATTGTATATCTACTTGTTTTGGGACATGTTGATTCATGCTGGGTCATTGAAACTAGGTGGGAGACTACAGTAAGGTTTAGCCAGGAATGTTGAAAATTAGAGGACAGAGGAGACTTAGACGGACAGAGGTTCAGGGTAAAAGACGCAAGAACCAGCCTGTAATGTAAGTCATGTACCCTTAGGAGTGGTTCACATGCAGTGTCGTTCAGTGAGTTAAAAGACTAAAAGAATTATACAAAACAGGAGCAATATACAACTCTGGCTCATTTAACTGGTGTAGGAACAAGCCTCTTCCGCAATTCTTTTGCATGTTTTGTGAACGATTCACATGCAGTGTCATTCAGTGAGTACACGTATTCTACTAGAAGGATTCTGTTGGAATGTATTTTTCATTCAGAGTTGTACCAATCAGATTTATTAGCTTACTGGGAGTTGTCGGGTCTCTATGGCAGTATTCCCTGCATCCATAACTTGGGTTGACTGTGAGTCCGGTGAATGGAAACATTATGGTCTTAACTCATCTAAGGGCTGCACATGGGAGTAGCTATACCTCAGTAGGCAGCTGTGAATGTGCCCAGGAGTGAATATACCCCAACAAGCAGATATGGCCACAGTGGTGTAAAGCAAAATGATGATGCCCCGCCCCTGAAGAATGTGATGAGGGACCCCTTTTTGTTAGGCACGTGGAGATTAAGTGATTTGCCCAGAATCACAGGATGTTTTAGAGTCATTACCGAGACTTGAACCCAGTTCCCCAGGTCCGAGGTCGAGCGCCCTAGCCGTTAGTAAGTCCAGCACTACACATGGCCAACCACTGTTCCTTCAACACGCTATCATACAAAATAAAGGAGGTAAAGGCTTACTACAAAAGTGTAAAATACTACGTAAGTGTAAATTACGACAAAAGTGTAGTTTGTGGTTAACAAAATGTAGTAAACTTACTCAAAAGTGTAAGTTACTACAAAAATGCATATGTATAGCATAATGTAGGTCTGCAGTACTTCAGCAGTACTACAAAGGGCAATTTGTGAATCAGGCCTGAAGTTTGTACATTTTTGCAGTACTGTGTAAAAAGTGAAATTAATAATTTGCCTGTAGAAAATCATCAGACTATGTAGGTACTGTGTTTAGAAGAATATAACCCTATATTGCACTCAAATTAGACCGGAAATTTATGAGCTTGGTAGAGGCTGTAATTTCAAATATTTATTTCCGGGGACCAGTGTGCAGGCCAGGCCCTGTTGCCACACAGGTTCAATCCTGACTGAACCAGTTTTTGCAGCTGCTGTTCTTTTACCAGCTACACCCACAAACCCCTTATCGCACACTGTTCCCCTTGGCCGCATCCCATCTATTTTTTAATAGACAGGGCAGAGATGATGCAGTAAGAAAAAAGTTAGCAAATCGACACAGAACAGCAAACATTTTCAAAAGAATTTAACAGGCCATAAAATAATTACTCAATGCTTTGCTCATATTCATAGAGAGATATGAACAATGAGGATTTTTGTATTGTGAAGGAGCTTCCCAGTAGGCCATGAGCTATGTAAACAGCAACGGATGAACAAATAAGGTTAAGGAAAGTGCCCCTTTTTGTTGCATGGTTGCACCCCGATTTTTGCCTGATGTTGATGCTCTTTGACTAAGTGTGCCCTGGGTTCCTGCCAGCGAGGTACACAGGCCCTATGTTCTTTCCCAAAAATTGTACTGTTGCAAACCCAATTGGCAACTCTCTGGCCACATGTAAGTCCCTTGTAAAAGGTACCATGGGCACTGTGACCAGGGAAGGCCTCTAAGGGCTACGGAACTTATTGTGCCACCCTTAGAGGCCCTGTACCTTTACACACACACACACACATTGCAGGCTGTGTCATCTGTTTCAGAGCAAAGTGAAGAGTAGACATGGCACACATACCTGTGTGCCATGCATACAATCCACTGGCTATGGGATTGGTAAGCCACCCCTCTAGCTGGGTGCACTATACCACAGGTTCATGAGCCCTGTACCCCTACAGGGCCTCATTTACAAGAAAGTACCGCAGCGCGGCACTGCAAGCCTTTTGGCTGTGCCAAACTGGGGCACTTTCAAAGCACAGGGATGCACCATATCTAAAAGGATATGACAGATATCTTTGCTCTCCCGTGCGCTGGCTCACAATTGACTGTCATGCACCGACACAGGCAACCTTGCACCATGGAGCAAGGATGCCTGCATCACAGGGATGATTGTTTATGTGCAGGAAGGTGTCCCTTTCTGCACATAAACAGTCTGAAATGGTGTTTTTCAACTTCTACGTGTGCTGCATTTAGCACACATGGAACTTGTAAAATGTCATTTTGTTTAATGATTGTTTATGTGCAGGAAGGAACACCTTCCTGCACATAAACAATCATAAGATGTGATTTCCTCGTTCTGTGTGCAGAATGCAGCATACAGAAAGATGAAACAAAACAAGGAGAAATTAATACATTTCTCCTCGTTGCACCTTCCTACACCTCCCCTTTGGAGGCGTAGTATTCAGACACATTGGGAACACCCACTGCAACACCCATGGATCGCCCTTTCACGCAAAGTGCTGCATGTAAAGAGGTAGTATTTACAAGAACAGGAAAGGCCACACAGGATGGCTTTTCCTGTCCTTATAAATGTTGGGCAGCAAAATGCAGCGTCGGTGGGTCACGAAAAGTGGCATACCTGTGGCGCAAGGGGCTTTGTAAATAAACCCCACAGTGCCTAAGTCCATTCTTAGACATTGTACATGCAGTAAAGCCATAAAAAGTATATGGTTTGGGAGTTTGTCATTACAAACTGTCCAGCACCATAATGGCTATACTGAAACCTGGGAAGTTTGGTATCAAACTTCTCAGCACCTTAAACCCACACTGATGACAGTATGGGGTTTAATGCCAAATGCGCTCAGAGGGTATCTTAGAGATGCCACCTGAAAAACAACCTAACTCTATTGTCCTGGTTGAGTGGCTGCTCGCCAGCTGCCACCACCAGACATGTTTCTGGACCCCTGGGTAGAGAGCCTCCCACTCTCAGGTTCCAGAAACAAAGCACATCCTGAGTCAAGGTGCCAAGTCATCTCCCTCAGGATGGCCTGGGTCCACGTAGGGGAAGCTTCAAAGGCTTCTCGCCTTTGTGGGCTGGCCCAGGCATTTGCTGCTCCCAGGAAACTGCCCCCAAACAGTTCTGACCCCCACTTTGGAGGGAGAATCGGCGGCAATACCAAGATAGAAGGAGAGGTGTGCCCATCTTTGCCAACCCCACCATTCAGGACAATTCTCAGTCCCTACCATCTTGAAGATGGGTGGATCCAGCCAACCAGAGTCAGGCTGTAGGAAGCTGGCTCTGTAAATACTATACCAAAGTGAGGTATAGTGTGCACAGAGTCCAGTAGAACCCCAAAGGTAGGCAAAGGTAAAAGTAGTTAATACCTTACTCTCTATTTGTGGAAGTGTGGGTGAGAAGTAAGGCTTTATCAGAGGGTAGCGTTGAGCATTTATTGTACACACTCAGGCAAGAAATTATGTCACACACTCAAAGACTGTACTCAGGCCAATTTTGTTTGAATAAAAATATTATTTAGTTGTATTTTCTAGAACCAAGCAAGCATGGCACATGTAAGTGTAAATGATACTTTTCAAGGCAGGTTGAACAATACAAGCAAGCTGAATAAAAATGACTTTGTTACAGGTTTTTAAATATTTTGAATAAGTTGAAATTACTGTTAGATTACTTTGCAGGTATGTTGCAGTTGAAATACAATTGAAATGCAGGTGGATGCAATTGGTTTGTTTACAGGTAAGCACTTGGTTGTGGGAGTTGGGTTTCTGGGGTTAGAACTAGGGTTTCCCCAGGGTCAAGGATGCACTCTCAAAGCACCCTCAGCGGCACTGGGGTGGCCGGGTGCAGATTGCTGAGGCCCAATGTTATCCAATAGCAATAGGGGCCCTCCGGGTGGTGGCTGCTCACGAGCAGGCTACAAGGTTGTGGAAGCAAAGCTCCAGGACTTAAGCTCAGGACAAAGGGGGTCCAGTTTAGCACACAAGGTGCACCCACAGCGGCATAGGGGCGGCCGGGTGCAATGTGCTGTTTTGGTGTTGGGTGCCTTGTTGTTTTCAATGGGAGTTGCCGATTTTGGATTTTGGCTGCAGGCTCGGTCCAGGAAGACTTCTGGGAGGTACCAACAGCTGGGCAGAGAAGTTGGAGGGCTTGGGAATGTAGGTGCACCTTGGGTTCTCTTCTCCAGGGCACAGGGCAGCTGCATGCCTTTTGAGGTCGAATGTTACCTTGCTGTGCCACTTGCGGTTGGGGTTCTCCGTGCAGAGGCTGTAAGCGACTTCGGCGAGTCCTGGAGGGGGCAACGCATGGTGGACTCGGACTCGGGAGTGCTGGGGGACCTCGCTGGGACCGGTGGGCCACCCGAATTCGGGTTGGAGGCATCGGGTGCAGTGGTGGTTCCAGGCGTCGTGTTTCTTTGTCCTCAGCAGGCTCAGAGTCTGTCTTGGGAGTTTCTTTTGAACAGAGCTGCTGTTCACAGGAGATCAAATCTTTGTTGAAGGCAGTCAGTCCTCCCAGGGCTCTGGAGGTCGCTGGTTGCAGAACAAGGTAATTTTTGGCACAGGAGATCTGGAAACTGCAGACGGGCCAGTAGGGCTGGGGCTAAGTCAGTTCTTCTCTGCAGTCTCCTCTGCTGGGCGTCTTCTTTTGTCCTTCTTCATTGAAGGTTGTGGGATTCTCTCTTCTTGGTTTAGGGCTGCCCCAAAAATACTGGATTTAGGGGACATTTTAGGGGTCTCGTGGTCAGTAGCCAATGAGCTACTGAACTTAGGGTGACTACACCCTTGGTGCGCTCACCTCACATGGGGGAGTGGGCACAATCCCTAATCCTGATCGGAGAGTACCTGCCATCTGCAAGATGGCAGACACTGAAGAGTGGGCTTCATCTTGCCTCCCCCACCTGAGGGGTTGGGTTGGCAGAGATGGCCTTACCTTCTGGGCTGTGCTAATTTTTCCCGCCTGTCTTCAGGCTGAAAAGGAGGGGAGACAGGAACGGGGCCAGCTCCTGATAGCAGGAAAGGCTGGGGGTCACTTTACAAAGGTGGCGAAGCATTTGAAGCTCCCCTGCCACAGATGGCTCTTCCTGGCCTGGGGAAGAGGTGACCACCTCCGCCCAGGAAAGGCTTTATTTCTTGGCTCAGAGAGTGAAGGCTCCCACCCCAGGAGTCCAAAAACATTGCTTGTGGGGGCTGGCTGGTGTTTACCAGTTAGGGTACCCACCAGAGGATAGTCACTTTTTCAGGGGGCATCTCTAAGATGCCCCCTCTGAGTGCATTGTATAATAAATACCAAACTGGCATCAGTGTGGCATATTATGCTGAGAAGTTTGATAACAAGCTTCCCAAAATTCAGTAAAGCCATTATGGTGCTGTGGAGTTCGTAATGACAAACTCCCAGACCATAAACTCTTTATAGCTTTACTGCACTTACAGTGTCTAAGAATCGACTTAGACACTGTAGGTGTATAGTGCTCATGCAACTGTACCCTCACCAGTGCTACAGTGCACCCAGCTAGAGCGGTGTCTTACCTATACTATAGGCAGTGGGTTGCAGTCATGGCGCACAGGTATGTGTGCCATGTCGACTTTTAACTTTTCTCTACACCAAAACACGCATCCTGCAATAGCAGTGTTTTGAGTGTGTGTTGAGGTACAGGATCTCTAAGGGTGGCACAATATGTGCTGCAGCCCTTAGAGTTCTTCCCTGGTCACAGTGCCCTTGGGACCCATGGTACCTTTTACAAGGGACTTACATGTGACCAGAGAGGTGCCAATTGGGGGTTCAAGGTACAGTTTTGGGAACGAACACAGGCCCTGGGAACCTGATCGGTAGAGACCCAGGGCACATCAAGTCAAAGTGTATCAGAAATCTGGCAAAAAGTGGGGGGTTAATGCAACAGAAACCCAGCTTCCTACAGAGGCCCATGCTCCCTTCCTACTGGAGGGTAGCATAATAGGGGGTTTACCCCCCCCCCCAAGGAAGGGACTCATTAGTCTCGACCTGTACCTATCTGAAACACCCCTAAATGTAGCTTTTTTGGGGCGAATTGACTTGGCCCCAGCCCTAAATGCCTGTCCCGACCTCGACCTGCTCCAGTGGAATCCCGTGTGTCCTGCTGCCACCAACCCCCCAGAACCCGGAAGACCTGCCCTGCCTTCCCTACAAACACTTGGTCTCTCGTGAGCACTGGACTTGCGCAAGAAACCAGTCTCTGGCTACTGCCGAATCCGCGAGTCTGCATCTGACGCCCATGGCCCGAATTCGAGTGGCCCAACACCATGAGGAGGTCTACCTGGTGATCCTGATCTACCTCAAGCATCCTGATGATGCCTGCAGCCTCTATCTGGAGGATCCCTCCGACCGCGACCAGAGCTGGTAAGGAAAACCTGACACCTAAAGATACCCCTGCACCCGACTCCTACCGGCCTTGGGTGGCCCACCAATGGTGTCCAAGCAACCCTCAGCATCCCAACTTACCTCTCAAATGAGTGGTCACCTCCAGAAAGTCTTGTTGCCCGAACATGCAGTGTTTGTTCTGACCGGAGCTTCCCTATTGAAAACAACAGGGCTCCTGACGTCGATCCAACACCTTGCCCCCAGGCGCCCCTGTGCCGCTGTAGGTGCACCTTGTGTGCTAATGTGGATCCCCTTTGCCCTGAGCTTAACCCAAGGAGCTTTGCTCCCATAACCTTGTGGCCTGCCCGAGAGCAGCCACCAACCAACGGCCCCATAAGCTAACATTGGACCTCATCACTCTGTATTCAGCTGCCCTAGTGCCGCTGAGGGTGCTATTCGAATGTATCCACCCTTGACCCTGGGGGATCTCTTGTTCTAACCGCAGAAACTCAACCCCAAAGAACGTTTACTTACCTGCAAACCAATAACCTTGTTTTTCTCCATGGGATTGCATTGACTGTTTTCCTCTAAAAAAACTCAGTGTTGAGGGTGTCTGTATGGAAACATAAGAAACTGTGTCTTTTGATTTTAAAAAAATCTGCGTTACTTACCTCTCATCTAGGAAATGTCCTAGTGTGATATCTAGGCATATCATACTGAGTAGAAAAAGTAATCTGAGAGTAATTTTAAAATTAATTGAATCCGCCAAATCACTAGTTGTAATCCTGAACAAAAATCTTGATATGCTGGGACACATCAATGCCATCACCAAAAGAGTAAATCTACAACTGAGTATGCTATGAAAACTAAAGATTTCCTCCCTGAAACAGACTTCAGACTGCCTGTACAAGCACTCATAATCCCTAGATTGGACTATGGAACTGCTACTCTCACTGGCCTACCTAGTGCCACAACAGACCCCTTAAGGGCTTCACTCAAATCGGCGGCAAAAACCATCACTGGGTCAAAAAAGGTACAATCATATCTCCCCTGACCTTAAATCCCTCAACTGGCTTCCCTACGAAACAATACTCCAACTAAAAATTGCATTAGACACAAAGCTCTACATTTCAACACCCCAACCTATGTCCCCAGCAAGCTTAAGGTATAATAATAAATCCACATTTGTAAAGCGCACAATCACACGCAAGGGTCTCTAGGCGCTGGGGGCCGTCGGGAAGATTATGCAAGCTATTGCCCAGAGTCACATGGTGGTGGGCTAATCTGTTGCCGGTGCCAAGATTCGAACCGTGATCCCCAGATTCCAGAGTCAGGCGCCCTAGCCGCGGCGCCACACCTCTTCCACTAGCTATCAGGAGGAGCTAGATTCACCAGAAGTGCTTCAACCCTCCTGCTAAAGCCACAACATTTCAACAAGAAAAAAACCTATAAAAGATCATTCTTAGGCATTTCTCCCAGAATTTTGAATGCTCTCACCCCTGATATAAGACTGTCTCCCTCCAGTACCTTCTTCAAGAAAAAAGTTAAACTCCTATTAATGGACAGAATCCTGGTTTAGGTCCTCAACTCTCTCCTCCGCTTTATTTGTTTCTGTTACACTGTATGTACATTTACCATGCTTAATGTTTTATATGTCATTGTCTCCTCATCTTGTAAAGGGCTCTGATACCCGCATGGGTCTAGTTTGCGCTATATGAAACTTTTCAAATCAAAGTAAAATTCTATTTACCTGTACCAAGTCCTCCTTGGTTCTATAAATACAATACAACAAAGAAATATTTTTGATACACACTATTTGCCTGAGTTCAGTCTTTGAGTGTGTGACATCATTTCTTGCCTGAGTGTGTGCTTTACTGCTCACCCACACTACCACAAATAGAAAGTAAGGTATTATCTAGTTTTACCTCTGTAAGCCTTTGGAATCCACTGGACTCTTTGCACACTATACCTTACTGTGGTATAGTATATACAGAGCCAGCTTCCTACATAAGACAACTAAAAATAATATTCCAATTTGGTTTTAAGTTATTCAGTGAAAAAAGTAGCACATAGATGGAACATAACTGGTGCTGGAAATGGATAAAACGTACCTGGAACCCCTAAATCAAGAGTCAAGGTGTGGCAGCGGAACTAGAATGGAGTCATAAAAATGGATTCCGACAGTTTTTTTTTAAAAAAAGTATGCCGCAAAGAAATTGGCAACAAGGACTAAGCTGTCAGTAAACCTATTCTGGCTTACTTAATTGGTGACAAAATGCAGTATTTTTAAATATCTTACAGGGCTAAGACACCTGCCACAGAGATCTTCATGTGCTCGGCAATTTTCATGCGATAATAAAGATAAATCTGTCAGTAAATGCACTTCCTGGCGAGAGATCTGTAGAACAGTTTTGACTCAAAGTACTATGGCGGTTTACTGTGCCTCCTGCAAAGCCCACATGTAACATGCAGATCATAGATTTATATTTTATGGAGATAGGTAAGAGTATAACTGCTTTTTAATGCAGACATTCGTTTGTTACTTGAAGTCCTTAAGTTGCAATCCTTCTAATATGGCATACTGCGCTAAGAACCCACATCAAGGAGCTGCATGAAACTTCTTGGCAGGGATTTAGAACGTTAGTGTTTTTCCTCAAAATGTTGTTATTCTAAAGATGCTACAAAGGTCCTTAAGGTGGTTGTACAGTCTTATTAGTAAAGAAAACCGTAATCACGTCTTACGTTTGAAATTCTGTATGCGTTTCTTCCGATTAGGTTCTCTAACATATAATGTTATCTCCAGGTTAGAGAGAGAGATATTGTAAAACCAGTTGCACACTCCCAGAGCAATCAGTCCCACACAAAAAGCAACTGGAATTATTCAACGAGTTGCTCAGTTAAAAATATATAGATCCTAACATCAGGAAGAAGGTCCCTTCCTCAAACCTCTTGGGTATCCGAATATATTGGATTAGTCGCCTCACTCACTGAACGTTAGTTCCACTACACACTATAAGCAAGTCACTACCTGTTTCCAGAAGATACCACAACAATAAGTTCTATGTAGAAAAGAAACATTGCCTAATTTTTTGTAATACATAAATATGTCCGTAGCAAACAGGGCACATGGAAAGCGAGTGGGACTATAGTTCCCAATAACCAGACACATGAAAAAATCAGCCCACACTCCTTGGATCCACTATGGGCTTAAGACAACCAGGACAGAGGACAATGAACTTTAGGTTGAATACACAATACAAGCAAAACACTACCTGTCTCCAAAAGGCACCACAACAATAATTTTAATGTAAAAAAGAAACATTCCCTAACTGTTTCTAATTCATAAACCTGTTCTTGGCAAACAGGACACACGGAAAGCAAGTGGCACTCCAACTCCCAGCTTCCTCACGATGTCGCCATTAACACCTTGGCTGCTTGACTTATTCCCCTGCTGTGCTGGGCCCAGCGTTAGAAGTGGGCGGGGACGGAAGGGCACGGCGTGCCCTTACTTCTTAAAATTATGTTAGTCCGTTCCCCTACTTCTTAGTTTTGAAAGAGCGTACCGGGGACTGTAAAATTGCCATACTTTAAAGTACACCTTTTTTTCTTTTTCACGCATGAGTGGTGCAACGTGAATATTCAGAAAGCCTCTGCACTGCGCCCGACCTCCTACCCTTCCCCGCTGGGTCTAATGGCCTGCAAAGTGAGACTGAAAGGGCCATCAGTGTAGCATAGTGCGAAAACGGCTACTCTGATGGCCCTGTGGCTGCTGTGAGCCAGTGATCACACCTCATTTGTGAGGACGCTGCCAGCAAATTTACATGCCAATTTAAAGCTGCTATTAGTTGGGTTTTGTGGCAGTGATATTCACAGTGTTTACCTGCTGAAGCAAAGTTAATCAATGCCTACCAGACTGTTTCCCGGCAATCTCGGCCCGGAGGTGCACCGGTGAAACACACACCATTCCAAAGATGTTTAAGAAACCCAAGGGCAAGAGTGGTTTTGCACCCATAACCAAACGAGTAAGCTCATATTTGGAAGCAGTATTTACACCACCTCCTGACCCATGTGCACATGATTTGGCAGATTTAATAATTGCATGTACTAACAGATTCGCCCCCCTGCAAAGCCCCATTGATAATGACGTCATCTGTGCAGACAAATCTTTTCCAACTCAAGCAATGACATCCCCGGCGTTTGACCCCAGTATTTAGGAGTCTGTTAGTGATTTAAGAAAATATTCCAATGTTCTGAAGTCTATGATTGGTGACCTTATGGGGATGATGAAGGGCAGGAGCAGTGATGGGGCAGGAGCAGTGATGGGGCAGGAGCAGTGATGGGGCAGGAGCAGTGATGGGGCAGGAGAGGCGACAGGGCAGGAGAGGAGACGTGGAAGGAGAGGCAATAGGGCAGGAGAGGTGACCGGGCACAAGAAGTGACGGGCAGGTGACATGACAGGCAGGGGATGTGATGGGCAGGTGAGGTGATGGGCAGGAGAGGTGACGGGGCAGGAGAGGTGACGGGGCTTGAGCTAGAGCAGTAACCGGGTGTGAGCGGTGAAAGGACAGCAGCGGTGAAAGGACAGGAGAAGTGAACGGGGCAGGAGCAGTGAACGGGGCAGGAGCAGTGAACGGGGCAGCAGAAATGAACGGGGCAGCAGAAATGAACGGGGCAGGAGCAGTGAACGGGGCAGGAGCAGTAAACGGGGCAGGAGCAGTGAACGGGGCAGGAGCAGTGATAGGGCAGGAGCAGCGACAGGGCAGGAGAAGTGACAGGGCAGGAGAGGAGACGTGGAAGGAGAGGCAACAGGGCAGGAGAGGTGACCGGGCACAAGAAGTGACGGGCAGGTGACATGACAGGCAGGTGACATGACAGCCAGGTGACATGACAGGCAGGTGACATGATGGGCAGGAGACATGATGGGCAGGAGAGGTGATGGGCAGGTGAGGTGACGGGGCAGGAGAGGTGACGGGGCAGGAGAGGTGACGAGGCAGGAGAGGTGACGAGGCAGGAGAGGTGACGGGGCATGAGCTAGAGCAGTAACCGGATGTGAGCGGTGAAAGGACAGGAGCGGTGAAAGGACAGGAGCGGTGAACTGGGCAGGAGCAGTGAACGGGGCAGGAGCAGTGAACAGGGCAGGAGCAGTGAACGGGGCAGGAGCAGTGAACAGGGCAGGAGCAGTGATGGGGCAGGAGCAGTGATGGGGCAGGAGAGGCGACAGGGCAGGAGAGGAGACGTGGAAGGAGAGGCAACAGGGCAGGAGAGGTGACCGGGCACAAGAAGTGACAGGCAGGTGACATGACAGGCACGGGATGTGACGGGCAGGTGAGGTGATGGGTAGGAGAGGTGACGGGGCAGGAGAGGTGACGGGGCAGGAGAGGTGACGGGGCAGGAGAGGTGACGGGGCAGGAGCAGTGAACAGGACAGGAGCAGTGAACAGGACAGGAGCAGTGAACAGGACAGGAGCAGTGAACGGGGCACGAGCAGTGAACGGGGCAGGATCGGTGAGCGGGGCAGGAGCGGTGAACAGGGCAGGAGCGGTGAGCGGGGCAGGAGCGGTTTACAGGGCAGGAGCGGTGAACAGGGCAGGAGCGGTGAACAGGGCAGGAGCAGTGACGGGCAGGAGAAGTGACGGGCCAGTAGAAGTGACGGGCCAGGAGAAGGGAGGGGTCGGGGGAATTGACGAAGCAGGGGTGTTGATCGAGCATGAGCAGGAGTACTGACTGGACAGGAGCAGTGAAAGGGCAGGAGTAGGCGTTTCCCAGGGCGACTGGAAGGGTAGGGGGCCAGTTTAGTTTGGGGGGACCGGTTTTGTACAAGTGCAGGAGTTTTAAAAACACTGCAAAGTTATTTGTATATTCAGCAGGTTTCGGTCAACAATACAAGTGCCAAGATAACTTTGGTGATCAATGTACCTGCTGGAGGGAGATGGGAGCGTGTTTTGTCTAGTGGCTATTTTACTCATCTAAGGTAGTGCAGAGGGGTAATATGCCTGCTGCAAAGAACATGTACCATGCATATCAAAGAGCAATATGTTATGTGTATAGTTCAGTGGGTACTGCTTTGTGTTCACTTCCCGAATGAAAGGACACTTGAATACATATGGCCTGGCAGTTCGGGCTGGACTGTTCACATTGGGCGCAGGATCAAGACTGATTTGCATATGGCTGGGTCCAAACTGGAATGGCATGGTGAGCAAAAAACGGTGGATTTAAGCCCCGATCTCTGAACTGGGGTGAATGTATGACCTTGTTCTGCATTCTGTCCATCAATTGTTCTTTTTGCATTTGTCACCCCGAGTGGGACAGGTATGCTCAGACATGAGTCCTGTGCTCTCCATGCCAATGGAATCAAGCTATCCTGGCTGATGAGGGCTGAAAGCCCGAAACCGGTCCTAGGATGCTTGTTTCCAGTCCAGGGAGGACCTGGCCTGGCAGTTCGGGCTACACTGTTCTCATTGGGCACAGGATCAAGACTGATTTGCATATGGCTGGGTCCAAACTGAAATCGCATGTGAGCAAATAAACAATGGATTTAGGCCCATCTCTCTGCACTGGGGTGAATGTATGATATTGCTCTGCATTCTGTCCACCAGTTGTTCTTTTTACTATATTATGATTGAGCAGCCAGCTGGCTGACATGAATATGAAGGAGTCTTTGTGGGTTTCTGTGAGTCTAGATTCTCCTGAAGAGTCCCTTTCTCTTCTGAGCCCTCCTTAACACATGTGTATAGGAGGAGCCCTGCATTCATGACCTCAATGTTTGAGACAACAAATAATCATGGATTTCTGAACAATGAGAGTAAAAGCATTAAGGTAACATGTTGTTCCTGCTTATATTTCACATGCTTTACATAAACCTGAATTCCCTATCAGTGTTTGCTTTTTCCTGCATTAAACCTCAAATAAACATATCCATTCTTTTAATTAAATAACGTTATAAGCTGTAACTGGTCAGTGAAATGCTAAACGTACTAAAAATTGGTATGTTTTGCTATTTCTAGCCACACCCCTGACTCCGCCCACTGATTCAATCTTCGGTTGTTCCCGCCCCCTGATTCTCCACCCACAGTTCCCCTACTTTTTTTTCCCCACTTCGACCACTGGCTGGGCCATAATAGAAACGGGTGTGCACGAGCACTGTGCCAGCTCGGCACCGAAGAGGATAAGATGTCACCATGGGCGCCCTGAGGTAATTGCAGCCTCTACGAATACTGCTTCCTAAACACAGTCCGTCACTCAGTGGCGGACTGTGAGATGCATAGGTACTTCCGCGATGCTCATACTTTGACAAAGTAAGAGTGTGCTTGTTGAATTGAGTGACTCACGCAGGAAGGTGAGCCTGCACAACAGGATCAGTATGTAAATGCGCATTGATAGGTACGACGGCTCAACATGTGAGCACATTTTATGTTCTGTAATGCATACGTGGGCTACTAACCATGACAAGAAACAACCCCTGTCCCCCTCACCTGCAAAAACCTCACCTTTTAGAGCTGTGTGACACAGAATATCACAGCAAGCAAATGTGCGACTCAAAAATCTCGGGTATTCGATAAACTTAATATTACAAGAAGTGGGCTAGCGAGAGCACCATCCCCACAGATAATGGCCTCAAGGACAGCTTGTAAAGTTATGTCTTCAATTAGAAGGGGCTATTCCAAAAACGGAGAATTAGACAGCACGAGAGCCCCGATCACACGGTTCTCTAGACACACAAAAGCAACCTATTTTGTTGCAACTACACCGTTGCAACTTATGAGCAAAGACATGGTATGAAGTTTGGGCCTCTGGCGGGAACTTTTTCAAAGAATAATAACTGACTCCTCACAGGCACAAGGAACTCCAGAAACGAGTATTGTTAAGATAAGTATGCTATATGAAATGAACGGTGCACTTTTTTTCACCCTAATGAATGTTTTTTACTGCAAAGAGTGTGACAATAAGACGGCACCACTCTCCAGACCCGCATGACCTTTGAAAACTCAAACTTTAGGGTAAGCATAAAAGCATGGATGAATGGTTTTCCCACACTTGTCACTTAACACGTTGTGCACAATGGTTGTATATTAAATATGTATTAAAGTATAGGATATATCGGTGAACACTACGGTTTGGTTATTATAACAAACTTATTTTTAAAAAGTAATAGTAAAAGAACTTCTCTGTAGATATTGCTAACATTTGAACGATGTACCTACACCAAAGTCATATGGTAGCACCAATCTCACCTTTTTACCCCCAGGGAAGTGCCTTTCCCCCATTTTCATTTACCCGTAACCTTCTCCCTTCCCTAAGTAAAATAATCATGGGCCATTATAATTGACTAAGCGTTTATGGATTGGTAATTTGAAGTTCTAATTCATACAGAGAATTATGCACACGGTCCGCTTTCAACCTCGCCAACCCTTTTTTGTCTTACAGAAAATTCTTAAGGACAGAAAACCGAGACAGCTGAGAGCCTTAGGCCTCACGAATGTGCACGATACGCAGGCATAGTCAAGCAGGGATACCTCCAACAAGCCCTGATGAAGGCCCCAGACCTGAATGGGCTCTTAGCGGGGGTGAAACTTTGTTGGCAAAAACATTGTAGGTTTAGCTGAACAATTACATTCAACAAAAAAACTCAAAGAAATTATTTATCTGTACCCAAGGTACCCTGTGAATAATGAAAATCTTTAAAAAACCAAATACTGTTTATGTTTTTAGGTCTCGCCTGTCGATGCGCATGCGCATCGAGCAAGCGAGACTATGGGGGCTCATCCACTCTTTATCCAACTTGCAAGGAATCGTGGCGATTCCTTGCAGTGCCCGTGACTTTTAAGCTCAATGCGCATGCGCATTGAGTTTAAAAGCGCGTGCACATCCGTCTTGTTTTACCCGCTCCGCCCCCTCCTCTGCCCGCCGTGACGCATTTCTCCTCCCCCCTCCCCTTCTCTCTCTTCCCTCCGTCTTGTTTGTTTATTTTTTTACCCGCTCCGCCCCCTCCCCTGCCCGCCGTGTCGCATTTCTCCTCCCCCTCCCCTTATCTGCCTTCCCTCCGTCTTTTTTTTTTTTTTACCCGCTCCGCCGCATCCCCCAGCTCACATCTCCACACAGTGATTCCTCTCAGCGGGAACTCTCTTGCCAGAGCGTTCGGCGGCCTCCCGCCTAGTGTGCGCTCAGCTGTTGGGCCTCAGCGAACGTTCTACCCGCTGTCTTCCTTCTGGGACTGAGTTTTTACCCGTGCAGAGCTACGTTCTTTCACTTTTGGAGTTTTCAATGCAGGCTCCGCATCGTGGTTCTGCTATATGGGGGCGTGTTACCGATACTCTGCCTCAATGTAAGTTACTCATTTTTACGGTCTGTACTCCTGTTACATTTGGCCCCAGGTTGTGTAATTTTTGGGAATTATTTCCCCACGTGAGCCTTACTGGATTCAGCTCTGGAAGTCGTATCTGCTCTAAGTACATTGGTACTCTGCCCCTCTGTAAGTCCCCCATTATTATTCTTCCACTTCCTGACACATTTCGTCCCAGAATGCACTTGCCTAAGCTCTTTGCAAATTCCAGATTTTTAGCGCAACATGAGCCTTTCCAGATTCTGCACACTTTTCCCACTTCACCGCTAGTGATATCAGACCTGGGACCACACTTTTCCACTCACTTCATTTTGTGTATTCCTTCACTGCATGCGCTACATCGATCTCAGTGCCCTGGCCATTACTCCTCACTCGACTGCGTACACTATCCGATCTCACCGCTCATACCACTTATGGTTTTTCACTGCCAATTCCATTGCATGTTCCAGTATTTTTACATCTAATTGATAATTTAATTGTATACATACCTCACATTATTTCTTTGCTTTGTCGCCCAGCTCTACATCTAGATATCCTTCTGTTTTGTTTCTCCCCTCTCCTCTAATCCCCCTCCTTACCCCCGTTTTTTTTATCCCACTTCTTGGCCTTGTACAGGCAACCTCTCAGGCATATGCTCTTGTGTCCTGATGATCCCCCCCCGATGCTAGTAGGGATCAAAATGTCATCGACTAACACATCTTGATACCAAACTTGTTCATTTCGATTCATGTGGAGCACAAAGTGTGTCTTCCTTCTGGGACTGAGTTTTTACCCGTGCAGAGCTACGTTCTTTCACTTTTGGAGTTTTCAATGCAGGCTCCGCATCGTGGTTCTGCTATATGGGGGCGTGTTACCGATACTCTGCCTCAATGTAAGTTACTCATTTTTACGGTCTGTACTCCTGTTACATTTGGCCCCAGGTTGTGTAATTTTTAGAATTATTTCCCCACGTGAGCCTTACTAGATTCAGCTCTGGAAGTCGTATCTGCTCTAAGTACATTGGTACTCTGCCCCTCTGTAAGTCCCCCATTATTATTCTTCCACTTCCTGACACATTTCGTCCCAGAATGCACTTGCCTAAGCTCTTTGCAAATTCCAGATTTTTAGCGCAACATGAGCCTTTCCAGATTCTGCACACTTTTCCCACTTCACCGCTAGTGATATCAGACCTGGGACCACACTTCTCCACTCACTTCATTTTGTGTATTCCTTCACTGCATGCGCTACATCGATCTCAGTGCCCTGGCCATTACTCCTCACTCGACTGCGTACACTATCCGATCTCACCGCTCATACCACTTATGGTTTTTCACTGCCAATTCCATTGCATGTTCCAGTATTTTTACATCTAATTGATAATTTAATTGTATACATACCTCACATTATTTCTTTGCTTTGTCGCCCAGCTCTACATCTAGATATCCTTCTGTTTTGTTTCTCCCCTCTCCTCTAATCCCCCTCCTTACCCCCGTTTTTTTTATCCCACTTCTTGGCCTTGTACAGGCAACCTCTCAGGCATATGCTCTTGTGTCCTGATGATCCCCCCCCGATGCTAGTAGGGATCAAAATGTCATCGACTAACACATCTTGATACCAAACTTGTTCATTTCGATTCATGTGGAGCACAAAGTGTTTGTTGCATTGTGACTGTTCTTAACATGCATCTTGCTGGTGTAGTCACTATATGTGTAAATGCCTGAAGGCTTGGAATCTGTTGACTATCATATTTTTACCCACTGCACCTGGTCTGTTTGGCTTTGTTTTTTGATTGCTTGTGAATAAATACTGCTTTTACATTTGTATAAAATCAGCACAGGTCTTAATCTGTGTACCATTGCTCTATACATATTTGCTAGGGACTCTTTGTCTCTTATAATATATTACATACCCTAGGTCCCTCTTGACTCACAGGGTTCCCTTATTTCTTTATAAACCCTTCGTGTATGATGTCGAATGCACACACTGAAAACCCTTCAACGTAGTCACCATCTTCAGATTTGTTTCCTCCGATTACATCCAGGAAACAAGAGTGCTCTGGAGTCGAAGAGGAAGAATTTGCACTAACCCCTCACCCTCACCCTCAACCCCTCACCCTCAACCCCTCACCCTCAACCCCTCACCCTCAACCCCTCACTCACCCTCACTCACCCTCACTCACCCTCACCCTCACTCACCCTCACCCTCACTCACCCTCACTCACCCTCACCCTCACTCACCCTCACCCTCACTCACCCTCACCCTCACTCACCCTCTACCCCTCACCCTCACTCACCCTCAACCCCTCACCCTCACTCACCCTCAACCCCTCACCCTCAACCCCTCACTCACCCTCACTCTCACTCACCCTCACTCACCCTCAACCCCTCAGCCTCACCCTCAACCCCTCAGCCTCACCCTCACTCACCCTCACCCTCACTCACCCTCAACCCCTCACCCTCACTCACCCTCACTCACCCTCAACCCCTCACCCTCACTCACCCTCACCCTCAACCCCTCACCCTCACTCACCCTCAACCCCTCACCCTCGACCCCTCCCCCTCAACCCCTCACCCTCACTCACCCTCACTCACCCTCAACACCTCACCCTCACTCACCCTCAACCCCTCACCCTCACTCACCCTCAACCCCTCACCCCCTCACCCTCACCCTCACTCACCCTCACAACACATATTGTGTTACAATAGGTGTCACATTTGCGAAAGATAAAACTATTGGCATTGTAAATAACAAAGCTATTAATTCGCTATTTTCAAAACGAGCACATAAATAAAAAATGTGTCCTTTACAATACCAATAGCTCAAACTTTCCTAATGCGAGACCTATTGCATTGCTGTGCTTCTCTCCCCTGCTGCACTCTCCTGCTCTCTAGAGATGTGGCCTAACGACCAGAGCTGCCATCTAAGTCACGTAAATACAAAACATGTTGCATTCCAAATGCTATAGGTGTCACATTCGCGAAAGTTATAACTATTGGCATTGTAAATGACAAAGCCATCAATTTAGCAATTTTAAAAACCAATAAATAAATACAATATGTCATTTACAAGACCAATAACTCCAACTTTTCTAATGCGAGACCTATTGCATTTCCAATGCTTGTTATTTGTGTAATTACTCATACAGATGTCTAACTTTCTTACAGTGCCTGCATAACTGTTACATCCAGGGGTAGAACAAAGTCACAAACCTGCCTCCAAATCATAGTTTCTCTTAAGTACTAGTAAAATGAGAAAAGCTGTGTGCCTAAGCTACCCTCTATAGCAGTGGCATCCAGGTGTTATGCTACATATAACTCCCAACCAGTAAGAAGGGATGATGCCCTTAAAACCAGCCTTTGTTTTGGACCCAGTTGGAAGTAAATAAGAAAGCCACCTCACCACCTTCAGTTTGCTGCTCTGAACAGAAAGCGGGCAACGAGTGGGTAGTAGCTGAATGTATCCTGGTATCGACAATTTACAAGTGGGATAAATTCAACACATTTCACTGGGTCCAGCACAGATTCCTAATCCTACTAATAATAGCTTCTGGATGTGTGATCCGGCTGGATACCCCTCATTTCCTGCACTGGCCATGCAAGTCTATGATAATTAGGGCTCCTAGTTTAATAGTATTTATATTTTTGTTATTTCTGTCTATATTTATCCATATTTATTTTGTGCTAATTTTACCTGTATTTATCCATATTTATTTTAGGTTTTGTGAAACAATGAATCTGAAATGTGTATATTTCTGCATTTATTTAACCAGTTAATGTGCACTTGTGCTTGAACGCCTGGCAGGTTTCAATGATATATACTCACTCAGATGGTAAAATATGCACTCGCAAGAAACAACGTAAATGTTAGCATCAAGGTTGTGCGAATCTACTGCTGTTTAAGGGTCTTTACTAAAATCCCTATATTTTTTTAATCCCCTTACCTGTCAATCCGCACAGCTATTGGCCTGGCAGTCATGACTGACAGCATTTAGAATCACTCAAAAACAACCCAATTTTATCCACATTAAACATCAATAAAGACTGGAAAATAAAAGGTTTTCTGTCTGTATTTATCTGTAAAAATCAGTAAAAACGGAAAACAAGGAGCCAGGGCCGGACTGGTTACAGGTCTTTTCGTGGGCTGGTAGTGTGGAGGCCTGTTTCATTGCGATGGGGGCCGGTTTTGTTGCTGGGTACCAGCCGGCTATGTGCCTACTTGCAGCACATCTAAATAAATAATGCAAAAGCACACGGTTTCAAAGCGTGCTTAAAGGGTACTGTAAACCATTTATTTTTGCTTTGTTTATTTAGAAGAGCTGCAAGTAGGAGCATGGCCAGCACTTTAAAATGGTTCAATGCATAGGTTGTGTGGGTTATTTATTCAGGGGCCTCGTGGATGAGAGCACAAGGTCACTGATCTTAGCACCCAAAGACCTTCACCACCACAGAGATACTCTGAAAGCAGGTAAGCTGTGAAGCATATGCGTGTGGGAGTGAGGGACAGAGGGGAAACGGCAGGACTTTGTCCTTAAAAAGGACAGCTTTCCTACTGTCTTGTCTGTGGCCTAAAAATTATTAAGTGAAATGGCAGGGTCCTGTTCCAAGCAGTCTCTCATCATGGCCATCAACCCTCATTGTCCCAGGCCTTCATGGGCCCAAGCAATTGAGGCATCACCAGATCCACCTAAAGTAAATTCTAGAGCACTGGCAGCCTATCACATGCAGCCCATTCCAGGCAAAGGATGGAGTGTGCAAACCTTGATGCACACAGCGTGCGCCCGTGTATAGCGAATGTTGCCTGCCAGAGACAGGGTGCACATAGGGCCTGGCTATATTGCAGACACTATTACTCATATGTGCATGTCCAAAAGCCATACACTGTGTGGAAGGTTGACACCTGCAATGGGTTAGGCACAAGGCCACCTCTGTTACCAACCTCTACTATAAACAGTGGAAATCGGTGGCTCTGGTGGGTTGCGCTCAGGCCCTGTGCATAGACCAGGCACTATAGCCTACTACTGATGCATATAATCTAAGGTCAAGGACATTGAGGGTTTTCCACCTGTATTGGGATAGGTGAAGGGTCTGGCATTTGGCTCACAACCCCCACTGCACAGAGCCGGAGGACACTAGTAGGTCTAACATGGGTCCACGAGCAAGTAAGGATTTGTGAAACTTATGACATGACCCCCCAACACGTACAAACATGCCAAAAGAAAACAACAGGCAGTGGTGTTGAAAAATCCACAGGAATTGTTGTGTTTCTTTGTTGTAGGGTATTATCAGGACCACTGGAATTATGTGGCAAGGGAAGACCATAATATGTGGCAGTCGTGACTAAATTATGCCGCAAAACAGCCAAAGTAAGTGATATAATGTGGCATAGTTTATGGCAGTATTACTTGATTATTTTGCCATTTTTACACGTTAGCAGATTGTAGCTTCCAGAGGTATGGCAGGTGCAGTGGCACTAGGGCAGAGAGGCTTGAGGAGGCCACTGAAAACTGAATATTGCTGTTTTTTGTAATTCAAACAGTAGCCAGGGGCCAGCCATATCCTTCCTCGCAGTAGGACCCATGACATACGCCACTGCATGTTAAAACTGTCTGAGTCAACCATTGGGAAGGGCCTTACACCTCACAGCAACACGTGCCAGCGGGTTTTGGTACATTTTTTCATCAATTTTAGCTAGAAACAAGTTGTTTGGTTTGTTAAATTCTGCAGATTAAGCTGCAGATGACGTGTTTTTTTTTAGACAAAAACATGTATTTTTGCTCTTAGCCAATTTTGTTTAATCAGCGCTATCTCAGCAGCTTCTCCAGCACTAAAGTTTTTGGGGAAAAAAACATTAAAAAAGGAAATAAGCATTGACAAATACAAAAGGCTATTGGCCAACGCCACCCATGTTGGCTTTGCCAATGGTTCTTTGATTAGCCTTGTGCCATTTCTTCAGCGACCTCGATAAACATGAGTGCCCTGTAGATGATTCATCTTTTTTGATCTGCTATCCCTCATCAGCACGTGAAACGGATATCTGGAAATTATCTCACGTAAATCACCCCGGAAATGTAAAAATAAATGGAGGGCAAGCTCAGTATGTTTTCTTAGAAGATGAAAGGGGATGTTTGCAAACGCTGAGATCAGAGGTGGCTGCGTTTCAACAGCAGGGTTTAGCCACAGCAATTAGCCCTTTAACACTTTCAAGAAGATGGGTCGGTAAAGTGACACCGGTGCAGTAACACGTAAACACTGATGAAAGGAGTGACTTGATACGTTTTCTTCAGCTGAACTGCCGCCCACCCCTAAGGGGCCTCAGTGGGGCACTTGCTTTGATTGTCCTACAAAGCGCAGTTTATTTGGGACAGGCTACTGCAATTAGGGCCGAGCAGAATATGGGTGCTTTGTACAACCATCAAACAAAGTGCGCCAGAGAACTTTTGAACCAATGCAAAGTTCATAAGTACAGTCCCCAAACATATGTACAATTTGGCAACACATTGTGTTTAGTAGTACCTTGCATGCTGGGATTTTTACAGCACACACTTACCAACCTTTAAACAAGTCCCAAATGCAGTGTGCAAATGGAAATGAAAGTGTACAATATGGAGTTCAATACGTACACAGTGCATTAAAGGGTACTGAAAGGAGGCTGCAGAAAAAGAAAACTCAGTTTAGGAAGAATGGAACCTGTGGGGTTTTAGCTGAAGAAAGGAGGGTAGTTTATTTTTAGCATTTGAATATAGTTAAACCCGACCCACAAGTATTGGAGCACTTTTCATGAGCACCATTTACATTACGTAAGGTCGCGTTTATGTTTTTAGGCACGGGGAGATGAAGGGATTCGCCCAAAATCACAGGATGTTGAACTGACACCGAGACTGAACCTGGTCCCCAATTCCTCACCCTCCGCCTGGGACGACTCCTGGTGGCCTCCCGCCCTGGGCACCGCACCCAAACCGACAGACCATGCACGAAACCTGGGCTTCATCCTGGACTCCTCCCTCTCCATGACCAGGCAAGTCAACAGCGTCTCCTCGGCGTGCTTCAACATCCTACGCATGCTACGGAAGATCTTCTGGTGGATCCCCACAGAGACCAGGAAGACCGTCACCCAGGCCCTCGTCACCAGCCGACTGGACTACGGCAACGCCCTCTACGCCGGGACCACCGCCAAGCTCCAGAAGAGGCTCCAGCGGATCCAAAACGCCTCAGCCAGACTCATCCTCGACATCCCACGATCCAGCCACATCTCCGGACATCTGAGAGACCTCCACTGGCTCCCCATCAACAAGAGAATCACCTTCCGCCTCCTCACCCACGCACACAAAGCCCTACACGACCAAGGCCCGAGCTACCTCAACAGCCGAGTCAACTTCTACGCTCCCAAACGCCACCTCCGATCAGCCAACCACGCCCTCGCCGCCGTCCCCCGCATCCGAAGAGCGACTACAGGAGGAAGGTCCTTCTCCTACCTGGCCGCCAAGACCTGGAACTCCCTCCCGCCCGACCTGCGCCTGACCCAAGACCACCTCTCCTTCAGGAAGAAGCTGAAGACCTGGCTGTTCGAGCAGTAGCGGCACCCCCCCCCCCAGCGCCTTGAGACCCTACGGGTATGTAGCGCGCTTTACAAGTGTCACTGATTGATTGATTGATTGATTGACAGCTCTGGCCATAATGTCTCCTGCTTTCCAGTTGCGCAGGAAAAGGGGGAGGGACATTTGCCTAGTTAACAGAAGGGAAGGGGAATTATGAGGGAAAGGGGGAGGGGATTTATGTAGATGGCAGGGGAATTAGGAGTGATGGGAGCGATTTAGTGGGCAGGGACATCTTGAGAATTTGGAGTGCCTGGGCCAAAGGTATTTTCTGGGGCCCCTGCTTGGAACAGCTTTGAATTTATGATCCAATTTCAAGTTCTTTCATCCTCTCTTTGTCCAGATCCCTGACAGTGCACAGGCGCACTCATCCAAATTCTAAATGTGTTTACATCTATCATTCAGGAAGAATGACTTGTGATTTTAATATTATAACACAGTAGCAGCTCACTAATATTACTGCAAATAATCTCTGTGATATCCTCCCATTTCTCACATGTGAGGTCATGGTTCGTTCTAAAATTATTTTTTAATGTATGCTGAATGAAACATAAACACACATTTCTCTGCAAAATATCTGTAATGCTCACACATCACCCACATTAAAAATAAATGAAAGGAAAACGGTATTTAAAACTATCTATTTAAGAATTATTAAAGTCACCAGGGAAAGACTCTCTGAAGAAAAGAGCTGGGCCAATAATAGATCTGGGCCAGAGCCCACGTTGCCCATGCTTTAAAACTTCTCTGGCTGTGGGATTCTAAAGTAAACGTGAAATAAGGCTCAGCTTCGCTTCGTCGATCAATTGTGTGTCTTTTGTTTTTTCGCCCTAAGTGCGCCAGGTATGCCCAGAAGTGGGTCCTGGGCTCACTGTGCCACTGGTATTAAGCTATCCTGGCTGAAGAGGGATGAAACCCTGAAACCGGTCCTAGAAGGCTTGTTTCCGGTCCAGGGAGTACCTTGCTTGGCAGTTCGGGCTGGATTTGCATATGGCCAGGTCTAAACTGGGGTGGCATGGTGAGCAAAAGAAGGATGGATTTAACCCAAATCTCTTGACTGGGGTGAATGTTTTGATTTGTTCTGCATTCCGTCCATCAACTGTGTGTCTTTTGCTTTCTCGCCCTAAGTGTGCCAGGTTTGCCCAGACGTGGGTCCTGGGCTCACTGTGTCACTGGAATCAAGCTATCCTGGCTGAAGAGGGGTGAAACCCCGAAACCGGTCCAAGGATGCTTGTTTCTGGTCCAGGGAGGACCTGGCTTGGTAGTTAGGGCTGGACTGTTCCCATGAGGCACAGGCTCAAGACTGATTTGCATATGTCCAGGTCTAAACTGGGGTGGCATGGTGAACAAAAGAATGATGGATTTAACCCAGATCTCTTGACTGGGGGTGAATGTTTTGATTTGTTCTGCATTCCGTCCATCAATTGTGTGTCTTTTGCAGCTTCGCTTCATGACACATAAAATGACGCCATTCATTTACGTGCGGCAACACTTGCAGCAGTGATCAAAATGCATAAGGCAACGATGGCCAAGAGGAGGCACAATGAGTATCAACAAGGAATGTTAAACAAAGATGGACATCTGCATATAGAACGGGGCAGACTACACCAAAAAGAAAGGAGGCAAACGACTAGGCATGATGGCCACATTTGTGGCAGAGAAAGCGAAAACTACGATAGATTCTTGCAGAAAGTAAAACGCATGTTTTAACGTCATGGCCAAAAGCACACTTCCCAAGATTCAATATTACTATGTGCATTACCTATTTAATTTATATAGCCAAAGACACTAGGTGTGTGGAAGTAGCCCAGTTCCCCCTTGTCCACATTTAAGAATTCAGAGATTGACTAATGTGAGCTTCCCAGACTCTTTTGAGGATTAGTAGCCTCATGTTGAGGAGGGCGCATAACTTGTCCACCCTCCTCTTGGTTGCACCATTTTATTTAGTGTATGGTGGAATGTGGATTTCTCACATACATTTTGCCAGTGGTTCTAACTTTGGAAAAACTCTTGAAGCAGAAGAGACACTGCATGAGCTCCATCGAAAGCGATACCTTACAGTGGCATAAGGCCAAATGATGGGTCACCCGCAGAATGTGATGAGGGGCCCCCGATTCTCCCACATCTTACAGATATTTCTTGGTATTAGACTGAATGGGGGAGCCACTTGAAGGATTGGGGCCCGCCTGTGCTGCAGGGGCCTGTGTTTCATCCCTGATGCTTTCATTAAAGCCAGGGCCGGACTGGCTACCGGGCATTTTTTTAAAGTAAACAATGCAAAACTAAATTGTTTTGTGCTTTCTTTATTTAGAAGTACATACAGGTCCCCATCCACAAAATCAGCCCCCACCGCAGTGAAATCGGCCCCCAGCTACGCAGCCCACCAAAACGCCCGGTAGCCAGTCCGGCCCTGATTAGAGCCGATCCTCACAAACCCTTTCTGCTGTGGTCCATTCCGTCCAGGTCCATCAAATGAACCACAGATGTGGGCAAGCCAGAGAATTCACCTCCTGGCTCTAATAACCAAAGCACAACCCAAGTTGGGTAAAGGAATCTTATATTGACCATGCACCAAATAATGTTGTAGATCACAAGAGTTCCATATTATGTATGGTATATTATGCAAAATATTTCAAGACTCCTGAAAAAGGAAAAACACGTTTATTTCAAACATCTGTGCATGCTATTCATAATTCAATTAAAAGAATGTGTCATGTCTTATATTGCCTGTAGCATTTTGCATTCTGAGATTTTTATCCCTCACTTAGAAAGCTTAAATCAAAACTGGAAGATCCAAAATGAGAACTGTATCTGGTAACATGCCAGGACAGGGTGAAGGTGTCCCATGTGACATGACATGTGGAGAAGTGTGGCTCAGGGGTTAGAGGCGGCAGACCCGGAAGCTGAGATCGGCCCTGGACCAGGGTTCAATTCCCCGCCTCGACGGGGCTTGGGCTCAATAATTCCACCGACTCTATAATTCTCGCTCCGGTGCCTACTCGACTCACGGGTACACACTCTGCGACTCTGGGCAATAGCTTGCTTAATCTCCACAACGGCCCCTCGCGGCGGGATGCCTGGATTTCACCTTGTGGATACCCTGCCGGGGTTATCTCACAGGGGAATACCAGGACGGGCTCCCTAAGCAAGCGCTTAGATACCTGCGATGTGGGTGATTTGCGCTATATAAATACATGTACATTTACATTTACATTTACATGAGGGCTCCTGGCTCCTGGCTACTGCCTGAGCACTGGCATTTACTGTGCATCTGGCTATGACCGAGGTATGTACACCAAGCAAACACATAACAAGTTTACTATATACATTTGAAACATCCTCCTTTGTAGTGCATTGTTGTCATTAACCAAATCTAGTAAGGATTCCTCCAACTTCAAAGAGTGCAGAGAGGGTTATTAGAAAGTCATTTTGTGTTTTAACTTCAAGGCACACGTTTCAAAGCAAATATCTTTTTAAAGTAGTTTGTAATAGCCTATCATTTCATGGATTGCTCTGGCATTTTAATTGTTTCCATCTCGCTGATAGGTTTGTTACCTAATGAAGGTTTGAGCAGGCTCCCAAAGTCCTATCCCTGGTGCTCCACCACAGATTCCTTGAAAGGAACGGGCTGTTGAAGGGCGCCTTGTAACGCGATATTGAAAGTTACAATGAGTGTGTTTACGAGCATCTGGTGGGTGGTGATGACGCGGGAAACAGGAGATGGATGAAGTGACCGTATAGGTCACCACCACACCCCAAGACTGCCTCAGACACAGAAAAGCTTAGGAGGCCACACCTCTCCCCAGGGAACTGAGCATTAAGTAAACCCCTGCCTTTAGTTACTGTTTCACAGCTGTGCTTCCCTGTGTGTGCTCTCTCCAGGCTGGAGGAGAAGGTAACAGCTTTTTGGAGGGGATGGGGGCAGAGTTATACATCCTCACTTCCCTGCCACAGCCACAACAAGGGGGAAACAGTCGGAACACCGTGGCCTCAGCAACGTGTGTTCCAACATTGCAAGCGTAACCACGTTTGCCTTAACCATGCGTATGCCTTAACCACACATATACCTTAACCACACATATGTGTGGTTAAGGCAGTGCGGTGTATAGCTGCTGGCTGCTGTTAGGCAGAAGCAGGAAGACCTAGCCAGGAAGAGAGCCAGAGGAAGCAGTGAGATAAAGATGGGCTGGGTCGTTTTCAGGGCTGGAGGGCCAGGGTACTTTTCAGGGCAAGGGAGGGTTGGGATAGTTTTCAGGGCTGGGGGTTGGGGTCGTTTTTTAATTAGGGTTTAGGGTGTTAGGCCTAAGGGCAATGGAATGGGTGGGGTAGTTTTAGGAACAGCGCAGGAGTTGGGGAGGTCGGGGTAGTGTATGTTAAGAGTTAGGGACAGCAGGGGTGGGAGGGTGTCGGGGTAGTGAATGTTAAGAGTTAGGGACAGCAGGGGTGGGAGGGTGTCGGGGTAGTGAATGTTAAGGGGCAGGAGGAGAGAAATGGGTAGTTTTCAGGGAAGGTTTTGGGCTTCAGGGCAGGTAGGTAGGTAGGTAGGAGCAGGTAGGGGGTTTGTAGCTTAGGGCCGGGGAGCAGGGTCAAAGTGTTGGCAACCTTAGCCACGCATACTCCTTTACCATTCATACCTTTACCCCGAAATTGCGTGGCAAAGACTTGCGTGGTAAAGGTGTGCGTGGTTATGAAGCACTCGTAGTTCGAGCTGCGTGGTAGAGGCACACGTGGTTTAGCCATGTGTGCCTTTATCATATAACCACCTCAAGGAGCATTATTATAAAGAAATAAACACATTCCCAGGTAATAGGAACACGTTGTAGCCACTCTGCAGACATTCATAAGCTCTTCTCTCAATATATCACCCTTCTTTCACTTTCATGACACATCAAGCACATTGGCAGCACATCTCTGGCCCTCAGACCCGTTACCCATATTTTTAACTTACGTCGTGCACTTGCAAGACATCCTGGACTAGACAAGAGCTACAAGGTGACATTCATAGTAGCAGTTTGCCAGTAAACAGCAATGACTGGTAAACAGCTCATCAGGGGTAGTAAGCTCTATATACATGCAATAACTGAGGCCATCCTAGTGAACATGACGTCTATGATATCAGCTTGCCTCTGAATAATAATGCTGCCTCGCCATCACTGTAAGGTAATCTGTTTTTCAGGAGAAGATTATATTTTACTGGAGTTATCAGTTTACTCTATTTTTGTTACACAAACAATATCCAGGTTTTTTCTATGTATTAAGCAGCGAATATCGGTTGCATGTTTACAGGAAGATAATGTGCAGAAGAATCCACAGATGTGGTCTCGGGACGTGCGTGAGCTCTTTTCTCCTGTCTTGGAGAACTCTTCTGGAAAGATAAAGTTTTCACCTATCCTATACTTTCCAGGAGACCTCTCCTGGAAAACCTAGGTTTTTAGGCTATCCTACCCTATTCTAGAGACCTCTTCAGGAAAGATTATTTTCAAACTATCTTATCCTATCCTGGAGAATTCTTCAGGAAACATGAGCTTTTCAGTCTCTTCTATCCTATCCTATCCTATCCTAGAAAGTTCATCTGGAAAGATTGCTTTCAGACTACCCGAACCTATCCTAGAGAGCTCTTCTGGAAAGATTCTTTTTACACTCTCTCTTATCCTATCTTATTTTATCCTGGAGAACTCTTCAGGAAACATGAGATTTTCAGTCTCTTCTATCCTATCCTAGAAAGCTCATCTTGAAAGATTGCTTTCAGACTATCCTAACCTATCCTAAAGAGCCCTTCTGGAAAGATTATTTATACGCTCTCTCTTATCCTATCCTATCTTATCCTAGAGAACTCTTCAGGAAACATGAGATTTTCAGTCTCTTCTATCCTATCCTGTCCTATCCTAAAAATCTAATCTGGAAAGATTGCTTTCTTGCTATCCTAACCTATCCTAGAGAGGTCTTCTGAAAATATAAGTTTTCACACTGATTTACGCACACACTAGATGGCGTCACAAATTGTGACCAAGGTTTTGTGGTAACCGAAACACTTAACTGTACACATCTGGTCAGCAAAAGGCTAAACAAAGAAGATATACACTGTTAATTGAGAGTCGTTCTCTGCTTATATTGAGGAATAAAACTGTGAAGTTTCAAGCGGTGACAGTGGTCACAACAACTGTTCAGCATTGCTGATGTTCGAGATGCACCAGCAGCCACCTTTGATATATATATATATATATATATATATATATATATATATATATATATATATGAATGTCTGACAAAATATCGAAATCAAAAATATCGAAATACAAAAATATCGGAACAAAAATATCGAAGTAAAAAATATAGGAATCCTATCCCTAACAAGGTAAGTACAAAAATATCGAAAAATTAATATCGTAGTACAAAAATATCGAAATTAAAAATAGCGTTTTTTTAAATGTATTAATAATAATGTAAAAATAATTATAAAATACATATAATGTTACAAATATTAAATAAAAATATTAAAACATAATTAAAAAATTAAAACTAATACATATACATTTAAAATAAATTAAAAACTTAATAATTTAATGTAATTTTATATTTTTTAATTTCATTTAATTGATTTAATTTAAATTTATTTTATTTTTACCCTGTACGACTGTACCCCAAAAACCCCAAACTGACCCTGAACCCTAAAAATACCCCTTTACCCAAAAACCCAAAACTGACGCTGAACCCTAAAAATACCCCTTTACCCAAAAACTGAAAACTGACCCTGAACCCTAAAAATACCCCTTTACCCAAAAACTGAAAACTGACCCTGAACCCTAAAAATACCCCTTTACCCAAAAACTGAAAACTGACCCTGAACCCTAAAAATACCCCTTTACCCAAAAACTGAAAACTGACCCTGAACCCAAAAAATATCCCTTTACCCAAAAACTGAAAACTGACCCTGAACCCTAAAAATACCCCTTTACCCAAAAACTGAAAACTGACCCTGAACCCTAAAAATACCCCTTTACCCAAAAACTGAAAACTGACCCTGAACCCTAAAAATACCCCTTTACCCAAGAACTGAAAACTGACCCTGAACCCTAAAAATACCCCTTTACCCAAGAACTGAAAACTGACCCTGAACCCTAAAAATACCCCTTTACCCAAAAACTGAAAACTGACCCTGAACCCTAAAAAAACTCCTTTACCCAAAATTAATTATTATTATTTAATTACCAATTAATTATTAATTAACAATAACAATAAAGTAAATATATTAGCACATTAGCTGTAATTAATTAAATTTAATAATTCATATTATTTTTTCCCAATTAATTAATTAAGAATAACAAAAATGTATATATATAAAAAATTACTCTAATTAATGGAATTAACTAATTAATATTAATTAATTACCAACTAATTAATAATTAAAAATATGTACAAAATCATATTAATTAATTAACTAATTAATATTAATTAATTACCAATTAATTATTAATTAAAAATATTTACAAACATATATTAATTAATTAATTATTATTAAATTACTTCCCACCCTATTCCCCTATAAACCCATAACCCGCTACAGAACATATTTATCAATTAATCAATTAATTAAAATTAATTAGAAATTAATTCTCAATTAATTAATTAATAATTCCTACTAATTAATAATTAATTTAACATAATTAAATTACTTCCCACCCTATTCCCCTATAAACCCACAACCCGCTACAGTACTAAAAGACAATATTTAATTAAATTACATTAAAAATAAATAATAAAACATAATAAATACAATATAATATACACAAAATTTATTTAAAAATTGATATTAGTAACATCGAAATTATTTATTTCGATATTATTGACATCGATATTTAAAACTTCGATATTACTAATATCATACTAATATCGATATTAAGACTGTCGATATTACTTACCTTCTATATTATGTCCCATCGATATTTAAACTTCGATATATATATATATATATATAATATATATATATATATATATATATATATATATACAATTTCTATGGCAAAATGAAACCCCTCATTTTGTTCCTTTTCAAATTAAAGTTATTAAGTGTTACCACTTTATTCCAATCAAGATGACTTCAGGTGTGCCATATTTTTGTCATAAGTAAGACTGTTAGCGTTCTAGTTGTTCTTTAGAACACTCTGGGACATTCTGTCATTGGGCTATAGTTGGGCGACATCTGGCTGATATTTGGGTTACATTTGGGCTCTTTTGTCTCTGGTGGCCATCTTGGGAGACTGCATATCAGAATTTTTTTTATGAAATATAAGAGGATTTGAGAAGTCACTCAAAATGTGCCCTAATTTTTCTTTCTTCAGCACTAATCATAATTTCTATGGCAAAATGAACCCTCTCATTTTGTTCCTTTGCAAATTAAATGTTTTAAGTGTTAACACTTTATTCCAATCAAGATGACTACTGTGGTAAATAAAATTACCCAAAATATTCGTCAACCTTTTTTAGGCCACCGGGGGGGGAGAGGAGGTCGTCAGAAAGTCAGATTTCAGAACCACACGAGAGGCAATTATCAAACCAATCAATATGCCCAGGAACCTCAACAATATCTAGAGACGAGAAGCAAGCAATATTGGAGGAACGGGATGTAATCCCAATATTCAATCTATCCTCCTATACTCTTGAACCCTCAGATCTGTCTCTCCTTACCAAGGGCCTATCCTTCGTCCCACATGCAAAAGTGAATATTTTTGAACTTTACCGAGATATCCATTCCTTTTTAAGAAAAGTTAGGTTAAAGAAGTTCTTTCAACAAAATGACCCAACGGATCTAGACAGTATAAGCAATAACATCGTAGCCTTACCATCCACGTTCACTCCTTCCCTACAACAAGTAGGTCCTGAAGTGGCCATTTTTGAAAAGGTTGTTCTTAAACGGTTAGATCAGGCCCTGAGATTTATTCCAAAACCCAGGTATAATATCTCTAAAGAGGAACATGAATCCCTTGAGAGGTTAAAAAACAATGATACAATTGTAATTAAAAGTAGCGACAAAGGTGGAGGCATAGTCCTAGTGGACTGTACCACATACGAAGAAAATATGATCAAAATGCTAAGCGACCCCACTTTCTATAAGAAAATTAAAACTAACCCCACTGAGAGAATAGTGAAAACTATAAATAGGTTAACCACAAAAGCTGTAAATGAAGGCATAATAAATAAAAAAGAATATGAATTCTTAAATAAATCAGATAGAAAGGTATCTTGCATATATGGACTACCTAAGATCCACAAGGACCAAAAAAATCCACTGTATCGACCAATTGTCTCTACGATCGGAACTCCTTTGGAAGCCCTCTCGAAATACCTGGATCAAATTTTACGCCCATATATTTCTCTTTCACAATCTTATGTGAAAGATACTGGTGACATAATTGCGAAAGTTGAGAATTTAGCTTACAATGAAGGTAATGACATCTTAGTGACCCTCGATATTGAGTCGCTGTATAGTAACATACCCCAGGCAGAAGCAATTGAGGCCACAATGTGGTTCATCGATTTACATAAGATTCCTTGCTCTAAGCCATTCATTAAAGATTGCTTGACTTTAGTTTTAAAAGAGAACTTTTTCGAATTTGGTGAAGACTTATTTTTACAAGTCAAAGGCGTAAGCATGGGGGCCTCAATGGCCCCTTCAATAGCTAATATTTACATGATCCTGTTCAAAAGCAAATTTATTTTCAATGAGGTGGCACCATTCTTCGAGTCTGTTTCCCATTGGTATCGTTACATAGATGATATCTTTTTTATGTGGACCGATGGGAAACAGACTCTGAATGAATTCCTTTTGTGGCTGAATCTAACAGATGAAAACTTACGGTTCACTGCACACATTAATGAATCCAAAGTTGAGTTTCTAGATATAAATATTAAAAACAAAGAGGGTGCTCTCGAAGTGGATCTGTACACGAAGCCCACTGCCCGGAACACCCTTTTACATTTTAAAAGTTACCATCCACGATGTCAGAAAGACAGTATCCCCTTCTCTCAATTTCTGAGAGTAAGGCGGAACTGTACCAACATAAAAGACTTTGATACCCAAGCTGAAATTATGAAGCTAAAATTTATTCAAAGAGGATACCCACATCATCTAGTTAGAGGGGCATACAAGAGAGCCCGATTCTATGATCGAGACACCCTGTTAAATTCACAAAAACAGAAGACAGACCCGAAATTAGTATGTATTACTAAACATTCAACCATGGACTCTACAATCAGACAGATAATAAACTCAAATTGGCATCTGTTGAATGTCTTAGATAATCAGCAAAAACTATTGAAACCCATGTTTGCCCACAGGCGAAACAAAAACCTAAAAGACCAAATGGTTCATTCTCGCCATAAGGGCAACACAAGAAGCACTCCTTTTGTTTTGATGGAACTAATGCCATCAAAGGCACCTCACGCTGCGGCTCTTGCCAATCTTGTGACACCATCATAACCGGTGAAAAAATGCAGTTTAATAAGACAACAATTCAAGCAAAAGAATTGTGGACCTGTAACACAAAGAATGTTGTTTATTTGCTTACATGTCCTTGTAACCTTGGATACGTGGGTGAGACGTCCAGCATGATAAAGACCAGGCTGACCGAGCATAGGTCAGCCATTAAAACACAGAAGATCTCAGCCCCATTGGTAAACCATTTTATAGAATATGAACATAAACCTGAAGAACTAAAATGGCGCATCCTAGAAAAAATTCATCTGCAGAAAAACCAAGGAGGTGATGAGATTCGCAGAAAAAGAGAGGTTTTTTGGATCTTCACCCTTGGGACGTTTAACCATGGGCTAAACCAAGATCTACTGTGGCAAAACGCAATAATATAGCAACATGAATGAGGTTTTCATGAATTTAATGCAGAAATCAAGTCCTAGAAACGATAATATAACGATGAATTGTCACGTTTGAAGATCCGTCTTATAGAAATCAAGATGATTATACTGACACCTAACTCGTAACTACTTAAACAAAGTATCGCTTTAAATAGGGGCGGAGCCTGCCCTAGAGATAAATAGTAGTAGAAGAAGGACTGCGCGTAATCATCCATTTTTACACGAACCGCTGAGGGAGGCAGAGACGTCTCGAGCTCCGTGCACATTATAACGGTAAGAATCCGAAAAACTCCGCACGAACTCCGCATTATTTAAACTGAACTCCGCATTACCTAAACTGAACCTTGTCAAGTCTTCCCCCGTCGATTCGAAACCCCATTCTTAATATAGTTGTTTCCTCGTATCCTTCCTTTACCTAGTGGGCGTGATCCGGTTAACGGACATCCGATTTGAACTGCAGCCCCTTGTTGATGAAAGCGGAGTAAAAAGCGCGACGGTCCTTCTCCATTACCGCGTTCTCTTAACAATCAACGATTGAGAAAGGTAAATAACAAAAAAGAGAAGTAATTTTAGACCTTTGGAATTTTTAAATAGCAATTGGCACAAACCCATATATTTTCTCTAGCTAAACAGATAATCAGCTTTAGCGATTAACACGCAACGTAGTGATGAAAATGACGGAGAACGCTTGAGGTTTCCACTTTTAAAAGGCGATGAAAAGTAGATGCAGGTAGAAGTAAGATGGAAGCAGTGAACACTGTTTAAGCAGGTAAGAATATCAACCAACAGAATCGCAAATTACAATAAGGAGAATTCTGAAACATCTGTTAAGTCATTATAGGAATTAATACATCGTAATTGTCTCTTTTTGAACAGTTATCACATACCTACTCCAGATATCAAAGGAAAGGTGCCTTACTCCCTCCATCAACTCCGAATCTATTTTTTCATAATCTGTTTTAGGTAAGAATAACAATAAATTATAGGCAGATACTGATGAATCAAGGAAGGTTCTTTCCAGTCCATTTATTCAAAATGTACCGTCTTTTGATCCCCGAACCGACAGAATATAAACGATAAGAAACTCAGATTTATCCGATTGTATTTTTAACAATTCCTGCTTCCCAGATTAGATATCTTGTTGAAATGTTTTGTTAAAATCTTATTCTGTAACGTGAATCTGTCTCACTTAAAGTATAAATTTCCAGCGAAACCCCCCCTCTGTTTTGAAACATAGGCCGGTCATTATTAAAAAATTGAGCAAATGTTAGATAAATTGAATAGGGATCTCAATCAAAATGCCTTTTTAAGCAGTATAAATTTCTAGTTACAGTTATAGGTATCACGTTAAACGTAAAATTTCCAAAATGTTACGCCAACTTCTATTCAACATCTGTATGTATGTCTAAGAATATTTTTGTCATCCTGATTATAGAGGTATACTGTTGATTATTAATACTATGAGATATGTATGTATTCCAACTCTTTGATTCTATCAGCTCGTTCAATAACATAAGTCTGGCTAAGAAGATTTTTATCAAATTAATGATATTTTATTTCTGAAAACATATAAAAAAGCAATGCACTGTTATCTTGATGTCATCTAAAAATATTGTTTTATTCTGTTTAGAAAAAGTGGCTGAATATTCATTTGTCCTGATGAAGACAAAAGACTTTGTCGAAATGCGTTGACACACAGCCCCATTCTCCATAACCAGAGACTTAAAAATAAGGAAAAAGCCTTTTTTATATTGTTATAACTTCCTAATATGTGTTTAAGAAAGGCCACATAAAGAATTAAGAGTTTTTATCGTGTATATTGTGTATACAAAGCTGTATGTATTTATTCATTTTTATATCGGAAATAAAAATTACCTTTTTGATATCATTTCAGTCCATTGCACTAATTTTATTATTCATGCTTATATAAATATGTTTTTCTAAATAGCCAGCCTTTGTACCGTAAGTCTGCCTGGGTATATACCCTTACATAAAAATTGTTTTCCCTGACCCAGGAGTCCTATCCATATCAGGGGGTCCTTGATACCTACAAAAAAATAAAATTACCCGGACATAGTTTCTATACATTAATAATGAAAAAGGATAGCTCATAAAATGAGAGGCAGAGTCCGTGGTATCTGAGTCAAAAGGGCTTTAATGTAAATGACTCGAGTCACTGAGAATCGGGTTCCATCACCACTAAGGTTCAGGAAGGGATATCTAACGTTTTATTCACATCACAGATTATATATAGTAAAACCATACAATTGTAATGAATAGAGAAGGCGGTACACTCCAGGCGGAGCAAGTGAAAGAGAGAGATAAGAACACAAGGGCGTGAAAGAAGGCGTGTAGGTAGGCGTACACGTGGGTGTTCACTTGATGAGTCATAGAGGTGTCATAGGTGGGTGGATGCATAGAGGAGGTCTGCAGGGTCAGCAGAAACTTTTACCCTACATGTGTGCACAACTGGTCATGACGTGAAATTGACGTGTAACTGGGGAGAGCTGGGGGGGAGCTGACTTTAGCGCTAGAAGAGGAGTCTGGAGTCTGGGATGTCAGAACGACCTGCACCTTTTGGCATATCTGGTATCTTGTGTTTGGAGGATGTATTGTCTGAAGTAAAGGTCTCTCGAGCAAAGGCTGTTTCATCACTAAATGCTAGTGTGTGCATATATTTCTTCGTGCATTGCGTGGGGGCCATGGGCCTTCTATGGTAACGGGTTCAGTAAATCACTTGAATGGAGACAGGAAGGCTA